>NC_141367.1:16760073-18030989 GCF_963921425.1 Dryas octopetala | reverse complement strand
AGTTGAATTTTTTATGAACCATGATCGTTCATACGTTCGAGCTCAAATACCAAACTTCTAGATCTCCAATTGACCTAATATTTTAGAGGAATGATCTTTGAGTGACAAACTAATAAATGAACGGTTCAGATCGTTAAAAATACAATCGACATATAAGGTTCTACATATAAATCAGTGGTTTTTGCATTTGAAGAATAAAATTATATCAACTCTTTCGTTAAAACCTTGTAGCTTCAATAATTGTGAAGACCACAACGTGATTATCACAATCAGAGCCATTCTTCATATATGTTCATACTCAAAGATCAACCCTGGAAAAAATCGGCTCAATCGGAGTTCATCTACCCGTTCGATTATTATTATAAGAATCAAGATCGTTCATACATCCTAAATGCTAAACCTAACTTCTACATCTCCAATTGAGTTAATTTTTTGCATGGATGATCTTTGAGTGAGGCACTAAGGAATGATCGGTTCGGATCGTTAAAAACATAATACAAAAGTGATCTTCTATATACAAATACACTTGAAGAGTATAATTATATTAACTTTTGGGTAGAAATTTTGGTGATTCAACAATTTGTGAAGACTACAATGTGATTTCAACGATCGGAACCGTTCATTCTATTCATTTATACTGGAAGATCATCCCTGCAAAAAATCGGCTAAATCGGAATTCATCTCATACTTCGATTCGTATTACAAAATTTACAATCGTTCATAAGTTCAACCACCGTTACCTAACTTTTACATCTCCGATTGAGCTAATTTTTTGCATGGATGATCCTTAAGTGAGGCACTAAGGAATGATCGGTTCGGATCGTTAAAAACACAATACAAAAGTGATCTTCTACATACAAATACACTTGAAGAGTATAATTATATTAACTTTTGGGTAGAAATTTTGGTGATTCAACAATTTGTGAAGACTACAATGTGATTTCAACGATCGGAACCGTTCATTCTATTCGTTTATACTGGAAGATCATCCCTGCAAAAAATCGGCTAAATCGGAATTCATCTCATACTTCGATTCGTATTACAAAATTTACAATCGTTCATAAGTTCAACCACCGTTACCTAACTTCTACATCTCCGATTGAGTTAATTTTTTGCATGGATGATCCTTAAGTGAGGCACTAAGGAATGATCGGTTCGGATCGTTAAAAACACAATATAAAAGTGATCTTCTACATACAAATACACTTGAAGAGTATAATTATATTAACTTTTGGGTAGAAATTTTGGTGATTCAACAATTTGTGAAGACTACAATGTGATTTCAACGATCGGAACCGTTCATTCTATTCGTTTATACTGGAAGATCATCTCTGCAAAAAATCGGCTAAATCGGAATTCATCTCATACTTCGATTCGTATTACAAAATTTACAATCGTTCATAAGTTCAACCACCGTTACCTAACTTCTACATCTCCGATTGAGCTAATTTTTTGCATGGATGATCCTTAAGTGGGGAATTAAAAAATGAATGGTTATGATCTTTGGAAATATAATCGTATAGTATGCTATTACATATATAAAATTGTAAACAAAAAAATATTCTTACTTTGGGCGAGGAACTACAAATTTCGTCGCCCAAACAAACTTTGGGCGACGAATTGTGAGGTTCCTCGCCCAAACCATTATTACAAAACAGGATGATTTTTTGGGCGACGAACATATTTCGTCGCTCAAACTCATATTGGGCGACGAATATAATTTCGTCACCCAAAGTGTCTTTGGGCGACGAATTGTGAGGTTCCTCGCCCAAACCATTATTACAAAACAGGATGATCCTTTGGGCGACGAACATATTTCGTCGCCCAAACTCATATTGGGCGACGAACATAATTTCGTCACCTAAAGTGTCTTTGGGCGACGAACATAATATTCCTCGCCCAAAATGAGTTTGGGCGACGAAATATTTTGTCACCCAAAGTAAGTTTGGGCGAGGAATATATATGTTCGTCGCCCAAATTATCTTTGGGCGACGAACATGTATATTCCTCGCCCAATGGATTTCTCAATTAATTGTTTGTTGTTAATGTTTAGGCGACGAAATTTGTTCGTCGCCCAAAGTAACTTTGGGCGATGAACGTGTGATTCGTCGCCTAAACCTTCTTTGGGCGACGAACATGTTCGTCGCCCAAACCTTTATAACTTTGAGCGACAAATTTTCTTGTTCGTCGCCCTAAATTTCTTTGGGCGACGAATATATGTTCGTCGCCCAAAGTTTGGTCGCCCAAATATGTTTTTCTTGTAGTGTCGTATGTGTAAGTCATAAAATCTGACATGTTATGTTACCTAATTAATTATAAAGCTGTATCTTGAATCTTGAATAAGATAAAGTGAAATCCGGCCACTTGTATGAGTAATGCTAAATGTACCACTTTATCTATAGTATATGTGAGTTTCACCACTATTAATAGAGATGCAGTGATACAAAAAATGCAGCAAAAAGTTCTATTAGAGATTTGATATAGATCTAGCTTTACTTTAAATATTTACTGCTGGAATCATATATATATGAATATCTGGATTGTGTGATCGTGATTCATAGTCAAGATATTTTCCTCTGACATGCAAATTTCACACACATTTTACTTTCTGGTTAGCGTAGGGCACAACACACCGGATGATAGCCAAGCTCAGACAGAAGCCAAGGAGATATTACTTCCTTTTCGTGATTATTGCATGCGCAGAAAAGCGGGTTTTTGAACTTCGATACATACGTATATATGTATGTATATATATATACAGGCTCCTTCTGTTGAGGTATACCTCAACTTATTTATGTTGAGGTATACCCTGTTGGGGCCCACACGAATCGTTTTGTGTCGATCCGAACCGTTCAATTTTTACATCTCCGTAGATAGATCATCCTTGTAAAAAATTAGCCAAATCGGAAATCATTTGCCTATCTAACTTTGATCAAATAAATGGACGAACCAAATATTTTCGATAAAACCGTCCATTTGTTTTATCAAAGTTAGATAGGCAAATGATTTCCGATTTGGCTAATTTTTTGCAAGGATGATCTATAAATATATATATATATGAAAAATATAAGAAGTAATTAAATATGGAAACTTATAAATAAGTAGTTGTAGTTGATTATTTGTGCACCAGGTACAATATGAGATTGCTGTACTGGAGGGTCAAGATGTGGCCAATGCATTAATTGAATACATCTCCCGCTTTGGCATTGAAGATCTAGTTCTTGGTGTTCCATCCCGGATTGGGCTTCTAAGGTATATAGAGTCATAGACTATAGTTACCATTACCAATTACGTACTTTCTTAACATATAAGATTGTGTATGTGTCATGCAATTATAAATAATTTCATTTGAACCACTGTTCGATCACTAGCTTGATATATAATATTGATTCATTAATAGCTCAATTTTTTGAAATTTAGTAATTAATTATCTAACATGAAAAAGTCTCTGGCCGGGCATACTCTTTTTTGGGTCAGGTTGGAGCCAACTGATATCCCAAACAGTGTGATAAATCGGGCGCCGGATTTCTGCAGTGTATACAGTGTTGGCAGAGGAAAAGTCTACAGAATGCACTCTGCCACTCGTCGACCAGCCATCTCGTTCTCAGCAGCCGAGAGGGGCCCTAACTTCAACAATGGAGCAGAATCTCATACGTAAGATTTTAAAAATTTAAGTTTTGGTAAGTACGTTGTACTGTCATACTGTGAATCAAGACCGTTGATATAATATGAGTTTGATTATAGTCAGATAACATAAGATATCAAACATCATTGCTCGACATTAAAATATTAATGGATTTATCTGGTTCATGCAACAGAGTATATGATGAGGTCTCAGGAACTTCATTCTTGCCACAGAAAGAAATGTAATAATAAGTCATTTGAAAAGGATATGAAAAGTTGACAACGTACTAAAAAGTTTTTTAAAAAATCATTCAAGTGTGGATTTAATTAAACTGGGCAAGCATGTGAATTGGTGTGAAGTGCAGGAAGATCTGAAAGATGAGATAAAAAGGCTTAGAATGGAGCTGAAGCAAACAATGGAGATGTACCATGCAGCCTGGAAAGAAGCAGTGACAGAAAAACAGAAGGTCTTAGTTGAACCTTGCCACAATCTAATTCCTATAGCTAATTAGTTAGGGCTACAATTCAAAGTTTTGCTTTTACCATCCAAAAAGATTTACTAATGCTAATGATTGTGATCACATATTCACATAACTTACATAAGTAGAACTCACTTGCATAGGTGGGCCCAGGGCGGATCCATAGGGGGACACAGGTGGTCGCCTGACCACCCGCCCGTCGGAAAAACTTTGTCAAGTCCATGGCTTTGACCCCCCGGAACGACCAGAAGAATCCCGAGAGGTTTTTAAAGAAACAAATTAACAGCAGCCCACCAATTCAACTCTTTCATATTCTCTCCCAGACTCCCACCACAACTCTGAGTAACGACAACAGTCATTTATAGCACCCACCACCATATTCTCTCTCACTCTTTCATATTCGCCACCCACCACTGAGGTTTAATTTTTACCTCTTTTACGCCCTATTTGAGATTGCGGTGGACGACCCAAAAACTGCTGTGGATGACAATTATCAATCACCTATAGCAGTTTTGGTGTTTGGTGAAAAAATTAAAAACTGGTTTTCCTTACAATTCTCAACTCCCCATAGAAAAAATAGAAAGCAGGTTTCTAGGTGCTTTTGAAAGCTGCAATGAATCACAGCAATAATGAATATTTTATTTTACCCATAATACGTACCCTCATTGATTTCTATAATTTTTATTTGTTTATTTTAAATTAAAAAATATGTTCATTGTTAGTTATATTTTATGTTGTGATAATTAATTATGATATTTTATTTGTACGATTAAAATTATAATATACCTAAAAAATAATAGACATACTTATTTAATAATGTTGTTCTTAGAAAAATTAATGCTAATAAAAATTTGTAGCCAAAAATTTCAAAAACAAGTAACAAAACATTTTATTTTAACCAAACAAATAAGTGAAAGACACTTTCAGCATCATGTCGATCCATTTTAGTAATTATACACAGTCACAACACTTTTATATTAACACTTACCAAACACTTTGATACTGTTTTTACACTCACAACATTTTTGAAAACATAGTTTACCAAACACTCAACTGCTTTACTTTACAGCTGACTTTACTTCACAGTTGTTTTATTTCACAACTGTTTTTCCTCACAGCAATACAAAACTGGCCCTTAGTCTTTTTATTTTTTTATTTTTTAGTCTTTCATATTGAACTATATATACCTTTCCTTCATATGATGGCGTGAAGTTTTTTTTAGGAAATATGATGGGTTGATTTTTATGGAGAAAATGGCTGTACAAAGTTCATTTTCTTATTCATATGACATACTATGTACTTCTTTTAATTTTTTCCTGTTCTACAATGATAAGACAAATTGTCTGAAATAGACAATATAATATAGTGTTTTCCGGAGATTGTAATAATAGGTCTTCAATGTGATTATGGTATTTTGGTAATCTCTTATGATATTTTCATCCATAACTATAAATGCTTATATGGCCCATATGCTGTGTGCACAACATTTTTTGATTTTTTGATTATTTTTTTTATATATATATGGAATTGAATCTTTGATTGATATATATGCATAAATGGTTATTAATTGAATTTTTAATTGATTATTTTGTGAATGCAATTGATTAATTTATATGGTTTTTATTTTGTTTATTGGTTGCATATATTATATATAATGTGTTTTTAATTTTGTTGTTAATGAAGCTATAATGCGCACATTTTTATAATATGAAAACTCATCGTGAACAATTGTAGTTTGTATTGTTTTTTTTCATGAATTATGAATGAAACTACTATTATTTAATTTTTTAGTGTTATTTTCATAAAAAAAAGTTATATAGGTTTTACACTATGACCCTCCGAGATAAAATTCCTGGATCCATTACTAGGTGAGCCTAACATTATTTGAGAGTCACAATATTATCTGTAAATGTAGTATAAATAATTTTATTTAGTTAGGATCCTAGCAATTAGAAATTTTATTGGTACGTACCTTCGCTTCTTTAGTTATGTAGAAACTGCTATATATGCACACTCTTAATTTATCCAATGCACTTCTAAATTAATATTTGCACTCAAATAAGGAGTACTTGCGCGGGGAGTTTATGAAGAGTAAGAATATCAATTGCATTGATCTTTTTTACTTATATGGTTTTTTTTTTTTTTTTTTTTTTCTGAACAATATGTATGTTTCAACTTAATTAATTTGAACTCTTGCCTCTATTCTGTTTTAATTATTGATTTATGTTAAGTTAAAATAATATATCACTGATATAATTATGTATACCTGGTGCATAATTGTATCCTAATTCTTGAATCCTATTGTAATTGTATCCTAATTCTTGAATCCTATTGTATTATTTGTTATTTACGATAATTTTTCAATAATTTTCGATATAGGCTATTGATGAGCTCCAAGACTGGAAAGTGAAAGAAGAGCAAAGACTAAAAGAGACACAACTGGAATTAGAAGCAGCTGTGGAGGAGGAAAAAGCAAAGTCTAAGGCAGCAATTTTGGCAGCTGAAGCAGCCCAGAGGTTTGCTGGGGAAGAGGTGCAAAAGAGAGTGCATGCAGAGCAGATATTCAAAGCTCTAAGAGAGTCTGATGAGGAGAAGGATAAGGTCTTGGATGCTTTATGCCAGTCCCATTTAGTGATCAGATACCAATGCTTAATTCATATCTTTGTTGTTTTATTTTTATTTTATTTTTACTTTTTAATATTTTAGAGTGAACATGTTTCAACAAGATTTACTATGGCCTGTATATTTATTTCAATTGTTTTATCTTCTTTGGTTTATATTCAAGGAAACTTGTTACTAGTTATGTAGTCTTTTAGCATTATGTTGGGATTCTTGTAGTAATTTGGTTAGTACGTACAATTAATAAGAAGAAAATAGATAAAATAAATAAAATCAAATCACACAAAATACAACACATATATACGTGCTTTTCTCTGAACTTGAAATCAAATAAATAAAGTATGTGAAATCAAATAACGTACACAAAAGACAACAAAAATATTTATGTGATTTTCTCTAAAATATTGATCCTCTCTATTTAATCTTCCTCTAGCTACTGAGAAAAACTAAGAATAATAGTAAAAGAAAAACCAAAGTTGGAGCAGCTAGCTGGTGCGTTGGTCTCTCTGTCTTCTCCCTCAACTCTTAAAATCGATCAGAAGGGTAAAAATTCACATTTTGACAAATTTTTCTAAGTGAGGATACTAATCGAGTAATAGGATGGGTACAAATAAACCCACCATTTTTCAAAAGATATTAAGCATCAAAGCAAATGTCTCTCTTTATAATTACTATTTCTAATGCATTAATAACATATATATTTTCTCTTATGAGCATAAGTTGATATAAGCATATATATGTAAGTAGGGGTGGGAATGGGTCGGCTTTTACCCGACAACCGACATTACCAACCCATTTCTAAGGTCGATATGCAACCAACAACCAACCCATAAAGGTCGGGTCGGTTGTTCACACCCAAATCGGTATAGGTGGGTCGGTAGGTACGTTGGTGGTTGTGAAAAAGGCCAAAGTCAGTTACCCGATAACCGACCCAACAGCAAACTTTAGGAAGCTTGGATTGTGTGTGTGTGTTTAGGAAGCCCAGCCCTAATTCACTCTGCCTCTCTCTCTAGATCTCACTATCATTCTATCAGCCTCTCGAGACTCACATCTTCTCTTAGCCTCTCTCTGCCCTAATTTGGTACATGTGGTTTACTGTTTTTATTAAAAAATTTCTCAATTTTACGTTGCAAAGCTTTTCCAAAAAATTCAAGAGATGGTAGATGAGGAAAACAATCTGGTATTTGTTTTGATTGGTGAGATTTATTATTTTACTGTGATTTTAATTTTATGCTCAAATCATCTTTCTTTCATAATCATAAAGCATGTAGGTGTTTATGTTGAGACTTGAGAGTTAAGGCTTTGTTTTTTGTTCAGAATGCTCTCAAAGCATGGAAATCAAGCAGGCAGAAGGTCGGTTGAAACCATTACCGACCCGACTTATACCGACTTTATCAGTTGCTCGACTCGCAACCGACCCACAATAATCGGGTTGGTTGTCGGTTGTAGAAAATAGCCAAACTTGGTTGGTCGGGTAGGTTAATTGTTTGGCCAATATGGGCCTAATTAACCAGACCCATTCTCAGCCCTATTAATGTAAGCATATGAGGTTTGAGTCATTAGATTGCCAAACACACTCATTTTTTTTAATTTAATGACTCATACCTTACATGGTATGTATGCTTATAAGAGAAAAGTTCACATTTTTAAAGAATGCAAATATATGTATATTATTCGAACAACAGCTTTATGCTTATGTGTATGCTTAATTAAATATTAGTTGGTTATGCATTAGTTTTTTTGTTTTGTTTAGTAATTGTGTTTTACTACTTTATCCCCGGCCTTGTGATAGATCATACATAGTTCTTTTAACATATTTGTTTAAGTAAGGATATTTTGGAATTTAAAGTTAAGCGAACCTTGAAGTACTAGTTCTCCTTTTATATAAAGGGAAATTTCATTCATACCCAACAATTTGCTCTCCTTAACCTGCCTACAACACTTTTTAACATAAATTAATTCTTATACCCCAATATGAATTGACTATTAATTAAGTACACATGATGCTTAAAAAAAAAAAAAAATTCAATTTACTCTCTATACCGTATACTAGCTGCCAGCAATCTAAACCCAACTCTTCATCACTCCCAATCCCTATCACAATCCCAATCCCAATTCTAAACCCTATCAATATCTTGGGTCTATTTGATCCAAAAAAGTGGTTTTTAACGAATGGAGGATAATCATTCCTAAGGATCCTCCAAATGAGGGAGTTTTTTTATTTTTATTTTTTTATTTTTTTCAAATTTTTTGAATTTTTTTGTGCATCTGGGCAACTAGCTAGTATATTGGTTCGTGTTTCGCTTGGCGGACCCGTATCGAACACGATACCAATTTTCGGGAGGAGTCAATTGAATGGTGAAAACTATTTTGGTGAATGGATATCGAATATAAGTCATATGTTTTGTTGCCATCCACCAAACATCTCAATTATGTTTGGTTACCCCCTATCAAACAATGTAATTTCATATGCTTTGAATCCTTTCGATGGAGGGTTTCCGAATTAGAGTAGCTAATTTGGCGCTTGGCCATTAAATACTATCATCATATTCAGTGCACCAATTTTGTTGAATGTCCCCTGGCCCCAACAAAAACAATCCCCAAATCCCATAACCAACAAAAATCCGATCCACCACTTTTCATGTCAAAATCTGTATAAAACATCAAAATTAACAAAAAATAACAACACACAAGTACTAAAACATATAAATGGTGAAATATTTACTTAAAATTTGTGAAAGATGACTGCCTTCAATGGTGGTATCATACTTTTCTTTAACATGGATGTTGGGTTTGGGGATGATGACATATGTTGGGTATATTGAGCAAATCTCATATTGGTGTAGGATTTTACAAATATAAGGGTATAATTGGAATGTTGTACAAGTATAGTAAGTAAATAGCAAAAAATTAAGGTGCATGTAGGGTGTAGTGAGCATGTAGGGAAGAAGAGCATATTGCAGGGTATAAATAGAATTTCCCTTATATAAAGGTATTGTATAGTGAGTATAATAGTATAGGCATGAGCAATATAATATTAGAGACTAGAGTGCTCATGTCTATACTAGTTAGCTTTAATGCTAACTAGTTGAGCAAGCTAATAAGAAGTTAACAACCATTTAGACTCACTATATAATGTAATCTCACAATCTAAACCATCTATTTTTTATACCCACTTCAAAAATCATATTTTAAAAAAAATTCAACTGAATCGGAAGTCGTTTAGCCATTTGATTCTAATTACAATCATTTCAATGTTTGATCAAATTAAACCATTGTGTTTGTCTATTTATTTGACCACAATTAGATTTATAAATGGTTTTCAATCGATTTTGTTGATTGCAATAATAATGTTTGAGATGTGACCAAAAAATGGACGGTTCATAGATATTATAAGATTATATTAATTGTGTGCATGTGGACCCAAAATGCTGATTAGCTTCTTATTAACTTAGCTAGTTAGTATTTTCTCAAAAAAAAAAAAAAAAAAAAAACTTAGCTAGTAAGTATTAGAATGATCCTAATAGTATAACCAAGACAAAACATCACCACTTATATACCTAATAAGTCAATGATCATTTAGTCTAGTGGCATCTGGTCTCTCTTTTGTGGGAGGAGATTCTGAGTTCAAATCTCATGGATGACAATTGTTAATTAACAAATTAAAAAAATCATAGCCTAATAAATATCTTCAATTGATCAAAACGAATCCTCCTTAACACCTTAAAATACATGTGTAAGTTCCATTTTGTTTTGCCGAATACACGTTCATTTAGTTTTTTCTTTTTTTGTTAAAAAGTTTGGATTCATGTATTCTTAAAACTCAAGGACACAGAGGTATACAATCCTATAGAACAAGGCCTGTTCATTTAGTTAAGAAATATATACAAGGTAAAATTAATAAAGCCTAGCTATGAAGTACCATATATATTGTATCTAGGATTTCTAATTATTAATTAGTTAATCTTGCTGGTGGACTAATTGGTTAGCTCTGAACTGATTTAATGTTGGTTTTAATTAACTTCTATTAGTTTTAATAATTGAGTTCTATGGCTCATAAGCATTCGGGCAGTTGAAGAACTGAAGGTAGAGAGATGTGAGAGAGCTTTTAATCAATGCATGATTTTCTATTCTCTAATTCAAAGATCTTATTTATTTTTCCTTTGTCGTCTGTGTGAAGTTCTTGAATATGAGTCCATAGAATGATCTCATGTACAGTTTTATAGCTGCATCAGCTTAGTTAATTCATTAGGAGAGAGAGAGAGAGAGAGAGAGAGAGAGAGAGAGAGAGAGAGAGAGAGAGAGAGAGAGAGAGAGAGAGAGAGAGAGAGAGAGAGAATGCGAGGGGGTAATGGTGATGGAAATGGAGAAAGAAGGGAAGGAGAACGGACAATAGCAGTGGCAGTAGAAAGAAACAAAGCCAGCCAAAGTGCTTTGAAATTTGCTATTGATCATCTTGTCTATCGTAGCGACCATATTGTCAAGCTTGTACATGTTATTCAAAGATTCCCATCTTCCAATCCCTCTCCTTCTGGTACGTTGTTTCTCACATTTATATTGTCAGACTATGAATCATAACCATATTTTCTTCCACACAAAAATACTATATATAGCCAAAAAATAAAAAAATTTGACATGTGTTGTCTAATTATAAATAATAAAAATAAAATCATTTGTATCATATTTTGAAAAGAAGGGAAACTCATTTGTATGAGTAATGAATCAAAGTCATATATACCACATCTCCAATAAAAGTGAGTTCCACATCTATTGGATATTAAAATGTGGCACAAAACTCTATCAGAGATGTAGTATATATACAATGTGATACATCTAATATTACTTAATGATAAGTGCTAGCTAAAATGGAATGCGTGATCTGATTCACAGTCAAGATATTTTTCCTCTGACATGCAAGTTTCACAAATTTTGCTTTCTGATTGGCGAAGGGCACAACACACCAATTGAAAGCCAAGCAGATCATTCTCAAGTCTTGGACATATTACTTCCATTTCGTGGCTATTGTATGCGCAAAAATGTGGGTTTTTCAACTTCGATGCGTATACACACACATATATATATATATACATACATATATAGAAAATTAGAAGTATTTAAATATTTAAAGTTACAAATAAGTAGTTGTAGTTGATAATTTGTGCACCAGGTAAATCATGAGATTGCTGTACTGGAGGATCAAGATGTGGCCAGGGCGTTAATTGAATACATTTCCCGCAATGGCGTTGAGAGTTTTCTTCTTGGTGCTTCATCCAAGACTGGGCTTGCAAGGTTTATACAGGCTATAGCTACCATTACCAATTGCTTTTGTGTGTGTGTGTGTGATGCAATTATATATGCCTCCACCATAGAAGTACTGTTAGCTAGCTTGATATATATTGATGGTTTATCTTTTTAATAGTTTAAATCTTCGAAGTCTAGTAATTATCTAACATGAAATAGTCTCGGGGATTGATCGTTTTGAATCAGGCTATTTAAGACAAATGATATTCCAAGTAGTGTGCTAAAGTGGGCGCCAGATTTCTGCAGTGTATACACCATCTTCAAAGGAAAGGCGTGCGGAATGCGTGCTGCCTCTCGCCCAGTACCAGCCATGCCAGCAGCCGAGAGGGCGCCTAACTTTAGCAAAGCAGAATCTCACACGTAAACTTTTATAAATTAAAGCTCTAGCATGTTATATTGTACTGTGAATTATATGACTGTTGATTTAATACTAGTATGGCACGGACAGAACATCATTACTCGACTCATTAAACTATTAATTGATTAATTTGGTTCATGCTCTGCCTTTTTTGGCCACTAACTACTACTCTGCCTTGGTTGCTTCTTGTAGGGTCAAATATGTTTGCTTTGTCACCTATCCAATCCAAAAACATATATAAACCCTTTTTTTTTTCTTTTGTAACAGAGCATATGATGAGGTCTCAGTGGCTGAGCATGACTTCTCTTTTGTAAGCGCAGGAAGACCAAGTACTGATAGCATGCCATATTCTTTCTACCACAATTTTGGAGCTAACGGATCTTCAGATCTCGACAGTAGTATTAACCTTAACACTCTGCAAGAACAGACTGTACTGGTAATAAGTCATTTGAAGGAATAATTTTAATTTGTCACGTGAAATGATATGATTTGGTGTGAATTGCAGGAATATATTTTTAATTTTTTTTTTTGAAAGATCATTTGATTGCGGACTTAATTAATTAATATGGGCATGCATGTGAATTGGTGTGAATTGCAGGAAGATATGGAAGATGAGATGAAAACGCTTAGAATGGAGCTGAAGCAAACAATAGAGATGTACCATGCAGCCTGCAAAGAAGCAGTTACAGAAGAACAGGTCTTAGCTGAACCCACGATCTAATTATTCCTATAAATCCTAAAACTACTAAGCTAGCTACGGCTACCATTCAATTAAGTTTTGCTTTTAGCATAAAAAAAGATTTACTATTAATGCTACATGATCAAACTATATTTATAGATGAGAAATGCTAGCTGTCTTCTCTTTATGCCTTCTCTCTTCTCATATCAATTTTGCAGTGTAATTTATTGATCGGGACCATTTATTTTCTAGATCATCCTTTAAAGATATTTTTACAAAAAATTAACCAAATTGAAAATCGTTTAGTCATCTAACTGTTATCAAATAAATAGACGTTACACTAATTGTTACCAAAACCGTCTATTTATTTGATAACTACTAAATGACTAAACGATTTGCGATTTAGTTATTTCTTTTTTTGCATACATGATCTTTAAATTAAGGATGATAAAATGAACGGTTCTAATCATAACATTATACTGTAGTAGAAGAGATAAAGCACAAAAGAGAAAATAACTAGCATTTCTCTCTATTGATTATGATCACATCACTTATAAAGGAGAAATCCACTTGCATAGGTGGGGTCCAACATTATGTGAGAGCTAGATGTGATCAACAATATCATCAGTAAATGTAATACAAAAAATTTATTCTTTTAGCTAGGATCCTAACAATTAGAAATTTTATAGTGTACCAACGATCACTAAATATTTTGTACCAGTGATCTTTAGATTTTTGTACCAGTCATCATTTAAATGTGAATTTAATTAATTTGGGCATGCATATATGTGAATTGGTGTGAATTGCAGAAAGATATGGAAGATGAGATAAAAGGGCTTAGAATGGAGCTAGAGCAAACAATGGAGATGTACCATGCAGCCTCCAAAGAAGCAGCGGCAGCTAAACAGAAGGTCTTAGCTAGAACCCACAATCTAATTCCTATAGCTACTAGCTAGCCTACTAATTAGCACTAGAGCTAGCATTCAATCAAGTTTTCTTTTCTTTCTTTTTTTAACCAAACAATAATGGGTGAGTGGGCATAAACTCGATCTAGAGCTCGAGTATATATAAATGTTCTCTACAAACGCCCATAACATTTAAAAAAATTTGCTAATACTACGTGCACTACATTACATCACTTAAAAAGTTGGGTCCAACATTATGCGAGAGAAGTGATCAACGATTAATATGATTAAAAAAAAATTATTCTTTTAGCTAGGATCCTAACAATTAGAAATTTTCATTGTGTTCCACTTTTCAGCATATATATATTTTTATATGAAAACTTCTATTTGCAATCTTAGTTTGTCCAGTATACTCCGAAATTAATATCTTATTATTTCTCATTCACTCACATAAAGAGTGCATGAAGTTTGTGGAGAGTGAGAATATATCGCATTGCCTTATTTATTTATACGGCTTTTTCAACAGTATGTATGTTTCAACTCTTGCCCTTGTTTATTTTTATTTATTTATGTTAATTTAAAATAATAACTGATATTTATGTTTACCTGGTGTATAATTGTATCCTAATTCATGAACCTGTTGCATTATCTATCATTATACTATAATTTTTCAATAATTATCCAAAGTTGCAGTACTACTATATCATCTTATTCATTCAATATAGGCTATTGAGGTCCAAGAGTGGACAATGAAAGAAGAGCTAAGGCTAAAAGACACACAACAGGCCTTAGAAGCAACTGTGGCAGCTATGGAGGAGGAAAAAGCAAAGTCAAAGGCAGCAATTTTGGCAGCTGAAGCAGCCCAGAGGTTTGCTGAGGAAGAGGTGCAAAAGAGAGTGCAGGCAGAACAGTTATTCAAAGCTCTAAAACAGGCTTATGAGGAGAAGAATAAGGTCTTGGATGCTTTACGCCAGTCCCAATTAATGACCAGATACCAAAGCTTACTTCATATCTTTGTTGTTTTATTTCTATTTTACTTTTACTTTTCAATATTTTAGTTGAACTTTGTTTCAACAAGATTTACAATGGCCTGTATATTATTATTTCAATTGTTTTCTCTTTTTTTCTTTTGTTTGTATTCAAAAAAACTAATTACGTATTGTCAATGACCATTTGGTTTAGTATGTGGTAAAATTTTTTTTTTTTGTGGAAAAAAATTCTGAGTTCAAATGTCATGAATGATAGCTATTAATTAATTTAAAAAAACTAATTAATAAGTTACTAGTTATATATGTAGTCTTTTTAGCATTATGTTGAGATTCTTGCAGCATTATGTTTGGTTAGGATACAATGTGATCATTAAGAATTAACATGTTTAGAATCCAAGCCAAAAGAAAATGTTTAGAATACCATCCATAGTTGAATAGTCAACATGCAACATGTTTTAAAATGTCATCAAAATACCAGAATTACGAAGATGTCATTACAAATTTTTAAAACTAAATTTAGAAACTAATAGATATATTACTTGCAATATTTAGACACAAGCCGGAAAAATCTGCCACATTCTAAATTTGGTGATGGGTGATGTCAGCACCAGGGTTTGGGCCCTTCACGTTTAGCTAGGTATTCAGTATAGGGTTGAGATTGTGAGAGGGATTGGGTGAGTGATCAGCGAGTGAATTGGAGCCACTTTTTTTCTTTTCTTTTTATATAAAAGCTATGAGTACCAAGTTAATTACAAATTCGGGTTGAAGCTTATTTCTTAAATATACAGGTATCTAGTCATTTAACCAATTCAGTTCAATCATATGCTTTAAATGAGACCTTATAATAATGAGGGTCTGACAACTTTTTAATATGCTCATAATTTGATACACATTGTTTTTAGAATTTTAAGGATAGCACATTTCAATTGGCGAGCAACTACAATATAAAGCCCAAATTCAATATTGTAGTTATATTATATATCCCCAATAAAAAATATTATTTCTAATTTTTAACTCGTAAGTCCTTTAAATCATACTTAAACATACTTAATTAAGCCCAAATTTACTCCAAAATATAAAGATACAAGAAAAATAAAAAATTAATAAAAATATTTGCACTCGCTGGTCGATTGGCACCTACGGTACCTACCCCATCGATTGACTGGCTTAAAGTTATGAAATCTCAATTCTTATGTCTTGAAGGTTCCAAATTAATCCCTTTTGGATAAAAAAAATAATATTCTATATATGTCACTATTAATTACAACTAAGAGGCCCATCACGTCTTATTGGGAAAAGTAAGGATTAATTGGTTAATTCGTATTATTATTATTTAGTTTAAAATTTTGAGATCTAATGATTGTCTAATATGCATAGAAGCTGTGATTGTCTAACTCACTTTTTTGTTGTTTTGCAAATATTGCTCATTCATTCCCTAATAATTTAAATTTTTAGGGAATTATCATATGTCTTGCTAATAACAATTACTAATTGTTATTAGCAAAATAAAGATGAATTTTGTTTACAACTACCTGGAGGGTTTAACCATTATCATGTATTGCTAATAATATATGAAGATGAATTTTGTTTACATTGTTTGTTGACCAAAAAAAAAAAATTGTTTACATTGGGGGACTGCTATTGCCTTCTAGTCTATGTATAACAAGAAAAAGTTGTATAGGACCATCGTATTAGGTCAACATGCTCATGTAGTGACACTGGTGGGTCTAATCCAACCAAAGGAAGGCATATAGTAAAATGAAAGGATTTTTTTTTTTTTTGTTAAATTGGATGAAGTTTTCCATTTCCAATAGATGCATGTATTGGAAATGCAAAATACAGCTTTAAATGTTGTTATTTTATTACAAAAACATTAACATATACCGGATGAACTCCATGACATGATATGAAAATCCTACACAAATTTTTCTTGTTAGGCTATATATAGCTTTGCTGTCAAGAAGTCTAGAATCATGAAAATGCGCACACACAAAAATGTCGGTTGAATTGTCAACTTATAGATTTTGTGCTATCATAGGGCCGGCATGCAAGTTAGCTAATTTTGGAAGGTCAGTACGTAAACGTTAGAGAATGTTGGTATGGCATACAACTGCTCACCAATGTGAGAATGTTGGTATATGTGATTATCTACTGTTAAGCCTATTTGAGAAGCAGAGACATTGTACTCAATACAACAGTTAGGGAATTTGGTAATACTACCGTTTCCTATAGCTTTAGAAGATTGAGAGAGAGAGAGAGAGAGATAACAAATAGAGGGTGGGGGAGGTAATTGGTTTTTTCAGAGAACAGCACAGTACGTTATTGTGCCAAGTGGTGGTTTGTTAGGGTCAAAGAAGGTATTCAACCTTTCCAAGGAGACATAAGAGGGTACCAAGCATATTGAGGTTCTTCAATGTGGGTTTGTTTAATTCTGAGAGTCTGAGACATTGAGAGAGAGAGAGAGAGAGAGAGAGAGAGAGAAAAAAAAAATCAAGGGTGGTGCAGGTAATTGGTTTTAGAGAGAATAGCACAAGGCATTGGCATTTTGCTAGGGTCATAGAAGGGTCATAGGAGGTATTCCAAGGAGAGAATAAAAGGGTAGCAAGCATATTGAGGTTCTTCATTGTGGCTTTCTCTAACTCTGAGAGTCTTGAGACATTTTTTTGGGCTAGCGGGGGCAAGCAAAGATGAGTGCAGATGCGGTGACAATGGCAGTAGACAAGGACAAAGGAAGTCAATATGCTATCAAATGGACTCTTGAACATCTTCTTACCAGGGGCCAAAGTCTCACCCTACTCCATGTTAATCACATTTCCAGCCACAACCACAGCCACAACCACAGCCACAGCCATAGCCACAGTAAATATCTCTCTCCCTCTCTCTCTACATTATATGTATAGGTAAAGAAAGCTTCTTAAGTGGTCGCCCAGAAGTTCTTTAAGTTTCAGATGCAACACCGATTTATCTGCAAGTAGGTGTGGATCAATCGGCACGGAAAAACTTTTTAAATTTCTTCCAGCCCAAATCAATCCGCCAAGACTTTTGTCTTGTTATTTTTTTGGTAGTTTTTTGTCACAATATGGTTGATTACTTTAGGGTGTAGATCAAATTGTAGTTCAAGCTAAAATTTTAGGTTTCAACATTCAAGTTTGGTTTTGGATGATACCCTCAAAACCCAAGAGTTAAAACCTACAGTCTAAAGAGTAACAACTACCGACTGATCACGTTACTTTGCGGATCAATGGGCAGCTACATTCGAGAGCGTCCACTTGTGGATTCAAGAGGCGGCATGTGTATGTGTACATATGAGGCAATATTATCTTAGCACACTCTGAATTTGGACCACATATTCAGTCAAAAGTCACCAAATCAATTATGTAATCAAAATCTGACAAGAGGACAATATATATATGTCTCTGTGTGTGTGTGTGTGCGCATGTGTGTATGTGTATCCCTAATGCATAGATGATGGTGATTTACATAATTTAACAATTCAGTTGTGTGTGAAACACCCACCAATTTCATATCCTTATAATTAAAGTATAGTAGCTTGGCTCTCTTTTCTCATCAGTCCCCCCATTTTTCCTCTGTTTTTCTCATATTTTGGTGCAGGCGGGGAAACGGTTTCCATCTCTGAAGCTACCGAGAAGGCTGCAACAGAGTGCAAAAGCCAATTTGATGCTCAAGCCAGAGAGTTGTTTCTTCCATTCCGCTGCTTTTGCACAAAAAAATATGTGAGTTGTGCTTCTTTATCTATTATCAATTTTGTTTCACAACAGAAATTCTTCTCCTTATGATTTGATCTCTGCAACAGATAAAATGCCATGAAGTCATAATCGAGGATACTGACATATCAAAAGCACTGATCAACTATGTTAATGCCAATTCAGTTGAAATTTTAGTACTTGGTGCACCTTCAAGAAGCGGCCTTCTCAGGTACTGATTTCTGACTTCTCATCCAAGTAACCTTTCAGTTTATATGCACCACCCTAACACAGTAACACCATTTATCAGCAAAAAAAGTATCACACAGAATAAGCATTAACATTAAAATAGATAGTACCAATGTACTGGAGTCTCCTGCATTCTTAGTTCTAGAACATAATATCAAGTGAAAAATAACCAGTTCTTCATATTTCCTTCCATGAACTTCTTAGTACATGGAAGGTTAGACAGACTCAATTTGTGCCAACAAAATTTTGATGGTTTGAGAAATCTATTTGAGATTAGGGTCTGCACTTTGTAAAATAACCTTAACAGTGAAACAATCAGTGCCATACCTTAGTTCTTGGAAGAGAGCAATTATACATGCATCCTAATTACACCAATCTTGAAACAGATTCAAAATGTTTGATGTTCCTAGCACCGTGTCAAAAGGGGCACCAGATTTTTGCACTGTGTATGTCATTGGCAAAGGAAAGATCAATTATACCAGATCAGCTACCGTTTCACTACCCCCGAAATCTCCCTCACGTAATCTATTACAGAACCAACACAGCAAAGTTCCTGAACGACATGATACACATTTCAAGCGCCACCATCACCACAGAGGTTTGCTTGTTTCTGTACTTCTAGCATCATGTTATTTCACACCTCATATGTATGAGATCTGTCATTACTCACTCAAGTTTCTTTGATTGATACAGCATCAGAGAGGACACACTCAGCACCCCGTAGCCATCTAGATGACCATGATGAAATCAAGTAAGCTCATACACATTGATTATTTGGGAGAGGAGATCTAGATAGTGATGCTAAAATTAATTAATTACGGATGATATTAAGATTTAAATGATCAATGTTTTGTCGGTGTGAACTTTCATTTAGAAATGTCTGTCTACTCTCATTCAAGCACTATTTGTATTGTAAATGGGCAAAGCTTACACAGGCGTTCTCCACATGAAGTTTCATTTCAATGTGTTTAAAGGATTCTAAAAGCCTATATATTTATGTGAAACAAGTACAATGCCGAAAGTGAGTGTGTGAATACACAATTAATGGGAGGACTAACCTAATAAAACAATACAGGTCACCCTTCACAAGAGGAAAAGCTTCAAGTAACAAATCATATGAGCTCTCGCCGGAGACTGATATATCATATGTGAGTGAGGCAAGGCCAAGCACGGATCACATGTTTCCTTCTTTATATGATAGTTTTGAATCAGGACCTCGACTTTCAATCAGCTCAGAGTTGGACCATAGAAGCTCTATGCCATCTTACTCAGGAAGCAAGTTTATTGACATGATCTCTTCACAACATGAATCGTTGTCATTCTCAACTGAAAGTCAGAATCATTGGTCATCACATTCACACCATATGGTAAGACAAATTTCCAGCATAGTAATCTTGGAAGCACCACCAACCTACAAGCTTGGGAGCATGCCTCAAACTATAAACTTGTTGTCAGAAGCTAATATACCATAGATTCTTAATTTGAGCCAGTTTAGATGTTCACATATTGTTCCTGAAAATGACCAATAAATGCTATTAGTTTTGAGTGATTTTCATGTCATGATGCATAAAAACACACATTTATACAGTAACATACATACATACAGAAATAGTTCAGAGTATTAATACTTAATTGCCTTGAAAATAATAGGATGATGTGGAAGCTGAGATGAGGAGGCTCAGGCTAGAGCTAAAGCAAACAATGGACATGTACAGTGCGGCCTGCAGGGAGGCACTCATGGCAAAACAGAAGGTATTGATGCGAACCCTTACTTTGAGCATAGACTCTGTTCAAGTTTTAGAATCATCTCTATATTTCAATTTTGGATACATTTAATTTTCTAAAAATTAACCATGTAAGGGTAGAGTCCTTTTTCATCATTCTATCAAACACTGTTCATATGACCTCTCCACCTCCACATTTTTACAACGCAGCCTTGAACATCCAAACGAGGCTTGAGAATGATCATCTGGTAAGCCTAAATGATAAAGTTGACCCTGCATATATCTCTCTCTCACAGACACACACACACACACACCAAAGGGATACTTCATATAGTGTCACATAGTGAATCTTATGCCTCTTATGATTCCTAACAGTGCAAGCACAGGCAAGCTAATTGTATCTTGCAACAGCTGAAATGACAAAACTACATATATAACCATACACATAAAGAGATGAATTCATTTTAATGAAATACAATATTGGGTTTAGAACAACTATTCGAGTGCAAATTCTAATAACATATCATCACAGGCAACAGAACTTAACCGATGGAAATTGGAAGAAGAACATAGATTAGAAGAGGCACGACTAGCTCAACAAGCTGCATTGCAACTTGCAGAGAAGGAGAGAGAAAAATGTAAGGCAGCCATTGAGGCTGCAGATGCAGCCCAAAGGATGGCAGAAATGGAAGCACAGAAGAGGAGGAAAGCAGAATTGAAAGCCTTCAAAGAAGCTGAAGAGAGGAAGAAGGCACTACAAGCAACAACATATGAGATCAGGTACAGGAAATACACAATTGACGAGATTGAAGTAGCAACAAATAATTTTTCAAGCGTTCACAAGATTGGGGAAGGAGGCTATGGGCCAGTTTACAGAGGTGAACTAGACCACACACCAGTGGCAATAAAAATTCTACGTCCAGATGCAGCTCAAGGGCGGTCACAGTTCCAGCAGGAGGTTCGTGACTTTGCATATCATCAAATTTCAACTATTATCTTCAAATATAAATAACATATCAAGAGCAAATAGTAATACTAGGCAACTCCCATCTCAAATCTACCTTGAATCTGACAGAATTGAGTATTGAACTTTCACGTTGTTGCCAAAATTGGGAACATATTGTTTGAAAACAAAGCAGCCTGGTCTAATGACTTTCTTGTGATATAAAGAGGAACATAAGTATTACAAAAACTATTACGAACAAAAAAAGGAAAAAGAATATGAAAAAAACTCTGGCTTAGGAAGTTGGTCATGCATCAAACAAAGACTTGAGTCAATTCTTCTAATAGTAATTTCAGGTAACTCTGAAATCCTAATAATCAATACCAATCTGCTAACCCTCTGAAGTCCTAATAGTTCAAATAGAAATGCTAGGATTATTGGTACTTCTTACTCTCATAGCTCATACATTTCTATCTTTCTAAGCCATTTTTATTGATCATGTATTATTGTAGATACATCTAAATGCTCTTAATTATGCAGGTTCAAGTATTGAGCCGCATACGGCATCCAAACATGGTTCTCCTTCTTGGAGCCTGCCCAGAGTATGGTTGTCTGGTCTATGAGTACATGAGTAATGGGAGTTTAGAAGACCGTCTCTTCCGGCGAGGTAACAGCCCAGTTATTCCTTGGCAGCTAAGGTTCCGAATCGCAGCAGAAGTTGGCACGGGACTTTTGTTCCTTCATCAGACCAAGCCGGAACCCCTTGTACACCGAGACCTAAAACCAGGCAACATTTTGCTAGACCATAACTATGTCAGCAAGATTAGTGACGTAGGTTTGGCTAGGCTTGTCCCTCCATCAGTGGCCGACTCTGTCACTCAATATCGCATGACATCAACAGCCGGAACATTCTGTTACATCGACCCAGAGTATCAGCAAACCGGCATGCTTGGAATAAAATCTGATATCTACTCACTTGGAGTCATGCTCCTACAACTAATAACAGCCAAGCCACCAATGGCTTTGACTCATCACGTCGGGCGGGCTATTGAAATGGGGACTTTCGTTGAGATGCTTGACCCTGCTGTTCCTGACTGGCCAGTTGATGAAGCCTTGAACTTTGCCAAACTAGCTTTAAAGTGTGCTGAAATGAGGCGAAAAGACAGACCGGATCTTGGGAATGTTGTACTACTTGAGCTTAATAGATTAAGAACACTCGCCGAAGATAGCATGAATGGCATCATGCATGGTGGTGGTTCTGGAGTATTCGCACCAAGTCAGAGCTCAATTTCCACAAGACAAGTGAGTTGCATTACATTAACTTACAATTGCACTTGAAATAACTGCAACTGCATAGATGATTCTTTCAAGCAAGATTAAGATCAAAACGTCCCAAAAAAAATTCATGCTAGACTCCCTATTTAATTATATATTTACTGCAGCTCACATAACCTGTGAAAACTTCGCAATATTGTTTTTCGGATATTTTCTTGAATTCTTATTTCTACTTTATTTTTTGTCTTATCTTTAGGATGTGATGAGTGACTCCCAATCTGAATATGCTAGCTCAAGGAGCCGCTCAAGCACATCTTCTGCTGAGAAAAATGATTCTCGGATTTAGAAGTTTTTCTTTGCTAATAGTCAGATCAGCTTTGAAGTATCGGATACATATTGGGGAGTAGTGGCATACATACAGATAAATACAGGACCAACATTTGCTCGAAGTACATACAGAAAAAGTACTGTTTGTAGGGACTCATACTTAAAATCTCATGTTGTGATATCTCAATATTATTTGTTGGTTTAACACTATTCTAAAAAGCTTAAATTATTGGGATATGAACAACAATTATCTTCAGAACATACGTAACTTCAATGTTAATTAATAGCTGCATTAATGACAAAATAGTTGCAACCATGAAACCAAACTTCTTGTATTGGAATCAAGAGGCACTGGACATAAAAATCTCAGTGCAGACACATAATGCCACAAACTGAAGCAATAGCAGAATTTGTTATTAACTATAAAAGTAAACTAGTTGTTGCTCTTGTCACACATAATATTACTAAAAGCTACACCAAAACCACCCTCACCTATATATTAGCCTTACCGTATGACCATATATATATATATATTAATTTAAGGTCAATTTTTACAAGTAGTCTAATGTTCCACAAGAGAATTTTTTACCAGAATATATAGTAAGCAAAAATCATATATGAACATCAACTTTCCAACCATTTAGGCTGTTTTTTTTTTTTTTTTTTCTGGCCTGACAATTAGGCTCCTTGTGAAAGCAATAAAGCTGACAGTATTATCTCTTAATTTAAGAAGGATTCTTTTGAAGCCAATGAAACTCCAAAGAAAGCAAAGGGGGAAACAATAAGAAAAACAACACACAAAATGCACTCACAGCTTCGATTCTGAGCATCATTAGCAGGGTCAATATTCAGTTACAAATAAATATAAAATTGAAAACGGAATAAGCAGTTTGTTTTACTTTAGGTTCCATAGCAGTTCATACTTTATATGAAGCAAAGAAAACGCATCAAAGCCAATAGACCGAAAGAGAAACTACAGTAAATAGAAAGGGGAACACACATGAACGGACTTAGTTTTGGATGACAGATTAGTTTCAGCATGTGAAATTCAAAAGAAATAGTAGCACTACTCTTACCTTTATTTAGTGATCCTCTCAGTTTACTTTGAGTCTGAGTGAATTCCATTTGAACATTGATAAGTTCCGGTTAGCACCTCTAGCATGATGTTGGCACATCATCCATCTCAACAATAGCCAACTTCATTTCAGCCTGAACAACAAGACCCTACATCATAAGATCTGTGAGATCTGGAAAACATTATGAACATAAACAAAAGTAGACAGACATACACATGCACAATCCAATGTATATCTGAGCTGCAATCGCCATCTTGTATACAGACATGCATTTTCTGGTCCAATCAATATGGAACTGTAATTGATAGTCATGCTATTATGAGTGACAATAATTCTTTTCCAACAAATGGTCAAACATTTCTTTACACAAAGTGGAGGTCACTAGTCAGTAATTCCAAAAGATCTGGTTCCTTCGATATTGCTTTTTCAAATATACTGAAATTAGCTTTCTATAAGTCCATTCCCTCTGCCTCTGGAACTCCAAAAATGCCTCTGAGCTTGCATGAAAATCCCCTTTTCCCAGAACTTCAAACACAAATGGATCTGTTAATACTAGTGGAGAATCATCCAAATTCATTTTGTTTAAAGCAAAATACAAATTTCTTCCGAGTCTTCTATCCAAGTATGCATCAACAACGCAGCCACTAGTCACAAGATCAGGAACAACTTTCTCATGTTTCATGTGATCAAGGCTAAGATGGAGATCCCAGAGTAGAGACATTCTTGAAAAAGCCAGAGCACGGATATTAAATGTAGTAAGATCAGGGAGGAATCCAGCTTCCACCATTCTAATAAATTCTCTTTGTAAGCTTTTCATCTTAAAATTGGCAGCATAGGATAGCAACAAAAGGTTCCATAAAAGATTTCCCAAGTTCCTTCTACCTAGACCAACATCCTTCAGGAACTCAGCTAATCTGTAAAACTTCCTTTTATTTAAATACACAAAAGACATTGCCCTGATTCCCTCTTCCTCTATTAGAAACCTAGACCTTTTAAGGCGGCCATAAGCAGTCTCCATCTCAGTTATAGAACCAAAAATGCTGTAGTATCTAATAAAGGCATTACCAGTGGCAGAGTCGACTGGGAAACCCCTTGAGACCATTTCTTTCAATGTATCTTCCATCAAGTCAAGCTGTCCTCCTTTCCCAAAGCAAGAGATAGCTACTGAGTAAACCTCTGGAAACAAACTTAAATTCCTCGAACTTATCTGGCCCAAAATTTCATTCACTTTTTCAAAACATCCTGCATTGCCATAAACATCAAATAGCTCTGAAACAACCTGAATACTAGGCACAAAAGAACTATTTATTATTTCGTCCCAAATTGCCTCAGCTTGAGCGAAAAGGCCATTATTCGCAAGACATAGCATTAAAGCAGCTAGAGTGGAGTTGCTAGGCAAAAGACCATCCGACTTAACTTCAAGTAAAACCTCCTGAGCCACATGGGGCATCTTTTGTCTACTTAAACTTCGTATTAGCGGCACACAATCTACATAATTATCCTTGCCATCAAAACACCCTTCCTGCTTCCATTTCTGGATTATCTGTTCTAAGCAGGCCCCAAATAAAAGAAATTCAAACACAGATAATATCCATCAAGAAACATAAAACAATTACAAGCCCATGTAGTTTTTATTAAGAAATAAACATGTGAATGTAATGTTTAACTAACTTTAAGCATAGGAAACACATATTAAGATAAGCTGCAAACATATTAGAAGTAGTAGTAATAAATATAATAAGATGTTCATTACACTAAAATGCATGTTTTTTAACACAAACATGACAGTCTTTGCTTAGTATAAAGAGAAAAATAGTCTCTTTTCTTCAACTATCAAAGGCACAAATTACACTACATCAAGAAAATTCCATAAAGACTCGGCTGGTGTTTTATAAGATGCAAAGGTGCTGAAAATAAATTCTGGGCATTTGTTGCATCAAAACTTGCTTCAGATAAAAGTCCTAATCTCACAAACATAGTAGTACTTGTTCTGCTTTTAAAGTGAATACAACTACGTTTAGCTAATTAACTGAAAACAACCCAAAATGGTATGTTCATAATAGAGAGAGAGAGAGAGAGAGAGAGAGAGTGAGTGACCTTGCGTGCTACGGCTCGATTTAGGGGATGGGATTGATGGGAGAAAATAGAAAGACGCTTTGGCTTTAGAGAGCCTGAAACACATGCTGTGCTCAGAAGAAGAGTGGCTTCCATTTTCGAACATCAGTCATGCTCACCTGCGAGACGTCGGGCAGGACCTATTTGCACGACAAATTGAATCTCAACCATTCATTCTTGATAGTGTGGCTGAGAGGAATGAGCACAAAAGGCAATCATAACATTCGACACGTGTCCACCTTTGAAAAAAAAAAAAAAAAAGTTTCTCCTTTCCTTTCTTTTCTTTTTTCGTCTTCTCTTCCAAAACCCAAAAGTTGTACAATTTTCTCTTAAAAAATCTTCACCTTCAGGACAACCATGGCTGTCACCTACTCAAGGCTGTGAAAGGTTTTCCGAGAAGTGGTCCAATTTTGGGGTGCTTCCTTATCTGGGTTAGAAAACGTACAGAGCAAAAATGAAGGAAAAGGGGATAAAATTAGCGATGGAGGTCTATCCATGGCAACTCTCTGCGATTCAAATTTGCCAGCCAACACAGTATAATAAGGGCACGATTTTTTTGAAGAATTTGTGGAGTGAAATAACAAGGTGGGTGAATAATTAAAACAAGTGGCTTTGACATTCAGGTGGGTCTACGTGAACGTACCGTCAGAGCAAATGGCAGCAAAACTCCATTTTCAGCTTGAAGATTCACTTGGGACTGGGACTTGGGAGCTTCCTTTGGGCTTTTTGCGTGTACTATTGGCACTTTACCCACTTTTGTTGCTTATTTGTTTTACTTTAACAATAAACTTGATTCGTGGGTTTTCTTCAGTGGCTTTTATGGAGCACCAAAGACGCGGGAAAATCCCATCCTTCTAGAGAGAGAGACGGTTTACTCCGACCTTCAGCTTCTGAGAATCCATCAATTTATTTGACAAAAATTGATGATTATCTTTAAACTGTAAACGTCAAAAAACTTAGGGGCGTGTTTAAAAATTAAGGAACCTTACAATTTCATCAATATTTTCATTTAGTTTTCAAAATTCACTTAAACGCCCTAACTTTATTTTTTTCATTTACTTTTGGATAACAACCCTTTTTTTTTTTTTTTATTATATTAGAGGTATAATTACTTTTTATTTATTTTTTATTACGAACTAATTTGGCATATGATATGAGGTGATATCATATATGAAGCTAGATATATATAACAAATATATATATGACAAATATATGACAGATATATTTTCTATCTGTATAAACAAATCAGACTCAAATGACTTCATAACCAAAAAAAAAAAAGACTCAAAATGAGTTCATATATGAAGATTTAAGAATTGATCAGTGGATGGACAAGGATATACACTCACTCTTATCTTAATTACTGTTTGTGTTTGTGTGACTGGTGTGGGATGACTTCATGACTTTATGACTTTTGTTTTTTCTTTTATTTTTATTTCTCATTTCCTCCCTAGTTGACAATTAAACATGAGGCCTTCATTTTAGATTTTTGACTAAATTGACTTCACTCTTAAAGTCTTAAGAATTTAGTGGAGTCAAATCCACTGAAGTGGGGGTGGGGTAATAGGAAAGCAAAAATAAGAAAAAGACAACCACATTCAATTGAAAGTTAGAAATTTTTTAATTCTTGCTTTGACTTTAAGGTGATACCATAATTATTACACAAAAAAAAAAAAAAAAAGGTGATGCCATAATTATAATGGAGACATTACACTACAAGGACCCCATTAGAAAATCTTGCCAGATGGATGCTTTATTGCCCTGCCATAATTATACACATTCTCCATTATTTAGAGAATATATATAAATCAGTCAAGAACCAGACCAAAATTAAAAGAAATTTCTCAAGTGTTATAAAACTAAAGAAAATAATAACATAAAAGATTGAGAGAGTATAAGAGGAAATAAAGAAAATTCAAAGTGTTATTATTCTTCTCATTAGACTGCCTATTTATAAGCTTATAAATGATGAAGACAATAATCTAATGCCTATAAATCATAAGTTATAAATCACTAAATATGATCATTAGAGCATAGATTACAAATCATTCAAATGTGTAACTTATGGACATTATGATGGTCATCCATCCACATTAATCCATATATTTATAAGAGAGCAGTTTTGCTCACCTCCTTTAACTCAGGTGTATGCTCACCTCCCATCTAAAATGCTGCCATGTGTTTAAAAAATTAACCATGAGTTAATCTATTGTATTTAATTATTTATGATATTATAATGATGAGAGAGAAAAATAATTTGACAACTCTTTTCTACTTTTATCCTTATATTTTATTACTCAACTTTTTTCCACTTTTTTATTACCTATTAATTTTTATTTTCTCTTTTATTTAATTATTTCTAATAATTTTTGCTTCTTTTGTTTTTTTGCTATTCTCCAGTACGCCTCTAGTATCTAAAAAACCACATGCATTTAATAATTTTTGTTTTTTGTTTTTTTTTACTTTTTTCTAGTATGCCTCTAGTACCCAAAAAATCACATCCAATTTTTTTGGGTCTTCTCATGTATACACCTTTTATCTACTTTTTTAATTAATTAAAAAAAATAATCCAACAACACATTTTTTTTTTTTCCTAAGAATTCTTCTTTCTTGTCTCATACATGACCTTTTCAGATCAAACAAATTCTTAGGTCAATCCAAGGTGTTGCAGCATTTGAAGAGAGAAGAATAGTTGCAACGACATAATTTTTTTTTTTTTAACTCATGTAACTTTTTTATTGGATTTTCTATGTATGTAAATGAGTTGTTTTAGATTTTTGTTTGGCCAACATTTTAGATTAAACTTTGCAAATTAGTTTTTTGTTCGAATTGCAAATGTGTTGTTAGAATATTTTATTTTTTAATTAATTAAAAAAATAGATAAATGTGTATACAGGAGAAGACCCAAAAAAATGGATGTGATTTTTTGAGTACTAGAGGCGTACTAGAGAAGTGCAAAAAAACAAAAGAAGTAAAAATTATTAGAAATAATTAAATAAAAGAGAAAAGAGAAATTAACAGGTGATAAATAAAAAAGTTGAGTAATAAAAGATAAGGATAAAATAAGAAAAGAGTTGTCAAATTATTTTTCTCTCTCATCATTATAACATCATAAATAATTAAATACAATACTTAACTCATGGTTAGTTTTTTAAACACGTGGCAGTATTTTAGATAGAAGGTGAGCATACACCTGAGTTAAAAGAAGGTGAGCAAAACTGCTCTCTATTTATAACATTAAGTCTTTTATTGCAATTGTCATCTTGAGTTAAATGTTTGCCTCAAAATAGTGATCAAACGGCGGCAAATGTATCCTTAACAATGGTCAAAAATTGGGCTCATTTTCTTCAACCACCTGCTCTTATGCATGGGTACCAAGTACCCATTCAAGCCCGTTTCCTCTACCATCGCTTGTAGCCTTGTAGTTGAGTGTTTTGGCCTTACAGGCCCAAATAACATATGCAATAAACAAATAAAAACTAAAAACCAAAATGATTTTGTTTTTCTTTTTCTTCTTTCTTTGGGCTCTTTATTTGTAATGGATAGCATATGATGACAGCAGTTCATGTTATAGTCTTATAGACTTATGCAAGGAATTAAATTTCGAATTTCGAAAAAATTTCGATAGAATTTCAAAGATTTTTAAATTTTGACAAAAATAAGACGAAAATTACTATCAAATACGTAAATTTTTAATGAAACTTTACCATATATTTATTTAACATATTATCTACTAAATTGATAAAAAATATTGAATAAACCAAATTATATAGTAGGTTTCATGTAATATAAAGTGAATATAATGCGCACTAGAGTAAATACTGTTAAATAAAATTAATATAATGAATAAATAAAATTAGTATATGCTTTATACTCTATAATTTAATTATACACTAAAATCTAAACCTTAATACTCTATATACCCTAATACTTTTTATACTTTATTACTTATATATTAAACCTTATATGCTCTATATTCTTTAGGATATTAGGTTTTAGGCCCTTTAGAATATTTTTAATTATTTTTTTATATAGAAATGTATTAGAGTTTAGGGTTTAAAATAACTAAATGAAATCCTAAACCTTTTTTTTTTCTTTCCAATTGCTCAAAGGCCCCAAACCCCTCTCTTTTTTCTTTTTTTTCTTTCGTTCCTCTTTTTCCATGCCTCTCACCCAGCCAAGCTTTGTCTTCACTAAGTGTAACAACCCAAATTTTGGTTTATGGTAATTTTGTTACTTAAATTTTTCAAACTTGTTTTAAGGTTTGTTTTAAGGAATTAGAAATTTCTTTAAGTTTATTTTAACTAACTTAGACCTTTGGTTGTGATTCTAGAATTTAGTTGTGTGGAAATGAATTTTAGAAAAGGAAAATTCAAGAGTTTGGCGATTATTATTTTTTTCAAAATTAAATTATGAGAGTAAGATTTTTCATAATTTTTCTGAAAGTAATTTGGCTATTTTGAGGTCATAAGAAATTAATACTCATCAATACGAGTCCGTAGAATTTTTCGGTAAATTATTTGGAGTCTCGAGCTATTTTTGGTGAATTTATGAAGTTGGAGAAAATAAAAAATAAAATTTTTTCGATAATTTCAATAAATTTTGGTAAATTTCGCCGAAATTTCGTTGAAATCTTCACGAAATTTTTTTAAATATGTGTTTCGATTTCGAAACCCTAAAAAACAAAATTTAATACCTTGGCCTTATTGCATGCAATTCGTGAACAGATGAGTAATTCATACAAGTTTGTTTTTATAAAAGATATGAATTTCAACAGTACATCTGATGATGTCATACATTCACAATATAATAGTGAAAATTTTATACCCTAAAAGAAGAAAGGTAAATCCATCAATATCCGAAGATAAAAATATAACCCGTAACATAGGATGACTGTATTTTGAGATTGTGACACTAATACATATTCTTCAAACACATAAAGGTATGTAAGAATCTATAATTCCATATGACATACTATTCATTTGGGTCACCTCATAATCTAATTTATAATCCAACTACATATTAAATATTAAATCATGTAGGTCGAAGAATATTAATTTAACAAAGAGTAATGCACCAACTTATATTCCAACTATTAATATCCACTTATGTGACCTATAACACCATAACTTTGTACTTCACTACTTATAAATTACTGAGTTCCAGAGTTGGTCCAAATTTGAATAAATGACCACTTTCAAGTTTCAATTAGGTAGGTTCTGAACAGTTCAAACAATAGTTAGTATCTTTAGTTTTTTGTTTAACAAATTAAAATGCTAGAAACTTTAGTGGCCGGCAGGGATATATTGGAATTTTTAATTCATTAGTTTGTTTGCAGGCTTTGCACATCCATGTTTAACTAGTGGTTAGAATTAGAATCATGGACATCATTGGCTATATATAATAAGGACTTAAATATAATGGCATGCAATTTGCAATAATGAATATAGAATTCCACCATTGGCGGATGAAAAGGAGAATGAATAGGTTTTATGCTTTTAGGGTTATGTCCTCAAAAGTCACACAAGAATGCTTTTGTGGTTAGCTACTTTTTCAACTCAGTTGCATTATGAAACTAGGGAAATGATGATTATGAAGAAAGAAGAATTTTTATTAATAAAAATTTCTGACCACCTTCCTTAATTAATTAAAAAAGTGGTCTAGTGTTGATCAAATAGTAAATTATCTCCTGAGCCTCTGCTCTCAATAAGGTAAATTATCTTCTCACAGTTATCACTGTGAAATAATACAGTTTTACTTCATTAGTCTCACAACTTTTCTTATTGAGAAAAATGGGAGCAGTCAAACTCTTTTATCCATAAATATGAGAATACGTGCTCTATCATTAAAGTTAAAACAATTTCACATATAAAAATGATAAAAGAAACAAACACTATGTGGCGTAGAATTTACTATTAAGTGTCAAATTATTTTGACATTTTATATATAAAACTTCCTAACATTGCATTTGGAAATAAATCATAGTAGAATATTTTGCTTGACAAGATTAAATGAATCACATCGATGATTGAACCATTTTTTTCTTCTTTTGTATACATCTTAAATAGTTTTGGATTTATTTTGCTTTTTATTTTATTTTATCTTTATCTCTATGCACGGTGTGGTTCGAAGAGTCCGAGGGGACAAGCTGATGGTAAATCCCCCAAAATGTTGTATCTGAATTGGTCTTGGAAAAATGGTGCAGTTGAAAGAGAACCAGATTCGTAAAAGTTATAATCACACATATCATGTGTTAGATTTGTCCCCAATTATAATTGCTTTATATATATTTATATTTTTGTGACAAGAAATGTGAATCATTGACCACAAACTACTCTTGTCCCCTTTTCTTTGTTGGCTTTTTGCATGGTGCCCTTGGTAGCTAGGTTGCTTGTTAAATGCTTATTTAATTTTTGGTATTTGAGAATCCATCCTTGCTTTTCATAATTTTGCAACTCAGCCAATAAACTTGGTAATCCTTTGCAATTAGACCTCTCAACAAAAAAAAAAAAAAAAAAAAAAAAAGACCTCTCCAAATGAAAATATTCTTTAATATTAAAAGCTTAACAGGCACTAGGATATGAGTGAAAAAATGGTACATCTTAAATTTAAATCATGTCATATGCTGAAGCAACGGGCAATGAGCTCAAAGGATAGGAACACACATAGGGTTATAAATTGGCTTGATACAATTCAAGTTTGACTCGTGTTTGGCTCATTTGAGCTTGGTTCTTATGTAAAAGAATAAGCTGATCTCAAACAAAATATTACACTTGTTAGAAAAACATGCCGAAGTTGAGCATTTGAATACTCGACTCGCAAAAATTGGGAGCTGCTCGTAATCTCATATACTTTTATAAGACAGCTGGAGCTTGGTTCGAGCTCAACTTGCATCAAAGCTTGTCTCATAATGGTTAGATTTTTAAATCTTATAAGTAATATATTGAAATAAATTATATATCATGAAAAAATTAAATTCAAACTATTATACCATTTAAACTTATATTTTCTTTCTTTTCTTTTTTATCATTTGTTACTAAGTCAAATTCACTAAAGTGTGAGTTCATTTTAAAAATGAGCCGAGTCGAGCCAAGTCAAGCATAAGCTCAAGCTCGTTCTACAAATGAGTCACGTTGAGCTGAGTTTGAACATAGCTCTTCAAGCTTCATTTGAGCTTATTTGAGCTGAGCTTGAACGCCCTTAGTATTCTTCTCAACTCTACTCATTTACACTCCTAAACACATAATCTCAATCTACCTTTATACTTGTTGATTCTCACCTTAGAATTAATGCTAAGAATAAATTTTTCCATATTGCCTTGTTAATTTCGCAAAATTACTTAGATAATAGGAAAATAGAGAAAATACTTTGTGTTTTATTCAATACTAAATTGTTACATAACTCACTTATCAAAATGCTACAATAACATATAGGTTTAGAAACTCGAGCAACACAAAATGGTAATAAAAAACGGTGAGTTGAGATTAAATACCAAATCCAACTCTTTTTCTAATTGTAAATAAATTTTGTACCATTTCAGTTTAGTACCAACTTTTTTCTACTGACCATTTGGTAGCTTGGCCGACGAAACAACTTTTTAAAAAAATATATATCTACAAACTCAATTGTGATTGCATGATGTTGATGTGTTTTCTTAGAACAAAATAAACAATTACCTCATTCTAAGTTTACTCGCAAGTGCACGAATCGCATCAGTAGCAAAGCGTACAAGCACGAGGTCGATCCCACATGGAATGGTTAATATACAGTAAATCAATGCAATTAATCACTAGAATAACTAAATGGGGGGTTTTGAAGAGATGGAACACACGCACACATCACCACACGCACACACACTTTATTCTATCTTGCAATGTTAAGTTTTCAGTTTCAAATCAGATAAGCATGCAATAACCATCCAAGGCTAATGACAGTTAATTTGAACACAACATATTAAAGTTTGACAGCTAAAAAGGTTTGGCTAGTTACTTTCTCGCCATTGTTCTCCTAATGCATAAACTAAGAGCTTCTTGGGCCTTCCTTAGCCAGTTAACCTACATGTTCCCTAGTTCAAGGTAAGGCAGCTGTTACCCATGCAGGAGTCATTAAGTTTTATGAGAACGTCAAACATGCACAACATATAAGCTTTGACTATTTCCTTATAGAGGTCGCCCAACCCCACTACCAAGAATAATCCCTTATTCCCTTGTTACTTGTGGTTTAGTGTCTTTGACTATTTCACAGCTAAACCTAACAGATAAACTAGATGCAATTACCCTAAGGTGGCCAGTCAAAGGATGCAAACAACTAGTGACGGGGGTTCTAATAGATAGTGGAAATTTAATACGTGCAAACATCAAACTAACAGACCAAGAGACGGATAAACGATTTGTTAAAGCATACGAATCCATTAATCAACCTACGACTAACATGCAAGATAAAATAACTAACCTACATAATTAAATAAAATAAAACAAAACAGAAACAACAATAAATAATGAAATCCCAATTCATGTTTGCTAAAGGAAATCAGAAACGCAAACTTAAGGAAATTAAAAGCATAAACGAATTGAACTCAGCAACATGAATTAAAAGAAATAAAGAGATAACTAAATAAAATCAGAAACTTAATTAAAGATATTCAGAAGCATAATCCAACAATTAAAATAGAAACTAGAAGGAAAAAGAAAGCAAAAATCAGAGGTGCAAACACATGGGGGCTGCGGCAAGGAGAGAGGAAGAAGGAGGCACCTAGCAAGCAGGAGGAACTCACGGCAAGGTGAGCTATGGCTTGCGGCAACAGGCTGGACCTTCTCTCTCTCACTTGTCACGCCACCCTCTCTCTCTAAGTCTCTCTCTGAATTCGGCTCCCCTTACAAGAAAATAAAAGCTGAAACTAAAAACCTAAAACAGAAAAATAAAACTAGGAGAAGAGAGGAATTTCGGCTGGAGTGTGTAGGTGCAAAAAAAAGTGATTCTAGGGTTCTGAATGAAGGGGGTTTATATAGAAAAGCATTCCTTGAGAGGCAAGGAGGATAAAGCTTGCGGCTGCTAGGGTTTCCCTTTCCTAGTTGCTTGCGGCTTCAGCTAGGGCTAGCTGAACTAGGGCCTTGCGTGTTGGGCTTCTTCCCTTGGGCTTAAGTGGCTCACGCCTAGCCTAGCTAGGGTCCCTCCATTGCGCATGGGCTGGTAGTCTTGGGCTTTGGGCTTGCATGTTGGGCTTCCATGTTGGGCTTCAGTTGCTTGCACAAGATGGGCTAGGGTTTTACTCCATGGGCTTCCATCTTGGGCTTGTCACCTTGGGCTTGTCACCTTGGGCTTGCGCATGGCCCCTTGTCTGCTAGGGTTTGCATGGCATGCATGCGCATGCATGGGCTGCCATCTTCCTCCTTGCGTATGGCTTTTGGGCTGCTAGGGTTTGGGCCCATGCATGAGCATGCATGGCTCATCTTGGTTCGGCATCCCTAGGGCCCATGGGCCTTCCACTTTTGACTTCCCATTTTGCCCCTCATTTCCATTTGAATTCAAATTCATTTCTTCCCTCCATTCATTTCCATGGATGTCCAACACCTTCTGGAAGCTTCTGGAACCTTAAACAACATTTCCTAGTTCAACCAGGATTTCCTGTTCGAATCAGGATTTCACATTTCTGACTCCGCAATGATGGTTCTGGACTTGATGTTTCCTAGTGTGACTAGGAATCCTCATTTGACTAGGATTTCTGCACTTTTCCTAATTTGACCAGGATTTCACTCGTTTTCCTGGTTTGACCAGGAAATGCCCCAAAATGGCTCCATTTGCTTCTTTTTCTCATTTCTGCTTCATTTGACCTGAAAACACAAAAACAAGACAAGAAACACAAAATATCGAGTTCTAACACTCTAGGTTAAGGAATTAGTATCATAAAGTGATGCAAAATGCACACTCATCACATGAGAATGTACACAACTGTTTAACTGAGTTACACTCACATCTTATTTCATTTAGGGGTGAGAATGGGTCGGGTCAGGCCCATATCGGCCAAAAAATCGACCTAACCCGACCAACTGAGTATGGAGAAATCTTAAAACCATTATCGGCCCAACTTTGGTGAGTCGGGTGTCGGGTGGTCAATCGAATTTGTCGGGTGCTGATGGGTCGGATGTGAGTTGGCCCAATATAGAGAGACAACCAGTCACTCCCAAACTCCCTCACTCTTACACTCTCACACTCACACACAACAACCAATCAACCACACACGGTCACACACTCGTTGACGAGAGAGAAGATGAGCGAGAGAGGCTTCAAGCTTCTTGGTCGCAGGTTTCAGGGTAGCTGAGATAGAGAAAGGCTGAGGGCCTGAGAGGAAATCGATGAAATTAGGAAGAGTGAAATTTTCCCATTGACTGATGATGAGAGCAGATTAGATGAGAGAAAAGATAATGAAAGTGTGAGAGCATATTAGGTTGACTTGAGAGTTAAGAGAGGAGAGTTGAGTTGGGTGTCTGGGTAAACTAATGGGTTATTGCCTTATTGGGTTTTCAATTTTCATATTGGGCTTAGGCGCTTAGCTATGGAAAATAGCCCATTTGATTAATTTATTAAGAGTCGATTGTTCGGGTGATATCGGCCAACTGATTTTTCAAGAACTTAGCAACTACAAACTAACTCACTGTTGGTGGGTCGAGTGGAATTATCGGCCCAACTTGGTTGGGTCGGGTGTCGAGTGCATATCGGCTAGAAAAATGGGTCGGTTGTCGGATAAAAACCGACCCATTCCCACCCCTAATTTCATTATTACTTTTTAGTATTTGAATTATGGTTCAAGACTTAGATTTTAATGTTTATTTTCTAGATTATAGGTTCAGCCCTTAACCCTAAATTTGAAGCTTTAAACCCTTAAAAACTGTAAACTTTTATAAACTTCATTCAGTTATTCACAATTGTGACCATGTAACAGTCACATAAGTATAACAAAATACTACGAAGCGATTCAAAGAGCTTTAGATTAATTGGTAGAACAAAAGATCAAGGGTGAATCTCTACATAATTTATTGCCTAATCTAAAAGGTTTTGCTTCAGATTAGTATCCCAACTAAAAAACATGCCTTCACTGCTTTGTTGAGAAATTTTTACTATTTGGTATTTAACTATATCTTCATTAAAATAAAATCTAAAATTACCCAAATTAAAAAGTGTAAGATTTGGCGATAATCCCAAACATACATATATTCATATTCTCACAAACTTCCCAAAATTCCTAATAGAATTTAATAATAAAACAAAACTATATCAAAAGAAATTATAAAGCAAATAAAATTTTTAGTAAATTACTCTAAAGTCCATTTTACAGCTTTTAATGATAAACAAATTCACCTAAAAAATTGTAATGATAAGTAGGTCCACTTTGTACAAATAAAGCTCACGTTATGCATGTTCCGTGTTTTTTGCGCTAAGCGTTTGATACCTTGCCGAGTGCTCGGTAGGGGTTTTGTTTTTTGTTTTTTTTTGAACTGTCGTACAGAGGCGATTATTAACACTATAACACAGGTGTTTTGTACAATTCAAATAGCTACTATCGCACAGTGGCAATACCACTGCCTGACAGTGGTAATTGTCGAGCGCTCGGTGGACAGCTAGTGCCGAGTGTTCGATGGACAGTGCTGAGAGCGCGGTGATCATTGCCGAGTGCTCAGTACTGTTGCCTATTTTTCACAACTTGTTTTACTTGGAATATAAAATGAATACCAAGTTGTAGCTCGTAAGTATACAAATCATTGGGTGCAGTGATAGAGTATAAGTATGAGGTCGATCCCACGAGGAATGCAACTGGTAAAAAACATGAAAGTTATAGGTGATCAATGTCCCTATGTATCTACAAAACCTAATCTCGTGGACTTACAAGAAAGTCAATACCTTAATGGAAACCATTTGTCACTTGTGGTTTTGAGCAATGCTTGGGTTCTCATGTTTGAGGACCAACCTTCACCTCATAGCCAATCAAATGAGCCCATGATGGAGTCCACAATCCCAACTCTCTCTTCTCTCTCATGATTGACTCATTTGATTAGCCATGAGGACAAGGTTGGTCCTCAAACATGAGGACCCAAACATTGCTCTGTGGTTTTAATGTCTTTGATTATTTCACACTAATCTCTAACAATAACTAGAAGCATAAAACACTAAGATGGCCAATCCTAGAGATTAAACAAACTAGCATGTCTTTAAAATAGAGATTAAGAATTTAACATATGCATCAAACAATCATTTGCTTCTAGGGTTTACATGAACACCTTAAATTAGGATTTCATCCTAGTTCTAACATGACAATGATAATACTAACTAGATCATGTTAAAAGAATGTAATAATTCATAACTAACAAGAAAATCATCAACATAATTGAAATGCAAGATCAAATGGACAAAATATAAGAAATATATAATAACTTGAGAGTTAGAGTACAAGAAAAACCAAGAAAACATAAGAGGAGAGATCGGCGACAACTAGGGCAACACTAGGGTGGCAACAACGGCTTGTGGTGGCCGGCAGTGGAAGCTTGGCAACTAAGGCGACATCACTTGTTCAACTGCTCCTTCTCTCTCCTTACTCTCTCTCTCTCTCTCTCTCTCTCTCTCTCTCCTTTTCTCTCTACTTTCTGAATTCTAAACTGAGATGTGATGATTTGAGAATGAGAGGGTGAAAAGGGTTTATATAGGAGCATGGGGTGAATTCTGATTGGAGCCAATATTTTACCCTCGGCCACCACTTCTCTTGAATAAAAAATAAAAAGTAGCCAATATTTTCACATAAAAATTAAAAACTTTGAACACGCTTAATTTATTTGGAGCCTTTTTTGAGATGATAATTGGGAGTGTTTGGAAGCCATAAAATATTTTCTTGTGAAATTCAAGAGCCATTGTAATCTTATTTTACTTGGGTATGTATCTCAAAACAAAATTTTGTTTGCTCTTTTTGTAGTTAGGACTTAGATGATTGATTAATTGATCTTCTATAACTGATATCTGATAAGAGTGTATCATCAATGTTGACGTGGCCAGTGAGTTTTGTCTATTTTTGTATAACAGTCTGGTGATTGTTATTCACCAGCTGTCTTATTTTGTTTGTTTGTTCAGTTGACTTTGTATAAAGGCACAATGCCTTCTTCTTGTATCTGTAATAAATGATTCAGAGATTAATAACAAAATATAATCTTCTCTCTCTCTCTACATACGATATCTTCTTTCTCTCTCTAAGAATTTCTTTTGCAACACTCTAATGGAGGTTCCATGAATCTTGTCAGTATCCTGTTTTGGATATAGATGATATCACTCACCAATGCAATTAGTAAAGAGATGGATATGATATATATATATATATAAGTTGGCCTAAATACGCAGTGGCAGATCCAAAAATCAACTATTATATATGGGGGCAAAATTAACCCAGCGAGCAAAGGCAGTCGCGAGGGAGCAACCGCGCAGGGGGTGATGACGTTTCTGGGTCTGACGTCGTGAGCGAGCGCAGGCGCATAGCTGCGCAGAGAGAGTTGCCTTCAGCATTTCAGCCCTTCGTTTCTGCCTTGGCCCTTGGGTCTGGTCTGGCTCTGCTCTGTCACTCACCCTTTCACGTGACTGTCACTCACCCTTTCAACCTTTCTTCCTCTTTTTCTGTAGTTTAGTTCTTATTTTCTTGTTTAGACATTTACATAAACACATTGAATGCATTCTTGCCCTTGTGCCTGCCACCAAGACCCAAACTTCATGGGGTCAAAAATTTTCCTCAAGCCCAGCATTTCTGGGTTCATGGGGTCAATTGACCCCATTGACCCCACCCTGCATCCGCCCCTGTAAATATGGTATGAAAAAAATGGAGTAATGGGTTTAAATTAGTACAAATTTAAGATTCGATTTCAACCTATGTAACTAAAAAGTGTGACTTGTTTCTTTAGTACCTTTAGCCGTTCCTATACCTTTTGTGGAAGAAATAAAGAAACTTTTCTATTTTTTTCGCTCAAGTACTTGTAATTATGTATCATGGCTGACCATACAATGGCCAAAAAAGCTTTGATGGCTCCTAACTTGGTGTGGATTGCAGTTGGTAGATAGCCCAGTTGAAAAGGTATTTGAATTTGCCCATCTACACTCAAGTTCGATTCCTCCCTCCCCATAAATAACAAAATAAAAAAAATTTGGTGTAGATTAAAGATTGCCCTTTTCCGCTATCTAATATACTTATTATGGATGTTTCTCATCTTTAATGACCTTAAAAAAATAAAAAGTATAAGAAGGGAGAAAGCAAAGTTGAGACAAATAAATGTTCCACTTTTTTTGCAGCTACAAGTCCCTATGAGTTATTTGCTCATTTAAACTCGAAAAACAATAATAGACCAAGAATCTTTTTTTTTTTTTGCCAAAATATACCAAGAATCTTTAAGTAGACAAAACAAAAAAAAATTATTTGAAGGATAATATTCACCTTTTTCATCAACTTTTTATTATTATTTTCATTTGTCAGTGTAAATTTATGATCAGAACAGTTCATTTTTTAGATTTAACTATGAAGATCATCTTTGCAAAAAAATCAACTAAATCAGAATTCATTTGGTTATGCAATTATGATCAAATAGACGGTTTTGGTAATAATTTGATTCATTATTTATTTATTTGATAATAATTATATTACCAACCAATTTTTAATTTAATTGATTTTTTACAGAAATAATTTTCATATAATTATCTAAAAAATAAACGGTTTTGATTATAAAAATACAATATAGAATGAGTATAATAAAATAGAAGGTCGGTAGAAAATATGAATTGGAAAAGGTAGATAACATTCCCAAAATCATTTTTCAATTGCCCAAACAAACCAAAATCATTTTTCAAGTAACACTCTAAAATATCATAGTTTTTTTTTTGCTAGACCACAAATATAATAGTTTTTCTTTTTTCCTATTTTTCTAACACACAAATATAATAGTTGCAAAAGAATCTACAACTCATTGGCCAAATATATTAACCAAAACATGGACGGCGAATTTAAGAAAAAGAAGAAAGAAGGAAAGTGACAGGCTGACAGCCAACACTTATTACAAACTGTCGAACTACACTTATTTAAGGCAATTATTAATTCTTGGCCAAAAAAAAAAAAGGCAATTATTAATTGTTTTTTGTATTGATTTGCAAAAATATTAAATAAAAATAATAAAAAATAAATTCAATTGTTAATGGTGAGAACTGAGAAGTGAGCTTATATTGCCCCTTCCTCTGAAACCACAGGCGTTAGAGAAGTCCAGAGAGAGACCTCAAGGGTGGTCTTCCTCTGCATCTCTCTCTCTAGAAAACCTCAAGCTTTTATAGATTTGAGAGAGAGAGAGAGAAAGACAGGTACCTCTCTCCTCTCAAAGCTGCACTGAATTCACTAAAAGGGAGAATCCTCTACTTGTTTGATTGCTTCTACTTCACTTTCTCTGAATTTAGCATAAAACTCTCTCTATCTCTCTCTCTCTCTTAGATCTCCAATCTTTTCTCGTTTCCTATAAAGGGTCAAGAGCTCTCTCTATTTCTCTTTTACTCTTCCTCTGCTTTGACAATCCTCCTTTAAATCAGCTATACGTATCGCAATCATCAAATCATTGAAACCAAACTAGAAGAATCTGAGGATACCCAGTTGCAGATTTTCCCTGAAAATGGAGAATTTCCCCGGAAAAAAGAGACCCACCATCAGTCTCTCCCTTTTTACCACTTTGTCTGAGTCAATTTCCTCTGATAAGTCTCCAAATTCAATCAAATCCCCAAGGAATTTCCAGGAGGGTGTGGTTGGGCTTGGCATAGTGGCTGCCATGACTGATTTGGGCAATACCCATGAAGTTTCTTTGTCGGAAAGGTCACCAAGATCAACCCCAATCCCCATTGTCTCTGCAGCTAAACCTGCTGCTAATTTCAGAGGTGGGCGCAATATGGAGAGACATGGGGTTGTAGTGGATGAATTGTCTGAGAGCTATACTTGTGTGATTTCCCATTTTGGTAACAATTTGAGAAAGAAACGTGTCTATTATGATGATAAGCTTAGTGGGGTTGTTAATGATTGCAGTGCTTGTGTGGTGGCCTCTGGTGTGTTCTCTGCTTCACCAGTGAGTGTTGGTGAAGTGGGAACAGAGTTTTGGGCTTCAGATTTTCTCAGTTCTTGTTATCTTTGCAAGAAGCAGCTTCATGGACTGGATATTTTCATGTACAGGTAAAAAGATATTGTATATATGTATTTATTTTAATGTTATTTCAATGTATTGTTATGGATTTAATTCAGTCTGAAGCATATGATCAATGTTTAGTGTGAATTTGGTCAGTTTTTCCCCCTTTTTGATGATTGATTCACCTGTTGATGAAGCATGACTTAGAAAATTATGTGGCTTTTGAGTCATGTTGATGTTTTTAATAGGGGATTAGTTTTGGCTTATTGATTATTTATGTGGGGAGTTTGTGTTTTGAATGGATTTGAATTTGAAGTGATGGTTGTTTTAGAGACATGGATGAGTCGACCAAAGCTTGTGGATGCATGATGTTTCAGTTTTGTGCTAGTTTAGGAACAGATTTTGAGTTCACAATGATATAAATTGGGCAAATCATTAAATTTTGGTTTATGGTTAGGCTTTGGACTGGATGGGAGGATGCGGCTGATGGATCTGTATCATCAGCTTGATTTTTCTTCCCATATTTGTAACTTTGTCTTTGATTACCTCTAGTAACATAGGCAGTTTTGAATGATTGCGGTTTGATGTTACCTCTAGTAACACAGGCGGTTTTATGTTAGAGAATGTTTTAGGCTTCATTTAACATTTCAGAAAATGTAGACCGGAAATCCTTACATGATTGCTATGTTCTCTCTAATATGTGCACGGAACTTGTACAGCTTGACTTGGTTGATTATCTAGTTCTTCCAGTAACCTTTTGAAGAGTAAAATAAAAGCAGGCCAGGCAAAGTAAATTTTTTTTTAATCAAATGATTACTTGCAGGCAAAGTGATTTAAGTCGGTCAATGTTGTCACTGGAGTACTATAACAGCAATTGATAGCTTGTAGATTGATTTCCACTCTCTCCAATTCTCAACTTAGGTTCTCATTTTATCGTATCCAAACAGACTCTTTTTAGTTCCAGTATATGGAGATTGAGCTTAATTTTATGATTATAGAAGTATAATTATTTATGCCAGGCTGTAAATCAATCATTAGTTTGACTATACATTGTCATTAAATGGTTGCATACTTGAGAAGTTATGCCAGATTTGCTTTATTTTAGTATTCATTACAAACACACCTCTTTACTCTTTAGACATTAAGGGTAGAATGACAGCTGTTTCCTTAATCATCACTTATGAGTTACATCTTTGCTTGCAATCAATACTAGTACTCCTATAAAGAAAGTGGTTTTTTTCTGTCTTATTGGAAACCAAATGGAGCATTAGTGGCTTTTCAGTTATGTAGCATTTATAACTTGGGGTGTCACACTGACAATTTATAATTTTATACCACTATTGCTTTGTCTTCCTGGCAACAAAAAGAAGCATTAATATTTTTCAGTTATGGACTTGAGATGCTTCTTTTTCGTGGTTCGAAGAACTGCATTGGATGGCTGTTAGCTTATATTTTTTTGAAATTCAGTGACACTGGCCTCTAATTGACAGTTTACTGGCATTATCTGTCATTGAAAATTCAGATCACTGTTCATATTCTAAAAATCTTCTCTTTGAGTTATGTCCGAATGTATTCTTAGAGATGAGATTGTTTGTGTTTTTATTATGGAACCCATATTTTCAAAGTTTTGCATTTCTAAGAGATATATAGTTGTTGTGGAAAGATTCTAGGTTGGCCAGTTTTAAACTCCAGTTTTGTGAGATATTTTGATGCAATTATTGATTGAGAAAATTCCACTTGGTTTTATTTTGTTCAGATATCTGATTTTCTGGTTTCTTAATTGAGATATTTTGTGATAGTGACATAATTTTCTTTTGGAGTTGTGGTTCTTGTTTGCTACTGTATGTGGTGCTGAAATTTTTGGGATGATAGGGGTGTAAACCAGTTAACTATGAAAATGGGGAATTGACTTTGCAATATACTTAGCATCTTCTAACCTGGTGCCACTTGGATTCTTCCCTAACAAAACTTTCAATCCCCCTTGTTTGCAGAGGTGAAAAAGCATTTTGCAGCTCTGAGTGCCGTGACAAACACATCAGAAGTGACAATGGCAAAGAGAACAAGGAGAAGTGCAGATCTGAAGCAATAAAATCAATTGATTACTCTGCATCACCCTGCTCTAGTCCACTGGTCTTCTTAGCCGGGGTTGCTGTGGCATGAACATTTTGGCATACCTATATAAGTAAATAATACAAAAGGGATGGGCAAGGTTATCCGAATAAACTGGTATAACCGGCATAAGATACAGTAGATAAAATTGAGAGAGGGTTCAAGCAGGGTAGTCTCTACACTCTACTTCTCAAACTGCAAGAAAATTTTAATCAGATGGGAGATATTTTATTGAGACATTGGGGACTTATATGAACCCAAGAAGGGAGAGACGTATAGATTTGAATTTTATAATATGAATGTCATAATTTTTGCAACAAGTACCTGATGTCTACCTGATGTTGCTTTGTACACATTTTTCAGTAATAAAATGGGGTCATAAATAAACTTAGAGATGGGATTATATTTTCAAGCTCGATCAGAATCATCTTGGTCCTTGTATAATCTCTATATCAATTGATATTTATTATTATTATTATTATTTATTATCATTGCTAGCAACCATTTTGAGAGAGAAAAGAAAAAGATGGATAAAAGGTAGGCTAGTGCTATTCCAACCACCCTAAACTGTTGAGTTGATTATCCTATTTTAAAATTTCAACTTTACTCTTAAAACAAAAAATTTCAATTTTGTTTGTCGGGTTATTCGACAGTTATCTACTAAAATATTTATGATTATTCGACAGTTATCTGTTGAACATTGGTGAATTATTTGGTGGATAATCACCAAATGAAAATGACAAAGGCATTCAACAGTTGTTTGCCGAAATATTTGTATTTATTCGACACTTATCTGTCGAATATTGGTGGATGTTTAGGTAGATAACCACCAAATGGATCTGGGTAAATAAAAAAAAATATAAAATATAAAAAAAAGGGTAAAATATAAAAAAAAAATTAGATAAAATATGTTAGAGTGGGTCAACTCAGCAATTAAGGAAGGTCTCCATAGCCTCACTCTAGAAGCTAAATGAATTGGGTATTTGGGTTTGATTATTCTGGTCCATTTATGTACCTTTGGTTTGGGTTATCATTTCCTGGCCTGATACCCTCGGTAGGCACAGTCTATAGACAGTGTGGCCTATTTTACAGTCCATTTATGGGGCCAACACACTATTCATGCCCATTGAATTTGGCCCAGCCTATAGACAATTTCTACCTCTTATTCTACAAAGATGCATTCAATACTAACAAAATCAAAATCAATAAATTTGTTAAATTAAAATAAGCGTTTCAGGCTAACCAACATGTTAGTTATTTTTTAATAGGTCATACAATTTTCGAGTTTGTTTGAAACAATGGTCAATTCTAATTTGCTAATTTCATTTTAGATTTGTGTTGTGTTAAATTGTCACCTCTACTTTGGATAAATTTAATAATGTGACTATTTGCTAGTAAAATAGTCACATTGAGACTTTAATGTGTAGAGCTAGTACAGTACATTGTGATTTTTAACAAAGAATGATGTTCAACTTAGCATCAGAAACCAAATAAACTCAATAATAAAGAGGCAAGCCAGAACTTCATCGAGCTCCAAGTAAAATCTAGTCCTCAACCTGCCAAAGAGAAATAACAAAAAATTATTGGAAAACAGATCTGAAACAAACCAACTTTAGGGGCACACTCACTCTCTCTAGTGAAAACCTAAACCGGACACGACACCCAAAGTGGTGCTCCTCATGCTTCTTCGCATAAGCATGTTGGTTAACTCACAGCCAATTTACGAACTAATAAACCATAATACAATTGGAACACATCTACTGACATGCGACTACAAATCACTGCATACGCGGTCATCCAAGCACAGCATAATTTCATGGCTGAAATAAATTATTATGTGCAGCAAGTGATTTAATTAATGTTTTGGACAATTTTCACAAAGTATGCGTTTTCCATAGAATGAAAATGTCACTCGCCGCTTTTTAAAACAAAACAATGAGATTTCTATTAATTCTAAGAACCGACGTATAACATTGAGAGAGTCAGTGTAGGGTCAGATGGGTAATGACATGCAAGTCTATGGGGAGTCTCTAGCCATTGCATATGGCAATATCATTTGGAAATAGAGCCAAAATTCATTGATGTGAAAAGGCTCGCAGAAGAGTTGCAGCTGTCACATGATTTGAAAGGATGACAGTCAAATTTAACTAGAAAATCAACTCTATAAACACAGGATCCTCCTCTCCCTGCCAAACTTCCTGCGACTCCAATCTCCACCAGTAAGCCAAAGTCTTTTCTAAATCATTTGTAGTGTTGTCTATTTCTCTTAGTTCAGACTTCAAACACTCACCCAGCAATGAGCATAAGTCTGCATAATTATCTTTGCCTTTCCATTTCATTTCTTGAATTTACTCCAACCACACTCACTGAACTTACATAGCATCTAATTTCTTTCATCTATTAATATTCCAGGGAAAGCTTTCCTTAGACAATCTACTATATAGCTCCGTTCGGTGCCAATCTCTCTCTCTCTCTCTCTCTCTCTCTCTCTCACACACACACACACACACACACACATCATACCAATTCACTATATGCATGTAAGCTTATTTAAAAGAACTATCAGTTACGTTTGTTGACAAAAATCAACATTTGTAATCAAGATCAAGATTGTGCCTATGCCTAGATCATACCATTGAACACCTTGGCACATTGACTTTTCCCAGCAACAAATAGACCCAAGAGGAAGAAAGTAATTTGACATTCTAATATATTAATCTAACTTGAAGCTGCTTCAATGGACTCCTAAAATTCATGTGTTTTGGAATGTTCATTGCATATTGGAAAAGTGGGCTTGCTTCCATTCCTTGACCATGAATTTATATGGCCATAGCTTTGAGTTTACTTTGGAAAAATGTTCACCATAGCTCAATCTACAATTCCCACAAAACATGCACTTATAGCCTATACCCGCTTAGAAAATCATTGTTAAACTTACATATAACAAGCATCTATGATTATCATTTGTCCTTATTTTGAAAGTGAGACATTAGCATAAAACTATCAGAAATTCAACAAAGTCATAAACACAAACCAATAGTAAAAACAACGAAACAACAAAAGAAAAAACCCAAAATAATACCTGAGCGGGATTGGGATTCTGATAAGAATGCTCGAGGTTCACAATTCTACCTTCAAGAGCATCAAACTTCTGCTTCACCTACCAAAAAAACAAATACCCAAAAAAATATGAAATTGAAAAGGGCAAAAAGGAGAGAAAGAAACAAAGAAAACAGAGAGAAAGAGTTACATCGGAGGAAAGAGCGTAACGGTTGACAATAAGATCTTTCCAAACCAGCTGAGAAATTGCAGCTCCTGTCGACAAAAACCCAATACCGAACCAAACCAAACGAGTTCTTATCATTTTTTTTTTTTTTTTTGGGTTTTGCGAATAATGTTGCGAGTAAAATGTTTTGAGCAAACTGAGAAGGATTATTCTACAATCATATATGATATATGGGGATTAGGGACAGATTCTAAACTGAGAAGGGTTAGGGACAGATTCTAAAGTTAGAAAGGTAATTAGCAGTCTAACTCCAATTTTTATTTAACAAAAAGATGATAATTAGGATAAAAACTCTTAAATTACAGTGACAACCCCCACTTTTTTAGAATGACTTATTTTTTTCAACTAATAACTGAATAGTTTTTGAGATAAAAGATCATTTATTTTTTTTATTATGGAGGAGAAACATCAAACATCTACCATCGGAATTATTTTTGTCATTTTTTGTTTAGTGGTTGCACACAATCTCTTCATTGTCAGAAGGTTCAGAGTCCAAATTTTATGAACCTAGTTATTGAACAAGAAGTATGCATTGCCTAATTAGTAATTACAACCACGAGATATATACGAAAACAACATACACAAGAGAAAGCACGAAAAATGATGACAGTAAAATTATGATAGTTCAAATACTTGTTTTTAATGTAGATCGGATTGATTTAATTACAAAAATAGATTTATTTATCATTGAAGAGTATGCAATGATACATTGAGTGTTTGAATCGTTAACTAAATCAATTAACGCGCAAGTATTTTATAAAGCAAAAGCACCTATTAACCAACAAACTATAAATTTATAATACGCACAAATTAAACTCAAATAAAATTTGGGTTCAAAGTTAAAGTTCTGAGGCTCTTGATGTCCCATCTTGTGGAAGTCATTGCTACAACAATGAAAATATATAATTTGGACAAATAATCACTTAGGACATTCGCATTATTCTTTCAATTTGACTTGCAAGAATCTACAACTGTTACAACTTGCAAGAGTCTTGAATTGTTCACCATACATGAGACACAGGCCTTCCTGCCATAATTTGCTTGGATTACACAAGTACAAATAAGAGAGCTTTGCATCATTTGGAAACCACTTCAGCTTATATATTAACAATAATGTTAGAGATCAAATAATGTGTCCATACATATGTCACCATCATTTGTTATAAACAAATGAGGTTCATAGTGGACTCAAAGTTGAATAAATGAAATATGTCACATCATTTGACTCCATTATTTATATGACAATTATCATAATTCAGCCAACAATCTGACAATAAAATCCATCCAAAAGTGAGACCTCAAAATGGTGTTAGGATTAAACCCAACAATGAAAGAAGCATCTTGCTTAACACATTCTGGCATGAATGGGTTTGCAAAACCCTCATCATTTCTACATATATGGTGCGCAATACGAGTTTGTACACCAAATCGAACACAGGAACATATCAAAATTTCAAATGGAATTCTCACATGCAAGGCATGTCAAGTTTTACAAGTGCTATAAGTAATAACAAGGCCAGAAAACAAATACTAAAATACAAAAGAAAAAAGCAAGTGAAAGATTCCCGGCATTTTAAATGTGCTCAACTCGAGAAGAAAGCAGTAGCAATTCCAGAGCTATCCATCTAAGCAGTTGCACTGGTTAGTTCTTTGGCTGGGGATGAGGACACCACTTGTTGGGGCTGTGGGCATGAAAAGGGGTGGTACAAGTGTTAGTAAATATAAGAAAAATTCAATGAAAAAAACCTATCACCAGTGAAAGAAACAAGTCATTAAAAAGCACTGATATTTGTTTATTCTTGAAAAAAGTTATAAAGAATTACCCAAATAAAAACATCTTTTAGATTACGATTTCCACATATTAAAGAAAATATCTCCACTTAATGGTTTTAATAATCTAGGTTATGGATTAACAAGATATTCAATTTCTTCAGAGTGAGGCAAGTGACATCAAATGTTGAATGCCAAAATCAAAGATGAAACTTTCCACAACATCACAATAATACTGGATGTAGAGCTCAGATCGAAACAAACTACAAAGAAAGAAAGGATTCTTATTTGACTAACTAAACCTTTAAAAATCTAATCAGAGTTTGAGGCCTGTTTCTAGTTGACTTGATGTACTGAGAAAAAAGTTGTGACCACCTGCCCAATGAAAAACCAAGTCCTCACCGGTAAAGTTATTTTCAGGGTTAGACTAGCTTCTTACCGCTGCTAGTTCCTCCTCATGCTTTGGAATAAAAGCAGTATCAACCTTGCCATTCTTGAAATCCTCTATATCAAGGATAAGTTTATGATATTCAATGGTTGTAGGAACCCCTGTGGAATAAAAGGGACAACCAAAATTAACAGGCATGAATTAAAGGGAAAAAATTATTCAAGATTTACAACGCGAAGAAACTGATTTAAAAATCAACAGAAACAACTTGTCCCCTTTCTTCTATTAACAACTCTGCTTAAATTCATTTCACTCACACATTTTATTCAATATGAAGTGCAATTATGCTGAAATGAAAAGAATCACTAGGGTTCAAATAGCAACAGTGAATTAACAGAAGTTACAATTAAATTAGGAGCAGAAAGTAACTAAAAAGCTATGATTCCAAAAATTAACTAAACTGTGTACCTGTTATAATAGTGTCGTTAAGAGCCCTCTTCATTCGTTCAATTGCCTTTTCTCTTGTTGGTGCCCAAACAATAAGCTGCATTAAGAGAGCAATAGTTCCAAAGTAATTAGAACAAAAAATCTGAAAGCTATAATTTTGTACTGCAAATTTATATGGGCAGCAACCATGGTTGTCCATTGTTTGTTGGTGCACAAACCTTTCCAAGAAGGGAATCGTAGTTTGGAGGAACCACATAATCAGGGTAAATATGGCTATCCATTCTAACAAATGGACCTCCAGACGGTAAATAGGATGTTATTCTTCCTGCAAAGAAATCAGAGGATGACAAATATTAAAAAAAAAAACAAAAACATAATGTAAGATCCAGTGCACGCATGATCACGCATAAAGCTAGGCAAAACTAACTTAGAACATTTGCCATCAGGGCTTCGCTGCATTTTGAAAAAATAATAAAAGAAACATGCAGCAAATGCCAAATATATGCACAAGTGTCATTACGATATGTGCTAAGCAATTACTGAGGGAACCGGAAAGAAGAGGTTTCTACAGATATGGCACAAAGCATATGTACATATACCTGGCCCAGGTCGGAATCCTTTAAAAGCATCTTCTGCATTGATACGACATTCAATTGAATGTCCTCTGAGGACAATTTCATCCTGTAGATGAAGCCAGCCCCCATCAGACATGAAACAGATAGTGTGGTATGCATTTCCAAAACTATCCTCGTATAAATACCTGTGTGTATCGGAGTTTTTCTCCCATAGCTACACGTATTTGTTCTTCAATCAAGTCAACGGAGGAAATCATTTCCGTCACAGGATGCTCAACCTGTGGATCAATTAGGGAACAAATTGTAATTCAGCATAATTAATAAAATATTGCATCACTTAAAGAGATCCCATCATCAAAAGATTGGTTTAACCTGAATCCGGGTGTTCATTTCCATGAAGTAAAAGGAACCTCTTTCATCCAAAAGGAACTCAACGGTACCAACACCAATGTAACCAATAGATGCTGCTGCAGCAACTGCTGCATCACCCATGGCTTTCCGCAATTCTGGGGTCAATGCAGGAGAGGGTGCTTCTTCTAGCAGCTTTTGGTTTCGTCTCTGTGATGTCATGTTCAACAGATGAAAAACAATTATGGCAGGTGTCATTCAGTATTGCATTTCGTAAAAGAAAATGGAGGATAATTTGGATGAAAAACAATTATGACCAGTTTTTGCTTGCCTTGAACAAATCAGAGCTAGATTTTTAAGAAGAGAGCTTTATTCTGACGACTAGAATAGAACCTCTAAAGAGATTAGTGCAACAAATAAGGACTCTTAAAGTACCTGAATGCTGCAATCACGCTCTCCAAAGTGAACAACATTACCATATTTATCTGCAAGGACCTGTAATTACAAGGGATGAGTCAAGAGGTTGGATGCTAGCATCAAATGTCAAATGAATAACTAACTATAAGAAATAAATAAATTTAAATATAATATTAGAATTATAATGTATCACCATGAAATTTTTGCATGAGTTTTACTAGTACATTACCTGAAATTCAATGTGTCTAGGATTTTGGATGTACTTTTCCAAATAAACTCCATCATTTCCAAAAGCAGCTGCAGCCTCGCTCTTTGCTTGCTGCAAACAATTAAATTTAGGCAGAAAATTAAGATACTTAAAGCAACAATGTTAATACAAAAGTATAATATTCATTTTATAAATCACAAGGCCAACTAAACTATGAACCCAAGAGTATAAATTCATAGTTGTAAACTTAATTAGCATAAAACTTAAAATGCACCTCTAAGGATGATTTTTTTAAGGTTAGAAATACTTTCAGAGAAGAAAAATATAAAGAAGGCATCATTGATAGAAAGAAAATAGGAAGATAATGCCTTGGGTATAATACCTGTAACAACTTCACAAACTCCTCCGGTTCTTTAGCAAGACGCATACCACGCCCTCCACCACCTGCTGTTGCCTTAAATAGCAAAACATGCTTGTCACTTCACAGAAATAAACCAATAACAGAAAGAAGAAAAAATGTGCATCCACTTCACTAACAGAGTTCAAAGGAATATTAGTGAAAGCCAGGAATACTAAAATAACCAATCTATCTTAAATTTTATGTTTAGTTCATTCAAGTCTTACATGTTTAATTCATTCGAGTAAAAAAGAATAGCACATTAGTAAATAAGATCATTTTGATATTTTCTGCCAAATGATGGAAACAACTACATCTGAAGAAAATAGGTAACACGCTAGAAGTTGCAATAGTTAACTAGGAATTAAGCCCCCAACTGAAGTCTTTCTTACAAACCTCAATGCTTGATTCAAACTTAAAACCAAACCCTGTAAAAAGTATCTTTCAGCTTCATTGAGTTAGTAAAACTTCATAGCAAGGTAAATTGGGTAGCCTTATCTTTTCTATCCAAACCGTTACAATTCGTGGGCAGCTATTCTACATAGATAGGCATGTATTCCTCTAAATTAATCACATTTTAATGTTAGAAAATAGTTAATAAATTAGTCTATAGAATTAAATCATTAGTTTTATTAAAAAAAAAAGGTCATTTTTACATTAAGAGCATGTTGAACTTCTGAATTTTCAGAGTTAAAATGAAAGGATGTGAACCGCAAATTATAAGACACATGCGTAATGAGTTTTAATTCACATGAGAAATATTAAGATAAGATAATCTACCTTGATCATAACAGGAAAACCAATCTCATCGGCAAGCCTGATTGCTTCCTCTGTGCTCTGTAGAAAAGTATTACCACAAACTTAAACAAATGAACGCAAAATCTTTCATACACCTACCTAATTCTGAAGGTGTTCAAACATATAATACCTAAAAGTTAAAATAGATACCTGTAGTAATCCATCACTTCCTGGTACAGTTGGAACACCTGCTTTCTTCATTGTGTCTCTGGCATTTGCTTTATCACCCATAACACGGATACTGTCAGGCTGCAAAATGTAACCAGAATTGTGAACAATTTGCCCACATGAGAACAAGAATTAACTAATAGGTAATTAACTACAGAGTCATGTGCTTATATCTCCAAGACCTAAATGGAACAACTACTATTGACTCTAAAACTTATGGAACATATGCAGAGTGAAATAAATACAATATACAATGTAGATGAAAACAGAATTTACATGAAATTTTGACACAAACTCTACATTTACTGATCATGGTTACATCCAAAAATTTGAATTAAAGGAACCTATCATGAAACTTCTTTATTTGAAGTACTTACCTTAGGCCCAATAAAGTTGATTCCATGTTCTCTGCACATTTCAACAAATGATGCATTCTCAGCAAGGAAGCCATATCCAGGATGTAGCATTGTACACTTACGACTGATGGCAGCAGATAAAACGTTTGGAACCACTAAGTACCTGTACGAAGACAGATCAACATACACAGATTTAAACACTGTCACCTATAACAGAAACTGAGAAGAAGGATAAACAAAAGCTAATTGTGATATTAAGATAAAAGGATGTAGTATACTAGTAAAGGCGTAAAACAGGTTGGGCCAGCATGAGCCTGGCACGACTAAAGAGCATGGCATGGTATGGGCACATCCTATGCTGTGCTGTGCCAAGCAAGGCATGGGAATCCGTGGTAGTTCAGGTCCACATAATGGCCCATCAGGCACAACATGCCATAATCCCGAAACAGGCCATACCAGGCACAAGCACGAAACAAGCCTGTACTAGGCACAAAACATTTCACAATTTTAAGATCATTGGCTTATTATTATGATTCTTATTTTTGTTTTTTTCTTTCAAATATCAATAATATATAAAATGATATTTATTGATGACATTATTATGTGTTTTATTTTCATTCTTAATTTTTTTATGAAAAAAAATAATTATTACAAACCTTACTAGTTACAATCTTAGTAATAAATACAATAATTTTTGTAACTAATAAAAAAAAAAAACACACATACACACACGGGGCATGTGCCAAAGCATGACATGAGCCTAATTAAGGCACCACACGGGTACAGCACAGGCACAAACGTGCCCATGTCTTGTTTCCAGGCTGGGCCTAAACATAGAACAATTGGGCATGGAACGCAACACAAGGTGCCGCATGGCCCAATTTACACCTCTATATATAGGCTTTCTTCAAGAAAAATTTTTAATTTCATCTACTCCTTTCCAATACCACTTACAATATTAGAAAAAGAAACCCATCTAAGGGAGATTAATGAAGAGATCCAAATTTAGATACAACCGAAGTTAATATAAATCCCAAAATTGAGCAAAAGAATAGTGAAGAATGACCACATTTTGGTACTCTTTTGTAGATACTGTAGATTAAAACTAATAAATACATCATGCTTCCTCTAAGTTTCCTATATCAGAAAGATCAATGGTTTGAAGAAAGAGATTCCTTTGTGATGATTTAGTGGCCTTCTTTCTTCCTATTTCCTCAAAGCCTCCATTTTTCAATTATTCCAATTTTCATTTCATCACCAAGAAATTAGGGGGAAAGGGTAGAAAAAGACAAAGAACATTGAAAGAGAAAAAGTAAGACCATAGCCACTTACGATTGGTTGCTTGCTGCTTCACCAATGCAAACTGATTCATCAGCCAATTTCACATGAAGTGCATCCTTGTCTATTGTTGAGTAAACAGCCACACACGGTATTCCCATCTCATGTGCAGTTCGAATAACACGAACAGCAATTTCTCCCCTATTTGCCACCAGAATTTTATCAGCACGGCATGTGGCATGGAGAGCTCCCCCATGCTTCCTAGATTTAAAACTAACTTGAGCACCCTGAGCTCTCTGCCTTAAAAAGCTCACTTTATTTCCCACCATAAAGCTACATTGGGAACTCCGGATCTCTCTAGTTCTTCGAAAAAATAAGCCCTTTCATTGACATAAGAAAACAAACAACAAATGTAAAAAACAATATAAATAAACCAAAAACCAAGTCAGGAGATCATAATAGAAGCAAAACAGTACAAGATTCCGAAGATCATATAACCAGCAGACCTCATTGGTTTTTAAATGCTAGTGAGTAATTTATCTAGGAACTCCAATATTTTACTTTTCCCTAGTGAGTTAGGATCTTAACTTATCATCTGTTTGGCTGCATTGGATAAAGCAAGGTGGAGTTTTGAGCTTTCAACAAAACTGAAGATATATAAGCATTAGATTAAACACCTAACATCTAGCAACCCACAATCTTAAATTCATATGGAAATCAAATTGTGACTCAATTAAGCACCTACCAACTTAAACCAAAACTTAAACTAACATGCATTACAAAGTGGATCCATTTCAATATATAAGCATCACGAATCAGTATCACACACAATAACATTCACATTTAAATGTATTAACCCATTTCAATTTCAACTAATCTGAACACAACCCAACATTCGAAACCCAAACCCAATTTTCAAAAATAAAAATAAATATTGGGTAATAGAGGGGACTTACGGGAGTTGGAGTGACAGTCTTGCAAATGGGCAGAGTGGCATCCATTTTCAGAGCAAAGAGACCTAAGTAAAACCCATTTACACCAATCAAACAAAAACCAATATCAGTGTCACTTCGAAACGATTTAAAGATCACCCAGGTAATGTTCAAATCCAATGAATCAATGGCAAAGATAAAATGATCCTGGGACAAGGAAATACCGTTTTCAGTTGTCTGAGCAACAAGGCAGGAAGCAGTTCGAATGTGAAGAAAAAAAAGAAGAAGCTTCGGGACCCAAAATCTAGAGCGGCAAAGTAGAGAAAGCGAGAGAAAAAGAGTGTGAGTATATGGGGAAGAAGGGGAGATATCAATGGAAGAGTTGTCGATATAAACGAGGGGAGTGAGTGATTGAAAGCTCCGCCTCCTAGATGGTTATTTTCTGCTTATTGACTACTCTCCCTCATCTCTCGCACCCAACACTTGCCACCTCATCATCTCCATTTGCCGGCTGTATTTGTGAATCTGTGATTGTTTCCCTTTTCTAACTTAGGTCTATTTTGCCAACTACCATTTTGAAAAATATTTGTATGTCACGTTAAGACTGTCACATACATAGTATTACTAATCAATGTATTATAATATAAGTAAATGATATATTTATAATTTTAAGATATAATATTAATAAATATATTTCCTTGTAACACAACTTCACTTAAATATTGTGTTTCTAAAAACAATATATATATACATGTATTATAATATAAATGAATTAGTAACATTACATAACGGTGTTACGGTCACACTATAGGTAATATTGTTTATTAGATCTTTAACATGTAATATTATTAGATTGTCTAATAAATTCTTAATCTCTTCTTTTATGAAAATCTCATAGATTAATTACTAGTTTATCTAAAGAGGACTCATTACTAAGTCTTTGGAGTCAACCTAAGTGCTGAAGGGATGAAGTAATGGGTAGGATTATAATAGGTTTAGATATATTCCCTCAAATGGAACAAAAAAACAAGATGACACATTGATGCACCCTAATCATCATTCTATAAACAAAGACAAATTTGTTGTTTTTGCATAGTTTGCAAGATTTATGCTTTTAGTTCATTAGTGTTCTAATGAGAATTTGAGTTGAAGACTTCACTTTGAGGAAATGAACTATTGAAATGTATTAATTTCTCTTATTTTTCCACTATGCATCTTATGTGACTGTATCTAATTTAACGATGAGATGTAAGTTTTCGAGTTAATTCTTCAATTTAATTTACTAGTATTTCGCTAAAGCCTTAAAACTATAAAATGTGCTAGACCCGCATATGAGCTCGGATCACACCATCCGAATACAATTAAGATCCAACGTATATAATCAAACACAAGTATAAATGTACTCGTGCCTCATATTTGTGTGAAGTTTAGGGTTGACACTAAGTATGAATGTAATTTAAACAATCAGAGCATGGTTCATTTGACATGATTTAGTGAGGGCTTATTACTTAAATTAGCATTTCCTAATAGCTTTTATTGTTTTATCTATTTTTGTATCTTTGTCACTTGCAAATTGGAATGTGGTGAAACCAAGAAAAGGACCAGCCAATTACCAAGGAAATAAGGCGGTATCCAAAAATCATATCTTTTGCAATCATAGATTTCAAAGGCATGGCTTTTGTTTCTTTCTCCTCTTCTTTAATAACCCTTGTTGAAATAATAAATAATAATGCTTATGCTTTTAGAACTTGGTATGATCATAAACAACATGAGAAGTTTCTCAGGTTTATTACACAAACACCCCCTGAGTTTTTTTGTGTTTTCACATATACTTTTTAAGAATTCAAAAATTACAGCGAGACCCCCTGAAGTTTTAAATCGTTTTCACACATAACTTCTTCTATTAAAATTCTGTCCAAAAATATATCTTCAAATAACAAATTTAACTTTAGGATTCATTTACACTAACACTACATCACTACCTGAGGTTTATCATATTTTTACATAACCCTTTAGGTTTTAGCCCTTTTTCATGTTAATTACCCATTAATCACAAACATAAGTAGCATTGTAAATAATAAGATAACATTTATGAAGTTAAAATAATGATTTCTCTTTTCTCCAAACTTTTTGGAGTTTGACACTGAAACTTTTATTTGTTTTTGTTTTTGTTCTTGCACGAGGCAACTCCACCGTGATTTTCATAAGTTTGTTTTTTGTTGTTATTGTGGAGATTTTCATACATCCTGCACGAAAAGAAAAAAAAGCTAGTGGTGGGATAGTGGGATTATGGAAGAACTATTTGGGCTAGTAATCAAGCAAAGTTGGACCATATCAAAATAAATGAAAACATGATATCTGACCTACCAACTATAGTACTCTTGACTTTTTATAAAGTTTATCCTCCCATCTTCCTACCTTGATTTTAATAGAAGCCCATGGATTCTCTTAAAACCATTTGATCACCAACTCGCTTACCAACCTTCCTACCTCTATATAAATCCATTTCCCTTCTTTTGAATTCTCAAACACATCATCAAATCTCTAAGCATGGCTCATCTAGTTACCAAATCCATCTTTTTTACTTTTCTCACACTAATACTCATGTCATGCACCAAAGTCTTAAGCTCCCACCTTTCCCTACCTCTCCTTCCGACTCTCTCAATAATCATATTCCTCCCACTAATTCCCATACTTACCTACTTCTTCCACTCCTCCACCCTCCCACCAGGCCCTCTCTCCATCCCAATCTTTGGCAACTGGCTCCAAGTTGGCAATGATCTAAACCATCGCCTTCTAGCATCCATGTCACAAACCTATGGCTCCATATTCCTTCTCAAACTTGGCTCAAAGCACTTGACCGTGGTTTCAGACCCCGAGTTTGCAACCCAAGTCCTCCACACTCGGGGTGTAGAGTTTGGCTCTCGCCCTCCCAACCTGGTGTTCGACATATTTACCGGCAATGGACAAGACATGGTATTCACAGTTTATGGTGATCACTGGCGCAAAATGCGCAGAATCATGACACTACCATTTTTTACTAACAAAGTTGTGCAGCATTACAGCAATATGTGGGAGGAGGAAATGGACCAAGTTGTGCATGACCTAAACAAAAATGAGAGGGTGAGGACTGAGGGGACAGTCATTAGGAAGAGATTGCAATTGATGCTATACAATATTATGTATAGGATGATGTTCAATGCCAAGTTTGAGTCACAAGAGGACCCCTTGTTCATTGAAGCTACAAGGTTTAACTCTGAAAGGAGTAGACTGGCTCAGAGTTTTGAGTATAACTATGGTGATTTCATCCCTTTGCTCAGACCATTTCTAAGGGGGTACTTGAACAAGTGCAGAGACTTGCAAAGTAGGCGGCTGGCTTTTTTCAACAATTGTTTTGTTGAGAAAAGAAGGTAATTCCCATTTTTTATATTCTTCTTTCCCAATTTTGTTACCTTCTTGAAAGATTGCCTACCCAATAAAAACTATTTGATTCACAATTAGTAGTCATATCGGCACATTGTTTGTCGCTATATTTCTAATAGAGATCGAACCCACTTGCATATAAGTTGATGACATCTCTATTAGGATATAGTACATAACAAAGCAATCACACGTATTTATCTTTGAGAGATATGATATACAATATGCAATGTGATATCAAAAAATATACTACAAATAACTTTAGTTTTGCTTACCACATCTCTCACAAAGGTGAACCTCCTTATATAAATAAATTCATGTGGGTGTGACATTTTGTCTCACAAAGGCACCTCCTTATATAAATAAGTTCATGTGGATCTGACATTTTGTGAGAGATGTGATTAGAAATAATTTTATTGCAGAACTAATGGTTGGTCCTTCCACTTTAATTTAAACATGTTACATACGTACAACAACTTTATGTGCTTATAGGAAAATTATGGCTGCCAATGGTGAGAAGCACAAGATAAGTTGTGCCATCGACCACATAATAGATGCTCAAATCAAGGGGGAAATCAGTGAAGAAAATGTGCTCTACATTGTGGAGAACATCAACGTTGCAGCAATAGAAACAACACTATGGTCCATGGAGTGGGCCATAGCTGAGCTGGTCAACCATCCTACCGTTCAACGCAAGATCCGTGATGAAATCTCAACTATCCTTAAAGAAGCTCCAGTAACAGAGTCTAACCTGCATGAATTACCTTACTTACAAGCAACGGTAAAAGAGACATTAAGGTTACACACCCCAATACCTTTGTTAGTGCCCCATATGAACCTTGAAGAAGCAAAGCTAGGAGGTTATACCATCCCTAAAGAATCTAAGGTGGTTGTGAATGCATGGTGGCTAGCCAACAACCCTGCATGGTGGAAAAACCCAGACAAGTTTCGGCCAGAGCGGTTCTTGGAAGAAGAGCACGGCACGGAGGCAGTGGCAGGAGGGAAAGTCGATTTTCGATACTTGCCCTTTGGTATGGGAAGGAGGAGCTGCCCTGGGATCATACTCGCATTGCCAATCCTAGGCCTTGTGATTGCTAAATTGGTGTCAAATTTTGAGATGAAGGCTCCTCTAGGGGTGGAGAAGCTTGATGTGAGTGAAAAAGGAGGGCAGTTCAGCCTACACATAGCAAACCATTCAACTGTTGTATTCAACCCAATCCGGGCTTGACTTGATGACAAAACTGGTTTCATGAGTGACTAAGATTTAAATGGGTAGTGATATGTGCTTAGTACTTTTGTTATTGTCACTTTCCACTTGTGTAATCTTTTATTCTCCATTGCATTGCGAAGTAGGAAGTTTCAAACAAGTATTGTATTTGAAACAAATTTGTACCGACGTTGGAGTCCTCGCAGTTATTTTGGAGGAATAAATAAATAAGATGCAGGTATTTTGGCATGATGAGCCTTGAATTTCCATAATACAATTTGGCAATTTGCTCTCTAATTCACACAAATCCCCAGCATCATAGAAAGTAAATTAAATTCTGCCCAGATTATTAACATTTACCTTTCTCATGTTTGGCCATTAGGGTTCAAATTTCTCTTTCAAAAACATTTGAAATTTTCTTTCCTCTTTATTCTTCTTTTTGTGGGTCTGATTCATCTGTGACTGTACATACCAATTACATAGAGTAGAATCTTTATTTGAATCCAACCCAACAAATTAATTTACAGTAACAAATCATAATGCACATGCCCTCCAAAAGAAAAATTAAGTATTAGATCTGTTGAAGTTAATGAAAGGTACAAGGGAAAAAACTTTCACAGCATCTTTAAATTTCACTGTTCTTCTAAGTAATATTTTCCCACATGGGTTTCCCAGATTTGGGCGTATACAATGGATTAACAGTGAAAAGAAAAAAAAAATATTATACATGACATTGAAATAAACTTGATGCAATCAAAAAATAACAGGAACAACAAGAAGAAACCTATCATGTCAGACTAGGCAACTAAGATAACTCACTATGTCAACCCGTCATCAATACCTTGAAGGAAACCTTTGTCTCCACCAAGCAAGCATGTGATGACCTGCAGGAAGAGATCTACAGATAAAGGGAATTTGCAAACATGATACCTCGGCGAAGGCTATCACTTGCTGCAGCAAATTTCTTCTCTAAAACAGCTTCTCCAACTGCATGAGCAGCAGTACGCAACTGAAAAAAGGCCAGTCAATTATATATCAGTAAAATGATTTTCATGCTACCTTCAGTTGCCAAGAAGTTAAAATTAGGCACTATGTCAAGATGATATCTACGATCAAACACAACCAGGAGAGCTATGAAGACCCCAAGTTAATTGTACGGTTGTACCTAACAACACATAAGGATCTGTTCACAATTGTAACATTAGAATTTGGATGAAGGTAGAGACACTGATTGACTTTATTCTCTATCTTCTAACCTCTGTTCCCCCCGACTTCTGTGAGGGTAATATTTTAGGAATCTCACATATGAATATATAACTGTTACGAAATATTTTCTATCCACGTCTTATGAACAGATCCTTATGACTGGCTCAAAAATTCCCCTCGGTGCAGAAAACCAATCAGTCAGCCGCAGAAGAATTTATCATACAGTTCATATTACACCACTTCTCTGAGAAACATCATCTCATGCCATCATATTTCTACTTCATGACCATTTGATGCAAAACTGGAACTTGAATTGGAAAAATTAAAAACCTCTAAGAAGAAAGTATCCAGGCACTTTATGTTACACATAACATAATGAAATGATTGGAAGTTTAGGAAATACCTGGTTCACAAATTCATCAAGTCTTCTAGCACTTCTAATGATACTACCCTCAAATATATCTGTCATTTGTATAACATCCGCAAAACTTGCACCCTGTAGAAGATTGATCAGAAACAGAAAAAGGGAATGAATAGCCCAATCAAAAGTATTTCCTTGCATCACTTCTGTCATCCAATTATCAAGGTTACCAGAACACAGCCACCGAAGAGAGAATTTTGTGCATGAAAGCAACAAATTAGGGAACAAAATAACACACTAACCTTTGACCAACAATAAATCACATCCATCAAGAATGGCCTCACTGTTGATTCCACATACTCATCAATGTTTACATCTAACTTACATTCATGTTGTATCTGCAACCACGTAGAGGTATTACTAATTGTTCATTAAAAATTAAAATCACACATATGAACAATAAATCAAGCTAAACAATATAACACCTCTGCTATTCTTCTTGCACTCTCTTGGAGTTGTTGTAATGGCCTAGCAAGCTCTGTCCTCAATTGTATCTGCTCACTTGATTTATCTCCTGGAATAAAACAACTTGCAATAGCCACAATTTGATGATGATCCAAATCATTGAACGTACCTGACCAATATAGATCATTTATATTATCAAAAGCAGACACAATATTGAAGTAGGGGCTGTAGAGCAAAGGTTGTTTAAACTGATGGATGGACCAGCTTCATTGGCCCAGTGGGCTTAGCTAAGCCCAAGATCGGCTTAATTGGCTTCCAGGAGTTCTCTATCTTATCATATGTTTCTACTGTTATTGCGTTGGCCAAGTTCAGTCCAACCTAGGCAGTCTGATACCAGACCTCAAGTAAAAAAAAAGATTTTAAAGACCTATGAAAAGGAAAAGTGCATGGAAACTACCATTAAACATCAATTCAGTAACAAGGAGTTCATCTCCTGTGTCAATCAAGCAGGCTGCCCGCCCCTTTAACTGGACAACACCATCAGCATCAATATGACCAAGCTTCTTCAAGACCCTTGAACGGTTCTTAAGTTCGTCACGAAATTTTTGAAGCTACAAAGTCAATGGAAATTGAATTAAACAACAAAACAAGTGGAAAACAGCAGAGTGTATAGCTCTTCATACATGCAAATCAGAAGGTTATATATATGCAGCATTATATTGAACCCTTAACCAATAAGAATGCATTACACCCTATATGGTTCTACCACATGTCAGAATTGCTTAATACAGAAGCATCAAAACCAGGCGTACCTGGGATTCACGCATTTTGGACTTAAGTTGTTGAATTTCATGATCCACCTCTGCTTTCCTTTGAAAACATTTAATCTGGTGCACATCTTGAGACTGCAGTGAACCAAATAGTAAGAATATAGGGTAATGGTGAAGTAAACTCCTTGAAGAAAAGAAAAATTTTCACCAGACAGTACACTGCCTTTTGAATTTGAACTATAGATGAGTATTTAAAAAATATGTCAAACCTTATGCAGTGGATGTGCATATAATTTCTGTTCAAGTGCCTCTATTTGATTGACCAACTCAACAATTTCCGGATCTTCAATGCCCATATCCTAAATATCAATGTAAATTTTGAGACAAATAAAACATGTGCATAATAGAAAATGTGGTGTAATTGAAAATATTGACACCACGAACATGGTTTAGTGAAAAAGGATAAAATTATTTTTATTTAAGAAAAAAAAAATAAAGGAGAATAGGGCTTTAAAACAGTACAGTGGCAAATACAACCAATCCCAGTAGTAAGTCAAGTCAGAGACTCACAGATCAAATCTTTCCAAATTTCAAGAGTTAAGTTAAAGTGTTAACACCTAAAAGGTAAATTCTGAATGCAGCAAACTATGGTAAATAAGGTAGGCAACAAAAGGCCATTTCATACCCCACATACCAAAGACAGTTGATCATTACCTTTACAGGATTCAGCTTTGGAAGGCCTTGTGGAAAACGAGTTCCCAGCTCCTGCACTGCAAGAAGAATACTTTGCCTCGCCTCCAATGGCCGCAAATCAGAAGGAATGGATATTCTGAGTTTGCTTAGAGCAGAAATCAGGGGCAGTTGAACAGGAACCTAAAAAAGATGGAAAGAAAGATCAGAAAACTCCAGAAAATCAACTCAACTACTTGAAAAGCTTAATGAACCACACCTAACAATTATAACTTAGTAGCTTCATGTACATGAACTTACTACATGCATTTCACCCTTTTCTCCAGGACGAGGAGGGCATGGTTTTGGCTGTGAACTGTTATCACTTGAACTTGGAGAACAGTGAAGCAAAGTATCCACTATATAACCACCACCACGTGAAGGCAGTGTGCCTAACCCTGAAGACGGCTTTTTAACCACATTAACTACAACTCCCCAACCCCAATCTGTTCCACCTTCCCTTATCTTAACCTGCAACAATGAAAACCGCCTTCGGACTAAGAACAAGAAGCAAAACATGACCTGCATCCCTTGGAATAATAAAAATCACCACATGCATAGTTCACCATTTACCGTAAGTGTATAGAATGACAGTTGAACAAAGAAGCTTAAAGAAAAGGCAGCAAATTAGAAAGTTATTATCAATACAGTATTAGGTAATACATCGCCGGGACATGAAAAAAAGAGGAGATCTTTCTTTTTTGCCACACAGAATTGCACTTCTAGTTGGATAGCACATATCTGAGCATTAAATAGAAATTAGAAAGAAAAAAAGCAGTAGACCACATTATTCAATTTCAAAGCTATTAAAAAAGCATCTAGGTTTAAATTAAAATTAAATTTCAACCAGCTTGTCTTCAGGGTAATATAAAAATTTAGAAAATGAGGAAAAACTCACATTACTCAATTTCAATGCTAATAAAAAATCAACCAAATTAAGATCACAATCAAATTTCAACCAGCTTGACCATTCTTTGCACATACCAAGCGACCAGGAAGAAGAAAATATAGAACTCTTTCAGGCCTCGTGATTTCTGACATCATTTTCTTCTCAAGTTGCGCTATATCAAGTTTTATCTTGTGATACTCAGCAACTTCAGCCTGCACATAAAACAGAAAACTATAAGAATGCAACATAAATAAGAAAAGCATATCACTATAAGCATGCACTATAAACAAGAAAAACATAATACAATAAGCATGCAACATAAACAAGAAAAACATATATAAGCACTATGGTATAAAGTCTACCTCTCCTGATGCATCAAGCATTTCCGCTTCCTGCTCAAGCTTTGAAACCTTTTTCCCTATATCAGGTAAAGCCTGAATAAGAGAGAGATCCAGAAGTGATTAATTAGTATGTGCCAGGTGTTGGTGCAATATAAATAAAATAAGTGATTCAGTAGAAACCTTTTCATACTGAAATTGGTGGAATGAATTCTTTATCACGTGTTCAGCAGTGAATTGGCCTTCTGCACGGCTCATCAAATTCAAAATTGAGTAGTAGCTGAGTCTGAAAGTACTAACTAGAGGAGCTGGTTTACCCAAAACCATGTCCTTGAGTGTGTTCATTTCCATCTGGAAGAAGTAACAAGATAAGCATTAATTTTAATGATCTAAAAAACAAAATAGCATTCTTGCTTGTTTTCAAAATCACACGGGGATATGATAGAATTTATGTCATAACCAAACATAAATAAAAGGGCCTTCTTTTTCTCTTTTTTCCCATTATATATATGCATTTAGGTTTAAGATAAAAGATAAAGAATAAAACATAGCAAAACGACAATTAATCCCAAGGTGAAAATTAAATGGAAAACTTTCAACATATGGAAAGGACGTTTTAATGGTTGATGTATAAAACATGATAAATTTCTGGATTCTGAATCAATAGGGAAATTAGTAAGTGGTACTTGTATACTATAAAGAGATGACTAGTAGTAGAATCACCTGTTCATCAATCATTATGATACAAATACCACGCTCATCTTTGCCACGACGCCCAGCCCTTCCGCTCATCTAGGGGAATTAAGATAATTGTTAAATGATCGTAAAAAATATGTGCCTGCAGCACACAATATATAAACATATTCATATTTCACTTCTTATTTCTTCTAAAGAAAGTGGTGAAATCTTCACTTACCTGGATATACTCACCAGATCCAATATATCGATGACTATCACCATCCCACTTCTTAACAGCTGTGAAAACAACAGTTTTTGCCGGCATGTTTAAGCCCATTGCAAACTGTCACAAAGTACAAATATTAAAAGGTCATTCAATCTTAATATCTAAGCTAGAAAGATAAATAAGCTACAGCAATTAAACAAATAAAAGTATGAAGGGGAGAGAAAAAGGAGAATAAGATGCTTAAAGATGTTCTTACCGTCTCAGTAGCAAAAAGGGCCTTTACAAGGCCTTCCTGGAAGAGAAGTTCTACCAATTCCTTGATAACAGGAAGAAGGCCAGAATGATGAACAGCAATGCCTCGTTGAAGGAGTGGCAACATTAACTCAATAGCAGGCAACTCTCTGTCTTCCTCGTTTAAGCAGAGTATTGCATTACGAAAGACTTGTTCAACAGCATCCTTTTCCTCTTGGGTATTAAAATCAAGCTTAGACATGGACATCGCATGTTGTTCACACTCTCTTCTACTGAAGCTGAAAATTATAACTGGCTGAAATTTCCGTTCCATAATCATCTGAAATTTGGGGAAGACACTTGTAAATAATGAATGAAAGAGGGTATATGAGTGATGTTAATGTGATATCATCATTGATAGGGAGATACATAAACGAATTTGCCAGAGTATATCAAGAAATGCAAAATAATATCTCAAAGAAAATGAATGATTGATCATGGCAGACCTGAAGGAGGACAATAACTCCTTCACTATGGCAAGTGCAATAAGACTTCAGGAGTAAGTATGATAAAGCAGAAGTGAGGGACCACATTAAAATCTCCTACTTTCAGGAACTCTAGTTCAGGAAACTTTAGGAGTTCCCCAGGACAGTAACATAGATATTAAGTAAAGGTTATGCTTGGAAAATATCAAATTCACAAGTATTTGCTCTAACAGCCCTTGGATGGGAAGAGTAGCCTCATTCCTAACATTTTATGTGATAACCCAATTACGCGACTTTCCTAACAGGCTACTAAGGAAATCATTTTGCCCCTGAGAACCTTTTATTTCTAGCTTCTTTCTTTCATTTCTTTCTATTTTCATTTTTGATAAGCAAAACCAAATTATTTATCCGACAAGCATGTTATACTAGATAAGAAAACTGCCATCCAGATTTTCATTTCTTTTCATGAACACTTCAATGAGAAAAACATTACATCTTTGCCAAAGATGGCCCAAAGTTTCCATAAGTAAACAACACAATGCCATTCATAATTGAATGTATCAAAGAATGCTATCCGTGTTCATAGTCGCATGAAACCTTTATTGACCATCTCACTAACATTTAATGATATCAATGAAAACTTTTTGTAATGCTCACCAAAATAGCCAAGTATCAGAAAAATCAAACTCTCTTGGAAAATTCTCAACTTCAAAAGTGAAGAAGATTTCTCCAAGATGAGAAAATGTCAGTATATCTAGCACAACAAAAGAAAAAGTTAAAAATGAAGATCCCACCTTCACAATTTTGTATATGTCAGAACCCCCAGATGCACCACCTTTTGCAGTTCTCCCACTTCCCTTGCCATTTGCACTCCTGTGACCATCACCCAATTTCTGCTTTGAGAAAGTATCCTGCAGCTTCACAAAGTTGTCGTCCCTGAATTGTTCATTTTCGTCCACCACAAGATACAACCCATTCCCACCCACTGGAAAAACGTAATGCTGCAGAGGAGTCGGTCGAAAATCTGTGTACACCACATGACAAGGCTGTTTGTGCAAATTACAAATCCACTCTGCAAACTCGGTGGCATTCGACATTGTGGCAGACAGAAAGACCATTTTAACAGCTGGCGGCATAAATATAATACTCTCTTCCCAAACAACCCCTCTTTCACGATCCTTCATATAATGAATTTCATCAAAGATAACCCAGGCAACTTCCTTTAAAACCTCTGAACCCCTGTAAAGCATTCCCCTAAGAATCTCAGTTGTCATGACCAAACAACTAGCATTAGGTGAGAGTGTAACATCTCCAGTCATCAACCCAACATCTTCAAACTCCTGGCTAAGCTCTCGGTACTTCTGATTGCTCAAAGCCTTTAATGGCGAAGTATATATAACCCTCTGCTTATCTCTAAAAGCCATAGCAATTGCATACTCTGCAACTGCAGTCTTACCGGCTGAAGTATGTGCAGAGACCAAAACTGACTCATTGCGTTCTAAGCATGCCACAGATATCTGCTGAAACGGGTCAAGCGTAAATTTATATGTCTTGGCCATCTCGCCATTATACTCTGGATTCGAGAGGGTTCCGTGAATCGACTCATCCTTGGTCAATGTGTACTCACTGGGAACTGCAACCTCATGCACACACGTTCGAGCTAAACTGTGTCTCTTCAGTGAAGATTCTTGAGTGGGGGTTTGTGTGATGCCTGACACTTCAGGCTCTTTTCGTTTCCCAAGTGTTGGAGAGTCTTCCATTCCTAAAATTATATCCACTTGAAGCTTAATTGAACAAAATTCTCCTATTAATAATTTTTAAATCTTCGTTATTGGAGGAAAATTATTAAAACCCAATAAATACATTTAGTGTATTAAATCTTCAAGCTACACGATACTTGCAGTATATAATCGTCAAACATATACCAAACTCACAAATATAATAGAAATTTGTTTACAGAAAAAAAAAAAAAAAAAAAAAAAAAAACTACTTTGTATAATTGTATTTCAGGAATGACGAGCCATTTTATGCGAAACCATGAACATGTGACCAACGTCTGCTATATGGCCCTTAAGAAGTTCGGATAATTTGAACTGAACTTAATTTTATGAAACTTCTGAGAAAAATGCCAGAAAATGAAAGAGAAGGAGAGAGAGAGAGAGAGAGAGAGAGAGAGAGAGAGAGAGAGAGAGAGAGCAAGCATTTATGTTAAAAGGAATCAAAGGTTTCTTTAGCTTACCTGAAACTGAGCTTTCTCAGTGACCCAGAGCCCTAGCTTGGCATACGCACTTACTGCAGAAACGTAGAGGGAGTGCAGCTATATAGAAGGGTTTTATCGGAACAGCCTATTAGGATTTAGGGTTTTACCTTCAGTTGCAGGAGTAGCAAACAGTGGCTGCAATTTGGGAGTTTTTGGAGTTTCCTTTTTCCATTTTTTTTTTATATCAAAACTATACGATGTTTTTAGGCAAAAATAAATAAATAAATGAACCTAAGGGAAGTTTATACCAACCCTTTTTTTTTTGTTTGAGCTTAACGTCAAAACTTACACAACTAAAATATTGAAATAGAACATACTAAGGGAAATAATAAAAGGGTAATTTAACTCTGGAACCCCAAAAATAGTGGAAATTGTTTGAGAGCTGCTATTTGCACACCTCATTTTCTCTATTTACACACCATTTTATCACTTCACACCCCTACATTCTTCCTACAATTGAATTTTCTCATACACACACCCCTTTCAATTACTATAATATCCTTATTTTATTCATTTCACAAAATTTCTCACTACAACACACCCCATCAACTCAGACAAAAAAAAAACACACACACAGCCCCTCCCCTCTCTCTCTCTCTCTCTCTCTCTCTCTCTCTCTCTCTCTCTCTCTCTCTCTTTCCCTCTCCTCTTTGAACATCCACTTTTTTTATAAAAAAAAAAAAAGTTGCAGGTTCGGCAGACTTGTGCCGAAATTGGTGGTTTCGTTTGGTACTGGTCCGCCGAACCTTGTAGTATCGTTCTGCAGTCGTCCGCCGAATAGAACATGATTGTTCGGCGGGTACCTGCCAAACGTATCCTGGATGTTCGATTAACCTTTTTGAAGGTGGATGTTCGAACAAAGAGAGAAAATGAAAGGAAAAATGAGGGAAAGAGAGGGAAGGAGAGAGAAGCCGAAGAGAGGAGGTGAATGTGGGGGGTGTTGTGACAGGGAGAGAGAGATGAGAAAGAAGCTAGAGAGAGGAGGGGAAGGCTCGACACTAGGAAGGCAGGGTGGTCGCCAGAGAGGGGAGAGAGAAGCCGAATATATGGGACAAGGCACGGGGTGGGAGCAGAGAAGAGGGATGAGGTGTGTTGGGGGAGGGCTTTAGGGTTTTTTCACAATGAGAAAAATCTGTAAAACCACTAATTAAGTGATGAAGGATGTGCAAATAGAGGAAAAGGAGTGTGCAAATAGCAAATAGCAACTATCAATTGTTTTTATAACCTTATTTTTCAAGAGGGCTACTATTTGCACCCTTTTTTTTTTCTTTTTGCACACCCTTTTAAAAAAAACAAAGGGAAAATACCCCTATCTCCTTCCATCACCCAAACTCCAACTCCATTTTCTCACTTTGCATACCCCATCAACAGACCAAAAAAAACACACACACCCAACCCCTCCTTCACCCACCCCTTCCCTCACCCCGACCACATATGTTATTGTTCCAAATTTCCAATTCACCGAAAAACACACACACCCATCCCCTCCCTCATTCTTTCCTTCCCTCTCTGCTCTTTCCTTCCCTCTCTCATCTCTCCCATTCTCTGTCTATAGAACCCCATTTCTTCTTACTTCTTACTAGTTCTGGACAAAAATGGCGAAGAGCGCAGTGGAAGGGCTAAAAGGAAAACGCAAGAGGGGAAAAGTCAAACAACTTAAAGGATCAGCAGGTGGACATGAAGTAGTTGGTTAGGCAGGTTGCAGCTGGTTCGGCGGCTACATGCCGAATGGGTCGTGGATGTTCGGTGGGTGACTGCCGAAGGAAACTCGAACTTTTGGCGAACCAGTGCCGAACGAAGGAGAGAGCAAAGAGAGAAAGAGAATGAGGAGAGAAGAAAAGAAAGATATTAGGGGGTTTGGGTGCTGCTCACGGTGGTCGGGTGAGGGGGAGGGGCTGGGTAGGTTGGGTGAAGAAGGAGAGGGAGGTTGTCGAGGTGAGAGAATGGGAGGGGCTGAATGTGTGTGTGTGTGTGTGTGTGTGTGTGTGTTTTTTTTTGTCTGAGAATGATGAGGGTGTGTTGGGTGAGTCGGGGTGAGGGAGGGGGAGGGCTGAGTGTGTGTGTGTGTGTTTTTTTTTTTTTTTGGTCTAAGAATGATGGAGGTGTGTGTGTCTTTTTCATTTTGATTTTTTTTTATTTAAGAAAGGTATGCAATTAAAAGCCCTCTTTTTCAAAACTTATTTTAGGCCTTTTTTGAATGTAAAAGATCCAAACAACCCTTCTCATTTTTTCATTCGATGCCTCTCTCGCCTCTCTCAATCTCATCCATACCTTTTCTTTTCTCTCTCTCTCTCTCTCTCTCTCTCTCTCTCTCTCTCTCTCTCTCTCTTAACAAAATCACATAAAACTCAAACCCACCAACAACCCCAACACCCTAAACCAATCGTCACTGAATCTGTCAAAACTCATTTTTATGGGGTTCACGTGAAGGTGGAGATCACAATAAGACCCTCTTTATATCACAAGTTGACAACAAATATCAATATCCTCTCACATATTCTCTCTCCCGCAGCATAATCGAGATGAGCTTCTTAGGTATTGGTTTTTTCATTTTCTTCCTTCTGCATCTATGGCTTTGTTTTCTACTCAGTGCCTACTTCACAAAACAAGAATTGTCCCTCTGTGCTCCTCATTTATTATCAAAATGTAAACTAAGTAGCTTGCATGCATTTTGCTGCTGGGTTTGTTTTCTGCATACGCATCTTTAGTTTTATGTATAGATGACATTTTTGTTGGAAATTTCATTCCTTTTCAATTACCCATAGGAGTGGGTCATTGAGTTTTTTCTTCTTGCAAAAGTGAATCTACCATTCTTTATGTTTTTTGGTTTGAGACATTGGCTTTTCCCCCTTTATTGGAGCTTTGTTTATGACGCCTACAAATAGCTCATTGTGTTTATTCTTGTTTTAATCTTTGTCAGGATGAGAAACACACACTGGAAGGGTTCTAAACTCATCCCTGCAGATTTATATTGATGTATGTTGATGTAGTTGATGGTACTATATATGGTGGAGAATTTTCTTAGATATAATTGCGATTATTTATAAAATTTACTTAAAAGTTCATGGACTTGTGCAATTAATATTTTGATGTTATGAGCTCATTGTTGTGTGTGATTTCCATGTTGCCATATCTTAGAATTCAAATCTGAAGCTCAAAATTTGCAACTTAGATCTGGAACTCAAAATATCTCATTTGTCGACCAAAGTTATGGTCGACTTGATATTATGGGTCGACATTATGGCCATGTCGACCTCATTTGTCGATCATAGAGTTTGTTTTTTGTTAGAGTCTTGAAGGGTGCTTTGGTCTAGAACCATAAACATGAAGAACAAAATAAGGTGGCTACAACAACTATCTAAGGTAATTTAGACCGAAAATTGGCCAAAAGTCACAAAAGTAAGTCTTAAAAAAAAGGTCATAAAAACAATTTGCTCTAAAAAGTAGGTTACTGAGTTAAAATTCCCAAAATAAAAAGGAACAAGACCAAAAGTCAAAGATAAACCTGCCACTTTATCCATAACCATATTCCACTCCCTCGCATCACAAGGGCAAACATATCCTAACTATAAATAATATGCACAAAAGAATGGGTATCAATAGCCTCCTGATTGAAAATGAATCAAGTTTTTATTACACCAATTGTTAGGAACTAAACAATTGGCAAATATGCATTTGGTGCGTCATTTTGAGAAAATACGGAGAATGACTTTTAGGATACAACTCCTAAACAACATGTAAATTTTGAAAACAAGTGTTTTCACAGATTTTAAAGAACACACGGAACTAATGTAAAGCACGATATTCAAATTTTTTCAAAGCCCAAATTTGTTTTAAAAGTTAGAAACCTAGCAAGTGTATTATCTGACTGAACCATAGACACACTTGCTATAATTTGCATTGTATGCATGACATGACTCATCTTGAATTTCCTAATTCTAAATTGTTGGCAATCTTTATATTTGTGTCATTTAGTTATGAAAACTAGTGTTTTTTTGAAAATGTAAGGGTCTGTTTGGTATTCTATTCAAAAACTATTTTTTGTTTTCAAAAACAAAAAAAACAAGTTTTAGTTAAGAAAACGTGTTTGGTAGACCATTTTTAAAAACAGTTTTTAGAAAAAAAAATTCAAAAACATGTCTCTTTTTAAAAATGATAAAACATCGTTTTTCTCTTCTTTTTTTTACGCTTCATTTTTTTCTTAGATGCCATCATTTTTTAAATTTAAAAATTGTTTTCAAATTTCATACCAAACACGTTTTCATATTTTAAAAATTGATTTTGAAAACTCACATTAAAAAAAAAATCTTAATTTTTGAAAAATAAAAATTTGAGTAGGATACCAAACGAGCCCTAAAGCACCCATATTCCACGACAAAGCTGTAAGAGCATGGACTGTACACAGAGTACCATGATTTTTTTTTATTTTTTATCAAGCTGAACATAAAAATTGATAGATTTTTCATTGCATAAGATATGAAACCTTGAACAATGGCAAAAAAAAAAAGATACGAAACCTTGAAAACAGCTACCACCACCGTTGGAAGAGCAAAAGGCTAAGCTGCTAAGGTTGTAAAAAATATCACCGTTGTCATGGACACCACGTTTTGGTCTCTTAACCTTACTTCTGGCTGGTAACCTTCAAAATATGCCATAGTGTCATAGCCAACTAGGAAGAAATTGTTTTTTGTGTCATAGATGGTATGAAGAGGGTTATGTATTCTTCAAAATAAGTGAAAACAAGCTAATGCTGCTTTCAAAATTTACACGTTATTTTGGAGTTGTAATATCAAAAGTCATTCTTTGTGTTTTGAAGAAACTTAATTACGTAGTGGGTTTAATATGATATCAAATATTTTATTTATACTACAACTTTTTACACTTTAAACATTGTATAATGAAGCACATGAGCAGTGCTAGTACTTCAATTAAATAAATATATACTAAAGTACTTAGCAACGCTTCAAAAATAATAACGCTTAAGTAAAGAATAATAGGAAAATAAACCAAATAATTGAAAGAAAGCTATGACCGAATATGAAATTAAGAAGTTAATCTTACATAATAAAGTTATTAAATAGATGAATAATAATAACATTAAGCCAAAAAGATGAACAATAATAACATTATTTAAAGTTAATTAAGAATATAAAATTAAATACTCTTACAATGCTCAAAAAATTATAACACTAAAGTAAAAAACAATATAGTAAACGAATATTAAACATAAGAATATCATTATTATTTTATAGAATAACTAATTAATAATAATAATAATATTGTTTAAAAATAAAGTAAAATACAACTAGAAATTCACTTAAAATGAACAAAATAATAAAAAATGGTTTGTTTTGTTAGTGGAAAACCTGACGAACAGTGGTGGGTTTACATAGAGGAAGTTCAAAAGGGTAGGTGTTTTAGTTAGATGCATGGACTTAGATGGTAGGGTAGGTTCTAAAGGATGTTAAAATCGTGGGGAGGCGGCTGGTAGGGTTAGTTTAAGTGTAGTAAAAAGTCACATGACATAAAACTTACCATTCACGTATAAAAATTAAATCAAAAGTATATAAATATAAAACACATGGGTAATATTCAGTTTGTGGAGGCTTTAGCTAAAAATGCACATGTATCGACCGACTACCGACCAAAATTTTTTGGTTTGGTAAACCGATTTTAACACTTCGAAAATTGAAAATTTGAAACTAAATAAATTCAAAAAAAGTTGGTTTTGTTTTGGTAAAAATTGACAAAAATTAGTAAACCGACCAATTATCGAAAATTATTACTAAAATAAATCAAATCGATTATTACCGAAAAAATTGAAATATATACCAAAAATTGAAATAATTACCGAAATTTAGTTATATATACTTATATAATACTATTATGTTAATGATACAATAAATATTAAACTACTAATATTATAAACAACTATAAGAAAATATAATTGTATAATATTATCATATTAATAGTATCAAAAGTGTGAGTTAAGATATATAGAGTCATTCTCTAATAAAGTAAATGTTATTATTTTTAGGAAAATAAGAACTTCATCTTTAAGTAAGTAATGCATATATATATATCTACTCATATTTATCGGTATATATATATATATTAAATTAATAAGATATGTAATTAAACTATTTATACTAGTATGTACTACTAATATTAATATTATTGCAATTAATACTAGTACTATACTAAACTACCAATACTACTCGTGCAAATATATCCATCAAATATTATATGTTATGCATTATATTTGATTAAATTTCAATTTATATTAATATATAATAATTAGTATTATTATAATTAAATTGACAATAAACCGAAAGTATTCGATACTAAAATTACCGAAATCAAATTGAAAAATGCCAAAATTTTTTATTTTGTTTTGGTAAGCTCCAATACCGAACCGAACTGACGGATGGATACCCCTATTTCCAGATATATGCGAAAATGGTGTATCCTTGAACTGAAATAGGTTACACCCAATGCCATCGGAGCCACATTTGATAGTTTAATAAAATTATTTTGACGCAAATAAACAATTGTGGGCATTTGGTCTAGTGGTATGATTCTCGCTTAGGGTGCGAGAGGTCCCGAGTTCAATTCTCGGAATGCCCCTTTTTTCTTTTTCTTTTTTTGTTTTTAACTTCCTTCTCTCTTTTCCTCCTATACAAGAAAGAAAGAAACTGTGCTTTTAATAGTCTCCTGACTCTCTGGTCTCTCTTCCATTCTCTACTTGGCGTTGCAGTTTTTTCTTTTTCTCTGAAAATGGATCCATGTATTCAGAATGACTTAAATGCCCCTCACTCCATGGGAACCACCATCATCGGCGTCACTTACAATGGCGGCGTCGTCCTCGGCGCCGATTCTCGAACCAGCACCGGTAATATGATCCCTCTCGCATTGTTTTTTCAATTTCTATTACAAAGCAAAGAACTTGAAATTCTGCAAAGCTTCGCGTAAGTTCAGAATCATTAAGTTTAGAATTTTGTATTTGATTGCATGGAATTTGGTGTTTTTGTTGATTATTGGGAGTTTATGTTGCGAATCGAGCCTCCGATAAGATCACTCAGCTCACTGACAATGTCTACTTGTGCCGCTCTGGATCGGTATCTCTTTCTCTCTGCTTCGTTAATTTGTTTTTTAAACAAAATTCTTTGTTTATGTAATGCTCTTATTCTCGGTTACAATTTCTCTTGGCAAGAGAAAGAGGAGTTTTTGTGAATGAGTTGGTTTGGTTTCTTTCTTTCTTTCTAAAACATGTCTTGTATTGTGTACTATGCTCATCTGTAATAATAATAACATTAACTGAATTATTTCCATTAATGACACACAAAAGCAAGTTATCTTTACAATTTCGCACCAATAGACGCCGGATTCAAGCAACTTTGACCACAAAAATTCTCTTTGAGTAGGACGAAATCAGTAAAATAGAGCCATCTCGATGTCTTCCTTTTAGATCGGCTAACTCTTGTTTCTGCAGGACCTTATGTTTCGGATTTTAGGCTTAGCAAGGCCTTGGTTGGTGCCTGGCTAGACCAAAAGGCGTTTTCCCTCGTTTCCGAATACAAAAATTGGGATTTTATTGAGTATGGTAGTATGTTCTCATCGTTCAACATCAACTGTGGTTATTCTAGTAAAACAAATTGAATTTCCATAACAAAAGATCTCTCAAGTTTTTCTTGGTCCATAAAATAATTGATTATATTTCAGTGATAATATTGGGAAAAATGAAATTGGAACGTTAGCATTGGGTGATATAGTCCGGGTAATGAGGGACATTATTTGATAGTTAATTAATTAAGGGAATAATCGGTGAATAGTCTCCCTGCAGCGGTTTCTCTCTCTCTCTCTCTCTCTTCTCTTGTTCTTTTTTTTTTTCTTGATATAAAACGTTGTAGTTGCTTTACTTTTGTTATTAATCTACTTAACCTCCTCTTATCAGGCTGCAGATTCTCAAATTTTGTCTGATTATGTGCGTCACTATCTCCATCAGCACACGTAAGTGAATGAGTAATATTTTTGCTTTAATACAACTTAATTTTTCTTTTTCCCTTTTTTAGTTACAAGTTCGATTGGTTTTTTTTTTTTTTATCGACTCTGTCAATGGCTTCCAACTGTATAACTTTGACTCACTGAATAAATTTTGTTATTTATCTTCTTATTTGTTTAGTTGAATGCTTGTTTGTTAGGGAAGCAATAAGTTCTCTGCATGCATTTGTCACTGTATTTTATGTTTATTTATATACAATCTATTACTTGCTGTATCTTTTGAAACTGCAAATGTTTATGGAAATCATTGAAAATTTGTTGTTCCTGCTTGGATTTCTTGTTGTGTTGTATTCTCACTCATGGCTTGTCTGATAAGTGAAAGAAAACTTGTGAAGGAATTGAATTTTTTGACTAGCTAAGGGTCTATGTGGGAGAGCTTTTGTATGAAGTGCGTTTTTTAGAAGAACATAAAAAGTTCTTTTGTATATTTCTGCCAAATGCTTTATTTTTTAAAGATGCCAACTCTAAGGTTATTCATCTTTTGGACTTTTTGTGGCATCATAGGTTTTTGGTCCTGCAATGCATTTATTTGGTTTGAGCATTACATTTAATTGTTGAAAACTAAATGAAATACTAAGCACCGTGAAACCTGATAAGTATTATTCAAAGTTACACTTAAAAGATTGAAGTTGTAAACATTCAAAACTTTAGGTTAGAAATTTAAATTTTGGGAATTAAGATGCCAAAATTTAAAATTTTGCACTACAGTTATGCTTTATTTATTCATTATTCGTATACTTCTACTATTACAAATATCAATCAAAAGTTTCTCTTTTGTGTAGGATACAGCTGGGTCAGCCTGCAACAGTCAAGGTTGCTGCAAACCTTATTAGGTTATTTTCATACAATAACAAGGTTTGCATTTTGTATCCTTTTGTTGTATCTCTTTTTTTTTTATTTTTTTTGCAGGCTCATTCAAAAACTTTGAATTGATGGTTGGATACAAGGATGGATTAGTGATTAATTTAAAGAAAATAAAAAATATATGCTTCATTTAAATTTAGTTTTCAAAATAATGATTCAAACAAAATAACATGAAAGGGATATATATATCTGTTTAAGTTTAAAAGTTAACTCTATCCTTTTATAGAACATAATGAGTTGCTTTAGTTTGTATTGATATCTCTGTTTATACACTTGTAATATCTCAAACATTAACGAAAGCTATTTTGAGTACAGAAAATGGTTACCTATAGTAGTTTCTTCTAACAGTAAGAAAAGTCTTTTACATTGCGACAAACACCTCTTCAAGAATAAGGCGTCTAAATGTAATTTCAAAATTTTCAATCAGTATTCTTGAAAACAAAACTATTTTGAAGGTCTCTAGTTGTACTTTATCCTGTTCATCGTTAGTGATTTCGCCATCTGTAAAAGTAGAAAGTTATGATTCTTTCTTTGATCTGTTTTTTATTTTCTAGTGTATTTCTTATTTCTTCCTTTGAATTTGGTAGAATATGCTGCAAACTGGCTTGATTATTGGTGGTTGGGACAAGTATGAAGGAGGTAAAATATATGGAGTGCCACTGGGAGGGACAATCTTAGAGCAGCCTTTTGCTATTGGAGGTGTGTTTTCACTTTCCATTACCTGTTCTTTTTTTTCTTTTTTTTCCAAAACCTTTTCTACATTGTCTATTGTTTCTATGTTACTTCTGCTGTTTCCCTTGTCATGGATTGGAATGGTTGGCCTGCATTAAATATTTTTCCCCTTTGTGATAGCATGTAACTTCTTGCATCTGCTTATCAGTTGGTGAATCTTCTTGTCAGTTCAATATAGTAGATTGCTTTCACAGTGAGGATTGTAAAAGTTAAATCTTAGGGTTCGTAGTCAATTCTTTCTGACAATGCACCATCATAAGATCTAAAATTTTAGTTTACTGTTCATCTAATTTTATAGTTGGAAGTACACACACATCTACCTCTTTTGTCATTAATGGTTCTGCTTTCCAGGGAAAACAATTGAAAACAGTAGTTTCATACAATGATGTTTTCCATGCACTTGAATGCTATTAATTTTTGTAATCTAGTGGCTTTAATTTCTCAACAAGGTGCTTGTGTTATTCAGGATCTGGCTCCACTTATCTTTATGGTTTCTTTGATCAAGAGTGGAAGGAAGGAATGACCAAAGAGGAAGCTGAGGTATGTAGCCTTTAAGTTTCCAACAAATTTTGTAACTTGCATTCAGTTGTGCCTTCCTTGTTATTAGTAATGTGTCAAGACCTGGTTCTGTCATCATTGTGAAAATGAGAAATGGTCATATCCTAAATGACTGCTTAAGATTTTATTTTATTTTTAAAAAATGTTTAGGTTGGGGGTGATAGGGAGGATAGGGTGGGTTGGTCCTTGTGTGGTGGTAACTGGTTAACTGTCAGTTCTTTCTATGGGGGCTCTTTTGGGTGGAATATAGGTTTCTTCCTTGAGAGGAAATTTGGAGTGCTTATATGCAAGTAAAGGTAGCTACTTTTGGGTAGATAAATGCTCAGGGGAAGATTCTAACTGTTGATTATTTGGTGTTACATGGGATTGTTTTGGCTAATAGACGTTGAATGTTCAAGATGGCTTGCTCTTACTCTTTGCATTGTCTAATAGCTTGGAGTTATGGGGCTGTGCTCTTTTTTTTTTTTTTCTCTGTGTTATGCCAAGTTTTGTTGAGACTTGAGAGATTGTTTTGGGGTGGCATGACAAGTCTGTCTGGAAGTTTAACAAGGTTGTTTGGAAGGTTGCGCCTTTGTGTATTCTGTGGTGTTTGTGGCCTAAGAGAAATAGCAGAGCCTTTGAGGGAGTAGAACACTCAATGATGGAGTTGAGGGCTCAGCTGTTCAGATGGCTTTTTGAGTGGATGCATAGGACTTGGACTACATTTTTCACTGATAGATTTCCTTTTCTTTGCATTGTTAATTTGTTTTTGTTACCCAGCTATACTTCCTGTATACCAGAGCTGTTTTATTTTCCAATAAATTATTACGGATAAGAAATGATATTGTGTATGTTTGTATATTGTGTGTGATTAAATGATGAAATGCTTAGTGATTTTTTTGTACCAAGAAATGCAACATGAAATGTTTTTCTTACTAAGATTTGTTATCTGTGATGCTTTCACAAAGTTATCAAATCAACTTGCTCAAACTAATTTGTCGATATTCTCTTATTGGAGAGTACCATTATTAGACATGTTTTCCCAATATTTCAGTTTTATGCATTTTACTCAAAATTTCGGTCATTTTCAATATAATTTCTGTTGATATTGATATTTTGGTATCTCCATACCCTCAATATTTCCATCAATATCAATTTTTAATACCATGATTGCATCTACCTTGCCCGCAAAAACTAACTTTTTACTTGATGCATTAACCCTTTCTAGAATTTATTATTAAAGCAACTGTTTTTTCACTGCAGCAATTAGTGGTGAAAGCAGTTTCTCTTGCTATCGCTCGAGATGGTGCTAGTGGTGGTGTTGTTCGAACTGTCATTGTGAGTTTCTTCTTTTACTGGACTCTAGTTTGCAATTACTTTGTGCTTTAGTGGAATAGAAAGATCTAGTTCCTTCCTGACACACCTACAGCCATAGCCTGGCTTGTGATTTCTACTTGGTTATATCTCTAGGCTGTCCAATTAGTACCTATGGTTACTTTATAGGGTTTTCATTGGCTGTCTTTCTATCTTCCTATATTTTATTTTATGGTGATTGTGTGCTCTGTTCTGCTGCAGATTAATTCTGAGGGAGCGACAAGAAACTATTACACTAGTGACTCCCTTCCACTGTGGCATGAAGAGCTAGAACCCCAGAATTCGCTACTGGATATATTGTCATCATCTGGTCCCGAGATGATGATAACTTGAGGATTTTTCCTGTAAGACTCGGTAAATCCCCAGTGATTCTGTGATGATACACTTTGGTCCTAGATTTTCACTGGGGGAACTCATTAGTAACTTGATGAAATGATTTCATTTTCATGTACTGATATTGCTGCCTTCATTCAGTAGCTTATAAATTTATGGTAGACTAAGATGGAATCTCTTTTGGAATCTTTAGAATTATTTTGTATGCTTCAAATTAATTGTTTGCTTAACTGTGCCATTGATCTCAAGTGACACTTCAAATTTTGGGAATAATCAAATTTCCCTACCCCTCTCGGAAAATGAAATCGCCATTGAGGATCATTTTGCAAACATTTTCAGTCATCAATTTTAACATAATTATCTTTCTCACTCGACTATTAGAGACGGTCTTTACCTCAAAAACTTTCGCAACTTATAAACATTTTCATTTTAGAAAGCTCCACATTTACACACTCAAAACTAGACGAAAGAAATTTCATGCTACAGCTTTTTACAATGTGCTTGAGTGGGAGAATTCCAATTCGGAAAAAAAAAAAAAAAAAGGCTAATGAATCCCAGTATTGATTTCACAACAGCATCATCATATCAACAAACAGAATTTTTCCATACTAGGATGTGCACTAGCCTAGAAATTTGCCTTCCCTTTTTAACTCAGACCAACTAGAACGAGACTCTATTCAGAATTTCAGCTTCTCTCCAGTGCTTTTGTCAGAGCTGCGCCAAAAGTTAGAAGCCACTCTAACTATGAGAAGGTTGCTACTTGAATTGCTTGCTCCAGCAAGTGGCAAGTGACCGGAATGACTAAAACTTTGGTCTTGTGCCGTGCTGATTACCATGAAAGATATTCCTAAATATTTTAAACTCCTTCTAGGAAAATTGTCAGCAATTTGGTGACTCAGGCATTCCCGCCATCGGAGCTGCTGCAAGCTTGATTTGGAAGCACAGCGTTTCCCCCAAAATCTCCATCCAAACTCATCTGCTGGACTTCTTGTGGGGACAGGATCTTGATGCAGCGAACACAGTTCACAAACTCCCTGGAATAGATGTAACCAACAATTTAGACAAGTTAACAGTAATAAATGGATTTTAATGCAACACACTTTCCGGGTGACAAAAATGTGTCATGCCTAGTTATCATAGGGAACTTGAAGATGTCCAGACAGTTATGGAATAGGATTATTATACAAACAGAAAAAATGATGCATAGTTGTGGGACTAAAAGACTTACTCCCAAGGGTCATCTCCAACTAGCAGAACATCACTCTCATGATCTACATACACTAGTTTCCAGCCTACCCTCCCTCGGTCCTCCAACTGTCCCTCTATACCAAACCTACGAGCCAGATCTTGTTTAAGCTCATCATAACCCGGGTAGCGTGCAATATCTATGGATCTCCCAACAGCTCCACGCTTGTACACCTTTACATTACATTAACCAAGTTAGAGCCAAAGACTAAATTATATGAAAGACTAAAAAAAATAGATAGCTTCACAAATTTTCTTTTTTCTTCTTTTTTGTCCTATTTAAAATATCAAACCTTGGTGTATGTCCTCATCCGCTGAAATTGTGGTGGCGGTGCCCATGGACTGCCATCTAGAAAGCTGCTATCGTTTATCGTGGAGTCAATTGAATTAAATGTCATATCTGGAACTCCAAAGGACTGGGAAACCATTGAAGATGAAAGTTCTTGCTGTGCATCTTTTGCATTTTCATAGGTTCCATGCATGCCTCCTGAAGACAGATTATTTGAAAAATCCTTTCCTAATGGCACCATGCCCTTGGCCAACAGAGGATCAGGATTCAAGGGTAACCCCAATTGCCCATCAATGTTAGAACCATATGGAACATTGTTTCTCTGATCCGCCTGAACTTCCACTTCTTGACTGGCTTCTCTGAATAACATTGATTGTGGATTGAAAGACAATGGGGCATTATTCTGCTGTAAATGGACATCGTTCTGAGAGAGGCCAGCTGAAGTTGTTGAAGATGATGTGTCCAAGTAATCTGTCTGGGTAGCTGCACCATTCAGGTATGTTTGTGCTGAAAGGATTCCTTGACTTTGATTCCTAGCAATGTTCACTGAAGGCTTAACTTCAGACCTATGCTGGAAATCTTTCACCAAGTTAGCATTAGATGACATTGTTTCTATGGTGCTGGGACTCAAAATTGTGGTGGCAGACTGAGCCATGTCCTCCCCAAATGAGTTCCGATGGGCCCTGTTGTTCATCAACGGTTGAATTACATTTGGGCAGTTGTTTGTGGATGGTGAAGTTGAACAAGATGGAACCTCATCAGTAATCCCAGACTGTCCTGCTCCTGTAACTCCTGCCATTATACCGCTACCTGCTGTAGAGAGCTGATTAGTTGATGGTGTTGGGTGAAGTCCCATATGCCCAGACATTTCAGGCAGCATACCAGGTTGCTGTTGTTGAAGCTTTGGCTGCTGAGGTGGATGAGAGAACCGAACATTAGTTTGGCTGTTATTATTCTTTGTCATCTGCTGTGGCATTGTTCTTGACTGAGGATGTGAGGATGGTGCCGTTTGAGCCATATCTAGAATTTGGCTGGTAGGCAAAGGCCTGCAGAAGCTCTGGGATGCATCTATAAGTTGCCTCTGCGGGTCCTGGAGTTGGATAAGTTGAGAAGGCTGTTGCAGGTTCTGCTGTGCTAAAATTGACTGCTGTTGCTGCTGAAGCTTCTGTAACAGTTGAAGTTGAAGCTGATTATCAGAAAGATGTTGTAACTGTTGGTTTATTTGATCAGGCAGTTGAGACTGAATAAAATTTTGCTGTTGATTTTGACCCAACATTTGTTGTTGATGCTGCTGCTGCTGCTGCTGGGGATTCTGAGGGAGGTTTCTTTGAAGATGGTTTTGGCTAGATGATTGCTGCTGAAGAATGCTGTTAGTTTGGGCAAGGGTCTGAGGTTGCATTAGCTGGGCCTGAACTTGGCTGGAGGGTAGAGTTTGGTTAACCAAATTTTGCCGGGGTTGTTGAGTAAGATCACCCAACTGTTGTTGTCGCTGTATCATTGATGCTAATGGGTTTAATGTAGATGGCAGCTTTGGGAGTTGCTCAAGCTGTTGCGCTTGCTGAGGTAGCCTCTGGCCATTGAATTGTAAATTGTTCAGCTGAGGTATTTGAGGCGCTGACATACCCAACTGCCGAGAAAGATCTGCTCCAGACAGGTTTTGCAGAGCAGGACCAGAATAGGAATGCATGTAATTTGGCTGCATGGAGTTAGCAACTGAAGAATTTTGCTGCATGTTCATCCACTGGACTAAGCTTAGGCCAGGTAGAACCGGATCCTTCATACACATATCATCACCAAGCCAAGGCATTGTCCTCTTGAAAAGGTTATCCAAATCAGAGGATTCATCATCTGCAAAAGACAAATAAAGATTAATTAGACGCCTCTGACCAAAATTCCAAATTTTAAATGTGGTTTAGTTCTAAGGGCATCTTTCTTGCTGACTTAAAAGGAGGTATAAAACCATGCCAGGAAAGGAATAATGAAGCCTCCAATCATCATTTAAAGTGCTTTGTACCATGTAACATCCAGCAGATCACAGAAAAGAAACTTTTGAAGTCCAAAGGTCAAGCATTGATCATAACAGGTTGAAAGGAAAGAATCAGTCCCATTAATCCTTCCCATATGATTCACTGTTACTCATTCTTTTTGTTACTAAATCAGCTGAGACCATCCACTATTATCCAAGACAGTTTTACCACAGCAGAAACCAATTAATTCATAGGTACACCAGGAACTGATCTTAAGTTCACACATGGCCATATACACTAAGATCACCCTTAACTGACACAAGGTCTAGGTCCAATCTAAGGAACTTTTCTTTTGCACTTGTTAAGAAATGACTCAGAAATTATAAGATTAGACAACAATGAACTAGTATAAGGTATGGTTGCTATATTACATATTTTACCTGGCATTCCTGGTTGCCTAGGACGCTTGGATCTGAAGAATGGTGGGGGACAGATGAAAAATGGAGCAGTAACAGGCTCAATTTCCCAGATTGAGACCCGATTACGCCTTTCCCCAGCAGTTGACTCATCCCAACCAACCTATTCAGAGATATGTGAGGGATTAGGGGTTTTTTTTTTTTTACTGACAAGATGACTGTAAGCAACGAGAGAGAGAGAGAGAGAGAGAGGTAACAATAATATGTCATCACATTTACCTGCAAATTACGCCATTGTGAGTTCTTCCATCTAACAGGATCAAGATCACTAATTCCTGTAATTGTACCCATATACCTGCAGAACAAAAATTCTCATGTTCAATTCCAAGATAAAATAACTTTTTATTTGTACAAATTCAAGATACTTGACCAATAACTTAAAAAGTATCCTCTAGTCAACTTGAATAAGGTGATAGACAATTAAATTGCTGAGTTATCTTTCTTTTCTAATTTAGATCAGTCAGAATCATTCTTCCTACACAAAACCATGAGCATTTCTAATATGTAAAGCCTATGTGCATAATTTGTCAGATCACTAATGCCAGGATTACCAACATTTTACATAGAATATAAACTGAAATACATATATTCAACTACCTTCTTGTTCCTGACTCTTCAGTTTCAAACATCATACGGAAACGCATGCCCAGTGATAGTTGGTTGCCACACGATGCCTTGTAGTACTTGGCTAAAGGGATAACAAATTCTGATGGACTAGCCCTGTATTTAGAAAAGCATATTTCAGTTTACAAAATTTCAGAATAAATAATATTCAATTCATTTAATATGTAAAACCAATGTCATTCACTCCCAGAATCTAGGATTCTCCAGTTATACAAGATATTGAGAACAAAGAAATGAAATATTCTAACCTAGGATTGTAGAACACTGTGAAGGGGCTATTGTTAGCGGCAGCATGAGCTGCAGCTGCTAGAATCCCAATATGCATACTGTCACTCGACAATACTGAAGATGATAGGTTGGTGGGTTGCCTGTTAGCGCGTCTAATGCCCAAAAGAAGCTGCTGTTTTTCATCCCTGATCATGTAAAGTGTATATAATTATAAGAGGCTTTAACAATAAATCATTCTTATAAGCAGAAATTCACACTCCAAAATAGGAACTGCCAAGATTTTCAAGACGTCGTGATTACCTAATGAACAAGACAGAATCACCAGCAAAAAGCCTCTTCCCACTAACAAATAGGCTCCATCCAGTTGTAAGTAAATGGCGTTTCGGTTGTCCTGGATCAAGCAAAACAAGGAGTGACAGGATATGTTTAGAATTAGGATGACAATGGCTCCCTATGAATTTAAACATGTAAAAATTTTTAGCCAATATATATGTAACATTCAAATTGCTAGAAAGGTAACATACCACGATAGATATGGCGGAAGGTCCAAACAGTATCATGCAAATCCCTAGCGACAAGTTCTTGGGCAGGTGGTTGCATGGAGAAATCCTACGTACATGCAGAAACAATATTAAACTTTGCAATTAGTGTATCAAAGCTTGGAAACGAGGTAAAACTGCTTACAAGAGGAGGGAAAATCTTCTCTGCTGCTCGGCGGGGCACCGAGAAACCTCCATGAGTGCTTGTATCACTAGCTGTCAATGTTTTACAGAAGAACTCTGGTTGGGGCTTATTCGACTTGAGGGCAAGATCCGACCTCAATAATGCCTCCTTGTCAAACTGCAGACCAAGAAGTTCATGAATTCAGTTAGGTTTCAGAAAGTTCTACTTTCTAAAGTACAAAGGAATATTATTTCAAGTGACATAAAGGCATGCACATATTTCTATCAAAACCAAATGATTTTTCTAGTCAACTTGAACATAGTCCTTACAGAGGGCACAGGCAGAAGTGTCATCTGAGCATAAACTTCGTCCGTTTCGGGGTCCGCCTAGAAAATCAAGCGTAAGTGTGAAAATCAATTAGAAATGATCAAGAATAATATTTATTTACAAGGTAATACTTAGACTTGATAAAGTAAGCCATACATGCAAGGTGACATTGTGAAGAAGACATAGCAGCTTGGATGGAAGATTGGGGTAGTTTGGTATTTGAGCATCCACATCCTTTTTCATAGATGCTGCAACCTGAAATAGGAAATTTCACTCTCAAGTCATGACGACTCCAAAAGAAAAAAAACAATACCAAAAGGAAGGCCAATTAAAATACTGGTTGGTTCATCAAGAAAAAAATACTTAGTTAACACTGTAATAGAAACAAAAAATAATAATAAATCATTTCTAGCAATAAAAATGTTCAATGCATGATAGAGTTTAGTTTGTTTGAATTTACCTGGCATAACTTGCATGATTACAATAATGGAGACCCACACTAACAAAATAAATTGTATTCCTTTCTCTTTTTGTAAATCCTAAATTGTCCATACCCATTAACCCAACTGCTTTATGAGCTACAAATTAGCACCAGCACACAATAGATTTTAAAGAAATAATACTAAGATTACAAAATCGAAGGTTTTCCTAAATTTTGCTAAGCCTTAAAGAGGGAAGGTCAACAACAAATTACTATTAACAGAAGGGTGTGCCACAATAAATGAACTCAAAAACATGACTTGAATTTCATAAAAAGGCAAAGCAGTACAGTGTGCGTAGGATAAGAGCACACGCTGACACGGCGCATGATAGCAAAATCCGAAAACCCGACCCACCTGTTCGCTGTGACCTTGAGGGAAGTAGACCACGTGGGTCCCGGCCGGCGGCAGGTTCACCAGCGGCCCGGCGCACGCTTGCCATAGCTCCGGGTTTATGCTCTTAGCGTTCTCTCCGCCTGCACACGTGTCACCAATCCATTCGTCAAAACCAATAAACACCACCTCCCCGTTCTTTCCGTCTGTTTCCCGGGAAAACAAAAAGGAAAGAAAGTATCTGAAAGAGAGAATCTGGAATCTCACAACATAACCGCCGCAAGGGGCAGTTAAGAGAGAGTCCTGAGTCCGTACAAAAACTTGCAACGAACAAAACAACCGGGTATTACCCGATCCATCTGCTTCGGTTTTTTTTTTTTTTGAGAGAGAAAGACAGCAAAAATGGATATAATGGAAAGAGAGAGAGAGAGAGAGAGAGAGAGAGTGCGGACCTTCGCATGAATTGGGCGTGGCGTTGGCGGAGGCAGCTCCGGCACCGGTCCCCGGCGGCTTCATTGCTTGTTCCGGCGTCTAGAAATTCAAAGAAAGAGAAAATATCGCCGAAAAATCTTACTTGCTCATCTCGCCGGTGATATATCGGCGAGAGAAATCGGAGCTGTTTTGGAGCCGTTCTCAGGTCCCGGAACACGCTCTCAGATCAGTGAGCAAACAAAAGCACGAGATATTCACCAGATTGTGGAGCTCAGAAGATCAGCTCAGTAAAGTGAGAAATGGAAAAGAAAAGAGAAAGGGAAAACTTGGCCGGAAAAGAAAAGAGAGTTGAAGGAAAAAGGTTTGGGTTTTTTTCCGGCGAGGGCAAAGCGGAAAACGGCGACGTTTAAAGGAGGGAACAGAAAGGCAGGAAAAAAGGTGGGTTTGCCGAGATTAAGAGAGACCAAATGCTGAAGCTTTGCCCCCTATCTTCCCCAACACCATCCAGACATTTCCTTTCTCTGCTCTCTCTCTCCTTCCCAATGCTCTAGCTAGCTCTTTCACTTTCTTCTCACTACATCAAAATAAACAATTCTTTTTCTCCTTTTGTGTGTTTTCTCTCTCTACCTGTCCTTCAAAATGGCACTGGCTAATGGGGTTTGGCTCTTAGTTGACCTATGGAGCTGTTTTTGGGGTTGCTCTCTGTTCTTTTTTCTTGTTAACCATGGTTACTTTTAGTTTAATCATCTTTTTTTTTTTTTTGGCCAAGTAGTTTAATCATCTTAATTACAACAATACTACATCAAAATGTTCTCTAACTACGTTACAAAAACTGGTGAAATTAATAACGCAGGTAAAAGCTTCGATCCCTTTTAACATCAATTCATGGTGTGTTAGTATGGTACTTATTTGAGAGTCCATCTTTGGTAAAGTGTTTAACACATTAATAGTGTAAGAATTTTATTGAAGTGCGAATGTCTCACACCGAGCGCTTAGTGTATGTATATAAAGTGTTTGGTGTCTCTTCGGTGTGAGACGTTCGCACAGTACAAACCTCTACACCTAATCAAGTTTGATAGTTTAAAGATGAACTTATCAATATTTTAGGGACAAAAATTCACTATTATACAATATTTGCTTTGTAAAAATTTATTTATTTAGAATAAGTAAAATTTAGAGTGAATTCATATACAAACAAAAGTTTGTTGGTCTAGAAGTATTGCCACATGAAAAAAAATTAAGGATTTATTTTGATGTCTCTTACATTACTCTATGCAAATTTGTTCTTGCGTTTGTTCTAAATTGCCTTTGTCCTTTTCACAATATCAACCAACCCACTGCAAGTAAATTGACATATGGTTATTTGTTATTGGCTGAAAACCAAATATGATTATGTGTTATTGACCATTTTGTTGACCATCCCCATCACCATCCATTGTGAACATGATGATGAAGGTTATTTGTATATTGATTCGTTGTGTTTTCTTGTTCCTTTCATTTCTAACATAATGTCAACTATTTTGGAAAGTGAATTTCGATGGTGTTGCATCAAATATTTAGTATTTTAAATAATCGGTTTTTTTCTTAAAAACCTAGAAAGATAAAACAAAATAAATTATATATCAAAATTTTATATATGTAAAAATAAGAAATGTAAATTAGTAGATGATCTCAATCGTGGGCGCATTGGTGTAAAATCCATTTTATGACCTATATTAATACCCAGTTGACATCATTGATGCGAGCCGGAAGGGAGTATGCAACTATGCATTGCATTCTTTGATAAGGTAATTGATAGAGATTAAGATTTGTTTGTTGTTTCAATATGAACCTTTGTACAATTATGATGGCTTATACATTTAATAAATAGATAAATTGTATATGAAATTTAAAGTTAATATCCTCAAGTCCCACTGCCTTGCTCTCATTGCCAACTTAGACTGTACAAAGGTAGTTTACCTTTTGAAGCTCATAACTAAAATGGGTATTATTGCCATATGGAATTTTAATAATGTCACTGTGGTAGCCCAAAATATTACAAAATGGGACAAGTTGTTGTGGTCGTAAATCACTGAAGCTTGTATAAATGCCATACTAGTGAATCACAAGACTCGATCACATCACTGATTAATGAAATGCATAAGCTAATTAATCTACACACATAATTTTTCCATCTTTAACCTTCTTGTTAATAATAAGCATTTACTACCTTGCAAGTTGCAACTAATCTGTTATATTTGGCATCACTATACATGCTATTCTGACTTTATGGTACTTTATGTGAACTAGTGTTTATAGTTTGACTCAAGGTTGGTTATGAGATTTTGAGAGCTGAGGTAAATAAAATAATGGGGCCTTTAATCCTTTATATATATTACTTGAATCTAATGTACTATATAAGTATATAAGAAGTGCATAAAAATTTGAAAGTCTTTAACTCAGGGTTAAGGCAGTTGCCTTCTTTGCCTTCTTGGCTTAAGAACTTGTTGATGCTAAAAAATGGTAGAGCAGTCAACGTCGAGTCGAACCACGTAGGCCCGTTGACCCACCACTGAGTGGACGACACGTCGAAGTGGGGCAGGAACGGGTAGCTGGGTCCGACTGGTGAATAATGAGAGAGAATGATATCCAAAGCACCCTGCACAGGTACACAAAAGTGAGCGGGAAGGGCACCGGTGTGGTGCCGGCCAAAGCTCCTCCGACGCTCAAGTCAGTGTTCAGAGAGATCTGAGAGCAGAGTGAGTGAATAGTATAATAATGATTTCAGTTGTCCTTTTGTGACAAGAAGGTACCTCTTTTATAGTACATTTGGAAGAGTGTCAACCAATCCGGTGACGACACGTGTCCTTCGTGGTGACTTGCACTGTAGGAGCACCACGTGGCACCGGTGTCGAGGATCCGAGTGAATTGACACGGGCCGGGGGCCCGGGAGGCTTGAGCTTGGGAGGCCGGAGTCTAAGAGGCCGGGGCCCAGGGGGCCGGAGCCCATGAGGCCGGAGCCTAGGAGGTCATGGGCTAGGAGCCCAGGAAGGGCTTAGTCTTTTGGGTCTAGGCCCAAACAGCATGGTGTTAGGCCTTGTGTGACTTGTCGTTATGCCGAAATGATTAGTCGTACGAACAGAACTCTCTTGGATTTTTACTATTTTGCTAGTCACTATAGCTGAGATTAGCAATTTATTCATTAAATTTTGTTCTTCAAATAATGAATAGAGTTTCATTGATTCAAATCTAGACATACTTAGGCTCATTTCTTTTTGGTGAGTAAGATGCATATATGTATATTGTTATATTATTTAGTAAACAAGTTAGATAACAAATTTAATATTATTTTTGCCTCATACAAAACACTTAATTGATGAATATATGTGATGAAATGTATCAAATCTTCTTCTTGTCTTCATGATTTTCTTTCTTTATTTGAATGTTTATTGGAAGTTTAAGAATTATAATGTTTTTTAAGTTTTTCTACTAAATCTTACATAAGATGGAGAGAAGTTTTGAATTTATAATATACTATTTAGATAGAAAATTAAGGGTGGTAAGACATTGTATCCAATGTGGTTGCTTGAAAATTTACATTGAGAATTGACCAAAAAAAAAGTTTAACAATGGAAACTCCTTAAATAAAGACAAGAAAAAGTGTAATGGGTTCATTGCATTCAGTAATTAACAATATTTACAAAAAAGAAAAGAAAATAGAAATGGGGCAAATGGGTCACCATAGGAATAGGTAATACGGTAGTGTAGTCTCAAATTTCACTATTTCAGTTCAGTTGACCAAAACAAAAAAAGGTGGCTCTCTATTATTGGCTTAGAGAGCCAAACCAAGCCTGCCGACCTCACAATCCCACATGCAATTGGACACTGTATGATCGCCTCATTTAAGCTGATAATCATGACTAAGGTACAAGTGGAAATTAAGGCCGATTTGGGATTGCTGGTAGAGGACCCAAAAGTTGCTGTAAATGACAATTCTTAAACACCTACAACAGTTTTGGTGTTTGGTAAAAAAATAAAAAACTGTTTTTTCTCACAATTCTCAACTCCACACAGTAAAAACAAAAAACAGGTTTATAGGTACTTTTGAAAGCTGCAGTGACTCACAGCAACAATGAATATTTTATTTTACCAATAATACCCTTATTGATTTCTATAATCTTTATTTGTTTATTTTAAATTAAAAAATATATTCATTGTTAGTTATATTTTATTTTATGATAATTAATTATTATATTTTATTTATGCGATTAAAATTATAATATACCTAAAAAAATAATAGGCATACTTATTTAATAATGTTTTTCTTAGAAAAATTAATGCTAATAAAATTTGTAGTCAAAAATTTCAAAAACAAGTAAAAAAAAAAACATTTTATTTTTACCATACAAATAAGTGAAATGTATTTTCAGCATCATGTTTATTTTAGTAATTATACACAGTCACAACATTTTTATATTAACATTTACCAAACACTTTGATACTGTATTTTACACTCACATCACTTTTGAAAATATAGGTTACTAAATACTTAACTATTTTACTTTACAGCTGACTTTACTTCACAACTATTTTTTTTCATTGTAAGTTAGTAATACCAAATTGGCCCTAAAAAACTTCACTTTACTTTGGTTGCAAACTTACAATATGTAAGTTTTTGTTAATTGTTTTTTTCTTTTTTTTGGTATAAAACTTGTTCACAAACCTTCCCTGCTACTTGATGACGTGGCAAACGATGTCGGCTGCTGCACTTGGGATTTCTGACAGCTCTGCCTTTTTCTTGCATTCTTCATTTTCCAACCTATTGCACTGTGCTACTTGTGTAATGCATTTATCTTGTACTCAATACAATTACATAATTTACATTCTAGGGATTTTTACACATATACCACTCAAAAACTTAATCGGAGGATCCTCCCACATTGCCAATTTTAAAAATCGTGAACCATATTATCATATGAATTAAAAACTTAGGGTTTCCGTCTTCTAAGAATCAACAAAGTAAGACTCAAATAAAATAAGTAGCAAAATATGTCTTAAGAAAATAAAATACCCATTATATATATTGATCAGATGACAATGTGGTTAAATTTTCTTTATAAATAACAATGTAAATGACCTCAAAATTTGGGTGATATATATATAAATGTAAAACACTCTATTGCTAATGTGATATCATATTTTGATGATTTATGTATACTAAACTTTTTTTTTTGGGCACTCTATGTATACTAAACTTAAAGTAGTCTATATATTTTATAAGTGCCACAAGCTAGTCTAAATTATTTAGGGTAACATTTTTTATCAGTGCCTAACATTAGAATTTATCCAACCAAATAATTTTCTTCAAAGCAAACGAATTGTTCAAAATCCCAAGCATTCAACCTGTAGCGTTGCCCCCATGCTTGACCCCATTCCCCAAACCAAAAGAAATGTCAAATGATCATAACCTTGAAGTATGTAATGGTGCGTTTGGATGAAGTAGTTTGAAATTACTAAGAATTCACAAATGACGGAATTTAAAACGATGTGATTTAAAATTCTAGAATATGTAAATTCTCTTGTTTGTATAACATGTAAACATAATGGAGTTTAAATACAGAATTTATGGTAATTTTAATTTTTGATGCATCAATTCAAAAGAGTGATGGTAATGGTGGCAACAATAAAAATGATGTTTATGGTGAGTTGACCATATTGGTAGGGGTGATGGCCCACAAGCGGTGGGAGAAATGGTGGCGGCTAAAATTGAGGTGTTGGCGGTGGCGGTGGCAATGGTGGTGGTGGTGGTGTCGACAATGGCGGTGATGGTGGTGGAAGCGGTGATGGTGATGGTGATGGCGGCGGTGATGGTGATGGTGATGGTGATGGTGATGGTGATGGTGATGGTAATGGTGATGGTGGTGGTGATAGTGGTGATAGTGGTGATGGTGGTGGTGGCGGCGGCGGTGGTGTTAGTGGTAGTGACGTTGGCGGCAGTGGTGGTAGTGTCGACATGATCGACAAAACTTATTTTTCTTTTGTAAAAATTGGAATTTTGAAAATGACACCAATTTAGGTGAAATTTAAAGTTGGAATTTACAGCCTTCAAATCCCAAGTTTTTTTTCACCTAGAATTTACAAAATTCTGTATTTATTGACCCAAACAAAGAAATTAGAGCATGTAATTTTTTAAATGCTGAGTTTTGTTTAAATTCCGAGTTTTTTTCCTCCATCCAAACACACCATAAAGGTTCGCAAATGCATAACCAATAATAATAATTCAGATAAAATAATAATAATAATAATAATAATAATAATAATAATAATGTTGTTAGCACTAGTGCTAACTGCTAAATAAGGTATTGATTGAGGGGCTCCAAGGCAGAATAAGTTGGCACCTATTGCAATATTAATTAGTTAGGGGGCAAATGAATAAATGAGATAGATCACTAATGGAAATCTCTAAGCTAAACGACTATAATAAGTAACGAGATGTTGGTTGAATATTATTGTTGTGAATTGTGATTTGCTTCCTGTTTTGTAAAGAAAAATATACAGCATTTCACCTTCATGGTTTTTTCTTTGTCTCTCTCACCCACAATAGAAAATGATGTGCTTGTATTGATTTGTAATGTGCACGTCAATGAACTTTAGGACATCAACTCATCCAACTCTCTTCATTTCCCTTAAAAAAATTATGAATTTAAAAAATAAGAAGACAACCACTCAAGATTTTCTTCTTACATTCCTGAGTAAGAAAAAAAATTGATGGTAAGTTCCAATTGCTACATACTGATGAAATTAAAGGAAATATATAGCTGTAATCACACTCCCAAGTATTGAGAGGAAACATAGGAGCTCAGCATCTACTGATCTACCCAATTCAAATATTCTTGAAATTTTGTTCTTATCCTTTATTTCCCATATCTCTTTTAACCATCAACGCCAGAATCTATCCGATATATTAGTCCATAAAGAAAAAGTAAAGGGAATTTTTATTGACAAAACATTCTACTGTTGCTATTACTAATGAAAAAAAAAATGTTAAAAGATTTATATCCTCCCATTTTCTTCCAAAGGACTCAATTAAATTAGGCACCCTAATGTAATTTTTTCAACATTTTTTTCCTTGTCTCCTATTCTAGGAGAAATTATTATGTATAACCGCTATATTGACACGTAGTATAACCATTCTATTTGTTATAATATGAGTGGATGTTATTAATATTATACCATATTAATATAAACACATTGTCCAATAATACCCTTACACATTGGATTGATTATACCACGTGACGGTATATCGATTATACCATATAATTTTTTCTATTCTAGACCAGGTTTCGAAGCTAGTGAGCATGATAAACTCAATTAAAATGGACAACAACTCTAATTCATGTTTGAAACATCTAATAAGATTTTGCACTAGGTTACCATTTTGAACATGAGTCCGAAATACCCAGTCCATTTTATAGACCCAAGCCGAGACATGAGTTAGGATAGGACATGATTCTCATAGTCTAGTCTCCTTCTATATCGAAATTTGACAACCATCAGATAGCTGCAAATTTTTCTTGACTATTGAATGTTGATAGTTCATTTTTCTACTAGGAGAGAGTAAATTTTTCATCATTAAATATAATTATATGACATATTAATACTGTATCAAATATGAACTCCTAAAATATATGTAAGTTTGTTTTGCGTTGTCTAGTTATAACAACGAAGAAATTTTTTATGTGATCATACAATCATGTAACATATAGATATAACGTTACTAATTTATTCAAATTATAACACATATACAATTATTAATATCTATAATTCTAAATTCTAAACAATTTCTTTTTTTTTTAAATAAAATAAGAATTTTATTTAATGATGGTACAAAGTTGCCCTGAGCCAAGAAGGTCCGAAGTCCGCATCCAACCATACATAGCAACTATATATGGTTAGACAAAGCAAAATGTGCTAAAGAATGAGTGACAATATTGGAGTCTCTTCGTCAGAATTGGCATGCATAGTGCATTGTCAAACCTGGCCAAGAGATCTTTAAGGTCTTCAATAATCACCCCATCCGCTGCAAAGGAAGGCTGTCGGTTGTTGACTCGCTGCACAACATTAGAAGAGTCTATTTCTAAAATGACATTGTTTAACTGCATATCTTCAGCAAGTTGCAAACCAAAAATCCCAGCCATTTTCTATGTCTCATGACTCTCATCCACCGAGAAATCCCCGAAAATAGACTTGGTTGCTGCCACTACAAGTTGTCCACCGCTGTCTCTAATCACTACTTATCTTTAAAATTTGTACACTTTTATAATTTAAGTGAATTGATAATAGTAATAATACTATGTATGTTAGCATGTCACGTAATATTACAATCACATACAATATTTTCGTAACAACCAAATTAGTTATTTCACAATAGAGGAATGTTATTCACCTTCTCCAATCTACTTTCTTTACCGATTTTGTCTTTTATTATTTTTATTTTGCAGTGTAAATTCATAATCAGAATTATTCATTTTTTAGATTTAACTGTGAAGATCATTTCTAAAAAAAATTAACCAAATCAGAAATTATTTGATTTTATAACTGTGATAAAATAAACAGATGATTTTTGTAACAATTTGATAACGATTACATGACTAAACGATTTCCGATTTAGTAGATTTTTTATATATATAATTGATCTTCATATAATTATCTAAAAAATGAACAATTTTCATTATAAAAATACATCGTAGAACGAGAATAATAAAATATACGATTAATAAAGAAAGTAGATTAAAAAAAGTGGATGACATTTCCTTTCATAATATAAGTAGAAATGACATTAAATTCCTACTTATCTTGTACTTGTGGGCTTAATAAAAAAAAATAAAAAAAAGGGCATGCACGTGTGGGAAAGACGTGCGACTATTTATTACACAAGTTGTGAATGCTTCTATATATAACTCATTTTTGGACCGCTTATATAAACACTACTTTTTCTTGGTTTGCTTCAAATTTTATGAATTCACTCTATTACTTCACCGTACTCTAGTTTATATTATACTACTTTTGCTGAAAGGAAAAAAAGTTTATATTATAATATAAACTTAAGCAAATTGATTTTATTTTTTAATCTCAACCAATGCCATTGGTGTCATGGTGTGGAATTGTGGATCCACATGCCGTGTTTCCTGGAGGAAAGAGGTGGGTGGTAGGGCCTGCCCCGGCTATGGTGGTGGCCAAATAGTAAATTTCATGAGATCGGTGGCTAATTTTTTTTTTTTTTTTAAATTGTCCATTTAATTGGGGCAAAAACTTTGTCCACTCTTGGATTTTGAAAGCTCGGACATTTGAACGCTCACCTAAAATATTTAGGAAAATGATCCATGATATTTTATTTTTTACACAATTTTTCAATTGGGCTTATTTCATGTATAATTTCAACGATCTGAACTGTCTATATTTAAGTATTCATTAAGGAATTATCATTTTAAAAAATTAAGTAAATCATAAACCATTTATCATATAAGATTAAATAATCTACATTTCAAATGTTTATTTTGTTGACCATTTAATCTTTGTAAGTAAATGATTTCCAATTTATTTAATATTTTGCAAGAATGATTCTTTTATGAAGACTTAAAAAATAGTCAGTTTAGATCATTGAAATCCTATATGAAGTGAGTCTTATTGAAAACATGTGTCAAAAATATAATGTTACGAATCTGCTCCCATATATTTATATTGAACTTCGATTGTACAAAAATTACATAAGTTGTAATTTTATGATTGTCACAAATTAATTTATTATTGTTTGTTGATGTTTGAATTTTATTTAACGTCCACAATGTGGTCTCTAAATTTTAAGAATTTAAATTATAAACTCTAAATCATTATGAATCTTAAATCTTTATAAACTTTAATATGATTGCATGATAGTCACAATTTTATAATAAAAATAAAAAATAAGCGTTCAAATGTTAGTTGTATTAGACATTTGAACGATTGTAAAAAAAAAATTTACCTCTGACATGATATTTAATTGGGCACCAAATAAAATGGTAGTACTAAGGGTGGGCGAGGGCGGGTGGGAGCCCAAACCATCTTCGACTAAACGGCTCGGTACTTAGTTGGAGACGGGTCGGAAACGGTCAGAAAATGGGTTGGCCGAGAAGGTGGCTTGCCTAAGAAATGGTGGCTCATGGAGGTGGTTCTTGTGCTGCAATGGTGGACGGTGACAGAAATGGAGGTGGTTGGTGGCGGAAATAAAGGTGGATGATGACGGAAATGGAGGTGGTTGCAGACTTGTAGTGCCTGAGAAGATGGTGGCTGGAAGCTTGGCGGGCGGGTCGGCTTTGACGGTCGGTGGAAGAGGGCGGGCCGACACCGGCCCATTAGTGATCGGACGGGTCGGTGGAAGCGGGAGCGCCGAGTTCAGACGGGTTGATGCCCAGTCCTAGGTAGTACTATGATCATCTTTAGGCAAGATGTATTGTCATTATCAATTATGCATGGCCACATAATGTGAATAATAAATAGAAGATGGAACGATAAATAATGCAATGACTGATTGATATTAGTTTAAACTTCGAATGTTGTAGTTTCAATATCGAGTATTCAAATGCTTATCATGCACATTTGAACGCTAACTTTGAGCCTTCGAACGTCTTGACGCAAAAATTTCAAAATAAATCGGCAATTAATTTATTTTGCGTGAACATATTTCTGAGTATAGTTTTAGTTTTGGGCTTAAAAGAAAAAGACAGCGTATAATTTATTAAGTATGAATATGAGACTACTCGTAATTTGTTTTATTATATATAATTGATGGAAATTAATGAATCTTAACCTATTTTAATTTTTCTTCATTTATCATTTCTTTCTCACTATTTTAACTAGTTGCAAGAGTTTTAACGAGAATAATGTTATATTTATCACATTTTTATATCATCTTACGTGCCATTATTTGACTGAATAAGATTTTTTTTATTTTAAATTTTTATTTTATTTTTTAGTGTCCAATGTATAAATGCCATATAAGTTATCAAATAAAATGATATAAAATTATGCTATAAAAATATGAGATATCTAAGACTACTCTTTTAACCGGCATTCTTTACCCACATGGTGTGGTTTTCCTTATTACAGAACAAAATATTTTTATTTTGTTATATTTAGGATTATCCTATCCGGATAGCGATTAGCGAGCCGCGAGCGTGCATATAAATTTGTAATAATCAGCTGAAAACCCGGCAGGTTTAAGGGACTGGCTCACAGCGCCCGACGTAAACGCACGCCAACATCTCCGCCATACAGAGAACGCCGCGTGTCTTAAAAAAAGCACGGAAATACGAGATCTATAAATATAATTTTTAAATTAGCGGGTAACGTAGGATTAGAAGAAAAGGGATTTGACAATTAATGGACCCACAGGGGCAGGGGGACCCACGGCAACATCAAATCTCCCGTTTGGGATTTGGGAAGTGGGAATTGTCAAACAGTGAATAGTAAAGAATAGGGTGCTTTTGGAGCGCACGCCTTCGCTTTTGGATTGGCGTTGTTTGCGTCTCGGGATTAGCGTCCCAAAACTTCTCTCTCTTTTTTTGTTTGCTTTTTCAAAAGCCAAGGCCAAAAACAAAATGCCAAAATACATTAGTCCATCCATTTTTTTTTTCTCCCAATCTCCCATATGTAATGAAAGATCTCTCAATCTCTCATCACCTACTTTTGGCTTTCATGGAATCTCTTCACTTCATACTTGATAGTTGATAATGACATGTCTAATTTCTAAGTTCTTTTTGACGGTTTTTTTTAAATTATTAATAGGGGTTTTTTTCATATTTAGTACCTGAATTTTGATCATTGTCTTAATGTGGTATCTAAACTTTTATTTGTCTCAATTGAGTACCTAAACTTTTATTTTGTGTCCAATAGGTACCAAAATGGATTTCTGTTAAAATTATCAACAAAAGTTAGGGGCAATATAGTCATTTCAAAAAATTTATTTTTTAATTTTAATTTTTTTTGTTTGTTGTGTGTTTTTTTTAATAATTTTAAACATATAAAGAAAATAATTAAAATATACTTTGACTATATTGCCCCTAATTTTTATTGACAATTTTAACAAAAATTCATTTTGGTACCTATTAGACACAAAATAAAAGTTTAGGTACTCAATTGGGACAAATAAAAGTTTAGGTACCACATTAAGACAAGGGTCAAAGTTTAGGTACTAAATATAAAATAAACCCTTATTAATAAGAGAAAATTACAGATTTTGTATACTTATTTTATACTTATTTTAATTTTAGTCTACGATTTTTTTAAGTTCTATTTTGATTCATTAATTGTTTCATTTGTTCAATAAAGATTCAGATTTGTGACTTTAAATTCTTTGGATATTGTTTTCTTCAATTATAATGAAGTATAATAATTGAAATATAAGTTATATTTCATCATTTCTTAGTCATAAAAATAAATTTTGAGTATTATAATTTAAGAGAATTAAGATTGGGTAAAGTTTGAAAAATTGACAGTTTCGGGTACCCTACTTTGGGGTCAATTATCTTGAGTTTTAGAACTCCAATTTGAATGATTTTTATATGGTTGTAAAGAAAAAATGCATACTTTTAAAACAAGTATATGTTTGCTGAATTTGGGTGAGATTTGATAGGGTAAAAGAAATGTCAAATTTGAGAAAACAAATCTGGACCTTTATTGAACAAGTACAATAATTAGTGGACCAAAACAGAACTTAAAAAAAATTGTGGACCAAAATTGAAGTAAGTATAAAATAACTAAACTAAATCTGTAATTTTCTCTCATTAATAAAAAACAATGTACCAAAAAAAATAACAATCAATTACCATTTTGTACTATTTCTAGTGACTATATTTTGCACTATTTATTTGAGGAAGTAGTACACTCGGATGAGATAAGATAGTAGAAAATATTAACTCTATTAAATCATTTGATATATTATTATTGATCGTTGTTCTAAAAATATTTGTATATAATTTTACTTGTCTGTTGTTTTTCTCATATGTTTTCTCTCTTGATGTTTTTTATTTATATAAAAAATTGAATAATATTATCAAAAAATTATAAGAATTTATTTAATTCTAAGATAGGTTGTTTTTTCTTGCAGAAATGGACAAAAAAGATAGCATAATAAGCAACAAATAATGAATGAAATCGTTTCTATTTTCGTATGAAAAAAATCAATTATATTAATATTCGTTTCTATTATTGTATGAAAAAAAATCAATTCTATTAATATTATCGTACCAAATAAAAGCGAGTTTTTAACTGAAAATAGAAGTATAGTTGAAATCTTTTTGCTAAATTTTTCCTAATTATTTTATTAACTAATTTTTTATTTGGTTGATTTTTTTTATAAAAATAATCTTTTTAAAGAGTAATTTAAATTATGAACAGTTATGATTATGAAATTAAACTATAAAATACAAATAATAAAAAAAAATGTCAAAAGAGAAAGTAGAAATGTAGCTGGCATTCCTCTTCTTCTAACAAACCAGAATTCTGTGTTAAAAAGTTACCTAAATAATACAAGGAATTCATTTTTAAGGACTCTTGTGGCTTTGTGGGAGAATGATTATGGAATTTCAGGAACATGCCTAGCCTTCGCAATCATGTGAGCTGTGTATCAAATATCAATAGATTCAATACGTGAAAGGTAACCATACCTTTTTTCCTTCTTTTTTTTGGGCCAGAAATCAGAATATCCATATTCCATACGTTATTTAATAGTAAATGATTGCACCCAAAACCTTGGTCCACACTCCACACCCTTCTCAGTTGAACTGGAACAAGAGAGATCCCTCCTTTAATTTCCTTTCTTTTTAAGGAAAATGCTATATATATATATATATATATATATGAAAATGTTCTACTAAATAGATTTATACTTATGCATTTGTTTATTTAGTTTTCTTTACAAGTTTGATTCACTTGTATCAATCCTATATATTTGTTGTATGAAATGCTGAGAGCACATTACAATATGGAAAATACTCGGATACTCAAAAATGAGTACCAAATTTATTCCTATAATTAATCACATGAGTTCATAATGGGGCTCACCATCTTCTCTCTAATAGTAGACCCCATTATAAGCTCATGTAATTAATTATGAGAATAAACTTGTACTCATTTTTAAGTACCCCTGACATCTCTTAAATAATATGTACATACCCAACAAATAAATAAAGAATGTGCAGGTGGATGATCATTATGAGGCTGTTTGATTATAAAAGAGAGAAAAATTGGTGAGGTTGTTTTTTTTTTTTTTGGGTCAGAATAATGAGGTTGTTTGATTGAGTCAAAAAGATAATAAAAAGGCTGAAACTTTGAAGGGAAAAATAAATAGGACTTAATTGATTTATTATTTCAGTCATTTGTCTTCCAAGATTTTTCTCTCAAGTGAAATCCAAAAATTACACGTTTTTAGATAAAAAGTAATATTATATGTAACTTTTTACATAATATATTACTATTTTTATGTAACGAATAATACTATTATAATATTATAAAGACAGTGTTGCATACTCAAAAATAAGTACAAACTTGAGAGGAAAATCTTGGAAGACAAATGATTGAAATAAATAATCAATTAAGTTCTATTTATTTTTTGGATAATTGTCATTTTGTTCTCTAAATTATTGCATTTGTATCAATTTATTTCTCAGATTTTTAATTTGAAAAATTAAAATATTTAACTTTTTTAATTTCGTCAATTGAGATAATTTTGTGAATTTGCTCGTTTTTCATCCAAAGTTTGGTTTACACAAAGTCAAGTACTCATCCGTAAGAGTTTTTATTGAGGAAAAAATAATAGTTACGTACCTTTCACTTGTATCAATTTATCGATTAAATTGACAAAATTACTTTAATTAGTAAAATTAAAAAAGTTAAGGACATTAATTTTTTAAATTAAAAACTTAAAAAATAAACTGATACAAAGTAAACACTTATCCCTTTAATTTTTCCCTCAAAGTTTCAACCTTTTTGTTATCTTTTTGACTCAATCAAACAACCTCATTATTCTGACCCCAAAAAAAAAACAACCTCACCAATTTTTCTCTCTTTTATAATCAAACAGCCTCATAATGATCATCCACCTGCACATTATTTAAGAGATGTCATTGATTGATGATATGTGTACTTCTGAGCAAGAACATGGTTCAGGTAGAATAATGTATTATTAATATATAAAAAAGAAAAACAATTAACAGTCGCACTAAAAAATAATATTTGCCAATTAGATCATCTCTCAAATGTCAACATCGTCTGCCAGTTCTCACTGGCAACAATTGTTTTTAAATTCCTCCCATGTGCTGTTGATTAATCGAAGCCAAAAAACTGCTGTTATATATTCAGATTTCAGCCCAATCTGCCAATATATAATATTTCAGGAACTGGGAGGCTGTGAGCTGTGCCAAAGTATTTCAGGGCTTACTTCTATGAACTCATTACTCATTGTTGTATTAAAAATGCAGCGTGCAACCATATTCTTAATGCAGGGATTTGATTCATTAGGATGATTCACAGGGGTAATTCATAATTTATTGTGATTTGTTTATAGGAAAATGGGTTTCCAAATGAAAGCTTGTTTATAGTTTTTATTATTAGCTTCATATATTGTCAGTCATTTCGTGACAACTAAAACATTTTTTTGTTTTGTTTAAATTTGAAACTTTCAACCCTCATTTTCTATTTATTTCCGATTATTTTTTGACAAAAAATGATGTTAATTTGATATACATTATTGGCCCATATCCTGACAACTTAAATTTTTTACATATAAAAGGGGTTTGACATTTGACAATATAAAGTTTCATATACATTATATGAATAGTTGGTTGTGTTTGATTAATATTCTTGTTTTGGAAATTCCCCTTATTAAAAGTATTCAACAAAACTAACAATTATCCTGGCAAAAAAAAAAAAACAAAACTAACAATTAAAACTCACTTAAGGCCTAAGGCTTACACACCAAACCTAAGGCCTATCTACCAATTAACGACCTACAGAGCACACACCAAACCAAAGATCCCGCAAATCTCTATTTTTTGCTACTATTGGACAATTTAGAAATAAAATGCTAATTCTTCAATATATGAGGTAAACTTTTGCTAGTTTGTTAGTTTGTCTAAAGTCTAACACAATCCAAATTAAGGTATATATATATATATAATTAGATGTTAGTTATCCTTGTGTTTTACAGGCACACCTCTTTCAAATTGAGTGTCCTAGAAGAAGACACTGTGCATCAATGTTTCCTTAAATGAAACTTGTTCAAGTGACTTTAAAAAGAAGTATATACTCTCAGAAATGGTTGACAAGTTTAGAGGGAAAAGTTTTCAATGTCTACAGTAGTTGTTGTAGTAGTAGTAGAGTGTGGGTAAAGAACAGCCTGCAGGGCAAAGCATGTTGGTCTTTGCTAGTAGTAGGGCCAATGTCTAATTGACATGTCCTCACAATAGGGTCCCATGGTCCCTCATGTTCCTAACATGTTGGCCAATGGGGGTTGGACACGTCAGCAGATTGGAGGGTGTAGAAGGTAGTTGATTGGGGTTTGAACCCAAGAAAAACCATGGGGGTGGACATGTGGGACAAGTTGAAGTAAATGGTCTGGTGTCGCCAAGCAGGCTTGCAGAGTTGTAGACTTGTAGTGGAATATTGGGCGTAGCTTTGACTTGTAGAATGTTGATGTCCCATGATTTTGTGCTAAAACCAATGTATTCAAAAAGATGTTTGATTTTGTGACAAAAAATTCCACAAACCAACTCAATTAATCATGATAAAGATCTTCCACAACAAGAAGAAAATGTTTCAACATTAAGATCTAATAAGTTAGGCACCGATATAGTATCGATCGAAAGAGATTTTAAGAGTTTAGTCTATAAAAATTTAATTAGCTTGGATAAACTGTCATCTTTTGAACCTAATTAAGACCATTTTTTTATTTTCATAATGTTCAATATATATTTTGCTAATTAAGTGCAGATATGGGTTGATATGTCCTAGAATTGAGCAGCATAGGGCCATCTAATTTGGAATTTGAGATGGGTTGTGAATTTAAATGGGACATGTTGCAGCTTGAGAATCCACCAACACTACAAGAGAGGGTTTCAACAGGAGAGAATGAGTGAGAGATCAGAGAGGCCAATTAAACAAAGGTCGTAGCATCTCTCTAGGGACGTCGCATCTCTAGAAAGGCTACAACCAAATGGAATGACATTTTATACTTTATAGTAACAGTCATGCCAGTTGGGTTTTTGCCAGAAGCAATGCTAATGAACTTGTGCATCTCATCCATCTCATCTACGTTAATCTTGAATACAAGTCAAATAGATCTTTTTAGACTTGAAAGAATCCTCACGCTACTTGATGTAGCACAATAGGTTCATGCCTTTAATCATACATTGTCAGGATAAATCTTGTATGGGACAATGCCCCAGTGGAGCATCTCTCTACATTGTCATTAATGCATCTGTAATTTATGACTATTCCTAGCTTTAATTCATCTTCAACCTGCATATGAGTATATCTACTTTTAGGCCCTTTTGTAACCTGGATTAGCATCAGATTATCATTATTTTGAAATACAACTATCAGAATTAAGTTTTCCATTTTTCTATTTCCCTTGAGTTTTAAGGTCTTTTAGAGAAAATTTCTCTAGGATCTTCCGTTACATTATTATTTGTTTATCTTATGTATAAAGATCTTAATATTTGAAGAATTTTTTAATGCAGAATGTGAGAGAGCGATGAAATATTACATTATGAGTTTTCAAACAAGCTTAACAAATCTCGTGTGAAAAAAGTCAAGAATTTGCCTTTGCAAGAACAAGATGCCTCTTTATCTCTTAAAAAAATTTCAAGAAAGAAAGAGACAGAGCTGCATCTAAACTCAAATATAATGGCATACAAAAAACACCGATTAAGGTCAATTGCCACCCCCCCCCCCCCCCGATAATGGCATACAAAAAACACCGATTAAGGTCAATTGCCACCCCCCCCCCCCCCCGAGTATGTGCCTATGTGGCTCTGCCAATGGCTAATGTTGTGTTATCTCTCGTAGTGACAAAAAGAGAAAGAAAAAGAAGTCAATTTTGTATTGAAGTTAGAATATTTTACTCAAAATTAATTAATAATAACTTAAAAGATCTAAATAATTTTATATTGTAATGTCAATGTTTTCCATCTCGATATAAAGAGATTAATGTTATTTTGTTTTTCATATTATTATATTTGTATCAATTTGGTTTCTAAATTTTTAATTTAAAAAATTAAAGACTCTGACATTTTTAATTTTACTAATTGAGATTATTCCGTCAATTTATACATTTTTCATCTAAATTTAGCGGGAAATGAAAGAGGGAAAAAAGGTAAAATTTAAATGGAAGATACCATTTTGCCTTAAAAAAAGATCACAAGTGATTGACACATGATGCTATGCAAACAAAAATTTAGATGAAAAATGTGTAAATTGACTGAATAATTTTAATTGGTAAAATTAAAAAATTAGAGTCATTAATTTTTCAAATTAGAAGTTTGAAAATCAAACTGATACAAGTATAATAGTCTGGTGAACAAAATGAAATTATTTTACAAAATTAATTCACAATATAAGTTAACAAAATAATTTTATATTTAACAAATTAATTCACCTTTTTTTTTTTTGGCCACTAACAAATTAATTCACCTTAATCTACACAAATGTGGCTACTTAATGCTTGCAGGCGTGGAAAATTGTAATAATTACTACACACATACCATATATAGATTTTTCTATGAATTTTGATTAGTGGCACATATATAGATACTTCATTGTCCCCATGATATGATTGATATGAACTATATGTGACAAAGCCACATATAGGGATGTGTAGACATTATATATTAATTAAGAAAAAAAAAAAAGCAGGCCACTTATAACAAGGGAGATGAACCAAAGAAACATTAAATGCAAAAGAAACTTCAACTCAAAGTGTTAACTTGTTTCATGTTAAGGATCCCACATGCCACCCCCATAAACTCATACAATAATGACAAAGAAGAAGAAGAGATAAATAAGAAACCAAAAGAAATAAAGAAATGATAGCATCCAATAATGGATACGAATATCCCACTGTTTGCTTGGAGCTGCAGCAGCCCTGTATAGCAAGTAATGGAAGGTGAAATGCTCATGTTCATGTGGCTCATGTTAAGACAGGGACTTTTGTCTTGTGGGGCTTTCCCAAGTCCCTTCCTTTATCTCTTTTCCATTTTCAAACCAGAAAAGAAGGGAATACAGTCGATAGACATATAAAATAGAGTAATTTATAATTTACATTTATAAGATTTGGAGTGTTTCACAACTTGCACTATATAGTTTTAATTTTTTCAATTTAATACTTAATATTTTGATTTATTTACAATTGACTACTGTCATAATTTTTACTGTCTAATTATACATCAATTGATGACATGACAGTTGCGGATCCCATATTTTTGTCAACCTATAAGGCCTAATAGGTATTTTCAGTACATCAAGTTTGATATAAATTTTGAGAGGTCGTTCAAAACCAAAAATTCATATCAAACTACTAAAACACTTCTTATGAGGCAGTCTGGGAGGTTATTCGACCTTACAAGTCAACAAAATGTAGGACCTGCAACTGCTACGTCATAAATTAATGTCTGATTAGACAGTCAGACAAATGACAATAGTCAATTGTGAGTAAATCAAAACATTAAGTACTAAATTGAAAAAATTAAAACAATAAGGTGCAAGTTGTGAAACCCTCCAAACCTTAGAGGTGTAAGTTGTAATTTGCTCTATAAAATATGCATTCTACATCCAATATATGTGCTCTTAATAATTGTTATACACTATAGATAAAACAGTCTTTTTCTTTTAAATTTCTATGGTTTTTGTTATAGTCAAGGAATAAAATTTCGGGTTTCGAGAAAATTTCGGGTTCGAGGAAATTTCGAAGATTTTTAAATTTCGACAGAAATTAAACGGAAACGATGAAAATTACTATAAAAATATGGAAATTTTGAATGAAACTTTACTATATATTTATTTAACATATTATCTACTACATTGATAAAAAACATTGAAGAAACCAAATTATATAGTAAGTTTCATGTGATATAAGATGAATATAATGCGCGCTAAAGGTAAATACTGTGAAATAAAATTAGTATAATGAATAAATAAAATTAATATATTCTTTATACTCTATAATATATACACTAAATTCTATATACTTTATAATCTATACTCTATATTATTTAAGATATCGTACAGGATATTAGGGTTTAGGCCCTTTAGAATATTTTTAATTATTTTTTATATAAAAATGTATTAGAGTTTCTTGGTTTAGGGCTTAAAAACAATTAAACGAAACCCCAAAACGGCCAAACGAAATCTCAAATCATTTTTTTTTTCAATTGCCCAAAAACCTCAAACTAGGATATGGTATATGATATTAGGGTTTAGGTTATTTAGAGTATTTTAAATTATTTTTTATATAGAAATATATTAGAGTTTACAAATTTAGGGTTTAAAAACAACTAAACGAAACTCCAAAAAAGCCAAATGAAAACCCAAACAATTTTTTTTTCTTTACAATTGCCCAAAGGCCTCAAACCCCAATTAACTCTAAACCTTTTAATTTTTTTTCTCTTTTTTACTTTTTTTTTTTTTTTTTTTTTCTTTCCTTCTTTTTTTTTTTTTTTTTTTTTCTTCTTTTTCTTTCCTTCTTCCCTTTCCTTTCTTTTCCCCCTAGTCTCCAGCAAGCCTCCACTGTTTTTCTTCTCTCTCTCTCTCTCTCTCTCTCTCTCTCTCTCTCTCTCCCCAATCCATCACCAACCCACCCTCACCCTCACCACTTTCTCCCCCCTGCCACGCCTCCACTGTCGCCCACCCTGCCGCGCCCCCCGGCCGCCCCCTTCCGCCGCCCCTCCTCTTTCTCCCTCGATCTTCCCCTGCCGCCGCCCCCTCCTCTTCTCCCTCGATCTCCCCCCTGCCACCGCCCCATTTTTCTCCCAAAACCATCTTTTTCTCTCCAAAAACCCAGCCTCCTCTCCAAAAACCCAAAAGTCCAAAACCAGATCATTGGCGAAAATTTCGCCGAAATTATCCCGAAAATTTAACAAAACTAGGTTTCGATTTCGACCCCTCAAATCGAAAATTTCGGTAAAATTTTCGAAATTTAAACCCTTGGTTATAGCCCTCCCTTGTTCATCTTTCTTGCCATATTTGAAAACGAAAATTGGATCAACCCAAATAATGAGAAAGAGTGAGAAAATAAGTTCAGTTAGTGTAGGTAAAGATTTCATCTGTTTCAATGTAACCCAAAAAAAAGAAAAAAAAGAAAATGGGGGCTTTTATATAACTCAAACAGTATAACATATACTTATTTGATTATTTTCTTACACTAACTATAAGAGTTGAATTCTCGTCGTCTTTCTCCCCAAAAAAAAAAAAAAAGATAAGAAAACAAAGTGGTAGTTTATTTGTAGCTTCAATGGAAGAAACTCAAAATACATACCGTTATTATCATTTCGACAAAAAATCAGAAGCAATTACTAGTGTTTCACGGTTCCCAAAGTATTTCATTTCATTGGGCCATTGGGCTTTAGTCAATGAGTCCCATTTCCCAAATCCATCTTGTAATTAACTCCACATACAAGCCACACCCACATGCAAACTTTAGAATACATATAAAGAGAGAGCATTATACAATAGTTGATAACATATACTTAACTGCGATAACATTTTTTGGGTACAAAGAATAATTTGCGATAAGGTAGTGCTTGGTCACTCAGAAATAAGTACAAGTTTGTCCTCACAACCAATAACATGAACTCATAATGGGTCCACCATGACAAAAAATGTGGTGGGCTCCATCATAGAATTATGTGATTGATTGTAAAGATAAATTTGATACTTATTTATGAATGAGTACTTAAGTATTTTCCTTGCGATAATACATTGATTGAAATCTTTTTGTAAGATTCCTTTTTTTTAATATTAGTTTTTATTTATGGCCTACGGAAGCACTATTTCTCAATCAACTGTGCTGGCCCCCCAATCCATGTGCAATTGCCTTGTAAACATTAAATGTGATCAATACGACCCACCAACTTTTGACAATTTAGAGATAATATGACAAAAATGAAGGGGGTGTGTCACTATGTGTGACAATTATATTATAATAATGTATTAATTTATTAGCAACCTATTGGTTTTGTCCAATTGTCCCTAGTAAATCCAATAGTGATCAGTAACCATTTTTAATGTAATCTAAATCCCAAGTTCCCAATTCTATAATTTATTTTCTTAATAAAAGAAAGTTTTGACTTTTGACTTTTTTTTTTTACTGCCAATTTTTTTTTGGTCAACTTGTCATTCATGTATTGGTTTCTATATGATCTAGAATGGGTTGGGTCGACTCCAAACAAAAAGATAGAAGCTCAGGCCTGACCCATGGCTTATCCTATGCTCGAATTAATGGGCTGGCTATTGACTAGGCCTATTTGTCCGAACAAACAAAGTTTACATTTAAACTTTAGACAATGTAAAAAGAACTCAAGTTTTGGGGCTTGTTTGAGAGTGTTTTTGTAGAAAGCGTTTTTGCTATTGAGTAAAAACATTTCTACTAGAAGCACTTTTTTTAGAAATTCATAGATTTTTTTTAAAAATTTCAAGTGCTTTTTGTTGATATACTTGGAAGTGCTTCATAAGGATAGATGCTTCACCCGGAAGCGCTTCTAAGTGTTTTTAGAATCCAAAAACGTTAATTATTTTTTTTGCCAAACATAATCAAAAGCGCTTTTAAGCCTTCTAAAAGCACTGCCAAATAAACTCTTAGAGTTATCTAAAATGAAAAATTTAGATTCAGATTCTCTAATGAACTTTTTGGTGTTGATCTGGTATTATGCTAAGACCTAAAACAACGCCATTTTGAATATAAATACAAGATCAACACCAATAGAAAAAAAATTCTATTCATAAAAATTTGGGAAACTTCCATTTAGGTCATTTAATTTAACAATATACTGAATAAAGCCTTATGACTTTTAAAATTCTAACTAAAGTCCACTAATATTGTAACCATTCCATATTACATAATATTGATCCATTCGTTTCAAATTTTTTACACATACCAGGTGTCGAGCCCTTCAGTCATTTTCAAGTGTTCGACAGTGCATTTTTACTTCTTCTCAAGCTCTGGTTTGTTGGCTTTATATTAGGTTTTAACTCTGAGATTTTGGAGTCCAAAATCTCAGAGTTAAAACCTAACATGCAGCATTCACAAACCTCATTCTATACCCTAAAAAAGTATGAGGTGAGCCCGTATCCTATACTCTAAAAAAAAAAAAAAAAACATATTTCTTTGACATGACAATGGTCAAAAGACTTTATTTGGGAAAAAAAAAGTTATAAGGTTTTTTTTTTTTCTAAATAAGAAATGTTAGAAGGATTAACTCTAATTTTTCTTAAAAATTTAGTGATATTTAGAAGCAGGTATCTAGTTCTATTTTTCTTTATTAAGATTGGGCTCATGTCTTTCATAGTTTCCATTTAAGTCTAAATCGCCTTTCAAAATTAAATTAGTTGAAACAACGTTAACATAATCAATAAAGCTAAAAAACAGTTATTGAAGTAGCCAAGTTGGAAGACCCATCAAATTACTCACCCTCCTAAGTTTGATCCCCCTCCTCCCTAATTAAAAAAAAAAAAACTCTCAATTCCAGTTTTTGAAAGATTTTTAAGTGAAAATCCACCTAAAAACAAAATTAAGTCAATGGACATTCTATTTCTTGTGCGTGCAGCCGACAATGTTGATAAAGCTGTCGAGCGCTCGGTAGATGGAGATGCACAATTTTTTGAGCATTTGGAGTTGCATATGCACTTTTTAGTTTTTAGGTTATTTTGAGTTTGCATATGCGGTTTTTAAGATGCATATGTATGCAGATATAGATGCAAATGCATTCATATGCAGGGTGCATCTGCATGTGTCGCCGAGCCCTCGGTAAAAATATTGTCCTAAAAGTTAAGTATTGGGTCAAGTGGACTATGACTTAAGTTTCTTTCTCATTTTGAGCTTATAGATAAAGTACCCTTAAAAAAAATTACATCTAAACCTAACAAAGTGTCGAAATAAAGGTTTATGTTATAGTTCTTAAACAATTACGTCAAACGTACATATATAATACATGGGTGTATATACAAGAAAAAGTTCTCTCACCAAAGAGTTTGACTTATTATATTCCAGGCATATATGTCACCTATAAAATGTACTTTCAAGACAATTTTTTTGAACCTTGCTATGATTTTGGCAGATTTGAAATAAGACAACATAATCAAAACCCAATTTAAAAATGAAGTGTAAGTCCCATAAAATAACCATTAACATAACATAAGAATACCAATTAACTGTTAGTCTAAGTGGTATTTCTCTGCTCACTATTGAGAGAAATTTGAAGTTCGAATATTCCCTCTCCGACAAAAAAAAAAAAAACATAAGGTATTTTGGACATAATGTAAGAATATAGCCATATAGGCTTCCATTGATTACTAATTTTATTGAATAAATAAATTTCGCATTTAGATAATTGAGGCTAAATATGAAATTACAAGTTGCCCAATCAAACGTGAAGACAAAGTCTTTGAGCTATGAAATTCTTTAGTCACTTAAACTTCTAAGAACCCGTTTAGTTCGCAAAACTGATTTTCTTGGGAAATCAATTTCTATACATTTTTCAGGGAGAATAGAACTTATTCCTGTGTTTGGTAATACTAGGAAAGTAAACTAGTAATTACCTTTTTATTTCCATTCTAATGTTTAGTTTGTGCAGGAATAAGACATAAAAATTATCCAAATTTTCAATTATACTTTCATCTATTATATATATAGTGAATGAAGGTATTTTAATTGGTATTTTAAAATATTAGAAGGATACATTTGTCTAGAAAAAGTGTAATAAATTGGAAAAAAAAAAAAACCCAATTGCTGGAAAGAGAGATTCCTTTTCCCTATTTTCAGTGCATCATATTTCCACGGGTTAGGAAACCATTTCTCATCCCTGCACTTACGTGAGAATGAAATAAAACTTGAACCAAACGGGTCGTAAGAGATATGGAGAAAGCTTATGCCTATAAGGACTTAGATGAAGTAGTTATAATTTTGAATGACTTATTAGGCCCCGTTTGAGATTGCGGTGGAGGACCCAAAAGCTGTTGTGGATGACAATTCTCAATCACCTACAGCAGTTTTGGTGTTTGGTAAAAAAATAAAAAACTGTTTTCCCCCACAATTCTTAACTCTTCACAGCAAAAATAGAAAGTAGCTAGGTTTCTAGGTGCTTTTGAAAGCTGCAGTGAATCACAATAACAATGAATATTTTATTTTACCCATAATACCCTTATTGATTTCTATAATTTTTATTTGTTTATTTTAAATTAAAAAAATATGTCCAATGTTAGTTATATTTTATATTGTGATAATTAATTATGATACTTTATTTGTATGATTAAAATTATAATATACCTAAAAAAATAATAGGCATACTTATTTAATAATGTTGTTCTTAAAAAAATTAACGCTAATAAAAATTTGTAGCCACAAATTTAAAAATAAGTAAAAAAAACATTTTTGTTTTACCAAACAAATAAGTGAAAGACACTTTCAACATCATGTTCATTTTAGTAATTATACACAGTCACAACACTTTTACATTAACATTTACCAAATACTTTAATACTGTTTTTTGTATTCACAACACTTTTGAAAACATAGTTTACCAAACACTCAACTGCTTTACTTTACAGCTGACTTTACTTCACAGCTGTTTTACTTCACATCTGTTTTTCCTCACTGCAATACCAAACTGGCCCTTAATTGGTCCAAATTGATAATTTGGAAAGAGAAAATTTCTCAATTATTTTAGAATGATTTTATAAGTTGATCTCTATGCCATAAAATTATGAATAAGACAATTGATAGTTGAAGTTAAAAAGAAAATGACTATTCAGTTACATACTTAACACATTGATAATCAAATTACTAATATTTTGCTATAGGTCATGCCAATTTTTAGAAGAGGGGTTTTTTGTTTTCGTTTGGGTATTGTCTTCTTAAACTCTAAGGGCCCGTCTGGTAACGTTTTACAAAATAATTTTCTAAAAACTATATTGTAAAATGAAAATGACAAATTAAATTTTGCCTTTTCAAAATATGAGAAGGCGTCTAGTAGCGTAATTGAAAAACAATTATATAAAACAAAAATAATGAAAACACAATTGATATTAACCAATTATTACAACCAAATAATTATATTCACAAAAGATATTAATTATAAATTATTATTAACCAATTTCATAAAATATATAATTAAAAAAAAAGAAGTTTCATGAAACCCAACTCACTTCGGCCGGCGCGACTACCTTGGGGGTGAAAGAGTTGTTGGTGGCCGTATTATTAATGAAGACAAAACTGTAAGCACCTATGATCTAGTTGAACATATGTATTTTCTCTATGTAAGGGTTATTAAGGCTCGTGAGCTTCCTACTATGGATGTTACAGAGAGTCTTGATTTGTTTATTGAAACGAGAATTAGAAACTATAGAGGGATTACAAAATATATATTTTGAGAGATAGATAGAGAGAGAGAAAGAAATAGATGAATAGAAGAGAGATGAAGAGAGATGGGTGAGGTGGGCAGCGGTGAGGGGTAGGGCTGCCGCCGAAGGTGGGGAGGAGGTGCAGAGCACATGTTTTTTATTTTTTTTTTCAGTTGTAAATTTTTTTTATTTGTATCCGTGTTCTCTATGTTTTCTAAATTCACTGAAAACATCATTTAGTCGTTTTCTGAATTTACACTGTAAACTAGAAATTATATTTTGTGTTTTTCAAAAACTGTTTTCTCAATACGGCAACCAAATGCATTTTTGTCATTTTTTGAATTTGTAAAATGAAAAACCGTTTTGTAAAATGTTACCAAACACACCATAAAGTTTTAATTAAGTTCTTTATAACATGTTTATATTTATTAATAATATACTTTAAAAGTATGATCCTTCATGCATTCATATTATATAAAAGTGAAATAATAATCACGTGACAGTGTTATAGTCACACTGAAAAATTACGTCAATCTCCGCACATACTTTTCTATTTCATATGCTACGCAAAGTTTTGTTGGTCACATAACACAACCACAAGTTGACAAAAAAATATAAATAAAACACAGCCACAAGTATCTTATTACTTAAATAAAAAATTTGAAAATGCCAAATACATTCTATAGCTATCATTTTTTTAGTTCATTGATCCAAATTTTTAATTATGTAACAAGAGTAACCCTACGTACATTCTTCATGCAAATTTTATATAATCACATAAAATAATATATTAGTTGATTTACCCTATCTGTAACCATAAATCTTATGATAACAATATAAATATATATAGAGGAGTGCTCTAAAACTAACTAGTTAGCAAGTTAATACGAAGCTAACCATGTTTTTGGGACCACCACATAACTAATCTCATAATCCGAACCGTCAATTATTTAGGTTATACTTCAAAGATCATCATTACAAAAAATCAACTAAATCGGAAATCATTTAGTCATCTAATTGAGATCAAATAAATAGACGATCAGTGTTTTCGATAAAAACGTATAAATAGTTGTTGTTATAATAAAATGACTAAATGATTTCCGAATTTGGAGATTTTTTACAGGGATGATCTTTGAAGTAGGGCCTAAAAAATAGACGGTTCGGATTTTGAGATTACATTGTGCGGTGGGCTCAACATGGTGGTTAGCTTTGTATTAACTTACTAACTAGTTAGTTTTAGAGCATTCTTATATATATATATATACACATTCATTCTCTTATGTGATTAACTATAGCATAACCGCATCATGCCGAGCGATCGACGGCTGCGGTGACGACAATGCAAATTTTTTTATAGTAAATTAGAAAATTTCCCTTCAAATTAAGTCATATTTTCTATACTAAAACTTATGTCATTATTTTTTTGGGATATTAGGATATTAGTCCTTCAAACTAATTTTTCATATAATCTAACACCATTACTTTTTTTTAATAACTAAAATTCATATTTAAAATCCTACGCCACTTAGGATAACAACAATCCATTAGTTTTCTATTATTTACAAGTTTTGCCATTATGTAATTAATTTTAATTTTAGATTTCTTTCTTTGAAAAATCACTAGTTAAACTATAGGACTTTATTAAATTACTAGAATTATGGTTGTTCGTATTTAAATATAGAAAGTAATAGATATGTGTGTTTTTATGTTGTAGGAGTATTTTTTTTTTGTCTGATGTTACAGGTGTATTAGCTATTGTATTTTCATTAAATGTAGGCTCCTTATTAAATAATTCTAATGTAGATTCTTTATTGTAGGTTCTTACTTCTTAGTTTTATATTTGAAAATGTTGGTGTAGGTTTACTAATATATATAAATCATTGAGTCATCTAATTGAGATCAAATAAATAGACGATCAGTGTTTTCGATAAAATCATATAAATAGTTTTTGTTATAATCAAATGACTAAATGACTTCCGATTTTGGAGATTTTTTACATGAATGATCTTTGAACAAGGGCTTAAAAAATAGACGGTTCGGATTTTGATATTACATTGTGCGGTGGACCCAACAAGGTGGTTAGTTTTATATTAACTTACTAACTAGTTAGTTTTAGAGCATTTTTGTATGTATATATATATATATATATATATGAATTTTTATAAAAACAAAGTATATAATTAGTATACATGGGCCTTCCAATGAGAGATCTCTCATTTAGTGTTAAATGAGGGTTCCCCCTGTGGGTCTCATACGAGTCGTTTTGTGTCGATTCGAACTGTTCATTTTTTACATTTCCATTAATAGATCATCCTTGCAAAAAATCAGTCAAATCAGAAATTATTTGCCTATCTAACTTTGATCAAACAAATAGACGAACCAAATATTTTCGATAAAACCGTCCATTTGTTTGATCAAAGTGAGATAAGCAAATAATTTCTGATTTGGCTGATTTTTTGCATGGATGATTTATTAATGTAGATATAGAAAATGAACGGTTCGAATAGACAAAAAAAAACTCGTGTGGGCCCCACAGGGGGATCCCTCATTGGAAGGCCCCTAAATTATTATATATATAAGTTAGCTAAATTTACTAGTGTAGGTGTCTTAATTGTAGTATATTTTGTAATTGTAGGTTACTTATTACATATTTAAGTATGTAGGTTCTTTATTGGTTTATTTTCTATAAGTTAGTATTTATAGATAAATTATTTGGAATTTGTTTATGTTCGACCACCACTTGGAAATAAAAAACTTTTTTTATTTTTGAAGGCCATTTTTTTCTAGAATAATTATTGCGGTTATTTATTATTGCAGGATCACCATTATCAACATTAAAAGCACTAAAATTTAATGAGCAACAATAACCGTTTTCAAAATTGAATAGTCAAACAATGAAGAAAATGTTCATATATAGTTGAGGGCATAAAAGAGATTTACAAAATCTGAGTTTAAAAAAATGTTGACTAGAAAATATATATATGGAAAGTGGATAAGTTGGAAACTAGTTAAAGGGTCTAACATATGAAAAAAAGAAGACATGAGTTTTAACTGGATAAATTTGAGTTTGAAGGTGATTTTTCTAATTTACTATATCTTTTATTTTTTATTTTTTATGTGTGAACCCCCTTTGATCACTTGCCAACTCATCACACTTTCAATTTTTAGATTTTTTAGTCAGTATTTCTTAAATTTTAAACTTTATAAATTCCTCATATGCCCTCAATCCTATTAAAGATGTTTTTTGGTAACGCTGTATTCATATGCCCTAAATTTTTGGTAACGTCTGTATTTACTTTTACAATTTTTAATGCTTTAAATGCTAATGATTCATTGTTGGGCATTTTTTCGAATGTCAATCATGAATTCCCATATATGATTTTTTGAATTATATTAATAATTATAACCAAATAAATAATATAAAAATAATTCTCATAAATAAATGATGTTCCTACAGAAAAAGTTATATATAAATATAATAAACCTACAATACACAATTCTAATGAACTAAATCATTAACAAATAAATAACCTACAACAACTAAGGAACCTACATGCAAGGAGTGAAATTTCGAAAATTTCGGCGAAATTTCATCGAAATTTTCGTTTTTTGGGGGTCTCGAAATTTTATACCATATCTGTTAATTTTCGTTAACTTTTCGGCGAAATTTTGAAGCAGTTTCACGTGCAATTTTGTAAACTGTCGGCGAAATTTCGCGACTATGTCTCTGCCCTTCGGTCGTCCACATCACCTTGGCGCCGAGAAAGTCGTCTTCGATGGTCTGGCTGTTGGGGTCGAGCTTGAGGACGATCTCGTTGTGCTTTTTGCCGGTGACGAGGTGGGGGAGGAGGCGAGTGACGGCGCGAGGCTAGCTGAGGAAGGAGGGATGAGGCGAGCAGCACTAGGCTGGCTGGGGAAGGAGGGAGGAGGCCAGCCGCAGGCGCGGGCGGCGCAAGGAGTGGGTTTTGGTCGCGGGAGGTGGGCGATCTAGTGGCTAGGGAAGGAGGGAGAAGGAAGGGAAGAGTGGAAGACCACTGGGGGAAGAAGAGGAAAAGGAAAGAAAAAAAGAGGAAGGTCACGGGGGAAGAAGAGGAAAAGGAAAAAAAAAAAGAGGAAGGTCACGGGGGAAGAAGAGGAAAAGGAAAAAAAAAAAAGAAGAGAAAAGAAAGGAAAAGGAAAAAAAGAAAAGAAAAGGAAAGAAAAAAAAGAAAAAAAAGAAAAAAAAAAGGAAAGAAAAAAAAAGAAAAGAAAAAAGGAAAGAATTTTTTTTTTTTTTTTTTAAGGTAGATTGAGATTTGGAGTCTTTAGGCAATTGGAAAGAAAAAAAAAGGTTTGAGATTTTATTTGGGGTTTGATTTGGTCATTTTGGTGTTTCGTTTAGTTGTAATTGTAAACATAAATTATGAAAAAGAAATTTATCCCCTTATCATGAAGTTTCATTTCCTTAATGTTTTGGTTTTCCAATTTTGATAATTTGTAAAATTGAAATTTTAGGTAAACAGTTGTCGCCGCTGGTGCCATCGAATTGGTTCTATTTTAACCCAATTCGGCTTAATTTAACTATTGAAGACCATTTCCAAGTCCTTTTGAGTAAACTTGCTATTTTCCGTTACCACATTGGTGATTTATTCGTGTAATTTTATTATGTAATTATTAATTAGTGAAGTATTTTTTTAACAGTATTGTCTCCGGCGCACATTATATTCATAACATATCAAATGAAATCTACTATATTATTTAATTTCTTCAATATTTTTTAACAATATAGTAGATAATATGTTAAATAAACATATGGTCAAGTTTCATTCAAAATTTTAATATTTTGATAGCAATTTTCGTCGTTTTTGTCTAATTTTATCGAAATCGAAATTTTAATTGACATTTCCGCGAAAATTTCCTTGAAACCGAAATTTTACTTCTTGCGTACATGTACACTAACAAATAAATATAATATTTAAAGACATTTTTCGATCAGTTGTAGGTTAATTATTCTACTCTATTTGTTGACACTCTTTAATAGAGATTATATTGTTCACGTATGAATTTACCTACTGAATTATAGTCTAGAGAAAATATCACACTATAAAAAGTGTCATATATTAATTTTTTTAATGAATTCCTTAAGTTGAGGGAATTTTTGATGGGAGAACTAATTAATGTAATCAAATAATGGCATACTGTGTAAATAAATTAATCTAATATGGATTTTGGCTTAAAGTTTTAAATTTGGGCCTTACCTATTTATTAAAAAGATGTAGGGTTAACCTCAAATGATACTTAGCTTGTTAGATTAAACATCCCTAATCCCTTGGTCTGAAGATGCTTAATTAGCTTGTTAGATTAGATTTCTGGTCTGGAAATTTTAGTTTCTGTCTGTACGTTTTTTGTTCTTTTCTGGTCCTGTTAATTGCTTGTCCTCACTCTGTGAGTTGGAATGAGCTGGACCTTGTTGTTTCTCTTGGGCTTTCCCCTGCTATGTGACCAAAAAAAAAAAAACAACATCCTCAAGTGATTACACCCCATCGGATAAAGAGATTAAAAATAGCAGAGGAAGCAGCGCCGATTTGCAAGAAGCGATCGGTAGTTTAAAAAAACAACACCAAGCAATTGATATCCTTGCCCATGAAAATTTTCTATATATATAATTATTAATTAAGCTTGTCAACGTATTAAAAATGGTACCGACATTGAAAGCATAAACATATATATATATATATATATATATATATATATATAACCTTTTCTTCAGTTTTCACCCTTTTCTTCTATTTGACAGAGATAGAAGACCCTTTTTTTTTGTTGGCCAGAAAGAGAGACGAGAGAACACCCGAAATAACTGCCATTCCAAAGGCCGAAGACCTAAATTAATCTTTTTTTTTATTTATTTATAATTTTTATAGAAACACTTGACTTTTATCAATTCATCTGATAAAAGAGCCAGAAGCAAGCCAACAAGAGTGCATGCATGCTTGGCCAGATATAGTTTTACAAACACCACGTGTTAATCTGCAAGTTAAATGACACAATTTAATACCATTTATCAACAGATCGACATGTAGCTAGTGTGCTCACTATAAAGCATTAACCACCAATAATTTTTATATTCTTTATGAGTAGAAAAATGACTATAAGATAGGTTGAACAGAGAATTGCATTGTGTGCAGTAATAAATTTGGTGTGTGAATAAATTAATAATTGTATGATGTCTTTTATTTCTATATATATTGGTTGTTTAATTTATTTTGCAAGAATAAAGAAGATTTCAAATAAAAATGAATATAAATAACACCAATGGAAGTGGGTAGCTTAGTGCATGTTATATGATAATTAATATTGGAGTTATACGACTGCTTGCCATGGGGAAGAGGCTGCCTAGCTTAAATGTTACTGTCATCAATATTCCCTCTATAGAAAATGGGGTACTCCTCTTGGCTTTTGCTTACACAACAAACAAGTTTTGAGCTATATATATATATATATATATAATATCGATCATCACTTCATTAGGTGATTTGAGGATATATATATGCAAGAAATTCCAATGATGTTGCTGGTTTTCATGACTTTGTACTTGGCCTCATCAATGACATATGCCTTGGAGGGAACTGCCACCTTCTATGAACCCCCTTATGTCCGTGAGTACTATGTTCATCTTAATTAATTTCTAATTTGCTATTTTACATTGTAATGTGCCAAAGCTAATGATATAATTTTGACAGTCTTATAGTTTTTGAGAAGAGTGTCAAAACACTTACCGTAATAAGGTACTTTTTATGTTTTAAGTCCTTAGACGAAGAAAAAACTCTTTTTTTGCAAAATAGTACGTCTAATGTATTTTGTTTTTAAAATAATATCAATTTGAATTATTAATAAAGTGAAATTTTATTTAAATAAATGGCTTAAATTGATAATTTTACGATATAACATACATGTTAGATATATAAAGATGGAGATGACTTCATGGCACTATATTTTTGACACAAAAGTTTTCAGTGGAGCTCATTTCATATATGACAACGATTTAAACCGTCTGTTTTTTAGGTCTCAATTAAAAGATTATCTTTGCAAAAAATTAGGTAAATTGAAAATAGTCAACATTTCAAAATATTGATCATTTATTTTTTGTAGATAAATATATAATTTTCAATTTATCTAATTTTTTGCAAAGATGATTTTTTAATAAAGACAAAAAAAATAGACGATTCGGATCGTTGAAATCTTATATGAAATGAGTCCATTGAAAACTTGTGTAAAAAATATAGTGTCACAGATTCGCCGAGATACAAATACCAAATAGATGAAAATTCAAAACAATTACTACATGTTAGTGTCACTCTTCCCGACAATTTAGAATACGATAGATGTCTTATTAAATACTAACTGGTTAGTGTCACTTTTCCCACATATGATGTTCTAGCCTTTAATTAGATCCTAGCTAGAGTTATCGATCCCTATTAATTTTTATTATGATATTTTGGGCAGCTTCTGCATGCAATGGAAATGAAAGGCAACAAAATGTGATGATTGCTGCAGCAAGTGATAGTATATGGGATAATGGGGCAGCATGTGAAAGATCATACATTGTCAAATGTATTGAGGGAACAAACCAAATGCCACAACCTTGCACGGGAGGTAAAGTACTGGTTACCATTGTTGATTACTGTCCAGGATGTGATGGAACCAACAATCTTTCTCGAGAGGCTTTTGCATTGATTGCTGATGTTCATGCTGGAAGAATTGTGGTTGAATATGATTAGTAAGCCAGATTCCTAAAAAGCACTTTTATCCTTAATTAGAGAAACATCTTTAACTCATGGGTTTTATTTGTGTTTATGATTTGCAGGTTTACACGTGGGCAAATATGCAAGAAATAATATAAAGTAGTACAATATCATATTTGAATATTTTATGTTATATGTTAAACAATGTGTCCTATATATAATAGACTCTTTATATAAGATATTTGACATATTATGTTATCATTTATTCTTATAATAGACTCATAATAATTAATAGACTCATTATATATGTACAAATTTTTTTAAAAAGGGTTGGGCCAGACCCACCTTACCTTTGCACCTTCGCTGAGTTCAGGTGTAGGCCCCAATCAGGTTTACTGAATAATAAATTTGGGTTAAGCCGACTCTCGACGGAAAAAATGGAATTAATATTTATGTAACCAAGTAATTCACATTAAAATATAAATTTAGGGTTTTACAGCCAAAACATATTTAAAATAGAATGATAAACTAGTCCACACGCGGAAATCAATGATAATTAAGTCGAGCCACTTTTAGGTTTCGATAATGAGCTTTCTAACACTAAGGGTGAATGCTTGATGCCGAAACTTTCAACTCTCTTTTATAACACGATTGTCACGATCTGTCAATGATAACACATATTTACATCGAAAACAAAGTCATTCATACGCTTTTTCCTTAAATATATGCTGCTTGCGGAACGTTAATACACACCTATAAAAAAGTAGAGTTAATTAGATATACACCTTTGTCTGAGGCCCAATTTGATGTTACCTCATCTTTTTGATATAAATCCATTTTTGAATTTACCACATAGGATTTTATATTTTATGCAGAAAATTCATTTTTGTGATTTCCTCTTTTATCCTCTGAGTTGAAAAAAGGTAAATTTTGTGTTTGTCAATTAATGCCTTATTTTAAGGTATTGTCATCAAATTTTTATTTTTTATTTTTTTGTAATTAATTGTCATTAATTTACGACGTTGAATATTTTTCATTTATGGTTTTTGTTTTCAAATTTCAAAATTTGTCTGATCTTGTCCAATTTAATGTCAGATCCGCAAAAGGTCCCAATTCATCACATGTTTGCAGTAGGAAGTTTCTTATTACTAAGGTTTACTAAGGTTTTATAGATACAAAAAACAAAAAAAAAGGTTCACCAAGCTAACTACCCATGAAAAAAGGTAGTTTTTGACTAAAAAACGTTAGAAGAAGGTTATGTGTTACGATCAAACCCTTTTAAAATGTGTTTTATGACTATCAAACCTTGCGCAAAGGTAGTTTACAAATACCAAACCTTGTGAATAGGCAGCTTATGAAAAGGTAGATTATGAATTTCAAACCGTGTAAATATATCAAACCTTTTGAATAGGTGGTATAAAAGAGATAGTAAAGGATCAAACCGATTCTGATAAAAGAAATAGTAAAGGATCAAAACTCATTCACACAAAGAAGATTAGTTTGACAATCGATCGCTAAGCATTCTTATTTACATTAGATGTAGGTAAAAAACAAATTAATTTCTCTAAGATTGAAGGAAATAGAAGAATGTGTACTTAGTCATACCTACAGTACAGGTTACAATCTGTTGGTCTCAAACAAACCTCCACCGTAGGTTTCTTTGATCGCACGAACAACACACCTCCACCGTAGGTTTGAAACTTCCAAATCCCTAAAATTTGATGTAGTAACCCACAACTGAAGCTTCACTTTCTTCACTTTCCCGATTCTGTGATCATACCTATAGTAGAGGTTTCAATATGTTTCTCTGATCGCACGACCAACAAACCTCCACCGTAGGTGTCAGTCTCCCAAACCCCTAAAATTTGATGTTATTACTCAGAACTGCAGCTTCACTTTCTTCACTTTCCCGTTTCTCTGATCAATTGCAGAAGCCCTAATACACATGTAGTGAGCCATTAATTCTCCCATCAACTATAGGAGTGATTCTTGCAATCACAATATTTAGGGGATTTTGGGGTAATAAACTTATTTGAATATAGGAGTGATTCTTGCTAATTATATGGCATCAAAAAGGAGGAATGATTAAGCGTGAATGTTGCTAAATGTAATAAACTTCTTGCTAATTAAGCGTGAATGTTGCTAAATGTATTTGCATACCTGATAAGGAGGAATGACATATTCCGTAAATATAACAAAAAACACATCCAAACTATTATTTGAAATCAGAAAAAAAAAAAAAAAAACACTTAGTTTACCTAATGGGCCTATTTTAAAATGGGGTATTCAAAATGGGGGTATATCTAAAGGACTCAAAAAAGTAATACATACAATTTCAAAAAAGAAAAAAAAATCTTTTAAAAATAGAAAATACAGTTGCTACCATTTAGTAACAACCACATATATATGGTACAATGGCAACGAGCATTAGTATGCTCACAAAGGACCATTAAAACGCTCACAAAGGAGTGTTCAAACGCTTGGCGTTGTAAGCTTATAAGATGAACTTATCTATCATAAACAAAGTTATTGGTTAACCTTTTTATTTTTATTTTTATTTTTTATCAACATCGTACTATAGTACATGATTTTTGAACTCAAGCAAATATAATTAGATGGGTTAATGTAACCTTGGAAAGTTAAAAGTGAACTTATTTATCATAACCTATAGAATTTAATGGATACCATTAATCACAATAAATTTAAAATAATTTCAGAAAAAAATGTTAGACAAATCTTCAAATTCGGTCAAGGCTACCTTAAGATGAATTAGGTCGCCCACTGGTGCTATAGGTGAATCAGTGCTCGTTCCCCAAGATACAATGACCTCATTCTTGTGATAGTAGCATTTCAAAATACAAGACCTAACGAACCAAAAATATGTGGCAGAGTTTTGTCATAAAGAAGACCCGACATTGTAGAGAAGAAGAGTTTTGTACGAAGGCAAAGACACAAAGCAACATTGATCGAGGGAAGCAACAATCTTGATTTTATGTCTTTGGATAGAAAATTAAGCAGCATACAAGATAGCATACAAGATAGGGTTCCCATTATTTTTTATGGATACAGAACCTCTACTTGGTTTTTACATGTTTTTTTCTCTGTTTATTTTTGCTTGATTTTTAATCATGTCATGTATTTATTATCCAAATGGAGAGTAAAAAATGAAATTGATTCATAGCAATTTCTAGGTGTGAGTAGAGTTATATCTATGTATTTACAATATTTGGATTTATATAACAAAGTTAGGGTCGAAACAAGCAAAAATAAAAAAAGTAGAGAAACCAAATTCATTAATTATACTAATTAACCCCAATATATAACATAACTTGTACGAATAAAAATAAAATAAAATAAACATGAAAGCCTGTAGCTTTCCTGCCAAAAAAATAAAAAAATAAGAAAGCTTGTAGCTTTAGTGGGACATCGATTTATTCCCCAACGCACATACTCATGAGAAGAGTTCGGTTATACTCATTCTCTAATAAAATATCTTGTTGTCTTTGTGTAACAACCAGATTCCAATTGCAAGAAGACTCTAGTTCTACGAGGAGAGAGAGAGAGAGAGAGAGAGAGAGAGAGAGAGAGAGAGAGCAAAAATTAATCAAGATTAAATTAAAAGCCTAGAAAATAGATGTCAATGTGATTAACATCGAAGAAAAAATGATGTCAATGACCATTTGGTTTAATGGTGTCACCCAATTTTCTCTTCGTGGGAGGATGTTTTAGTTTAAATCTAATGAACCAACAGTTGATTGATAAAAAAAAATATCGAAAAAATATTCATTTTATTAAATTTATGATTCACTAGTCATAACTGTTACTCAATGGTATTGATTAGAAAATTGTGCCATTTCACTTGTAGATTAATATGGGATGCCTCATGCCTGTTAGCTAGATATTTAGCTTAATTAATTTAGGTCTCTGGCGCCCTTTGGAGTTTGGGGTGTCACAGTCGTCTCTCTTTTCTCTTTTGGCAAATAGTTAAACAGTCTTCTCTGAAGAAAAGGGTAAAAACTGAAAAAAGGATTCTATTTTTTTTTTTTTTCTATTGTTATCCCAAGATTCCTTATTACAGAAGCGTTAAGTCGTTGTAATTAGCACCGATTGAAGTGGGTAGCTAGAATAATTGGTCAAAAAAAAAAAAAAAACCCAACTATTAGTGTAATATAAATGATAATATTGGACGACTCCTTGGCATGGGGAAGAGGCTGGCTAGCTTTACATGTTAATTAATGTCATCATTCCTGGCCTCTATAAAAATGAGGGTAATTTCTTGGCTTTTTTTTGGTACAAAAAACTTCTTGGCTTTTGCTTACACAACAAACTATTACTTAATTTTGAGCTATATATATAATATCATCAATTGATCGATCATTAGGTGCTTTGAGGATATATATATATGTAAGAAATTCGACTGATGTTGGTTGTCATGATCGCTTTAAACTGGGCCTCAATATCAATGGCATATGCCTACCAGGGAATTGCTACCTTTTATGGACCCCCTTATGTCCGTTAGTACATCCTATAATTCCTATTCATCTTAATTTCTAATTTACTGTTTTACATGCATTCTAGGCTTCTAGCTATCACAATTGCTATTTTATATAGTTTTGAAACAACCTTATATATAGTTTTTACATGCAAATATATATTTGTTGTTTGCAAAGTGTGAAGACAGTAACTTGGTTAAATCCATGGACATCTGCAGGGGAGAGTATGGAGAAATCTTGAAAACTTCATCAAAATCCATTATATATTTAAAGAATTCTTCAAAAGTTAATGACTTTTTGAATACTATAATACTTTTATGGACTCTCTAAAAGTTCTAATTGAATACATATAGATTTTCATGAATTTTTTAAAGGTCTAAAAAATCTTAATTTGAATATTACCATACTTTTATAAACTCTTTGAAAGTTTGCATTGAATACACTTCAACTTTTAGATTCCACCAAAGTTTTTTAAATTCCACCAAATTCTATATTGAATATACCCCACTAAGAGACTTTCCCTGCTACTATATATGCTAGAAGCCCTTGGATGGAGGAAAATTTCCTCCTGCTAGACCGTATGATATGTAATGCTTTTTAGATTGTCAATTTGAATTATTGATAAATAAAATTTTGTTTAATATATAACTCATATCGAAAATTTAATAATATAACATGTCGAATATCTGATATTTTGATGAATTAAAGAACATAACCCATTGAAAGAAAATTCAAATTGTAGCTGGAGAAGGGGCAATGGGATAGTGGATCAAATAATTTACTTAAAAATTTCTTTTTAGCCCGAGACCGGCCACTTTTGATTCCAAGCTAGCTTGGGGTTTAGGTAATGTTGGCTGCTAAGCTTTGTCTTATTAACGATTGAACTTTTATCATGCTAGCTATCTCCTCATTTTTACTTTCTATTTTTTTCTTCACATTTCACAATGTAGTCTCGTGCTCTAAACTATTTATATTTTAAAAGAAAAAGTAGTTAGCCTTCCTCTAGTTTACAATTTGATAAGTGTTAATAAATACTAACCGACAAGCTAGTGTCTGAATATTAGTGGAATTCTTTCCATTTATACATGAAGTTCTAGCAATAAAGTAAATATTGCTAGCTAGAGTTATTCCTACTAATTATAATATTGTTGATTATGATGATTTAATTGGGCAGCTCCTGCATGCAATGGAATCCAGATCCCAGAAGATTTGATGATTGCTGCAGCAAGTGAAAGTATGTGGGATAATAGGGGAGCTTGTGGAAGAACATACGTTGTGAAATGTATTGGGAGCACAAACCAAATGGAACAACCATGCAAGGAAGCTGAAGTAATAGTTACCATTGTTGATTACTGTGCACCACCACGATGTCGTGGAATCATTAATCTTTCTCGAGAGGCTTTTTCAAAGATTGCTGACACTGATGCTGGAAGAATTTTGGTCGAATTTAATTAGTTGAATATATAGTAAACCAGATTCCTAAAACCAATTGTTTTTTTTTCCCCTTTATAAGTGAAGAGAAAGACATATATCTTTAACTCATGGAGTTTTTATTTGTGTTTATGATTTGCAGGTTAAGGTTTAGAAGGCAAATAAGCAGGAAATAATGGAAAGTAGTACACTATCATAGTTTATGTTTTTTTTTTTCCTATCCAAGTACAGTATGATAGTTCGGGGTGTGATTTGGATTGGAAAATCCGAATCCGACCGTTTCCAATCCGTAAATTTCCAATTTTGAAACGTTCGAATCAAATCCGAAAATAACGAATTTCAAAAATTCCGAAAAAAATTGGATTGGAATTGGAATGTATATGTAAATTTTGATCCGAAATTTTCCAAAGACATTCCGATTCGATATTTGTATTTATGATTTACAGATTAAGGTTTAGAAGGCAAATATGCAGGAAATAATGGAAAGTAGTACAATATCATAGTTTATGTTATAAGTTAAACAAGTGTCCTTATTTTTTCTTAAGGTAAGAATATTCTTTCCTTGTAATAGACTCATTATAATGATTATATATAGTAATATTTTCTAGGGTAATTGTTGATGCAAATTTCCGTAAGAGAGATGCAACAACTTAGAGGTGATGACTTGGCTGATCCGAAGCCTTGCTGGATGATGACGTGGATGTTGATTGAGATCTTCCTGTAGACAAACACAAGATCAAAGGAGATGCACCGGTGTGGTACCAGCCAAACACACTCCGATGATGAAGTCAGTGATGGTGTTTGATGGTAGGTGAGGAAGAACAAAGGATGAACTTGGGAGAATAGGAAGAACAAGGCAAATGTTCTGGGTTATTCTCAGCAAGTTGGGTATTCTCTTGGGTGTTTGGGAATTTTTGCGTAAGTGTTTTTGTAGATAGGTTGATGGCTAGATTTGTGGATTCATTGCTCTTTCCATTTGTGCATATAGGGTGCCTTATATAGGCAAAGGAAGACTTGATGAGTAAGTTACCTGCATGTGAATGAATGGTTGCCAGAGACCCATGCGCCTGGTCAGAACTAGTTGCATGCACAGCTACTCACCTCCTCAGCATTCAATGCTGCATTGAATGCTCCATTAAATGCAAGGTTGGAAGGTTCAGACAAACTACCTCAATAGTCATGAATGCAGGCTGGATATTCCATCTGTCAGAGGATTTGTGTCAGGTGCATTCAAGTGTGGCGGTTCATCCCAACGTGATCTTCCCGGGAATGGCGGCGGAGAGCCGAGCCGACCCAAGCACATGTTTTTATGCGTATACATGAGGCCCGTGTGTGATCGGATCGGACATGGGATTCCAGGCCGAGCCGGTCCAGTAGATAGGGGTCCCTTCCGAGCCCTAACTAGTCGACGTCAGAACTCGGAAGGAGATTATCTCTGTGCCGAGCCGAGCCGAACTGGGATGACCATGGAAAGATGAACACTCAATCCCTTGGGAGGTCATCGGTTTGGCTCGGACCGGGCATAGAGGACTCGGCATGGAGACCCGAGCTGAGCTGGCGGAGGAAGTGCTGAGTAGTGATGATGTGGAGGTCAAAGTCTGACCACTGAAAGTCAACTCCAAGGTTGGTTTTGACCAGCCACGTGTCGAGCCATGATTGGCCGTTTGGATCGGTGTGGGTTTTCCCACAAACAGTAATATTCTTTCGTGAGACGTCAAATAGGTTATGCTACAAGAGTGTCAATCTTGTATGAATGTATGATACATTAGTAGAGAAATTTAGAAAATCAATATTCCTAATTTAAGTCAATTAAAGACTTATAACTTTTTTTTTTTTTTAGAAATATGACCCTCGAGTGGTACTCGAGCTCCCTTTGAGAAGTGCTCGAACATCCCTTACTCAAGGTCAAAAATTTTAAAAAAGAGTTAAAAGAATGTGTTAGTTTTCTAAATTTCTCTTAACAATTAATATGATAATATAACATGTAAACATGCATAACATGCAATTTGACAAGAGAATATTTTCATATATATATATATATAGATATATATACAAAAATGCTTTAGAGCTAACTAGTTAATTAAGATAATACAATACTAACCACCATTTTGGGCCTACTACACAATATAATCTCATAATCCAAACCGTTCATATTTTAGGTCTCCATTCAAAGATTAACCTTGCAAAAAATCAATCAAATCAGAAATCATTTAGTTATTCGATTATCATTATAATCATTTTATGTTTTATTGAAAAATTTGTATTCGTCCATTTACATGAGCACAATTAGCTTACTAATATATAGTTGGCTAAACGATTTCTAATTTTGTTATTATTTTTTTTTTTAAAGATGATCTTTGAATGAGAGTCTAAAAAATAAACAGTTCAAATCATGAAATTACATTGTGTAGTGGGCTCAAAATGATAATTAGCGTCATATTATCTTACTAACTAGTTAGCTCTAGAGCACTATATATATATATATATATATATGTGCAAATACATCCTAATTAGTTAAGGGAAGCACTATGACCTTGTTTTGGGAGAGAAATTTGAAAAAGTAATTAACCCAAATTTAAGTCAATTAAAGACTTTTAACATTTTTTTTCAACTTTTAGAATTTTGGTCCTCGAGTCGTGCTTGAACCCTCCTCGAGTACTACTTGAGGGTCAAAATTATAAATTTTTTTAAAAAGGGTTAAAATTCATTAATGAAAACCAAAATGGATTAGTTTTCTAATTTTTTTCAAACGATTTCTGATTTAGTTTCCTATATATATTCACATTTGATCTTTAAATACTTTCAATAGAAGTATTACTATTTATATTAAAAAATACAATAAAAATAATATATAGAAATTTGGAAATCTAACCCATTTTAGTTTCCATTAAAGACTTTTAATTATTTTTTGAAATTTTTAGAAGAGATAATTAGGTTTAGGTCTTTTAGAAAAACAGTTTTTAGATGGAGACCGGGGGTGTTTTAAAATTTATAAGAAAATTCTTTTAATTCATAATAATTTATAAAAAAATATTTTTAATTTATAATAAAGTTCTTTTAATTTATAAGAAAATTCTTTTAATTCATAATAAAGCCTTTCCTGAATTGAAGGGTATTTCCCCCTATTTGAAGAGTATTTCCCCTCCTAAGGTGTAGAGTGGGCTTTGTAGAGGCTGTATGTTAGGTTTTAACTCCGAGATTTTGGGCGGAGCCCAAAATCTTGGAGTTAAAACCTAATACAAAGCCGTCAAAGAAGAAAAATAAAAGGACTTAATTAAAAACTATAAATCACTACCGGTCTTAGTCTAAGATAGACTCATAAAATGGACTACATTCTAAGTCTCCATTTTTAGAATTTTGACCCTCGTATAGTACTCGAGCTCCCTTTAATTAGAAGTGCTCGAACCCTCCTAAAGTAGTACTCAAACTCTGTCAAGTAGTATATCTATATATATAATCACATTTGATCTTTAAATACTTTCAATAGAAGCACTACTTTGACCCCTTTTAAGTAGTACACAAACCCTATCTGAATACTATATCTATATATATAACATTTGTTCTTTAAATACTTGCAATTGAAGTATTACTCTTTATATAAAAAATACAATAAAAATATAAAAAAATTTAAAAAACTAACCCATTTTGGTTTCCATTAAAGACTTAATCATTTTTTTAATTTTTTAGAATTTTGACCCTCGAATAATACTCGATCTACCCTTGAGAAGTGTTCAAATTTCCCTCGAATAATGCTCGAACCCCTCTTAAGTAGTGCTCGAGCTTACCTCAAGAAGTGCTCGAACACTCCTCAAGCACTACTCAAAGGGTCAAATTTTAAAATTTTTTTTAAAAAGGTTAAATGTCTTTAATTGACTTAAATTTATGTTAGTTTTTCAAATTTCACAAATCATTTTGTCATCTAGTGGGATAAATGAATATAATGTTTTCGATAAAATATTGAAATGACTGTATTTATAATTAAAGATTTTTATTTTTATTTTGTAATCAAAGGGTTAAACAAACTTCTAATTTGAGTGACCAAAAAGAAACAAACAAAACTAGGGGTCGGCAATGGGCCGGGCCGGGCCGGGCTAGCCCGGCCCAAATTTTTCGGGTTCGGGCCGGGCTCGGGCTTGAATGATAAAAGCCCAATAGGGCTTTCGGGCCAGGCCGGGCCGGACTTGGGCTTTAATACACAAGCCCAAGGCCCGCCCATCGGGCTTTGGCTTGCGGGCTTGGAGGGCCGGGCCGGGCTAGGCCCAAACGGGCGGCCCAAAGCCTGTTTAGACACATATATATGTTAAAAAAAAATATAGGATTTTAGCTATGTTGTGATTTGAACATGAGACCTCACATAACAAACTTCAACTCTCAACCAACTGAGCTGACCAGTTTATTTGTTAAGTTTGTGAATCATAACATATTTAATAGCTTTTTCGTTTGTTTACTTCAATAAATTATTAATATGCTTATTAAGTTATTCTATAATACTATTATGTTAGTAATAGTGTAATAGTGTAATACCATAAATAATAAACTTTTAAAATTATATACAACATTACAACTATAATAAAACATAAATGTACATATGTTTTATTATATATTTTATTACATATTTTTATAAACAAACGATGCAATTGTGTTGTCAACGATCCGAACCGTTCAAATTTTAGTTCATCACTCAAAGATAATTCGTGCAAAAAATTAGCTTAATCGGAGATGTAAAAGTGACATAATGGTGGTCGAATTAATGAACGATCGTGGTTTTTCTAATGATGATCGAATGGGTAGATGAATGTCGATTTAGCCGATTTTTTGTACGGATGATCTTTGACTATGAACATAGAAAATGAACGGGTCAAATTGTTGAAATCACGTTGTGGTCTTCATAATTATGGAAACAACAAGGTTTCAACGAGAAAGTTATTAGAATTATACTCTTCAAGTGTATTTATATGTAGAAGTTCACATATCGATCGTGTTTTCAACGATCCGAATCGTTCAAGTTTTAGTTCCCCACTCAAAGAGAATTCTTGCAAAAAATTAGCTTAATCGGAGATGTAAAAGTGACATAACGGTGGTCGAATTAATGAACGATTGTGGTTTTTCTAATGATAATCGAATGGGTAGATGAATTCCGATATAGCCAATTTTTTGTAAGGATGATTTTTGACTATTAACATAAAAAATGAACGGCTAAGATTGTTAAAATCACGTTGTGGTCTTCACAATTATGGAAACGACAATGTTTCAACCGGAAAGTTATTAGAATTATATTCTTCAACTCTTCAAGTGTATTTATATGTAGAAGCTCACATCTCGATCGTGTTTCCAAGTTTTCAATGATCCGAACCATTCATTTTTTAGTTTTTCACTCAAAGATCATCCCTGCAAAAAATTAGTTCAATTGAAAATGTAGAAATTAGATAATGGTGGTCCAACTTATGAACGATCGTGATTTTTCTAATGATAATCGAATGGGTAGATGAGTTCTGATTTTGCTGATTTTTTGTAAGGATGATCTTTGACTATGAATATAGAAAATGAACGGCTCAGATTGTTGAAATCACGTTGTGGTCTTCACAATTATGAAAACAATAAGGTTTCAACGAGAAAGTTATTAGAATTATACTCTTCAACTCTTCAAGTGTATTTATATGTAAAAGTGACGTAACGATGGTCGAATTAATGAATGATCATGGTTTTTTTAATGATAATCGAATGGATAAATGAATTCCGATTTGGCCGATTTTTTGTAAGGATAATCTTTGACTATCAACATATAAAATGAACGGTTCAAATTATTAAATTAATGAACAATCATGGTTTAATAACTTTAATTATAGTTGTATTATAAAAGTTGTATATATACATATACATTTATGTTTTATTATAGTTGTAAATTTGTAATGTTGTATATAATTTTCAAAGTTTATTATTTATGGTATTACATAGTATAGTTTACACTTTACACTATTACTATTTACTAATATTATAGAATTATATAATAACTTAATAAGCATATTAATAATTTATTAGAATAAATAAACGAAAAACCTATTAAATATGTTATGATTCACAAATTAGACAAATAAACTAGTCAGCTCAGTTGGTTGAGAGTTGAAATTTGTTCTATGAGGTCTCAAGTTCAATTCATAACATAGCCAAAATCCTATATTTTTTTTTATTGAAGATATTAAACGGGCTTTGGGCTTCGGGCCGGGCTTTGGGCGGGCCTAAGCGGGCCGGGCTTTGGGCGGGCCGTGGGCTTCAAGGGGATGGCCCAAGCCCAACCCAAGAAATCTTCGGGCCGGGCCGGGCCGGCCCAAATGTCGGACCAAATCGGGCTTCGGGCCCAATGGGCCGGGCGGGCTTCGGGCCTTGGGCTATTTGGTGAGCCCTAAACAAAACAAAACAAACTTCTAATTTGGACATTTTTTTGTAAAAATATTTTTGAAGTGGCTCTTAAAAAATAAACCGGACGTACAAACACCGTTTTTTAGTCTGGACACTGGACAACACCAGTAGTGGGTAAAGAGTGAAAGTAAACGCTGTAACAATTACACCCACACTCTCAGCCACCACTGAATTCTGCATAATATGCTCAGTGCTTCCATGTTCTCAGCTCCCTCATCTTCCTTAAGCCTGGTAAGTCTACTCTCTCTCTCTCTCCCACACTGGGTGTGCGTATTGTTGTTGTCTTCTGACTCTGTGTTGTTTTTGCAGAGTGTTGCTCATTGGGGTTTTAGCAATACCTGGAATTTCAGGACTCTAGGAAGACCAAGCGCTTGTCTCTCTCAGGTATGTTTTTGTTTCAGTACCCACTGGTGATGGTTCTCATTGCAACGGTCTCGTTTACCTGTACTACCCAGAAACAAAGTAAAATAAATTTGAGCCTCATGCCTGTTCTTTTTGTCATTTTAGTTACTTTGAGGGTTTAATTTCTGGTTTTTTATTATGAATTCATCTGAAATGGAAAGAACCCGATTTGAAATTTTGAACTCTCATGTGCTCTTGCTGTCTTGTTTGTTGTTCCTGCGGTCCTGTGTTTTCTTCCCTCCTGTGTATGTGGAAAAAATAATCAATTTTGCTTCTTCATATGGTTGGGCTTTACTTTTGTTTGTAGAGGTCTATAAGTGCTATGAAAAATGTATGAGTTACAATTTGATTTTTTTTTTTCGCTATTTAATGTTTCTAGACCTTAATTTTGAATTTTCATCAAATATCCATATGTTTTAGCCTTAAAGCGTTTAATTGATTTGTTTTAATTAATTGGGAAATGTCAATGTTTCTTTAAGAATGAATGAGAGTTGTCAATATTGGTCAAATTGTGTTGTAACTTACTAAATGACTGGATTATTTCCATATAAAAATGATGGTTGAAGAGATTGTGAATTCATTGTCAATAGGATATAATACTCAAGGAAGAGAAATTGTAAAATAACGAGAAATCTTTAAAGACAGAAAAAAAAAAAAAAAAGGAGAGAAATGTTTTTGACATGCATCCAAGTAAAGCTCAAATAAAACAGCAGTTTTCTATGTTGAAAATAATATATGTATATATATATATATATATATATATTTTTGGAGTATGTTGTGTGTTTATAACAGTGTACAGTGGAGCTCTTATTTTTGAAAGGTTAGTAAGTTAGACAATGATCACTTTTCCATCATTGAGCTCGGACTTTTGGAGTTGGAGACATTAGAAATCATGAAAGAAGTTACTGCATTGATTTGATTAGTTATGATAAGACTTATGGTTGAATGGCTGTTGGATTAAAAACCAATTGTTTGCTTTATTTAGAAAAAAAGTTGTTGTATGTTTCTTGTGAATTTGTTAGCTGCACATATTGGCCATAGGCTTTTGGAGCTGGAAACTGATTTCTCGGCATGGTTTGTTTAATGTTAGAAAAATTTTCCAAACAAACTTATGAAACAAGTGTAATCTGGCTCAAGACTTTATTTGTCATGAATGAGAGTAAAAAGGAGGACATCAATGGAGGCCACAGATGGACTGGAGGTAATTCTTATAGGTAGTAATGTAGGAGACAATAATTAGGCATGCCATCACTGTGATCTCAATATTTAAGCCCATGAGGTTGCTCATATGGCACTGGAGTGTGCCACAGGAAGCATAGGTCCCAAGTTTGACTTTACCCAACCTTGGAGTCAGCTCTACTATAATAATGTTTCTCATAACTATTGGGCTGACCTGCCGCATGCTATAGGGGCATCCAAACTGTCCCGGTGTTTGCCCCCCTCAAGGAAAGAGTGGGGTCACGGTACCCTCATCTTTTAAAAGAGAAGCATGTCAGATTTGAACCTTGTCTATTTAAATCGAAGAGTGCATGTGCTAATTTATTTTTCAGAAGTTGTTGTGTTGCATTTTTCTTTTTTAGGGTTAACTCTTTGAATTTTCTTGTAGGAAGGTAGCAATTTAGAGCCAAACAAGAAGCAAGTTAAAATAAGTAGAACTGTTCAGATAGGAAAAACCAGGTCTGCCACAAAGGATGAGATTGTCATTTCCAACTCTCAGATATCTCAGCGGGAGAGTTCCCCTCCACTTGTTAATGCATTGAAGGCTTCAGCTGAACAAAGTGCTGCTACCTTTCACTTCCCTGGGCACAACAGAGGTCGAGCTGCGCCATCGTCTTTAACTCAGCTTATTGGTTTAAAACCATTCGTTCATGATTTACCTGAGCTTCCGGAGCTTGACGACCTCTTTTCTCCGAAAGGACCCATTTTAGATGCACAACAACAGGCAGCAAAACTCTTTGGTTCATTGCAGACATGGTTCCTTGTAGGGGGTACCACGTGCGGAATTCAGGCAGCAATAATGGCTACATGTTCCCCTGGAGAAATTTTAATTCTCCCTCGCAATTCCCATATATCAGCTGTATCTGCTATGATAATGTCTGGTGCAGTACCTAAGTACATCATCCCTGATTACAATTTTGACTGGAACATTGCTGGTGGGGTCACTCCTTCACAGGCAAGTCTACATGCAATGAATGTTATGGTTATTACTTTAAATTTTAAAATGACATTACATGGCTACTGTGTTACCTTCCAAAGCATTAATCTGTAAAGATTTGGTATGTTGTTGCTCAAATATAAAAAGTTTCTTTTAACAATTAAAAGATGTTTATAAAAGCAAAAATTATTATGATGAGCTCTTTCCCCCTTCCATGTTGACATTATACAGCTATTCTATTTCTATTTCTGTATATGAACTAAACTAGCTGTTATAACAGGTAGAAAGAGCAATCAAGGAAGTGGAGCAAGAAGGGCAAAAACCAGCTGCAGTTTTCGTCACTTCTCCCACTTATCATGGTATATGTAGCAACTTGAGCAAGATAACTGAATTGTGCCATTCTCGTGGAATTCCTGTGATTGTTGATGAGGCACATGGGGCACATCTAGGATTTCATCCCCGGATGCCAAATTCAGCCATGCAGCAAGGTGTTGATTTAGCTGTACAATCCACTCACAAGGTTCTTTGCTCGCTCACACAGTCATCAATGCTGCACATGTCAGGGAGTCTAGTAGATAGAGAAACAATTTCTAGATGTCTTCAAACACTTCAAAGTAGTAGTCCTAGTTATCTGCTTTTGGCATCATTAGATGCTGCTAGAGCTCAAATTAGTGAAAATCCAGAAACTATTTTTGAAAAGGCATTGCAATTGGCTATTGAAGCTAAGAATATGATAAGAAAGATTTCAGGTGTTTCAGTGCTTGATGTTCCAAGCTTCCCTAACTTCCCTGCAATTGATCCCTTGCGGCTTACCCTAGGATTTCAACAGCTTGGCTTGTCTGGCTACGAAGCTGATGAAATTTTATATAAGGATCATGAAATCATTTGTGAACTTGCTGAAACCCAATCCATTACTTTTGCAATTAACCTTGGAACCTGCAGAGAGCATGTCCAGAGGCTAGTGTCAGGAATAAAGCATCTAGCAGCCGCTTCTGCATCAACTTGGGCTGCTAAGAGGAAGGCGGACGGTGGTCATTCTGCACTCTTTGCAGATATTAAGACAAGCTTAATTCCTAGAGATGCCTTTTTCAATGGTAAAAGGAGAGTGAGTATTGAAAACAGCCTTGGGGAAGTTTGTGGAGAGCTTATATGTCCATACCCACCTGGGATTCCAGTAATGATCCCTGGGGAGATTATCACAAAAAAAGCTTTGGATTATCTGCTAGATGTTAGAAGCAAGGGTGCTGTTATCAGTGGAGCTTCTGATCCCCAACTCTCTTCCATAGTTGTGTGCAATAAGTAGTGTTTGACAGGGAGAAAGTGGTGCTAAATTTCAAATTTGTTCTGCTTCAAAGGGAGAAGCAATCTGACATGAAATGCAATGTTATTTTTCAAGTTTCATTTTGCCACAACCAATTTATTCAAAAAGAAAAGAGACATGCGACAAAAAAACGTTGGCATTCAGATTTTATTGCATGATTCAAGGTAATGGTGAGCATTCCACAGCTTAGTCTGAGCGTCTAATCTTTTATGGGACACTATCTAATGAAAAGGAACCCTGTCCAAATACATCCAATTCAAGTCTTGCCTTTTGCAACCTAGCCCACGCCAATACTATTTGGTTTTTATTAGTATTTCCCCAAGTTCAGTGATATACTTAAGGAAGTGTACAGTTTTAAATTAATTAGTTTAAAATATTTAGTTTGGTGATAATAAAATAATGATACGATGAAAAACCCCAACTCAATATAAGCTTAAATTATAAACGATAATGAAAGAGTTGTAGTTTTGAGGGTAAGGCATTTAGAAACCCCAAAAAAAAAAAAAAGCTTGTTTCGGCAGTGCAGGTTCAGGATCGGAACCGTTTATTTTTTAGATCATTTATTAAAGATCTTTGCAAAAAAATCAACTCAATCAAAAATCGTTTAGTTATATAACTGTTATCGAATAAATAAAATAAATAGACAGTTTATATTTAAAGAGTAATTTTTTTAACCAAACCGTTTATTTATTTTATTTATTCGATAATAATTATATAACCACAATTTTTTAATTGAATTAATTTTTTATAAAAATAATTTTTAATAAATGATCTAAAACATAAATGATGGGGGGTGGGGGGGGGTGTTTGGGGTGTCTTGCAGGTATCTGGAGTTGACCCAAGTATTATCCTTTTTCTTTTGATGACATGAGGTGACACAAGTATTGTGCTTTTCTTTATTCTTTTGATAACAATGTCAACATTCAATGAGAGTTCAAATCTACTATCTTTTTGAATATAGTATAAACGACAAAATCGATTGGCAAACCCAAACATCTCCCAATAAGTTCAGCAAGGTCAGAGTTTCCAATTAGCCTGGCCCACTTCAGTCCCTAATTGCAATCATGTTAATATTGTCTTCACTATTTGTCAATTCAATAATAAGAGATTATTTCATGGAGCATGCCCTATGGGGCATCCTCTCACAAAATCTTCTTGCAAGACAAATACATATACATATACATATATATATTCACAAAATAAAATAAAATTCACTAGTCATCAAGACATGCCGTTCTCCTGCACAAGACTTGCAAATGCAACTCTGCACAGGCATATAACCATCCATATACATGTGAAACTGGTTTGCCTTGGATGTGGCTTGGCTAATATAATCGGGATTTCCTTTTCATGGTAGCTCTTTACATATTACAGGCATAAGGCTGACAACATCCCTAGACCCCAAAATGATCTGCCTCATTTCCTCACAAGTTCAAAAACCTTACTTTTCTTCTCTGAATATACTTGTATATAATTTTGTAGTGTAGGGCAAAAAAAGACCATACAAAATGAACATTCAGTTAGCAAAATAAGAACCATCTGGACAGATCCCCGCAGATAAGAACTCTTTCAAGATTGACCAGGCCCTTCTACCTTGACTCTGTGCTGAACCTTGGATTACTATTGTAGATCTTTGATGGAATTCTTGTTGTTGCTCGCTTCTTTGTAGGTCGAACAACAGGATCAAATGGAGGTGCCTCCAAGTACGGAGGAGGGAGTGCTGGCCTACCAAGTTGCAAGGCCGTAGGGTCATCTGGACTAGCCCACGCTAGGGGATTTACTGCTGCAGAATAAACAACTCTTTCAAGAACCATTCATGAATTAATAGTTAAAGGTTCCAGTTTATTCTGAATTTTTCCTTTTTTGATGGAAAAATCCAAATTTTGTTTTCAATTAAAAAAGGTAAGGAAGTTTTTAGATATTGCGTGTTTTTAAGATACTATACAATCAATCAAAGGGATGGATCCACCCCAAACAAAAAAGAAAGATTTCTTTTAGAAAAGGAATTAAGGAAAACGGGATTCGGATTCAAAAATACAAAAAAGAAGGAAAAAAGAGAATTTTTTCATAATTTTGTATCTTTTTGGTGGCATGGCCTAGTTTTGCATTAAATTTTTTTATACAAGCAGGCTGAAGTAACAGGACGTCTATAATCAAGGGTCTCAATTCCCCCTTGAAAAGAAAAGAAATATTGAAAAAACCCGATGGCCTATATAATTCATTTTCCTGCCTGCATTTTGTATATCCAAATGATCTATTCAGGTCCAAGGCGCAAATGGGAAATGCTGTAAAAACTAATACATTTGCAGGAACACAATGTAGAGGACATCCCACTGAAGGGTTTTTTCCATTCGAACTGCATAATGTCTTAATCAAGTCAAGGTCAATACATAAAGGAATCGCAATATCTGTACCATAAAGGATGCAACAGTATCTAATAAAACTCAAATAGGACATCACACTTTGCAGCATCCCCTAATGAGTGTAAATTTCCAAACAAATCAACTTGCCAACCTTTCTGTGGAGGTGCCCTAGACCATAGCTATCAAGTACACAATTGAAAAGCAAAAAAACAAAAAAAATGTTTTGCAAAAATACATACCATCATCCGACCTGTTTCAAACAAATAATAATAAAAAAAAATAAATAAAAAAAAGCACTTCCCTACACTTATTTTTAGGAAAAAAGACATTTTAGACTTATCAGGCAGGCAGGCAGGCCTCACGAAAGCGTTTTTATCCACTATGAAAACGCTACTGATATTGTTTTAAACATCAGGAAAGAATATCATTCCACATTGACTTATGGGGCAAATAATCTGATTGAATCATGAAAACTACAATTCATAAAGAAGCAATTAAAACAGAGTATACATTGTATATGAATGCATACCTTCACCAAGTTCAAGAGGTCTACTGGCATCAGTAGAAGCTGGCAAACGAGGGCGCTTCCTCACATAATTTTCTTGCAAAGGCCTTGGGATTTGGAATGAAAATTGCGACATAGTAACCCCATCGCTCAGATACTCAGGATGTTCCATCAAATACCTGAAGAAATCAAAAGCATCACAAACTACTCAAAGATCCCAGTTGTGATTGAGAAGAAAATACAAGCTATTTTAAAAGGGAAACACTGAAACATACTTTTGAATCTCCACCATTGAACGAAGTTTCTTGCCTGAGGGTGCTTCATAATACCTGCAAATACAAAACATTGAAATGGACATGTTAGAAAAGGTTGCATTTTGGCAACGGGGATGAAGATGATGATGATGATGATGATGATGATGGTGCATTGATAATACATACACATCTGCAAACTTGGTGCTTCCTTCACCTCTAATCCTCAGTAAGCGTTGCCACCCAGGAGGGGGCTGAGCAATGTTGGGCTTATCAATGGCCCAGAGTCTGCTCCCATCTTGCTGTATATCTGGGGGATCATCACAAGAAATGTGAGGCCGCCATTCGCGTGCAGTTTCGCAGTAAAAGGGTCGTTCCAAAATGTGTTCTCGAATCTGTTCGTACTTGTCTTTTGTGGGTATGAGCCTCCATTTGAAACAATTAGCACACTGCACAGTGAATGCCCCAACAGAGGGCAAAACCCTAGGTGTGTGTTGATTTGGGATTGGAAACGAAATGGGTCTGTCCCCATTTTCGTTCCTTGTAGCTAAAGCAACAGAAGCAGCAGCATTAGCTGCAGCTAAAGGATCGTAGAGCACCAGCTCTTTGGATTTCAAATGGGATTGAACAATCTCATCATCTGAAGAAGAAGATGACGAGGATGAAGAGAGAGACGAAGATGAAGAAGATGAAGGGACATCAAAGGTTTCTGGGGCAGCGCTGTTTTCTTCTTCCCTTTGGAGCTTAAACGTTATTTTCTTATAAGGACTTGGAGAATCCATGGAATCTGCAGATCCCAAACACATGTGGAGAAAACATGAGACAGAAAAAGAAACATTTCTACATACACCAGATCTACAGAAAGAACATCAAACATCAAACATGTTTTCAAGGGTTTGATTCTTACCGGACATGAGGATGAGAGATCTATGACGATGATAACTTTGGACAGACAGAGAGAGTCAATCAGAGCCGTTGGTTTTGATGTAATGGGTAGATCCTACGGTCGGAGGGTCATGTCGGAACTGCATATGATCCACTCCAAGTTTTATCCTCTGTTAGAGAGAAAGAAGAAACATAAGGACGGTTATGGGCTTCTTCCCATCTGTTCAATTACTTTTATTTTGTTTTTGTTTTTGGGGTTGAAGAAGTTCAATTACTGCAGTTTTTAGTTTAATAAATCCAGACACCTAATACCAAATCCAAATGTGAAGTATTTGCATTTGGATTGGATGTAAAATGATAAATATAGGAGCATGTTTTATTTTTTTGCTTAATCAATGGAATAATTGGATAACAGTCCACATCACGTGTGATAATTTAATTTCTCAAATGGTGCGCATGCTGCAGCATCGTTTTAATTAATTTATGAGGCCTTAATTTTAAGGTATTCACAATCTAAAAATTTAACCAAAATTATTAAAACACACAAATTTAATTTGCAAGTAACCTTCTAAAAGGTTCAAAATAGGGGAGCCAGTGAAATGACAAAACACAGCACAACAAATATAAAAAATATCAAGTGTGTTCTTACTAAACCACCTCCTTCAATTGCGGGCTGAGAAAAAAAAAATACAAAAAAAAAAAAATCTAACATAAGCTCAACTCACCCAAAATAAAAATGGAAACTAACACTAGTTCAACTCACCTAAAATAAAAAACTGAAACTAATCCACAACAGGTTCAACAAGCGCCAAACTAAAATTGCAAACTAAAATGCATCAGAAAACTATGCAACTGTGATACCCAGAAAAATTTAGAGCAAATTTTTTTTTGCGGTATTACTTGATCATGGTTGACTTGTAGGTCAAACCACCACTTCTATCTAAGTTGTAAACGTGACTCGTAGTACTTTTGCTTATAGTTGGAACTACCTTTGTCCTTGTTACTGTTACTTTCTATTTTTATTTTATTTCTATTTTATTTTGTTGCTCGCGTCTTGCGAGTGAGACAAAGATTAACGGTAGTAACCTTGGAGGGACAATGTAGTAATTTCACACTCGAACTCTTAGACCCGAACTTGAGGGCGTGACACATGGCAAGAGGGGCCGGCTTCCCATTTCTTAGGAAGCCCATTTAATTTTTCCCTTAAACCTAATTATTTATTTTGGACCCTAGTACATAAATCCAAGCCCAATTATTTTCCTTTGGCATGAAAAATTAAAACCAGCTGGGCTTTTTAATTACATATGGTTAGCTTAGGCCCAAAACCCAATCAGCAGCCCACCTAGCCCCTAAGACAGCCACATACACGTTATTTAATTCTGATGGCTGTTAGTTTTGGAAACCCAACCAGCCATCATTTGTAAACTCATGTACGCCAACCCTTTCACCTTCCTCTTCTTCTTTTTGTCTGTGTTCTCTTCTCTCTCTGCATTTTTCTCTCTTTACATTTCCTCTGTAGCCAAACAGTCTTGTAACCACAAACCAAACCTTAGACAGCATTCTCGAGTTCACTAGGTGAGGAACCTTTGAGCCGAGAGAGAGAAGTCGGAGACCATCGTCTCTGAGCTACATGAATAGAAGATGTGAGGACTGATTTTGGGTAATTTTTCCTTTTGCATGTTACCTCCTTACGTTTCGATAGCCCTTCAGATTCTTTCTCTGAAGTTATAAATTTCACCAAGGCCTTGAACTAACTTTGATACCTTCATTTGTGTTTCGGGGCTGCTGGACTTTTGTTTCACTCAGGGAGAGCACACAACAATTGGTTGAGGAAGGTTTGGATTTCTCAATCCTCTTTTCATTCCTGACTTCGTTCCCAAAAACCTTTCATTTTGTCGATCAAGCCCAGGACTTGGTCATTTCTCAAGGTGATCACTAATATGGATTGTATTTTGTGAATGCATGTGCAATCCGAGAGTAGGTCTGTTCTTCTTGGTAAGTTCCTACCCTTATTTGTGAGTCAAGTTTCTCTTTTTACTTGTTTAGACTGATAGGCTGTTAAGGGTTTCATCCTTGATACATGCAAGATCAGAAAAGAGATTTGGTGCACTTGCATGCAGGTTTGAGGGTACTATCTCGTGAAACCAAGCTGTGCTTTGGGGTAAGAAGCTCTAAACTTATTTGTGAACCTTGTGAATCTATCTTGGTGTTGCTTTGGGTGTGTTGGTCTGCTTGGTTTGGCAAAAGAGTCAAGAGTTTTGAGTTTTCTGTCAAAAACTCTCTTTTTCTGGTTTTTGTAACTCCTGACCCCGAGTTACTATTTTTGAAAACTGTACTGTTTGACAAAGTATTTCGACCTGATTTTTGGTATGCATAAACTAGACATCCTAATGGTCATTTAGAGACCAAGAACACCTCAATCGGACCTCTGACGAATTAGTTATGAATTTTCTAAGCTGACCCTGAATTTCTGAAACCTGACAGCAGCGATTTCATTTTTACTAGTCTAAGTTTTTGAGTCTCCCTTGTGTTCTAGTGGTTTTAACCTAAAATGAGGTTGATGGGATGATGTTATACCTGTTTTGATTGGTTTCCTTATATTGGATCATGCGGTTTGAGGTTTTAAGACATCAGTCACTCCACCTTTGAATTTGGAGGATGAGCATTGCTCCCAAATCATAGGCTGGATTGATTGGCGAAACTGTATTGATCCACAACTCCAAACCACTTGATAATTTTTGTGAGTGACCCTCTGCATGTCTAAAATCATCCCACTAATTTTCATAACTTTTGGACTGTTACTTATGTTTTTAAAAATCCAAGACTACACCCTGCTCCAGTGATCCTATTTGCTAGCAGTCAGCTACTTTCTAATTCTTTCCTTTTTAAAACTCATCCATTTGACCACCTGAGTTATTTACATCATTATAAATTTGTTTTAAAGTCCACCTAGCATTCATTTAAATGTTTTCACTCCTTGGATTATTCATTTGGTGTCCGGGACAATCTTAGCTTGCCAAACAAGTGCGTTAATTCGGTAAAACCCCATTCTTGAACTTGGTTGTGACTTGGTGTGTTTTGTGTACTGTTGCAGGGGCCTTGTTAGTTTCTTAAGAGCTTTAGAGTTTGGGGGCAGCTCCTATAGAAGGTAGGGGGGCTTGCCCAAGTTAATTTTCTAGAAACTAACAATTGGAGAGTCTTGCTTGTGCTTGTGCATGATTGGTTGTGTATGTACATTGTAAGTGTGATACTTGCATCCATGGTGGTTAATTGTTGTGCAGTCTGGAACCTACAGGCTTAGTACTTGCTTAATTGCTATTTGAAAACTCTAGTTAAACTATAGGATGCATAAATGGTTAGATTAAAGGCCTAAACGCCTAAAGAAAATTATGTGCTATTTGATGATTAAAAGAAATAGAATTATCGGATTATAATCACTCTATAATTTAAACGTGATTTATCCTTATTTGCCTTGCAACTGGCCAGCTTGATTAATGAATTATTCCTCATAATATAATCTAATTAAATATGGTAATGAGGCTTATAAATCCCCTTTGAACTACTTGTGTGACTTATATTTCAGTATGTGAAAAACCTTGTATCATTTCTATGATTAATGGCTACTGATGAGAACCCTTAACTATGTAATGGTTTTGAGTTGATAATGTTGTTATATGTTGAACACTGAAATTGATATTGAGCATGTGCATTCCTACATGGACTTGATTTTGGCATAGGTTGATGCTAGTGGATTATGCATTCATGCATCATAATCATTTTCATTGAGTATTTGTGAAACTAATGAGAATTCAGTGTTTGGACACCTAGTCTTAGAACGAAGGGTTGCGTGAACGACCTTGGGTTTCGATTCCCTAAACCACAGTGGAAAACCCAGTGAGTAGTCGGCCCCCTGGTCAGCTCCCCATGTTCGGTCAGAACGTACTGGGATAGTACGAACTGCGTGGATACATTTGATTTGGTAGTATACTGGGTTTGCGACCATGGAGGTACCACGGGTCGTGAGAGCCGTTCTTATCACTAATTTGCGGCAGAAGGGTAGGCCGGGTAGTGATGGTACTGCTGTATAGGCTATGGTGGTCCACTGTTATTTAACAGGTAATGAGATGTGCTTCTGCGGATTGGCAAAGATACACGTGCATAAGATATTTGTTGCATGCATCTTTGACATTTTTGCCATGAAAGTACAAAATGACATGTCTTACATGATGAACTTGATATAGCATGTTATCTTGTGATTTATTACGTTTTTGTACGAATTGTGATTTATGGTGTGAAGCCCTGTTTGGGTATGGTTGTTTTTAAACGACTTGCTTGTTAAGTAAGATAAAACTTGAGATTGTGTGGACACATTTTTGGGTCGGGTGAGCCGAGCAAAGGATCCAGTGGTTTGGTGATGCTCACCCCTACATAGATTTTGTAGGTTTGGCGTTATGGTGATACTAGTGGAGATATCTGATGACGAGACACCGCCTACTTCGACGACAATTAGATATTCGAGTTCCAGCAGTTCCCTCATGAGCGAGTGAGTACCGGACCAGTGTCTTAGACTCTCGTACTTATCCTTCGTTAGTCTTTGGCTCATTAGTGTTACAAATGTTTGGCTTACTTGAGGTTTATCTATTGCAAGACTACTCTCGGGGGTGTGTCGGGTTAACCCCGGATTACTTGACTTGTAATTTGGCTATCTGACCTAGGTCGACCAAGTTACTTAGATCCTGAATCCTACCTAAATTAATTGATAATAATTAACTCGGGCCTAATATTAATAAATTAATTAGGAACACACCTTCCGACGAGCTCACTATTTAGTGGACGTTCCGCTAGTTAACTCTGCCTACCTATTTTGTACATGGGTAGAACGGTAAACTTAAGGCTTGTGCTTCTCAGTTAATGTGAGTTTGAGCCGTCGGGGGTAACGGTCAAGTTCATGTTAATTGAGGGGTACGCCGGCTGCCACGAGCTCAATTTCCCTAGGCCCGGAATTGGGGCGTGACAGCAACTACATACATATTTTTACTACACTTTGGACAAATATACGTTTTATATATGTTGATGCACAAATTTCGTCAAGTCATCAACGACAATAATCAAAACATAAAACGACAATTACAAAAGCAAACACAAGGATGTATAGTGATTCACCTGATTCCAATTAGATCCAGGCTACGTCCACTTGGTTGTGATTAGGGTTTCACTATGAATAATTGGAGATCGAATACAGAGAAATATGACAGCCCTAGAGCAGTATGTTATGAATCTCCCCTCAATAGAAAGGTGGAGGGCCTTATTTATAATAGATGGCAAGACTCTCACTTTTACAAATACCTTAATGGGCTATAACACATTTAAAGCTCAAATTTGATACAAACAATAAGGTTCTATACAGTTTAAGACCCAATATTTTCTAGGACTCAACATGGCACAAACTGGGTATCAACAATATACCAAAAGAACCTAAGAGAATATGAGAGAAAAAAATTCAAAACGAACAAAACTAAAAAAAAAAAAAACGAATTGAACCTATTAAACTAAGTGATCTAGATGTTATAAATGTTATTTTATTGTTATATTTTAATAATAAGTGTACTAGAGATTAAGTAGGATGTTTTTTATGCATTCTACGCTAATTTATTCAAATATATTAACCAATTAGCCCTTCCTATTGGAGATTATTTGTGTACTAAATTGAAAAATCATTATTTTTGTATTCTTAATTGATTGTTTTAAATTCAAAATTAATTTATCTTCTCTATTAATCTTTTGGACTTTTTTTCCCCAATTATTATCTTTCTAAATTCTGTTTTTTGGCCTAACTTTCTTCATGTGCTATTTCACCATATATCACTGTTAAGACATAGTAAGTACATACATGTATATTGGAAAAGAGTTAATTGCACCAATAGTCCACTTATTTTTCCCAAACTAAATAAGTGATCCAGTTGGCAACACTTTGGACTAAATTGAAAGTCCAAGATAGGGGACTAAATTAAAAGTTCAACATATAAGACATGGTACAAAAACTAAATTTTGTTACAATTTAGGCCACGAAAAGTCTGATGTGTTTCAGTCCATTTTTGGCTAATGTTGTCCCTCAAATTAGCCAGACATAAGTTGACTTTGAGCGACAAAATTATCTAAAATAGATGATTTTGGACCAAATTGAAACACGTTAGAAATTTTGTGGATTAAATTGCAACAACATTTAGTCCGTGGACCACATTAGGATTTTAAGAAAAGTAAGTGGACTATTAGTGTAACTAAGCCTAATTTTCTATAAAATCAGATTTGGACGCAACTATTGCTCATAAGGCTACTTTTACTTATTGTACAGTAGTCACTAGCTTTCAAAAACTGGTTTCAATTTGTCACTAACTCAAATTTTTCAAAAACTTGAATATCATTATTTCGAAATGAAAACAATAAACAGAAGATGACAAAACCCCATACAGCTTTCTACTTGTTAATTCCCCAACAACCAAACACCGCATTTCATCTCCATAAGCAATATGAAGACGATTAGCAAAACCATTCAGCAGACAAAGCATCAATCCAAGTTGGGTTATCAAAGTTAATAGATTACTTTATGGAGGAAAATGAGAAAGCAAACGTCTAAGTATTATTGCAATTGTGGCACAAACAAAACTAGCAGACATACATCCAAGATAGGTACCACTATCAATCGGACACAAACTACTAAAACATAAGCCTCATGAACTAGAGCAAATCACACCTCATAAACACAGCAGTACAGCATAGAGCCTAACCTTCACAATAGTTCCAATTGCTAGGTGATGTCAATGAAAAAGACGGTCCTCTTCCACAGAAATTAAGAAAATAGCATCAGAATACAGATTTTGTAAGAGAAACCTCACGAAAGGACCAACTTAAATAATATAAATGTTAGGTACTAATCTTATAGTCCTCAAAAACATTTGATAACTCTTGTATGATTTTTCAGACAACTCAGAACTTAGTTACTAGGACGGGAACTGGAAAAGACTCTAGGACTCTGACTAACTCTTAGGGATCATTAAATCCTTTGTTTTACACACTGTGGCTCATATCATCATATGCTAAGGCAATGGGATGAAATTGAAGTTCATCTACAAACATATGTACGTACATGTGGGGTGCTTGTGTATGTGTAGAGATAAGTATAGACTATAGCATTACAGGAAGAGGAACCTCAGATTTGCAACGTGTAAGCAAATGAGCTATTGATGCATATACTGATACAATAAAGCCCACTCATGAGGCTCATAAACTTCAATCAACAAGGGGGTGAAAATATAGTGATACGATGCAGAGCAGAGATTATATCATTCACCTGATCACTAATTTAGGCCTTCTTAATTCAATCTTAGTCTTGACACTACGTTTATTACAAATAAGCAGCAAGAGACATACCACCAGTGTAGCTTTCACAATGTATAGGTTTAGACACTACATTATTGTTTATAAGAAGTAGTCTGAGCAATCAAATCTGGAAAAACTGATGTAGCAACATGTAATATTTTACATTATTGCATGCACTGGAAAAAAAACTGATGCGACAAAGATAAAATCAAGAAATAACCAATTCAAAGATACTTAGCAGATTTCAGCAAAGCCAAACAATTTGTTCTTTAAAGAAAATGCGCCATAAAAGAGCAGACTTAATCTATTGAGAGACAGAATATAAGTTACTCCTTGCAGGAACAATAAATATTTACTGTTTCAATAGTACTAATCTCCTTATCATACTATAATACAAGTAGGCTCTCCAGAGGAGGTCCACAAAATTTTGGAAAAAAAACTAATCAAAGCCCCTTCATTTTGACTTGAAAGGATTTTGATTGGGGAAACAAGAAGGAATGAACACAACCTAAGCCCCTCCAGTTTGACTGGCCTGAGGAACCAGGGAAGGATGCCACAAAATCAAGCCAAGCATAAGGGATTAAGGGGACTTGGTTTGGTCCACAAACTTGTAAAAATCAGTAAACTTCAGAGATTTTTGTACTAGAATAACATCCAATGGTGGGTAGGAATATTGATGACCACAACATGGCAACAATAATCTTGAAGTCCGCAAAGCTTATAACACCAAAATGAGCTACAAGAGCTTCAACATATCAAGAACTGCAACCAGACAACAAGTCTGATAATCACAGAAAAGGACAACTAATAGTGTGATCATTGCTTTACTATCCCAAAAGAAACACAGAGCTATCTGCGTAGCAAAGGCAATACTAAAAATTTTTTTGGTGTCAAGAACATCAAATAAGAAAGGAAAAAAATTGCAAATACCCGGATTGTAAATGAGACAATAGGAGAAACTAGAAAGCATAGAATCATAAAATCAAGGCAGTCAACTTGGTACTCAAGAATATCAAATAACATAGAACTTAAAAGCCCAGAATACTGAATCATAGGAAGCAAAATTACGATCCAATAGATTATTATGAAGCATAAAGCCCAAGATTTCATATATTTTATAAATTCAAAATACAGAGGCAAATTTCCATCCAAAAGTAACTAATCATCGATTTATGCAAAGAGCATACATAAAACTCCACAAACCCATTTACTAAAACTAACAGTAATACCTCCCTAACATACAGAACAAAACCCTAAGCAGTACCCTGATCCATACGATGAAGATTCGACGAATAGTCACCGACCCATAACCCATTTTCGAGAATCCCAAAACCCCATCTGGGTATTAAAGGATTCGACCCGATCCGACCGGACCGGATCAGACGGGGCTGAGAAGCTGAGAAAGATGGGGCTTAGGCTCTGAGTTCATGCCGATAATGATGATCAGAGGAATGAAGCCATAGTGGGTAACCACCTTGGCCTTCTTCATGGTCCAAGTGCTCCACTCCTTGAGGCACTGAGCCGTTGATCGCTCTTCGGAGCCCTTGGAGCCCTTGCTGCCCTTGCCCTTGCTCTTCAAAGCAACCTTCGACGCCATTGTAATTGAATTTCTTCTCTGTGTTTGTGTGACTCGCTCTCTCTCTCTCTCAGTGATATAAGCCTAAATGCTAAAACCCTAATTTTAAGTGTCGTTATTGTGGCGGTGGCGCGACGTATGATTATGATAGCGGCAATCACAGCCGTTGCTTTTCTTTGGGAAAATTACACTTTTTAGCAATTATTTGGGAAAATTACACAAATCGACCTAGACCTTGACCAAAGTTTTATTTTGGTCCATAAATTTTCATAGCAGTCATTTTTGTCCTCACTTTAATGGTGCGTTTGGATAAAGTAGTTTGAAACTACTAAGGAATTCACAAATGATGGAATTAAAAATGACGTGATTTAAAATTCTAGAATTTGTAAATTCTCTTGTTTGGATAAATGTAATCATAATAAAATTTAAATACGAAATTTATAGTAGTTTTATAAAAAAGTGATGGTGATGGTGGCAACAATAAAAATGATGCTTGTGGTGAGTTGACGATGGTAGTAGGGGTGATGGCCCACGGGCGGTGAGAGAAATGGTGGTGGCAAAAATTGGGGTATTGGAGGTGGCGGCAACGGCGACATTGGTGGTGGTGGTGATGGTGGTGGCGACAGCAACGACGATGGTGGTGGTGATGGCACTGGTGATGGAGGCGGTGGCGGCGATGTCAGTGTTGGTGGTGGTGGTGGTGGTGGTGGTGGTGGCGGTGGCGGTGGCGGTGTCAGTGGTGGTGATGGTGGCAGCGACGGTGGTGGCAGTAATGGCGGTTGTGGTGGCGGCGGAGGTGGTATCGATGGTGGTGGCAGCGGGCCGTGGTAGTGGTGGTGGTGGTGACGATGGTGGCGGTGGCAGTGGTAGTGGTGGCAGAGGTGGTGATGGCAGAGGTAGTGGTGGCGACGGTGGTGGTGGTGTCGGTGGTTGTGATGGTGATGGTGGCGATGGCAGTGGCGGCGGTGGTAGCGGTGGCATGGTGGTAGTGGTGGTGGTATTGTAATTAATTGGCAAGGTGATAGGTGGACACGACTTTTTTTTTTTTTTATATATAAAAATTGGAATTTTGAAAATGACACCAATTTAGGTGGAATTTAAACTTAGAATTTATAGTCTTCAAATCCCAAGTTTTTTTTCATATAGAATTTATAAAATTCTATATTTATGGACTCAAATAAGGAAATTAGAACATGTAATTTCTTAAATGCTGAGTTTTGTTTAAATTCCAAATTTTTTTTTCTCTATCCAAACCAAGGAATGAAATTTTCGTTTTTTAGGGATCTCGAAATTTTATCACATATCCGTTATTTTTCGTAAAAATTTCGCCAAAATTTCGGTAATTTCGCCCGAAATTTCGAAAATGCCCCAAGCACATTTTGGTTAAATTTCTGGAAATTTCGCGTATAAATCGAAGGGAGGCAGAGACCGGAGGGAGAGAGGGCCGCCTTCGCCGGAGGAAGAGAAGAGATCGGGAAGAAAGAGGTCGCCGTCGTCGGAGGGAGAGGAGATCCGGGGAAGAGGAGATCGGGGAGGGGGAGGGAGAGGGAGGAGAGAAAAGAGAAGGAGATCGGGGAGGGGGAGGGAGAGGGAGGGAGAGAGAGGAGAGAGAAGAGAGAGAGGAGATTAGGGAGAGAGGACGGAGGAGGGAGGAGGGAGGAGTGAGGGGGGAGGGAGGTCTGCGTGAGTGAGGGAGGAGAATAGAAAGGTAGTCTGCAGTCACAGGTGAAAAGGAAGAAGGAAAGAAAAGAAAAGAAAGAAAAAGAAAAGAAAAGAAAAAAAGAAAAAGAAAAGAAAAGAAAAGAAAAGAAAAGGAAAGAAAAAAAAAGAAAAAAAAACACGTTTTATTTGCGTCTATGCGCTCGTTGACCCGAGACTTTTCCAACAAGACTAAAATCAAGACTGAGTCTTTTCTAATTTTTATTGTTCCTCAATGACTTGCCAAAATCACTTAAAATTCAAATAATTTACCAAAATTAACTTCGAGGTTCGAAAAACGTTCTGTAAAATCTCGTGAGCTCGTCTTAATAAATTTTATTTTTCTACTACTTCAAATTCATTTATTTCCTTCCAAAATTCCTCAGAAAAATTCTAATATCTCCGAATTAACAAGATAATTATCAATAAATCATTATTTACTTCAAAATAAATTATAAACCAACTTTTTGGGATCTCACAATCTATTTAGATTGTTTTTTGTTATTAGATTAAGTGGTTTAGAAAATAACAATACATGTCATTTTCTTATTTGTCCACATATGTTTTAAGGACAATTGGATTCAAAATGATTAAATATCCCTTAAAAAGAGGTCATTTTTATGTAATTAGTAATTAGTGAACTATTTTTATTTAACAGTATTTGCCTCTAGCGCACATTATATTCACCTTATATCATATGAAACCTACTATATAATTTGATTTCTTCAATATTTTTTATCAATGTAGTAGATAATATGTTAAATAAACATATGGTCAAGTTTCATTCAAAATTTCCGTATTTTGATAGCAATTTATGTCGTTTTTGTCTAATTTTATCGAAATCGAAATTTTAATCGAAATTTCTGCGAAAATTTCCGTCGAAATTTCCATCGAAAATTTCCTCGAAACCGAAATTTTACTCCTTGATCCAAACACACTATAAGAAAAATGTGTTCGATAAGAAGTAAGAACAAAGTTTATGTAAGATTTTCGTTAAAGTTGTCACGTGCATGGCACGTCATACTACATTAAGGACCTTTCGGTCACTCCAATCACAAATTATAAATCCCATTAATTGCATGTAAAGAAACCACATGGCAATTGTATTCAATAGGTTTTCTTCAATTTATTTTCTTTTTACAATTTTAGAGCATTGAAAGAGTTTTTCAAGATTAAGACACAAGGACGTAGGACAATGGCGGGAGTGAGGCAACAAAAATTTGATGGGAGGGTTGGGGGTTTAGTGGACATGTGTTTTGTGATTAGAGATACCGAAATACTCCATATTCAGTGGTTATGTGCAATACACATAAACATTTTTAACAAAAAACTGTAATAGAAGTTAGCATTTTTCTCAAGCAAAGTCCGAGCCCCTTATCGCGAGCCCTATCATAGCATCCAAATTCCAAACTATGTCTTACACGCGAGCTTCAAATGTCTACTTGATCTTTGAGCTAAACTTGATTCCAAATTTTAACTAGAGAATTGGAATATCTCAAAGACTAATGTTAGTTACCTTCTCATTTGTGTCTTCTCTCTTCACTTGTTTGAAATTGTACCCTTATGATCAGAATTGTTCAATTTCTAGATTATTATTTCAAAAAATTAATTAAATTAAAAATCGTTTAGTCATTTAATTACAATCAAATAAATAGATGATTTTTGTAATAATTAGATACACTCTCCATTTAATTGATAACGGTTAGATAACTAAACAATTTCTTTTTTGATTACAATATTTTAAGAGATAATTATTAAAAGGGAGACTTAGAGTCTAGTTAATTTTATGAGCCTCTATTAGACTAAGACCGGTAGTGATTTAAGGTTTTTAATTAAGTTCTTTTATTTTTTTTCTTTGACGAATTTATGTTAGGTTTTAGCTCCGCCCAAAATCTTGGAGTTAAAACCTAACATACAACCTCTACAAAGCCCACTCTACACTCTAGGAGGAGAAATACTCTTCAAATAGGGGTAAATACCTTTCAAATCGGAGAATGACTTTATTATGAATTAAAAAGATTTTTTTTATAAATTAAAAGGACTTTATTATGAATTAAAAGAATTTTCTTATAAATTTTAAAACACTCCCGGTTTCCATCTAAAAACTGTTTTTTTAAATAACTTAAGCTTAATTATCTCTTATTAAAATCAATGCCGGCCCTGGAGGGCACATAGTGCAATGCCTAGGGCCTACCTTTAAGGGGGGCCCACAAATTTTTTTATATTATATATATTAATATATATATTTAAAAATAAATTTATGTTGTAAAAAAAAAGGGTTTTTTTTTTAAAGTCTATTTTTAAAAATTTACTATTCATCCGGCCCAACCGCTACAGTGAACTACTGTAGCGGCCCACTTTTAAAAAAAACCGTTACTACAGTAACGGCGTTACTGTAGCACGCTACAGTATTTTTAAAATGCAATTTTTTTTCTTCATTTTAGTGCCATTTAGTACATAAATTACCCAAAAAAAATCATAATTTAGGTATTTTTTATTTCATAAACATATTAAATAATAACCAACATAAAACACAAAAAAATCAAGATGTCCATAATCTTTTGCATTTTATTAGTAAATATAATTGTTACTATCGAAAAGTAACAATCACCTATTACTACTGTCCGGTAGTAACAATTACCTATTGCTATTGCCCAACAGTAACAATCACCTATTGCTACTGCCAGACAGTGGCAATCAAGTAACAATAACAATAAAAATAAATTAGAAAATATAATTTAAACCTAATACAATCCTTGCTATCGAAAAGTAACAATCACATATTGCTACTGCTCGGCATAACAATCACCTATTGCTATTGCCCGACAGTAACAATCACCTAACAATAGCAATAAAAATAAATTAGAGGATATAATTTAAACCTAATACAATCTTTGTGAAATCATAAACAACCAAATGAATTATAAACCTATGATACAATGACAACAAAATAAAACAAAATCACAATAACTTGAAACTTCCGGATCTAACTTGAAACTTGTTATACGAAATAATTGATTGAATATGGCGGTGAAGTGAAACAGCCCAAAAGTGTAGGCTAAAAGGTAATTTATTTTGCATGTTGAAACTTAGTTATTATACTCTTGCAACCAGTTTTGGATCTTGACTCTGTCATGCAAGCAAGTGATTATGCAACAAACAATCTTCTTAGACTGCAAGAGACAATTGAAAGGAAAATATTTCATTATGAGAAAGTAAAGAAACTACTAAGAATATCAAGAGCGATCAAGTTATACCTCTTTGTAACCTATTGAAAGTCGTTTTGCATAATCATTGGCCACATGCTGCTTCTTTGTGCCACTAACTACATCAATTATCCCAAAAAATTCAAAGCATGTGTGCACAGTGCATGTAAAAATTATATACATGATACATCAAATAAGTTGCCACTGTCAAACAATAACAATAACATATTATTACTGACTTGAGGCTTTTGCTTCCTCAACTCCACAATCTGAAAGTTTCTTTCTTAATATTTTTTTATTCATCTTTTTCTCCTAAACCAAACTAAATAGGTAAACCAACCTAACACATTTCCATTCAGATTTCTCAAACTTAATGAGATTTCATACCATATTGCAGGAACATAAAAATCATAGTAAAAGTTTGTTACTGTTAAACAGTAACAATAATAATAACAAGTTCTTATTGACAAACAGTAACAACTAGAGCCTCACTTACATTTTCAATTTTAAGTAAATAATTGACAAAAAACCTTACATATTCAACTACTGAGTATGAAAAAATCAAAATAAGTGAGATTTCATACCCTAAGAACATAAAAATCATAGTAAAAGGTTGTTACTGTCAAGCAGTAGCAATAACAGGTTATTACTGATAAATAGTAACAACTAGAGCCTTACTTACATTTTCAATTCTAAGTCAAAAATTGACAACAAGCCTTACACCTTCAAATATTCAACATAAAAAAAAAAATCAAAATAAGTGAGATTAATTTCATAATCTACAAGAACATATATAAAAATCACAATAAAATGTTGTTACTATCAAACAGTAACAATTTGTTACTGCCAAATAGTAACAACCAAAGCTTCACTTAGCTTTTCAATTATAAGTCAAGCATTGACAACAATAGTTTCATAGCCAATTTTGATAATAAGATGAACAAACTATAAATTTAGCATGTCAAAGCATCCAGCACATCTTCGTGGTCCACAGGGAAAGGAATGAAAATGAAGGGTTGTGTTATCTACAATCATTTAATATAAGCATAATAATGTTGAATCTAGTTCAATTTATTCCAATCTCAGCATCCAAATAAATACACCTACATCAAATTCATGTAAGCTACCACATTTTGGAAAACACCCGACCGCTGAGATATTTTATGTAAAATACTAAAGTAACACCATAAACTAAGATCTCTATGGAATATTAGAAATAATTAAGGTTGAATCATAACCTTTATCACATTCACCAACTTGTTGAGCTAACAACTTGTCGCAAAACCTTTTCAGTTCCAGACACGACTATGGTAAAGAGAGCTTTGTCCTTGTTCAAACCAACAGCAAGGGACTCGATGTTGTAGCCCCTCCTAGCGAAAACCCCAACTATTCGGTTTATTATTCCACTCTCATCCCCAACAAATACAGAAATTGTATGGCGTTTCACCCTGAAATGATATATAGGATCAGTGTTAAAAACTTGAAATAGAAGATGTGCACATTGGAAAGCCAAAGAAGGCTTTCTCAGTAGCCTTTTCAGATTTAAAATTTCTGGCTCATTTATGAAAAATTGCAAGGACCAACGGTCACAGTAAAATCAAATTTTCAAACCCTAAAAATTTCAAAATCGTAATTCCTCAAAATTGACAAGCAAAATCATGGGGAAAAGAAAGCTCTTGATTAGAAGAGTAGGAAAATACCACAATCGAGTAGAGTCACCGTCGAGTTCACCTGAAAATTGGTCGAAAAGCTTCTGCTTCTTGACGTCGATCTGCCGCCGTCGCTGGGTGGTTGGACGATCGAAGGCCATGGGAAGGAAGAGGAGAGAGAGGCGAGCATGGAGAGGTGGGTCTCGCCGCCATCCATGGCTGGACGACGATGCATCGAGGAGAGAGAGAGAGTGACGTTGAAGAGAGATAAGAGAGCGAATGGTGCTGAGTTTGAAACGAGAGAAATGAGAGAAGGAGTGGGGGAGAGACGGAGAAAGAAACGGAGGAAGGAAAAAAGGACCGGATTGGTATAAATTGGCCTTGCTTCGAATATCAAAAAAAGACCTGGGTCTTAAAAGTAGTGAAAGCCTAAAATTGGGCTTTATAATCATTTACTTAAAAAAAAAAAACAACTACATGCCTACTACCTACAGAGGCCCAAATGGCCGAATCCAATGTCAATATAAATCAATACACGAAGGCCTAATGTGAATTATCAATTATGTGATTCAAATTTCAAAAAAAAAAGTTTAGAAACTTATGCCTTCAGCCTCCTCTTTTCTCAAAGAAAGAGGAAGCTTTACTGTGATGCGGCTAGTGTATTTGAAAAATTATAGGCCTCCATGACTGTAACCAATGATGGAATAAAGAATGCACATCAAAATTAAAAATACTAAAGTTTTATGTTGCAATTTTCTATGTCAGAGGAAATGTTGAATAGATTGGCAATGTTATATATTGAAAGAGATGTGTTGGAAAAACTTGAATTTAAACCATTATTGATAATTTTACTTCTAGAAATGTTAGAAGAATCAGTGATGTTTGCTACTATTTTGCTCTTGTAGGTGATCATAACTTGGATAGTTGGATATTATTGAACAGTAGTGCTAGACATCCCACATTTTTATACTATAATTTCATACCACCTTATGTGGCAACTTACATGGCATTCATGCATTGGACACTAAAAAATAAAAATAAAAATCTAAAAAGAAAAAGAAAAAGAAAAATTTTGTCCAATAAAATAATGACACGTAAGATGGTATAAAAATGTGGTAAATATAACATTAGCTAATGAAAAAAGTGTGATATTATTACTATTTTTATTTTGTCATAGTTAATTTGAAATTATTATTAATAATTTTGTTTTTAAAAATATTAGAAGAAGACATTTTGTTAATGAAAATGAATAATTTCGATTATAAAACTACACTACGGAAATAATAAGAAGAGATAAAGCAACTAACATTCTTCTCTCTCAACATAGAATGCATTACCTCTATATTTCAGTTAATCTTAAAATTTTACGTAGTCCTTGCAAATATATATATATATTTTTGTAATTGGGAAAGAAAAATCGAACTTCGGGGCCTTATACAACTAATATTTTTACCAAAGTTTTATCGCTGCAGCCATACAGCGGATAGATAGCTCAGAATTTAACGAAAGGTAAATGTAAATTAGATGCAAGCCTACAAGAGTCGATAGAGAGTGTAGAGATTGAGTGAGAGAGGGGTAAGAGAGCAGCGAAAGCAAGCAAGAAGAAGGAAGGAGAAATGGGGGGAGGAATGGAAGCAAACAAGAACAAGTTCATAGAGGAGTGGGGCTCCGCCAGAGAGAATCTCGAGCACAACTTCCGCTGGACTCGCCGCAACTTTCTCCTTATTGGCCTCTTCGGCATCGCCGTCCCCATCTTCGTCTACAGGGGCATTGTCAAAGATTTCGTAATACTCTCTCTTTCTCCATCATTTTTCGTTGATTTTTTTGGCAATTAATCTGTGGATCCGATTGGTATTGAATGGATCGTTATTTATTCCACTTCTGGTTATGGAATTTAGATTGATTCCTCATTAGCTCTCTTGGGTCTTTTTTTTCTTTTAAAATTTTCAGCTACTGTTTGACTTTTAAGATATCATTTTTCTCAAATTATGTTGTTCAAAGATTTGGGTTTTGACCCAATTTAGCTTTTGGGAATTAACAGGCATTTGATTCCCTATTATGTAAAAATAACATAAGCTTTGTTACAATTTTTAGGAAGTATGGTTTTCTTGTTCATATTTTCGTCTTTGTTTGTTAGAACTTATATAGCACTGGTAATTGTGTAAGCGTTTTGATGTCATAGATAGTTCGCGTGCTTTGGCCCTTGGGGCACTGCAAATGGGGGTAGAATCATGATTTGTGAAATGTTTGCAATATTAGAACCCTTTGGCACATTTTAGGGGTTTTACCAAATTCCATTTTTGTCATAAACTTTAGCTTCTACAATAATGAGCCTACAAATGGATGACTTTCATCCCCAAAAGTGGTTCTGCAAGTTATGATTTATTTTAATGTTGAGACCCCTATGGAGATTTATTTTGGTGAGACCCCTAGAAGGCCTTATTTAGATTGGAAGGTTTCAAATTTCTTTTGATGAGACCCCTGGAAGGTTTCTCTCTTCTTCATCGTCGTCCCAAGGGGTACACTCTAATCCCCATACTGTTGCTACATCTTATAAAAGCCCCACTACTACACATATTTGTATAACCTTTCTCAACATTACAGCCTCCTAATGCTAGAAGCCCTTGAAGTCCTTCAATAGCTACACCCTCAATAAGTTAATGAAATTTTCCTGTTTTCTAAAAAAAAAAAAAAAAAAACAGTTTTACCCTTTGCCTTCCAGAACCCGTACATTAACTTTCTTTTTACCATAAGCCTTTAATCCTAAACCTTTACCCTGTCTATATTGATTTCACTATTTCAGGCAGCCTTAGTCTTTGAATTTTGTACCTGTCCTATGCCACTTGCATTAATGTGCACTGAACCCTAACATACTATACTTTGTTGTTATTTATTTTTGTTCCTTGTACCAGAAGGATTTTTCTCGCACTGTTGAATTGTCAGTATTGGTGCGATTGTTCTCTGTAAAATGTTTGTAAAACACCTGATTAGGGATGGTCCGAAATGCATATTGAGAACCCTTTTCGTGTAGTGAAATCATAAGGAAATGCTAGGATGTATGGGAGATGGGTGTAAAATGTAATATCATAAGTAGCTAGGGGAGAGAATGAAAATTCCCATGCTCAGTCACTCAGATTGGAGAGCAGCAATGTTTGACTTTCAAGAGCATTTCTTTGAGTTTCTAAATCTCTTATGCATTCTATTGCAGTGCCAATGATATTTCTCCCTGGTGGAGTCTTTGTATTTGATTAACGTAGGTAGTCAAAGATGTTTCTCCATGGAAGTAAATCTTTCTGCAGGAACAAAGGCTGAAAGACTTAATCAAATGCAATGCCATGTTGCTTGGCCGATTTTTTTTTTTTTTTTGGGGGGGGGGGGGGGGGGGGGTGTTTGAAGCAGAGATTTAGATGATATCATTGTTAGCTTCTTGTTTTGCATTGTTTTTCCTTTTTTTGATTTCATTTTCAGTTGCTGTATTATGTTAGAAAAAATTATTGTTAGTTTGGAGTCTTGTGAAACATTTTTTTTCCCTTTGCATCATTGATGTCATGAAATGCACTTCTTTGTATTGTTTTGTTTGAACCTGTTCATTTGTAATCAGTTTCCCAATTACCTGATTTATTTCTTTGTTGTAAGGTTGTGCCCTCGTCCAACTACTTCACTTCTCCCAACCTAGTTCTATTCATTCTTATGGCATATTTCCTCTAAACCTCATATAACTATTCAAGGCACTTTTCTTTTATTTATTCGTAATGGTAACAGTAACTAGTTTTTCTCTGAAAACTCTTTTTTCTTTAGTACTTATTCTTTAAGACAAGTTAATCCCACCGCTCTCTACTCTCCTTTTTCTTTCATTTTTTTCCCTTTTGTCTTTCATTGTTAGAGCCTTATGATTTTTCATATTAAATTTACTTATCACAAAGAAGGATAGGTGTAAGGCTTTAAAGTTGTCTGATGCATATTTTATTCTGATACTAAAATTAGTATTAGTATTGTAAGAGTTATGGTTTTGCAAGATGTGATTAATCTAAATATTAGGTACTTTACCTTGTTTCTATATTACTTCTAAATATCTTTGATTAGTTACTGATCTGTTTATTTATCCCAAGTATTTGCACGGATGAAATTGTCCGCTTGCGAACACGCACACACACAATGTGGCTGTTCCAGTCTTGCAGTTAACAAATCAGTTTCCTAACATCTTGTCTCCTATGATGACAGCATATGCAAGATGAGGATGCAGGCAGACCACACCGGAAGTTTCTGTGAGCACTAAGATGATGTTTTGCAATAACTGTGGGAGGACTAAGTCACAGAAGGTTCTCTACAGGACCACAGATTTCCCTCTCCTGGTATGGGAATGTATTTTCTTCTCTTTGTCAATCAATGGAACGTAATGTTATGCGAATTTGCATTGTATTTTTCAGTTATGATTACTGCACAATCAACAGCCAACTTCTGTCATTTATAATATTTTGTCTAGATTGGTTTCTCTGCATTCTTGGATTCTCTCTCTCTCTCTCTCTCTCTCTCTCTATATATATATATATATATATATACAGTCCGATTCAGACCGTTGGATTAGATCAACCGACCGTGATCCAACGGTCAGATGCGGCGTTAGCACGGTGCGAACGTCCGCACCTGATCGGCTCCGTATATATTATATCTATTTATCTCTGCACACATATTGAAATGGGACAGAAATACATCCCTCATGAGTCATGACACCAACCAAAAGAACAATATCTTAAATCATAGGCAAATTTAACTCCACATGCCAAACTTTAGGGCTTGTTTGGGAGTGCTTTTGTGAGAAGTACTTTTGCTCAATAACGCTTTTGGTGGAAGTGTATTTATTATTTTTTTAGAATAAAAATACTAGTGCTCATTGTAAATACACTTGAAAATGCTTTCTAAGTAAGCACCTATCAAGTGCTTCTCTAGAAAGTATTAGAAAGCACTTTCAGTTGTTTATGCTAAAAGCCTATCTGCAAACACTTTTAATATCTTCTAAAAGCATTGCCAAACAGGCCATAATGGGCAAATGGAACTCTAAACAGGTGGGGTTTAAGACAAGAGAAAGCTAACCATCATCATATCAAGACGATGAAGCAGATTTACATCAACTCTAGGTTAATTAGGCCATTTTTAGCAGGAGTAATTAGTGTGTCTGACTATACCAGGCTTTTAATCTCATCTGTCCAAGAATCCTACAATCTACATCATGCCATGTCAGCTAGCTTTAAATTTATTCTTTTTAACACCCAAACAACCAGAGGCAAAGAACGGTTTTCGAGTCAGACGAGCTTCTTCATCTTCTCTTGTTCCAAATCACTAAAGGCAAGCCTTCTCAACCTCAACCTCAACCTCAACCTCCAGACCATGAGTTTTCTCTATATTCATTTTCTCATGAAAATATTGGGTGCTTTTGTTATAAATACTGAAGTTTAGTTTGCAATTTTTCCTATTTCCTTGCCAAAATTTAGAGAAAACTAATACACCCACCTCCAGTAGAACCTCACTTTGAAGAGGAGAGGGAAACTAATACACCCAAAAACTAAGAAAATATAAACCAAACTCACCTAAAGAAAGGAACTGGAACTGGATCCTGTATCCTCTACCAGGTTATTTTGGAACTGGTAGACAAGTAGAGGATCCATGTCATATTTTGGAACTGGAACAGCCACATACACAAGCTTTTCCAGCACAAATGGGGGAGAGAGTCTGTATGAATGGAAAGACACTCGTCCATACGCAATAATCACAAAAGTGAGGTCTATGACATGGGACAAAATCCATAAGATTCTTCAGCGACCCATCATTGAAATTGTAGGAGAAAACCATACCAAACACACACATCAGCACTTTCTGCTCGAACGACACTCCGAACTGGAGCCCGAAACCAGTTACTGGGAATCCCAGGACGTATACACATCACTCAATCAACTCTTAAGGCATGAAGATTGAAATGGTAACTAATAGACCATGCAGCATAATCGTCCTCCCAACTCCAACACATTGAATTCCACAGCATTAGATTTGGTGGCCATTACTATCAGATGCACATGGCCTCTAGACTCCCCGAAATAATGGACTTTTTCTTCACGGTCAAGAAACTGAGGCACATGCATTAGGTTCAAGCACTCCGTGTCCACATTGAAGTAAAGGGAAGTCTCCTTCTCACTGAACCAATGAAGTGCACGCTTGCAAAACGCAGGGTAGAGAACAATTATATGGTGGATGGTGGATCGAAAGATACGGGTTCCAAGTTTTGGTGTGAGAATCAAAGAAAGCCACCCGGCTGCTGCTTCCTCTGAAGTACACACTATTTTGAACCGTGAGGTGAATGGCCGGGAAGAATAGAAAGCCAGATTTAGAGCAAGCATTTGACACTCCAACTCGAAAAAATGGTTGGGAAATGAACTGCTTGGTGGTGGGATTGCAAACATGGAATCTAAAACCATAAAAAATGTACCATTTAAATCGAATGTATGGTCTAAGGTACCAATTATCTAGTGAAAGGAAATGTGGTAGGTGACGTGGAGCATATGTGGTCACTCGACCTAAGACATGTTGGTTACCTTGACTCTAATTATATCATGATTAGAGCATTTAACCCAAATCTAATTGACAATAAGAGAGACTCAAGATCCTTATAAGCACTTATACAATGCTAAACTTTTCTAATGTCAGATAACACACTCTACATTCTTACAGTGGGGTCATGAAGAATTTCGCTTAGGTAGAGAAACATCGAAGCAAGCCATTACAGGATTGTAGAATCTTGACACGTGGGGCACCGAGACAGGTCAGATATGGAGGAGGAGCTGAAGTAGTGGGATTGTTGTTGCAGTGTGTGAGAGTGAGAGGAAGGTGTTGGAATTAGGGGGTGGGTAGGGCTTCCGCGGTGGCGGGTGTGGGTGGTAGAGAAGTGGGGGCTGGAAGTTTGGATACAAATTTGAAGGAGAAGAGGGATTGTGGGGGAGTCGAAGGAGGATTTTGGATAGAAAGAATTCAAACAAACTTGAAAACTACTCCAGTTCTCTCTAGTCTGTACAAAAAAAAAAAAATCAATCAGATTGTTGGGAAAGGGATTGAAGAAGAAAACAAAGAACTTGACACACATGCCTATTCCACGATGGTCAAGCTCACATTGATGTGTATTGTGGCAGCTGCAAGTCAATGCATATATCTTGTGAATTGTGACTGAGGTTAATAGTTAACACAACACAAAATATTGAGGGCCCGTATTGCATCATCTAAAGAGTTTTTTTCGTTCCAACTAAAAAAAAAGAGTTTTTTTTTTCGTTACATGCAAAGGATGAAACCTAAGATTTCGAGATTAACTGAGAGTGAGTTGGGTAATGAATTAGAATTATGATAAGTTTAGCTTTTAATTTTTAAGATTGAATGTTGATTTATAGTATTATTTTCTCATTTTTGGAAACTGATTGAAAAGGTTTTTAATAATTTTATTCATCAAATCATATGGTTCAAATAGTTTTATTCTAAGTCAATAAGAGATCGACTCTCCTTTTGCCACTTATTAGGGAATATCGGTAAAATTAATTTGTCTGCCGCTTTCTTTTATAACAGAGTCGTTATTCTCGACTGACATAGAAGTCTTTTGCACCGGCGAAATAAATTATGATGCATGCTGATTCGAATACAACCCATTTAATTGAGTGCTAGAAACTAGAAAGTCAAACAATCTAACACACATTTATTAAATGAGAAGACACCAAAACATTTCATGTAATTTGTTTAATAATCAATTCATTGTTAATCAAATAAAACAAGACGGCCCATGTAATTTCGGGAATTAGGTGAGAATGAGGTGAAATACAAATTCGGATATGAGTATGGGTAAAATTTAGAGTTATAGTGTAAAATTTACCATTCTTAGTTTTAGAGTTATAGTGTAAAATTTAGCTTCCAAATTTGAGTCAAGCGAAAGTCTAAACCATAGAAGAGAAAAAATAATAATAATAAAAAAAGTAAAGGGCCAAAAAACCGGAAAAAACGGCTATAAGTGTAAAGAAAACAAAAAAAAAAGGACCGGGGCTAGAAAAAGAGTGAAAAAGATGCCAAGACATGTACGAATAGGGGTGGGTTCGGATCGGTAACCGAACCGAAACCCCTAAACCGAAGACCGAACCGAACCCTTCCGGTAAGCCTCCACGGCAACCGAGACCGAGACCGAAAAACCGGTAAACCGATGTTCGGTCAACCGAAGAATCCGGTCGGCTCGGCTCGGTTATGGGCCTAGACCGAACACATGTTGGGCCATGTTTTGGGCCACATTTTGGGCCATTTTTGGGCCTTGACTCCATTCACTAATTTAGTATAATATATTAATATTATGATTTAGGGTATTTTTAATTAATTTATATATATATATTAAAAAACATATAAATTAAAATTATAGGGGTTTATAAATTTATATATGTTTTATATAAATTATAGAAATGTATTATATAAAATTATAAATTATTTATTAGAAATGTATAAGAAATGTATTAGAAATGTATAAAAATGAATTATGTAAATGATTTGTTAAATATATTCGGTTCGGTTCGGTTTACCGGCGGTTTAAGGATATAAGAACCGGGACCGAGTCCGAACCTCCCGGTTCGGTAGTCAAACCGAACTTCCGGTACGGTTTTATTTCAGTACGGTTTTTTTCGGTATCGGTTGGGCCAGTTTCAGGCTCGGCCTCGGTTTTTCGGTCAACCCGACCCAGCCCTATGTACGAACATGTCATGTATTCACCTTCTGATTATTGTTTCTACTTTCTACATGTTTGTTGACTGTGTCTGAGTTGTGACTTGTCATGCAAATTGTGTCCATTGTGAGAGTTGGTGACTCACAACTCAACTCACAAGTGTCCACCCAACTCACTGAGACAAACAGCTGAACTCGGAGACTGTACAGAAGACTGAGAATATGGCACCTGAGAGAGGCAGAGGAGGAGGTGGAAGAAGAAGAAGAAGCTGCAAAGCCACAGAGGAATATTCCGGTGCAGCTGCTGCAGTGGCCAGCTCAGTAGACCTCTTGATCGAGATCCTAATGCACCTCCCAGCAAAGCCGATTCTCAGATTCAAGTGTGTTTCAAAGCAATGGTACTCTATAATCTCTAATCCTCAATTTACTATCAATTACGCCAAAAGAAATCCAAACCCTCTTTTGGGTTTGTTGTTGAATGGTCGTCTACAGCCCTACCCTGAATTTTTCTTCGTTTCCCTTGGAGGTTATCGCCAAATTGGGAGAGACCCAAAATTCCTTAGCATCCCCAAAATCGAAATTCAACATTTCTGTAATGGGTTGTTGTGCTATTCCAAGCCTCACATGGATGCCCCTGAGTTCACTTCTTATTATGTTTGTAATTCTGCTTCTGGGGAGTCCAAAAGAATAAGGGTTCTCGGAAGTCCATCAAGCATGAGGTTGATGGCTGTTAATTTGGTATTTGATCCTTCAAGTTCACCTTATTACAAAGTAGTTTTTGTTAGTGAAACATCTGGGTCAGAATTGTATCATCTGATCAAAATCGATATTTACTCGTCTGAGACTCAGTCTTGGAGACCCAGCACAAAGGGACTTTTCATTGTGCCATATGATGTAGGCTTTGGCAATGGGGTTTATTGGAATGGTGCAATTTATTGGTTCTATCAGAAGAAGAGCACTTTGGCTTATTTTGATTTGGATGCTGACTGCCTTGAAAAATTGCAAATGCCACCACTTCCTCAGGGTCAGGGTTCGTACCCAATGATTTTCGATTATTTTGGCGAGTCAGATGGGCATTTGCATCTTGTTGGGACCTGCAGGCCTAGGACTACTCTGTTCACTGTCTTCGAAATGCAGAACGATAGGTCCGGGTGGTTTGTGAAGTATCATGGTGATTTTTACGCTTTAGCAACTGCCTTTCCGAAGATGGTTACTCATAAACCGAGTAGGCCTTATGTGTTTTCTCCAGTGAGCCTGTTTAGAGGAAAAGAAGAGGAGTTGAGCATTGTGCTAACAATACCTGGGAGTGTGGTCCAGTATAATGTCAATGCTAAGACCTCAAAGAAGCTCTGTGATCTGCCAAAAGGTTTCATTTTCAATGAATTTTCAGCACAATACATGAAGTTTAAAGCGCATCAATACATTGAGACCCTTGCTTCCATATGAAACCGTATGAAAGCAGTGTTTATGTGGTATCTCCTCCCTCTCTTCTTCCTTAACTTTATAAGGATGATTTTGCTAGTGTTTCTATTTTATACTTGTAACCAAGTTGTAAGTTATGCAAACAAAAATTTGGCTATATAAGAACTTTAGATGGAGGAGTATAACTTAATAGTCTTAATTGCTGTCTAACTGAGACTAACTTAGAGCCTTGTATGATTGAGAAGTTACAAATAACAGTTCTTTCTTTCATGTGTTTCGACTGCTATGAAATCTTTTGGAAGAAAGAACTTTCCATATTGCAGATAGATTGGAAGGAGTGTGATAAATTGTTTTAAGGGAGGTGGGAAAGATATCAAGAATATAAATTTATTTTGGGAGATATATCTTCCCGGAAAATATATATTCTTGGCCTCCTTTCTTTGCTGACTGTTGATGGATGCATTATGGTTACTTTTAATGTGAAGTGGGTGCATTATGGTTTCTTTGATAATTTTTGTAGTCTTTTATTATAGAGCACTGAGTAATTCTTTCTATGAATGGAAATTGACTTTACCTTATGGAGCAATAACATGGGCTTATTGTTAACAAAGACAGAGTAGTGGGTCGGATCTCTGTCTTTCCTTGCTATATGTATGAGTCTGACACCCTCTTCTTGGGTCTCCCATTGAAACAAAACCCCAGGGCAAAATGCAGAGTCTCTGTCCCAATTCAGCAGAAGCTGTAGCCAACAACGAAGACCTCCTTACACAAATCCTTCTGTGGTTGCCTGCTCGGTATTTTCTCCGCTTCAAATGCGTCTCCAAGCATTGGCTCTCTCTTATCACCAACCCCAAATTCTGTGACCGCCACACCCTCCTCCAAAACCCAAACCCCAAGATCTCCGGCTTCTTCTCCGAGATGTCAATTCCTGATTTCTACTGCATATCTCTTCCCAACAATGAAAACCCATGTGGGTGTCCCCCAGAACCACTCAATTTTATCCAAGACCCTGAAGGCATAGAAATCCTGGACTCCTGCAATGGCTTGCTTCTGTGCGGTTCCTGCAGTGAAAGAGACACAACCCGCAAATATTATGTGGTCAATCCCACTACCAACAAATTATTGACGCTTCCAGCTACTATTAAATCCACATACATTTGGAGTGTTACTTTGGCTTTTGACCCTTCCAAATCCCTGCATTACAAGGTTATCTACGTTCGGAACACTGATCGGCGATTACAAGTGGAGGTTGAGATATATTCGTCTGAGACTCGAAGTTGGAGGTTGGGCAAATCTACTTTCCTTAATTCATTTGGTATCATCCCATCAATTCATGGGGTATACTGCAATGGCGCAATTCATTGGATTAACTCGTCAGGTACGCTTTTACATTATGACATAGATGAAGAGCATTTTGGAGTGGTGGTGTCTAGCTCCCCAAGTTACAAGAACGGGGAGAGTATATATTTGGCAAGTCCCATGGACGTTTGTATCGTGTTGAAAATTATCATCCTGATGTTACTGAATTTGTTGTGCTGGAGATGGGGATGGACTACTCTGCCTGGTCTGTAAAGTACCATGTTGATCTTCACCCGATAATATCCTTATTTCCTGAGATAATGGAGGACTATTTTTGTGACCCTGGTGACTGGGACTCTTATAGATTTGTTGTTCTCTCTGTTGCTCGAGAGGAAAATGAAGAGGATTTATCTCTGTTGGTGCATATTCCTTGTAAGGTCGTCTCTTACAATCTGAAGGATAGGACCTTTAAGAAACTCTGTGACTTAACTCCCAAAGGCACTCTGACTCAAACTGATTTACAAGATGAATGGTATCAGTATATGGAGACTTTGGCTTGTGTCTAATGGTCTTTCTGCATAGACTTGCATGTGATTTTAGTTCTGAGTTTTCTCATTTTCTGCTCCTCTTTTCAGTTTCGATCATGTGAACTTGATCAATTAACTTCTATTGCTATTGTTGGGAATGTTATTTCTCATTTTGTCATCTTTTTATATTTTCTGTGAATGTCTTACTAAGTATATGTATTTGCTTGCTGAGCTGTGTTAGCTCATTCTTTTTTCTCCCATTTCAAATTAGCTTAGATTAGAAGTTGATTCACTTTTGAAGTTTCTATTCCCAAAGCACTCTATCCTCCTCTGGATTCGAAGTTGCTGTTGCCACAATTTGACACAAGATGATGCCTTTAGAGGCAAGACTACGGTGGTGGTGACAGAATTGAGGGTTGGAGACACATTTGAATCTGAGAAGAGACTTTACAGGCAATGGATCATTGAGTGTCACCATTTTTCTGCTTTCAGATCTCATGATCAGTAGTACACTAGTACTTAAACAGCATTAATGCGCATATGGCTAAAATTTAGCAACAAATATACAATACTGAACCACTGTTAAAGTCTCAATGAAAAAGTAAAACCATTAATTTGCATTTGGTCATTGACAACATGTGCAAGAATTGGCTTAACTTCCAAGTTTCTTATTCAATCTCACCAAAAAATCTGATTCTTTTCTGACTTCTCTCTCTCTCTCTCCCTCTCCCACTTAGTTGCAAACGTTCGCATCTTTCGTCGAGCTTTGTCGACGTTTATGTTATGGTTTAGCTTCGGAATTTTGGGCTTTGCCATCTAAGAAAATTGCCTTAACAATAAGAGCATGTACAATGCACAATGTCAATACAAGCTTATTAAAATAGCATGAGTCAATAGCTATCTGTGTTTTATATTTTCGTATATTCTCTTACAAATTAAAATTTTTAAATTTATTTATTTCAAATATTATACCATTAAAATTAGAGATAATTAGGCTTAAATCCTTTAGAAAAACAATTTTTAGATGGAGACCGGAAGTGTTTTAAAGTTTATAAGAAAATCATTTTAATTCATAATAAAGTCATTCCCCAATTTGAAGGGTATTTCTCCCTATTTGAAGGGTATTCCCCTCCTAGAGTGTAGAGTGGGCTTTGTAGAGGCTGCATGTTAGGTTTTAACTCCAAGATTTTGGGTTTTGAGTTAAAACCTAACATAAAGCCATCAAAGAAGAAAAATAAAAGGACTTAATTAAAAACCCTAAATCACTACCGGTTTTAGTCTAAGAAAAATTCTTAAAATGGACTGAACTCTAAATCTCCCTTAAAATTATGTCAATGATATCTTTAAAATGAACCAAATATTTAATATTTTTTAATATTTTAAATTAATACCTAAATTTTAAGTTCTCTATTTTAGATTATAGTATAAAATAACAAGTATATTAGTAAAAAACCATAATTAATATAATAAAAACCAATTTGTTGCAATAATCAATTGGTTTTAAAGCAATTATGCCCCTGTAATTGGAGAAATTATTTTGTGTAACCGATACATGGCCACGTGGGATAACCAATACATGTGTCAAAATAAAAATTTATGTTATTAATACTATAGTAAATAATTATAAACCCCCTAATTCTATTTTAGTTAATTCATAACCTCTAACCATTTTTGTAGTTAATTCATAACCACCTATTTTACTTAAATTTTTGTCTAAACCCCCTAGTCAATGGATATATAGCTATTGTTGACTTTTATTTTTGTTATAATTTCAGTTGTGCCCCTTCCCAATTACTGCACATGTGCACATCACTGACATCACGCATCCACACTTTTATTTTTGTTATAATTCCAGTTGTGCCCCTCACCCAGTTGCATGATCCACTCGCTGACATCGCCCAGCTGCTGACATCACCCGTGCCATCTCCATCCCATATCTAAAAAATTGAAAAAACAAGTTGTGTGAAAAATGAACAAATCAATGTTTGAACACCAGACCTTGTACAAATGGGAAGCACAACCAACTCATCCAAGTTGCAACTTGTATAAGTGTAATAGAATTAACTATATTTATACAGTTTAGAGCCTTGTATGATTGAGAAGTTTGCAAATAACAGTTCTTTCTTTCATGTGTTTCTACTGCTATGAAAGAAAGAACTTTCCATATTGCGCAGATAGATTGGAAGGAGTGTGATAAATTGTTTTAAGGGGGGTGGCCGGGAAAGATATCAAGAATATAAATTTATTTTGGGAGACATATCTTCCCGGAAAATATATATTCTTGGCCTCCTTTCTTTGCTGACTGTTGATGGATGCATTATGGTTACTTTTTATGTGAAGTGGGTGCATATATTTATCATCTCAATCATGGAGACCCCATTTGAGCTGAATGATTCACATATTGACTACCCCTCTAAAGTCTACTTATTCTTTTGTTTAATTAAAGTAAAAGAAATCAAGATTCCACAACTTTTAGTTTTAAATCTTAAGGTATTGATTTAATGGTTAGGAGATCACTTCGAAAAGGAGTGGGGCCCTGAATTTGATTCATGGCACCCTTGACTTGAAGGTGAAATATTGATTAGATACCACGTTTTCTTTCTGGTGTCACTCATCCCAGATTTCTTCCTGCTTAATTAGCCTCTCGGGTTATCGTCTACCCATCATTTGGTCTTAAAAAAAGAGATTATATGTAATGCGTGACGTACATTTAAACCAACCCACACCATACAGATCACCTAATATATTAGGCCTAAGCCATAAAATATCATTTTTCAGGAATAGTACAAACCCAGCAAAGAATACACCATTGACAATGTGAGAAACTCAATAGGAAAATTCATCACATTCTGGATCCCAAAGTTACAAGCCATGTTTTAGATCTCAATTGAACAAATAATATGGGGATGGAAACATCTTGAGATGATCAAACACTAGTCAGAGTCTCTATAAACTGATAAGCATGGAAGCATCCAATCTGTAATGTAGTGTTTGTTTTGGTGGAATTTGGACCAAAATCACAAAGCTTCTTGAATGTCCTATCCTTGAGATTATAAGATATAAGCTTACCAGGAATGTGCATCAACAGTGATGAATCATCTTCACTCTCTTGCACAAAAAGTAATGCAAATGCATAAAAGTGAGAGTCTTGGGGGTAAAGGTAGTTCTGAACCATCTCTGGAAATGCATCTACAATTGCAGAAAGGTCAACATGGTACTTCGGAAGCCACTTCGAGTAATCCTTCTCCATCTCAAAGACTTGGAATTGAGTGGTGCTAAGGCCATAGATTTCAACAAGGTGTAAATGGCCACCAGACTCACCAAAATATCTGAACCTCCTCTTGCCCCATCTCTCCTGTGATGGAGGACCAGGCATTTCTCCAAGGCGCTCTTGACCGATATCAAAACATAATGAAGCCCCTGTTGGACTAATCCAATGTATTGTACCATTCCAGAGCACCCCATTGTGAAACACCATGTCGAATGGCGCAACAAAAGGAGACCCAGAAAGCCTCCAAGCACGAGTTTCGGATGAGTATATCTCAATCTGATAATGATCATAAGCTGCAGGTGAAGAACAACTTCGAATGCAGATGACTTGGTAGTGAGGTGATTTAGAGGGATCAAAAGCTAAATGAACACCAAAAATTGTTGTGAATCCATCATACGTCCCATCAGCAGCGTTAGGTGGAGGAAGCATTAAGAATTGCTTTGTTGAAGGATTGCAGACGTAAAAGCTTCGACTTTTTCCCATCTTGAAAAAGCTGCTGCACAAGAGCAAGCCATTGCTGGACTGCAAAATTTTAATACCTGCTGAGTCATGGATGAAGTTGAGGGAGGTAAAGGGTGGCCCGGAGTCGCTTCTGCCACCATGGAGAGATATGTAATCGATTAGACCAAGGATTCGACACAAGATGATGCCTGCAGAGGCAAGACTACGGTGGTGGTGACAGAATTGAGGGTTGGAGATGAGAGAGAGCCACTGCTTGGAAACAGATTTGAATCTGAGAAGAGACTTGACAGGCAGGTGTATGAGGATATCTGTGATGAGATCTTGGTTGCTAGCTACTGCTTCAGCTGCAGGCAATGGATCATAGAGAGACAGCATTTTTCTGCTTTCAGATCTCATCAGTACTACTTAAACAGCATTAATTAAAACAGCATTAATTAATGGGCATTATGGGCGTATAGATAAAATTAAGCTGCAACAAATATACAATGCAGAATCTATTAGCTCCCAAGTTTCTTATTGCTATTGCATACTTTGCATTTGGTCATTGGCAGCATGTGCAAGAATTGCCTTAAAACTTCCATGTTTCTTATTCAATCTCACAAAAATTTCTTCTTCTTTTCTGACTTCTGTCTGATAGCTTCCATCTCACATCTCTCTCTCTCGCCCTCTCCCTCTCTCATCCTCATTATACCATTATATGCAGTGGGAATCTTCTTTAGTGCAATTAAATGGGAATTCAGTGATATAATAATATCAATTATTCGACCAACTCTTTATAGCCACTAACTCTTTTCTGGAGATAAGAATTAAGGATGGTGGGATTAATTAAAAGCATCAAAATTATGAACCCACGACTCCACGAGTGACATGTGAAGACAATTTGAAAAATGTGGTTCCCACTTTTTCTAGAGATACTCTAAAATATTAGAGAATTTATGTTGATTGTTGAAACACAAGAATGGGTGAGAGAAGGAAGAGATGGTATGGTAAGAAGAAAGAGAATGAGTGATGCAATTAAAGTAAAGTATCCTGTATCCTATCAAATTACATTAATCCAAACCTCTTTTCTTGAACACCACGTCAGATATACTTTACTACATGGGTCCAAACAAAACATGTGGTTAGTTAATTTGGTTTTGTTATTTAATTAATTCTTTTGTAATGTTAAAAAATTACTATTTCTTACTGCATTATTGTTATAAAATAATGTCACAATTTAATACAAAAAGCACCCTTATTTATCTTTTATAGAGCAATATAACTATTTCATCATACTTAACAAAAAGAAAAACTATTTCTTTAGAAATTAATGACTATTTGATTTAGTTAGCACTCAGTTTCTTCATTATGAAAAGAGATTCTGAGTTCAAATATTATGAACGATATTTTTTGATTAATTAAAAAAAAAAAACCTATTTCCTCATAAGGTGGTGTTGACCTTACTGACCACTCTTATTGGAAGTCATTGCCTTGACTGGCCTCCTTCAATATCATTTAATTATTGATCAATTTTTTTAAATCTTTAAAGGATCAGTATTGTGATGAATGTCAAATTCTTAAATTCTTTTTATAACATTGGTAATGATCAAGGAATAAAATTTTGAGTTTCGAGGAAATTTCGAAAATTTTTAAATTTCAACAGAAATTAGGCATAAACAACGAAAATTACTATCAAAATACAGAAATTTTGAATGAAACTTTACTATATGTTTATTTAACATATTATCTACTACATTGATAAAAAACATTGAAGAAACCAAATTATATAGTAAGTTTCATGTGATATAAGATGAATATAATGCACGCTGAAGGTAAATACTGTTAAATAAAATTTGTATAATGAATAAATAAAATTAGTATATTTTTTATACTCTATAATCTATACATTAAACCCTATATACTTTATAATCTATACTCTATATTGTTTAAGATATTGTATATGATATTAGGGTTTAGGCCGTTTAAGATATTTTTAATTATTTTTTGGGTAAATTATAATTTAATACCTCAACTTTATCTCAGATTTCAAGTTAGTACCTCAAGTTCAAAAAGTTGCAATTTCATGCCTCAACTTTCATTTTGTTTCAAGTTAATACCTCCGTTAGTCTGGCCGTCAAAAAAGCTGTTATCTGATGACGTGGCACACCACTAAAAGGCTTCATTTCAATTTAGCACCTCAATTTTACCATGTTTTTCAAGTTCATACCTCAAGTTAAAAAACTTCCAAATAAATAAATGTTTTCCAGTTTTTATCTCGATCAACTTCACCCCAACTTTTGACCCATCAAATCTTCATCAAAATCAACAATTTTATACTCATTTTGAAGCTATGAATCTCCTTTTTATAACCATATAGAAATAATTCAAAAAAGAGCTATGAAACGTGAAAGAAGTAGTCACAAATTAGGCTACCCGAAATTGTCAATTTGTTTGGAAAATTTGGCACTTTCGGGTAGCCTACTTTGTGACCAATTATCTTGGGTTTCATAACTCTTTTTTGCATGATTTTTATATGGTTGTAAAGAGGAGATTCATAGCTTCAAAATAAGTATATGATTGATAGATTTGGTAGAGATTTGATGGGTAAAAAACTGGGGTGAAGTTGAGATAAAAACTTGAAAACATTTATTTATTTGCAAGTTTTTGAACTTGAGGTATGAACTTGAAAAATATGATAAAATTGAGAAACTAAATTGAAATAAAGCCTTTTAGTGGTGTGTCACGTCATCAGATAACGGCCTTTTTGACGGCAAGACTAACGAAGGTATTAACTTGAAACAAAATGAAAGTTGAGGCATGAAATTGCAACTTTTTGAATTTGAGGTACTAACTTAAAATCCGAGGTAAAGTTGAGATATTTAATTATAATTTACCCATATTTTTTATATAAAAATGTATTAGATTTTATTGGTTTAGGGTTTAAAAGCAATTAAACGAAACCCCAAAACGGCCAAACAAAACCCCAAATCATTTTTTTTTTCCAATTGCCCAAAAACCTCAAACTAGGATATGGTATATGATATTAGGGTTTAGACCCTTTAGGGTATTTTAAATTATTTTTTTATATAGAAATATATTGGGTGACGTGGGAGCACGTGTGACCGTTAGGCGTGTCATGTGGATAACCTGCTCTGATACCATGAAGAAATCTAGGCATCCATCCCAAAACCAATTGGCAATGGGTGGAGAGGCACAAGACTTATAAGCACATATGCTAAGCTCTAGTTTTTCGATGTGGGATATTGCTCCACATTACTCTTAACACGCCCCGCACGTGTGGCGGTATTTTGAGCCTTACACTTGAACAAATTGTATTAGGTGACGTGGGAGCACGTGTGACCGTTGGGCCTTACACGCGGATAACCAATTCTGATACCATGATAGAATTAGAGCATCCAACCCAAAACCAATTGGCAATGGGAGGAGTAGCCCAAATCCTTATAAGCCACTAGTAAGGCTCTCACATCTTCAATCTGAGATTTCTCTCAACAATTAGCATCTTCCCTTCTTCTAAGAAGCTCAAGATCACATATTTGCACCAAGTGATCATAAAGGGAAGGTTCCCTATGACAGAGAGAACATGAAGAATCAACAGCAAGCTGCCTTCTGAGTCTTTGCTCATCAGTGAGCAGCTGCAGGCTCTGCAGCTTCCCTTGGGAAAGAGGCCAAATAAAAGGTGGGGGCTGTCCATGTAATTAAAAAACTAAAACTAAATTTAAAAAAAGTTTCAAGTCCTAAGACACTTACCAGTTACCCCGGTCTTCATTGTCTTGGACAGAAAATAAAACAAATGCATAAAAATGACAGTCATGGGGTCAAGGTAGTTCTGAAACATCTCTGGAAGTACTAGACAGCTGGAATTGTAATATTGGACTAGAATTGTCAAAATTAAAGAAACGTGGGCAAAATTAGTAGGGTTTTTTTTTTTTTTTTTGTGGCCACTGGGCAAAAGTAGTAGTTTAATGACAATACAAAAATGTCATTTGGTTTTATGTATGGCTGTTCAAACACAAGAGTGATTGAGAGAAGGAAGAGATGGCAATATAAAAGTTATATAGATTATATTTAACTTTCTTGCAATTAATTAAAATAACCTATCAAATTACATTAATCTAAAGCTCTTTCCTTCAACACCACGTCAGATATACTTTACTACATAGGTCAAACACTTCATGTTGTATTATTAGCTATCTTATTTTTAATTATTTTTCTTTAGTGTTACCGAAGAAGTTACTTTTTAGTTTTTCTTTTTTTTTTTTTCCTGCATTTTTGGTTATGACTTATGAAAGATGTTAGAATTTAATGTAGAGAAAAGAACTGTTTATATCTATTATGGAGCAACTTAACTATTTCATAAGAAGGTGGTGGTGACCTCACCGACCTCCCTTATTGGAGGGCATCGGCCTTGAATGGTCTCCTCCGTCAGTTTTTCAATTTATCTTTAAATTATTTGAAGGGTTATTTTTGGGATAATTTATAATTGGGTTGGATTCAGTGATTAATGTCATATTTTCTTTGTTGTTACATTAAAAGTGATTCAATCCGAACTAATTTTAATACTCACTCATTACTCTACTCTCCACCACCACCTAGACTAACCCAAGAGCTTATTCTAAAATTGGAGTGCTGAGTATTGTGAGAAATTAGGTGCCATGATTTATATTTTTCATTTTTGACGAAGAAGAGTGCACTGATTAATTCTTTAGAAGGATATAGAACTCTGCTTGACTGCTTACCTTGCCATTGCAAGCGCCAGTAAAATGGCCCAAAGCTTGGTGTGCTTGTAATAATAATGCTAGAGGCACCATTTTCATCTTGTATCGCAACTTATTGATCCCAAGGCAGATGATGTCAATTTCTTCCTAGTAAATAATGATGTCTAATGTGTGCTCTATTAGTAAATAAATAAAGTCTAAAGTGGATCCATAAGCGAAGAAATAAAAAACTCTCACATCAATTGTGATTTATTAAATTAAAATATAAAGTTTTGCCTGTAGCAGTTTTGTTCTTGTAAATTGGTTTTTTTTCTTTGGCCATAGGTACTTGCAAATTGTTTTGATTCTATGGTTTGTGTAGCATTGAACATGGGCTTTATTGTTTGTGGATAAAATCCACTCCTTTGATTTGACCAATGACAACAAATTGCCAAGTAGCAGAGCCAACCACTGGGTGACATCTCGGGCTGTCTATTGGGCTCCGTATTAAAGAGTTTGAGGACAGAGGCCCAAAAGAAGAAACCCATCAGTTACGTATACAGGGCACATTTGCCCACTTGGCCCAATTGCCTACTTGATCTAATGACCCATTTATTTTCCTTATATAAACATATGAGTCCCTTAAAGTAACTTTAAGGTAATGACAATTTAAAATATTAATAAAAAATACTCAAACCCACAAATTTAATTTCCAGGTCACATTCTAGATGCCCAACATTTAGCCGCCTATGACAAGGACAAAAAAGCATACGCCAACTAATAAAAGTTTCAAGCATGTCCCTGCTAATCCTTTCTTCAATTGCAGGCCGAGAATACAAAATAAAAGGTGAAACTACCCCAAGCCACAACTCACCATGATCAGAAAACACATGAAACTGCAATCTCATCTCCAAGATCAAACTGAAATTGCTACATAACAAAAAATTTAAGATTTCCGAGACCTCTCATATTCAAATTGGTATAACAAATTTGAAAATTCTGAAACTACAACTGAAACTGCACCTAAACCCGCAACTGAAACTGCACCTAAATCTGTAACCAAAACTGCATCTAAACCCGCAATTGCAACTGTAGCTATAGCAACATGGAAAGTTCTTTCTTTCATAGCAGTAGAAACACATGAAAGAAAGAACTGTTATTTGCAAACTTCTCAATCATACATGGCTCTAAAGTTCGAAGCAACAAACCTAGTCAGTCTCAGTTAGAAAGCAATTAAGACTATTAAGTTATACTCCTCCATCTAAAGTTCTTATATAGCCAAATTTTTGTTTGCATAACTTACAACTTGGTGACGAGTATAAAATAGAAACACTAGCAAAATCATCCTTATAAAGTTAAGGAAGAAGAGAGCGAGGAGATACCACAAAAACACTGCTTTCGTACGGTTTCATATGGAAGCAAGGGTCTCAATGTATTGATGCGCTTTCAACTTCATGTATTGTGCTGGAAATTCATTGAAAATGAAACCTTTTGGCAGATCACAGAGCTTCTTTGAGGTCTTAGCATTGACATTATACTGGACCACACTCCCAGGTATTGTTAGCACAATGCTCAACTCCTCTTCTTTTCCTCTAAACAGGCTCACTGGAGAAAACACATAAAGCCTACTCGGTTTATGAGTAACCATCTTCGGAAAGGCAGTTGCTAAAGCGTAAAAATCACCATGATACTTCACAAACCACCCGGACCTATCGTTCTGCATTTCGAAGACAGTGAACAGAGTAGTCATAGGCCTGCAGGTCCCAACAAGATGCAAATGCCCACCTGACTCGCCAAAATACTCGAAATTCAGACTCCGAGGAAGTGATGGCATTTGCAATCTTTCAAGGCAGTCAGCATCCAAATCAAAATAAGCCAAAGTGCTCTTCTTCTGCTGGAACCAATAAATTGCACCATTCCAATAAACCCCATTGCCAAAGCCTACATCATATGGCACAATGAAAAGTCCCTTTGTGCTGGGTCTCCAAGACTGAGTCTCAGACGAGTAAATATCGATTTTGATCAGATGATACAATTCTGACCCAGATGTTTCACTAACAAAAACTACTTTGTAATAAGGTGAACTTGAAGGATCAAATACCAAATTAACAGCCATCAACCTCATGCTTGATGGACTTCCGAGAACCCTTATTCTTTTGGACTCCCCAGAAGCAGAATTACAAACATAATAAGAAGTGAACTCAGGGGCATCCATGTGAGGCTTGGAATAGCACAACAACCCATTACAGAAATGTTGAATTTCGATTTTGGGGATGCTAAGGAATTTTGGGTCTCTCCCAATTTGGCGATAACCTCCAAGGGAAACGAAGAAAAATTCAGGGTAGGGCTGTAGACGACCATTCAACAACAAACCCAAAGAGGGTTTGGATTTCTTTTGGCGTAATTGATAGTAAATTGAGGATTAGAGATTATAGAGTACCACTGCTTTGAAACACACTTGAATCTGAGAATCGGCTTTGCTGGGAGGTGCATTAGGATCTCGATCAAGAGGTCTGCTGAGCTGGCCACTGCAGCAGCTGCACCGGAATATTCCTCGGCTTTGCAGCTTCTTCTTCTTGCACCTCCTCCTCTGCCTCTCTCAGGTGCCATATTCTCAGTCTTCTGTACAGTCTCCGAGTTCAGCTGTTTGTCTCAGTGAGTTGGGTGGACACTTGTGAGTTGAGTTGTAAGTCACCAACTCTCACAATGGACACAATTTGCATGACAAGTCACAACTCAGACACAGTCAACAAACATGTAGAAACAATAATCAGAAGGTGAATACATGACACGTGTTGCACTGTAAATGAAACATGACATGTTCGTACATGTCTTGGCATCTTTTTCACTCTTTTTCTGGCCCCCGTCATTTGTTTTTTCGTTTTCTTTACACTTATAGCCGTTTTTTCTGGTTTTTTGGCCCTTTACTTTTTTTTTTTTTCTTCTATGGTTTAGACTTTCGCTTGACTCAAATTTGGAAGCTAAATTTTATACTATAACTCTAAAACTAAGAATGGTAAATTTTACACTATAACTCTAAATTTTACCCATACTCATATCCGAATTTGTATTTCACCTCATTCTCACCTAATTCCCGAAATTAGATGGGTCGTCTTGTTTTATTTGATTAACAATGAATTGATTATTAAACAAATTACATGAAATGTTTTGGTGTCTTCTCATTTAATAAATGGGTGTTAGATTGTTTGACTTTCTAGCACTCAATTAAATGGGTTGTATTCGAATCAGCATGCATCTTAATTTACTTCGCCCTTACGAGAGACGTCTATGCTAGTCGGGAATAACGACTCTGTTATAAAAGAAAGCGGTAGACAGACTAATTTCACCGATATTCCCTACTGAGTGGCTAAAGGAGAATCGATCTCTTATTGACTTAGAATAAAACTATTTGAACCATATGATTTGATGAATAAAATTATTAAAAACTTTTTCAATTAGTTTCCAAAAATGAGAAAATAATACGATAAATCAACATTCAATCTTAGAAATTAAAAGCTAAACTTATCATAATTTTAATTCATTACCCAACTCACTCTCAGTTAATCTCGAAATCTTAGGTTTCATCCTTTGCATGTAACGAAAAAAACTCTTTTTTTTTAGTTGGAACGAAAAAAGATTTTCAGTTTCATCTATAAGTTTCAATTATAGATTTTTCATTTTCAGTTTCAGTTATTGATTTTCAGTTTCAGTGATTGATTTAGTTTCAATAATCGATTCAATTTCAGTAATCGTTTTTTTTGTTTTAGTTATCGATTTTTTAGTTTTAGTGATCGTTTTTTCAGTTTCAATTATCGATTTTTAGTTTCATTGATCGCTTCCGCTGGCCCGTCCCATTGACACACTAGCATAGTCCGCTACTTCTTGAGCCACTACTTGCCACACAGGCTCTACTATATAACTAGCCTTTATGTGCAAAATAAGAATTTGCACACAAAGTGACTCGAACTCAAGTCAAGCACGTACAAAAAATAGTTACACTACTTTGTAATAAAAATAAATAATTACACTATTTTGAAATATAAAAATAGTTACACTAATTTGCAATAAAAATAGACAACTTAAAATTAGAAATTGAATTTCTATAAAAATGTATAAATATAGTTAATTCTATTACACTTACACAAGTTGCAACTTGGTTGAGTTGGTTGTGCTTCCCATTTGAACAAGGTCTGGTGTTTAAACATTGATTTGTTCATTTTTCACCCAACTTGTTTTTTCAATTTTTTAGATATGGGATGGAGATGTCGCTAGACCAAGCTATGTCAGCGAGTGGATCATGCAACTGGGTGAGTGGCACAACTAGAATTATAACAAAAATAAAAGTGTGGATTATGCAGCTAGGCGATGTCAGCGAGTGAATCATGCAGTTGGGTGATGTCAGCAGCTGGGCGATGTCAGCGAGTGGATCATGCAGCTGGGTGAGGGGCACAACTAGAATTATAACAAAAATAAAAGTGTGGATCATGCAGCTTGGCGATGTCAACGAGTGAATCCTGCAGCTAGGTGATGTCAGCGAGTGGATCATGCAGCTGGGTGAGGGGGACAACTGGAATTATAAAAAAAATAAAAGTGTGAATCTTGCAGCTGAGCGATGTCAGCGAGTGAATCATGCAGCTGGGTGATATCAGTGATGTGCACATGTGCAGTAATTAGGAAGGGGCACAACTGAAATTATAACAAAAATAAAAATCAACAGTAGCTATATATCCATTGACTAAGGGGTTTAGACAAAAATTTAAGTAAAATAAGGGGGTTATGAATTAACTACAAAAATGGCTAGAGGTTATGAATTAACTAAAATAGAATTAGGGGGTTTATAGTTATTTACTATAGTATTAATAACATCTATTTTTATTTTGACACATGTATTGGTTATCCCACGTGGCCGTGTATCGGTTACACAAAATAATTTCTCCAATTACAAGGGCATGATTGCTTTAAAACCAATTGATTATTGCAACAAATTGGTTTTTATTATATTAATTATGGTTTTTTTATTAATATACTTGTTATTTTATACTATAATCTATAATAGCGAACTTAAAATTTAGGTATTAATTTAAAATATTAAAAAATATTAAATATTTGGTTCATTTTAAAGATATCATTGACATAATTTTAAGGGAGACTTAGAGTTCAGTCCATTTTAAAAGTTTTTTTTAGACTAAGACCGGTAGTGATTTAGAGTTTTTAATTAAGTCATTTTATTTTTCTTCTTTGACGGCTTTATGTTAGGTTTTAACTCTAAACTCAAAATCTCGGAGTTAAAACCTAACATGCAGCCTCTACAAAGCCCACTCTATACCCTAGGAGGGGAATACCCTTCAAATAGGGAGAAATACCCTTTAAATTGGGGAATGACTTTATTATGAATTAAAAGGATTTTCTTATAAATTTTAAAATACTTACAGTCTCCATTTAAAAATTATTTTTTTAAAGGATCTAAGCCTAATTATCTCTAATTTTAATGGTATAATATTTGAAATAAATAAATTTAAAAATTTTAATTTGTAAAAGAATATACGAAAATATAAAACGCAGATAGCTATTGACTCTGTGCATTGTACATGCTCTTATTGTTAAGGCAATTTTCTCAGATGGCAAACCCCAAAATTCCGAAGTTAAACCATAACATAAACGTCGACAAAGCTCGACGAAAGATGCGAACGTTTGCAACTAAATGGGAGAGGGAGAGAGAGAGAGAAGTCAGAAAAGAATCAGATTTTTGGTGAGATTGAATAAGAAACTTGGAAGTTAAGCCAATTCTTGCACATGTTGTCAATGACCAAATGCAAATGGTTTTACTTTTTCATTGAGACTTTAACAATGGCTCAGTATTGTATATTTGTTGCTAAATTTTAGCCATATGCGCATTAATGCTGTTTAAGTACTACTGATCATGAGATCTGAAAGCAGAAAAATGGTGACACTCAATGATCCATTGCCTGTAAAGTCTCTTCTCAGATTCAAATGTGTCTCCAACCCTCAATTCTGTCACCACCACCGTAGTCTTGCCTCTAAAGGCATCATCTTGTGTCAAATCGTGGCAACAGCAACTTCGAATCCCGAGGAGGATAGAGTGTTTTGGGAATAGAAACTTCAAAAGTGAATCAACTTCTAATCTAAGCTAATTTGAAATGGGAGAAAAAAGAATGAGCTAACACAGCTCAGCAAGCAAATACATATATTTAGTAAGACATTCACAGAGAATATAAAAAAGATGACAAAATGAGAAATAACATTCCCAACAATAGCAATAGAAGTTAATTGATCAAGTTCACATGATCGAAACTGAAAAGAGGAGCAGAAAATGAGAAAACTCAGAACTAAAATCACATGCAAGTCTATTCAGAAACACCTTTAGATACAAGCCAAAGTCTCCATATACTGATAAGTACTATACCATCCAACTTGTAAATCAGTCTCAGTCAGAGTGCCTTTGGGAGTTAAGTCACAGAGTTTCTTAAAGGTCCTATCCTTCAGATTGTAAGAGACGACCTTACAAGGAATATGCACCAACAGAGATAAATCCTCTTCATTTTCCTCTCGAGCAACAGAGAGAACAACAAATCTATAAGAGTCCCAGTCACCAGGGTCACAAAAATAGTCCTCCATTATCTCAGGAAATAAGGATATTATCGGGTGAAGATCAACATGGTACTTTACAGACCAGCCAGAGTAGTCCATCCCCATCTCCAGCACAACAAATTCAGTAACATCAGGACGATAATTTTCAACACGATACAAACGGCCATGGGACTTGCCAAAATATCTACCCTCCCCGTACTTGTAAGTTGGGGAGCTCGACACCACCACTCCAAAATGCTCTTCATCTATGTCATAATGTAAAAGCGTACCTGACGAGTTAATCCAATGAATTGCGCCATTGCAGTATACCCCGTCAATGTAGATGATACCAAATGAATCAAGGAAAGTAGATTTGCCCAACCTCCAACTTCGAGTCTCAGACGAATATATCTCAACCTCAACTTGTAATCGCGGATGGCCGATAGGCAGATCAGTGTTCCGAACGCAGATAACCTTGTAATGCAGAGATTTGGAAGGGTCAAAAGCCAAAGTAACACTCCAAATGTATGTGGATGTAATAGTAGCTGGAAGCGTCAAGAATTTGTTTGTAGTGGGATTGACAACATAATATTTGCGGGTTGTGTTTGTTTCACTGCAGGAACCGCACAGAAGCAAGCCATTGCAGGAGTCCAGGATTTGTATGCCTTCAGGGTCTTGGATAAAATTGAGTGGTTCTGGGGGACACCCACATGGGTTTTCATTGTTGGGAAGAGATATGCAGCAGAAATCAGGAATTGACATCTCGGAGAAGAAGCCGGAGATCTTAGGGTTTGGGTTTTGGAGGGTGTGGCGGTCACAGAATTTGGGGTTGGTGATAAGAGAGAGCCAATGCTTGGAGACGCATTTGAAGCGGAGCAAATACCGAGCAGGCAACCACAGAAGGATTTGTGTAAGGAGGTCTTCGTTGTTGGCTACAGCTTCTGCTGAATTGGGACAGAGATTCTGCATTTTGCCCTGGGGTTTTGTTTCAATGGGAGACCGAAGAAGAGGGTGTCAGACTCATACATATAGCGAGGAAAGATACAGATCCGACCCACTACTCTGTCCTTGTTAACAATAAGCCCATGTTATTGCTCCATGAGGTAAAGTCAATTTCCATTTTAAGGCTACACTTACCACACTTTTATATCATAATTTCATACCATCTTATATGACATTTATATATTGGACACTAAAAACTAAAAACTAAAATCTGAAAAAAAAAAAAAAATGAAATATCATTCTAGTGAAGTAATGACACATTAGATGGGATACAAATGTGAAAAAAAAAATGTAGAATAATTAGTATTATTGTTTCCATTCAAATAAAGAATTACTCAGTGCACCCTTTTTCATTGTAAATAATAAAAAAATAAAAATCAGTGCACCCAACAGCCTGGTGGAATTATGGACCCCTAATTTGTTCTTTGAGCATCAACACCCCAAGTATGCTCTATAATAAAAGACTACAAAAATTATCAAACAAAAAAGTTCGAAGACCGTTTGGTTGACATTGATTTTGTTTTTGCCTAAAATCACAAATCAAACCAATCTAGTCGGTTTGAGTTTTATCCAAACAAAAACTGATCAAATGATTAAAATCATATGCTTAATTGAGCCAAATCATTCATTTAGTAGACAATTTGAACCTTATGGGATAAATGATAGAGAAACAAAGAATGAGTTAATAGAGAGATGAAAATAAAGTAATCCTTTCTTCAATTGCGGGCCGAGAATACAAAATAAAAAGTGAAACCACCCCAAGCCACAACTCACCATGATCAGAAACCACATGAAACTGCAATCTCATCTCCAAGATCAAACTGAAATTGCTACAAAACAAAAAATTTAAGATTTCCGAGACCTCTCATATTCAAATTGGTATAACAAATTTGAAAATTCTGAAATTACAACTGAAACTGCACCTAAACCCGCAATTGCAACTGTAGCTATAGCAACAATAAAATGTGAAAAATTGATTTCAAAATCAAAATCAATACGAAAACAGAGGCCACAAACAAATCGACATATGTAATTTCACAAAGCAATCTCGCCACCAACAATACATCCTTTGTGTGATCTCTACCTTTGAAGAATGAGTTCAGCTTCGACGACGATCTATCCTCCGTCGGCAACGGAGCATAATATTCTAGGCCGTGATCCGCAACCATCCTTCATTTTCGATCTCTGCAACTCAAACGATTTATAGAGAGCGAGGAGAGAGAGAGAGAGAGAGAGAGAAAGAGGTCATCTTTCATTTATGTTCTCTGCGAACTCACACAATTTGTGGAGAAAGAGGGGAGAGAGATGACATAGAGAGATAGAGGGGGAAAGAGAGATCGATCTGGAGCTTGTGAGTTGTGAGATCTGGAAATATATCGAAAAAAAAAAAAAAGCAATGAAAATAACAACTGAAATGGACAAAGGCAAACCAATAAAAGTGACTACTTAAAAAAGGACATGTGGCAGACATGTGCTTGATGTCTAAAATGAATACCTGATTGTTAAATACACATTACCTAATTGTTACACAATCAAGCATAGGGTGTGTTTGGTTACATACATAAGTTGACCTGTACTATATGATAATTAATTCTAAACATATTTACCCCCAAGTGTTAGGGGGGTGATTCATTTACATTTTTACAGCATCTCACAAACTAATGCTCTCACACAATTGTAATCTCTCCAAATACAGAGAAAGAAAAATATACTGGGTGAACCACCTAAAATCTCTTGTGTTTTTGATTTTCTACATTCTCTATGCCTACAACCCATATTTTAGGTGATGTACATATATTTTTGCATCAACACTTATCGTTGGGCTCAAGCTCAAATTCTGGTTTATTTTTCCACCAAAAAAAAACAATTTTGGTTTATTTAAGTAACGCAGGTTCAATTAGATGAGAGAGAGAGAGAGAGAGGGAAGGAAGGAGGGAGGGAGGGAGGGAGAGAGAGAGAGAGAGTCGGGGAAGATCTGCAAGGGCTTAGGGGTGGGGGCAGTGGGGATGCTCTAGTGAAGAAGAAGAAAAGGAAGATGTGATGGGGTGAGTAGAGGGATCGGCAGGCGTATAGGCCTTCTTTTTTATTTTTTTTAATTAATTTAATTTCTTTTTAATTTTTATTTCAAAAGTTTTGGTAGTTTTTATAATATTTTGTTCACATATTATCATTTTTTTTGAAGGAGTGTGGGCAATTCTACAACTCTTCCAAGTGAGATATCCAACATCTGTCACATATCATTATACTTGGAAAATAAAATGCATAAATGCAGCTGAATTTTTCCTTTTACCAAACATATGAGTAAAACATTTTCAGCATCTTAGGTTCATTTTAGTTATTACAGAATTACAAAAATTCAACACTAAAATTTATCAAATACTATTTTTTATATTCACAATTTTTTTTATAAGCATAATTTACTAAATATTCAATTACTTTACTTCGCAATTAATTATTTTTACAGATCAATTAAAAATAATTTTTTTCACAGCACAACAATATAAATAAAACTTTGGTTGGTGCTTGTATATTGTTTCGAGTCTGTATGGTTTGTGCTGCATCTAATATGGGCTTATTGTAAACAAGGACAAAGGAGTGGGCCAGATTTTGCTATATGTTTTTTTTTTCTTTTGTCACATCGAAAGGAATCGAACCTGTACCTAATCTAATTTTAACCCTTACCACCACTAGGGCTAACCAAGGGCTTAGATCTCGCTGTATGTTTCACACCCTCTGCTTCAGTCTCACAGTGACCCCCGTTGAAGCAAGCAAACCCTTTGGAAAACCGAAAATGCAGAGTCTCTGTTCCCAATCAGCAGAAGCCATAGCCAACAACGAAGACCTCCTTACACAATTCCTTGTGTGCTTGCCTGCTCGATCTCTGCTCCGCTTCAAATGCGTCTCCAAGCAATGGTACTCTCTTATCTCCAACCCCAAATTCTGTGACAGCCACACCCTCCAAAACCCAAACCCTACGATCTCCGGCTTCTTCTTCTCCAACACTTCAGTTTCTGATTTCTACAGCATATCTCTTCCTAGCAATGAAAACCCATCTGGGTGTCCCTCAGTACCTCTCAATTTCGTTACAAACCCTCGAGGCTTCAGCATTAAGCAGTCCTGCAATGGCTTGCTCTTGTGCCTTGAATACAGTATAATCGACATATATTACGTTGTCAATCCCACAACTAGTCGGTTCATCACACTTCCACCTACTAGTAGTGCATCTGCATATAACATTTGGGGTGCTGCTTTGGCTTTCGACCCTTCCGAATCGCTTCATTACAAGGTGATCTTCGTTCGGATCACCGAGGAATTTTCTGACACTGACAGCTTACAAGTTGAGGTTGACATATATTCATCTGAGACTCTAAGTTGGAGGTTCGACAAACCTACTTATCTTGATTCATTTTGTTTCAACTTCTCTGACGGGGTATACAGCAATGGCGCAATGCATTGGATTAACTCACAAGGTGCGTTGTTACGCTATGACATAGATGAAGATTGTTTTGTAGTGGTGCATAGTTTAACATCTAGGTTCAACAAAGTGGTATATATGTATTTTGGTGAGTCCCGTGGCCATTTGAATCTTGTTGAAAGTTATCCTCCCGATTTTACTCAACTTGTTGTGCTGGAGATGGAGAGGGACTACTCTGGCTGGTCTGTAAAATACAACGTTGATCTTTGCCCAATAATCGCTGCATTTCCTGAGATGGTTTGTGAGGATTTTGGCCCTACTGTCTTTTACTTTTATGCATTAGTTATTGTCTTGGTTGCTCGAGAGGAAAATGAGGAGGACAATTCATCTCTGTTGCTGCATATTCCTCGTAACCTCATCTCTTATAATCTAAGGGATAAGACCTTTAACAAACTTTGTGACTTAACTCCTGGTTTACAAGTTGGATGGAAAACTTATCATTATATGGAGACTTTGGCTTGTGTCTGATGCTATTTAAATCTGAATACGACTTGCATGTGATTTTAACTCTCTGAATTGTCTGCTCCTATTTTCAATTTCGTCATGTGAACTTGATCAACTCACTTATATTGCTATTACTGTGAATGTGATTTCTCACTGTCTTATATTTAGAATTCTTGAGATCTATACTTATCCTTTAACAAACTTTGTGACTTAACTCCCAGAGGCACTGAGACTGAGAGTGGTTTACAACTTGGATGGGAGGATACTTTCAAATATATTGAGACTTTGGCTTGTGTTTGATGGTATTTTAATTCTCTGAATTGTCTGCCCCATGTTTCAATTTCTTTCGTGTCAACTTGATCAATTCAGTTATTTTGCAACTGTTATGAATGTGATTCTCACTTTGTCTTGTACTTTGATTTCTTGAGATCTATTGTATTCTCTTTCTGTGTATCACTTACCAACTATAAGTAGTTTTTTTCTTTTTTTTTTTGGTCGAAATAATGATATTCATAGCCAAGCGGCAACAAGCAAACAATACAAGAGGAAAAGAGAGGTAGTGAGAGGGGATAGAACCCATGCTCTTAAAACCCAAGGAAATGTAAAGCAAAACAACACAAATCATAAAGACAAGGTAACTAGAACAGCAAAAAGAAAGCAAGGGAAGATAGATAAAACTGTTAGCTACAAGTAACTGCTGCGGCATGCCACTGCTGCTTGAAATTAAACCGGACTGATTGAAGACAGGACCTCAGCAAGTGGATGAATGCCCATCAGATGTGGCTGCCCAGCCAAAGTAATTAGTGGAGGGGGGGGGGGGGGGGGGGGGGAGGGGCAAGGGAGTCCATCGTTGCGAAGAACCGACACAAGGGAGGATGGGGGATGGTGAGACCATGACTCCATGCACATACTCCTTAAACCATGCCTAGCAGCACAGTCAGCCACACTGTTAGCAATCCGGGGGATCCAACACCAGTGAATCTCAGTGAAAGAGTATCTAAGCTTGTAAATCTCTGTGAGAAAAGGGTAAATTTTCCATTCACAGTTGTGGAGACCTCCCTTAATATTCTGAATCAGATTAAAAGAATCACTCTCCAAAGTGATATAACTAAAGCCTTTGGACTTTGCCAGCAAAAGGCCCTCCACCACTGCATAAGCCTCAAACCTCAATCGCTGAAAGGAGGCAGCGATGCTTGGCAAGGCCAGCCAAAAACTATAAGTAGTTGTTTACTGAACTGTGGTAGCTCACCTTTTTCCTCCTGTTTTAAATTAGCTTAGATTAGAAGTTGATTCACTTTTTATTTCACACTGTGCCTCAGTAGGCCAAGTCTACCTCTTCTAGTCTTTCTATAACACATTGATCTAGAGAATAGCCTAAGTGAGCAAATGTATCAGGTGCAGAATTACATTAACTGTAAACAGGGTTAATGTTGCAAGTCCATGTCCCCAACAAGAAATGCTTAGAGTCTCTCAAGCAACGCATTGACTCTTGATTAGATTCACAAGGGCAGAATCAGATTCCAATTTCCACATATGTGGATAATATTGGATCCCAACAACTAGAACAAGTGAGCAGTAAGTGATATAGGGAAATGACTCGACAGGATGATCACAAAGAGAACATGATACATTAACAACAAGGTGCCTTCTGAGTCTTTGCTCATTAGTGTGCAGGTGCAGCTTTCCTTGGGAAATAAGCCAAATAAAAGTTTTGATTTTGGGAGGCATGCATTTTCAGATTCCACAAGAGACCATTGTGTTTCAGACCAGAGAACACACTCTTCTGGGTACTAGAAGCATACCCAGGGTCTAACATCAGGGTAAGAATAAAAGCTATTAGTGCCACCCAAATATTTCTTCCTCATCATCTCAGCCCAGGGACCCTAATCCTTATTGATATTTCTCCAACTGGCTTTGGCAAGTAAAGCCTTCTTGATATGAGCATCCTTAATTTATGCTTCCTTTAATGAAAAAGAGTGCAATGACTAACTTTTGAAGGATTTTATAGACACTTGGATACGAAAAATTCACCTTTGTCCATGTAATTAAAAAACTAAAAGAATATAGAAAAGAGTGCTTATATTCTCACTCTTTTGTCCTATTTCCCCACCCATCTTATTTTTACACCCTCTATTAAATTAAAAAAAATACAAAAACATTATTCACACCTCTCATTATTCTCATAATACCCTTTAATATACCAACTCAAACACCCTCTTACTAAACACTCTTTCCACTCCCTTAACAATTATCTCACCCACCCATCTTTTTTAATAATTTCTTTCTTCCAAAATCACTAATCAATCACAACTCTTATCTTCCCCAACTAGTTTTGTAAGTCACTAATTAATTAATTAAGATGATTTTAACAAAGTAATGCTGCTAATTCCAAAAAAAAAACAAAAAACAAAATTAGTTAATTTAATCTCATAATATATATATATATATGCAGGTTAATGGCCATGATCCATGCTATGGCGACTATGTGAGCTATCTAAATCTTGCAAAGGTGCAAGCAGTTCTTCATGTCAAAGGAGGATAGTACTCAGTAAAGGGGTCAATATTATCAGTCTTATTCGTTGTACTTTTGAAGTTGGGGGGATCTTAATTTCATGGTGGTTTCCACCCAAGAGTTGAACATGGTGTGGTTGTTCTACCCAAAAAATAAAGGGAAAATTTTTCATTCAGGACACGTACTTTGGGGTCAATCTTAGTTTAGGACACCAGTTTGGGTTTGTGCTAGTTTAGGACACATATTTAGGATTTGTATTAATGTGGGACAATCCGTCACCTCCGTCAAGAATTCCGTTAAAAATAGACATGTGCCATGCACATGACCTATTTTCAAGGGACAAAATGGACAATTCACCATAATATATTAAAATAAATAAAAATAAAACTAAAACAAAAAAGAAAGAAGAACAAGATGGCAGCGCACCCCTTCTCCACCCAGCCCCAACTCACCTCCGGTGGCCATACTTGCCGGCAGTGACCCCACCATCCCCCCTCTCTATCTCACTCTCTCTCTCTCCCACCATTTCTCTATTCCTCTCTTTGTCTCTTTTTCTCTGCAGATCGCACCCTCCTTTTTCTCTCTCTATTTCTCTGCACATCGCCGCTAGAGGTCCGCCTCGATGTTGTCTGCAAAAACCCAATACACATATACATCCCAATTTCAGATCTACCAAAACCCTTTCCATCAATTTAAACTAAATAGTTCACCATCTTCATATTATTACAGATCTGAATCAAAGCATACGCCTTTAGACAAAACCCAAATTACTTGATCTAAAATTACAGATCTGATTAATGAGATTGAGAAACAATCAAACACGAGTTGGGGCTGGGTGGAGAAGGGGTGCGCAGATGGAACAGAGGGAGAGGGAGAGAGAGAGAGAGAGAGAGAGAGAGAGACAGAGAGAGACAGAGAGAGAGAGAGAGAGAGAAGTGAGGAGACGGCCGGGAAGGTGGTCGGCGTCAGGTGGCTGGGCCATGTGCGCTTGCAGGGGGCGCGAAGGAGAGAGAGAACAGAGGAGAGAGAGAGCGGCGGGCTGGCAAAGGGGACTGGTCTGGGGGGGTTGGCGCCGGCGAGAACAGCTCGCCGATGATCTTGGGTTGTCGGGGAAAGTGGCCGGAGGGGCTGGACTTGGGTGGAGCTGGGTGTGTGCAGGGAGTGCTGCCCGAGAGAGAGAGAAGTGAGAATAAGAGAGAGAGAGAGAGAGAGAGAGAGAGAGAAGAGAGGGTGGGTCGTCGCCGGCAGTAAAGCCACCGCCGGAGGTGGTTGGGGCTGAGTGAAAACGGGGGGGGGGGGGGGTGAGATCTGCATCTCCCTCTTCAATCCTTTTTTTTTTTCTGTATTTTTTGTGTTTATAGTTTTAAACTTTTTTAATATATTTTTAGTTTTAATCTTGTTTATTTTTAATTATTTTAATATATTATGGTGAATTGTCCATTTTGTCCCTTAAAAATAGGTCATGTGCATGGCACATGTCTATTTTTAACGGAATTCTTGACGGAAGTGACGGATTGTCCCACATTAATACAAATCCTAAATATGTGTCCTAAACTAGCACAAACCCAAACTGGTGTCCTAAACTAAGATTGACCCCAAACTAGGTGTCCTGTTTGAAAATTTTTCCCAAAAATAAAAATTGAAAACATCATACAATTTGAATTTTTTTTGCTTCCTTTTGCATTAGAAGAGTTCTTTTCAATGTTCATTAATTTGATTGTCTATCATCTAAAAATAGTATAATAAAAAAATTAATGATATGAGAAAAAGAGAGAAGAAAATTATAGGATTTATAGAGTTTAGGTCGTTATAATGAGGTGAGTGAATAGAGAGTAGATGGCCGGGTAAAGTAAATTTTGTTTAATCAAGTTCTTAGATGTTATTTTACAAAAGGATAAATTTATTAATTTTATTTTCATTAAAATATGGGAGTGAAAATAAAACACGTGGGTGGAAATATCTATTGAAAAAAGTTTGAATTCTCATTCCCAGATACACCCTTATATCAAATTATCAATACCTATCACCTCCACTTATATTTGTAAATTGAGCTCCTCAAGTTAAATTGGACTAGATTATCTTAGAGTGATATACCATCATCCTGCTGCACCGATTCAAGAACCCGAGAGGGCGAAATCAATTTAAGAATAACAAACTACGGTAACCAACATTTGGCAAGCCATTTTTATTTCTTTCTTTGTTTAAATTTATATCTTATTTTTTTATTTTATAATATTGCGTTCCTACTAGTGTATTTCCAACAAATCTTCTTTTCTTTATTTTCATCTCTCTATTATCTCATTCTTTGTTTCTCTATCATTTATCCCATAAGGTTCAAATTATCTACTAAATGAATGATTTGGCTCAATTAAGCATATGATTTGAATCATTTGATCAGTTTTGGTTTGGATAAAACTCAAACCGACTAGATTGGTTTGATTTGTGATTTTAGGCCAAAACTGAATCAATGTCAACCAAACGGTCTTCGAACTTTTGTCTTTGATAATTTTAGTAGTCTTTTATTATAGAGCATACTAAGAGTTTAGGACAAAATATTTTGGGTGTTGATGCTCAAAGAACAAGTTAGGGGTCCATAATTCCACCAGGCTATTGGGTGCACTGATTTTTATTTTTTATTTTCAATGAAAAAGGGTGCACTTTGTTTTTCGGGCAGGGGTGCACTGAGTAATTCTTTCTTTGAATGGAAAGTGACTTTACCTTATGGAGCAATAACAGGGGCTTATTGTTAACAAGGACAAAGCAGTGGGTCGGATCTCTTTCCTTGCTATATGTATGAGTCTGACACCCTCTTCTTCGGTCTCCCATTGAAACAAAACCCCAAGGCAAAATGCAGAGTCTCTGTCCCAATTCAGCAGAAGCTGTAGCCAACAACGAAGACCTCCTTACACAAATCCTCCTGTGCTTGCCGGTTCGGTATTTGCTCCGCTTCAAATGCATCTCCAAGCATTGGCTCTCTCTTATCACCAACCCCAAATTCTGTGACCGCCACACCCTCCTCCAAAACCCAAACCCTAAGATCTCCGGCTTCTTCTCCGAGATGTCAATTCCTGATTTCTGCTGCATATCTCTTCCCAACAATGAAAACCCATGTGGGTGTCCCCCAGAACCACTCAATTTTATCCAAGACCCTGAAGGCATACAAATCCTGGACTCCTGCAATGGCTTGCTTCTGTGCGGTTCCTGCAGTGAAACAAACGCAACCCGCAAATATTATGTTGTCAATCCCACTACCAACAAATTCTTGACGCTTCCAGATACTATTACATCCACATACATTTGGAGTGTTACTTTGGCTTTTGACCCTTCCAAATCCCTTTATTACGAGGTTATCTGCGTTCGGAACACTGATCATCTTATCGGCCGTCCGCGATTACAAGTTGAGGTTGAGGTATATTCGTCTGAGACTCGAAGTTGGAGGTTGGGCAAATCTACTTTCCTTGATTCATTTGGTATCATCTACATTGACGGGGTATACTGCAATGGCGCAATTCATTGGATTAACTCGTCAGGTACGCTTTTACATTATGACATAGATGAAGAGCATTTTGGAGTGGTGGTGTCCCATGGCCGTTTGTATCGTGTTGAAAATTATCTACCCTCCCCAAGTTACAAGAACGGGGAGGGTAGATATTTTGGCAAGTCCCATGGCCGTTTGTATCGTATTGAAAATTATCGTCCTGATGTTACTGAATTTGTTGTGCTGGAGATGGGGATGGACTACTCTGGCTGGTCTCTAAAGTACCATGTTGATCTTCACCCGATAATATCCGAATTTCCTGAGATAATGGAGGACTATTTTTGTTACCCTGGTGGCTGGGACTCTTATAGATTTGTTGTTCTCTCTGTTGCTCGAGAGGAAAATGAAGAGGATTTATCTCTGTTAGTGCATATTCCTTGTAAGGTCGTCTCTTATAATCTGAAGGATAGGACCTTTAAGAAACTCTGTGACTTAACTCCCAAAGGATATCAGACTCAGACTGATTTACAAGTTGGATGGTATACTTATCAGTATATGGACACTTTGGCTTGTGTATAATGGTGTTTATGAATAGACTTGCATGTGATTTTAGTTCTGAGTTTTCTGCTCCTATTTTCAGTTTCGATCATGTGAACTTGATCAATGAACTTCTATTGCTATTGTTGGGAATGTTATTTCTCATTTTGTCATCTTTTTTATATTCTCTGTGAATGTCTTACTAAGTATATGTATTTGCTTGCTGAGCTGTGTTAGCTCATTCTTTTTTCTCCCATTTCAAATTAGCTTAGATTAGAAGTTGATTCACTTTTGAAGTTTGTATTCCCAAAGCACTCTATCCTCCTCTGGATTCGAAGTTGCTGTTGCCACGATTTGACACAAGATGATGCCTTTAGAAGCAAGACTACGGTGGTGGTGACAGAATTGAGGGTTGGAGACAGATTTGAATCTGAGAAGAGACTTTACAGGCAATGGATCATTGAGTGTCACCATTTTTCTGCTTTCAGATCTCATGATCAGTAGTACACTAGTACTTAAACAGCATTAATGCGCATATGGCTAAAATTTAGCAACAAATATACAATACTGAACCACAAGTCTCAATGAAAAAGTAAAACCATTTGCATTTGGTCATTGACAACATTTGCAAGAATTCGCTTAACTTCCAAGTTTCCTATTCAATCTCACGAAAAATCTGATTCTTTTCTGACTTCTCTCTCTCTCTCTCTCTCTCTCTCTCTCTCTCTCTCTCTCTCTCTCTCTCTCATTTAGTTGCAAACGTTCGCATCTTTCGTCGAACTTTGTCAATGTTTATGTTATGGTTTAACTTCGGGATTTTGGGCTCTGCCATCTAAGAAAATTGACTTAACAATAAGAGCATGTACAATGCACAATGTCAATACAAGCTTATTAAAATAGCATGCGTCAATTGCTATCTGTGTTTTATATTTTCGTATATTCTCTTACAAATTACAATTTTTAAATTTATTTATTTCAAATATTATATCATTAAAATTAGAGATAATTAGACTTAGATCCTTTTAAAAAACAATTTTTAGATGGAGATCGGAAGTATTTTAAAATTTATAAGAAAATCATTTTAATTCATAATAAAGTCATTTCTCAATTTGAAGGGTATTTCCCCCTATTTGAAGGGTATTTCCCCTCCTAGGGTGTAGAATGGACTTTGTAGAGACTGCATGTTAGGTTTTAACTCCGAGATTTTAGGTTTAGAGTTAAAACCTAACATAAATCCGTTAAAGAAGAAAAATAAAAGGATTTAATTAAAAACTCTAAATCACTACCGGTCTTAGTCTAAGAAAAACTCTTAAAATGGATTGAACTCTAAGTCTCTCTTAAAATTATGTCAATGATATCTTTAAAATGAACCAAATATTTAATATTTTTTAATAATTTAAATTAATATCTAAATTTTAAGTTCTCTATTTTAGATTATAGTATAAAATACAAGTATATTAATAAAAAACCATAATTAATATAATAAAAACCAATTTGTTGCAATAATCAATTCGTTTTAAAGCAATCATGCCCCTGTAATTGGAGAAATTATTTTGTGTAACCGATATACGGCCACGTGGGATAACCAATACATGTGTCAAAATAAAAATAGATGTTATTAATACTATAGTAAATAATTATAAACCCCCTAATTCTATTTTAGTTAATTCATAACTTCTAACCATTTTTGTAGTTAATTCATAACCCCCTATTTTACTTAAATTTTTGTCTAAACCCCCAAGTTAATGGATATATAGCTACTGTTGACTTTTATTTTTGTTATAATTTCAATTGTGCCCCTTTCCAATTACTGCACATGTGCACATCACTGACATCACCCAGCTGCATGATTCACTCATTGACATCACCAGCTGCATGATCCACACTTTTATTTTTGTTATAATTCCAGTTGTGCCCCTCACCCAGCTGCATGATCTACTTGCTAACATCACCCAGCTGCTGACATCACCTAGCTGCATGATTCACTCGCTGACATCGCCAAGCTGCATGATCCACACTTTTATTTTTGTTATAATTTCAGTTGTGCCCCTCACCCAGCTGCATGATCCACTCGCTGACATCACCCAGCTACATGATTCACTCGCTGACATCACCCAGCTACATGATTCACTCGCTGCATGATCCACACTTTTATTTTTGTTATAATTACAGTTGTGCCCCTCACCAAGCTGCATGATCCACTCGCTGACATCGCCCAGCTGCATGATTCACTCGCTGACATTGCCTAGCTACATGATCCACACTTTTATTTTTGTTATAATTCTAGTTGTGCCTCTCACCCAACTGCATGATCCACTTGCTGACATAGCTTAGTCTAGCACTATCTCCATCCCATATCTAAAAAATTGAAAAAACAAGTTGGGTGAAAAATGAACAAATCAATGTTTGAACAACAGACCTTGTACAAATGGGAAGCACAACCAACTCAACCAAGTTGCAACTTGTGTAAGTGTAATAGAATTAACTATATTTATACATTTTTATAGATATTTAATTTCAAATTTTAATTTGTCTATTTTTATTGAAAATTAGTGTAACTATTTTTTTTATTTCAAAATAGTGTAATTATTTATTTTTATTACAAAGTAGTGTAACTATTTTTTGTATGTGCTTGACTTGAGTTCGAGTCACTTTCTGTGCAAATTCTTATAATTTTTTGCACATAAAGGCTTGTTATATAGTAGAGCCTGTGTGGCAAGTAGTGGCTCAAGAAGTAGCGGACTATGCTAGTGTGTCAATGGGACGGGCCAGTGGAAGCGATCAATGAAACTAAAAATCGATAATTGAAACTGAAAAAATGATCACTAAAGCTAAAAAAAATTGATCACTAAAACTAAAAAATCGATAACTAAAACAAAAAAAAATCGATTACTGAAATTGAATCCATTACTGAAACTGAAAATCAATAACTGAAACTGAAAAAACTATAACTGAAACTGAAAATCTATAGCTGAGACTGAAAAAATGATCACTAAAACTAAAAAATCGATAACTGAAACTGAAAAATATGATCACTTAAACTGAAAAATCGAGAACAGAAATTGAAATTGAAATTGAACTGATAACTGAAACTGGAAAAACGATAATTGAAATTGAAATTCTATAACTGAAACTAAAAAAATGATCACTAAAACTGAAAAATTGATATCTAAAACTAAAAAAATGATCACTAAAACTGAAACTGAAAAAAAAAAAAAAATCACTGAAACTGAATTGATCACTGAAACTGAATCGGTCACTAAAACTGAAAATCGATCATTGAAACTAAAAAATCGATCATTGAAAAATTAAAAACAGTTACACTAAATTTTCAATAAAAAAATTACTCTCAATTAAAATGGAAAAAATTACACTAAATTTGCAATAAAAAAATAATTAGACTTAATTTATAAAATTAAACATTGAAATAAGAAAGATTTCAAATATGTTAAAATGTTTATAAATATCATTAATTATCTATATTAACACAGAAGTCACAAACCTCCATTGTAGGGTGACTGTTAAATGCCTCTGGTGGTCTCGGGTTCAATCCCCAGTTGAAGCTAAAAGCAATTTTTTTACTCAACTTAAGGGTAAACCTGTAGCAGGCATTATTGCCGTTAAAAAATTTAAAAATAATAAGAAAATTAATGTAAGGTTGCTAGTTGCTTAGCGTGAGCTCAAGAGTAGAGGTAGTGGGCTTGCGTCAGCTGATGCATGGGACGATAGCAGGGTAGAAAAGGAAATGCAAGTGCTAGGGGGTTTTGGGAGAGTTCCTAAAAGGTGGGCGGCGGATGCAAATTTTTACTGTAACTTGGGGGTTTAAAATTAGGCACTATTAATACTATACATATAGAAATAAACATACCGTTTAACAATACATTTACACGTTGGATTAGTTATACCACGTGATGATGTATCGGTTACACCACGTGATGGTGTATTAGTTACACCAAATAATTTTCCTTGTAATTGGTTTTAAAACATTCAATTGGTTTTTTTTTTTTTGGTGCCAGGAACGTTCAGTTGGTTTAATTAAAAATAAACCAATCAATATATGATTTCCACCTGGCCACAAGTGAGACAATTGCTGCTGGCACGGGCCCACGCATACTCTCTCCCCTCACCTCCGGCCACTCACCTCCATCCACTTAGAACACTCTCTCTCCTCTTGGCACTTTTGTCCATTAGTGGGTCCCACCGTGTCTCGGTTATGTTAATTGGCAATAGTTTTGTAAATTTTTTTGCTTTGGCTATTGATAAGTCAGTTCAATAATTGACTATTGACCTCCCATTGCAAGCATTTTTTCTTTCACAATGTCAATATATTGAACCGAACTCTCCTATTGACCTTGCATTGCACATGCTCTAAGTAATTGTTTATTGAACTATGGTAGCTCACAATTTTTCCTAGATTAGGAGTTAATTCACTTTTGAAGTTCCACTTTTTATATAACACGCGGTGCCTCAATAGGCCAAGTGGTATAGAGAATAATAGCCTAAGTGAGCAAATCTATCAGGTGCAAAATTACATTAACTGTAAACAGGGTTAATGTTGCAAGTCCATGTCCCCAACAAGAAATGCTTACGGTCTGTCAAGCAACCCATTGACTCATGATTAGATTCATAACAAGGGCAGAATCATATTCCAATTTCCACCAATATGTGGATGATATTAGATCTCAACAACTAGAACAAGTGAGCAGTAAGTGATGAAGGGAAATGACTCTACAGGATGATCACAAAGTGAACATGATGCATTAACAACAAGGTGCTTCAATGAGCAAAGACTCAGAAGGCACCTTGTGCACCACCAATATGTGCGTAGCTGCAACTTCCCTTTGGAAATAAGCCAAATAAAAATTTGGCTTTTCATTACAAATAGTCCCTCAATTTTCACAAAAACACTAATTTGGTTCTTAAAGTGCATTTTCACTCAATGTCATCCTTCATTTTTATTACCGAACATTAATTTGATCCCTAGACACACTTTAAAAATTCACCAAATATAGCTCAGGATATGAAAAAATTCTCCGAAAATTTCTATGGACTCGTCTTGACTACTACTATTTTTATTTGGGATCAAATTATCAAATTGACGTTTAGTATTTTCCAGAAAATTCGGGGAATTAGTTTGAAAATTCTAAATTTTCTGGAAAATCAATTTTTTTTGTTTTCAAGAGTAATTTATTATATATATATATTTTTTTTTTCTCCAGGGTGCACTGACTAATTCTTTCTTTTGAATGGATATTGACTTAACCTATGCAGCAACTAACATGGGCTTATTGTTGGGCTTATATTTTAACAAGGAACGAGTAGTGGGCTGGGCCGGATCTCTATCTTGCTATATGTATGACACCCTCTTCTTCAGTCTCCCATTGAAACAAAACCCTAGGGCAAAATGCAGAGTATCTGTCCCAATTCAGGAGAAGCTGTAGCCAACAACGAAGACCTCCTTACACAAATCCTTCTTTGCATACCGGCTCGGTATTTGCTCCGCTTCAAATGCGTCTCCAAGCATTGGCTGTCTCTTATCACCAACCCCAAATTCTGTGACCGCCACACCCTCCAAAACCCAAACCCTAAGATCTCCGGCTTCTTCTCCCATATGCTATATCATGGTTTCTACTGCATATCTCTTCCCAACAATGAAAACCCCTCTGGGTGTCCCTCAGAACCTCTCAATTTCATCCAAGACCTCGCAGGCTTACAAATCCTGGACTCCTGCAATGGCTTGCTTCTGTGCGGTTCCTGCAGCGAAACAGACACAACCCGCAAATATTATGCTGTCAATCCCACCACCAACAAGATCTTGACACTTCCAGCTACTATTAAATCCACATACATTTGTAGTGTTTCTTTGGCTTTTGACCCTTCCAAATCGCTTCATTACAAGGTGATCTGCGTTCGGAACATTGATGCACATATCGACTATCCGACAAAAGTTGAGGTTGAGATATATTCGTCTGAGTCTCGAAGTTGGAGGCTCGCAAAATCTACTTTCCGTGATTCATTTGGTATCAGCTTTAGTGATGTGGACTTTAGTAATGGGGTATACTGCAATAGTGCAATTCATTGGATTGACACGGAAGGTACGTTGGTACACTATAACATAGATGAAGAGCGTTTTGGAGTGGTGGTACCTAATTCCCGAAGTTCCATGCTTTTGGAGTCTAGATATTTTGGCAAGTCCCATGGTCGTTTGTATCGTGTTGAAAATTATGAGGGTGATGTTACTAAATTTGTTGTGCTGGAGATGGGAATGGACTACTCTGGCTGGTCTCTAAAGTACTATGTTGATCTTCACCCGATAATATCTGAATTTCCGGACATACTTGAGGACGACTGTTGGGACCCCCATGACTGGTATTATTATTCATTTGTTGTTTTCTCTGTTGCTCGAGAAGATAATGAGGATAATGAGGAGGATTCATCACTGTTGGTGCATATTCCTTGTAAGGTCATCTCTTATAATCTTAGGGATAGGACCTTTAAGAAACTCTGTGACTTAACTCCCAAAGGATATCAGACTAAGAATGATTTACAAGTTGGGTGGCATAGTACTTATCAGTATATGGAGACTTTGGCTTGTGTCTAATGGTATTTCTGAGTAGACTTGCATGTCATTTTAATTCTCTGAATTTTCTGCTCCAATTTTCAGTTTCGTTCATGTGAACTTGATCAATTCACTTCTATTGCTATTGTTAGTTTTGTTATTTCTCACTTTGGTGTTATACTTCGATTCCTTAATTAGGTCATTTTTATATTCTCTGTGTGAATGACTTACTAACTTTATGTAGTTGCTTGCTGAGCTGTGGTAGCTCAACCATTTTTCTTCCATTTCAAATTAGCTTAGATTAGAAGTTGATTCACTCTTGAAGTTTCTATCCCCAAAACAGTCTTTCAGTCTTTCTTCTCTGTTCTTTTTGAGAGAGGAGATGGGCACCGACTTCACATTCCAGAGGCAATGTCATGACTGCCCTTCTCTGGATAGAAGTTGCTGCTGCCGCCGATGAGACCAGGATTTGACACAAGATGATGCCTGCAGAGGCAAGACTGTGGTGGTTGTGACAGCATTGAGGTTTGGAGATGAGAGTGAGCCACTGGTTGGAGAGGCTTTTTGATGCTGAGAAGAGACTTTACTGGCTGGTGTTCTTGGTTGCTAGCTACTGCTTCAGCTGCAGGCAATGGATTATAGATAGTCACCATTTGCTGCGATCGATCTCATGATCAGTAGTACTTAAACAGCAATCATGCGCATATGGATAAAATTAAGTAACAAATATACAATGCAGAACCACTGCTAGAGTGTCAATGAAAAATCAAAACTAATTGCATTTGATCATTGACAACATGTGCAAGAATTGCCTTAACTTCCAAGTTTCTTATTCAATCTCACCAAAATTTCTTATACTTTTCTGACTTCTGTCTGATCGCTTCCACCTCTCTCTCTCTCTCTCTCTCTCTCTCTCTCTCTCTCTCTTTCTCTCTCTCTCTCTCTCTCTCTCTCTCTCTCATTTTATCATTTTATGTAGTAGGAATCTTTAGTATAATTAAATGGGAGTTAAATGAGATATATATATATATATATGTATATTATATAATAATAATATCAATTATTCCACAATCATTTCTTTACAGTCAAGTGGGAATCGTTTAATTACACTAACGGAGATTTATTGGTATACAAGCTTCTTCTATTGAGGTATACTTCAACTTATTTATGTTGAGGTATGATCTTGTTGGAGCTCACACGAGTCGTTTTGTGTCGATCTGAACCATTCATTTTTTATATCTCAATTGATAGATCATTCTTACAAAAAATTAGCCAAATCGGAAATCATTTACCTATCTAACTTTGATAAAACAAATGGACGGTTTCATCGAAAATATTTGGTTCATCCATTTATTTGATCAAAGTTAGATAGGTAAATAATTTCCGATTTAGCTAATTTTTTGCAAGGATGATCTATCAATGGAGATGTAAAAAATGAACGGTTCGGATCGACACAAAACGACTCGTGTGGGCCCCAATAAGGTATACCTCATAAAAAGAGCTTGCATTGATATATATTATATCATAATATCAATTCTTCCACCAACTGCAGATCGATTGTTTTATGCAACAATTATTTCTTTATACACATTGCTTCTTTTCTGCAGATAAGAATGATGGTGGGATGATTAAAAAATAGTGAAGTTTTTTTTGGTAAGTAAAAAATAGTAAAGTTATGTACACACGGGGGACATGTATTGAAGAAAATTTGTAAAATGTGATTTCCACTTTCTCTAGTGCCACTGTAAAATATTACGTAATTTATGTTGATTGTTCAAACACAAGAATGAGAGAAGAGATGGTATAGTATGAATAAAGAGAATTATGAATGCTGAGCTTGATCCACTACATGAATTGAATTGAACAACGACCGTCACAGAGCTCGATCCATCTCTAACTTGTTATATCTTTCACACCCTCTGGCTTAGTCAATGAGGTCTGACTATGTGCTCACAACCCATTTTAAATTCTTTGACTTCATGTCTGATAGGGATCGAGCATTTCCTCCCTCTAGTTACTAGAGTGTGGTAGTCCCAGGTTCAGGGCTCTTGCCAATTCTAGGTTCGCTATAAGCTTAATTGTTAAGGTTGGAGCTCATGAAGCTCAGCTCTTAGCTTAAGACATATTTTTGAAAACTTTGATAGGGATTATTGAATATTATATATATGTACTAATGTACAATGTGGTTCATTGAACCTATTGAACTACTGATTGTTCCCTTAATTGTGGGGGAGTCAGGATCTTTGGCTTCTAGGTAATAAGACCTATGTGACCACCATGGAATAAAACCACATTGAAAATTCTAAAGAGGAATAAAGACAATATTGTAATGTTTCTGATTCTTTTGAATACACTTTTATTTGATTTTAGTGTTCTGAATTGTCTACTCTTTTGTTCAGTGTCGATATAAATTTAATCAATTCTGCTATTGTTGTGATTCTCACTGTGTTAAACTTAGATTCCTTCAGATCCATTGTATATTCTATCCACGAAAAATAACTGTAACTTGTTTCTTAAACTAGCTTGAACTAGAAGTTGGGGGTGTCGTAATGTTTCTAGGGTTATAGTGATAGGATTGTAAATGTTTACACATAATAGTGCTTATATTCTTACCCTCATGTCCTATTTTCTTGCCTATCTTATTTTTACACCCCCATTAAAAATATAAAAATATTTTTCTCACCTTTCATTATTCTTACAGTACCATTTGATATACCAACTCAAACATTCACTTGCTAAACACTCTTCCCACCCCCTTAATTATCATCAACCCATTTTTTTCATAATTTCTTTTTTCTATAAACAACCAAAACTCAAAATCAATGATACTATTTGATTGATGCCTATACATCTATTAAAAGGTATGATTATCCTATATCCTACTTTTTAATTTTTTTATAGTTTTAAATCAAGAATTCATTATATTTTAATGTTTCTTTTGATTTAGAAATTGAGTATTGATTTTAGGGATTTAATTTGAAGTTTAGGGATGAATTATTGGATGGATATAAGTTTATTTTTCTGCAATTGTCAAAGTGATCGAGACCATTTTTCAATGATGCCCAAGCTTTCATTCTAGAAGTCGAATCATTGTTTGCAGCTTTCACTTTATCTATCTTAAAATTTTTCTTGTTAGTTTGTAGGTATATGCTTACTAGCTATGAACGCAAATCACCGGCACAAACCTTAAATTATACGAGCAGCCATAAAGGAGCTTAACACATTTGCCTCATGGTGTTTGGTTCCTGTGATCCTTAACATGTGGTTACTTCTAATGAGACTTTTGATAACCGAAATTTTGGTAGTCATATCATTTATGCTTGTATTGTATGGTTTTATGTTCAGTAATCAAATGATTAATGATATGAGAAAAAGATAAAAAGATTCTAGGGTTTATGAAGTTTAAGTCGTTGTAAAGAGGTGTGTGACTAGAGAATGAGTAGGTAGAGTAGATTTATTTTTTTCTTTTTTTAGTCAAGTCCTTAGAAGTCATTTTACAAAAGTATAAATTTTTCATTATCAATTTTATTAAAATATGGGTGGAAAAATAAGACAAGGGGGTGAGAATATAACCACTCTTACACATATTTGTCTAATATGGGTCATGTCTTATGATACAATTTTGAGCCCTTAAATTCAATTTTTAATGGTTAAGATGATGCTGATATGATTTATCTTCGACTTTAAAAAAATAAAAGGAAATATTTCTTTTCTCTCACTCTCTCCCTCGATAATGTAAATTTTTCCAATAATGTTAGGGATTTTAAAATTATATTTCAAATTTGAATCCCAAATGATGTGTCATTACACACGTCAGTGTTTTACTTGTTGTGAAATAAATAATACTTAGGGTAAGTCATGTATGAATCAATGAAATACTAACATATCATTCGTGATTTGAATTTGGAATTTCTAGCATTGCTCAAATTTTTCTCCTCAAAACGCTCTCCTCTCCCTTCATTCCTCTATACTCAACCCCTCTTTTTCTCAATTAATTGAAAACCCAACATTATTTGTCATGTCCCTAAAAATCTCTTAGGGACCATTATTTGCCAATGGAACAAAATGCTCCATCTCTTCCTAACATTGATATTTTGGGCTAGTATTTCTACACTTTGGGTTTGGTCTTTTTGAGCCATTCTTGTTATCTTACATCTATTTCTACGAATAAAGAAATTGCAAGAAGGAATTTTGGATCAAACCCAACAAGAACAATGATATTAAAGAGGAGCTTGTTCTTCTTCAAGCTTTCATTAGGATGCCTAGAGGAACTTGTTCTCCATGCCTTACATTAGGATGCCGAAGTTTTTGCCTCCCTTACCCTTTTTCTTCTTCTCTTCCATCAATCAAATTTTCTTCTCTTCCATCTATAAAATTTGCTTGTTATGTTATTTAAGCAAACCCATAAACAATGATTGAAGAGGGGGTGACCCAAATCTTTGATTTTGAAGAAGCATGATTTGAAAACAAACTCTTAGAGGAATTTAATATTACCCAAATTAAATCTCGTAGATGGAGGAACAGACTTGAGAGCCTAGCCAAGTTTTAGGAAAAGTTGAAAAGGGAACAGAGAAAGCACAGTGCAAACAAGAGAAATTATCTCAGGCGATAAGTATAGAGAAAAAAGAAGAGAGAAGGAGAATTTTTACCAATATGGTTTAATAAAAAAGAAAAGAAAAGTGACCTACAAAATAAAATTTAAGTTGGTTGCATCCATGGCTCTTGTGGTGCATACAACATGGGCTCATTATTGAGGTTGATGCAAAACCCTTGCAAAACTGCAGAGTCTCTGTCCCAATTTACCCAACATTTCCTCAGGAGCAGCAGTAGAGATTGTAGCCACCAATGAAGACCTTGCTATACACATCCTTCTATGTGTGCCGGCTCAATCTCTGGTTCGCTTCAAATGCGTCTCCGCTCTCCAAGCATTGGCTCTCTCTCATCTCCAACCCCAAATTCCGTGACCGCCACACCCTCCAACACCCACACTCCAATGTCTCCCGCCTTCTTTTGTCGCACAACTTCATCTCTCTCCGCAACAATGAAAACCCATCCGCGTCACCCTACCAACCCTTCAATTTCATCCAAGACCCTGCAGTCCTGCAATGGCTTGCTCTTGTGTTGATCCTCCAGCTTAGCAAACACAACTCGAGGATATTATGCTATCAATCCCACAACCAAGTAGTTCTAGGAACTTAGCTCCCCATATGCCAACACATCCACAAGCATTAATTTGGGTGTTGCTCTGGCTTTTGACCCTTCCAAATCGCTTCATTACAAGGTTCTTTGCTTCCGGTGCATTGCAAGATCAGTTTATTGACTTTCCTTAGGCCATTTCATATCGACTTCAGACATGGGGTGTACTACAATGGCGCAATTCATTGGATTAGCGGTACAAGTTAGCTGTTACATTATGACATATATAACGAAGAGGGTCATGGATATTGTTGGTGTCTAGACCGCCGGGTTGTAGTGTTTTCCACAAGAGGGAGTACAAATACTTTGGGGAGTCTCGCGGCCATTTGCATCTCATTGAACTTTATTGTCCTTGTCTTACCCAACGTGATGTGATAGAGATGGGATTAGACTACTCAATCTGGTTGGTTTGTCAAGTACCATATTCATCTTGATCGCATAAGCACCGCCTCTTGTGACCATTGCTATTATGCATTTGTTGTTCTCTTTCTTGCTCGAGAGGAAGATGATGAAGAAGATTCATTTCTGGTGCTGCATATTCCTGGTAAGGTCATCTCTGATAATATTAAGGGTGTCACCATTAGTAAACTTTGTGACTTAACTTTCGGACAGTGCCAATTTAACCGGTTAAAAAAAGGCTTATCGAGTGTTCGGCAGGGTACTGAGCGCTTGGCGCCAAAAACACGAAAGAAATTAAAATGTGAATTTATTTGTCACAAACTGAACCTATTTAACATTGCAACCTTTTAGGTGAGTTTAGTTATCTGTTTGTTTATTTTAGTTTGGGTACTAAATAAATCTAACTTTTATTTTTAGCAAGATTAAGTAAATCTAACTTTAATTTAGAATAGGTAAATTTTTTTTTAGGCCGCTTAGAATAGGTAAACTTTAGACCCAATGTGTTAAGAGATTACAATTTTAGTTATAGGTCCATCCTTTATCCTTCACCACCTTCGGGCCAATCACTTACCGACCTCCGACTGACCTCCGGAGACCAGCCAATTTTTATTTTTTTTTTACAAACTTATAATATCCTGAAAAAAATTTATATGAATATATATAATTACATAAACAATAATAAAATAAAGAGCAAATTACATTTTAGTACCTCAACTTTATATGTTATTTCACGTTAGTACCTCAACTTTGAAAACTTGCAAAAGAGTACTTCACGTTTCATTTTGCGTCAAAATAATACCTCTGTTAGGTTTTCTATTAGTGAAAACATTATTTGATGACGTAACAGTGATATTTTCATCTTTTTTCCACATGTAAAAAACAAATTAATATTTTTAAAAACTTTCAATAAAAAATAATTAAAAATATTAAAACTTTTAATATTTCATCTTTTCCCCGCACCCACAAACCCCACTTCTTCTTCTGCAACTATCTTTTTCCCCACCCAACACCAGCCCCCATCGCCTCGATCTCTCCCCCCAACCCACCCCCTCCACCTCACCCAAGCTTGACCCACCCAAACCCATCCCTTCCCCTCCCCACCCCCACCCTTCTCCTCCCAAATCCAACCCCTCCCCGCCCCTCCTCGACCCACTCCCCCTACTGTAGATTTTTTTTTTTTTGAAGAATTTTTTTTATTCAAAGTTTCTTAAAATATTATTTTTTTTATATGTGAGAAAAAAACAAAAATACTCTTGCCACATAAGCAGAGAATGGTTTTACTAATAGAAAAACCAACGGAGGTATTATTTTGACACAAAATGAAATTTGAGGTACTTTTTTATAAATTTTCAAAGTTGGGGTACTAACTTGAAACAACATGTAAAGTTGAGATAATAAAATATAGTTTGCTCTAAAATAAATAAATAAGTGAGAATGATTTTATGATTGGGCTAAGTTACAATTTTATTTAGACTATCTTTAACCAATCTATGCAAGTAAACTAATGTCCTGAGGCCCATTTGTTTAAACCGAAAGGTCTTGAACTGATAATAGCCCACATAAATAAACAAAAAATAAAAATAAAAAGAGAGATCAGGATCATAATGTTTGACACATGCTCTTAGAGCTAAGATATTTTACCCATCTTTAATTGAACTTGCACAGATGTGTGGAGGAGATCCACTTACGGTGATGAATCACCCTCCCTCTATGGAATCTGATGATGACCTTAAGATTTATTTAAGGCCAGTAGTGTTAGAGGAATGAAGAAATGACAGAAAGAAAATAGGGAAAGAGAAGAAAGAAGAAGAGTGAAGGAGAAAAGAAAGAAAAATCAGAGGGAGGAGTGAAGAGAGAACAGAAAAGAAAAAGAAGCCATTGCAATTAGTCAAAGTGGTCAAGGTAGATGGGGTAATGGTTAAGGATTATGCTAGGTTGAGAATTCAATTACATACCTACAAAGTAACCAAAAAAAGATAAAGAGGAGAGAAGAAAAAGAGAACATAGCAAGGAAGATAAAAAGGGAGAATAGAAGGATAAAAGAGGGAACTGGAGAAGAATGTTCTGACAAACTTCACAGTTGTAAGGCTAAGGACTTACTCCATTTAATTTCTTTGGAGATTCTTAAAGTTCTACCTTAAGAGGTAAAAAAATTATTGACGTTATAACATGCGTACAATTTTTAAGGATTTAGAGTTTAGATATTAATAATCGTACATATATTATAATTTAGGTTTATTAGTAAGAGCATGCACATTGGTAGTGCTAAATGCTAAATGTTATTGCAAAGAAAACAATTTTTAGTGAAAATTAGCTACAATGGAGGAGGAGGGTTGCTAAAAGCAATTTTAGCAATTGCTAAATTTAGCACCAAAATTTAGCATAACAATTGTTTGGCCCAAGACAAATGTAAGGCCCAGTCAAAATAAAGCGGAGGAAATTGGTTTGAGTGGAATTTAAATGACATATAGAAATCGTAGAATTAGTGTCCCACATCAGCAGAAGTCCTAGGCAACATGCAGAGTCTGTGTCCCCAATCAGCAGAAACCGTAGCCAACAAGGAAGTCCTCATTACACAAACCCTACTGTGCTTGCCAGTTCGATCTCTGCTCCGCTTCAAATGCGTCTCCAAGACATGTTACTCTCTCATCTCCAACCCCAAATTCTGTGAACGCTATACCAATCTGGACCAAATTGGTATACTGCAATGGCGCAATTCATTGGATTAGCAGCAGAGAAAGTACTCGTCACACTACCACATTCTGATGTGTAGATATGTTGGGGAGTCTCGTGGCCATTTGTATCCTGTTCTTCCTTCTAGTCCTTGTCATACTCAATTTGATGTGCTGAAGATGGATTTGAACTATCTTTGTTTCTCGAGAGGATAATGAAGAGGATTCATCTCTGTTGCTGTTTATTCCTTGTAAGAATATCTCTTATAATTTTAGGGATAAGACCTTTAAGACACTTTGTGACATAACTCACATAGGCAGTGATGAGACTGAGAAATTTGTACTACTCATCACTTTATGCAGACTTTGCCTTGTGTGTGATGCTACTTACTATCCCATGCCGTTGTCCTGTTCTTAGCTTTTGGTTGTAAAATTGAGATTGTTTGGTATTAGCAAATTCTCTCTACATGTGTTTTTAACTTCATTCTAATGGTATTTTCTTTTCATTGCTTCCTTCAACTTATGGGTTAGAAAACAATTAGCCGATCAGCTATTTTGTGGTTTCCATAATCATTGTCCAATTGAGGGTGCATCAAAATCTCAGTTGGGCATTAACTGGCTGCTTGCCATTCAACATTGCTTTAGATTAATTTTGCTTTAGGTTCTTCAGATAGTCATTTGTAAAGCTGACCAACTTGAGTTGCTGACTGTGGTTATTATGATTGTGCTTCATGTCTTGCATGAATGTTGGATGCAAGCCAATGAATTTCTATCGATTCCTAATTATAATTCTACTCCAAAAGAACTTGTGCCTTTAATTTAGATATATGCTAATACATATATACATATATATATATATATATACTATATTTATTGCAAGCAGGTGTCTTTTAGGGGTTACATTATACTATCTCAACTTGGACATCTACAAGTTTAGGGTCCATTTGAATGGAAGTATTTAAAATGAGGTATTTGGATTTGAGCTTTCAGTGGAAATTGTTTAATATATTGGACTTCAAATATATTAATTTCTTATGTTTATAAAAAAAAATAAAATAAAATAAAAAAATAAAAAAAAACCATGTTTAAGCTATAAAATGTAATTTCAAATCCCCTGTTTTCGAAAGTCCAAAACGCAATTTACACGAAAAACTCAAATCCAAATACCCTTATTTTAAATCCTATCATCCAACTGGACCAGTCTTTCACTTCTTTCTTATTTCTTTTCTCCGAGAGGCAAAGAAAGAAGAAATGAAAGCTTTGTTGCTTCTGGCGAGACAATTATGGAATGAACATCTGGATTTAATCAATGCATGAACAGGTGCATGTTCATTCCCATTTTTGTTTTTGTTTTTGTTTTTGGTCTGAATGTTCTTTCCACCTATGCAAGAATAAAGAAACAAAGAAAAAAAAGATCGAAGTAGAGAAATAATTAGAAATGACATGAGGCCAGCTAGCTACTAGCTCTCTGCTAAGGCTTATGGAGGTATCTTCCTGCAAATAATGCTGCCTCCATGACAATGGTGATGACTTCAACAACTTCCTCAACTTTGCATTTGCTTCCACTGAAAGTTCTCCCGTTTGTTTGTTTGAAGTTAGCCATGCAATCTAGGAACTGTTTGCTGCACTCTGAGCTTAGATAGTCATCTGTACACCATATTCCACATGCCACCATTTACTTTGTTTTAGAATTCTAATTGCATATTCGAATATCTCTCACACACAAACCAACCAAAAAAGATTTAGAAAAAGAAAAGACAAGGTTTACTTTTTGCATAGACATCATGCACACAAACACCACAGAATAAAATTTGGATTTGTTTTAATCAAACACATTATTAAATAATTTCTCCATCTTAATGATTAGTCTTATTTCAGTAGGAACTTTTGGCTGCATTCTAGTCTCATATCTGTACCACACCACCGACACTGCATATGAATATAATATATCTAGTTCATGTTCTCTTAAATTATGTGTCGTATGTTATATGTTATGTTGTTAACAACATAACATGTTAGATTGTTTGGTAAGAGAACAATTTCATCCATATTATATCTTTGTGAAGAAGCAGAATGAGGCCATTTGTGGTGCATAAAAGACATAGGTGCTACTGGTTTCTGTACTCTACTGTTACTAAAGAAGATTTCTTCAGTTGGAAGAGTCAAAATTATCCACCCTAGCCAAAAAAAATTACAAATGTGCAGCTCTTTTTGCTTTTTTCTAATGGGTACAAATTAGTTTTATCCTTTTCCTTCAAAAGTGTTGATGATGTTACTTAAGAAATAAGCATGAATATTCAATTCAATTTCTGTTTGTGCATTTCATAGCCTTAAGTAATGCCATATATATCAATTCATTGCACCAGTTATGGTGAAATCTCCTTTATCCCCACCAACCGTTTTTCTATTTTGCCTTTTTGTTTTTGTTTTTGTTTCTGTTTTGTGATGCAAAAATTGAAATCCTTCCTAAACTAAAATCAAATGGAACAGTATACAGAGCAGAGCAGTTCATTATCCAAAATGCAGAACAATCCAAAGCAGAGTACTACTAAATTGTACTAAAATGACTGTAATTATGGATTAAGAAATGAATGAACTTACTGTTCTTAGATTGCACGCAGGCATCATGTTTCATACAACAAGAATCAAGGCCATCGCAGGGTTTCTCCCCTGGGCATCCACTGTATAAGAGCCCACAATACTTCCCATATCTCAATAATGGAGGCACTGAAACCCCAAAAACAAATCAAAGTCATCAAAAGGGCATTTCATATAATTGTGACATTTGGACCAAAAAAAAAGAGAAATAAATAAATAAATTATAATTGTTTGGTCAACCCCATTCACTAATTCGATCTCCAAAGCAAAAAAAAAAAAAAAAAAAATACCAAGTGTGAATGATGAGATCAGTACCTGTACAGAACTCTGACTCACATCTTCTACTGCATTCTTTACTCTGCAAATTTTGAGCAGCCATGGGAAGAGAATGTTATCACTTTGAAACCAATTAATGGGAAGCAAAAATAAAGTGAGATGGTGAAGAAGAAGAAGAAGAAGAAATGCAGAGGAGCAAACCAGAACAATAGACGTATCTGTGTCTTGAACACCAATGTTAAGGGCATGCACATGAATTGAATTAAAGTAGAGGGCAAAAAGGGCAAGACCAAACTTCAATGACTGCTTAAGAACCATGGTTTTGGTTTTGGAAATAAAAGCACTGAAATTTGAGTTGGGGTTTGCTTGGTTTTGCAGAACAAGGCTCTGATTTTTATAGAAGATCGAGAGTGGCAGAGAAAGTGAGAGGTGTTGAATGAATGAGCAGAAGGTGTAATAGGCTAAACGGCGCTACTGCTAGGTGGAGGAGGAAGAAGAGAAGTAATGTTCGTATGGGGAAGAAAAAGAAAAGAGGTTGGCTTTGTCTTGTAATGGCTCGTGATATGTTTTTTGTAGTGTTGTTCTCTTCACACTCTCTTACCAAATCATTCACATTTTAATTTTCATTTCCTTTTTTTTTTTAATTTAATTTCTTTGAATTAATAAGAGACTGAACCCTATTTATTAAGGTACCTAAGCACATGAAAGAACGTACCGACGGGGGGACTTATGCTTTTATTAAGGTTTAATACTCTTTGCGTTAGGATTACCCCCCTATGCTAGTTACTAACTTAGGTACCTAGCCCAGAATCCATCGATAAAATCAAAGAGAGTAATGCATTCTTAGAACAAGCATATCAGCAAATTAGTTATGGGATGCATTTCAAGTGAACAAAAATTTCTACGTATAACCATCGTATACTTCTCTCTCACAAGTCACAATACTAATCACATTATTAGCATGAAGAAGGTTGGATGTGAGATTGGGGGTTTTATACAACACTCGTATACAAAACTTTTTCTTCGTGAATACTCTTTTATTGGCTAAGAAAAATTTGTATGATACGAGTGTATATACCATCTCTCATATACAATAAGTAGTCACGTAACTAAGTCATAAATAAATGTTGTGTGAGTGAGTACTTCTACCCTCTCTCCAACTGAATTATTCAGCTAGCAGCCAAAAGAAAAGAAAGAAAAGAAAAGTAAAGGAAATGAACTATAGTGTTTCTGGAAAATTCCAAGTTGCCAAGTAACAACTAGCTTTCTTGCTGCAAGTCTGCAATTAATGTCAAGTTGTTGTTGTATTGCTTTCACCTTTTTGTTTCTTATATTTCTTTCACATGTGTAACATCTAATTTTGTTTTGTTGGATGTTCGAAGAGTTCAATTCAGTCCTGGGCCCGAACCTAGTAAAATCTAAGCCTGTTTGGATATGAAGTACTATGGACATGCATTGGATCTAAGATATTTATTTATTCTTTTTTTTTTTTTGGTAATAGGATCTAAGATATTTATAAAAATCCTAACTCGAAGTCTGTCCAAAAACCTTATTTTTCCAAAAAACCTTACTTTTGTTAATAAGGTAATTAGTAAAAGTGGACCATATAAGTTTATTTTTTCTATAGTTTTCATTTACAATATTTTATTAGCATTGAAGCCCAACATGCGGGTAAGTTAAAATACATAAATCGGTGGTATAATTTTTTAGATGCCGCTATTCGGACCAAATTTATTTAATTTTAGACCCCACACATTTTTTATATCCAACATTAAATTTAAAATTACAAAAATTCATTCACACAATCACACCCAACAAATTTCTCAAAAATACCTCTTTTAAAACCCAACATCACAACCAACTTATTTTATTCTCTGTACCTAACAACACACTCAACAGTCCCAACATCATCACCCTTGCCACCTTAACACCATAACCACCACCTTAATTAATTGGGTATGAAACTCTTCTGGGCATGCAAAGTCTGCGTATTGGTATAATAGAGAGTTGAGAGTTGTATGTAATCCTTGTCATGGCGTTTGACTTTTGGGGTTGTGTCTTGTTACACATTAAAGAAAAGTGTTGAAGGTTTCAGAGATCAATGGAAATTCTTTGCCGGCGGCCTCTTTCATGGATTTTCACATATTTTCTAGATCATATATGTTCTAATTGTCTCATCAGAATGACAATATAAATAATGTAAATCCTCTTATTATCTTAGTAAATATATGGGTTTTGACTTTTGACGCTAAACCGTGTATTATAAATTTATGGATTATCCTAAATTTCTAATAGAGGGTCTAGATTGGGAATTAAAATTGTCAAGACAAGGAGAGGATCCCAAATCGGCCGAATTCATTTATGGCTACACTGCCCTTTTTGCTGACCTTTTGTGTTTGTTAGGGGGCAAAGTGATTGTGTTTGCTAAGGGGCAAGGTGATCGTTGACCAAATTCCAATTGCGTGTACTACTTGTTTCTCTGGTTCCGATTTCTGAATGGATGAGAAGGCCAATGATCATCAGCTTCATTTCTCAGTTTAACTACCACATGGTGTTCAGGTGGCGGAGGTGATAGTGTTAGGACCGTTGGGTGTGTTGTTGGATATAGAGAATAAAATAAGTTGGTTGTGATGTTGGGTTTTATTAGGGGTATTTTTGAGAAACTTATTGGGTGTGATAATGAATTTTTGTAATTTTAAATTTAATGTTGGATATAAAAAATGTGTTGGGTCTAGAAATAAATAAAATGGCTACTATTTGCATATTTTTTTTGTCTTTTTGCACACCTTTTTTGTTAAAAACAAAAAAAATTCAAGAAAAAAGACCATACTGGCCCTCTTTCCTTCTCTTTCTCCTTCACCTCACCCACAGACCCCATCTCCATCTCTTTTTTTTTTTTCTTCTTCTTCTTCCCCCCCCCCCCCCGGGAGCCCTCCCCTCCTCTCAGGCTCATGTCTTCATGTCGCCTCCACTACAAAAAATGTGAGTAAAGCCAACTAATGATTGGTTGCTATAAAATGGGTGGCAATTTAAAACTTTAGTCCCTATTGCCCAATTGCCACTCCTTTTATAGCAACCAATGAGGGTGAGCTTTGCTCAGATTTTTTTTCTCTCTCTCTCTCTCTCTCTCTCTCTCTCTCTCCTTCCCTTTATCCTCTCGCCCCGCAGACAGCCATAACATTCACACACAAAAATTGCAGAGGCTAGATAGACATAGAGAAAGGGAGAGAGGAGAGAGGGGCAGGGAGGGGGTGGGGTGGTCGCCGGCGGTGGTGGGCTGCTCGGCGTGGTCGGGATAGGGTGTGTGAGTGTTGGTTGTTTTTTTTCTTTTTTCTTTTTTGTTTAGGAGGGGTGTGCAAAAGGAAAAAAAAAAAAAAAAGGGTATAAGGTCTTTTCCCATGAGTTTTTTTTTTTTGTTTTTTAGAAGGGGTGTGCAAAAAGAAAAACAGAGGTGTGCAAATAGCAACCCTCTAAATAAATTAGGTCCGAATAGTGGCCCCCTGATTTTTTTTTTGAAAATATTTTTATCATTTTATTTTTTGTGAAAAGTGTAATTTTATTTTTAATCATGTGCATAAAATATCATTTATGTAAACACAATGTATTTAAGTAAGATATATTCATAACTTAAAATGAAAGTCGATGAAGATTTATTTTGTCCAAATATAAATAATATATTTCCTTAATTTTATATTTTTAGCATTACAAGTTGTTTGAATTTTAATTAGCTATACATTAAAACAAGTACATAAAGAACTCTGAATGATATAACATGCATTTTGCAATCTCTATATTTATCTATAAATTTTTCTACATACCTTCTTTTTTTTTTTTTTTTTTGAGAGAGATTAATATACCTAGCTTTAAAGTTTCAAATAATATATCTTAAAAGTTCAAAATAAACAAAATCAAAAAGTGAATTCAAATATGAATATATGAATTGAAATTCAAAATTCAAAATTTGTTTAAATGAATGTCGCCCAAAAACTCACCAGTGCAGCTTCGGTCTCATTAGCCGGCAGCTTGGAATGGAGTTCCAACATTGCTCTACTGGTGAGCTCCAAAAGGCTCCGATGGGTCGTACCAACCCGGAACACATGTCCGCGGGATGCCCCATCGGCCATGCAAGAGAGCAGAGCAAAGCCGAAGCCCAGAAGAACAACACCCCTCAAACCCATGGAATCAAAACTTCTTGCAATATGGTACATGTTTGTAGGGTGGTTTGTACGTGTCACATAGAAGGACCTCAAGAATTGACCTCCCAAGTCCTTCTATGTTTGGAATTTCTTTTAAAATCCTTTTGAAGTATGGCTGTGCATGCCTTTTAAAATCTCTTGGCCGTGTCTTCTTTGTTTTACTGCTATCTCTAATCTAAAAATAGTGTTCGATCTCTCTATCTATGTTTAGAAGGTCCAAACGGAAAGCTGTCTAGAAAAACGGTGATTTTATTGTTTTCAAGAGTTAATGTGTTTCTCATAAAAAAAATAAATAAATCTATGTATAGTCATGTCCCCAAGTTAGCTAGGCAACCTCTCTAAAATAGTAAAGAAATTACCTTTTTGGTGGTCTTAACCAGCAATTTCCAACCTAAAGTTGTTAAGCCCATTTTTTATTTTTATAAAATAAAGTAATTCGTTAGTTCTTATTGTTTTTGTACGATTTTACGTTTATCTTAAAGTTTTGTACTCAGTAACGACAATAAGAGAGTTGATGACCTCTAATATGGAGGATGCGGGGTCGGTGACTTCGATGAGAGAGAGAAGAGTAGGAGGGGGTTGGGGCCCTGTTGAGGGATGAGGGTTGGGGATTCAAACTCTCATTTTTGGCTTAAATATCGATTTACCACTTAAAATGTAACTCATTCTCATATTGTCATTTGAAAGATTTTTTGTCTCAAATTACCACCTGTAACTTACATTTGTGTTCCATTTTACCTTATTTCATCAACAATTCCATTAAAAATGCTGACGTGACACGCTGGATGTGCGCCATGTGTCACATCTTTGCTTTTATTTTTGAATTTTTTTTATTTTCCTATTTTTATAAACTTTGAAAATTAATTAAAAATATCTCTAAATTCAGAAAAATACACGAAACATTCCTACGGACTCATCTTGACTAGCACTAATTTATTATAGGGTTAAATTACCAATTTTCCCTCTAAAAATTTCCAAAAAAATTGGAAAGTCCAAATTTATTTCTAAAAAATTAAAATAAATTTTCCTCTATTAAATAAATTCTAGAAAAATTCTAGAATTTTCTGAAACTCTAGGACGAATTCTCAAAAATATTTTTGGAAAAATTACCAAAAGCCTGTTTTAGAGAATTATTTCGGGAGTTTACAGAAATTCTAGAATTTATTTTATATAGGGAAATTTATTTTCCTCTAAGACCGAGAGGTCTTTTGGGTAGCAAATGTTCACGAGAAAGGTATTGTTAGTTTTTAGAAGACTAATGGTGCAGACCTCATATTTTTTGGAGGTCCGGATATTATCCTATGAATTTTCAAAAAATCTAGAGTATTTTAATTTTCTAAAAATAAATTTGAACTTTCCAAATTTTCTAGAAATTTTTAGAGGGAAAATTAGTATTTTTGACTCCATAAAAAATTAGTACTAGTCAAGACGAGTCCATAAGAATTTTCCGTGTATTTTTCTAAGTTCGGTGCTATTTTTAATTAATTTTCAAAGTTTATAAAAATAGGAAAATAAAAAATCAGAAAATACAAGAAAATATGTGACACGTGGCGCACATCCAGTGCGCCACATCAGCATTAACGGCCAAGTCATTATTTTTAACGGAATTGTTGACGGAACAAGATAAAATGGGACACGGATGTAAGTTACAGGTGATAATTTAGAACAAAAAAACTTTCAGGTGGCAATGTGGAAATGACTTACAATTTTGAATGGTAAATCGATAATTAAGCCTTCATTTTTGACAAAAAAATCTTGTATTTTTAATTTTCTTTCAGTTATTTAATTACAAGAATAAAATTGAAAGTTTAAAACAAACACTTTAGAATTTGGGTGTGTTGAAAGAACAAATTTAGGAGTCAATAAAATTCCTCATATTTTATTGTTGATATCATCAACAAAAGAGTAAGGAATAAAATTTTGGGTTTCGAGGAAATTTCGATGTCGACGGAAATTTCGAAGATTTTTAAATTTCGACAAATATTAGATGGAAACGACGGAAATTTTGAATGAAACTTTACTATATGTTTATTTAACATATTATCTACTACATTGATAAAAGAATATTGAAAAAACCAAATTATATAGTAGATTTCATGTGATATGTGATGAATATAATACGCGTTGTACTGTTAAAAAAATGCTTCACTAATTAATAATTACATAATGAAATTACACGAATAAATCACCAATGTGGCAATAGAAAGTAGCAAGCTTACTCAAAGGGACTTGGAAATGGTTTTCGATAGTCAAATTGAGCTGAATTGGGTTAAAAGAGAACTAACTCGGTGGCAGCAGTGGCGATAGCGGTTTACCTGAAATTTCAATTTCACAAATTCTCCAAATTGGAAAACCAAACATTAAGGGAATGAAACCCCATGGTGAGGGAATAAATTTTTTTTTTTCATAATTTATATTTACAACTAAACGAAACACCAAAATGGCCAAATCAAACCCCAAATAAAATCTCAAACCTTTTTTTTTCTTTCCAATTGCCTAAAGACTTCAAATCCCAATCAACCCTAAAAAAAAAATTTTTCTTTTCTTTCCTTTTCTCTTCCTTTTTTTTTTTTCTTTCCTTTTTTTTTCTTTCTTTTCTTTCCTTTTCCTCTTCTTCCCCCGTGACTTTGGTCTTCGTCTTCTAGTGGCCAGTCTTCCTCATTTTTCTTTCCTTTTTCTTTTTCTCCCCCTTCACTTCCAGTTTTTCTTCTCTTTGTTTATCTCTCCTAGTCCCTCACTCCCTCTTCCTCCCTAATCTCTATCTTCCCTCTCCCACGCCCGATCTTCTTCTCTTCCTCTTCTCCCCTCCGCGGATCTCTTCTCTCCCTCCGACGAAGGGGGGAGAGAAGAGATCCGACGAAGGGGGGCACGCCACTGCAGCTTCCTCTCCGATCTCTTCTCTCCCTCTGGTGATGGTGCTCTGCCTCTACCTCTGCCTCCCCTCTCTCCCTCCGATCTCTGCATCGAAAGTTTCGCCGAAATTTCGAGGATTTCGAAAAATTTTGGTGAAATTTCGGCGAAATTTTTCGAAGTCCTCTTGCTCTGCCTCCCCTCTCTCCCTCCAGTCTCTGCATCGAAAGTTTCGTCGAAATTTCGAGGATTTCGGAAAATTTCGGCGAAATTTTTCGAAATTTTTCGAAATCCTCTTGATATGGTGTTAAAATTTCCTTACCTCTAAAAAACGAAATTTCGCCGAAAGTTTCGAAATTTTACTCCTTGCAAAAGAGTAATGTTATTAATTTGTTCAATTAAACCACATTAGTTTAACTAAACCTTATGTTCAACCTATCTTATTAATTGACATGATTTGGTCACATCAGTTGGTACATAAGATGATCGATCAGCTAATGTGGTCAGATAAGTGTGTACATAAACATGATCAAGCTAGTCTTGAAGGACTTTATTGGCTCATTAATGAACCAAAAAAGGGTCCAATAATCTGTTTTTTTATATCTTGGGAGGTCTAACATATATATGGTTTGGTTTAGCCGTTTAGGACTGAAGCCTGGAATAGATCGAACATTACAACTTTTATGTATCTACCTGTAATTTCAATTGAAGGCGAATTAAACATATGTTATGTAAGCCATTTGCATAAGCATTACCTACAATCCTACACACAAAAAAACGAAAAACTAAAAACTAAAAATATGAAAACTAAAAATTTGCATAACCATCTATACATTTTGTTCTCCCATATTTTATGCCTTTTTTTGGACAACATATTTTTTGCCTTACATGAGGCATATGTGCATAGTTTATGCCTTCTTGAGGGCATATATATATAAATATACAAGAATGCTCTAAAATTAACTGATTAATAAGTTAATATAAAGCTAACCACCATGTTAGGCCCACCGCAAATCTGAATCGTCTATTTTTCAGGCCATACTTCAAAGATCATTCCTGTAAAAAAATTTCAAAATCAGAAGTCATTTAGTCATTTGATTATAACAAAAACTATTTATATGCTTTTATCGGAAACACTAATCGTCTATTTATTTGATCTCAATTAGATGAATAAATGATTTCCGATTTAGTTGATTTTTTGCAATGATAATCTTTGAAGTATGGTCTAAATAATTGACGGTTCGGATTATAAGATTAGTTATGTGATGGTCCCAAAAGCATGGTTAGCTTTGTATTAACTTGCTAACCAGTTAGTTTTAGAGCATTCCTTTATATATATATATATATATATGATACCATTATAGGTGTACAAACGCTCCCATGTTTAATCTATTTTAAACTTATGCAGAGAGGTGATAGATTTGATATATAAAATTAACAAAACTATGAAAATTAATTGAAAACTACACAAATATTTTAAAGGATTATTAACACGTACATGCTGAAATGAAATATATAAGAGATATAATCATAAGACTGGACTGAAATTTTATTTAATAAACAAAGTTACATGACAACAGTCGAGTATAAGTTTGTAGTAGCACACTACACGTGATTACAAGAGCACACCACTCCTCAAGACACTCTAAGCTCACAATATTTTACAGGATATGAAAGAAATACACATTTGAAAGATGCCCTTCAACAGACTGAAGGTGGTCTCTTATAGGAGTTGAGACCTCGACAGCATAATTAAAGTAAACAGAGAAAATATAGGGAATCTTATCTCTAGAGACAAACTGACAAACCAATTTTTACATCTTCGATTGAGCTAAATTTTTGCAGTGATGATCTTTGAGTATGGAAGTAAAAAATGAACGGTTCAGATCGTTGAAAACATGATCGCATCGTATTCTTATACCTAAATATAAATGCACATAAAAAATGAACTGGACTTTGGGCGAGGAATCTATAGATTCGTCGCCCAAAGTGAGTTTGGGCAAGGAATCCATATATTCCTCACCTAAAGTCACTTCAGGCGAGGAATAATTTTGTCGCCCCAAGCTACTTTGGGAGACAAATCTATAGATCGTCGCCTAAAATAGCTTTCAGCGAGGAATATATGGATTCCTCGCCCAAAGTATGGTCCAAGAGCATTTTGGCGCGTAATTTTAGGCGACGAACACCATATTCGTCGCCCAAAGTGACTTTGGGCGATGAAAATATTTGTCACCCAAACCTTTATTAGTTTAGGCGACTAATTTTACAATTCGTCGCCCAAAACCTGTTTGGGCGACAAATTTGAGTTCGTCTTCCAAACTTTCGTCGCCCAAATATCTTTTTTTTGTAGTGCAAATAAAGCAAACAGTGAAAGTAAATCTTTTAAAGATTACAATTTTAATAATTGGGAGGCTTATGTCTAGGATGAAGATGGAGTCGGGCCGTCTGCCGCAATTATTACTTATTAAAAAGTCGCTTTTCTCTACTTTAGTAGGGTAGAGATTCCATAACAATCGTCTCCATTTAAAAAATTAGGGCGGGCTTGAGCACGCCTAGCCCTCCATTATGATCCGTCCCTGAATATATAAATATATATATTTATATATTCATGATATAAATAGATCACGGGCAGTGGCTACTAGGTTTAGGTTTTTCTTTGCATTGAATTGTCCGTTTGGCATTGCATTTACTATGGAGCTACATGTCGTTGCCCTCTAAATCAGTCATTCATCGCATCTAACTAACTCAGCATGCTTTGCCATCCATTTGGAATCAACAACCATTTTATATTTACGGGTTTGCATGTAATGCTGCCACGTTTTTAAACTAGGTTTTCATATCAACTTTTCTTTTCGTTTATTAGTCAAAGCATGGTGATGTCCACTTTTGGAAAGTAAAGCCCAATCAGTAGTGAAATAAACAAAAAGAATAAAGCCCAATCCGTCGCCCCGATTAGCTTAAGATAACCGTAATTATGTAGATGCTATGTTGTTTACTAATTTAAGCAGTAATACCCGTCAGATCCGTCACAATGTGTTATTAATTCATCTAAGTTTTAATATATGTATATTAAAATTATATCTTAAAAATATAAATTTATTGGCTATATATATATTATAAAACGTGAATTAGTAACATTATATGATAGTGTGATAGTCATACAAAATAAATATTTTTTTTTTGTGTAAAAGATTATTTATTTTTTTATAATTTTGACAAAAGTTGACTTATAAAAGTATTTTAATTGAATACATGTAAAATTATGACTTGTCTGTAAATAGTGATTCCTTACAAGTAAAGAGTTCACTATTTTCCATAAATTTCAGTGACAAATTAGCTAGTCACCTCTACACGAGTTAACAAGCGTTCAACTCTCATCCTTCTTTTTCCTTAATAAAAATTCAAAAAGAAAGGTTTAACAGATAAGTAGAGATGCTTTAGAACATCATTTTCTTGAGAATTCAGATTGAACCCACATGGACGTCTTGAGAGAATTCAACCGAAACTAAAGACTTCATTTTGGGGTTGGGGGTTCAGCTTGAACCCCAAAAGATTTGATTTGGCGGTTCTTCCTGAACCCCAAAGATCGACTTGATTTGGGGGGTTGATTTCGCGTGCAAAGAATAAAACTTTGAAGGAAATTTTTTTCAAATGCTACATTAATTACTGTCGAGCATTGAAACGCTCATTTGAAAGCATTTGAACACTTACTATCACTGCATCACAGTTATATATACCCTAGTGTCGATGTAATTTTGCACTATAATTACACCTATGTATTTCTAGTAAAATTTATAAATCTTAAATCTAAACCAATAGCATGCTAATTAAAACGTATTCTCACCCACCTAAGTAATTCTCTTTTATCTTATCTAACCCAAATGACCCCTAAAAAATGTAATTGTAACTGCATCTTTTATTAAAGTACGTGTTTGAGTAACTTTTAATCGAAAAGAAAAAAAAGAAGAAGATAGAACAAAGTTTTATTTTTTTAGAAAATAATAATCGTCACTCTACAACTAACTACATACAAGATATGTATATTAATAGTATTAGATATTATTTTAAATTTATAAATATTATTTATAACAACAAGTAATAAATTGATATATCATGTAATGTGCCATATCATATGAATTGTGACTAAAAGTTTGAATAGTAATTGGTACTCTAATATTATTGATATATCAACCTGGATGAGTTAACAATCAAGATAGGTTCCAAGCTTTACCCTGTTTCATAATGAATTTCTTTAGTCTCCCAAAGAACATGACAAGAATGAGGATCAACTTTCCCTCCATACTCCACCTTCCCACAAATCCATACCATGCATCTTTGCAATCACTCTCAGCTCTCACTTTCAGTTGACGTTTACAACTGTAGCCAGTTGAGAACCCCACATTTCCATATGCACTACAATTGATTCATTAAAAAAACAAGAAACCGATAGTTATCATATATTGATTAATAAATTAACAAATCCGTATAGTACTTTTAGGTAGTGTTTGTCTTGTGGCATGGAATATTCGATCTATAAGAATTCCATGCCTATTTCTCAGAAGAAGATTTAAAAAATCTACAAGATGTAAAGATTCTTGTTTTAGTGTTTAAAAAAGTAAAGGGGGGTGACACTATAGGATTCTAATTTTTGATGTGAAGAAACAAACATGTACCTTTAAGATAAATGCAGAGAACTATATATAAAGAAGCAATTATGCTCACCTTACAACTTCTATGGTGATGTTCAAAACATTAAAGTTGAGGGGGTCTTCCTTCATCTTTTCTCTTTCTGTGATACAAATTAGAATGACAAAGATGGCCAGATAAGAGAGTTGTGAGAATATTAGAGACTCCACCCAACAAGTCTTTCTTGCATTTCGAATTTGTCTTCCATTTTCTGAAACTTCTTCTTCACGATAATTGGTTGTTGGAAGAAATGTTGTATATGGTGGCAGATACCTGAATTATAGTAAAGAAGAAAACTCAATAACCAAAAACCCACCATAACCAAAAACCCACCATGCATGCATGCATATATGCTTTTTCTTTTTCCGAAAAGAATAATACTTCTACGTACGTACAGATACAGAGAATTGCCACTGGATCAAAAACTTTGGTAGAGAGTTTTTAGGCTTGATTGACTTTATAACTTTAATGCTAGGAGAATCAGAAACCCCAACTGGCATGAACACCAAGCAACGGTGGGGTCAAAGAACAAATGCATAATCTCACTTGCATAGTCGTAGACTACTGACAAGTCATATATGCATGCTAATTAAGATTTTGCATATAAATTTAATTCGATCACAAGGCAGTGTTTTAACTTTTACTTCCTTGAGGAAGAGATCAAATTCTTAATATATATATATTTTTTTTTTGTGTGAAGAGATCAAACTCTTTAATTTGCATGACAGTTACGCCTGGTGTTAATGCACTGCTTTCTACTTTTTGATTTAGGCTTACTTGTGTGTATTCAGGTTTGATTTAATAAGTTTTAGGGAATTGATGAGTTTATTTAGAATATTAAGTTTTTGTTAATAATATATAGAGGTTTTAACTTTTAGAAGATGAGCCCAATTTCACCTTAGAAAGTGGTTTTTTCCTTCATAGATGCGGCCCATTTTAGTACACATCAGCAAAGTAAATAAGCCAAAAGATGAAAGAAATTACATATACTGCCATTTGGTAATAGTCAGCGTCTTCGTCTCCATATTTCTCCAGTTCTCCACCGTGATATTCTTATACCTCCTAAAATTTTGCCACCTTCTGTTTCCTAAAATCTTGCAAACTCCTAATCCCTTAAATCTTGGAAATACACCTCTTTAGAAGGTATGATTGTAATCACTCTATCTACATAGTAGGTACAATATTCAGGTTTGTTTTTTGAGGTATTTTGTTTTTTTCTTGGTGTTTGGATGTGTAGGAATCCTGAATTAACCTGATTTCTAGTTTTTATTCAGAATTTCAAGGTAAATTAACCTGAATTGAAGGGTTTATTTAGAAATTCATCTGCGATGGGTTTTTCCAGTTAATGAACCTATGGTAGAGGGTAATTCCGAGGTGTGTTTTGGGTTTTGATTTTAAAAGACTGCAGGCGTGAATATTAACCTCAGGTGTGTTTTTTATTCTGGCTGCGTTTGTTTAGTAATCTATATTGCAGGTGGGTTCTGGGTAATTAGGAGGTGTGAGTATATATTAACCTCAATTGCAGTGTGTTTGTTTAGTAATTAGCTATATTGCAGGTGTGGTTTTTTTAGCAGATGTGAATATTAACCTCAATTGCAGGCATGTTTGTTTTTTGAGGTATTTTGGGATTATAGAGTCAATGTGTCAGTGAGGTTGTTTTATAGTAGCATTAAAGGTATTTTAGGATTATGGAGTACGTTACCTGTACTCCATCAACAACGCAATTGTCCCCTACATCAAATCGGTGCATCACAAAGACAAATTAATATGATGCCTTCAAACACAGTTTTAGCAGTATTACCAAACACAAACACCACCAGTAAAATTAAAAACATGTGAGACACCGAGAACAGCCAAGCAGCACCTACAAAGCAGTTTATTTACCTTTAACCAAGGAGCTTCGTGGTTTACCAAAAACATCCGAAAAAAACAAGTGAGACAATGAGAACCGAATTCGAATGAAACATAATAAATATTCATAATAACAAATTAATTACCAATAACATGATATAAGGAATTGACTTAAAATGGAATGTAATTATTAGGAAAATCTTAATTAATTTGTCAACTAAGGGGCAAAATAAGTATTTAAAATAAATAAAAAAATACAGCAAAAAAGAAATCCAATATGTCAAGGTAAAATAGGGCATAATTTGATAACAAAAAAAACAGTGGGTTTAATCCAAAATCAACAAGAGTGTTTGGATTTTTGTCCAATTTGCTCTATATAAGTGTAACTGCACTGCCAAAAAAGTGCAAAAGAGTGTTATGCAGTGTAATAGCACTCGACCCATATTTTTTCCTTAAATGTTAAAAACCTCCGTATGCTAGTTTAATTATGATCGAGTGGGTTAAGCGTGGAATATCAGTGCATTCCTAGTTAAAGACTCTTATAAATTCAAGGACACTACTTGGGTCACCCCTTCCTCCAAAATCGTAATTTCGGTAATGTTGGCGCATGATTGGAATCGTTCACTTTTTAGATCACTTATTATAGATCATCTCTGTAAAAAATTTACTCAATCAGAAATCGTTTGATTATATAATTGTTGTTTATTAAATAGAAAAAATCAACAGTTTGATCAAAAATCACTCTTTAATTGAAAACCATAAATTTTTTCTACTTAATTGACAAAAGTTGTATAACCAAACGATTTTCAATTGATTTAATTTTTTACAGAGATGATTTTTAATTGGTTATCTAAAAAGTGAACGGTTCCAATCATGCACCGGCATTGCCGAAATCGAAATTTGAGAGATGGGGTGACCTTGGAATACTGGAGTGACCCAAAGGTCCCAAATATTGTCCTAAATTCAATATATACTTGTCATTCATTGAAAGTGAAACAATGAAAAATTACTTTATGAGCCTATAATATGCAATATCTCATAATATGCATGTATGAGAGATGCACTTTTATATTATATATGAGGCTAGGACTAGATGCATGTTGTCAACTTGAGAAGAAGGTTACATAGGAAGGTCTTACGCAAAAATTCCAAACAATCTCCATGGAACAAAGTAAGAATCCGGATTCATACAAATAATGGAAATTGATTTTAGAGATGGAAAATTAAGAGGGACTCACATCATGACGACAAATAGCACCAAAATTGCAGGGGAGATGATGGAGAGATCCACAACGGATTCACCTGCATGCCTTGAATTCACAGTTTGAAAGATAGTGGCCACAAATTTCTGATAGCCACTCATTCCATCCATGGCTTCAGATTTCCACTCCATTGCACAAAATAGTACAACCTGAACTGCTATGAACCCCAACACAGTCACCGCCAGAAGAAAACAATGAACACCAGACAGCATATGACTGTACCCCAAATCTTTATAATTCTTCAACAAGTACCTGAACTCCACTCTCTTTGTGCTTTTCTCCAAAACCCAGATCACAAATCTCAGGCATGTTGGGTACAATGTGTTCCCAACAAGGAGTTGAGGGACAAGAAGAAGTAGAAGGCCTGAATTTTTCTTGAAAATGATCATGTTCTCATTTGTGGGTACAAAGCCACAATTTGCAAAGGTGGAAACTGTGGTGAACACAGCAAATGTTGGGGTTTCAATGCCTTTGGCTTTGAGTACTTGTCTTGCACTTGGGACAAGGGTTATGTACAAGGACACTAAACTAGACCCAACAATGTGAACCACTAAGAGATAGCCCAAAACCACATAAACCAAACACCTAATCGAGTTGCACTTTATATTGATCATACCATTATGCATGTCAAAATTGTTGGGTTTCTCATGGTCATGATGATCATGATGATTCTCTAATTGTGCACTAGTGAACTTATCATGATGGCCTAACTCAATTAGATCAAAAGAAGTGGTCTTATTAGAGTCTTGAGAATTTGGGTCATCATGAAATTTGGGAATTTTGGACTTTGCCAATTGAAGTCCAAGCAAGGAAGTGAAAACCTCCCCACCCAATAACATCAAGATGGTCATGATAATAAGATGGGTGTTTGAAAAGACCTCCATTTCCAGTGTTGACATGCTTGAGACTGTTGTGGCTGACACAGATGTGAAGAACACATCAAAGTCCTTAGACCTAAATGAAGTACTAGTTCTTGGCTTTGTGACTCTCAAAGCCAGATAACCCAAGAGAGAGAGCATTACAAAGTAGATAAGCTGGATATAGAAAGGGTTGGTATGAAAGAGTAAGACACGAAATAATGAGTGACTTAGAGCCCTACAAGATTTGAGGAAGCAAGGTGATTTGTTGCTGGAAGAGCTAGGAAAGCTCTCTAATTTGTTGCAAACAAAAATCTTCATCTCTGTTTGCTGCGCGCGAGAGAAAGAAAACAAAATTGGCATGGCCATACTCCAAGTGGGGTGGGGTTTTTATAAGGGGAGCACCAGGTCCTATTCAAGTGATGAGTGGGGTTCCCTCTGCATGGCCAAAATCCAAGTAGCTAGAATAAAAAAAAATGCACGTGCTTGAAACTGTTCCTGCGATAATTCACATATTCTTATCATTATATATAGTATTTAAGGGATCCCATAAAAAAACTTACTGAAGGGGTCAATTGTGGAGCCTACCTTATATTGCATTTTGATGATAAAAAAACGTCTACCCTTAAAATCTGGTCCCTAAAGTGCATTATAAAAAAATGCAATATCGAAAATTATTGTAAATTTTTTATCATCCTTATAAATAAAAAGGTCCATTGACTTAATTTAGGTACCAAATTGTAATATTTTTTCATTTTAACTACCAAAATATTTATGTAATTTCACTTTAGGTACTAAATTTCAGTTTAAGTACTAACTTTTAAAAACATGGTTATATCGAGTTGTGACTGTCAAATAGTCATAACTTTTTTATTAATTTGTTGTTTTTTCAATATTTGCAAGGCTTAAACTTTAATGTTTAATCTTTGGATTATAGGATTTCATTCCCTAAACCTAAATCAAAAGTATGAAACCCTTAAAAAATTTTGATTTTTTATAAATTTTAAACAATCACAACTGTGACTGTTCGACAATTACAACTGTCACTGTTCGACAGTCACAACTGTCACTGTTCGACAATCAAAACTGTATAACAAAATGATTTGTGACTTAATCCAAAATGTCTTATTCTAGGTTAGTACCTAAACTAAAAAAATTAATGTCTTGCTGCTTTACTGAAAAACTATTAATATTTGGTATTTAATCCTAATTTTCTATAAATAAAAACGTAAATCGAAAATTATTTACTTGTTCTATTAAAGGCTTTTTATCACAAATAATCCATCAATTTTTATTAAAACATCAATTTGGTCCCTAAAGCGCATTTTCACTCAATGTCATCCCTCATCTTTGTCACCAAACATATCAATTTAGTCCCTAGACACACTTTAAAAATTTATCAAATATAGCTCAGGATATGAAAAAATTCTCTGAAAAATTCGATCATATGGACTCGTCTTGACTACTACTATTTTTATATTATATCAAATTATCAAATTGACGTTTAGTATTTTCTAAAAAATTTGGGGAATTAGTTTTAGAATTCTGAATTTTCTAAAAAATCAATTTGATAATTTGACTCTATATAAAAATAGCAGTAGTCAAGACTAATCCATAGGAATTTTTAGGTCATTTTTTCGTATCCTGAGCTATTTTTGGTGAATTTACAAAGTATGTCTAGGGACCAAATTGATGTTTGATGGCAAAAATGAGAGATGAAATTGATCGAAAATGCGCTTTAGGGACCAATTTGATATTTGAGTGAAAGTAAAGGAATTATTGGTGATAAAAAAACTTTTATTAAATGATCATTATTTTAAGTGTTTATCAAAAATATTTCATTCATCTATTAATAAAAATAAAATTTAGAGAAATTCTATTTGTACGTCCTTAAATATATTACTAACTATACCCCTTTTAATATTTTTTTTAAAAATGCATGTTTTATTATAATTGTTTTTAAAGAAAAACCCTTTTGAATAATATCAAACTCTCCTAAAATAATGTTCAAATCCCGCCAAGTACTACTCAAACTAGGTCAAATAGTTTTTGAACTTTCATAGAGGACTCAAAACCCTAACCTTGGTTAAAATTTGAAAGGTGTAAAAAATATAAAAGAAAAACAATTTTATGGAGTGGGAAATGAATATGGAATTGCATACTAAAATATGTGCTACGTACATATAGGTAGGACTTAGGAGGGCTTGATGGAGCCTTGTCAGAATTTGTATGATTTGGGTCATATATATGATATAACATCACTTTGATGAAAAATTGACGGATTGGTGATTGAATGGCTTTCTATTTGATAAATTTTCAAGTTGTGCAAATGCGACATTATGGCTTATGTTAGTGCCATATATGTTGTTGGCTCCTCCACTTTCACCACCCAGGTGGGCGGTGAGGACATATATACTTTCTTATTTTAAACCAGAGACTGCGAAATTAGTCAAATGATCAAGATTACTAAAGGGCCAACTTCTTTTTATCCCTTTTTTCGCAACAAGATATTTAAATAATACTCACGATTATTTATTAACTCAAATCAGTACTTCTTATGTAAAAGGTAAATCCGAATATTTTTTAGCTCGTAAAATTTAGACTTAAAACGTCTTAGTTTACAACTTATCTTATGCATACTTTTTTACAATTGGCAAGGGTTGTACAGCCTATACCCACGGCCGCCCAGTGCATAAGACTCTGGTTGTTATACCCCATTTAACACCCATTTTTACATTGATTTTTTGCTCTTAAAATAATTAAGAGTAATGGAGGGGCAAAGTCACACACATGGCTACAAAACTTAAGAACAAAATAATTGGATCACTATAAAAGTAGGTTCACAAGACAATTTCAAGCATCGAACCTCTCCAACACACACAATCCCCAAAACTCATAATAATGTGAATCTCCAAGCACATTAGCCTAGTGGCTTTTATTTCTCGAAGTTCTCTTTATTTTCATTTGCATAGTCTTTCAAGGCCCTTTTAATTGTATTTTCTTATGCTTATGCAATTTTCTTGTATTTTTAAGTTTTTCAAGAACGCCTCTTAACTTTTAATTTATTTTAATGTTATTTTCCATTAAACTTTCTTTTAAATTTATGTTGTTCTTTTATTTATATTTTGGTTGCTCAAAGTTTTAATTGATCTAGGCAAAAAAAATTCTAGATAAATTTTTTCCGTTCATTTTTAATCGCACAATCGTAAAAGCTTCCCCCGCGCTCCCCAAAAAAAATTTGGCCACCGAAAATGGTATCATATATGCTTCTCAAATTTAACCAATAAAGATCACTTGCATGAGGACTAGGGCCCAGGGTGGGGGTTGCTACAATGAAGGCAACACCCCAAAATGGACAATAATTGCCATAAAAACGGAGCTCCTAATCTAGAGACCAAAGCTAGGTGTGAGGAGCCCCTACAATATTTGTAGCACCCCTAGTTGTGGGTAGGAAACACTCAATTAGTACTTTAATCTTCAAAAGTCAACACCAATGTCCAATTCCATTAAATTAACCAATTACATTAGTGCATGGGATATGGAGAACGTTATATATTTTATTAATTAGAATGATTTTTACTTAATTTTCCCCAAAATATGTATAGATAATAAGTCCTTTAGTAGTGTTGTCTTGTTAAATATCTTGATATATTATATTATTAGGTTGTTAATTATGAAGTCCCCAATAGGGTGATGTATAATTTTCCCACTTTGCATATATAATTAATAATTGTGGACTGTGGAGTCGGGTGATACATAATGCACTACGAGCAGTTTAACCATGTTAATTCTTTAAAGTCAAGACTTTCAACAATATCATATCACTCATAAAATGCCATAAATGATGCCTTCATCATCATCTTTTCAAGCCTCTGCGCATTTAAACCACTTGTAAAATTAATTAAGTACGCACCTTGTTTTATTCGCAATCATGCGTCTGCCAATCACTATTTCTTTATTCTGTGGCTGTAAATTTGCCATGTCATAGGGTATTTCTTTCAAAGAAAAATATAGATTAAATATCAAATGTCCAAAAAATTTTAGTTGGGGTACTAATCAAATCTAATTAAATTTAGATTAGGAACTAATTTTGGCCAAGATATTATAATATTACCATTTTGTCCTAGCCCCACCTTTTATCTCTCACCACCCTCCACCTATCATCTAGCAAATTGCTAGCTGACTTTCGGCAGACCTATCTTAAGCGACAGGTATGAGTTTATAACAGTCACAATTTTTTAAGCGTGTTATAGGCTTATAGCAATAGCTTATTTATTTTTTCAGTGTTGTATTTTAACCAGTAGTGCTAGACATCCCACATTTTTATACTATAATTTTATACCACTTTATGTGGCAACTTACATGGCATTCATACATTGGATACTAAAAAATAAAAACCAAAAACCAAAATCCAAAAAAAAAAAAAAAAAACCTTGTCCAGTAAAATAATGACACGTAAGATGGTACAAAAATATGGTATAAAAATATGGTATATATAGCATTATTCTATTTTAATTTATGGCTTAGGCATTAGTGTTTAGTTTATAGGTAATAGGACTTCAGTCCTCAAGTCTAAATCTAAAACTTTAAATCCATATAAACTCTAAATTTTTATGACTTTTATGAGTCACAACTCTAACTGATTGGAAAGCAGTCACAACTTTGTACTAGTGAAGAGTGGCCGGCCAGAGTATTGGTGAAAAGGAACTAGAGGAAGGTGAGGGGCATATTAGTAAAATTTTATGTTGACTTTTCAACTATTACTTAATCTAAAAATCTATTGTACTTTAGCAATTAAATTGAAACTTATAGAGTTCGATATTTAAAATAAGAAAACCTTTTATTCAATTATATTTGGAATTATTTATTATTTCTCATAAAATTTAGTGTTAATTACACTATATACACTCCAAATTTGTGTCGTTTTCCATCTTGCACCCTGACCTTCAAAACTATATCAATAATGCTAATTGTCCCACATTTGTTTTCCCACATTTGTATCTCACTTGATGTGTTATTACTTTACTGGAAGGGTATTTCCTTTTTCTTTTTTAGGTTTTAATTTTTAATTTTTAGTGTCCAATGTATGAATGTCATATAAGATGGTATGAAATTATGGTATAAAAATGTGGTAAGTGTAGCATTACTGAAACTATATATATAATTTAAACCCTAGTGTTATGTATGTCTTTCAATTTCTGTCCTCTGTTAGTTTGATATGTTCGGCATCTCTTTTGAAGCGTTATTTATTTATATGAAAGCTATGAGACCCACGTTTTCTTATGTGAGAAGTGATGAGAAGTTCACTACGGTTTTTGTTAAGCATATGCCATCTCAAATGGTATGCATGGACAATTTGGGGTAGGAAATGGGTGTTATATTTTACAAAACTGTTGTTAACAGAAACCAGGGTAGTTGCTTGGTCACATATGCCATGTAAGAAAATACATGGTCTCATAGTTTTTACATAAGCAAATAACACTTCAAAAGACGGTCAAACATAGTCAAACTAACGAATTGCGTGAATCAAAAGACGGATCTAACATTAGGTTGTAAAGTTTTGAAGGTAATGGTGCACAATGAAAAATGATCCAAACTTGGAGGTAGAAAGTGTAATTTACTATGAAATTTAATATACATTCCGAAAAATTTCACTTGTCTAACAGTCTAGTATATCGTCAATTCTTGAGAGAGCCAAATGAGGTAACCACCTTGAGACCTTAAATATTCATGGCCCCAAATTTTATAAACCCCCTATATGGTGGGTTAGATCCAAGTAATATATAGACCCTCTAATATTATGAGTACTTAACGCTAAAAAAGAAATCACGTGAATATATTTGGAGGCTTGAGAGTGCATTTTATAATTTTCCTTGAGCTCTTGAAATTTCGATCAAGATTGGCCATCTCTTTATATTACAAAAGTGTTAAGAGCATGTGCAATGGTGATCAACTGGCGATTCAATTGACAATTTGAAACAAAAATAGTTTACAATGGGGTGTCAATTGGCAATAGATGAATTGAAATGGAAATTGAAAGGTAAAAAATTTGATTTGTCGGACCCACAATGAGAAAAAGTGAAAGGTGGAGAGAGATTGTGTCATGTTGCTTGGTGTATTAATTTTTTTTTTTTTTTGCCATGAATTATAGTTTTATTATATGAATTAATGTATCAATGTTTTATTATATGAATTATGGTTTTTTATTAATACGATTATTTTATAGTTTATAATCTAAAATAGAGAAATTTAAATTTGGGTATTAATTTAAATGATTAAAAAATATTAAATATTAGGCTCATTTTAAAGATCTCATTGAGATCATTCCAATGGTATAATTTTTAAAATAAATAAATTTATAAATTTTAATTTGTAAGAGAACATACAAAACATATTAAAACATATATAGTTATTGACTTATGTTATTATTGACTTGAACCATTGCAACAAACAGACTTGTGTAAAGTCAATAATTGAAAAATAAGGTTAATAGGCTTGTATTGAATTGCATATTGACCTCAACCATTGCACATACTCTAATAGGGCTATTAGATAAAAAGCTTGTAATCTTTAATGTTAATAATTATAAACCCCCTAGTTAGAGATAAAATCTTTCATAACCTCCACCCAAAATCTACCTCTCCTATAACCCCCAATCTTACACTTAATATTTTCCTAAACCCCCTAGTCAACTAATACCCAGTCAAGTTTGACTCCCCATCTTTTAATTTTCCAGTTTTACCCTTTTTTTTCCAATTATAACCCTCCAAAAAAATATCAAGCCCACATTTCTGAAATTTCTCTCTCTGTGCGTGCTTTCTCTCTCTCTCTCTCTCTCTCTCTCTCTCCCCCGCGGTTGTCGTCGGCGCGTGCGCCGCCGTCCGGCGACGGTTGCCGGCGATACCAGTCCCATCACGCTCACCTCTCCCCCCTCATCCTCTCCCTGCCCTCCACTCTCCGCGAAACTGAACGTCGACACCGGATCGGGTCTAGGCAGACCCGAGCTCCCCGCCGGAGATCTGCCAGTTCCGGCGACGACGAGGTGCCGGACCGCCATGGATGGCTTCCTCTCGTCGCGACGAACACGGTGGTGCCCACCGATCATCCAACCGACCCTCGACGGCGATGGAACGACGCCAAACAGCAGCGAAGCCTCCGCCGGCGATCTCCATTTTTCGGTAGCGTCGCGGTCTAACTCTGGCACCAATAGCTTCCTCTCTTCGCGACGAACACGGTGGTGCCCACCGATCATCCAACCGACCCTCGACGGCGATGGAACGACGCCAAACAGCAGCGAAGCCTCCGCCGGCGATCTCCATTTTCCGGTAGCGTCGCGGTCTAACTCTGGCACCAATAGCTTCCTCTCCTCGCGACGAACACGGTGGTGCCCACCGATCATCCAACCGACCCTAAAAGCTCAATTCGAGGTCCGAGAATATTTTTGGGTGAGTTCTGTAATTTTCTGTGTGTTGATTGGGGCTGGGCAGCCACCGTGTGTGGTGGTCACCGCCCGACTCGGCCGTTGAACGATCAATTTTATGAACCCTGTTTGATTTGTTGAACTGTCTGGTCTTAAACAGGTACCTCGGCGATTAAAAAGTGCAACTGAATTCAACAAATTCAGTTTCAGTTTCTAGCTTAATTAGTGTAACTGTGTAAATTCAGTTTCAGTTCTAGAAAATTTAGTTTCACTTTCTGAAAATTCAGTTTCACCCCAAATTCAGTTCTAGCTTAATTATGTTAATCGGATAGAAATGTGAGTTTTTTAATTGATTTATAAGTATATACAAATTTACTTAATTTATTGATTAAACAGTTTCAGTTCGTGAAACAGTTTCAGTTCTTGAAACAGTTTCAGTTCGTGAAACATGAGTTTTAAATGAACTTTGAATGAAATTATGGTTCTGAAATATGATGAATCAAATTTGCAGGTAGAAACAGATCGAGGCAATGGCGACTGTCGTGTACTCGTCGCGTGTGAGGTGATCGGACGACGTTGTATTGTTGGCTACTCCTCTCATCTCAATGACTTGTTGTATTGTTGGTTTTTTTTTGGATAAGGTTGCTGTGTTCTTTTTAGTGAAACGGAATTCAGTAAAGGTGTAACTGTTTTAGTGAAGTGTAATTGTTTTAGTAAAGGTGTAATTGTTTTTTAATTAAGGTGTAATTGCATTTTAGTCGAGGTGTAATTGTTTTATCACTTAATTCAGTTTCAGTAAGTGAATTCATAACTGAATTCTTCAATTTAGTGTATCTGAAATTCAGTTTCAGTGTAATTGAATTCTTGAAATTCAGTTTCAGTGTAATTGAATTCTTGAAATTCAGTTTCAGTGTAACTGAATTTTTGAAATTCAGTTTCAGTGTAACTGAATTTTTGAAATTCATTTTTAGTGTAATGAAATTCAATTTCAGTGTTTGATTTTAGTTTTAGTGAAATATTGAGTTTTAGCAACAAAAAAAAAAAAAAAAAAAAAAAAAAAAAAAAAAAAAAAACAGTTTCACCAAAATACAGTTACAGTGACGTCAACATGCGTCAGCGCGCGTCAGCATGCGTCAGAAGGGTAATTTAGGATTATAAGTTTTAGGGGGTTTTGAAAGAGTTTATAGATGGGTGGGGGTTTAGACAAATTTTTTTGGTGAGTAGGGTGTTTAAAATTAGGCACTATAATCTTTATTAGGAAAATGCTTAAAATCTCAACTATTTTTCTCAATTTTTGTTTTCCAACATATGTAGTATCATTTTATTTAGAAGAATTTATTTATTTTATTGTTCTTAAGAGTCTAATGTATAAACATTATGTAAGTTAGGAAAAAATAATTAGAAACAAATGTTTAGGACAAATAGCATCTTCCTATCAATTAATAATCTAGCATGTCTAAAGCATTATCCTATATTATAATGCTAAGAAAGCGGTCAATATCAATCCAAAATATTCTAGACTAGGCTAGAACGATTGATGGAAATTATAATTTATGAGAGAGCTTTCAATCAGCTTTGGTAACAATAATTAGCTGATCAATCGCTAACGTCCTTGTTTTTTTTTGAATGAGTGCTGCTGCTTTTTTATCTCAGGATAAGTTTCTTTAGTGTTTTTCTATCTATCTATCAAAAGATGGGGTGATAGTGATACAAGTTTTTTGTTTTTTTTTGGCCACTTAATGATACTAAAGTTTAAATGCCAAAAATGTGCATGAAACCTCGATCACTTTTTCTCTTCCAAATGAATGCCGATACCACATATTATTTTTCACTTTTCAGGCCCCATTTCCAAAATAATATAAAAATAACGACAGCTTCTATCATACAATCGGCTGCACTACATACAGCTAGCTAGATGTATTGGTCCAAAACCATATTCTACAAGAAACTAATTTACCTCTAAAAGCAACTAACGGTCAGGTCTAATCTACATCACATATGCACTATAGTATTTTCCAAATAATGAATGACCCATATTGATCTTGTATAAGATAGTCAATACTTAACAGAAATTAAAATGAGATGCGCCTATATATACATCGTTGATTCATTCTTTTTTAAACTTTTGAAGTTCAATAATTATCCAATAAAATCTCAAAATTAGGGTTGCATGAGATATTGAGATCAATACATTCAAAAGAGCTTCTTTGGTGTAAACAGTAATGTGAACATCCACCACATCCAATGGCAGAAAATTATACCCTATTAGTCCATTGTGTACCCTTAGAAACATCAAAAGGTCCAAAAACGTCCGTATGACTTAGAATTTTCCAAATTTCAATCCTTCATCCCTCAATTTGCAAAGTAGAGTGTACCCATATCTTTCTCTATGTATGTCTCTCCACTAACAACTAGTTTTGATGCAGCTAAACTACTTAATTAGCTTTTGTTCTTTTTCTTTTTTGGTTGACAAGCTAGTTGGTAGTTTGATACACATTGTTCAATCACTTTGTATCAAGCTTTTGATCAAGGTTTAGTAATTTTCATGAGGTACTGAGATGGAAAATTCCATCCCTACTTTTTTGTTAATTCGCAAAGCATAGTGTACTAATATGTTTCAATATGTATATATATATATATATATGTCTATCTCTCCACACGTATGACAAGACTGCACGCGAGAAAGGTTGTAGCAAGAAGATGCCTTTGAAGGTGCTGTGGGGTTTGGAATAAAGAATGCATTACCGTGTTATCGCATTAACATAAAACTCATACAAGTGCTTGAACTATTTATACTCCGAATGTCCCACTACTTTGGATATGGTGGGAGGATTATCATTTGTATTATGAAATAGCAGTAAAAGAAGCACCTTGTTTGACATAAGAAGGGGGAATGAGGATAACTATTTTTCCAGACACATAGCTGTAATGGAAATGACACAACCAAATAACGAAGTTGTATGTACACTACACAGTCCACACTGCTTTATTCTCTTATCTGTTCATTAGTAACAGCACGCGACTTTTCAGATTCCATTTAGATGAGTCGTCAAAGGACAACACACAGACACTCCATATCATATCAAATTCAAGCCCACCAGAAGAAAAAGAACAAAGAAAACAAAGTTCAATACAAACAGAAGCTCTCACCTTCCACCCATAGAAGCTTTCTTTTGAATACTCAATGTCCTATATTCGTATTTGCTAAACCTAATCAAGATGCAGTTCAAAAAGGTTTACAATGAATGAAATAATTAAAAATTAAAAAATTGACCAGATAATAGTAATTGGTAGACGGTCATCAAATAACACGGGCACAATCACCAGCCTCACATATCATAACCGCTGTCTCTTGGTTTAACTGACTTGCCAACTCAGGTTGGAACTTAGGATACTCTTTCCTGACAAATGATGCAGCTTCGGCTGCATGATCAGTATCCACAAGTGCAACACAGCATCCTCTAAATCCAGCACCACTGAACCGTGCTCCAAATACACCAGGAGCCCTTAGAAGGACCTCGCGCAGTTGTATCAGTGGTTCGGAACCTTAACAATCACAACAACAGTTGATGCTAGTATCAAGTATGAGATATAATATTTACCAAAATAAGAGGTTGAAACTGGACGGAATTTTAAGATTGCGCAGATGTCAGAATTTCAACATAATCAAGACAAAACTCATCAAATTTTGGAAATTAAATCGATAATTAAGTAACTGGTAGTAAAATTTGTGTTGAAATGAGCTCAAAGCCAGCAAGGAGAAATCATTGCCAAAATAGCGTAACTCATTTCGAAAGGTGATTGTATATGGAAAGAAAACAAGATAATCAGTTAAATTGCCTGTTAGTACAGACATTGAGAAGTTGCTCAAGTCCAGATACTATCAGAAGCAAATCACTGTGATCCTATGCTTTTATTGTGCAGACAAGAGATCACAGATCAAAAGAAAGAACAGACGTTAATGACATGGTAACTCAATTGAGTGCCCATGCTGCCTAAACAACAAAGATGGAAAACTAGTCTATTTTAACCAGTAATGGACCTGGACTGAACATGAAGCATTTGAATGATCTAATCCTGGTATACCTACTTGCCCCCATGAGATCAAGAATCGGACCAGGTACACTTGAAGAAATGTACTCATATATCAAATTCTTGGCACAAAGAATTTAGTTTATATTACACTTGAAGAAAGATTAATTATATTTTCTTTCTTTAAGTATCCATATATCCCTTAACTTCTCTCTCACCATCAGGTGGCTTCTACATTTTGGTTCTACCAACAAAATAGTAAAAGAAACAGGCAATATAGCCATCACTGGTACTACCTGCAAAACTGTCCTTGTAGAGGTCTATAGGCTTATTGATATTAAAAAGTGAAAATAAGTTTTCATTCTTTTCATCATTTCAATTAAATATCTTTTTTCATTTTTTATTCACCATGATTAGGGAAGATTCAGGAGGATGCTTTGGGAAAACAGACGGTAGCTATGAACAAAGGAAAATAAATCATACCGCATTCATAGTTCTGAATAGAACTTAGGCCAGATTCTGTAATGAGCATTCCAAAATCTTTGAACCTGCCTGAAGCCCAAGCTTCAAGTCCTGAAATAATCACATTATGTTAAGTAGCTAGGAGTAGATAAAGCAAAGAACAAAATAGAAGTTAGAATGACCCGCACTTTTGCAATTTAGATTATTGAGTGTATGTAAATGTTAATACCTCTGATAACCCGCATATTCTCTGAGAAATAATGCTCTGCTCTCTTGGCTAGATTTGGTTCTAATATGTGCTGCAGGAGAAATAGAGATTAAAGATAGAGATTGAGAGAGAGAGAGAGAGAGAGAGAGAGAGAGCATATTGATAAATCACCACGACATAGTAAAATCATAACCGGATACTTAGCTTCATTTACATGTCTAAAGCCATTGAAATGGAATATGGAACAAACATCAATCAAATAACTTCTCAACCATTTAAGTCCATTGACATCATATTTATAAGGAAATTTTTTCTCATGCATGTATTTGTATATCACATTTAAGGCTATTTTGAATATTCTGGTAACGCAAATAAAAATAGATGAGGCAAGAACCACAGCCCTCAAAGAACAAGGAATGCTTTTCTACTTTCCTTGTTTTCTTTGTGTGTCCAGAGGTGGACAGTTCACCAGCCCCAAGAGAACAAAAATATGGGGGGAAAGAACTTTCCCCAGAAGACCTCACTGAAAAAAAAGTAGCATATTCATTTTCTTTTAAGCCTGCAAGTGAACGAGGCACACCACTTGGCATGACTCTTTCATATAACAACATTGAGTAGAAGTATATATGTTGTTCACAAGAGAAAGAAAAGCTAAATATATACAAGGGAAATCTCAACTTATCAAAGAGTATAGGAAATTATTAAAAGAAAAATGCATTCCTGCTTCCAAGTGTAATAGCAATTTTTTACTCCATGACGTTACCATGCACATTACTCATTCACACCCATGAAGAAGCACACTGTTGGTGGTATGCCACGTGGTACATCACATCATGGAGCGAAAGTCTGTAGAAAAATTATGGGGGTGAAGCGTTGCTCTTATTAATAACATAGAAGCTGACAATGGACCATAATAATGACCCATGATCTTATACTACCAAACAACCCCCATCTCGGTGCAAAGTCAGGGTGGAACATACTCAGAGTTGTCTGAATAATAATATCAAATGCTCAAGCATATGAGATTCTGTAAAGAAGTTTGCAAATTGAAGCATCGAGGACACATAAATAGTGAGAAATACCAGGAAGGAAAACACAGATGACCAGAAATTTGAACAAAATTCCGGATATCAAATAAAAGTGAAGAGAATGTATGTTTATGCAGGCCCAAGATGGACAAGACCAAACATCATCACTTAGATGGGAAAATAACACTGGAGAGTATTCACTGTGAAAAATGGATGGCACTCAATGCTGTTGATGGTGGATGTCAAATATTAAAACATTCACACTTGATTGTTTGAACTAACTCAGTCCAAGCAAAACTGCAGATGAAAGTTTTCTGAGGCAAGGCTGCCAACTTCTTTAAATGAAAAGCAATATTTCGAACTATTAGCAACGAAAAGATAGTCCCTAAATGATCACAAAATATCACACTTTATAGTTTATACTAATGACATGTTCCTAACAAGATATAAACATTCTAAAAGCTATGAAAGATGACAATGGCACAAGTGTTTTTAGGCCATACATTGAAGCATGGGTGGAGTTTTCTTGTATTCAGGGGGATGCTTTCACCAATACAAGGGGCTCGTACATTGTTATCCTATTCAACATTGTAAGTCACGAGGATGAGCAGCCACCTACATTACCACCATAACTCTTGAATATGTAAATATCACCATCTCTACTATGAGCCATATCCTTCACATAAGGAATCAGTACCATTTTCAAGGAATTGGTTATCATACATCTAAAATTGATCCAACTCTACACCTTCTGACTAATTTGTAATTCATAACCTGGGTTACATGGACTCTATGCTTCAACTTGGGATGTACCTATCTTGACAGGACATAAAAAGAAAAGGGTATGGCCTATGCTCCAAATACATTGACATGCACATATTATGTATTAATGACTTGTGTGTATGTACATGAACCATAGGAATCTCGTTCGCAAAAACTTTGAACACATTCTCTTACCTTGTGAGCTTGATAAGCTTCTGGCTCAACTGTTTTGTAGGAGGAAAACGAAGTGAATCAATATCATCGCACAAGATCATAGGAATGAATTTTAAACTCGAGAAGTTAAGGAAAAGGTACTAACCATTAGATAGGAGTGGCTCTGCTCCACCACCTCCGGTTGCACTGGTAAAATGAAGAAAAGGCTATGTCAGACTGGATATCAATAGTCTAAACAAGAGGAAGATAAGTTCAATTCAGCATTTAACAATTAATAAGAAAATAACTATGCCTATTTCTTTCTTGCCAGTGCTTGTTCTGTTCAATTTGAATAACATTTTTAGGTTTGTGACTGAGCAGCTTCTTTGGGACAACAGTAACTTAACATGGTATCAGAGCTTGATTGTCTATGAAATGTTTGCTCCAAATGGTACACTGTTTCTGGTAACATCTAATGTCCACATGTAAGGCTCAATTTGGATCTAAAGTGTTGTGTTAGTGTACACGTGAGGGGACATGTTAGTGTGTGTTATGTCAAATTTGACAGGCATTCTTGGGCTTGTACCAATATATACATGCAAGCAGGCTTCCTAGTAACTATTATTTCACCCTTATATGAAAATAACCAGCTTTCTCTTGATTACCATTCCAGACCAATGACAGAACATGAAATTGTCAAAAAGACACAACCCGAGGAGCTAGCAATGGGTGACAATCACAAATGGCAAGTCTAAGTTATCAATTATAGGCTTTATAGCCAAATAAAAAAATAAAAAAATAAAGAGGAAACAGCTTCATGATGAAGCGAAAAAGGAAGCAAATGTCCAATGTTTTCACAAATGGAGCTGGAGAAGGAAAGAGTCAAAGGTCAAATTTTCAATCTGTAACCTCAGCATGATCTATTAAATATTAGAAATTAAAATGTTGTATTCATATATAAATACAATTTTAGGGATTAAATTGAAAATCTAGGTATTCTAAAGGAAAAAAAAATGTACTTTAATGGGAAAAACAAAAGAAGAAGACAAAATCAAGAAAGTCAAGAAGGATACAAGGAAATAAATTTCCCACAAAATTTTGAAACAAAAAAACCATACCCATAATTATTATGGAGTGGTTATCAACATGTTATTTTTCCTACCACATGCACACAAAATAAAATGACTGTCCAAGTAACCAGAGGGACATGGCCTATATGTGCACTGGTTTCCCTAAAATGATTGTCTCTATTAAAATCAACAATAATAATAACAGATAAAATTCCCACACATGATCTAAATCTCTTTAGATTTTACTTCCTCTCCTAGTGAAAGGGCCAGAAAGTATATGCAGATATGCGTAGGTTTTAAACAAACAAAAAAAAAAAAAAGAACGTTAAGAAAACTGGCCGATTTCCTTGAACCATGACTGCTCGCTTGGTTTGAGATTCAACCAACGATTTTTGGAGTGTTCAGCTTTTTACCCCCCTCTCCTCCTGGCGAAAGGACCAGAAAATATCATATGCAGATTTTCTTATTAAACAGTCAAAAAAAAGTTATGAAAATTGGCCAATTTCCTTGAACTGTGACTGCCTCGCTTGGTTTGAGATTCAACTGTCAATTTTTTTAACCCTCCCCCCCCCCCCCCCCCCAAAAAAAAAAAAAGGAAGTACATAAATAAACATATTTAGAGAGAAATGCTTCAACTTTGATTCATGAAATCCTAAAATTATACAAATTGACACACTAAGATTCATTTTGAATGTCAACGGGATTCAATTTTGAGGAATAAATGGGTGATGGCATGGACCCCCCTAACCGGAAAATACAGAAAGGAAAACACCATGGTCTAACTCCTTGAGCTTCAATTAAAATGAAGAAGAGTAAATTTTTTTCTCAGTTACAAGGGAAATGGATCTTACTGCAAAAGAACTGTGGCTGCCTTTTGACACTCTTCAACTCGACGGTTATATCCAGGATTTACAGTCAAAGCCTGCTTCAAGCCTGAAAATGCCAATAATATTTTGTATGCTTTCGGCCACTCAGTCTTGTGGTTCTTTCCCAATTTTGGTGGGTGTATAAGCTTATGTTCTTTAGTCTACATATGCAAACTACATATATCAGACATCATGTTGCTAATAATCAAAACTGGAGCAGAATCCGATATATGTGGTTATAAAAGAAATAGATCGGAGAAATGCATAACCCACATCAGACTGCAATAACTAGTATAGTAAAGTAGTACCTTTAAGAACATATTGCTCAAAATTGAAAGCAATACACTGATAAGGAAAATTTATTATACTTTGAGGTGCAGATAAAATAGAAGGCATGATTTACTGTGTATTTGTAAGACTCTAACTGGGTACAAAAAATCTTTGAATCTTTTAAATGCTACTCTCTCTCTCTCTCTCTCCCCCCTCAATGTTATTGGTAATTTTGGGTTAATGTTTGATACGCTTAGGGTTTTCAGATATATACAGATTAAACCTGTAGCTCTGAATTGATATGCTTAAGGTTTTCATTTATAATACTAAAATTGTTACTAAATTATATAAAATTTACGATGTAATTAGTTTGTCCCACACAAACAACTCTGCCCACAGGATCATAGAAATGCAGCAGCTGGAATGTGAACTTCTTAAGAAGTCACCCCATAGATCAGATGATCCACATACTCGAAGACTCACTTAAGCAATTCATGAAGATGATGATTGGATTATTGTATGCAGAATGAATCAAAGTTAAAAAGCCCAAAACTAAAATGTATGTCCAACATATCAGGAAATAGAATCAGACTCCTGCACTTATAACAAAGTCAATATACAGACTTTGTTTTAAAAAACATGAAATACAGACACATTTTCATACATTACCTTGCAGTTCATGCACAATAGACAACCATAGCTTGAAAGCAATATGGCTGATTGATCCAATATACCATTTCTCAGGCCCCAAAATTCATTTTCAATCAGCCTACAACAACACAGAATTAAAACTATTAAAAGGTATGACACCACATGAAATGTAGAAGAGTGATGTTACCTTAATGTGAGACCTGAATAGCATAAAATAAATAACTATACTGGAACAGGATGGCCAAAAAAGAGACAAGCTGGCAGAATACTGTGTGATAACCGAAAATCAAATAGATTAAAAGGAAAGTTTTACAACTGTTATTATTCTATATATGGGGCAGAATGTTGGGCATTAAAGTAAAAGCAAAAGCAATACATCTGTTATAATATAAACTAGTAGTTGGTCACATCCTAACAATTTAAGCTTGGTAAACCAATAAATTGTCATAGTATCAAGCAAGTTGGTAACAAATTAACCCGTATAAGTTGAATTTCACATGTTGGGCCCTCTAGTAATAGAGAGAGGTCTACATGTGAAGGGGAATGCCAATATAGAAACTAATTGTTGGCCCATGTGTTGGACCCTTAAATGTTAAAGAAACCTACCGATCATACTCAATATTTTCTTCAGGGGACACCGTTAAATTATTTGCAGTTTCCAAAGCCAGTAGGTAAGCTACGCCGACCTGTCAAACATGTAACTGTTAAACTTAATGGGTTGGATTTTACTGAAAGGAAGTCTCAGCAATAAAGAAATGCAAAGCTCCACAAGCTGTACTACAAACAGTCTTCAAATAAATAATTTTTTACCAATAAAAAAAAAAATAAAATAAATAAAAAACCATGCATAGCATTTAAGTAATTCTTGCTTTACAGTTTCACCTCTATTTAAATTGTACACGGATTCCGAGCCACTAAAATTAAGTCTCAACGGATGCAATTATTGTATACAGCAATCCGCATGCCTTCATCTATAAATTTCTGATTATAACCTACCTCCAATTGCCACGAATAATGGTAGCTACTAATGGGTTGTATCATCAACTAAAATTTTACCCTTTAGTATTTGAAAACTGATCCTTTGGGACAAACTTCATGAACACATCTGCAGTTCTGCTTCAAAATTCGTTGCATCTTCATATAATTCTATCACTGTGCAATTGTACGAACAGCAAACTGGTTCATGTGTGTGCTTGTGTTTTTGTTTGTGCCTGAGTCTTTTGACATGGAAGATAAAATCAGTCAACAAAGTTTGATCTCTTGAATCTAAGCCTAATTCACTACTCCCATCAGCCAAAAGAATATATAGAACATATAACTCTTCTTTCTACACTAGTAATTTTTTATTAGAAAAGAGTGAGGTGCAAAACCTAGTCCAGGAGAGGCATACAAGGCAGACCCCTAGTAAATAATACATCTACATCTGTAGATTTTGCAAAGAGTAATAATACATAGTATTTCCTAACACAAAACTTGTATATTATGGCATCTAATGAGGAGGAGATAGATTTTACAAAGAGAAATAATACATAGTATATCCTGACACAAAACTCATATAATGTGGCATCTAAGGTGTAATGAAGAGTTGTTAAGAAAAACGGGGGGGGGGGGGGGGGGGTAATGAGGAGATTCACAAGTGTGTATTAAAATGTAGATGTGACCCAGATTAAAAATATGGATAAATGCATTTCCTAATATGGCAGGAATATCTCAGTTTCCACATAATTCAAGTTACAAATCACCAAAATCTTTCATGTTATATATCATTTTCCTTGTAAAATACAAAAAACATGATAGAAATAAAAAAATTTACCATAAAATCAAGAATTATTAATTGCAATATTCTGATTCTTTTCATTAGAAGGTTTTGCACACGATCATATTTTATTGTCATCATTTAACATAAAAAAACAATCAATGAGGAAGACAAACTTACAGCAGCAGAGGAGCTAAGGCCTGAACTGTCCATACCTTCAGGACCACAAATATATCCTATGATACCCTACAACAAGAGAAACAAATTATCTTAAAAATAACTATTTGATGAAAGGTGGCATAGAATCATCAGACAATATATCATATGCATTCAAAAAATTTCCAAAGAAAAATGCCCAACAAATACTTTTTAGCCAGACACAAATAGGTGTGTCTAAAAAAGTTATAGAAAGGAATACCAAAGGGCATCTTGAGGGGGCAGTTAGGCAATCCCAACTCCCAAGTAGCACGACAGTTAGGTGCTAGAACAAGCTGACCTCCTCCAGAGATCTGTTACATACTTGCTATAAATTTATAATCACATCTTCCAAATGAATGCAAAGCTTTACAACTAGACTTAACCAAGATAAATAAGATTGTAAATCATACATCTGGAGCAAATGAAAATAATGTAGCCCAAAAGCAAAAGTTCATGTATGATCTGCCCAGTGCCTTGATACCCAAATGACATACTTGAGCATCACTCAATTTCAAATCAGTGAACGTAAGCTATGGAATTTGGCCATAGTTATTCTTTTATTATACTAAACCAAAACTATGGTGCAAAAGTGCTTAGTAATGCGTGCATGTCCGAGTAATATTCTTTCGACTCTCTTTGACTCTTGGAAAAAAATAATAAAAGGTTACCATAGACCAATTAAGCAATTATTTTACTAATCAGAAAAAAGTGTGAGGAAGGTCAATAAAGACATATCTCCAACCTGGACAAGATTGTTCTGCCTACTCTGCAATGCATATACGGCTCCTCTTGCATAACTTCCCCAGTCACTTTCTTCATCTATTTTGGAACCATTATTTGCATTGTTCCTAAGGCACTGAACTTCATCAACACTATAAAAACAATAATACATAATCAAGTTCACCAGAAGCCACATGATTAAGCAATGAAATGCAAGTAAAATAATGAGTCAATGACTTACCTTTTGAAGAAAAAATCATACACAGAAAATAGGAACACTCAACAAACATAAGACAGGTTACTATTTTATATCTTACTGAAGAAAATTCCTGTCAACTTCAGTAGATTCTAAAAAGAGAAAAGAGTAAATACAAAAATTATTTACAGTAGTCTGACAAAAGTAATAAATTCTTGGTACAAAGATGCAGCACCATGAAAAGAGCTTTTCTATAATCTTGCTAACTTGTATTGCAATTTCCTTTTAAGTATTCGCTGCTACAGCATAGTGATGAGCTTCTTCCTTTTTTTATCTATTTGCATCTTGAATCCATTCCGTTTTCCTTCATTGAAACCCTAAAGCCCAACTTTTATCCACAACCTTAAGCCTTCAAATAGTCCTTCAAAACCGCCCTTAAATTATAACATTAAATACTACCCACAATTTCCAGCAACCTATTTTTCTACTGCACCTCATGCTTTAAGTATTTAACCTAATCCTGTAAACCGTAATTTAATTTATACACCCTACTAATGCAGGATCTTTAGAATTTAGAACTATAGTTAGGTTTCCTGATGGTTTATTTGATTTGAGATTTAAAGGGATTTAGGAATGGTTACTTTTTAAAAAAGATTGGAGCTTGATGGCTTTTTGTGCTATTGGGATTTAGGAATGCAGTCTTGTACGCATGCGATGATTCAATCACTTCTCTATTTCTAAGATGCAGCATTGGAAATTTGGAAAAGAAACATTTTAGTCATCATGAATTTTGTGCTTAGGAGGTGACCTCCATATCTTGCCTATGTAGATCAAATGATCAACAAGTTACTGTACTTCTTCAGCTATATTGCTTATACTTTTGTTTCTGACAAAAACATCAAACAAACAAGATAACCATTGAGCAAGATTTATAAAAGTTCAAATTATTAAAATATAAAAAGTTGGTTATTTGGCTTGGCAATCTCCATTAGGCATGATATGATGACAATTGCCTTATTGCTTCCTTTGCTATTAATCCAGTGGCATAAACTCCAAATTACATAGGCAGGTTTCTAGATGATGGATATTTTAACTAACTACATCTACTTTAATTCTCTCGATACCGCTGATATATATTGGCGCACTAACTGAAATTTGAAAACATTAGGAGAAGCAAACAGTTATGTGTTTACCAATTTCACCCATCCATATGTACAAATCCTACTTGCAGTACTCAATTTAACTATTTTGCACAAAATTAATATTGAAGCTCAAATATAAAGACATTTTGTAACTAGAATGACAGTAATAGAAATTTAGTAAGCATGGATATGAAACATATTAACAAAAAAATAGATAAAATTAAAAAATACCATGAGAAAGGACCCCACACCTGAACCTAACTTCACCCTTAAACTGTCCTGAACGCAGTATAACCTACAGCAAGAATTCAATAACCCAGCAGGCAGATGTCAATGGAAATAAAGATTAAAACAATTATGAGGAAGCTAACTTTAAAGTTTTAACTCTCATAATTTAGTCGAAAAGTTTCTCTAGTATAATTTTTTGCTCAATGTTTCCAAATTTCCAAAGTATTCACAGGACGTTCCAGATTTCGTTCTTCATGAATCATGACAAACACGATCACAACTCCATATCTGAGCACGAAATCATACATGTGATGATGAGATACTACATGGATCATTCATATTCCGATAGCATTGTTAAGATTTTGTTTTTCCCATGATCAGTAACTATCCAACTGCATATTGGTGCAACAATATGAGATACTTCATGGGTCATTCAACCACCCCATACTCACACAGAGGGGGGGCGAGAGAGAGAGACTTTTATACAGGCAAGCTATCCAAATTTCATTAAAATGCTCCGATACTCGAACAAACTATAGTTAGGATTCCACAATTTATGTAATACAGAAAGGATTTGGGTGTTAGGAATCAAAGAATAGGGTCAAGCTTGGCCAAGATCCCAGAGCCAAGAATGAGTCACATGTGCTGAAACAAATTGAGCTAAACCATTGCAAGCAAAGCAACCAAGTTAGGTGAAAAGCTAGCACCAAACACAACTTAATTTGTAATTCAAACTTCAAATAACTCACTCCACGGTTTAAGGTATGAACTAAACATTTATAGCATCCTAATAATCTGCTGTCAGATCTAAAATATCAGGTTTACAATTTAATAACCTGCTTTTTGCATCAACAGGAAGAAGTAGATTGCAAAGTACCCATTGTTGAGGACCTTCAATATTTTAAATTAATACCCAACCAACAAACCATGGATGCATCAGTAAAGCTCCCAAATTTCTAGAATGAAAGAATGGACAAGCAGATCCAGTAAGGTAGAAGCAGCCCTGGCCAATGTACATCGTAGAGCTAATTGTTCCACATTAGTGCACCTTGTAGGTACATACCCACCAGACGCCAAATTTGTCTAAGGTTTGAGATTGCACAACTGAAATTAAGTTCATTTCCAAAGAATCTATTTCTTTTTAAATGTTACTTTATTCTGATTCATTCAATAACGATAAATATAACTAAAAAACCCAATGAAAAATAAGGCTCTATGCTTTCAAAGGAAATTATATGTTTACCTCAGCCTACTATTACTTGTTGATTAGATTGATGTTTCATAGTAAATACTGTGTAAAATAAAATTAATTGACTAATATTTTTGGACATTCTCACTGGTATTCTAAACTCGCAAGGTTAAAAGACTATATTTTATATTTACCTGAGTGTCACCAGAAGGAACAAAACCAAGAAGTATTCCCTTATTAATTGTCATAGCTGATACAATTCCGCCCTGCAACCATTTCAATAAGTGATCATAACTCTTTAACACATTACCCTAAAAAATATATTCATTAAAACAAAAAATTTTGGTATCTAACAGAAAGCTTGATAGAAATTATAAAATCAACTTATAACATGCACAAGTAAAATGATATGATTCTACGAACAGCAACTTAGTTATCAAAAGGTAATATATGAACAGCGACAAGTCTTAAAAAGCATATAGAAACATAATTCTTTTAAATGAACAACAAATAAAGTTTTAAAATTCTACTAAAAAGGAGATCAATCAAGAGGTCCACATGCTATCAACGAAAGAACCAAGGGCTACCTAAAACTAACCTGATGATCAATATGAGCTCCCAATGGACAAATTCGATAAGGAGAAACTACAACACGAACTTCTTCGATACCTCTCCCAGTCATTTCTGAAACTACCTTTCTAATTCCATTTAACTGCAATATACATACATACATATATGACTAGCATACAATATAATAAATGAGACCCATACAGCATTGCAAAATGATTAAACAGAGGCCAAAAACAATACTTGCAAACAGACCCATAAAGTAAAGTTCCCAAATTAGAGCCAAACTTATTACATAATCTAAAGAATAGAATTCAACCCACATTGAAGACAATTCTAAGGCAACGTCTAATTAGCACTCAGAAACTAGCTCCCCTGCTTTTAAAGAACCAAGGCCAACCCCAACCCAGTTATTTCTTCCGAAAGCAAGAATATGTCAGCTAAACAGTGCTCATGTTAACATCGAATTACAAGTGACTTCAATTCATTAAAACAAGTACCCCATAAACTGGAATGTAGATCAACAATGCACTACCCCATAACCTATTCACAAAGCCAATACGATTGTTACATGAGCAAACCAGAAAAAAAGAACGAAAACCCAAGTAAAAAATATCTGGTTATCATGTAATCCAAAAAATTCAACCCACATTGAAGACAACTCTAAGGCAACCTCAACCCAGTTTAAAGAACCAATGCCAACCCGGTTCTCAAAAACTAGCTCCCCTACTTTTAAAGAACCAATGCCAACCCCAACCCAGTTCTTGCTTCCAGAAGAGCTTGCCCCACCCATGAGTAAATACTTCGTAGTAGCCTCATTAGACCGTACATCTTTCTTGGTATATCCAGATAATAGGTAGGAGCATAAACTGAAACATTCTGGAGTTATGCTACCATTGAAATACAAGTGACTTCAATTCATTCAGAAGAGTACCTGAGCTTCAGTAGGCCAGGACGATTCACCCATCTTCCCAAATGATCTTGCAAATGTCAATCTACTCGACAGTCGATCCTAATGAAAATGCAGCAGCGTTTTATGTTTGAACTTTAACATAAGAGATTTGTGGATCTCAAGTGGGAGAGGTGGTATAAACTTGAAGAAAAATCAATCAATTTCGTTGGGCAATCATAGTCAGTGTAGCGGCACATATGGTTAAAACGTCATATCAAGTTTAATAGAATGGTCGGTCCGGTTTTTTTCAAGTCCAAATAAGTCAATACAATACAAATAATAAAGGGAGTTGATTTTGGCACTCATTTTTCTTCAGTTTGCACTCCTATCTCTTTTTTAATGTATTTTGTATATTTTTTCAAATTTATCTTTTATGATTGTTGAATTTTTATTTTAATTATCTTTTAGTAATGATTATTTTTTCTTATATTCTCTCTTACTTATTAAAAAAATAAAAATAAGTAATTTTCTACCCCCTCGTCGTATCTTCTTTATATTGCATCTTTTTACCTTTTATGCTATTTTTTTTTTTTTTGTGAACCAGTCTTGTACGTGCTTTCAATCATCATTTTATAATTCATTAGAAACATATTTAGCCTGTCATATTTTTTTTTTCGTTTTCTTCATGAGGGTCATAATTTATGTATCTTCTTCTTTTGATGGTGGGTTTTGTGTTATGAAATTAATTGGGGTTTTCAATTAGTCCACTCCCTCATTTTTGGGTCTTTTGACACTGCCAAGAAAAATGTTCCCATGCCAAGCAACCACTACTTATTTGTAGCATATTTGATTTTTTTAAAAATGAATGTCACATGATAGCTTAATAAGAAAGAAAAAAAAATGTACTATATCATGAAGACAGACAGAAGTGTAGAGAATTACATAAGTTTTTATTCCTTTTTTAAAAAGAGTTATAGAAATAGATATATTATTATAACAGTTTTAAAAAATTAAATGTGTAGGATTTAATGTTACATAGGTGACATTCTATAATTAAAAGTCAAAGGGTATATGTGGAAAATAAATAATAAAAATATATACAAACATTTAAAAAAGATAAGAAGGAGTGCAAATGGAGAAAAGATGAGTGCGAAAATCACCTCTCATAATAAAATAGGATAAAAGCTGAAAAATATAAAATAAACCGGTCCACTTTTAACATCTCTCGTCAAGTGTTTAAACCTTTAGGGCGAGCAGCTGTGAGCTTTTAGAACTTGATACAGAACTTCGAACGATGGCTTATAGCTCGCTTGGAATTATCTTTAACCCGCTGTCTATTAGTTTCAACCCATAATTAGGGCATGTTTATTAAACTGGAATCGGAATGAGTAAGAATCAGAATGCAAAGAACCGGAATGAAAAGGAATCGAAATGAATAGGAATCGGAATGAACATGAATCGCAATCAGCCATTCTCATTAACGTGTTTACTAACTATTAGGAATGAGAATGAAAATAAAGTTGATTTCTATAAATGTGTTTACTAACTAATAGGAATCAGAATAAAAATGAGTTTAATTACTAAAATGCCCTTAAACAACATCTATTATATTTTTTAGATGCTATTTATTAATCACAATTTTTTAAATGATAAATATTCATTTTACTACTATTTATATTTCTATCAACTATTTATTAATCCATTATATTTATTAATCACAATTTTAATATTTTTATTTATTAATATACACAATTTTAATATTTTTATTTATTAATCCATTTGTTAACTATTTATATTTACAATTTTAATACTTTTTACAATGTATTTCTATCAACTATTTAATATTCACAATTTTTTTAATCCATTATATTTCTATCAATTTTTTAATCCATTATATTTATTAATCACAATTTTTTAAATGATAAATATTCAAAAAGATGAATATTTATTTAAATATTTATCTTAAATGATAAAATAAAGTATATTTTTTGTTTTTCATAAAAAATGTGGGGGCATTTTTGTGAGACCCCATATCTTTTAGAGATTTATTTTAAATAATTTGAAAATTTATTTGGATTATTTTGGAAATTTATTTGAAAAATAAAAGGTTTTGGATTTATTTTTAAATTTTGTTTTAAATTGGGCTTGACCCAAAAGTTGACTTTTTAAGTTAATAGACTTTCATCTTTGACTTTGGGTATGTTGGATAGGTCTCGAATCCACGAGTTCGTAGACACGAAGCACGCGTAAAACGGAGTTATGGTTTGGGTTTTACGGACGTCCAAAGTGAGGGGCATTTTTGTATTTTCGCGTGGAAAGAATTTTAAAACCCAAAATCATTTTTAAATACATTTCAGCTCTCTCTCTCTCTCTCTCTCTCTCTCTCTCTCTCTCTCCCCACGCCTCTCTCTCTATCTCGCCCCTCACCCTCGCCGCCCCTGCCACTGGCGCGTCCGGTGACGGCTGGGCTAGGTGTTTAGTCGACGGAGCTTGCCTCCCTCTCCTCTCTCTCCCATTAGTCTTCGTTTTTTCGGCTGATCACCCATGCCGAGCCTCCTCGCTGGCGATCTCACTTTTTCAGCCACGACGCGACTCCGGACCACCACAGATGGACTCCCCTCGACGTTCTGAGCCTCCCCATGCCATCCTTTCACGCCAATGATCACCGTACACGGCGGTGCGAAGAGAGAGAAGCTGCGTCTTCTCCAGCTAGTTTCGAGCTTTTCCGGCGACGACGAGACACCGGACCTACTGGGTCCTCCTCCTCTCACCACGACGAGTTCGGCCATGGTTCCCTCTTGCTCCGACGACTTCTCTCAGAGGCGGATCAAGGATTTTGGGCCGCGGCTGCTCCGGCGGATTTCAGCGATTCCGGTGACATTTGGCGTCGACTCAGGTATCAAAATCGATCTCATCGACCTCCTCTCGTTATTAGTTGTCTTGGTTTGAGCTGAAAGTTGATTAATTGAAAAACCCAGGTTTGGGAATCCTCGGCCAACGTGGACTCTGCCGTGTGCAGCGGCGACGACGACTCAAACTTTGTGTATTTGACCTCTTCCCAGCCACTTGAACCTATTAAGGTGAAATTCTAGTCCGATTGTGCATTCTTGTGAATTCTGTAATTTTGGCAGCCACCACGCGTGATGGTCGATTCTCTTTTCGACCAATTTTGTTTGTTGAGAAATTTGGATTTTGTTTGATTGATTGTCTGGTCTTAACAGGTGCACGGGCTCGGGAAATCCTATTCCATATGCCTTTATGCTGCCGGATTTGTTATCCGAGCAAAGGTGCCGTGAAGGGCATTTCGGTCATTTCACGTGGTTAAACAGTGAGTGAAACTTATCGAATTGTAATGTAGAGTACCGTTAGTGAATTGTCTGTTTTGTGTGTTTGATGTTATATGTTAGAGAAGGCTAAGTGTAGGATTTGGATCATGAGAATGAATTGATGAGAATTTGAGGCTAAGGAATTAATTGGGAATTATAGAGTTGCTCTGAGGATAATTGCTGAATTAGAGAAGGAATGCTTATTGTCGAGGTTAATGAATAATGTTTAGGCAATTATTTTACAGAATAATCAAGTTACTTATTAAGGAAGTATTGGTATGATTTGAGTGACAAACAAGTGAAGGATCGTGAGTAGGAATCAACTTCGAAAAAGATTCGGCATAGTTCAGAGTAAACAGTGAGTGAACCTTGTTTTATAAATGTTTTAAGAATAAATTTTCTCACAGCAAGTGTTGATGATGATGCATATGTAGAGGTGAATCCGAGAAGAAATACAAGGGGCATTAATATATTATTAAACAATGAAAGTTATGAGTTAGTTTCGAGAATGTTGTGTTTGAGGTTGTACGAGAATACCTGCATGCCCGTGCATCGATTCGCTTTACACAGGAAGTGGCGAGCCTAGTTACCTGCCTGCTCGTGTATAGATTCGCTCTGCACGAGAAGTGGCGAGCATTCCTACCAGCTCGTGTATAGATTCGCTCTGCATGAGAAGTGGCGAGCATCTTGGCCTGCCCGTGGATTGATTCACTCGGCATGGGAAGTGGCGAGCATACATGCTTGCCCGTGCATCGATTCGCTCTGCACGGGAAGTGGCGAGCTTATCTGCCTGCTCGTGCCTATGCACAGGATGTGACGAGCTTAATTACCTCAGTGTATGACCAGCAGTTCCCCAAGTACTAGTGTGGCATGAGGTTTCAGTTGTGGAGTATTTTGAGATGATTTAAAAATGGATTTGAGAAATGATTTTAAATAGGGGGATTTCAAAGAGCGATGTGAGTGAAATTAGATAGTTGATTTGTTGCTTTGCTTGCGTGTATGCATTTGTTTGTTAGGAATTGGTTTGGCTAGAACTTTGTAAAGTCTAGGCTTGAATCTTTGAAAATAGAAATGAGGATGATTATGCATTGAGATTATGGGTTAGAATGTAAATGGTTGATGTTGAGGTTAATAGTTGACGTTTAGGCATTTGAATTGCCGAATTGATTTATTATTATTGGTGAAATTTGATGTGAATTTGAGGAATTATGTTTATCTTGATGTTTGGATGAGGGTTGATGAAATTGTTATGTGATTGAGTAATTATAGATATTATTGCGGAGATTATTTTTTTTTAGTATAGAAATTGAAAAATTATTGAGGATATTTCTTTAAGTCATTTCACTCATACGAGCTTTCGAGCTTACCGGATTTGTTGTATAACCCGGTACACCATGGATGTGGTGTAGGGTTTGTGTTTTGCAGGTTAAGCAGGCTGAGGAAGCAGTGAGGAGAAGTCGAGGCAGTGGGACCCACTTTGTTTTGTTAAATGTTTTTATACAGAGGTTTTACATAAATGTTTTATTTGAAAGAAATTTATTTATTTATATTTATGTGCATGGCTCATTCTTTGAAAAATGGTTGAAAGGCAGTGTTTCAGTATTTTTATGGGTCCGAGGTTCGAAGCGTTACAATTTTGGACATGAAAATTTCATTATGATTCCCCCTCCCTCATTCCAAACCCCCCTCAGGAATCACATTCCTGATTTTGGTGGGCCCCACATGCATTCTCTTTCCCCTCCAAGTTTAGTAAACAAGGAATTCTTATTCCCAATTGTTAAAGAAACAAGGGGATGTGAATCATTCTTATTCCCAACTGTTAAGTAAACACAGGAATGAGAATGAGAATGATTCCCAAATATTAGTAAACACATGAATGAAAATCATTCACATTCCCCTATTCTCATTCCCTTGAGGTAAACATGCCCTTACGTCAAAGAAATAGTCATTTACATAATTCTTTTTCACATGTTACTTTTGTAATGTTAATACACAACTATAAGAAAATAATACATACAAGTTCAAAAAATACAATTAAAAGTTCAAACTATTGGTAAGTTAAACCACGTCTGCCTTATAACTATCAAAGAGTTACAATGGCCGTTCAAACTCCTAATAAGGAGCATTCGAACCCTGGAGAAAAAATGGTCTAGATAAGCTTATAACATGGGAAAAGTAATTATAAAAAGTGGGTTTATTTATCATTAATAGTGGGTCTCTTTATCGTTATATTTAGAACACTATTACAAACAAACAACCTCGTTTTGGTAGTGGTAGTTCTATGTATGAAGCAGTCAAATTCAAGAGTAGAGAATCTATAACCTAGAAGGGAAAGGAAGAACCCGTCAATATTCGAGAGTCAAAAATCGTTTACATAACATGTGGCTTCCGCATGGTAAATTTTCTTTAGTTAGGATAGTGGTAGTTAAAAAGAAAATAGTGAATTATTGAGGTATTAATGCATTATTTTATAATGGGTAATTCCATTTGTACTCTACATACGCTCTAAACACCCCACCATTTTCTTAAATAGTAAATCTCAATTTTACCCTTTGCATAACATTAAAAAAAAAAAACCCCAAAACACCAAACCCCCCCGTCTCCCTTGGCCCACTGCCAGCAGTAACCCCACGAATGGTAACCAGTAAAGTCGTCGGCTCTTTCTGGGTATTTTCGGTGAATGGCAGACAAAGGGAGGAAAACAGGTTGAGCTAAGGAGATGGGAGGGGAAAATGGGTGGTCAAGGAGGCGACAGAGGTGGGGTTTCTATTGTTGGTGAGTGGGGCAGAGCGAGGTGGGGTGGGGCTCAAGTGAGTGGGTATTGTTGTTGTTTTTTTTTTTCCCTTTCTTTTTTTAATTTGATTTCATGGAAAAATTGGAAGTTTTGGGAATAAAATATGGATGTAAGTAGAGCTGCCCATCGGTCGATTTGGTAATGGGGCTTACCAAAATAAACAATTTTGGTATTTTTCGGTTCGATATTTTTTGGTAAACTTTGGTTTTCAGTTTGATTTCGGTAATTTTGGTATTTAATACTTTGGGTTCATTTTCGGTTTTACTTCAGTTACTTTAGGTTTAGCTTCAGTTTATTTTCAGTATATCTTTAGTTTATTTTCAGTTTAACAATAATAATACTAATTATATACCAATATAAATTGCAATTTAATTAAATATGATACATAACATATAATGTTTGATAGATATATATATATATATATAGAGGAGTACTCTAGAACTAACCAGTTAATTAGTAAGATAATATAACGTTAACTATCATTTTGAGCTCACTACACAATGTAATTTCATGATCTGAACCGTTTATTTTTTAAGCTCTCATTCAAAGATCATCCTTAGAAAAAAAGTAACAAAATCAAAAATCGTTTAGCTAACTATTAGTAAGCTAATTGTGCTCAAGTAAATGGACGAACACAAGTTTTTCAATAAAACATGAAATAATTGTAATGATAATCGAATGGCTACATGATTTCTGATTTGGTTGATTTTTTGTAAGGTTAATCTTTGAATGGAGACCTACAATATGAACAGTTTGAATTATAAAATTATATTGTGTAGTGGACCCAAAATGGTGATTAGTATTATATTATCTCACTAACTAGTTAGTTCTAAATCATTTTTGTATATATATATATATATTAATTTGCACAAGTAGTATTTGTAGTTTAGTATAGTACTAGTATTAATAGAATTAATATTAGTATTTCAAAGAATAAATACTAGCTAGTACAAGTATTTTTTTTTTTTTTAACAAAAGCAAATGTATGAGTCAATTTTTTATAACTTCAATAACATAAAAATTGAGTTATATGAACATATCTCACATTGGTTCGTATGTGTATATATATCTTTTTCAAGATTGTATAGGATTTATTTGAATGTATTTAAATAAATTAGGAAGTTTTAGAGAATGTATAAGTTTGTTCATTGAAAAAAAAAGGGAATGTATAAGTTTAAGATATAAAATCAGTATTTTTTTTATCAAGAATATAGTGTAAATGTAATATTAGCAGTTTTTTTTTTTGTCAAATATATTAGCAGTTAACTACAAGTGCAGTTGTTCTGCTGAAAGCAGTGGATTGATGAATGCGTTTTGTGTTATGGAACACCCTTAAAAGAAGAAGTCTTTTTAGAAACCACTTAAAGAAATAAGAGTTAATTACACTTACATCTCATGAGGTTTATCGTTTTTTCATATACACCCCCTAGGGTTTCAACAATTACACATACACCCCATAAAGTTTCAAAGCTGTTGCATATAACCCCCTCTAGTGAGACAAAAAATGATGAGAAATTATACAAAAAAACATGCTAAAGGGTGAAATTGCCTAATAAGATTACTCAAGGTGTAAGATTCAACCTCAATATAAATATTTTCTTTTTTGTTTATTTATTTTTTTCTCTTGTAAGGGGTTATATGTAATAGATTGAAATCTTAGGGGTGTATGTGTAATTTTTGAAACCCCAGGGGTATATGTGAAAAGACGATAAACCTCAAGGGGTGTAAGTGTAATTAACTCAAGAAATAAATTGGTGAGATAAATATAAAGATTTTTTTTTTTTTGGCAGAAAAATATATAAAGAAATTTGAGTCCACTTAAAGCGTTAAACACCAATATCGAAATTTCAAGTTTATGAAAACAAAAAAAATAAATATCGAAATTAATAAAATAGTAATTACTATGTATTAATTAAAATTTGTGTCCATCTCTTAAGAAAAATTTGACCATCAAAAGGGCAAATTAGTCAAATTCCAAAAACCAAAACACAATCATTCCAAATCACGGACTCCATTCCCATACTCACTCATTCAATTTGCTCCTGATTTCTGCGTCTCTCTCTCTCTCTCTCACAGAAGGCAGAAGCACACAGCGCTCCTCTCTCTCTCTCCAATGGCGACGGCCATGAAAAAGGTAGAGAAGATCCGCCAAATAGTGCGCCTGAAGCAGCTCGTAATGCGCTGGAAGGTCACGAGCCTCCGGCGCCGCCTCTCCCACCACGACAACTCCGACTCGGACCCCGGGTCGACCCGGCGCATTCCCTCCGGGTTCCTCGCGGTCTACGTCGGATCCGAGCGGCTCCGGTTCGTGATCCCTGCCCGGTTCGTGAACCTTCCGGTCTTCGCCGGGCTCCTGAAAAAAGCCGAGGAGGAGTTCGGTTTCGAGTGCAGCGGGGGGCTCGTCCTGCCCTGCGAAGTCGGGTTCTTCAGAGAGATCCTGAGGCTCTTGGAGAGGGACGAGGGCAAATTCGGAAAACTCGCTCTCGACGAGTTCCTGAAGATTTACTCCGAAGTGGGTTTCGATTCTTGCAAGGAATTAGCGTCCAATGTTACTTCTTCTTCGTCTTGCCATGCCTTCACTCCTCTGTTGCAGAAAGCTAGGGTTTGACAGCTCCTTCTTCTTCTTCTTCTTCTCAATAGTACTACTTGTTAGGTTTCTAAAAATATCTAATGCCTTTGGTTTTTTGGGAAAAAGGTTTTAGTTTAGTACTCATTTAGGGGATGGAATTGTATATAGTGGCTCGGAAGCCAATTTGATGCTTTTTTTTAGGGATTTTTGGTTCCAACCATCCTTGAAACCCCATCTTCAAAATTGTAGTAGTACTGCTTTGATGGGCTTCAATGAGATGTAGTTGTTGAACTTCTACCTTTTTTTTTTTTTTTTTTTTTTTGAGGCATCAATTTGTTTCAATGTATTGATGCTGTAGTTGATGATGATGATGATGAAGTCTTAGGAATTGATTTCTAGCAACAAAAATGTTGGGAATTGTTGGAAATTTTAATGATGAATGGTTAGAAATTTTGTGTTCTAATTATTTAGATGCCTTTTACATGTTTAAAGCTTCAATGTTATTTTATGAAAATTGTTATTCACACTCTCAGTTTATAATCTACACACTCCAAGAATGAGTGAACGAAACTTATAGATCATGAATGAGAATAAATAAAATTGCCCATTTACCCTATTTTGATCATTAGCTACCTCAATTCAGTTCACATTTTACAATTTTTTTTTTTTTTTTTTTGGTTTATAAATTTTGATATTGTAGATCGGCGCGAGTTTATTCTAAAGTGGAGTTGGCGGGGTAGGTCATTACCTGAAAACATATTCCAACCATAACCATGTAGCATATAGACTCAAAGGGAAAATGCCATATAGATTGCTGAAAGATTCTGAAAATATTATAATATAAATTCCAAGCTAGCCACCATTTATCTATATAATACCATTAATCCCATTGGCTCGTTCTGTGTCCCTTAGCTTTGTTTTTTTTTGGGAGGTGATGATAAAGGTACAGTCATGGTTTTAGAAGTTGTTGACATATATGTCATGTTAGGTTCGGAATTATATTGGCACAATGATAATGATGGGAGTTAATATACATTAGTGTCATGGAATAAAATTTTGGATTTCGAAGAAATTTTGATGGAAATTGAAGATTTTTAAATTTCGACAAAAATTAGACAGAAACGATGAAAATTGCTATCAAAATATGAAAAATTTGAATGAAACTTTACCATATGTTTATTTAACATATTATCTACTACATTGATAAAAAACATTAAAAAAACCAAATTATATAGTAGGTTTCATGTGATATGTGATGAATATAATACGCGCTGGAGGCAAATACTGTTAAATAAAATTAGTATATTCTTTATATTGTATAATTTAATTATACACTAAAATCTAAACTCTAATACTCTATATCTTCTATATACCCTAATACTCTTTATATTCTATAATTTATACATTAAACCCTATATACTCTATATTTTTTAAGATATTAGGTTTTAGGCCATTTATGATACTTTTAATTATTTTTTTATATAGAAATGTATTAGAGTTTAAGGTTTAAAATAACTAAACAAAATCTCAAACTTTTTTTTTTCTTCTTTCCAATTGCCCAAAGGCCCCAAATCCCCTCCTTTTTTCTCTTTTTTTTTTAATTTTTTTTTCTTTCTTTACTTTTTTTCCCCGTGCCTCTCTCTTCAATTTTTTTTTTATCTTTCCTTCATTTTTTCCCGTGCCTCTCACCCAGCCAAGCTTTGTCTTCACTAAGTGTAGCAACTCAAATTTTGGCTTATGGTAATTTTGTTACTTAAATTTTCCAAACTTGTTTTAAGGTTTATTTAAAGGAATTAGAAATTTCTTTAAGTTTATTTTAACTAACTTAGACCTTTGGTTGTAGTTTTAAAGCTTAGTTGTCTGGAAATGAATTTAAATGAAAATTCAAGAATTTGACGATTATTATTATTTTTAGAATTAAATTATGAGAGTAGGATTTTTCATAATTTTTTTTAAAGCAATTTAACTATTTTGAGGTTATAGGAAATTAGTACTCATCAATACGAGTCCGTAGAATTTTTCGGTGAATTATTTGGAGTCTCGAGCTATTTTTGGTGAATTTCTGAAGTTGAAGAAAATAAAAAATAGAAAATAGGAAAATTTCGATAATTTCGATAAATTTCGTAAATTTCGCCGAAATTTCGAAAATTTTGAAAATTTCTGCCAAATCTTCACAAAAAATTATCAAATATGTGTTTCGATTTCGGATCTCTAAAAAAACGAAATTTAATACCTTATTTAGTGTTTATGCATGCTTTGAACAAAATTAATTAAACTTTGATATGCAGCATGATCGAGAAGCTGGGTCTTTAAAACTTCATTTTAATAGTTCATGATGTTGTTTATGTTATCCTCACAAAACTAAAATTTTTATTATGGTGGTGTGAAACAACTTAAGTGCTTTCACATCACTAAATAAAATAGAACAACCAATATATTAATTTGGGCATTATTCATGCTTGTAGTAATTAAGCGGCATGCATGGAAATATGGAATCTACAGCATAAGCCATATATAGAGGATTTATTATTAATTAGGATTTTGAATTTGAATGAACATTATTTTTATGATAATAATGCATATGTTTACTAATTGTGCATACTCTATTACAAATCTACTAATCTAGACGTTTCTAGGGGTCAAAAGTTAAGAAGAAATTTCCCAATCCATTAATTAAAGTTTATTTGTTTTTGTGCTGCTTCAAGCGTGATGCTAATTGCATGGAACATTCTCCACTTTCATGTAGGACCAAAAATAAAGAAGTTGACAAACGATTACATTATTTAGCCAATATATACTGTGCAGTGATCGATATATCGTCAGTGTCTTCCCATCCTTGATCGAATTGATATAATTAGGATTAATCAAATTCACATTTTTAATCAAGGACTTCCAAGTAATATTTAACCACTATTGTATGTACTAATTAAACTTACCAGGTAGCACAAAAGAAAAATCATTATTGCATGTAGCTCATGGATTATAACTAAAAAAAGTCATTTTTCAATTTCAATTAATATGTTCATTAATACGACGGCTGATGAGGCTTGATTTTTTATCATCAACAAATTTTATGCCATACAATCATTGTATCAAAGACGAAATAAAAGAAAATTAAAATTCAGAGAAATACTTGTCTGATGTTTGCGGAACACTTTTCACAAGTTTTGGGTAGCTACTAGCTAGTAAGAGTTGTGTGATCTGGATCATGACGGTTTGATTTTACCCTATTTATAGAGGTTTGAATTCATGGCAAAAAAAACAAAAAAAAATAGAGGTTTGAATGCAAATATTCTAGGAAGTCTCAGCGTAGCTATGTCCATTTGGAGCCCTCATAACTGAGTGTCGAAATTGATCCATGGCCTCTACATTAAATTTATTTAAATTTTAATTAGAGGGGTTCGAATTTGAGATTTTTATTGAAAAAATAAAATTTCTAAACCAGTAGATAGTTGGTCTTTATAATATTAGACATGTTTTGATCTAAACATTATTAACATATTAATTACATTGCATTCCTTATTTTATATGGGGCCTATGTCGCCTCGCATAACTTTCGATTTTGAAAAAGCACCTAAACACTTGAATTATTCAAAATGGAGATGACTACTCTTATTTCTATCATGATCATTTGAAGTAGACATTTCATGAGAGAAAAGAGGAGAGAGGAGAGGGGGGAGATGAGAAGGGTAGAATGGTAATTGAAAAGGATCACATGAAAGGTAGAAAGTAGAAACTATGAAGTTTGTATTTAATTTTAATTAATTAATTAATTTTGGGGTTGGTGCCATATCTGACATGTCCGATGGTCCATGCAGAATAGCAGATGCAGAGAGAGAAGGATATTGAATATTCAAAGTTCCACACTTCCACATGGAAGGAAGTATGATGTATACGGAAAAGTGCTACGGAGACCAACTGAAATTTGCAAACCAGAGCAATCTCTTCTGAATCGTACGGGAAACCTTTTGAGTTTTGAGTACCCCAAAAAGACCCACTCACTTTATCTGCACTATCTCAAAGTTACATAAACATTAAACCCTAGCTGTTAAACAACATTAGATAAAATAATATCTTCTATTCATGATAGGGTAAGGGCCGTAAGGCTAGGGTGATGGTCAAAATGTTACCCTCACTAGCTATCAGCGTAAGATTTGATGTCATTAGAATTAGAACCGAGTCTAAAGAAGTGAGTTAAGATTAAAATAGGTTAAAAGTTTGATTATTGTTAATGTAATTTATTTTTAAAAGAAGACTTGCATGTGCAAGTGAACAATAACTATTAGAGATACAAATATTATTTATCACAGTTTCTCCCAATTTATATGGTATTCATACATTAAACTTTAAGAAAAATAAGAAAAATAAAATTATGCTAGAATTATATGTTGAAACTAGCATATTCAAAAATTAATTGGCCAAAATAATCGGGAGTGCCCATAGTATTATAGGCTTCTTCCTCGTCATTAAATATGTAGCCTTCATAGTAGATTATCTTCTGTGGTTTCCTTGATTAAACTTGAAGTTACCATTCAATTTGATGTTTCCTTTCTTCTCCTGTTTGGTAACATTTCTTTTGCGAAATGAGAGTTTGGGAATGATATGAAATTTCATTCATATGCTTGGTATACACATTTTTGTAAATGCGCAACAACCTTTTACATGATACGTACCTATGAAGAGGAATATGAAACTCATGAACCCACTAAATTGGAAACTCTTCCATCAAAACGGCAGAGATAAATACAACAAGATCAATAGTTAGCTAGTAAAAAAACTGTACATCTATTAATTTTTATCCTATAGAAGGTTAAAAACTCAGGACAATTTTGATAATTGACTTGATAAAAAAAAAAAAAAAAAAAAAAAGAGGGCATGATTAGTTTTACGGAGTGCCAATAATGCCTTTTTGGATTAACAAAACAAGAATAAAATTATTTACTGATCTTCATTCTCATTATTTCCAAACATTGTAATATGATTCATTCATTATCATTCTATTCCTAATATAAAAAGACATAAAAGTAATATTTGCAAAATACTCATTTGGTAGATTTTTTTTTTTATTGATCAACAATTGTTGTTCATAATATTTAAATTCAAAAATTTCTCCTACAAAAGATCAATTGGATGCCTCTATTAAAATGGTTATTGACAATTTGGCACACTAACTTTAAATCTTTAAGTAATGAGCTAGAATGCTATCATGGACTACCCACATTAGTGTAAACGATTAGTAATGGCTGATTAATATGACCCGAAGATGAAAATTTAAAACTACTCAACTGCTCAAATCTCAATCAACATATATAGTTCAACTGCTCAACTAATTGATTAAAATTTAAAGCTACTCTCTTCCCTACCTCTCTTTATTTCGCACACAACTTTGACTACACATAGGTATCATGTGTATGAGGCTCCAATATAAAATAGGGTGTGGTAAGTGGTCATCGAAAAGACATGTCACCAATTACGGAAATTTTTTGGTGTCATCGATACATTGTCATGTAGTGTAACAAATTAAATTTATCATAATATAAGTGAATATTATTAATATTATATTCTAAGAAAGATAAATATACCGTCTAACAATATCATTATACGTTAAATTGATTACACTACATAACGGTGTATTGATTACACATTAAAAATTCTCCCAATCGTGCACATGAGAACCATAAATTTGGGATAAAAATGGAGCTAAAATCCGTGATTTTCTGAATATTATTTACTCATAAATAAATAAACAAATATCAATATTGTTTGTTTTCACTTTTCACCAATGAAAATGGTCAACAAATTGACATACGTCGAAAGTTACGGATCTGAAATCGAATCTCCAGAGAGTCCACAGTCCTCAATGTTTTACGGCTCTCCCTTTTTCAAGAAAAAAAAGATGCTGTCAGGTAAATAAAATCTTACCGCAGCTGATTCACTGTTACAGTACGTACGTTGTGACAATCTTGGCAGTTTTTATCGTTGGATGTACAGAGAACATTTGAACAACTTGGTTCGTAGATCACGAGAACAATAACAAATTTATTATTCCATAAAACCTTTACTTCAACACATCTCTGATCTCTCTACTAACGAGAAGTGAGTACTTAGGGTTTGGCACATAATACACAGAAGAGATATATATTAACATATAATTATTGTTTTTTTGTTTGTTTGTATATGACAATACTGTATCAAGGACTTGTTAGGAAATTGATCAGAGTCTGTTTTCTGACTAATTAAACAAACACTCATAATTTCAATTTGTATTCATCCTCTAATGTTTTGATTAAATAAATAAAAACCCCAATCACACCTTACACTCTGACATCTAGTTTAGTGGCCGTTTTAGTTGAATAATGTGATACTATTAGTCTATTACAAGTGATAAAAAAAACAAAAGGAGATTCCATGGTTTAAATAAGAAAAATGAAAGAAGGATTAATAAGTATTCATTTTTGTCTTTAAGGTACATGAAATTAATAGCTTAAATAATGAAAGAAAATTAGAGAACCATTCGGTCTCTATTTTATTGAGTGATAGAAGTGGAGCAAACCAAGTCATGATCTCCACCGTTGCCGTCACTTGTCATGATGCTGACTTGACCATCGTCAATAATACACAAATTGTACTTGGACACGATATGTATATGGGGGGTTTTAGTTTTAGTACTATTAAAACTGTTTACACCTGATTTTTGCCTTTCCGACCTACAAGCAATTTCGGCCGTTGGATGGAGAATCGAAGAGTTTGAGGAGATTACAAATTCTCAATGGATATGATCACCAAGACAATTATCTCAAATAAAATATTTAATTTTATAATCAAACAATTATCATGAGTTTTATTTAATAATGATCCCAATGGTATTATTTAATTTTATAATTAGATAATTATTTTGAATATAATTTTATGGTCATTTTAGCTATAGATTAGATTGAATAAGAAAGCCCCAGTCTGAAGCCCACAAAAATTAGCAGATATAATAAAAAAGAACACTCGGCCATGGTTCATTGGTTCGTTTATCCTCATTCCCCCTCATCTCAATTTTATATGATTCGAGCTTAATTTATACTGAGACTAATTTTTATATGTTTTGACTTTTGAGTTCGTAACAAATGGAGCCTAGTGTTTTAACTAGTAAAATACATATATAGTTTGAATTTGTGTATTGTTGTAAACATCGTATGACATATAAATAGATAAAAAGATTCAAAAATTTATATCTTAATATAAAAAAATGAACCATCAAAATTAAAGGGATATAAAATATATAATTATGATACATAGAATTTCCCCTCCTTTAGATGGAAAAATTATAGGTATAACCGACATACCGCCACGTGGTATAACTAATTCAACGTGTAAGGGTATTATTGGACGATGTGTTTATATTAATAACGCATATTATTAATAACATTCACTCATATTATAACAAATAGAATGATTATACCACGTGTCAATGTAGCGGTTATACAGAATAATTTCTCTTTTAGATAGTTGTTTAGATGACAATCAGTTTATTTAATATATATCATACTAGTATGCTACGTCTCTTCTCTCTCTCTCTCTCTTGTTTTGATTTTTTGAATATTAGAGTATGAATATTAGAACTTGTTCCATCTAATTAATTGTGTCTTTCACCTTAAGCAATACAGAAAATAAGATGATCGAAGAGCCAAAATTAAAGAATAAAACATACATTACTAGCATATATATATATTATATGTGAAGTGAACTACTCTGCTAGAATTAAAGGATAAAACCATTCATATATTGTTAGCATGAAAAAATATATGTGAAATGACGTACCACTCTTCAAACATTGCAATCCTAGCTAGCTAGCACGAAGCCACGAAATATATGTGAAGTGAACATCTATGCTAGAATTAAAGCTGTGTATACGTAAAACGATTCATTGCTAGCATAAAATATATGTGAAAAGTACTCTGCTAGAATTAAAGGAATACAAGTATACAACCATGCATTGCTAGCATAAAGTATATGCTAAGTGAACTACTCTGAGCTCGCTTCAATGTATGTTTCTAAAACGTTTTAAACTAAACTTTGTCAAAAAAATTAAGAAAAAACCTATACAATGTCCTGCCTTGAAAGCCTTCACGTACATAGAAGGATAATATTATTAAAATTTACATTTTTTTATTCACTTTGTATGTTTTTCCCATAAATTTACAATGTCCTGCCTGTAAAACCTTTAAAACCTTGGCATAAAAGATAATATCATTAAAATATATATTTATGATTTTTTCTTACCTCTTCAAATGCACATGCTGCTCGATCTTTTCTTTGCTATCTCTCTCTCTTACTTGCCTTCAATGAAGTTAGGGCCGGGGTAACTGGCTCTTCCTCTGTCGCCTCATCTTCAGATCTGTATCCATTATTCTCAGTTTAAGGTTTCTCACTATCACGGTTGCACACCATGATTTATAATTTTCATTGAATTTGATTGTTTATGCATAAATGTACATCTCTTAGCGAGAACTTGAATGTAATGACTAATTATGAAGTGAAAATTAAAGACCATCTAGATTCTTGAATGAGTTGGTCTATTACAAATCATATATGATTTGATGCACATATTACATTGTTCTACTTGAAATTCAAACTTATAAACCAATTGGTAGATCATATAATTATGATATGTAAAGAAAAAGGAAATAGATAGGAGTTGGGGTCGTCACAAAGCTTCACTAACTCCTAATAATTATTCTAGTGCACTACATTTTCTTTATGAGACTAGAAGCTCAAAAGGGGGTGAAGCAGTTGGTACACATGCAACCATATTCTGTATAACATATTAACATTACCAACCAAGGTAAAACAATATTGCAGTGTATGAAATCTATTACTGGTATGGTGTACTAGTGATGAACTGCTAAGTAACCAATAATTAACCCAAACTTTACTTCTTAACTAGATTGCACTCAATTGAGAAGCTTGATTTGCAAGAGAGATCTCACCAATCTTGTAACAAATTTTAATCCTTGCCCTCAACCAATCAGTAGATGGGTATATCCAAATAGCATATGCATCACAGACCCTGTCAAACACTATCCCTCAGGACCTTGTGACTCAGTGGGTAACCACTTTACCACAAGGCTAGATAGGAAGTCGGTAATTGTTCGTATGATTAAACGTCTGTGCATAACGACAAGTCACAAAAAGCTTAACATCATGTTGTTTGGGCCTAAGCCCAAAAGACTAAGCCTTTTCTGGGCTACTAGCCCCTGACCTACTAGGCTCCGGCCCCTTGGGCCCCGACCTCTTAGGCTCCGGCCTCCCAAGCTCAAGCCTCCTGGGCTCCCGACCCGTGTCAACTCACTCGGATCCTCGAGACCGGTGACACGTGGCGCTCCTACAGTGCAAGTCATCACAAAGGACACGTGTCATCACCGGATTGGTTGACACTCTTCCAAAGGTACTATAAAAAAGGTACCTTCTTGTCACAAAAAAACATTTTTTCAATCAATATTATACTATTCACTCACTCTACTCTCAGATCTCTCTGAACACTGACTTGAGCGTCGGAGGAGCTTTGGCCGGTACCACACCGGTGCCCTTCCCGCTCACTTTTGTGTACTTGCGCAGGGTGCATTGGATATTACTCTCTCCATTACTCACCAGTCGGGCCCAGCTACCCGTTCCTGCCCTACTTCGACGTGTCATCCACTTAGTGGTGGGTCAACGGGCCTACGTGGTTCGACTCGACCTTGACTGCTTTACAATTTTTCAGCATCAACAGTTTGGCGCCGTCTGTGGGAACGTAGCAACCTTTCCCCATTTGATTCTCTACCCTCAGTTGAGGTGCAAGGACTTTCTAACCCCTGCAATGTCTGACGAAGGTCCTATTCTCGACCAAGTCGACAACACCCCGCTGGGTGACAAGCGAGGCAAGAAGACTGCCGAATCTGATCATGAGGCATACATCGAACGATTGGAGGCTCAACTCCAACGAACCCAGGAACAGCTCGACCTCCAAAATGATACAACACAGCTGTATGAGCGACTCATCCGTGACATGGAAGAACATACCACTCCCCATAGTGGTGAGAGGAGGAACCCCCACGACAGGGACGAACACACCACTCTCCGGAGTGGTGAGAGGAGGAACCCCCCCTCCGAAGGGACCAAAATGTTCCGCGTCAACTAGACGCAGGGCAAGGTAGCCACCCACCCCCAGGTTTCCTAAGCTCGGGTGGTCGCCCATTTCCCTTGCTGAGGAGGAGGAACATGATTTAATCTTTCCACACGATGACCCTTTGGTCATTGAAGCCACCATAGCTAATTTCGACGTGGCTCGGATCCTTGTCGATTGTGGTAGCTCCGTCAACATCCTATTCGCCTCTGCCTTCACAGCTTTTGGAATTGACCAGGAGAGGCTTGACCGGTCGATCGCTCCTTTACTCAGCTTTTCGGGCGATATGATCACCCCTCTTGGTGGGATCTACCTCCTACTCACCCTCGGAAAGTATCCTTCGTCCGCTACCACAACCACTCAATTTTTGGTGGTCGACTACCCCACGGCTTACAACGTCATCCTGGGACGACCGGCCCTTAACCAACTTAAGGTTATGATCTCCACCCACTTGTTTTTGATTAAGTTCCCGACCCCATGTGGCACAGGGGTAGTCAGAGGCAATCAGGTATCAGCCAGGTCCTGCTATACGACTTCAGTCAAGAAGAAAAAATAAGTTAAGTCCTCTATGGCTGTTTATGTCTCCAACACCTGCCCTACCCTAGACGCCCTACAAAATCATTGAGGTCGTCTGTCCGGGCACATACAGGCTTTCGCGCCACAACCAGCAAAGAACTCGGCCACCCATGGCATGCCGAGCACCTCCGTTACTTTTACAAGTAGACACATGTTGTACCCCCCGGGGACTTTTTCAATTTCATCTATCTTATATCGCTTTAATGAATGAATATCCTACCACGGACATCTTTTCATTCAAAGTGTTAATTGTGTGTATAGGCACCCGGGCCATCAAACATCCGACCTTACCCATATCAGTACCTTGCATTCAAGGGAAACTAAGTACCATGCATTCAAGGGAAACTCAATACCATGCATTCAAGGGAAAATAAGTACCGTGCATTCAAGGAAAACTAAGTATCATGCATTCCAGAGACATCCTACCATACCATGTATTGAAAGGAAGGGCATCCTACCCAATAACGGGTCGGACACCCTCAAAATCATCCACATACTCAAGTACAAACTTCATAATCAAAATAGTTTGTAATTCGGTACAGGCCACATCCGACCCGACCATATAACTCAAACAGAAATAGGGCGATGGTCCGCCCACCCCTGCCCCCGGGCCATGTGTGCTCCAAACATTTATTTGGGATCCTCTCCCAGACCACTATCTTCAACACCCATGTCATGCTCCCCACCTGTGGATGCTCCCTCCTCGAGCTCCACCTCCTTGGTACCTCCCTCTAGGACGTTAGCATGCCCACCACACCTGCCCATCCAAGACAAACCAAAAAATCAAGATGGGAAGTGCTCGGAATACCAAGACAACACCATGGACATATCAGATCACTAATGGTTTTCCACCCCTCATATGTGCTCTTCCACCCCCAATTTCACAACATTCACTCTATCACTTTCCAATGTTCAGCTACCAATCAAAGCCAATATTCACAATATCAATTCAAGCAGACAAGCAATAAAAACCCAAGCCTTTACCTATAGTCCGTGGCTCCAACGGCTCAGACGGGTTCCGACCCACTTATCTTGTCTCCTCGGTACCTGGCCAAGAACACAACACCTAATAAATTACAAAGTCCAAAAATGAAGGCATGTGCCTACCCAGTGCTCGGCAAGGCTCATACCCACTTGCACCTCCACATGCCCCTACTCACATTATCCACAAAATTAACAAACAGAATTCCAAGGTCCGCCTCAGGCTGGACGACCACAATTTCTCAAAGTTCTCAATTTTTAAAGGCAAAATCAATATATCAAGTGGGTAGAAAATTTTTTTATTGAATTCCCTACCTCAAAGTGTGAAAATCAAGCGGCCCGAGCCCACTCAGCCACCCCCCGCAACGGCCCCGATCCGAGCTCCTCTGCTGCGAGCCTCCGCGCAGCCTAACTCCTCCGGCCCGTGCAGCACCACCTCCGGCCCGACCAGCCAGCTGCGCAACCAGCCCTCCTTCGCACAGCAGCCGCCCCGAGCCGCACCCCCCTTCGCGCAGCAGCCACCCCGAGCCGAGCCCACTGCACCGCACCGATCCGCCCACTGCGCACGCCTCGCGCCGAGCCTGAGGAAGCCCTCTTCTCTTCCGCCCACCCGCGCACCCGAGCCCGCGCTCGGATCCGACCACTACGCACCACTCGATCCGACCCGAGCACACCAGCGCCGCGCCGCGTCCGCGCCGCCCGCGTCCGCGCCAAGCACTCCTGCAAGCCTCCGGCCCGAGCTCTTCCCTCCGACCCGAGCCCCTATCCTTCCGGCCCGAGCCCACTCAGTCACTCCTGCTGCACGCCTCCGCCCTGAGCAAAATTCGGCCCGAGCTCTACCCTCCGACCCGACCCCTTATCCACCCGACTCGAGCACCTCACCTCTCCCTCCCACCCGAGCAAGTCAGCCACCCACCCGAGCCCTTGTCTCTGTTTTGTTCCCACGCACACCACTACCCCTCTCTTTGAGTTATTTTAACACCCACTCTCTCTCTCCAAAATACTTCTACAGTAACAAATGTGAGATTTAGGGTGGGTCTTTTATATCTGAGCTATACTGTTTAGTTTCAAAATCCTATTTACAAAGGGCAACATCCCCCCACTTAAATCGGACGAGATTCACTGGGATTACACGAAGCGTCTACTGCTCGGAACACAGGGTGATCAGAAATTCAAAAAAAAAAAAAAAAAAAAGGAAATTCAAAGGGATCTTTCATATGTAACCCCCAAGCTTTCCTGCAGTACAGCTTTTCTTGCTAAAGAACTTGGGGGACTTCTAGACAATAGCTTAAGCAGGAATAAGTGTGTGGTTACTTGTCGTTCTGCTCGGACTTTTTTGTGTACAAAGTTCCCAACCAAGAATTATCTTTTGCTCGGAAACTTGGGGGACTTCTGTTCGTATGATTAAACGTCTGGGCATAACGACAAGTCACAAAAAGCTTAACATCATGCTGTTTGGGCCTAAGCCCAAAAGACTAAGCCCTTCCTGGGCTTCTAGCCCCTGACCTACTAGGCTCCGGCCTCCTAGGCCACGACCTCCTAGGCTCCGGTCTCATAGGCTCCGGCCCCTTGGGCCCCGACCTCTTAGGCTCCGGCCTCCCAAGCTCAAGCCTCCTGGGCTCCAGACCCGTGTCAACTCACTCAGATCCTCGAGACCGGTGACACGTGGCGCTCCTACAGTGCAAGTCATCACAAAGGACACGTGTCATCACCGGATTGGTTGACACTCTTCCAAAGGTACTATAAAAGAGGTACCTTCTTGTCACAAAAGGACCATTTTTCAATCAATATTATACTATTCACTCACTCTGCTCTCAGATCTCTTTGAACACTGACTTGAGCGTCGGAGGAGCTTTGGCCGCTACCACACCGGTGCCCTTCCCGCTCACTTTTGTGTACTTGCGCAGGGTGCATTGGATATTACTCTCTCCATTACTCACCAGTCAGGCCCAGCTATCCGTTCCTGCCCCACTTCGACGTGTCATCCACTTAGTGGTGGGTCAACGGGCCTACGTGGTTCGACTCGACGTTGACTGCTTTACCATTTTTCAGCATCAACAGTAATGAATTAACCAATTCATAATTTAAGCTAAAAAAAAAAAAAAAGAGTTTCTGTGTACACTGACTCACATAAATATATGAATTAGCACTTATTCTCAAACCATGAAATAAATTAACTTTCTATTTTTAAAATTGTAAGACAACATTGAAAGTAAATTAACCTTCAATGTTAGTATTTGCAAGAAATTAGGACATCGCTCTATCAAGGAAGTCAAATCAAAGAGACTTTGCCCCCCACCTGTGATAGCTACTGTTAATGATACCTTCTTGAGACTAGTTAATTCTAGAAATTTGGGAAGCACAATAGTTCTCTAAAAGATGATCGAAACTAATTGTTAGGCAAAAAAAATTGAAAATCCTTAATTAAAAGATTAAAAATTATGACTAGCTAGGGCCAGGCATGGCAATTATGAATGTAAAACAAATTTTGAATGATTAATTCTATATACTGAACGATTGATGCATCATATTCAAGCATAGGTTAAGACTCTCTAGCTGTTGAAAATAACTTAAAATCGATCGAAAAATAAAAGCAGAATATGCATAATTTTCTTCAAGAGATAAGCGTGAGTGGTAATTTAAGAGGTATAGTCATAATTTATTATTATTGTGTATTTTCCTTATTCTATATTTTCCTAGATCTAGTCTAATTAGGATAAATTTATTACCTTTTATTATTATTTTTAATTAGTTTTCTTCCTCATGAAATTAGGATTGTATTTTTATAAATGTCTCCTTATAGAGAAGAATAAAAAATGTTGAATTATTTATACCTAAAACCTGAATTTTGATATGGTATCAAAACGCGTACCCTAGATGTTTTTCCTAGAGCTTTGCCTTATCTTGTTTTTAACCCTATAATCTTTTAGAGTTCAATTCTTGTTCTTGGTTTTGAGGATTTTTGCCTAAACATTTACGCTTATTTTTGCTATAGATAACAAAGTTTGGTGACCGTGATCGACCCTTGACTTGATTGCTACAGTTCTTGGTTTTTTTGGATTTTTTCCTCTAAAATATCTAGATTTTTTCTTCAATTGTTGATATTGACACTTCTTTACAAGTGTGTTGTCGTCTCTGTTTCTGTTGCCATCGATAATTGTTTTGATTGACATTTTCTTTAGGTGTTTATTTATGCTTTATTACTATGGATTACCTAGTTGCTCCGAATTAAAATATTAGGTTGTTCTAATTATTTTGAGTGGGCAGAGATTGCTCGTTCATTTGTCACTAAAAAAAGATTTTGGGGTTATGTCAATGGTGAAAATATTGCTCCTGCTTGGTTAAATGTTGGCTTCTCAATTCTATGACCAAGAAAGTTCGATCTATACTTATTTTCTTGAAGACTTCTAAAGATATTTGGGAGACTGCAAAGATAATTTATTCTGTTGTCCAAAATGCTTCCAGGGCATATCAAATCCATTGTCAGGTAATCTTTACTCGCCAGAATGGTGGCTCTGTGATAGAATTTTTGGTAAATTACAAAAATTGTGGCAGAAACTTGATTATATTCAACCATGTGTGATGGAATGTGCTAAGGATATTGAAATCTATTCTACTATGGTTAATTCTCATAGATTGTATGTTTTCCTAGCGGGTCTTGATTCCAATCTTGATGATGTCCGGGGTCAGATTTTAGCTATATCTTCTCTTCCGAATTTGAATAATGCATATGCTATGGTTTGTGCTGAAGCCAATAGACAGAATGCCATGCTTGGGGGTCAACATGCTTGGGGGTTAACATGTTGAAGCTAATAGACAGAATGACTCATCCATCTGATGGTGGTACATTGGATCGCGAGCCTTCTGGTTCTAGGCTCTCAACTAGGCGCTTTGATCCTAAGAAAGGGGAACATATGTGCACTCATTGTAATGGGACAAAGAATGTGAAAGAAACGTGTTTTAAAATACATGGTGTTCCTGATTGATGGGAAGAAAAGTATAAGAAGAAAGGTCGTCAAGCTTCACAGGTGACTACCTTGGCTTCCCATCCTCTAATGGCAGATCAAGCTTTCAAGTGGGCCCATGTTGGTACTTCTTCTTCTATTGCACAATCAGGATTTGAATACCAAGGAGTCAATTGACAATGGTAAAAAAAAGGGAAGCTTGTACCATCTGGACAATTTCAGTTGGAAGATACGGGCAAACTCATGTGGTTGTAGAAAGGGTTTAGGCAAATAAGAAAATTTGGCTACTAGATCATCCTTCATTTAGTTGTCGTAGCAAATTATTTCTCTCTTTTATTTTATGGTTGTAGTGTTTCATATTTTGATTTGAGACTTGTGTGTTGGCTAAGAGCCATCATATTATTTATATTCCTATTTTATCACCCAAATTTATTGCACTAGTCCCACTACAAAAAAAATCTTTACAAAACACAAATTTTTATTTGTGTCTCGACTCAAAAACACAATTAATCATGTCATAATATCATTGGTAACAATGCAATCACAATTTTCTTGAATATGACCGGTATTAGGCGTCACCAATAGCATAGAGCACAAATCCGATATTTGTGTCACGCGGCACAAAAGCACAAAAGCACAAATACATAATACCAATAGCATATATGTTCACTGCTTCAACTGCACCCACAATGGGGCTTCTCAAATCAGGAAAAATACCTTCTGTTTTTTTTTTTTTACAACTTTGACCAAGAAGGAAGCTGTGGATTAAGGTGTCCCATGTTAAGAAATCAAACCTGTTTAAGAAAAAAAAAAAAAAAAAAGAAGAAGATAAAATTAACAACCCTTGAAATTTTAAAAAACCAAAAAATAATATTCCAGAAATTAAACCCAAAGGAAAATTTAAAAAATTAATTAATACCTTTCTACAAAGGGATGGAGAGATTGAGAGTTGAAGACCATCATTGATTCTTTCTTACGAGATTTGTATATGTTAGATCAATTGTCGAGATTTGAAAAAAAAAATAAAAGAGAAAGAGAAGTAAAAAATTCTCCAAATTTTGTATAAAGGTTTAAATGATGAGAGTTCTCGAGACACTAGTTCCCTAAGAATATGTATTAGGTCACGGATGTGCACATTTGTGTCCACTTAACAAGCACAAATAATGGTTTTGTGTCATTGGGTTGCCACATCTGTTGCTAAGACACATATATTTGTGTCATAAAAAATTTAGATAAAAAAAGAGTGATTCATAATGCTGATGTGATAGTGGCTGTCAGGGTATAAATTTAGGCACGAATTTCGTGCTCACTTTAAGAAGGACACAGATGGCGGGCACAATTCATATATGCCCAAAAATTATACAACACATGTCAACTGATATTTGTGCTCAATATAAAAAATGTGTCACCAAATCATATACGTGCCTTTTTACCTATGCGGCTATGCCCAATGAGCATTTTTCTTGTAGTGCGATCCTCTTTCTTTTTCCCATTTAATTCAGCATTACAATCAAAACATATATACTGCAGAAAGTAGAGAACAGACAAATTAATACCAAACCCAATTACTAAATATTCGAACAGAATGAATTGTTAAACTAATTTGTATATATAATTACTTGATGATTTTCAATTTTTCACAATACAAGCAAAAACATGCATGGATGAGGAACTAAAGAGTAGAGCGGGCAGAGCATAATTGCATAAATATAAAAACTGGAACAATCTATGTATTCATAAAATAACACACATGAAGCACTAAAAGAAACAGTTATTTATTAAAACCAAAGATAGTGGAATTTTTTACGAGAAATTCTAACTCCAACAAAACGGCTATGGATCAATGGATGGAGAGGAGAAGAGAGTAAAGAGATGTTTAACCAAAACGATCGTGCATGCGTGGAGATTAATGAAGGAGAGCTCTTCAATTATAATGGCAGTCCAAGTCACGCCAGGTATGATGCTCTGGTGCTCAGTCTGGGCTTCATTTTAAAACTAAAAAATAAGAAAAATGGGCCTTCCACTGCTTGGGCTCACTTTATGCAATGAATTTTTGGGTGTTCCAGTTTTCATTTTGAACTGAGGGCAAAGAAAATGGGGGGGTACTAATAGAAACCCCCTTGAAGGAATATACTAGTATATTTTTATAAGTTAATTTCAGTTCAATACCTCAAGTTTACTTCAAATTTTAATTTAGTACTTCATATTTAAAATCTTGCAATGTCATATCTCGTTTTTCTAATTTGTTGCAATGTCATACCTTTGTCAGTATGACTGTTAAGAGGTATGTAAAAACCTAATGTGGCACTTACATGATACTCCTACAATGATGACTAGATGTCACGTGATCTGATAACAGGCCATGTTATGCCACGTAGCATAAAAATAATTAAAAATCTAGAAACATAGCACATCATGCCACATAATTATTTTTAAATTTTTAGATTTTAAATTATTTTTTTATGCCACTTGACATGACGTGCCATGTTGTCAGATCACGTGACATTTAGTCAGCATTGTGCGAGTGCCACGTACGTGTCACATCAGCATTTAATAAATTTTTTAACAGTTATATTGACAGAGGTATGACATTGCAACAAATTGGAAAAATGAGGTATGACATTGCAAGATTTTAAACATGAAGTACTAAATTGAAATTTGAAACAAACTTAAAGTACTGAACTGAAATTAACCCTATTTTTATGAACTCTTATTGGGCATGGTTCGATTAACCGAATTGTGTGCCTATAACCATAACTAAATTGAGAGGTGTGGTCTTGGAAAAAGAAGAAACCACAACCGAATCAGCTGGTTGACAAACCTTGAGGTTTGGTTAACCAATGTGGCAAAATATCAGGACATAGTTTGGGGATGTTATACATAATTAAAACTAAAATTTTTATTTATGTTTTTATTTACTTTGTGAGAATATGGATTTGAATGTGAGAATATGGATTTGAATTCAAATCTGTTTTCCCACAAAGTGAATAAAAATATCACATTATGAAGTTGCAAAACGCAACTATATAATGACGATGAAAATGTAGTCAGGTGCTTAATAAGTGGCAATTTCAAACAAAAAATTTAAAAAACATTACATTAAAGAACCATTTCCAAATACTAATAATTCTATTATAAAAGCTCTTTCAAATCCTCTCTTATAAATTATGGAGTGAAAATTATGGTAGATTTACTAGTAGGCTAAATGTGTATTAGCCCTTTATTAGTCAAAAACCCTGTTTGATTTTACTTAAGGTAAAGTGACAATTTTTGGTAAAACAATTTTTTTTTTTTAAATTTTGGATTTGAAACAATTTTGTTTAGAAACTATGTAAAGGAGGGTACATATAATAATACTTTCCTGGTGAACTATTGGCACGACCCAAAGGTAGGGGTGTAAACAAGCCAAGCTAAGCCGAATATTACTATGCTCAAGCTTGGCATGTTTTAAATTTATCCAGCTTAAGCTTGGCTTATGATGATGAACTTGAGCTAAGCCGAATACTACCGTGTCCAATACAAACTCGAGTTGTATCGAGCTTATTTACATAATTTTATCTAATGTATTTCATTAACTACTATTTAAAAAAATATTAATTTTTATTGAACATTTTTTTCTTGAAAGCATTATAATATGTTAATTTAACTTAAAATTATTATATATTTTAAATTAAATTAAATTAAATAGGCACCACAAGCTTTTTAAAAATGTCATATAAATGAATATGATTTTTCTAAAATACAACTGTACCAAATAATTTTATTTAAAAATTCATAACTTATGACATTTGTAAAAAATAATACAAGCTACTCGTGAGCTTTTTAAGCCAAATACACCAAAGTTCAAATTTGACTTGCTTTTTAAATGAGCGAACCTGGAATTAACTTGTTTTTATGAACCAAACTTAAATAAATCAAGTTCGGGTCGAACTCCATACAAAGTCGAACTTTACCGAGCCGATTGTCAGTCCCACGGTCCTAACCAAACGGAGTAGAGGTCCATAGCCATAACTCATCAAAGCGGAAAAAGAACAAAACGGTGGTGGACCCCGCGATGTCACGATTCGCGAACGAAAAAATAGCCGATGATAAACAAACATTAAACAGACAATGCCTCCAAAGTCCAAACAAACTTCAACAAACCGAACTCCAATGAAAAATGCTACTACTACTACACTTCGAGATCAGATAAAGCTCATGCTTCAATGGAGCACCTAACCAGCTCCACCACTTGCTGCACTGCTCCCAACCTCCATCTTCTTCACCATAACTCCCACCACCACCGCTTTGCTTCTTCCAATGCCACGCCGCTAAACCGCAAGAACAGGAACACTCTCAATTGGCCGATGCGCGGCGCTTCGGTGTTGGCGGTGAAGCCCGCCGATGGAGGAGCAGCGACTGAGGTGGAGACCGCCGTCGTCAACCGGCCCAAACGGCATCGTTTTCAGGTGTCCAAGGGCCACCCCACTCCCTTTGGTGCGACGGCGCGTGATGGTGGGGTTAACTTCGCCGTCTATTCCGGCAATGCGGATTCCGCCACTCTCTGTTTGATCAGTGTCTCCGATTTAGAGCAGGTATAGTGAATTGAGCCTGGTAGCACGTTTGTTTGCGAACTGTCGTAGCAGAAAGCCTGAAAGATTGATTATTAGTGACAGTGCAGCATTTGTGTTTGAGTTTTATTTATTTATTTTTCTTTTAGTTTTATATTCTTTCAAAATCACACAGCTGGTAGGCCTAGTTTAAAACCAAAGAACATTAATGCAACAACCAACAAGAGTTTTCTGAGTCACTTCTATTACAACAGTGAATCGTATTATGGTTTGGATTATGGGTTCGTATAGAAAAGTACTAAGCTTCGAGGACCCAGTTTAGTACTTTTCTGGAACTGTTGGGTACATTTTGATTTTTATTATTACCCTGGCAGTTTTGAGTCTTGAAATCTTGATTACAAAGGTTTACTTGGCTAAACTTGAATTGAAATTTGTACTTGACTTCTGGCTTCTTGAGTTTCTTAATTTGGACTACGTATATAATTTAGCATTGCTATTTATCTGATGCAGGATAAAGTTACTGAGCAGATCTCTCTTGATCCTTTGACCAATAAGACTGGAAATGTGTGGCATGTATTTGTGAAGGGGGATTTCAAAGATATCCTTTATGGATACAAATTTGATGGGAAGTTTTCTCCAGAAGAGGGACACTATTATGACCCTTTTAAGATTGTATTGGATCCTTATGCAAAGGTTATTGGTCTGAATGACTGCATCTTTTATTTATCATTTCTTTTGCGTTGTGTGGTTTCTTCTCCCCTTATGATTCATGCATGGGTTTTCTTGACTTGTTTTTGGTTTTAATGTGTAAGGGCTCAGATATATTTTCTTTTCAAATTTGTCTAGGCAGTTATACGCAGAGGAGAATTTGGGAATCCAGGTCCTGATGGTAATTGCTGGCCTCAAATGGCCTGCATGGTACCTTCTTTTGATGATGAGGTACTTTATTTATAAAATTTTGTTACATTACATTTACAAGCATGTGATCTCTTCAGGTTTAATTTCTGGAACTGCACATGAAGGTGGTGTTAGTTTATGTGAGCTTGAAATTCATTCTTAGCTCCTTTAACTGCTAAGGACATTTAGAGTAATCTTGATCAACAGCATATTTCTGTTTTTCTGGGTAGGGGGTGGGATGAGGAGACTAGAAACTAGAAGCTATAGTCTGTTGAATAAATTTAAATTGCATTCTTAGCTTGCTAACTTTGTGATAGAAAATAAATTGCCTCCTCCTTTTAAAATTTTTTAAATATAATATTCCGTTAAAATAACATTCAATTTAAACCTATAACTCGAATTTTCATTCCTAAGAAAATATTTTTAGGCATATTAGTTCAAGAACTTAATTCCTAAACAACACAAAAGTTTGCCAATAAATCATATTGCACTTATTTTATATGATGGAATATTTTTCCAGCGATAAAATTTGGTTCTTTCATGATTTCAGTTTGACTGGGAAGGAGATTTACCTCTGAAGCATCCACAAAAAGATCTTATCATATATGAAATGCATGTGAGAGGGTTTACACGGCATGAGTCCAGCATGACTAAATTGCCTGGTACATACCTTGGTTTGGTGGAGAAGCTTGATCACTTAAAGGTACAGTTCAGAGAGATTCTAGAAAAATTCTGCAAGCCGTCCTAGGAGGTTTATCTCGTCATGCGACGGATGGTATATATATTTATTTCCTATTTGTATTTGTAAAACAATCTTCTGTTGTCTGTGTGCTTGCGTGGTGCATTGGAGGCCCATTGGACATATAAAATACATAACGAGAATCGGGAACCTTGGCCACATTGAAGCCACCACCTTTTTGTTGGCCCCAATAACCATGAAATCTTTCACCTGCAAGGAATAGCAGTTTTTAGGCCAAATCCAATCCACTCCAAACAATTGCATCAACCTAACTCAGATTTGCATTGAGAATGGGCAATTAAAAAAAAAATTAAGATCAACAGTCTCCTCCGCCCCTTTGCACAAAATATCCCACTGTGAATGACAAATATACGATCATCTTTTTTCTGGAGCATGTCACAAGTATTTATTTTCCCATGACCATGAGCTACTAACCAAATATTTTATACCTTTAAGCCTTATTGGAGTGAAATTACATGATAGAAGCTCTTTAATAACTTTGCAGTGTATCCCAAAATAAAGAGGAATCATCGTTTCCTGTATATGAGGATAAAGAGGAATCATATTTTTCTATTACATAATGGTTATTTTAACCACCAAATTATCTATTATCAGCTCCAACAATTCCACTGTGGTGATATTAAAATAATGTGATTACGCATTTTAGTTTTTGGATGCTCTTATTAGGTTACGTTTGTTTTGCAGGAACTTGGGATCAACTGTATAGAGTTAATGCCATGTCATGAGTTCAATGAGCTGGAATACTTCAGCTACAATTCTGTCTTGGGTGACTATAAGTACAAGACTTCTACCTTCTATGCACATTGTTTTCTTTGGGAGTATGCAAGACAGCAACAATCTAGATAGAAACTCGAAACAAATCTAATCAAATCAAAATTTATAGAAGCTAACTTTCTAGAGTATATCAACTCATGGGTGCTTTTTAAAAATAAGAGTACAAGCACCCTGTTTGAAAAAAAAAAAAAAAAAAAAAAAACCAAAATGGGGCTTAAAATTTTTATTTTTTTAACTCCTTAGAATCTGGAGCACAACATTTTGGTGCCTTATATATCAGGTATAAATAAATTTTCATTGCTTGCCCAGGGTAAATTTTTGGGGATATTCAACTGTCAATTACTTTTCACCAATGATAAGATATTCATCTGCTGGCACACGCAATTGTGGCCGTGATGCAATAAATGAAGTCAAGTCTCTTATTAAAGAAGCACATAAACGTGGAATTGAGGTGACAACTATTAGTAATATGATTCAAATTTTTTTCATTGAGATATTTTGTTTTGAAGATTTCAGAAATAGTTCTATTTAAGCAGGTGATCATGGATGTTGTTTTCAATCACACAGCTGAAGGGAATGAAAATGGTCCCATGTTATCTTTTAGAGGAGCTGATAACAGTGTCTATTACATGCTTGCACCTAAGGTATAGCTTTGACAATAGTAAGTCTTTTTATGCGCTTGGACTAAATGTGAAGAAGAAAAGGAGAAACTACTCGTACCATTTTTTTCTCCCCCAAAAAAGTTCTTTTTCTTGAAGTAGGAAATGATATGATTCTCATAATTGAAGTTTTCTCTTTTGTTTTATATTGTTCAAATGTTGTATTTTTTTTTTGTCAGAATATTGTTCAAATGTTATGGTGATTGAATCTACTTAAAGACAATTATAATGCCTTTACATTGTTGGTTTCTATATGCATTACAATTTCTGTTGTTCATTGGTAACTGTTTTGAAAAACGAAGATCTGTGCATTATTTAGTCTCTTGAGTTTCTATGTAATTAGTTGATTTCCTCTCTTGGTAAGGTTACATAATTTATAATGAATTTGGTAGTAGAGCTAGGTTTTGGTCGTCCATGCATGTCTTTTAACAATATGCAACACAAAGGAAAAAAGTTTATGTTTCTTGTAGATTTTCTTTCTTTCTATTTCATAAAAGTTTATGTCATTGTCTTTCCCCCCCACCATAAAAAAAAAGCAGCACAAGATGAGTGAAAAGACAATGACATATAGTTTCAAAGTTTTTTCTTAAGGGAATGATGTGCACCCTATTGCTTTAGATAAATTGGTTTAAAGTGCAATTTCTTTACTAGTCTCACCAATATATTACATTTTACCAGAAACCAGAAATTAATGATTCCATTTTTTACCAACCAAGCATGCCCTTTCTAAGCTATGTGGTCATGTGGTGGTCCAAATTTGGCACCTCTCTGTCCATAGTGGCTCATTCAATTTTTATCAATACCCGCCTTTCTGTTTATTGATCCCCTTGTGATTGAATCTTGTACTCCATAATTGTTTTTTATAACTTTCATAGCTCGATAGTGGTCAATCTGAAATGAAGCAGCAGAACATTCTAGTGCTGTTACATTTTGTTTATAAACATATTCCAAAATATCTACTAAAACAGGTCTAACAATATCGACCTTTGAACATATACCTTTATTTGGAAGAGCATAGCAAGGCTAGGCTTACTTTATATGCCCCAGACCAAGGAGTCTAGTTTGATTTGTGAACTGATAAAAGTTCTATAAAAATTTTCTCATTCCATCCTTTCTGATTTGATGTCTCTTTATAAATATACTGTAAACTAAATCTGTTGTCCTTTTTTTTGGGTCTCTCTCTCTCTCTCTCTCTCTCTATTTTACAGGGAGAGTTCTATAATTATTCTGGATGTGGAAACACATTCAATTGCAACCATCCTGTTGTGCGACAGTTTATAGTAGACTGCTTGAGGTAGACATACCCAAACTGTTGTTATTGTATGTCATCTTTCTTCACTTCTAACCTTTTTTCTTTTATTGTGTTTTTCTTTTGAACTTTGGTTGTTTTTAACTATAGAAGTATTTATTTTTCCATTGCAACTATCATCTTCAATATCCAAAAGGCTGAAAGGTCATTGTTTTTCTTATCTGTGCAACAGATATTGGGTAACAGAGATGCATGTGGATGGGTTCCGCTTTGATCTTGCTTCTATTATGACCAGGGGTAGCAGGTTATCTGATAGATGCTCTGTGTTCCAAATCATTTCATACAGGAGATTGGTGTTCAGTTCAGTCCTTTTAACTTCCTTTCCTTCTTTATCCACAGTCTCTGGGATGCAGTTAATGTATACGGGAGTCTGATAGAAGGTGACTTGTTGAAAACTGGAACCCCTCTTGCTAGCCCGCCATTGATTGACATGATAAGCAATGACCCAATACTTCATGGAGTGAAGGTTCATACTTCAGACTTTTCTTAAATATACCTTACATATTCTTTATCAATATTTCCAAAAACGTCCAAGGGCCATTTGAAACTGAATTAGCCTGTTTGATAACATTGAATTTACATGCTTCACAAAAATATTAGACAGATCAAGTTGCCTCGATTTAGAATAGTTGATACAGCTGGAAAATGATGTGAATATCTCATTTAGGGGAGACCATCTATTAGAACCAATGCATTAGGGGAAAATGCAACTTAACTCGCCTTGGTAAACACCCATTTAGTCCATTCGATTCTTAATCAGTTTGGATTGGTTTTTTTGTTTTTTTTTTTGTGTGCCTCCATGCTATGAGTTGCATATTAATCAGTTTGGTTGGTTACATTTGTTTGTGCCTCCATGCTTCCAAGCAGTGCTCCATTTCCATTGTTTCATTGAAATTATTATGACCTTTTCATAAAAAATTCATTATTTGTCATTTTTGTATTCATGTCTCTAGAACTTTGTTAAGTTATAGTGACCCTGCACTGGTTTCAATGATTTGATCCTGCATAAGAATTTAGCTTAATGTGGTTTCTACAACTAATTAGCAATTACTGTTTCTAGCATTTCTGCTAGTATATAAGGGATTACTGATCGTGATTTCTTTGCCTGTTTTTCAAACAGCTTATTGCTGAAGCATGGGATACAGGAGGCTTGTACCAAGTTGGCATGTTTCCTCACTGGGGTATTTGGTCAGAATGGAATGGGAAGGTCTGTTCAGATGCTATACTGTTATAGTCATCATCTCAATTAATCTAAAGTGACTGTAGATAAAGAATAGGATGACACAATGAAACACAAAATATCCAAAGTGTAGGGATCCCAATTGACCCTATCTTCTTTTCCCTGCCGTCATAGAACCAGATGAAAAATGTGCTGGGATGGTTGTTCCATTAAACATATAAACGTAATTTTGTAACATACATCCATAACAAGTCCTTTTTTTACTGTAAAATCCCAACTTATAATCCATGAGTCAACCTTCTGATACCTTTGCTTGTTTATCAAAATCATAGCAATGTCTTACATAACTTCAGTTCAGATTGACCAATTAAGTTAGAAATAGGAGATTTCTTCCTACATCTATTTGAAATTTTTGGAGAGCTTCAGGCATCGGATTCTCTTCAGTTCTGTCTCTTATTGTTGGCATCTCATCAAGTATAGTACTGCATCCTATACCTATTAACTCACTAATCTGGTATCAGTTCATCCAAGTGGCTCTTAAAAAATCTACCATATGTAGAGATTTTTATCATCATAACTATGTCTAATTATTCAATATTTTGGGCGTGGCATCTCAGAATTCTTCCAGATGATCTATCTCGCCAAAATCATTAACCGAAAATTAAAATACATTGATATGTTTCAAATGGAAGCTTTTGGCTTTCCTTTAAAACCTCTTCCATTTCTCAGATGTTATAACCTTATTCTCCAGCATCTTCAAGTCCTGAAACCTGCTTATAGTTCTTCATCCTGTACTTTATATAGATGAGCCATATGGTCATTTATGTATGTATATTGCTTTTCCATGATATGTCAGTTTTTTTTTTAACTTGTAAATTCTTGTTACTTTCAGTACCGTGACACAGTGCGACAGTTTATCAAGGGTACAGATGGCTTTTCTGGGGCTTTGGCTGAATGCCTTTGTGGGAGTCCTAATTTATACCAGGTAATTCAAGTGTTGTCTGTCTCTTGCTGTTAACCATGACTATAAAACCTTCTTATGTGATGTACTAGTCATATTATGTCAATCCATATTTCCCCTCTTTTCTTCTCTTGAAAACATTTAATTTTTATCTTCCTTGGTATTGTTCAATCCTGAGTTCATAAGCCAGCTTTGGGAGTAGTATTGATGGACGATAGGCAAGGATGAAAAAATCGCCAATATCGGCGAAATATCAGCCGAGATATCGGCTTTTTCAGTTGTCAATATTTAAATGGCATGTAAGATATATCGCGGATATATCAGCAAAGTCTGCAAGCTCTTGGCACTTTGGGTCCCTTTCTTGTCTCTTGTGTGTCTGTTACTCTGTTGCGTGTTCTTCAAAGTGCCATGGCTGTCGCTGCTCTAACGTCCCTCCTCCTTCCTCCAACTTCAGTGCGTCTCCACGAACGACATCGTTGGACGGACTCCCGCTTCACAATAGCACTTCTATAGAAAACATGGAAAGCATTAGCCAATTTAGCCACTTGGGAGGATGGAAGAGTAGGGAAGGAAAGGGCTGTGGGTGACAATGGAGGAGGGAGAGGGAATGGCAGATCTATGGCCGAAGAAAGAAAAGAGGGTAAATGTCTAGGAGAAGACAATGGCAGATCTATCATTAAAGATCATGTGTTTTTTTTTCTTTTTGATAAACGTTAAAATGGTGATGGATAAATATAAAAAGGGTTTATTAATTAAAAGTATTAAATAGATGGTACAATCCTAACCATTAGATTCTCTTGAATGATCTAGATTAAAAGTCTTGTATAGTCTAGCAGAGGAAAAATTGGTAGAGGATCCACTTCCTTATCATACGTATAGTAGATTATGAAAATTATTTGTTTAATACATGAATTAACAATTGATTCAATATTTCTTAGAGTTTCATTAAAAAAATTATATGTTTTCATTGACTTACACCGATATTTTCCGATATCGATATATCCGTAAATTTGAGGACCGATATTTAAGAAATTTCCGATATTTTCAACCTTGACGATAGGTTGGGTAATCTTTCTGCAACTGCTTATGTGGTGGGTTGGGGCTTGGAAAACAATTAGGACTTGAATGGTGAAGAAATAGATTTAATGTTTGTATATTAAATTATGGTGTGAAAGGAAAAATCCCCAAACTGCTCAATATGGAAATTATTGGAAAAATGAGCAAGACTCCTTATTACTTGTCTGTCTGAAGCTAAGATTTATGACTCGAATTTAATATTTGATTATTATATGCTGGAGTATGGAACGCTGTATATGCTTCTCGCTCTGTTCTGTTCTCTCTCTCTCTTTCTCTCTCTCTCACTCTCACTCTCACTCAGTAACACTCATTATATCTTTGGACCAGGAAGGGGGAAGGAAACCATGGAATAGTATCAACTTTGTCTGTGCACACGATGGTTTTACTTTAGTTGATTTAGTAACCTATAACAAAAAACATAACCTGGCAAATGGAGAAGACAACAATGATGGAGAGAGTCATAATAATAGCTGGAACTGTGGACAGGTAAATATTGTTAAACATATTCTCTGATGGTTGGATTGAGATTTTGTTTGATGCTGTGTGTTAATTTGTGTGATAAGGTCACCAAAGGTGTACAACTTTTGATCAAGCATGCTGAACCTTTAAGGCATAAATGATTCTGACATATGTCCAGCCCCTATAAATATTATAAATATAACAATAGCAGCATTACACTGTTGCCCCTCAGACCTAATTTCTATTTTGTCTTTTAGTTCTCTATTCTTTCATTAATATGTTTGAGGGGGAATCCTTTTTTTTTTTTCCTTCCTGCTTTTGATATTTGGATTACCCATGAAGAAGGAAAATATGCTTATCATGCATTTATGGGAAGCAAAAAAGCCATATTTGTGGTGTTTTTGTCTTTATGTTTGAGCACATTGACGAAGGAAAAGAATTATCTTAAAAACCAGATCCTAGGCCAACCCTACAGGAAAGCTACTTAAGAAGAAAGATATGTGTTCAAGCTGTTGATAGAATGCACTGCTGGTCTCATAATGAGGTCAAGAGCTAGAGTTAAATGGAGTTTCAAATGTTAAAGGGTTTGCTTTAACGAAATCATTAAGAATTCATTTTGTGAATGTATCTACTTGAAAATTCATCTTAGATTTGTAAGCCCATAGATGTGTTATTACTTCTAGAGACAAGTTATCATTCTGTTTTTTAACTCAATAATTTAGGAGGGAGAGTTCGTAAGCATTTCAGTGAAGAAATTGAGGAAACGACAAATGCGGAACTTTATTGTCTGCCTCATGGTTTCCCAAGTAAGATGCTGCTGCTGCAGTTGTTGTTGTTGTTACTTATTATGATTATTATTATTATTAGGGTTAATTACAATTTATCCCCCCCAAACTATTGGGAGGTTCGTACTTTGCGCCCCAAACTAATTTTCTTTGATAGAGAATACTTATTTTTTTACATAAGGGGGTTATTTGTTTGACATAACATAGTTTGGGGGTGAAGTGTCAAAAAATTTAGTTTGGGGGGCAAAGTGCAAACTCCCTGATAAGTTGGGGGGATAAATTGTAATTAACCCTTATTATTATTACTATTGTTATTATTCTATTAAGGCTTTTTTACATTTTACCCACCTGAACTTTAGGCTCAATCTCACTTTACCATTTAAAAAAAAATTGTGCCAATTTACCACCTGAATTAAAAATTTGTTGCAATGTACCAACTCTGACTCATTTTGTCAAAATTAAGGGTTTTTTTGGTCATTTTTAAGTTCATATTGTTAGAAAAAAATGGCTTTTTTACACTTTACCCATTTTGACAATATAGAAAATCGACTTAAAAAGACCAAAACATTCTTATTTTCAACAAAACTTTAGACAAAATGAGCCAGAGGTGGTACATTGCAACAAATTTTTAATTCAGGTGGTAAATTGACACAATTTTTTTTTAGGTGGTGAAGTGAAATTGACCTCAAAATTCAGGTGGGTAAAATGTAATAAAGCCTTCTATTAAAGTAAGGTTCAATTATAATACATTTTATAACCTTACTGTTCATTTGGACTACAATGATCTTGTTTGGTTTATTATAATATGTCTCTGTTGGCCTTGATTTCTTGTAACTTAAATCTGAGTCTTTCTTTAAGATTTCTCTACACACATTCTCAATTAACGGGGAAGCATGGGCATGGGCATCTATGAAGTTCATGGACGCAAAAATAGTAGCATTAACGTTTGTGTGTTTGCAGTGCAAGGGAAGAAAGGGGTAAAAGAAAATTTGATGTTGTACTGCTAAATTGGTTTACTATTAAAATGGTATCGTTTGTCCTGATAAATTCAAAAAGGTTTTCAGACAGTACAATCCAACCACTAAAATAATATTATGGAGTATTTCTTACTACCATACCCGTGTTGCATGGATCCCGTTGAATTCTCATTCTAAAGATAACAGAAAAGCCAAAAAATTTGTATGTTAAACTTGAGTTTGCATATTCTAGCTTTTGGAGCACAATTCTATATTGCCCTGCAGATATTGTTTCAGTGTGGCACTTTCTACATAGATTCTTCCAACGGTGTCACATAGTTTTTGTCTGCTTACTGACTACCTTATTTCATTTTTGTTTTTTTATCAGGGTGTTCCGATGATATATATGGGTGATGAATATGGTCATACAAAAGGGGGAAACAACAACACATATTGCCATGATAATAAGGTAATTCTCTACACCTTGCTGAACTTCTTCTGTCAAACCCATTTTCTTATTGTGGTTGTTGCTGTGCTGCAGATTAATTACTTTCGGTGGGATAAGAAGGAACAGTCCTCAGATTTTTTCAGATTTTGCTGCCTTATGACCAAATTCCGGCAGTAAGTATCTATATCATTGATTGCAATTATTTATACCTTGCTTTCTGTTTGACATTTTGTATCTCCTTCTTTAATGTGGATTATTCAGGGAATGTGAGTCACTTGGCTTAAATGACTTCCCAACAGCAGAGAGGCTGCAGTGGCATGGTCATGCTCCTGGGGTGCCAGATTGGACTGAAGCAAGCCGCTTTGTAGCCTTTACTCTGGTATGCTCTCATGCTCTCCTGGGGTGCCATATTCGTCTGAAGTCAATCGTTCCTTTAACATGGTCACAATGTTAAAGATCCCCTACTAAATTTAACCAACCTGACTAATGCAATTTAGAGTCAAATTTTGATTAATCTTACCTTGTTTATTGAAAAAGAGAATAAATGGAAGATTATCCTGTTCTGCCTTATGCCATATGTTGCATAAAAATCTTGCATGGAAGTACCCATCACTGACATATCAAGAAATAGGTATATCATGGGTTGTTTTGGATGCTCCCATTTCAAAACCATACCAAATACACTTACAACGGTATGGAAGAGAAGTACATTTTTTTTTCTTTTGGACCTATTGTTACTCCTACTGGCATCATAGGAGTAACAGATTTTTGTTATTATTGAGGTTGATCACTTCCCTTTTGGATCTTTTGGGGTTGTTTCGAGTGTGGTTTCAAACTCACTATTTTATTGTCCCAACTGGTCTGTGACTCAACATTTTAATCCAGATCGACTCAGTGAAGGAAGAGATCTACGTTGCCTTCAATGCCAGTCATTTACCCGTGACCATTACACTGCCAGAGAGGCTTGGATACAGATGGGAGCCCTTGGTAGACACCAGCAAGCCTGCACCATTTGACTTCCTCTCAAGAGACCTCCCAGAAAGAGATATTGCAATTAAACAGTATGCTCACTTTCTCGACACCAATTTATATCCCATGCTAAGTTATTCTTCAATCATCCTGTTACTCACTCCACATGAAGATGCTTAGTGCTGATGTGTGGCTCAAAATCCATATGCCTTGAAGATATCACCACGAAAAGAAATCGATGCATATTTAAATCCTTGTGTTGCCAACTTGGAGTCTGAAGCAAATTATAAAGAGGCAGTAAATAGTAATTCGAGAGAAATCATCTTCAGGTTTCTGACACCCCAAAAAATAATATGGATGAATAAATCTTGTTCATATCTTGTAAAGTTCCATTATCGTGTGGCAGCCCAAATCGTAAGAAAATGTGTATGTTTCTACATTACATCCTTATTCAATTTCTATCCACTTTATTTGTTCAATTGTATTCTCCATCAAATTTTTTGAATAAAGTTATTAGAGAAGTTGGTTATTATTTGTTGTTCACTAAGAGTGTGGTGGATGACTTTGCCAATGTGAATTTTTACGAAATTTAAATTGTTACACACTTACACTCAACTGTGCAGAGAGACCTTGGATAACCAAGAGAGAAGTGTGAGGTGGAAATAAAAAATGATACAAAACCAAACTCAGATCATGGCTTATATTAGCTAAATGGTTTGCAGCAAATTTCTATTTATGCTGAGCAGAACAATCCCACCACTAGTTAATAACCTCCTTGCAACCATTAATGAGGCTGAGAGAGGGTGATTGTGATTTGTGATCAACTGAAGAAGTCTTAACCAAAATCACGCCAGCACTAGAATCACATTCTACTTCAACTCGTTTGTAGCCTTCCTCCCAACCAAGGTTGAGAGCAAAACCTTGGATCCAAGTACCACCAGGGTTCTCATAAGACAATCCAGCTGATCCAATCTTACCAACCTCACTCTTGCAGCTGCCATCAATATTTAATTTGCTCGAAGCTAAAAATGTGGGACCCAAGAAGTAGCAATTAAACACATTAACCAAGTTAGCAAGCAGGAAATAAAAAAGAAGCCATAATTCTTTGCTAAATAAGACACATTAACAGTCCAAGTAATTCGGTATATTTTTACTCCCTTCTTTGTTTTTACAGTAAATTACTAAAAAGTCTACAAAAAAAATCCACCTAAAAGTTAGAATGATAAATAGATCAATTTTGTACAAATAAACTCCAAACTTTATAAAAATAAGTCTACATTATGTTTTTTTCTATAGATTTTTTTTTTCTTTTTTAAACTAAACAAAATTGTCAATGTCGCACTATTTGGCCATGTTGTCGGCAATGATTGCTACTGTCAAATAGTGATAATTAATAGAGTATTTTTGCAATTTAAATAGTTACTTTTTTACGGTAACAATGATTGACACTGTCAAACAATAACAATTAATAGAGTATTTTTACAATTTAAATAGTTACTGTGTCACACTAACAATAATTATCGGTGTAAAACAGTAGCAATTGCCACTGCCAGTCAACTTTTTCTTCTTCCATTTCATCTCCCAAGGCCTGTTTGCGCCCCACACTACACCATTTTCCTCTTAAATCCACTATTGGTTTATGTTATCTATTGATGCATTAACAACTAAAGATTGGTTTAAAGGATCAATAGCTACCATGCAGTCACTTTTAGGCTGATGGTTGTAGAGAAAGGGGTGGTAAGGTGGCTACCCAAACCAAATTTTTGGAATGGTGGAGTTTGGAGACAAAAACTGTCCAACGCTGCTGACAATTTCTCCCTCCACCAATGTTGCAGGTAGTTGCAAATAGAGTTGCAGGTAGTTGCAAATAGAGGCTCACCATTGTTTTGCAGATAGTTGCTGTATTGATGAAGAGCAACTTGAATTAAAAGAATGCCTCCATCCACTTTAGTAATTGTCTGTGTGCAATCTGATATTATAATAGTATTAACAATTTTATAATAGTACATCAGTATTTGAAAATCAAAGCAAATAATTAATTAATTATTATAAACCCTTTATACATTGAAATCAATTGAAATACAGTGTATAATGATATAAAAGAAAACAATGAAAGAAAATACATTTGTAGATCTTAATGCTTTAATCTCTCTTGTCATCCGAAAAATTCCCTAACTTTAAAAGAAAAAAAAAAGGAACGTATATGTAAAGTGGTTGTGGCTGTTGCTGCTGATATTGAAGTGTGATTGTTCTTCACCATTGGTGTTGATGGTTCTTCTGTGTTCTGGAAAAAAAATTCCAATAAATACTTGGTCCATAATAAACATGAAGCACCCAAATCTTAACAAAAATATATATTTCAAATAGTAATTCAACAGATGGCAACAAACATGAGAAATCAAATATCCATGCCAGAAATGAGAAATCAAAACCCAAAATAAAGACCCCTAAAATCATAAAGAAAATAGAAAAAACAAAAAACAAAAAAATAGTTGAACACACAGAACTGATGCCGATCGATTCTAGTATGGTCCTGTTATTGTTTAGATTTTCCCGATTTATTTGGTGTTGGGATGGTGTATAGAGAGATGTGAAGCAGGTGTGATGCATGAAAGATCAAGAGATCTGAAGTAAAAAAATAAAAAATAAAGACAGACAGATCGGAAGCATGTGGGGGAGAAAGAGCAAGAAAGGGAGAGAGAGATCTGAAGCAGATGGGATGAAACTATGAAAGGATCAAGAGCTCTCTTTTTTTCTTTACTAAGAACAAGAGATCAAGAGATCTGATAAAAAGGAGATCTAAAGGGTGTTCAGACATCTACTCCTTCACAATTTTGAAGCGGCCCCACCATTTGGAAATATCAAATGGTCCAAGGATGAGTTATTTATTAACACATATACCTTTAAGTCCCATTTCACACGCAAGTGTGTGTTCCAGTGCTGCTCCACACTTTCCCATAATCTGTAACGAGAACATTTTGGTGTGTCAGTGTGAGTATATCTATTGTTTGCAGACAATAAACTACAACAATGTCACCATTCTAAAATTAGTTTAAACCTTAAGTGGCAAATGATAATTAAGACAACTTTTGAATCCCACATTTGCCTCTTTCAGTTGGAATTGTTGTGGGAAAGGAATAAATCTCCCACTAATTTTCCAGTTTGGTTACTATTTTTGTGTAACTACTTATTAGTCAACTATTATATAAATTAGTGGATCGTAAAACAACTATTAATTCCACTAAAATTTTTAAAAACAACTAAAATATTAATTGGTGACTCCAAAAAATGTCATTTGTCACTAACTTCAATTTAGTTTCAATTCAAGGTGGCTATAAGCTATAATTGTTGTAGTGCCAGATCCCCTTTTATTCTTTTCTCATGCGCCTGTGTCCCTCCCCGAGCCATCTTCTTATTCCTCCCTCTCTCCCCAACCTGCACCTATATATGTCCTTCCCTGAGCCTTATATAAAAAAAAAATAATAATAAAAAAAAAAAAAAAAAAAAAAAAAAAAAGCCGCCCTCCATTACATAATCTCCATGGGTTGGGGCCTGGGCGAAGCCATTTAATATTCATCTTTCCCAGATTGTGTTTGACATTGAGCATATTTGGGACCCCCAGTAGGATATATTTGTACAAGAAAGAAAATCAAGAAGCAACTTTGTAACTAATGCTATGGTATACCTCCTTCAGACAATTTGTGACCACCAGTTTTTTTAATTTGTAAAAATATTTCCGCCTAATATAACTAAAACCACCTTGTGATCAATTTGTATGATTCTCATGCCCCCTTTTTATCTACTAGTTAGCAAATTTTCTTCTAAGCAGCAAAAGAAACACTCTACTCTTTAATTTTACCAGAAAACAAGTAGTTAGTCTTAACTTTGTTTATGAGGATATTCTTTTTTCGGTTACATTATTATGACTTGTGAGGATATCCAAAACAAACAAGTGTTTAGGCATATGTATGAGCCAACGAAGTACATTAATTAATGAGAACAAGTTTACTTACTCCCAAATAAAATGGGTCTTCTCCAATGAGAAACTCTATGTTTCACATCTAATAGTGGCTGTTAGAGGTCATCAAACATATAATTTGTTCCACGTTCCCGAGGGCTTTTGGGCGTGCTTAAGAAAGCCTCACGGCCCTCACCCACTTGACTTAACTTTCATCGTACAAGTAATCACTTTAATCAAATATTGTATAATAATGAATCTGATCAAGACATGTAATCTATTATGTAGCCTTACAAGTTAACAAATTGTATCCTGTTGTGGGTGGTATGTGTAGTCAATTAATGAGTTGGACTACACATCTTTATAAGCCTAAAGTTACCTAAAAATACTTATTATAGAACTTAAAATGAGAAACATGTAAAGGACAATGCATTCAAATGGTTGAATTCATTTCAATATTTATCGATTTTAATAATTGTGTTAAATTCAATCATTGAATTCTAATGTCTCTAACTTATCTCCTATTTTAAGCATGTTATGTGAGCATTTATGTACTTATCCATGCTACAATATTCCGTAATTTAACGACGAACCAGATATGAAATTTTACCAATAATTCTTTACTTAGTATAAGTCATGTATTGATCATGTTTTAGTATTTTATTTGAATTAATTTAATGGTTGATGTTGAGTTTCTGACTCTTCCCGTTGTGTTTTTGTCTCGTCAACTTTAGTTAATTTTTATTCACCCCGAAAAACCAAAAACTCTTAACTAATCATTGAATCAATTGTCTATAAAATATGCAGGAGCTTTTTGCCCCTTTCATTATTTTCATTTTCTTGCAAAAAGTGGGAAGAGCATATCTATGACTCCAAGATTCATTTACTTGTTTGCGGTATTCTACATCGTCTTGTCGGAAAATGCAGGTTATTTATTTATTGATACCGGAATTAAGTATTTGTTGTGATGTGTAGAAAGACACAGAGCAGCTGCGATCAGCAAAGACAAATTTCAGGAAAATATATATATATATATATATATATATATATACATATCAACCCAGATTGCTCTGTCAGGGTTTTATTTATTTATTTTTTCAGTTTTGGATCTCCTTCCCAATAAGATTAATTATTATTAGGTGTAAAATTACTGTTTTAGAGTTTAGCAATTAGGTTTGATTCTCAAGTTTTAAGCTAAGTTAAACTCTAAGCTATGAATGAGTATTGATCAACCTAGAATAAAATGTTTTTTAGATTTTTACTTTGCCAATCAATATATAATCGATGACTACACATCATCTTATTTGCATTATCTAGATTTTTATCATCAATACCTGGCTTGGATAATATTTTTTAATTATAGAGCGAGTTGTATTGTTTTTGCAATATTTTTACATAATGATTGTTCATTTTCTTACAACATGTTATGTGTAACCAAAAAAAAAAAAAAAACATGTTATGCAGATAGGAAGCGTTGTACGATAATGATAAATGAGTTGGTTGGATGCTTAGAGGAACAGAAAACATGTAATGCATATTGTGAGGAGGTGTATCCCTCGGCCTATGGAAAATGTGTGTTGTTTGAAAAGCATATACCTGAATGTTTCTGTGACTACCAATGCATTAAAGGTCGATCATACTACTCAGCTACCACATTGGTATATTAGTTCATTTGAGTTTTAACCATTTAGTGCAGGGTAATTATTTTATTTTTTATTTGCAATCATTTTGATAATAATTAGTTTTACCGAGGCTTACTGTTTGAGTCTGTATAGCCTTAAAACTTAAAAATTAAAATAAAATACGGTCCAAGTCTAATTATGGGCCGGTTTGTGTTTAGCTCTTCCTTTGGGTCAGGAATTGGCTTGGTCCCGATCTTATGTTATGGTCAGGCTTGACTCAATTTGCTTGTATAAAAAATAGAGTTGGGTCAGCTTGTGACTTGACCCAAACTCGATCAGAGTCATTGAAATACAAGGTTGGTAGCCTGGCCTTGTATTAAGAGTCGATAGACTCAAAAATGATAAAGACCAAGTCATTTTAATTGTTAAAACTAATTAATAATATGTCACTTAATTTGATGGGTGGGTAACAATAAAAAATAATTATGGGTGAATTGGGTTTTTTTAAATTTTGTTTAAATGTCTTTTTATTGTTTTGAGCTTTTTTTTTTAATTAAAAAAAAAAGACCTTTTTTTTTTTTTTTTTTTTTAAAAAGACCTTTTTTCTTTTAAAAAAAGGTATTGTAGGATGTTTAAAAGTTTAATAGTTCTCATCAATGATTATTGTTTAATAGTGGATCACACACATTTTTCCTTTTTCTAGAGAAGATCTTTGAGTTCAAATTTCATGATAACAATTGTTGATTAAAAAAAAAACTTTAATAGTTCTTTTTTTAGATTAATCAACTGCCATATGTCCATGAGTTTTGAGCTCAATATTTACTCCAAAAAAAAGGAGATTGGATGCCATTCACTATGTCAAATGGTCATTAACAATTCTCTTTTAAAAGAAATTAGAATAGTGTGAGGACCTAATTTATCCTAAAACCCTTTTAACAGGTAGGGAAGCTAAGAGCCATGCACTAACCCGAATGATTTACCTTATAGGATAGTGTTATCTTACCTTTTTTTTTTTCAAAATAATTTTGCTACTAAAAGAACTTAATTTGAAGTGTCATATTTTGTTTTGTTCTTTTTATTATGTGGGTTATATTTTATTTTTTAAAGTTTTACTAGTTTCTTGTCATGTGCTCAAATTGACATTTTTTTTATTGAGTATAGTCTTTTTATAGCAAATATATATAAATTCAAAGAAAAAAAGTAATACCTTTTAAATCATTGTTGTTTGATTTTTTATTTTTTAATTCATGATCGATGCTGGCTGAGGAGCAACTTTTTTGGAATATTTTTGGAGGCCTTTTTTTTTTTAATACTTACTTTCATAGATAAAGTTGACTCATTAAAAACTTCTTAGTTAACATGGATAATGATTTTTATTTTCTTAATTTTAATACTTATTTTTTATTAGATAGGAAGTTGGCTCATGAACAACTTCATATTGATTATTGTGTTGTTACTTTACGAATTTATCCCTCTTAAGAAAAAAAAAATTGCATGAAATTTTGATTAATCATAGGTATTTTTGAGAGTTTGAAAGTTTCACCAAATTGGAGAAGTGCCCTTTATATATATATATATATATATATATATATATAGACAATAATGGTTTATTTTTTTAGCAGGAGCTCCAAGTCCAGGTGTAAATCGCTGTACTGCATTAGTAACTGAATTGAGTGGATGCATTGGAGGAAAGAAAGTTTGCGATGAGTATTGTAAGAAGACGTATCCCTCGGCCTATGGAGAATGTGCATTCTTTGAAAAGATTATGGAACATTGTTACTGTGACTTCCGATGCTAAGAAGGTTCACTACCATTTCAATTTGCACAAGAGTATGGTTGGTCGATCTGCTTGAATCGTAGATTAAGTACGTACTACTACAATTATAGCTCAAGGTTTTCTCTAATGCCAACTATAATGTGGGATGTTAGAGAGTGTTTGATGAAATCCTAACAAAAAGAAATAAAGAACCCTTTAAATACTTGCACTCAATGTCATTACAATCTTCTTCAACAATCAGCATCAAATACATAGGCTTCCAACTCATCAGCTTAATAAGAAGTGTAAATCGAGAAATTATCTGTATAATTGTAACACCATCACGTGGTATAATTAATTCACGTGTTATAATACGAGTGAACGTTATTGATACTATACCCTAAAAATATAAATCCGTCGTCTGTCCATAACGTTTAGGTTTAGTACTAGTGGTTCATTGCATGTTAAGTTTTAAGGGAAAAAAAATCAATTTTGGTCTCTGTGTTTTACCTCGAAAATATATTTTGGTCCTTGTGTTTTATAATGTTTGTAATTTTAGGACATTTTATAACCAACATAAAATTTTTTCTCAAATTAAAACTAATAACTTGTTTAAACTTGCAAGTTTTACTAAAAAAAAAAAAAATTATGTATGTAACTTCAATTTGATTTTCAAACAAAAATTGAAAAATTTGAGTTTGGTAAAATTGTCCTCATATTGTAAATAAAAGAAATCATATGGACTAAATATAGAGTTTTGAATCCACATGGACCTAATATGTTTTCGGGATAAAACACAGAGACTAAAAACGTTTTTTTCCCAAATTTTAATTTGTAATGTGTAATTCTAACAAATTTAAGGGTTTTTTTTTTTAAAGTCCATTTTTTTAAATTTACTATTCATCCGGCCCAAATGCTACAGTGAAATACTGTAGCGGCCCACTTTTAAAAACTCGGCGCTACAGTAACAGTGCTACAGTGACGCCGTTACTGTAGCGCGCTACAGTGTTTTTTAAAATGCCATTTTTTCTTTTATTTATTTATTTATTTTTCATTTCAATGCCAATTGGTACATAAACTACCCAAAAAATAAATAAAAAATCATAATTTGGATATTTTTCATTTCATAAACATGTTAAATAATAACTAATATAAAATAAAAAAAATCAAGATGAGGCATCCATAATCTTTTACGTTTTAATAGTAAATATAATTGTTACTATCGAATAGTAACAATCACCTATTGCTACTGCCGGACAGTGGCAATTAAGTATTATCATTATTTGTTAGTAACAATCACTTATTGCTACTTCCTGGCAATGATAATCCGGTATTGTTATTATTTGATAGTAACGATCACCTATTGCTACTGTCTGATAATAACAATCACTTATTGCTACTGTTTGACAGTAACAATCACCTATTGAAGATAACTAATATATTTTGTTACTGTCATACAATAACAATCACCAAAATTCAAACTATAGAAAATCACAAAATTCAGAGAGTAACAATCACCTGATTGTTACTATCACACGGTAACAAATAAGGTGATTGCTAATTTGCTACTATTACACTGTAACAATCACCTAATTGCTACTATCACAGTGATAATTATTATTTATTGCCACTATCGAACAATGACTATTCTCACTATGCTAAAAAAAACCCAGAAACAACATACATATACAAATCTTATGTATTTTTCTAACATAAACACATAAAAAACAAAAATCTTTGTCTTCTTCTTTTTTTCTTTTTGCTGAAGCAGGCATGTACTTCCTTTTTTTTTTTCATGAAGTTGTCATATGTCTTCTTCTTTTTTGCTTTTTTGTTGAAGCTGCCGTGTGTCTTCTGTTTTTTTTTTTCTTTTTAACAATAGCCACTGCCAAAAAAATAGCCACTATAAAAAAAAATACTATTTAACAATTGTCACTATCAGGCAGGCAGTGGCAATCACATAAAAATTAGTTCAAAAATGCAATAAACACATCAAATCCAAATCCAAAAATCACTTATTGTTACTGTTCGTCAGTAACAATCAATTATTGTTACTGCTCGGCAGTGGCAATTAAGTATTGTTATTGTTTAATAGTAACAATAAATTAGAAAATATAATTTAAACCTAGTACAATTCTTGTGAAAGCATAAACAACAAAAGAACAAACTAAAACAGAAATTATGGGTTTATCTAAGTCAACAAGAGAAATTATGGGCTTGCTAGCTTCTTAGTTCGGCTCAATCTATACAGTTACCAGAACTACTAGAGAGATTGCATTTTTCCATGAGATTTTGGCTAATAAATACCTTATAGACTTTTAAGCTACTCAAAAGCTAACATGCAGATCGAGGTTTTTTAATTACAAAGATATGATTCGTCAAACATTTTAACACTCTTTGTATGTGATCTAACACTCAAATAAAATATGTTGCTGCATTATAGTTACACAAACTTCTTATAGTACATTTACACCAACTTTTTGCAATCCAGTTACACCTATGTAATTCTAATAAAATAGGTTGCTTGCATTAATTTGGTTGCTTGCTGCCTTGTTGTTGATTATAAAATATAAATGCAATATCAAGAGTACCAAATTGACAAGTGAGTTGTTTTGTTCAATATGGGGCACTCTCCTCTTGTATTCTTTTTGTTTTTTTTTTTTTTTGGCCAATTATCCTTTTGTATTCTTAGATATCTGCTAAAGGTGCTATCAGATTTACCATTGAAGGAGTATCACAGTAAACTAAATGCTAGTACCAAATCTGAAATTGGAGTCCCAAAATCAGAAATTAGAGTCCCAAAATCAGAAATTGGAGCCCTAAAATCAGAAACCCCAATTCAGTCCCCAATTCAGTGGTAGCGTAGGCCATGTTTCCAAGCTAAGCTGAGAGAGAAAAAATATATAGAGATAGGAAGAGAGAGACATACTTGTGAGGTGGGGAGTGAGGAAGGAGGTCGATTTGGAACTGTGGCTTCTGCTACCTCTTTCTCAAAGCGAAGGGAGGATCATCTTCGTGGTGGTTTGCCGAAGAAAGGCACCGAGATCAATCCAAGCAGGGGCAACAATTGTTCGATCAACGACGGCAACAATGGTGAGTCGCCGGAGAAAGGAGCAGCAGCAAAGCTTGCAGACAGAGAAAGAGAGGGAGATGGAGATAGACGGAGAGAAAAGAAGGAGACGGAGAGAGAATGACGGAGACGGAAGTGAGGACCGGGTTAGTATAAATTGGGCTTCCTTCGAATACCCAAAAAAGACCTGGGTCTTAAAAGTAGTGAAAGCCTAAAATTGGGCTTTATAATCATTTACTTTAAATTTAAAATGGTATTTCAATTTTTGATAATATATATGTGATAATTAAACACCAACCTTATTTTTCTTTAATCCTAATAAGGGCCCATAGACCATGCCCATAGCCCATAAGTAGATGGTAGAAATTAGCAATGGGCTAAATTTGGGTAAAGAAGTTTCTTACACATGGATGATTTGTCTTCTGGAGACATCTAGAGACACAGAAACCTCTCTTTCCTTTCTCTCTCTTTGCCTCCTCCTTATTACAGAGGACCCAGTTTCAGACTTTCCCAACCCCATCATCAAATCAAACCCTCAACAGTCAACAATTCAACAACACCCTTACTTATCTAACTTTCTTTCCATAGAAATTTGGAACCCAGTGCAAAAAAATGTCTGGCTACTTTGTCTTAGAAGGAATGCAGATGAAACTGTTGAAGAAGAAGAGGAAGGAGGTGGAGGAGTTGGACCAAGTCAACGACGACTTCTCCGACTTCTCTCTGTCTTCTCCGGCCAGAAAGATTCGCCGTCTGGTATTGTCTTTAATTCTTTTTTTCACTTGTTTTTTTTTATTTTTCTCTTCAGCCAATTCTGCTCCATGGTCTTACCCAAATACCCAATGTGTTTTTGTGATATAGGATGCTCATTTGCCACCTATAATGGAGGAAGAGGAGGTTGAATTGGATGCTTCTCTGGGTCACCACCAGCAACAACAAGGAGAAGGAGGAGCTTTCATGGCTGCTCAGAATCAGCTGAAATATGGTGGTCCAGTGAATGAGGAATTGCCCTCAGAAAACCAAGAAAAGGCCATTGTTCTCTTCAAGCCCTTTAATGCCCCAAGCTTCAGTTCCCCTTCTAATGTCTCTGTCTCTTTTCATTCTGACTTGATTTCTGGCTTCAAAGGTATGTGCCCCAATACCCATTTGGTTTTTCCAATGATTTCTCTTTTTATCTTGTTAAATTTTTCACTAATTGCTGTTATGGTTTGGTTTTGCAGACCAATTTCTTCGTTCCGGTCATTATGGTCTGAAAACATCATCAGCTGAGGAAGATGAGGCAGTGCAAAACGACAGCAATCAGTGTAAAGCGGTGGTTCCATGGGTTCCTTGTCAGATACCACCTACACAACCATCAATGGAGGTTTCGCAAGCAGAGGTTCCAGAGGAGCTGATGGAGGCTGAAGAGATGGGAACAGCAACAATGGAGGTTGAAGAGAGCACAGGAGAGCAAGGCATGGCTGATGGGTATGGTGGTGGTGGGATGTGGACAAGTAATGGAGGCTTTCCTCAGTGGCAGCAACAGCACTGCATGATACCACAGCCTCCACACAACACATCCACACCCATCACATGGCTCCAATGAGGACCCCAAAAGCAGAATAGGGTTTAATTTCTGGGTTGGTTTTTGGATGTTGCATTGCTGCCTCCAATCTTCTTGCAGTCTTTTCATGTAGGTTGTATATGGGAGGGACCCAAGAGAGGTTGGTTGTTCCTTTTATTTTATTAGGAGGCCCTTTGCCAACAGCAATCTTTTGAAGCACCAGAAAGAAAGTAGTGCTGTAATGTTAATAGCAGTGTAGGAATTTGTCAAAGAATGATTTGCATGTTCATTATGGCTTTTAAGGATCCAGATCAAGAGCTTATTATTTATGCTAAGGTTTTTGGCTTTCATGGGCACATGGGCATCTTTTGCTTGTTTAAGCTTTTAAGCTAATAAGCCACTCGGAGGAGTAAAACTTTTATGTAATGGTTATATACACCTACCGACTCTATTTGCTCTTATCATGTAACTTTGAAAGTTATGATGTAAGGTTTATACACCCGTAGGTAAGTTTTTCTCTACCAAGTGAAAGACCAAAGGGGAAATGCAGCATATTTCTATTAATCAAAACCATGAGAACAATGCCATATAATGGGATTAGTGCAAACACCCAGATAAATAATTTCATTACAAATATGCACAGGGTGATTGACGAGGTTGTATTAGATTCTCATCTATATTCTGCTAGAGATACATCAAAAACGGGAAAAATAAATGTTACATAGAAGTCTGATGGGGGTGGGTGTCTTCTATGTCCTCCCTTCTATTCTCTTCCTGTCCTTTTAGCAAAGACGAATGTCAATTTATAAAGCCTGAAGAATTCAGAACCTCTTCAATGAGTCAAGGCCCGAGGATGAACTTTATGGTTTTAACCCAGAACAATAGAAGAACTAGTCTCCTGAGACATATTTCTTCTCTGCATAGTATTTCTTTTCACTCTGTGCTTTCTTGGCATTGCGTTTCTGCATCAAAGACAACAAGGGGAAGAACTTTATCAGCACTCTCCAAAGCAGAGATTTTGCACATGCAAAGATCATGGAATGTCCTTTTCCTTTTTACGAAGATTCAGTGCAAAAAATATGGTTAAGATATGAAGAAACACATCACATTGAGGAGCTTTCTTAAGAAAGACCATTCAGGCTTAAATACTATGAAAATGGCCAATTCGCATGTATAAGAGTTATAATCTGACCCTGTATCTCTTGAAAATAGCAGTGCATACAAGCAAAAAGACAGACAAGGATTTCAGAGATACCATGTAAGCATCATGATTTGCAATTATCCTCTGGGATACTGATGTTGTCGTTATGTTTTTTGGGCTTTCAAGTAATTGGAAAATCCCCTTGCTCTTGGGAACAGAATAAGGATCACTTTCACCCTGCACAACAGAAATCATCCCATTCAATAACTTGTTTAGAACAAAGTTTAATAGTGATTGATTCTGATGAAAGATCCATCAACTTACAGTAAACAAGTTGTACTCAGAAACTGTTCCATGCACAACCAATGAAATGTTGAATGTTGTAATCTGTCAATGTAAGAACATAGACCTCAGATATAGTGACTAACACATCTAAATCAGACAGTGCAACAGAAGGATTAAACTATTCTTAACAATGAGTCAAAGATGTGTGTAAGAGAGGGTATAAAGTACAAAAAATAGATAAATATGTACATTTACTCACCATATCCATGGTAACTTCCCAAGGAGCACCAATGATGACCTCATCAACATAACGGCAACCCAATACACTAAGACTACGTTCGTGTAAATGCATAATTGGGCAGTGCTTGCCTCTGTGTTCGCTGCAAGTAACAAAATATCAATATTTTTGGTCTTCTAACAAGTTTACCCCTATTGACCAAGATAGACACTAAGATAAAATTTTATGTTTAGCTTATACATATAAATTTAGAAAGAGACGAAAAATTTCAAGGCATAAGCACACCAATGAAAGAATTGATGTCAACTCAAGAAAATGGAAATACCTCACAGTCTGGTCATTGTGAATGCCAACTAGTAAAAAGTCTCCAAGCTGCCTAGCATTCTTCAGGATCTGAGCAAGCAAAAGTAAAAGATAAATAAATAAAAAATAAAAAGCCTTCATATAATAAATTGATGAGAAAAAGATTTGATGACACTTCATACAGAAAGGGAAGATAATGCAATGAATCTCTGCGGCATAGAATTACCACAAAGCAGTGGCTATGCACGTGACCTGGCAACATTCAGCTTCAGCTGTTTACATTTAGCATACCCTTTATGGGTTGCCAGAAGGTCAAAACTTAACCCATATACCTTCAATTGGTACCCTTTGATAACTAATTAGTAGCACACCATTCTAATAATTCACAATAGCATTTCATAAATTAATGCAATGGTCAGATTTATTTTTCTTACAACAATGACACTAAATCATGATTGATGGTGAGTACTAGAACAATATTGGATTGAAGATAAGGATGTGTCATGTTGGAGTGCACTAAGTCATGATTGTAGGTGAGTAACTGAGTACTAAAACAATACTGGATTGAAAATAAGGATGTGTCATGTAAGAGTGCACCAAAACAAAAGACCATCACGAAGGCCATGTAGAAATTACTCCAAGTTCATATTGGAGCCACAAAACATCTAAGATGAGGCAGAAAATTGTCACCTCTATATAATAAGAAACATCTACAACTTTGAAACTAGATGCACAACAGAAAAATGAATACAAAGATCCAATTAAAATCTAGTTGTGTAAAATATATATATATATTAAAAAAGAATAAAAAAACCCATTAGAAAATAAAAGGTTTGCAGGAGTAACTGAAGCATATAGTTGTACCTCAACATGTCCTGCATGGAAGAGATCAAATGCCCCATCAATGTACACAACACGAGCATTTGGTCCAGGTCCCTGAGAATATAGACAGTGTTATCATGGGGAGTGTCAAAAAACACATTGTGCAGAAACAAAAGTTCCACCTCATCCCTATTTTCTCCTCCAGAGCTTAAAAATAAATATAAACTGAAACCTCAATTCCAACCTACCATGCAAAATTCTCATACATGCCCCCAATAATTGTCTAATGCTCTACTCTTTAAATTAATTAGTAAAAAGAAATTCAGGACTGTGTTATCTAGGAAATGTGAATTACTTTTCTTTTTCTGCTCTCTCTTCATGGCTTTATAATAGAATGGAAAAGTTTTAACAGGTTAGAGTAGGAAGTGACTTCATCAGAGTCACATCTCTTACACATGATGACTTCTTGGTCTTAGCATGTACAGAAAAGAGGTTCATTTGTTCATTTTCAAAGATACATATTTCCCATGTCAATAAATGCACTGGAGCACAGGATCCCTAAAAGAAACAGATACTTTATTAAATGAAAAACAAACAAGTACAGATTGCGGACACGGTTCCCACATCAGCAGTACATCTAACATCTAAAGTGTAACGCGCCTAACAAGACATGCCCCCTAACTAGAACATTATCATAGACCAGCATCTGAAGTGTAATATATGAAATACTAACAGCTTAAAAAATACAAAAATAAAAACAAATCTTAAAATTTAAGGTTTAAGAAAACAAGACATGTTTCAGAACATGAAAGGAAGTCATACATGATTGTCTTCCCATAACAATAATGAGAGGAACTAGCCATACCTTTCCATTAGAGAATTGCACAATCCGTCTGGATGTTGGTAGAAATTGAGATAAATGGGCACTCTTGGGCTGACTTTCTGGGTTTCCATGCAAAGATGTATCATTATGATCTCCACAAACATCTTTATCCCTTAAAGAAGAAAGTATCCTCCCTACATTCATATGATTGTCAGACCAATTGAAATCAAGAAATGTTTTCAGTAAGCAATTTTTTAGCTATGTAGGAAGATTGTTGACCAGATGTCTTCACTCAGCTAACTTGATGTTACAAGTGGAATTTCAAATCAGCAAACTATAAAATGGATTGAGGGGACTTCTAAATTTAAATAATTTTACTATTGACAGGTCCTCATACTTGCACAAGTATGAGTCAAATTCATCAATTGGATAATAAGTGGTTAGTAAACAAAAACAGGAACTTCAGAGGTAGATCAAGAGAATATAGTACCTACAATATCTGTGCTGGAGACACCTTCAGTGCGTTTAATCTGCTTGTATCGGCCAGCTTTTTTTGCCAAGGCATAAGCATCAGTTCCATCTGGAAGCAGGCAAGGATCATCACCATGTATGATATAGTCAATCTTATACTCATTGAAGAGTCTGTTCATGAATTGCTCAGTAATTTCATAAGGAGCACTGGGTATGACTTCATCCACCCACTTCAATCCACTAACAAGAGCCAGTCTAGAAAGAACTTCAAATTAGATAAAAGGAAGTACTTGCATATATTGCATACAACAAACTTTTAAAGTTTTATCGAAGACCAGTTAAACTACGCAACAGGAGATTATACAACAGTTGCAAGAGTTTCTAATTCCTAAGGATTGCAGAATAACACTATTAGGGAACGTAACCCTGCAAGCTCTGTGTATAAACTATATAGTACTTTATATGCATATACAACAACATAATATGTAACTAAAGTTAGTCAAGAAATAACAAAATATCTAACTCAAGCTCGCATATGAACCTTCTCGCATTCCAATATAAAAATCTTTTCTTGAGAAATGGATGTGCTGGTATTAACATTAATATATATATATATATGTATATAACATAAACATGAATACTAACCTCTCTTCCATGGATAAAACAGGTGGACCTTTATTGGAAATGATCTCCTCATCACTAACAACACCCACCACCAACTCATCTCCCAAAGCTTTGGCTTGCCTCAAGGCATTGGCATGGCCATAATGCATGAGATCAAAACACCCATCCATGTAAACCCGAATGCGCTTCTTGTCACATTTCTTCTTATGGAAAATCCCCGAATCAGACCATAAGTAAGGCAAATGAGGAACTGCAATTCCACCAAAATAGCTTGTGGACAGGCCGAGCAAGGCGGCGGTGAGCATTAGACCACCAAAGACATGTGGGTGGTTGTACACTCCATCCCAAATCCAATTGTTAGTTTCATATTCCATGTTGCCACCCTTTATATATTGCTCTGAGCTCTACTTGTACAGGAAGAGGAGACACACAACCTGAAATCATAATGGCACAAAGAAAATAAAAAATCAACATAACAGAAGAATTGCAATATATTTTGGTTTTCTTCCTTCAAAGTAAGATTTAAACTTTATAAAACTACAAGGACAAACTGAGAAATAAAATATAAATCTAGAGCTTGAATTAAATACCAAACATGTAACAAAGACGAACAAGAAAACAAGATTTCAGATTTAAAGAGAATTAATTGGCAATTGTGAAGAGAATGTGCAAAGGAAAATCATTGAATAAGGAATTCACTTCATTCAGCAATAAAACGCCATTCAGTCTGGTGCGCGAAAGCTGGCCAGGACAACCTCGGTTACCAAAAAAAATAAAACGCCATTCTGTGAAATTGAGAGATGCAAATTCTAAGCCAATCGGGAAATTAATGCATGCATGAAGAACCAATAGCTTCAAGAAAATTCAAGACTATAAAATTGAATTCTGAATCTAAACCAGAAACCCACCTGAAATTCAGGAAGAGAAAGAGAGAGAATGGTTGTACAAATGAAAACCAAATGAACAATGAAGTAGGAAGAGAAAACGGGCAAAATGGAGCTGAGAATTCCAAGGAGAACAAAATCCCAAATGAAAATATCAATGAATGAATAGTTATTACGTTGGTTCAGATCTAAAAGATTCCCTCTTTTGCTGTTCTACACGGAAAATTTTTTACCTTTTTTGTGTATGTTGAGCTCTCTGTGTCTCCTCGTTCTCTCTGGTTTTTTCTGGTGGCTTGGAATAGAACAAGCCTCTCTTCCTCACAAGTTTTTTTCTTACAAACAAAGCCTCTCTGTCTCCAAATATATCTCACCTTGTTTAATGTTTATTACTGGCAGACTTACTGTGTGGGCCCCACCCCCCTGGGCCGGCCCCATTCTCTCTCTCTCGTGGCCACTTTCGTCCATCCATGTGTGTACATGGAACAGACAAAGACCAAAGTGAAGCTGCGTGCTGCTTGGCTTGCATTTTACGTGCAGTGTCTGTAATGTATTTCCCTATCATTTTCTTAAGCGTTAAGTGTTGTTTAAGAATCCTGGCCAAAAAAAAGTGTTGTGTTGAATATCACTCTTAATATTTTATATAGTTCATATATGCATGTTTTGAGATATTTTTCTTCTCATTATGTGTATTGAGATATTAATTTAACATATTGTCAATCAAATAAGACTATTCATTTAATTTACTGTTTATATTGATAATTTGGTAATTTAATATATTAGATTATTTGGTAAGCGAAGTTGTTCAGGTGTGAACGAACGTATGTTCGCATCTGATACCGAGCGCTATCGGTAACGCCATCGAGAGCTCGGTGAAATTTTTTTAACCAGGTGATTGTTTTTTAGCTTGTAGAGTTCGGCGTTGCTTCCTCCATCCATTTTTTAGGGTATAAGCAGACATGTTCACTCCATACATTCTTAGAATGTAGAATAACTTTTGTAAAGGCGTTATGTTAGAGTTTTTGGAAAATTCCAGAGATAAACCCTAATATAAACACCGACAAACCAGGTCAAGCACTCAGTACAAAAAAAATTATACACTAACAAGCGCTCGGAGATATGTGCAAACGTTCGCACTTGAATGGACCTGATCTAGTAAGATAACGTGTTAGATATTTCAAATTGTTCAATTTGACAATGTGATAACATAACATACTAAATTGTCTCGTAAACCAATTGTTCATTCATTAGAAGCTATTTGGTGTTGTCTTATGTTATGTCATTCTACAAACCTTCAATTTTCAATAAAGTGGAATTCGGAAAACAAATAATGCTTGGGTCTTGACTAGTTAGTTAGGACCAATAATGTTAGGGATCTCAAATTTGTATTCTAAATTTAGATCCAAAATGATGTGTCACTACATGTGTTTGTATTTTACTTGTTAAATAAATGAGTCTTTTAATGACGCCATATATAAATCAATAAAATAATAACACATTATTTTAGAATACAAATTTGAGATCCCTATTATTACTCGGTTAAGACATTAATTTACATCTTTATCATTTGTTTTGGATCAATGAGATTAAATCATATGTTCATTTTTTTAGAAACTCTATTAAAACACTAAAAATCCTTTCAGTTTGGCAACTAACAACCTGCCATTGAAGATTGGTGCTGACCTTTCATTATCCATGACCCAGGATTTATACTTATGAGGGATGATTGATAGTATTGATGGAAAAAGAGAGAAAAAAAATTTACCTATAACAGTGATAGGAGAGAGAGAGAGTGACAAAGAATATACGGAAAAGAGAGGGAGGGAGATAGGAGAGAGAGAGAGTGACAAAGAATATACGGAAAAGAGAGGGAGGGAGGGAGAGAGAGAGAGAGAGACGTTGGTCGGCGGGGTGGGTGGGTAGGAAGAAGAAACGGAGGAGGGGAGGGTGGTTCAGGTTGGGTACTGCTCAGTTCTTTTGTTTGTCTTTTTATTTTTTATTTTTTGTTTTTATTTTATAATTTCATTTAATGATAAATATGAAAGTTTGTGGGAAAATATTCATGTGCGGGGTTTAAAAAGAAAAGAGAAAAATTTACAGTTGATAGTTGTTTCATTTCAGGATATTAATTTTGTTTTGTGTTAATAAATGACACATACTTTCATTTTCTGTCAATTACGGACCATATTTTTTTTTCAGTTTTTATCTCAACTTAGAATTACCGTTTGAAATTAATTTGTTTATATCAGCCACAATTGTTTTATCAACTATATGGCCCACACATTATGAATACTATTGTGTAACTGTGTAAGTAGCGTGTGATGCATGGGTGTTAAGGGGGATAGGTTGCTTTAAAATAAAGGGTTTTTTTTTTTTTTTTTTTTTTTTTTTCATATTTAGTACCTAAATTTTGACCATTTTCTTAATGTGGTATCTAAACTTTTATTTGTTCTAATTGAGTACCTAAACTTTTATTTTGTGTCTAATAAATACTCATGTGAATTTCTGTTAAAATTGTTAACAAAAGTTAGGGACAATATGGTCACTTCAAAAAAATTATATTTTAATTATAATTTTTTGTTTTTTTTTTATAATTTTAAACATATAAAGAAAATAATTAAAAAATAATTTTTTTTAGTGACTATATTGCCCTTAACTTTTGTTGACAATTTTAACAGAAATTCATTTTGGTACCTATTAGACACAAAATAAAAGTTTAGGTACTCAATTGGGACAAATAAAAGTTAGGTACCACATTAAGACAAAGGTCAAAGTTTAAGTACTAAATATGAAAAAAAAAAAAAAACCCCAAAATAAATAGAAAAAGATGGCCAAAAAAAATAATAATAAATTGAAAAAGAGGTCATGCATGATTGATGATTGATGAGCACTGACTGCGCAAGGAAAGGGAAGCACCTCGTTTTATGCATGAATTTTGCACTTTGAAAGGCCAATATATATTATATTTCAGTTTTTTTGGATGCGTTCAATCTTCAAAGGCCTTTTAGACCGAATTCTCTCCTAACCTAACTAAATGTTTTTCCCCAAAAGGAGGTTTATGTCAGTTTTAAGTTGAAATTAAACTCTAAACCATATATAATTTATCCAGTAGAACTATATGTCGTATATAATAATAAACGAGGTGTCGGGTTAGAACTTGGGCTCACAATCGTTGGTATAGTGTATACCGACCAGACTAGCCCATGGTTGGCCATAACCAGGTCCAAACACTGTCATTGAATTGGGCTAAGAGCCCATGTCAATAGTGGCCTAAGTGTCCTGTGTCCCCTTGACTGGTCAACCATTCTTGGACACCAACAAAAGTAAGGCCTAATTGTTTAGAAACTTTCTGTGTTTGTTTTTGCTTTGGCAAAACAAGAGCAAACCCCAAAGAAATAGGATCCCGCAAAACCCTAAAGAGTAAAGAGAGAGCCCTCCCAAACATCATAATTAGAGGTAAAGTACCGACCTAAATGAAACACGTGTGACATGGATGTTATTTTATTTACGTAATTAATCAAGATAGATTTATAAGTTCTTTGACTCTTGAGCACGTTGTAGTAATCCTGGTTCCTCTTTGACTTACAGCTAACAACCAAGTATGCACACAACAAACTTACTGCTTGGAATATAAAATTAATTAAGCACTCTCTAAATCTCTACCAAGTCTCTATAACTTTGTAAAATTAGTGGGTTTCAGGGATCTTTGAATTGGTATATCTATAAACACACACAGACACTGGGGTTATATCTGTAATAAGCCTTGCTTACAGACTATACTCACTGGTACTATTGTACCTGCATGTTTTGACTTACTGGTACCTAACAGAGTCATTTTGCTGACAATATGTAAGTTATACCCAAATGGGAACAACCTATTTCCTCAGATTATATACATAGATAATTAGATACTGATTGAATTAAACACAAGATATATCATGGGACATATTATGATTAAAACATCACAAAAGATCCTCTTGGTTCATGCATTTTAGTTCTCTGTGTGGCACCAAAAACAGCTCAAGTAGTACTACAGCAACCTCTAGTTAGAGCTTTGTTAATATCGAAGCCCACCAACACTATGAGCATAATGGGATTGCGTCTACTTGCAGTATTGGTTTTCAGTACTGTGATAGCCATCACTTCAGCTTCAAGCATCACTACAACAGCCATTACCGCTCTACCAGGTTACTCCGGTAACCTTCCTTTCACACTAGAAACAGGGTATGCTTTTTTCAGTTTCGTTTAACTTTGGCATTGGGTACTAAATATACATTGGATGAGCCATATATGGCCAAGTGGGGGCAATTGCCCCCTCTGAACACTGCACATATTAATGATAACTCAGCTTGCAGTTGGCAAGAACTGTGATGAGAGCACTTGGTTGTAATGTTTAACCTTACTTTACTAGAACCTACCCTTTGCTTTAAAGAAAAGGTGGGGCTCTTGCATTTTTCCCTTTGAGGGGGCCAGAACTTGTTTGATTACATGCCTTATTAGACATTTCATCAAAAGGCAAAACCATAGTACTAGTTGTTTGTTATATGACTTATAGTAATGGTTAGATGAATGGATTATGGTGTTTCTATTGACGAAACCCATCAGCCAGGAGGGAAAGAATGTAATGGGATTGAATGGGTTTTAAGTTCTAAGTTTTAACAATTAATTTATATTAAGTGTTAATGTTATGGTTACTATTATATATATTGTAAATAACGACAGTGTTAGTGTTTAATAGTTTATATTAATTGTTAAATGGAGCCATGAAGATTATCTTGAAGGGTTGAATGTTATTGTTGACATGTATAAAAGTATTGTTATAACTGGTAATATTCTCTTTTAACTTTGAAGGAAAGTATTGTTAATTGAAATTTAAGAGCTTTTTCATCTTGCCCCCACTGAGGCATTCCTGGTTTCACGAATATATGTAGTAGTATGCTTGAGAAATGCTTTTGTATTTACTTTTTTGTATTTTTTGGTCTGATCTTTTGTATTTACTGGATTATCAATTTTGTACATAGATATGTCGGTGTAGGTGACAATGAAGAAGTGCAGCTGTTTTACACTTTTGTTGAGTCTCAGAGGAACCCTGCGGAAGACCCTCTGATCTTATGGTTCAATGGAGGTCCAGGTTGCTCTGGTCTTGCTGGTTTTTTCTTTGAGAGTGGTATTTTTCTCATCCTTTATTTCATTTGTTTCTCAAAGCAGTAGGCAAAGCTTTTCTGTTTTTTATCCTCCTTCTCCCCCCCAAAACCTATACACTCGTTACTACTAAATGATGAAGCCAGGAGCAGAAGGAGGGACTTTAACCCTCAACCTCAGCCTCCCAAGAAAATAGTCTTGGACAAGGCATTTAGAGCGGGGATTTCATCTTCTTTAATTGGTGTCATGGCCTCTACACTTGCGGATTCACCATATATTCCACTATAAATCCTTATAAGAGTGTTCATTGGTTCAAATAAATTTAAGGATGCAGATTTTGATGCATCCTTAAATTCAACTCATTTATAATTTGGCCCCCATATATGCAGGTCAATTAAGACTTAGGAGAATGGCCTTGGTTTTTCTTTGGGATTGTGTTGAAAAGGACCTTGATATAAATGCTTTGCATATATAGGTCCATTATCTTTCAAATATGGAGATTACAATGGGAGCCTGCCAACAATTTATGATAACCTGTTTTCATGGACAAAGGTACACGCAGATTAAATGCTTCATTTCTGTATCCTAATTGTAACAAATTTTCTTTATATATACCCTTCTGAAACATTATGGTGATCATGTTTCCTAGGGCCTCAATGTCATATATATAGATGCACCTGTTGGTGCTGGATTCTCCTACTCAAAAACCCAAAGTGGTTATGTTATGGGAGACTATAAATATGTGGCACAAAGCTATGAATTTCTGCAGAAGGTATGTCACAATTTATCTGTTAGAAAATAAGTAATATATACTCCTCAGAAATTTAATGGAAAAGCCTGTTTGAATTTGACAGTTTGTGTTGTTATGCAGTGGCTGGAGGCACACCCTACATATTTGGAAAATGTACTCTATGTTGGTGGTGACTCCTACTCTGGCTTACCCGTTCCCATGATTGTACAACAGATTCTGGATGGTATATTACATGTTACTCAATAATACTAAACTCACCAAAAGTTTTCCAAAAAATTAGTCACCATATATTATATTATCATTGAAATGAAAACCATTGTCTTTTTTAAACTTGGCTCTAGCTTATGGCGAATCCTACTTCCTCATGATGTTGCAGGGAATGCAAATGGAAGTGTGCCTCTAATGAATCTCAAGGTACTTGAATCTAACTATGAAAACGGAAGTGTGCCTCTAATGATATATAAATGAGGGATCCCTTAAATAAAATTATTTTGAGGGATCCCTTAATGGAAGGGGCCAGTATATATATAATATCAGATTTTGTGAATTGTTGTTGATTATTATATTCTTGAACTGTTAACAGGGATATGTGCTTGGGAACCCAGTAACAGATTCAGTCATTGATGGAAATGCAAAAATTCCTTATGCCCACCGGCTCACTCTTATATCAGATCAACTGTATAAGGTGAATCATGAATTTTGGCTATGCTTGCATGTTCTATGTCATGTAATGAAGAAGTGAAGAACCTAGCTTGTACAATTTAATTGGATGCAATGCCCAAAAATAACAAACTAGTAGAGTAGAGAATCTATACATCATGTGTCATGTATGCTCATCTTGTAGTTCATATATATGTCATATTTCTAAATTTTCCATGTCTATATGAATTCAAGGCTGCCAAAACAAGTTGCAATGGCGATTACGTAAACATAGATTCAAGCAATGTTGCATGCACCACAGATATCGATGCTATTGACGAGGTAAGAGCACAAAAAACTATTGGCTTCATCAACTAAATTTTTTGTGGTCATGACTAAGCTTCATAAGCATTGAGAATGAGTGAACCTGTCAATTTGCAGCTCATCAGTGACATAAATACAATGCAAATCTTGGAACCAGACTGTATGGATTCATTGCCGACACCAAAGGAGATAGGCATAGCCCAGAGATATCTCAAAGATTTGTCCAAAGGTTTACTAAGTTCAGCACCCAATGGTCCTGCACTTTGGTGTCGGGTAAGCCTCTCTCTTTATACAACATTCCTCTCACAATATCTAATCATGTGACCGGCATGTGAGTAGGTGGCTATAAGAGGGGTGTTGTATACATTCTGTTTGTATGCAACAATTTTTCCTCTATTGGGTAAACCTCTTCAGCACCTAATTGGTTTTCTTCTTCTAGAGTTATTTTCACATGCTTGGCTACATCTGGGCCAACAACAGAGGTGTCCAAGATGCTCTTGGTGTCCGAAGGGTATGTTTAATCTGAAATCTGTAATTCATGATATCCTACCAACAAGAGAAAAAAAAAATACAAAATTACTGCACTAAGACATTTTTCTGATGCCAATCAGGGCACGAAAACGTTTTGGCAATACTGTAATAGCACCATGGCTAATGCATACACTGAAGAAGTCACTAGTACTCTCAGTTATCATCAAAGTCTCGCAAAGAACAACCTACGTGCTCTGATATACAGTGGTGATCACGACATGACAATTCCTCACATTGGTACACAAAATTGGATAAATTTGCTCAATTTGACAGTGAATGAGACCTGGAGGGCATGGTCTGTTGATGGCCAAACTGCAGGGTGGGTACCAAACCTTCTTCATTCCTTGCAACCCAAGAGTAGCCAAAGTTGCTCCTTTTCTGTTCCTTCCTATACTTCTTAACACTAAATTCTCATGACATAACTAAAATTTTGTTTAATGCAGATACACAAAGAACTTAATGAATGAATTCTACAATTTGACGTTTGCGACTATAAAGGCAAGAATAATCCTTCACTTTGCTGCCCTCTCTCAGGAAGTTAGTTATGACTTTAGTTAATAATTTTTTGGTCTTGTGTACAGGGAGCAGGCCACATTGCCGCAGAGTACAAGGTCAAGGAATGCTCTGCCTTGATTGATAGATGGATGGCTTACCAACCTCTCTAAGTATTATGTTTCTTAGAAATTTTGTGGTGCTTCAAACTTATGTAAGAGGATGGATCGTTATAGTGTACTTCGGGGAGTGTCTGTAAGCAAAAGAGTAGTGGATTCATAACACTTTTTGTGAGGGAGAAAAAATGTGAGTGGATCCTAGCTGTGAGCAGCTCCTTATGGAGGACTTTATACGGCTTCTAGAGCCCGTTTTGTAGCTAGTTAGTCTCTTGTTTCCTTTCGGGTCTTGGGCCTGCACTTAACAAAGAAAAAATGTGAGTGGATCAAAATCAGTATATCAATAATGGTCCGATATTTTAGAATAACCCTATGTAAGATTTTATTAGATGAAAATTTGTTAGTTCTTCTGATTTTATATAGCAGACATAAAGAAACCTTAAACTTTCACTGTTCTTGTATGTTAGAAATTGAAAAAGCCCCAAGGGCGACACTATCCAAGTACACAAGCTTCATACCCAAGTTTAAAAGCTTCATGAGAGGGAAAAAAAATTGTAGTTATCATGTGTAGATATGCCATTATACTCAATCCATGACCCAAAGGATTTCCATAGTAACTTGATGTGGAAATTCAATTTATATGCCTTCATTCATGCCATCAGAGTAAAGGAAGCAATACTTTGTCTCTCTATCTCTTGCAAATGCATGTTATCATTAACATACATAGCCTATTTTCTAATATAAACTTTAGTTCTCTACCATCCTTCGAAGTAAGAGAAGAGCTTTACAGTGGATAGAGCTTTGTTGTCTTTTTTGCTATTTGTTTGATGCTTTCGGGGGAGGTTTGTCCCGAGGTTTTGGTTCATTTTGGTGTTTGTGTTGCCTTCTTGTTAGGCTTGATGTTGTGTTTCTCAATTGCAGATTTTTCTGCTTCTTCAATATATTTTGTTTATCGAAAAAAAAAAAAAAGTAAGAGAAAATGAAACTTCTTTTCTTCCAGCTCTCTGTATCACATTAGAAAAATTTGCGTTATGTTTAATAACTCGAATATTAGGCGCGCAACACATTTATACTTAACTACTTTTAATGAGCATTGTAAATACCATTGTTAAGCAATTTACTAATGCAAGTCATGACAGTTGGTATATAAACAAGTGACATTGTCTGTTCCACGTACCACAATCAAATCACCTAAAATGGTTCATAAATAAGAAGCATCTTTACAATTGTCTCTTTATCAAAATCTATTCTTGAAGAATTTGTATCACAATGTCTTTTCCTTAATGTGAATCTAACGGTGAAACTAAAGTTAGGTCCAACAAGAAATACAGACTTGCTAGCTGGACTATACATAGTCCAATGACATGAGAATTGCTAGCTCAATTAATTAATTCAACACTGAATATAAGTTGAAAATGCAATGCACGCTTGCTTGTTATATTTATATATAATTTTATTTCATGTTGGAAGATCGGATTACTCATTGTTTACAGACTCACAGGTACCATATGTATTCTCTCTGTTCTGACTTACTGGTACCAACGGTAGTTATGCTGACAGTTAGACTAAAATGGGAGTACCACCTTCTCAGATTATATATTTTGACTAAAATAACCCAAAAGATCTCGTGGGATAATCTTTCTACAACTTTATAAGATTGTAGTTTTCACTCTTTACTGAACCAACAGCAACCTCAAGACTCAATTAGAGCTTTGTTAATGAAGCCCACCATTAACATGATGGGTTTGAGTCTACTTCTTGTATTGAGTTTCAGTGTGATAGCCATCACTTCAGCTTCAAACGTCACCACAAACATCGTCACCACTCTACCAGGTTACTCTGGTGACCTTCCCTTCACACTAGAGACAGGGTGAGTTTTACTTTTGTTTCACTACATACATTAATTCTTTATATATAAATGTTGCTTGAGATTAATTGGCATTGTGTTTAATTATTGGGTAATTGATCTTTTTGTACATGCATATATAGATATGTTGGTGTAGGTGACAATGAAGAAGTGCAGCTATTTTACTACTTTGTTGAGTCTCAGAGGAACCCTGGTCAAGACCCTCTGCTGCTTTGGGTCGATGGAGGTCCCGGTTGCTCTAGTCTTGCTGGATTTTTCTTTGAGAGTGGTTTGTTTCTCATCCTTGATTTGTTTCGTTTGTTTCTCAAAGCACTAGTGAAACAAAAACTTATACCATTTTGTTCTTTTTTTTTGTTATGATATGCAAGGTAAACAAATATAATAATCATAAAGCTGATTTGGGGTATCCCAAAACAAACCAAAAAAAAAAACAAGCAAACACCATTTATGTTATAACCAAAGAAACAAATTAACACCATACATGTTGTGACCAAAAAACAAACCCCATATATGAATTGCAGTTTTTTAGGACTTGGGAAGTTAGGAGTACTCAGTACTCTACTAATAAATATTCACTAAAAATGGCCCTGGGTTTTTTAATGGAACTGTGTTGAAAATGGCTTTGACATAAAATGCTTTGCATACATAGGTCCATTAACTTTCAAATATGGAGATTACAATGGGAGCCTACCAACAGTTCATGACAACCCTTATACATGGGCAGAGGTACTGCAGTTTATATATGCTTCTGCTGTATCCTTATTGCAACAAATTTCATTTACATATATGGATTCTTCTACAAGACCCACCAGTATTGATACTGGCCTTTTTAAACCACAATTACTTTTGCCACACACAAAGAAAATGTTATGAATCCACCACATTTTTGCCCACACACATGTTTATGCTATGTAAGGCCAGTACACTAGGACGACCCTATGTATACTATTTGAAACTTTTATAATGATTATTTTTCTCAGAACCTAAACATCATATACTTGGATGGACCTGTTGGTGCTGGATTCTCCTACTCAACAACCCAAAGTGGTTACCTTATGGATGACCCTAAATTTGCGGCACAAATGTATGAATTTCTGCAGAAGGTATATATAATATATGTTACAGTTTCTGTATGAAAGTATATATATGTTACAATTTATGTGGTAAGCTTGTTTGAATTTGACAATTTGTGTTGTTCTGCAGTGGCTGGAGGCACATCCTGCATATTTGGAAAATCAACTCTATGTTGGTGGTGACTCTTACTCTGGCATACCCATTCCTATACTTGTACAACAGATTGTGGATGGTATGGATTTTTTTTTTTGTTTAATCATTTCAAAGTTGGCTCTTCCCAAAGTAGCTTAAGATTCTTGTACTTACTTGCTCATGATGTTGCAGGTATTGCAAATGGAAGTGTGCCTCTAATGAATCTCAAAGTAAGTTAGTCATACTCAAGTTGGTTTCATCTTATAATTTATGAGCCTTTGTGAATTGTTCTGGATTATTCTTGAACTGTCATCAGGGATATGTGCTTGGAAACCCAGTAACAGATTCAGTCATTGATGGGAATGCCAAATTTGCTTATGGGCACAGGCTGACTCTTATATCGGATAACCTGTATAAGGTGAATCAATTGTGCCTTTACTAGCATGCTCTATGTCTTGCCCTCCCCCTCCCCTGAATTTGTTTAAAAAAAAAAAGGGATTCAGTGCACAAAAATGAAGAACCAGTAGAAGATATCTATATGCTAAATGGTTGTGTGACTGAGTCTGACATTAATAAGCTCTTTGAATCAGATTCCCATGTATGCCTCATTAAAGTCCTAAGGAAAAGAATGGGAAGGGAAAAGGCTAATTCTAAGGAACCAGTTCATCATTAATCAAACATCTTGTCGTTCATATGTTATGTTTCTAAATTTGCCATGTTTATACTTTGAAGGCAGCCAAAACAAGCTGTAATGGGGACTTTATAAATGTAGATTCAAGCAATGATGCATGCATAGATGATATCGATGCCATTGATGAGGTAAGAGGACTTAAAACTAATGACTTCATCTAAATTTCTAGCTTATGGTCACTGTCACTGAGTTTTGTAAGCATTGAGAATGAGTGATGAACATATCACTTTGCAGCTCCTCAATGACATAAATTCGCAAAACATCTTGGAACCATCTTGTAATAATGCATTCCCAACACCGAAGGAGATGAGCACAGCCCAAACATATCTCAAAGATTTGTCCGAAGGTTTACTAAGTTCACCACCTACTGGTCCTACATTTTGGTGTCGGGTAAACCTCTCTCTCTCTCTCTCTCTCTCATACATAACACACACACACACAAATAACTCCAGCATTTAATTGGTTTTCTTCGTTTAGAGTTATAATCACATGCTCTGCGTCAATTGGGCAAACAACAAAGGTGTCCAAGATGCTCTTGGTGTCCGAAAGGTATGATTAATCTGCAATCTATGGGTCATGATATCCTACCTACCAACAAGAGGGAAAACAAAAACACTGCACTAAAACATTTTTCTGATGCCATTCAGGGCACCAAAAAGTTTTGGCAATACTGTAATACCACATTGGCTTACACTCAAGGTGTCAGCAGTGTTCTCAGTTACCATCAAAGTCTCTCAAAGGCTGATCTGCGTGCTCTGATTTACAGGTATAATACCAACTTTCCACACACACACACACATTTATGGTTACCTTTTCACAAGCCAATATGAGAAACATTGCTAAGTAGCACTATCTTTTACCTTCGACAGTGGTGATCATGACATGGCAATTCCTCATATTGGTACACAAGAATGGATAAATACATTGAATTTGACTGCGACTGAGTCATGGAGGGTATGGTCACTTAATGGCCAAACCACAGGGTGAGTTTCAAAGTTTCCTACTCTGCTCCTTTTTCTTTTGAGTAATGCTGTATCATTTTTGTTGTACCATAATAGAGGTCGGACTCATCTAAACAATTTGGTCTCACGTCTATTGAGATGTGGTGTAAAAATATGGTACAAATAGTTTTTTTTTTTTCTTTTCAAATAAATTCTCATGACATGACTAAAATTTTATGTAATGCAGGTACACAAAGAAGTTAATAAACGAATTTTTCACTTTGACGTTTGTGACTCATAAGGCAAGTATAGTCCTTCACTTTGCTCCCCTCACATAGGAAGTTATAACTTTGTTAATAATTGCTTTGTCTTGTGTACAGGGAGCAGGCCACTTTGCGGCAGAGTACAATGTCAAGGAATGCGCTGCAATGATTGATAGATGGATGGCTTACTACCCTCTCTAATTGTTATGATTGCTAGAGATTGTTTAGGTGATTCAAACTTATGCAAGTTTCTATAAAATGAAAATTTTCTGGTTCTTCTGATTATTAGATTATATATAGCAGGCATAAAGAAATCTTATCATTTTCATTTTTTTTAAGTAAGAAATTGGAAAGGCACCAAGGGGCAGTGCTATCCAAGTACAGAAGCTTCCTCCTAACTTCCTAAGTACATCAAAATATCAGACTAAAGATCCTATCAATATGATCTACCCGTGTAAAATTTAATATGTAGAAATATGAACCATGCACACTCTCCTTACTAGGATGCCATCATAAACTGTGATAAATGTGAGCAGAAGTCACTGCTTATGAGAAATTTCAACATTCTTAGTCTATTTTTTATTTTTTATGCAGGTAGTTTCCATAGTGTCCCTGCTAACAAGACATTAAGTACTGTTTAAGTTGACGTCCTGGCAACAGTTTTAGGGTTCAGTCAATGAGGCATAGTTCTTCAGTTGCTTAGTGACTTATCAATCTTAGTTTAATTGCTCGAGGTGTCTGCTGATATCCTTGCTTACTATGTAACTTATTTATCTTATGAATTTTAGCTGCATTAAGAATTACATATACAAAGGTGGAGGAACTGAGGTCTCATCCCAATCAATCCAAACCAGATTTGATCGATTATGTAGAAGGTGGACACCATGGATAAGACAATCCAGGTCATAGTACTAGACAAAGAACAAAAACATGTGAGTTAGGAACAATAACCAGTGCAACTAAACAGACACAGCTGTAATTTCCATATAAAACTTCAAGTAGGAGCTTGATAACTGAGAAAGTTATGCTTTCAATCTATGATTTTGTCTCAACATTGAGTTGGTGGTGTTATAAAAAATGTACCAAATTTCAAGCACAATGCCACAAATTTCCTCTTTTACCAAGATTCATCAGCCATTGTCACCATCTTGAACATGTTTATTTCTCCTTGCAACCCCCTAACAACAACAAAGCCTAGCCAAGGTTCAGTAACCTCAAAAAGTGGTTCTTACACTAGATTGATGCACTGAATGGCACACTTTTGCCTCACCCTAGAAAAGTAGAAAGCATATCAAGCTTTTTCAGCAAAGCTCCTGCAAATGCACCAGATTGTCATAACCTGGGGCTCGTACCTACTACTGGTGTACTTAAGGAATTTTTCCTCTTTTACTTAATTAGAATGAATATCCATAAGTTCTCAACAATGATAAGTTCCAATTAGAACCAGATAGGAACTAGTTGCTGGGGTGATTTACGCAGCATGGAAATGCACATCATTTGAATTTTTTTCATCTTACAAAATTTTTTAAGCCTCTTCTGTTTTTATTCCAAGTTGAGGGTCATCAGCACAAGATCAAATGACGCACAATTGTGAACCAGTGGGTTGCTCCATGTTTCATACTTTCAGTCGTCCTAAAAATCCCTTTCTCTGTAGTTAGTAGGTCCTTAGGTTCATAGACAAGTTAATTAACAAGTCACCTGAATGGAGAAAAGTTTTCGATTGTGTTATTACCCCATTATTATTCTAATCAGACCAAAACAAAAAATTCCAATGAGGGCTGAACTTTCATAAAAGCATATATGCACCACTAAATCAAGTACATTTGAAACAGACACAATGACAAAAAGAAACAATTCAACTTCCAATAGCTAGACATGGCAATTTAAAGCGCCTAATGCTAACTTTACCTGATGTTCGCCCAGCCAATTGCCAGTAATGAAAAACATGTTCACTTAAATTATCTATCACATTGATAATTTGATTCAAACGCACCTCAGGAACAATTCTAACTACATTAGTGATGTCATTCATGATACACGCCATCATCAAACAGGAGCCAAACTCTCAATAAATTGATAAGCATCAAGCAATCCAAATTGCGAAGAAGAACCTGTAGAAGTTTCAGAGCCATATGGTGCCAAATCACAGAGCTTCTTCATAGTCTTCTTTCTAAGATTATAAGATATGACCTGACCAGGTACGTGCATCAACAGTGATGAGTCCGCTTCATTCTCTTCGCAAATCAAACATAATACATTCACTGCACCAGGAGATACTCCAGAGGGGCAAATGTTGTTAAGACCCTTCTCTGGAAAACGGACTCTGTACTTCACAAAACATTTAGAAGAGTCCATGTTCATCTTGTCGACATACAACGAATCTCTAGGCCAATAATTTGAAATGGCATGTAAATGGCCATGAGACTCCCTGGCATACCTGAACAACTTCTCGTATTGAGTATGGACTGCACCAAAATGTTCTTCTTCAACATGGAAATATAGGAAGTACCATTGTATTGCCCCATTCCAAAACACCGGATTCACAAATTCCATATGAAATGGGGCAATGAAAGGAGACCCAGAACGGGTCCAAGAGCGAGTGTCAGAAGAGTATACCTCAGCTTGGATGTGGGACTTTGACGAATCAGTGGTTTGAACGCAGACAACCTTGTAATAAGGCGATTTGGAAGGTTCAAAAGCTAAACCAAGACCCAAAATGGCTTGGGATTTATCAGCAGCTGGAGGAATGAGTGTCAAGAATTGGTTGGTTGTAGGGTTATAAACGTAATAGTTGCGAAAAGGAGTGGCCTTTCTGTAGCTACAGCACAGCAACAAGCCATTACAGGACTGCAAGATCTTAATCCCATCTGGGTCCTCGACGAAATTGAGAGAATTGAAGAGAGACCCAGATGGTTTTTCTTTGTTATGAAGAGGGACAAAGTGATATTTAGGGTTCACAAGGCCTTGAGTTGTGCACAGGAGGACGGCAGAGACAGAGCTACGGTTCAGGCGAGTGTGGGTGAGAGAGAACTGGGAGCTTGAGATGAGAAGACGCCACCGTTTGGACACGCATTTGAAGAGGAGGAGTGGCTTTGCCGCCACTCGTACAAGGATTTCTGTCAGCAGGTCTTCGTTGTTGGCCACGGCCTCTGCTGCTGAGAAAACTTGGGGGGGTTTAGGGTGCAAAGAGCGCATTTTGGTTTTGGAGGGAACCCAACCCAAGTGACATAGGGTCCTCTATTTATACCTAAAACAATGTCGTTTTGGATTTTGGTTCAATTTTTTATTTTTTTTATTTCGTGAGAAGGTAAAAATTAACACAAGGTACCACCGTACCACAATGAAGTTCAACACCCGGAACTCGTGGGTACCTTAACCGAATAGGGTAGTATGGGAAGAAAATTTGGATATAGGATTGGATTAGGAGATTTTTTTGAAAATATTTAGTCGAGTACATAGTGGGAATGATACTGTAATCTCCATTTCCGAACCCACTTCGAATTAAATATATATATATATATATATTATCATTTACAGTTACAATTAATAAGCGGTTGAATTTAACAAATTTAACACTCAACGGTTAAATTTAATAGGATGAACGACTTTGGGCTTATACAATTATTTGCAAATGGGGGAAATCTCCAAGCTATGCATTATACATGTATATAATTTTATAAAAATAAATAGTGATGTGCATTCTACAAACCAGACAAGTCTTAGTCTGTGTATATAGTGTACTGATCTGCCATCAAGAGAAAACATATTAGACACACTTATTGCATCAAGTTAATTGTGGAGTGGATTGGGTGCTTTAGGGACAAGTCGACGCGAAACTGCGTGAATTGGGTTGATCATGTTTTTCATGGACTCCATAGAGCTTCGCAGAAACATGGAAGAGTACTTGCTGTTGTATCTTAGCCTTTGTTCTGTATCTGCATGAATGGAAGCTGCTTGAGTAGTAGCAATAGGGTTTAGCCGTTTAGGTACCTATCCACCATTTAAATTTCCATTTTTATTGTATATCTTTTAAGTTTTCTTTTACTTTTGTACTACTACTATTCACCATTTAAGTCTACCCTTGAGCAACAAAAAAAAAAAAAATGCCCCGGCTATTTGATCAATCCGCGTATGCTTGAAATTAATTGCTAATATATATATTGGATGATCAATCTTTCTTTGCACATGTACAGATGATATTGTATATTCAATTTCTGGTCCAATATATACAAACTATTTGTTTAATTAAAGCTAGATAGAGAAATAATTTTCGATTTGACTGATTTTTTACAAAGATGATCTATCAATAGAGATGTAAAAAATGAACGATTCGGATCGACACAAAAAGACTCGTGTAGGCCCTACATGAAATCTCTCATTTACTGTTAAATAAGAAATCCCTCATTGGAAGCCCTATATATATATATATATATATATACAAAAATGCTCTAGAACTAACTAGTTAGTAAGATAATACAATACTAAACACCAATTTAGGCCCACTACACAATGTACATAATCCAAACCGTTCATATTTTAGGTTTTTATTCAAAGATTAACCTTGCAAAAAATCAACAAAATTAGAAATCATTTAGTCATTCGATTATTATTACAATCATTTCACGTTTTATTGAAAAACTTGTATTCGTCCATTTACATGAGCACAATTAGCTTACTAATACTTGGCTAAACGATTTCTGATTTGTTACTTTTTTCTAAGAATGATCTTTGAATGAGAGCCTAAAAAATAAACAGTTCAGATCATGAAATTACATTGTGTAGTAGGCTCAAAATGATAATTAGCGTTACATTATCTTACTAAGTGATTAGTTTTAGAATATTCCTCTATATATATATCCAAGTACACAATCTCCGTACAAAAGTTTAAATGAGAAAAAAGAACCACAACTAAGAGTAAATTAATTAGGAATCCTATGTGATGTGCCACTGAAAAAAGTCATCTACTGACCAACATTTGTTGTATATATATATATATATATATATACAAGCTCCTTCTGTTGAGGTATATCTCAACTTATTTATGTTAAGGTATACCCTGTTGGGGCCCACACAAGTCGTCTTGTGTCGATCCAAACCGTTCAATTTTTACATCTCCATAGATAGATCATCCTTGCAAAAAATTAGCCAAATCGAAAATCATTCGTCTATCTAACTTTGATCAAATAAATGGACGAACCAAATATTTTCGATGAAACCGTCCATTTGTTTTATCAAAATTAAATAGGCAAATGATTTCCGATTTGGCTAATTTTTTGCAAGGATGATCTGTCAATGAAGATGATCCTTGCGAACGGTTCAGATCGACATAAAACGATTCGTGTGGGCCCCAACAAGGTCATACATCAACATAAATAAGTTGAGGTATACCTCAACAGAAGGAGCCTGTATATATATATACCAAAGGTTTGGGGTTAGCCCAAGTCACGGAAGATAGTGGGAAAATGATTTAGGGATATGATACATCAAAGGTTTGATTTCTTCTAGTATAACAAAAATTAAAACCATCTAGCCAAATCAATAATCAAAATATTACAATATTTAAATTTTTGTTATAAAATAAAGAGAAATATAAAGAGAATAACACCATAGAGAGAAGTAGGGAAAATTCAGAGTCATTTTCTCATTCACATAATGCCTTTATTTATAGGCTCTTGGATGACTAGGAATAAGTCTTTAGGGTCTCCTATTTTACATTAAATTTGACTTCTCTCAATTATCTATACTATTTGCTCTAGATAAATACAGAAGATAAATAATAAACATAATAATTATCTATGCAATTAATGATATTTACAACAATTTTATCAATAAGATCTAGATGTATGTAGAAGCAGGGGTAGACCTATGATAATTATCTATACAATTAATGATATTTGCAACAATTCTATCAATAAGATCTAGACGTATGTAGAAGCAGGGGTAGACCTATAAAGAGGCTAGTAAAGGCAATTGCCCTCACTCATTCTTTGCCACAGCCATGAGTTTTCCCCAACATCTTAACAATTTGCTTAAAGATAGGGGAAAAATGTTTGACAAAATGCCTCAAACAAAGGTTGATAGGGGCAACTTGGCAAGCTACAGGGGCAAAACATGCGTGACTCTAATTCTCTAAACGCTAAAATTTTGACAACTTAAAGAATCAAAGCCAAAACATTTTATTCTGAGTATTGGGCTAAAATTTTTTACAAAACAGTCTGATCATGCTGAACAGGGTTATGAGCAATATCTATGACTGACTTGTTGTCACAATGTAAATTCATCGTCATTTTTTTGTTAACAACCCAAGTCAATCAATAGATTTTTTTAATCAGAGCAACTCACATACCCTAAATGCCATACCTCTATATTCAGCTTCAGCACTTAACTTGGCTACTACTAGTTGCTTCTTATTTCTCCAAGTTCCAAGTATCCTGAGGTAAACCTTCTGTTGTTAGCTGAACCTACCCAATCTGCATTTGTATAACCTTCAACATCTAAATAACCATGATTAGAAAACAATAGACCTTTACCTAAAGCAGACTTCAAGTGTCTCAGTATGCGCTCTACAGCATCCATGTGAGGTTTACATGGAGCATACATGAATTGATTTACCACACTTACTGCATATGCAATATCTAGTCTGGTATGTGATAGGTAAATCAATTTTCCCACAAGCCTATGATATCTCCCTTTGTCAATAGGAGATATATGCACCTAAACACTCAAATAACTTGTGATTCTTCTCGATAGGAGTATCAAATGGCTTGCATCCAAGCATCCCTGTCTCAGACAACAAGTCAAGAATATTTTTTCGTTGGGAAAAGAAAATATCGTGCTTCGATTGAGCTATCTCAACTCCAAAAAAAAAAATTTAGATCTCCAAGCTGTTTTATCTCAAATTCAGAGGCTAAATACTATTGTAAACTAGAAATTTACTCGTGATCATCACATGTGACCATTATATCATCCACTTAGATAATTAAAGCAGTGATTTTACCTAGTCTTCGCTTCAAGAACAAAGTATGATATGAATTACTTTGTCTATAGACAAAATTCTTCATAGCCTTGGTGAACCTGCCAAATCAAGCCCTTGGAGATCATTTCAACCCATACAAAGCCTTCTTAAGTTTACATATCATTCATGTGTCTAAATACTTTGGTATACTAGGGGAGGATTCATATATACTTCTTCAGTGAGATTTCCATGCAAGAACCATTAACATCAAACTAGAGAAGTGGCCAATTTTGATTGACTGCCAATGACAAAAGCACCATGCCTGTATTTAGCTTGGCAATTGGTGCAAAAGTCTCTTAGTAGTCAACAACATAGGATGAAGTGTATCCTTTTGCAACCAACTGAGCTTTGAACCTTTCAATGGATCCATTTGCTCTATGTTTCACTGCAAATAGTAAATATTAATCTACATCGCACATTCTTTTTTCGCTTAGGTAAGAGAACAAGTTCTCAAGTTCCATTCTTGTTCAATGCTTCCATTTCCTCTGTCATCGCTTTAGTCCACCTAGAAACGGCTAGAGCATCTTGCAATTTACTAGGAATAGATATAGAGGAAAATTGATGTACATAAGATGCATATGACTTGGATAACTTGTAGGATGAAACATGGTTATTAATTGAGTATTTGACTTTGGCTTTAGGATCAGGTTTATACATAACAGGAGGCTGACCACGAGTAGAACGAGGTGGGAGTTCATATCTAGGTGGTTCACGTTCATTCTCAAGTTCTAAACTAGACACATCAACTAAATTATTAGAATTTGAATTAGATAATACCTTAGGTGAGTTACCAAGGGAAGATTGATCACTAGTTCCTTTGAACAAGTAGGTACTATCATGGATTTGAGCTTCAGAATCATTAGCAGAATCATGGTTAGGTTGATCACCCAAGGTCGAGCAATAGGTAAGATCCATAGAGTTCTTTACCTGTGTTCCATCTATTGTCTCTGCTTCTTTTAGTACTAAGTTCTTGACTGGTTTTGTCGAGTGCTCAGAAGCTCTCCAGATTCATTCTTCGAACTAGTAAATTCTTCAAAAAACTTAAAGTCCTCACAATATATTCTGAACTTCACCAATTGTCTCCCCATGAAGTGAAGAATAAAAAATGTCTCGGGAGTAAAACCATACGTATTCATGGAAGGTGGCATCCATAATCACATAAAACTTGTAAGAAGACGGGTGATAACACTTGTAACCTTTCTGAGAACTACCATAGCCAACAAAAACACATTCCAAGGCATAAGCATCAAGCTTTGATCATTGGTGTGAGTGCAAATGAACATAAATCACACAACAAAAAACCTTAGGCTCTAAGTGAAGAACGGAAGACAATGGGAAAAAATCAGACAAAGCATCCAATGGTCGTCTAAAGTCTAAAACACTGGAAGGTGTTCTGTTGATTAATTATACATTAGAACTTAAGGAATCCCCCCACAAAAGAGATGGAACATGTCCTACACAAAGTAGAGACCTGGAAACCTCCAAAAAAATGTCTGTTTTTGCACTCAGCCACCCCATTTTGTTGGCGAGAGTGAGGACAAGATACGGGGAGGTAGTCTAGCAGCCTGTGAAAATGATATCTTTCATGGTGGTTCACTAGCCATAATAACCTAGCAAAGAGACACTTTAGATCACAATTACAATGCACAAAGAAACCCTAACACTAGTACACTATCAATCCTAAAGTCCAAACCACTTACCAAAACAGCAAAGCTCCAACAAATTAACAGCAACCAATCCGGTTATTGAACTTAGTAGCTCTTCAGTATCCAAACACAAAACTGACAAATAATTATAAATTGAATTATACCTTGAACTAGAAATTGAATACAAATTAAATTACAAACGTTCAGATATGTTGGACCCTTGCTATTAGAAGAATGACAGGACTAGAGTAAAAAACGTGAGTTAAGTGCATAGAATTCAGTGTGCGGCTGCCTATTGTAGAATCATCGATAACTTGGGTATGGAACCAGTTGTTTCACACTGGGGGTAATGCGCACAAAAAGAGAGAGTGAGGTTGGTCCGATTAGATTTCAGACATGGTTGTTTAAGAGAGCTTTGTGGGTGATTTTCTTTACATAGGCACGAGTGGAATGCTTTCACGCTCATGCCTTTCTTTGTTGGACCAACCTAACCGACGATTTTTCGATGGATAACAATCCATCTTTCTCGCTTTCGGGATTGTCGGGCTATACCCCTTTACATGGAAAGGCCTAAAGTCACTTGCAAGATTCAGAATGTGGGCATCAAGTCTTTTTTGAAAAAACTCGTAGTTCCCCCCAGACCTAGGTTCACAAATGCTAGCTAAGCAGATTCCGGAGAAAAGCCATTTCTATATTTTTAGTAAATCGTGCTAGCTGCAATCACAATAAGGCTTTCCTTGAGTTTTCAATAACTAAAGTGCTAATGACGACCGACCTGTGGAATCGATATAATATTTAATAAAGACATTTATTCCGGCCTTAAGCCCTATTTGGGCCTCTCGATGACATTGCCCCTCTGCTACTTCCCTTTTATTCTCTTGTTCTTTCCCTGTGGTCGTCTTAATGGATAGCAAGTTATGTTAATTCATATCCCGATGTGAAACAAATATGGTACATATATAATAGAAGTTTCTCGTATCGATGAGTAAGCATCAGTTGTTTCAGTTGATGATCCTAAGGAAGTCACTTCACATATGGGCTTTATATTCTCTACGATGTCAACCTTAACAAAAATTAAGAAAGCCTACTTAAAAAACTCTAATTTAAAAAACCTAAATCCCTAATGGAAAATCTAAATTTTTGCATCCATAATGGAAAAATCTAAATTAAAAAAACCCTTTGAAAACACTAATTTATAAATCGAAACTAATAACCCTAATTAAGATATCAAAGCTGAAAAACCCAAATTAAGAAACCAAAATTGAAAACCGTAATGGCAGCAACCCTAATAGAGAAACCCTAAATTTCCTAATTGAGAAACCCTAAACACTAGTACACTATCAGTCCAATGTCCAAACCACTTATCAAAACAGCAAAGCTCTAGAAAATTCACAGCAAGTAATTCGACTATTGAACTTAGTAGTTCATTAGCATCCAAACAAAAAACTGATAGAGAATTATAAATTGAATTAGACCTTGAATTAGAAATTGAATACAAGAGCTCGTCAAAAAGAGCTTGTCAAACACGATAAAATACCTTCTTCTTTAGACTTAACAACTCTTATCTTCATTGGAGCTCGTCAAAGAAAACTCCCCGAGCTATTCATCATCCTTCTTCCTTCTTGACATCGATCTTTTCATCTTCCTCCTTGGACCTCATATGTGCATTGATTTGTAGTTTATGACGACGTTATCGCTCAAGATCGTAAGAGTTTAAGAGTAGGAAATGGTGTGTTTCCATTTTCTTATATCTAGAATTCAAATTTGATGTGGGGTGGGAGAGAGAAAGAGGCTGCGTTAAGAGATAGAGGCTAGGGTGAATATGCTTAAATTTACAGCTGTTAATGAAATATTTACATGGAGAGGATTGTAGACATTTCACATGCCTAAAGGGTTAGAAAATTTAGAATTTCTCCACTAGGGTTAAACAAATAAGTCAACATTTGAAAAAGACTATTTAGTGAAATTTTCCAAAAATAAATGCGTATATAAATGATTCTCACATCCATATGACACTAGTCTCTGTACTTTCATGAGATTTCTACTTTGATCATGTACTTTTATTTTTAGCAATTTTGGTCCTGTATTTTCTACATGATAGCAATTAATTCAAATAGTTTACATCGTTTAAATTGTTGACAAAAAATTTGATGAGGAAGCACGTGCTTTGCACATGAGTGACATTTCAAATATTTTAGTCCACCTCGATGCCTATTAAGTCCCTACTTGTCATTTAACATATTCAATTTGACGTTGAAACTTCTTATTTTTCCATATTGATTGTGTGTAAGGGCGGGTATGAGATTATATAGGCATCTAGGTTTAGTAAGATGTCTAAAATGCCACTCACATGCAATGTACGTTGAATTTTTCATCATTAATTTAAACGATGTTAATGATTTGGACTTGATTGCTATTACATTAAAAGTACAAGACTGAAATTACCAAAATTAAAAAAACATAATCAAAGTGAGTTTTATGAAAATACAAGCACTCAAAGTATCATTTGGCCAAAATAAAAGGCGTTTAAGCCTCGTGTAGGGGTGTGCTCCACAGTGAGTGGGGTCACGTGACACTCACGGTCCTTCGACAGCTGCGTGACTTTTACTGCAGCCTCCTTGTTATAGGCTCGCAGCAAAAGTGCAGTGAAAAAATTCCGAGAGCCCGCCCCAAATTCTGAATTCTCTTACAAAGTGGGCTTCAGCTTGCCGCGCGTGAGATCCCAATCAATCATCAATGGCTTCAGCCAAGACGGTGCTATCAGCAATACTAGCAACAGTATTAGCAGCGTCTCTCTTTTGGACACTAGCATCTTCATCTTCAGCTTCTTCGTCTGAGGCTGTCGCCTTCATCAAGAAGACTGTCTCTTCCAACAAGATCGCCATCTTCTCCAAGTCCTATTGCCCGTACTCTCTTCCCCTCCTTTCTCTGTACTAATTCTTTGTAATTTGAATGAACACCATCTGTTGGACTTAAAACTGCCCATTTCCTATTTTTTTAAATTTTTTTTAATTTATCTGGAATAAAGTAAATCTTCGATTGATCTGTACAGAATGAGGTCTTTTTTGCTTTTGTCTCATTGAATGGCTTCTGGGTTTTAAATGTATGACTAATTAATAGTAGTTTTATTAAAAGTTGTAATTTTTATACAATGTTGTCAAAAATTGTAATTTTTATCAAAAGCTGTAATTTTTATACAATGTTGTCATTGATTTAGGTTTGTATACAACAAAGTCATCCATTTTCTCTCTTTTTTTTTTTTTTTTTGTGTAATGTTATCTGGGCAATTTGCAGGTACTGTAGAAGGGCAAAAGCGGTTTTCAAAGAGTTGAAGCAAGTACCCTATGTAGTTGAGCTTGATGAGAGAAGTATATTCACTTTGACCTTATTACTGAAGTACTGATTGCGTCACGCTGTTTTTGAAAATGATAAAAAGTAAGGATCTTTGTTGGTAAAAATATAAGATGGTGCAAAATAAAGTTCTGGGTAGAAACCAATTTGCAGAAATGACACTTAGATAGACTGGTAAACTTGCTCCTGAGTTCTATGAATGTGTATTATTCATTCTTGTGAATACTTGTTGGTAAAAATATGAGATAGGGCAAAATAAAGTTACTGGGCAGAAACCAATTTGAAGAAATGACACTTAAATAGACTAGCAAACCTGCTCCTGAGTTCTATGAATGCGTATTATTCAATCTTGTAAATACCCTGTAGTTCTAGCTTGCATTAACTTCCCAATTTTGTTCTTAGGATTAGCTTTCCAGGTTTGAAGGTTGGTAATGTAATATAATAGCTTGAATTTGTGTTAAGGACAATAATTTGGGGGAGTGTTATTTGTGCTCCCCACAAGGTCTATTTGTACTACTGCACTCCTGCACAAGAGTGCAGCAATATACTGGGGGAGTGCACGAAGAGCACTAGCGCTCCCGTAATTTGGAAACTGAAAAAAAAGCTTCTTGTAGAAGCACCAGTTTCATGGTTTCGTGCATTTCCTTTGAAATTTGGAAGTGTGTATGTATGCCTGTGTGCATGTTACATGTACTTTTTCCAGGAGGTTGTTGATTGGATATGGCAATGTGTGTTTCAGTTGATGGTCGGGACATGCAAGATGCTCTAGGTGAGATTATTGGGAGGCGTACTGTACCACAGGTGTTCGTAAATGGAAAGTACATTGGGGGCTCCGACGGTAATTGCTTTTCCTTTAAAATATTTGTGTTTCTTCTCTTTGTTCCTCGGAAATGTGATTACTCCAGAAAATTACTAATAACTGATGAATGTGCTGTTTATAGATACTGTTGAAGCATATGAAAGTGGAGAGCTGGCTAAGCTTCTAGGCATTGAGGTCCAGCGGCATAAGGAGGATCTTTAAATTGAATCACCAATAACCAGAAATTGATAGCTATTTTCAGAGAAAATCTGAATGTAGTGCTTATAAAATAACTCCTCCCCTCACATGTTGGGTATGGTAGTGACTTTTACATTTAGCTTGCACTATTGGATTATGATGTTTTAGCAACTCACAGACGATTGCTTCATTGGCATGTGTAAGATTGCTTCATTTGGATGTTTAAAATACTGGTGTGGATTGCAGACATGAATTCTAACAGAAGACGATGAAATACAGTCAGTCAAAACGCAAAGATGTGTCTAGTTGAGTTTATATCATGATCCTCTTGGATAAAAAATGAAAGAATCATCTTTGGTATACAATATTACTTGCAGTTGGTGGCTGCTGTATGCTTGTTCACCTCTGCAATCTGAACCTTCCATTTTTAGTAAAAGAACCCAATACTTACATTTTCCGTATTAATACTGTGGTTATAAAATTAAAAGTTTAAAACTACTTCTATTTCTTTTCTTAATTTTTTTTTTTTTTAAAGGATGATCATCTGGGATAAAAGAAGGGCATGCCCCTGCATCAGTAACATTGGCACTTATGACTTAACATTGATTGAAGTGGCCTTGTCTAGTAAGCATCAAACTTTCAGCTAGATGCCACCAAAAGAAACTCACTTAGATGTGGCACCATGATCTTGGGTTGCCTTCTCTTATTAGGCAGGTATTGCTGTATTAGTAGCATTGATACTTTCAGTTTACGTACACAGGTGCTGAGGTCTAAGAAAATAAAAATAAAAATATTGACATATATTTTGGGGAAATTTTGAAAATTAATTAATTTTTTTTTCATTAAATTCTTTTAACCATTTTGTTTTAAAGATTTATTATTGTTTTGGTAATTTCCTCGAGCGTTCGATAATGTTTTTTTAAAACAGGCGAGTGCTACTTCTTCTGTCGAGTTTTGAGGGTATTTCTCAATGGATTCACCTCATTTCCTCTTAGGATATATAATAGGCTTAGTGGAAGCTTAAAATCTTAGAGCTAAACTATAATATAAATACTGACAAACTAGTGTCGAGCGTTTGGCGCTGCAAAAAATGTTTTACAAAAATGCTTTTAGAAAATGATATCAAATGGCCCTTAGTTTTCAAAATTTCTCCCCAATACACTAGAGTTTGATGTCCCGAAACGAGAAGATATATGAGGTTTGGCAAAACAAACCTATAATGGTAGAAGCATTTCATATTCATTGCTAAATAGTTGCACCCATGACCTCCAACTCAGGCAAGGCAAAGCTAGGAAATATTTTCTTGTCAAATAAAATAGAGGGTTTGTAGCTCTTGCGGTTTTTGTTGGTATCATCGTCTAGGAAAGTCGGCATTCACTTATGAGCAACAAAAATGGAGAAGTTTTGACCAAAACAAAAAAACAAAAAAACAAAAATGGAGAAGCGCAGCAAAAAACGAAGGAAATCGGAAGCAAATGATATTATTAGCGACGACGACGCCGCTTTCGCCGTCTTACTGGCAGCCCTCTCATCTCTCAATCCCCACTCCCTACGACCCTTAATCAATAAATGCTTCAACAAACTCCGCCATTCCGTCCACAGCAACCCCCTCCTCTCTCTGCTCCCAACTCTCCTCACTTTCAGCTCCGCCGCAATAGCTGCCCGTGCGGCGGAGATGGTGGGGTCCTCCGCCCTTCTGTCCTTGGAGATGAACCAGAGGGTTGCTTCCGATCATAGCATCGTCAAAGGCTTGCTCTTCCTATTGGGTAGCTCCGACCCCACGCTCTCAATGGCTGCCTGCAATGCTGTTCTTGATTTGTGCACTACCTGCGTTGGACGACGCCGTTTGCTCCAGTTCTCTGCGCTTCCCAGACTTCTGTGAGTGCCCAACACTTATCTTCCTCTCCTTCATTTTGAGAAATTTAAAAAAGTAGCTAAAATTTGCAACATTTGAAGATACTTAGATATTTTTATAGAATTTTAGAAATATAACCTTCGAGTAGGATTCAAGCTCCTTTCGAGTAGTGTTTGAAACTCCCCTCGACCTCGAGTGGTGCTAGGAGCACTGCTCGCTTGATAGAAGTCTTTAATGGAAACAAAAAGGACTAGTTTTCAAAATTTCCTCTTTCATTTTTTTTTTTTTCAATAGCTTGACTTGACATGGCTTAGGTTCATAGGTTTGGGTTTCTTCAGGTTCCTAAATCTTCAACAACTTCAGTCACTTTGTGCTCTGTCTCTGTGGATAATGATGGCATTACTTCTCTGAATATTGGGTTTAAGGGAGATGAACTTCCTGTATCACTGCTTAATGCTGCAGTTATTCTCATCAACGCCTGTAACATTGAACAATTGGAGAACATCCCAAGAAATCTCTTTCAAGCTTTCTTTGAATGTATGAGAAAGCTGTGGGCGAAAGTGCGTAATGAAATGCTACTCAAAATCCCATTGGAGTTCAGAATGGGGGGACACTTGTATATTAGCAACATTAAGATTAGTCATATGGCTGAAAGTCTCTTTAGGCTTTCCATTTGTACTTCTCAGCTTTTCACTCCTCTGCCTTTCCACGTGATTGAAAGAGGTATATTTGGTTTCACTGGGTCTGGTTTCAAAGATTTTGTGTCAAACCACTGGGAGGTGTCACCCTTTCTTGTGCGGAGGCTGTCAGCAAGGGCTTTATTTGAGGAGGATGACATTTTTGGTCCATTTGTACGGTTGCGAAACTCATTGGGAACGTTTCCTTCCTTTCTTTCTTCTTTCCTTCAAAGGATGGTTTCTTGTCTTCCTATTGCTTCAGACGAATTAGACATCTTTACTTTCCTGGAGGAGGTGAAAAGTAAATTGGGTTGTCCTTTAATCTACCAGCAGGACATTCGGGTTGTTAGAACAGAAAGCCACCTAAAGAAGGAGGTGCATTTCTTTCAGAACAGTCTGGACTCTTGCTGCATAAAAGATCCTCATTATTTTAGTATGGAGGATGTTTTAAAATGTGAAGAAGCATGCAAAGAGGGTTATACAATTGCACTCCGTGGAATGGAGTTCCGCTTTGAGAGTGTTGCTGCTATTGCAGATGGTTTAGCATCTCTTTTTGGTCAACCATCGGTAGGTGCCAATATGTACTTGACACCACCTAATTCCCAGGGCTTGGCTCGTCACTATGATGATCATTGTGTGTTTGTATGCCAACTTGCTGGGACTAAGCAATGGAGAGTTTTTCCTCAGTCAAATGTGCAGTTGCCTCGATTGTATGATCCTCTTGATCGGCTACATGGTTCAGAAGTTCAGAGTTTAACGGCTGAATGCAAACAATTTTTGCTGAGAGAAGGTGATATTCTGTATATTCCCAGAGGCGTTCTTCATGAGGCATGCACGGAGAATGTTAGCGTTGATGGGTCTGCGGGTTATTCCTTACACCTTACACTCGGTATCGAGGTTGAACCTCCTTTTGAGTAAGTACGAGTTGACTTGAGAAAAAATTAAAATCTAATGCTGATTAATTAATCTTCTTTTTTGTTTTTTGTTTAATCAAGTTGCAATTGCCATGGTTTCTTTTGGTAAAATATATGCATGAAATCACTTGCAAATCCCATGCATCAGTAGTCCAGCAGAGTTGAACATAGGACCATTGGTTATCAATCACAGAGTCTCACTGCTTTATTCCTGTGAGTTTGATTTTCTTTTGGACATTCTATCGTAAAAGATTGTGTATTTGGTAGATCTTATTTATTTAATTATTTTTTTATTTAAATATTTCCAGGTAGGATGTTTGTAATCTAGGAGTTTACTGAGGGAAGATAGATACATGATTCAATATGTTGCACAGTATGGAGGGTATGTGCAAGTGCTAATTTTTGGAAGCATATACCAGACAAATAATTTCTTGATTATTTTTCCTTTTAGGCGAAACACTAAACATTTTCAAGAATATAAGGGCATGCAGCAATATTGTTGGTTGTGATATCAATTCCTTATTCACAAAGTAAAGAATAAGATCAAAATAAAGATCAGTGGTCTATGCTAAATATCTTTTGGTCATGAGCAATATTGTTTATGACAGTATCGAAGTTAATTGGTTTTTTGGTATATGTTTATGATGTTAATCAATTTTACTTTTATTTTTGATAACCTCTCCTGAATGCCCAAGTTGTGATATTAATCGATTCCTGTTGAGTGCTGACTGTATCCCTATCTACTATAACCCCTATAGCTTTCATTAATCATAAGCATTTTGTGGGCAATATGTCCATAGAGAAAGAATTTGATTTGCTAGTCATTCAGTTCGTGAGACTTGGGTCACTGTAACACAAGAGTTGGTCAATTATACAAACCCCCAGAAGACTTGGTCCTTTGATTGACAATATTTAGCCTCCTTCCTCTGCATCTTAGTCTGAGATATAGCATGTTGTGACTTAAGCGTGTGATGCGGTTCAATTGGGTATCATTCATAGGTGATACATTATGACATTATATATGCTGATTTCCTCTCTCTCTCTCTCTCTCTCTCTCTCTCTCTCTCACTCTCACTCTCACTCTCTCTCTCTCTCTCTCTCTCTCTCTCTCTCTCTCTCTCTCACTCTCACTCTCACTCTCTCTCTCTCTCTTCCACACACACACAGATCATATAAGTTTATTCAAAATTCAGTTCAAGTTGGTATCATTGATATGTTGGTGATACACCAAACATTACATATGCAGATTTTCCTTTTAATTCATCTCTTTCTCTCTCTCTCTCTCTCTCTCTCTCTCTCACACACACACACACACACACACAGATCATATGTGTTTATTCAAAATTCAGTTCAAGTTGGTATCATTGATATGTCGGTGATACACCTAACATTACATATGAAGATTTTCCTTATAATTCATCTCTCTTTATCTCTTTCCCTCTCTCTTCCTCTCTCTTCCTTTCTTTCTTTCTCTCTCACACACAGAGATCATATATGTTTATTCAAAATTCAGTTCAAGTTGGTATCGTTGATATGTCGGTGATACACCTAACATTACATATGAAGATTTTCCTTTTAATATCATCTCTCTCTTTCTCTCTCTCTCTCTCTCTCTCAGTTCATTTTCAAATTTCTTATCTTTGATTTTTTACTCTATACAACATTTTCATTTTTCTCTTTCCTAAAAGGCCAATTTTAATTTTTAGTCTTTGATGCACATTAATTACATTTGGTGCTTTCTCTTACATTTTGTTACGAATGTCTTCTGTATAGATCGGAAAACCTTTTGATTGCTTGGAGTGATTTTTTTTCAAATATTTCTTGAAGATGAGACTCAAACAATGCATGTGAGCTGATCCACATTCTTGACCTAATCATATGGTATCAAATAATAGGCATCTTTTTCTATGAGGCAGAGAGACAAGTTCATGGACCCCATGTCTATGGAAAAGCTGATGTGTGGACATGTCTTTATTTTATGTAATATTGAAGCAGATTTCAATTTTACCTTAACAGTAAAAGATGTCATAATACTGTACATAAAATAATACAATTTAGATACACGTAGACACACACCACCAAGCTAAGATGGGTGTTTTATATTCTATAGGTCAAGCACACTGCCAACACTAATTGGGAATTAATATTAGTTTCGGCATTTACAACTAAATAATTACTTTGTGAATGTATCTCTGTTTTCACATAGAATATGGATTGAAGAAAGCGTAGTTGATTTGTGTTTCTAATTTGATGGCGTGTGTGTTCAATGCCTGGTCAAAACATAGTTTGAATCCACTTCAATATGCCAAATTTTGTTTTTAGTGTTATGTCAATTTCAAACCCTGTATTGGATCCAAATGGAATTCTTTTAATATATTTCAACAAACCAGTTGAATATCCTGATTGGTCTTTACATATAATTAGAAATTATGATGATTTTTTAATTTTTGAAAAAGAAAAAAACATAATGGTTCAAATAACATGATAAGAAGTTGTGATTTTCACAATCAAATATAAAAAATTGATGAAAATTAGTATTTAACTCTGCTATTCTCTGTTTCGTTTTTTATTACAGGTGGGAGGGATTTGTTCATGTTGCAGTCTTCAGTTGGAATCACTACCAAAAACAAGCTCATAATTCTTTTGAGTCTTCCTCTGGCATTATTCATGATATATCTGTGAATTTGTTGCATGCTGCCATTGTGCTGATTGGTGATTCTGATTCTACCTTTCGGAAGGCTTGCTTGGTTGCTTCAATTTTTTCGCAATCAGATACCCATGATTGGCTTGATTACCAGAAAATTATTTTCTGTCAGCTAATTGGCAAAATTGATACTGAGTCAAGGTTCTTGGAGGTGTTCAGGAGCATAGAATTAGCAATTCAGAAAAACAAAGATCCCTTCCTACGAATTAGATGGCTCCAGTTTCTCAATCTGGAGGAGGAAAGCAGTCCAAGTCATGATCAGAATATGCCTTTCTTGAGAATGAAAAAATTGTTCTCATTATGTATTCAACACAAAGAGGAGGTAGAAGCTGAATTCCAGCAGCTAAAATCAAGGTTTAGTAGTGAGGTGATATTTGAGGATGCAATAGAGAGCTATAAGATACTGCTTGAAAAATATAGGAAGGCTAGAAAGCAATACATGAATGGAATGGTTTCACTGCACCATGAATTATGAGTTATCTTACATGTTAGCTTCCCCCTGGCCCGCTAAATTAACATATTGGCATCTGTCATTAATTATATCTAGTTCCGACAGGATGAGTCCCTGATGGACAGGAATGGATCAGCTACCTCTTGTATGGTGAAATCCAATTCCATGTGTGTTAATGGAGCAGCATTACACCAAAGGTAGCCAGTTTAAGGTTCTATGATAGCTCAAAGGTATGTCATGCATCACCTTGTTGACTTGGATATTATTCTTGTGAGCAACAGCTATGTGAGTACAGGGAAATCATAATTAAAAAAAAAAAAAAATAAGAAAGAAAACATGAATGTATGGACAATTTCCATCAATATTACTTTCTCATTATCACATGTTTAATCTGTTGATGGGAAATATAAGTACATGTCTGCATAAAGCTCAATCAAGAACGTTAATTAATGGTCTATGGCTTAGGATGTCTGGGTGTTGGAGTCGGATGAGTAGTCACTCCATGGTAATCAATCTGATAAACAAGCTCGTCTAAATTATTGTTGCTGCTTGCATATTTGTTTACTGCTGGGATTTCTTGGACTGTCGATGTTTTTGACTCTCCATCAGTGACCTGCATTTAGCATAACCTCAATGATGGTTTTGGACAAAAGTAGAATACAAACAAAATTATTTATTAAAAAGATAAACAGAATCAGATAGTTGCATCGCTGTGCTGACTGTTGAGTAACTGCAAATCATGATTTTCCCCCCTATGTATCGTGTGAAATGAATAACATGCTTGAGAATAGAATTTGGCATGCTGTGTCTGGGCACTGTTATATGCACGTAGTTTAAGTCATATCCTTTTGCAATGCCTGAAAATTTGGGAGCAGAATGTTATTCATGATTGAAAAACCTACCTTGATTTGTTGATATTCGTGTTTGTTGTTGGTCAATGACATGCCTAATTTTCTCATGGGTTGTCTTCCTGGGAGGAAAGTCAGAGAAGAGGAGCTGATGTTATGGGAAGAAAGATAGAGAACAATAAGGAAACAGAAGAAAATGATATACAAAGATTTCATTATTTATACTGCTGAAATGAAAACCTCCTATCCTTGGAGATGGAAAAGTTGGAGCACTAATTAAGTATATATAGAGCATTGCAGTGCAAGAGAGATACTGAGAGAGAGAGAGAGAGAGAGAGAGAGAGAGAGAGAATTATTGATTAAGGGGCCGGGGAAACATGTCTGAGCCCATGCTTGTGAGTCTGTTGCTTAGAAAACAAGAGAGAGAACCAAGATGAGGCCAGAAGGGCGTAGAGAGCTTTGTCCCCACACTGTTTCCAAATTTACTCTCTTTGAAGGCTCACTTGTTGTGGCTTCTAACATCGCACTGTAAAGGAAGTCAGTTTCCCTTTGGTGTTGCACTTGCAGAGTTGCAGGGCAGGTAAAAAGAAGAAACTGAGTTCACGTTTGTGTTTCATATCAAACAAAGCCACTCACGGTTGAAGCATTATCCATGTTTTGTCCTCACCAATAAGGACTATGTTTTGGTCATGTCACTCTTTCTCTATTGTCGCTTCTCTCTCAATCTCTTAGATATTGAAGGCTTTTTTTCTCATGATGCAATTTCTGATGGTTTTATTATCAAATGGAAGAAGCCCTGGCCGTTGATTACTTATATTTTTCCCTGTTAGCTTTTAGTGGGTAACTGACCATACAATGAGTATTCCATTTTTACTACCTGCAGACTGTAGACTCCAACATGTGCTCCTGGAAGATGTCCATTGACTGAGTCATTGGCAGGCAATTGTTGTTTTTCCTTTGGTTCATTTTTTAATCAGTTAAAACTTAAAAGCTACTCTTGCAAATGAATTACTGTACTCTCTCATGGTCCTTTCCCATAAATTGTCCATTCTCCTTGCAAACAAATCACGGCTTGACACGTGTCTATTTCTTTTTCACTTTTGTCTTCTAACAAATCATTATTGTATACGTGGTAGATTGCGATTTGCAGAGCCATGCAGCATTCTTTCCAAACATAATATAAAAACAGTTTTTGTTCTCTACATCTTGGAAAACAGAAAATACTGTAAAAACTAGCCCAAGAGGCCAAGATACTTCAAGGACCATAAAAAAAATGATGTTTTCAATTTTTATTCCAATGAAAGAAATTTGTGAAAACATTTTCATAGAACCTAAACCATCAGATCCTTCATAAAAATAGGTAGACTTGGCAGATTCTTTACCAAGACTTTTTAGTGGCCTTGGATCAATGGTATGAAAGATAGGTGCTTTAATCAGGCTTTCAAACAGGAGCAAACCTGAACAGGAATGCATAAGAATACTTTTTTCGATCAAGAAGTTTCTATATCAATTTAAAATCAAATCTGTCTCCCTGTTAGTATACATGGATGTGATGAAAAACTGATCAAAGGAGAGTTTTGTTCATGTGGAAGCCTCCAGTCAATAAACCAATTTATACTACATTTATTGATCATGCATCACTTATCTCATAGAGTGGTGATGTTATACAAGACTTACTCAAGACTTGTTTATACAGGTGAGTTATGTGAAATGTGTCATCAATAATATGAAGTTCATCCATTGCTATGGTGTGTACCTTTTCTGAACTGTCAGCCCAAACTTATGAAAAATCCCTACATCTATAAAAGTAATATCCTCATCCATCTGCCATAGGGATGTGGCTCTAGAATTAGGCACTTATCATCCATTTCCTTCTCCACCAGACTAATGAGTAGCTTTTCAGAATGTCATTAATTTATTGGCCTATTTTGTGGTCTACACTTTGTGCTAACTGCATAAACCAGAATCTAGTATATTTTCAAAGAATTGTTATATACGTATGACCATCACATAACTTTTTTCGAACAACATACATATGAATCTTATTATATAAAAAAAGATCTTACATATATATCATGAGAGAAATGTCACATGTGATATTTAGTCGCATACAATAATTTTTTGTTCATATTATACTAAAATACAACCTCGAAGTTATAATACTTCCTTGTTTAAATTGTAATCCTCTATAAATATTATAGCTGGCGTTATCCAAGAAGAATGCAACCCAGAATGATCTGTATGCAGTCCAGAAACAGTGTGTACAAAAGCAAACAAGCTGTTATTACACACAAAAAAAAAAAAAAAAAGAACAAAATCCTATAAGGCATACAAAATGTTAAATGTATAGAGGTAACATTTCCGCTCTCAGAATAACCAGTTTTACTACACCTTAAAACACCTTATTTATTTTCTTCCTACCCTATAAAACATATTATACTAAAATACAACCTAGAAGTTATAATACTTCCTTGTTTGTTCATCCTCTATAAATATATATAGCTGGCGTTATCCAAGAAGAAATGCAACCCAGAATGATCTGTATGCAGTCCAGAAGCAGTGTGTACAAAAGCAATCAAGCTGTTATTGCAAAAGACAGACCAAAATCCAATAAGGCATACAAAATGTTAAATGTATAGAGATAATATTTCCATTCTCAGAATAACCAGTTTTACTACACCTTAAAACACCTTCCTTATTTATTTTCTTCCTACCCTATAAATACATTCGTAATACCAAGCCATGTCTCCACCAGAATTTTGATAGAAGTTGAAATAAATAACACATACGAAAAATTATTGGTCTCTTAGGCTGGAATGAAGAACACCAAGCTCTCCCCCATGGCCATCACATCTTGCACTCAGCTTCTTCTCCTTGTTTTTGCATCAGGTATATTGATCAACTCCCCCATGGACATATTGTATAAAAATCCCCACCTTTTACTAACTTTTTTCCCAATCTATGTGACAAGTTGACATATCTGATCTAGTGTACGTGGCTCTTTTTTTTTTTTTTTTTTTTTTCTTTTTTTGAAATATGGTGATGTGTTTAAAATATATTTTGAGTACTTTTGTCTGTTCTTGATCATGTTTTTATTCTTGTATGAACTACTACACTCAACAATTGTTTATCAAATTTTATTCATCAAATGATGTGACATAATTCATTTATTCAAACTTAAAACTATATATTTTGAATCTTATTTATTTATTTCTAACAAGTAAGATACTACTAAATACTAACAAATCTACTGACACATTATTTAATGAATAAATTTGGTGTCGATCTTTAGCATTTTTCATTATTATTATACATATTAATAATATATATAGTATTTTTGGGGAAGTTCATTATAACCCCACATTTACCTTGTTTGGTATCTAATTAATACTATGTATACCATTGTTTTGGGGTTGCTTAGCAAGCTAGCAGCACATATTATGTGGCCCAAGTACAATAAATTACTGAGCTGTAATGGTACTTTTGACACATATTTATCTCACAAAATTGTGATGATATGCAGTTACAATAATGGGGGTGTTGGTGAAGGCAGAAGTATGCTCGGAATTGGTGGGTTCTTGTGAAGGCATCGATTGCAACCAAGTGTGCATGACTAGACATCCTGGTGGCACAGGATCTTGTGATCAAACAAACTCATGCAACTGCTTCTATCAGTGCACTCCTCCACCACCACCAAAGGGAAGATGCAATCAGGGCTTGGGCCGTTGCAGTTCCAAATGCAATCAACAGTGTTGTGCTCAAAACTGTGCATCCAAACATGCTGGTGGTATTGGCATTTGTGACGACAATCTTGGCCCTGCACTAGCATTGTGTCAATGCCAGTATCCCTGTTAGAAATTCTGGGCTAGCTAGCTTCTAATAAGTATTCAATATTTACAAGGATAATATAATAGCTATCTTTGTTCTCAATGAATAAGAATAATCTTATTATTGAGTATTGTGTTTGGCTTGTCATTTTTTTATTTTTAATATCAACTCAAACTTCTAGAATATGTGTGAAGCACCAATATTTTTATTTTTTATTTTTTATTTTTGTGTCGGTATCAATTTTGTGCTGAACAATGACATAATGCTAACATTAATTACGATATAAAAATATGGTACAAATAGTTTTATCTCTTCTGGTTGTTATGGAGACGTGGCTCTAGAATCAAGTACTTTCGTGTGGTTACTCAGATTATCATTTATTGATCTAGATATGTGATCTAAACTTGGGCTACGCAGAGCACCAAGTGTTGCAATTCCTTTTCATTTTTGCTGTGGCTTATTAATTCGTAACATTTAATAAAAGTAAAATCTTCCTCTCATAAATATTTTTTCTTTCCAATATGCAATCCAGAAAAAGCTGTCTACCACTTGCACCTTAATTAAAACACTTTTTTTTTTATTCCTCTACTATAAATTAAGCACACTATTCTTAATACCAAGCTCTGTCTCCATCAGAATTTCAACTGAAAATTGAAATACAGAAAAAATTAAACAGAAAATATTGGTCTTAATTCAGAATGAAGAGCACCAAGCTCTCCCCCAGAACCATCATATATTGCACTCAGCTTGTTCTCCTTGCTTTTGCATCAGGTAAATTGATTAACCCACTTCTTGGTCAATAATATACACCAACATTAAAATAGGGGAGTTGTTTTTGGTTAACCATAATTATATTATTTACAAAAATATGATAATTATGTTTTTTTTATTTGACGTGTTTAATTGATTAACAATCGATATGCCGGGAGCATTTTTGTCAACGTTTGATCATATTCTTATTAATATATATTAATAGTATTTAAATAATTTTTTATTCATATGTTTCTAACTCTTGGGTTCGACTCAATTAAGAAGTATCGAAGTAAATCCAGTCTTTAAATGCATTTTCATTTACTTATCTCTCAAATTAAATTTTGTAATTAGACGAGGATTTTTGTCTATTTGTCCATCTTGACAAAGATTTTTTTTTATTGTATTCTTCCTTTTTCATTAAAATGCAATAATCTCTTAACTTGTATAACCATTGGGTTATTATTTATCTTTTATCCCCGTTAAACAGATTAATCTGTTAACTTGTATGACCATTAGATTATGCTTTAACGAGGTCAAGTCGTTCAGATTTGTTAATTAAAGAGAAGTAAATAGGAGGGAATAAAAGGAGAGAATATTATTAATCTTACTCCTGTTTACTTTTTATATTTTATTTTTCTGTTTGCATTATCATCCCATTTTACCTTTTTTTTATTTTATCAAATGATATTAGGAGAGAAGAATTTGAACTCAAGACTTCGGATGTATGCATATATACTGTTTACCTAATTTTGTGTCTATAGTCTAACACTCTAACTAATACTAAATGCTATATTATTATGTGACCAATTAAGTACAAAATAATTAAAGAGCTCTTTTTTTTTTTTGTCATACAAAATAAATAGCTCTAATGGTTGTCATTTTATATTACAAATGGTGATGATGCATGCAGCTGCAATAATGGGGTTGCTAGTGAAGGCAGAAACAATCTCTGAATTGGTGGGTTCTTCTTGGGAAGGCACTGATTGCAACCCAGACTGTAGTGGCAATAAGCGCCATGGTTGTTGTCCATGTCCATGTCCACCACCACCACCACCACCACCAAAACCACGTCAATGCAACATGGGCTTGGGTCGATGCAGTTTCCAGTGCAATCAACAGTGTTGTGCTCAAAAATGTGCAGCCAAATATCGTGGTGGTGTTGGAACTTGTGACGACAGGCTTGGACTTGCACTTGCATTGTGCCAATGCCAGTATCCCTGTTAGAATAAAACGAATGATATATAATAATAAGTGTTTTTTTTCTTTGGGTCTGATATACTAATAAGTGTTGAAAATAGGTTTTGATGAATATAATAAAGGCTTATTTGCATATTTATCCCTTGATTTATAGGTTTTTTCTTACTTTGCCCCCTCACATTTATTTGTCTTATATAACTCCTTGAACTTTTATATCGTTTCTCATATTGTCTGATTCCGTCAACTCCGTTAACACCACCGTTAGAAATGTCGACGTGGAAGGGTATTTTGTCATTTCAGCCGTAAAATATATTTAAAACAATATTTAAATAATAAAACTTTAAATTAAAATAATATTTTAAAAATAAAATCTTTACAATTCAATTCAATTAAAAAAAAAAAAAAAAAACCAAACCCCTCCCTCCCTACTCACTGCGCAGGCCGGCCACCCCTCCCTCTCCACCCACTGCACATGCCCTTCTCTCTCTCTCTCTCTCTCTCTCTCTCTCTCTCTCTCTCTCTCTCTCTCTCTCTCTCCCCTGCACATGCCAGCCACACCTACCCAGCCCCAACTCCACGCAACCAAGCCCCAGCCCCGCCCCACCCAGCCTAACTCCGCCCAACCTCACCCTCCCCCAATCTGCTCTGCCCTCGATCTGCCCCACATAGCCCAGCCACGCCCAGCCTTAGCTCGGCCCAACCTTTCCCTTACCTAGCCCCAGCCTCACCCTACCCATCCCCATCCCAGCCCAGCCCCGCCCTCACTGTGCCCTGATTCGCTCCACGCAGCCCCGCCCTCACTCTGCCCTGATCCGCCCCACGCAGCCCAGCCCCAGCTCGACCCACTCCCATCCAACCCCTCCCCCTCCTCCTTCGCCTCCCCCCCAAGCCCTACCTCAAACCCACAATCTAGAGAAATTTTTCTTTTTTAATTAAAGGTTTTTATTTAATTAAAATTTCAAGTTTATATTTTTAAATATAAAAAATGTGGGAGGGTTGCCAACATGGCATATTGGGTCCCACAAATTACCACATAGCATAAACATGACAAAGATTGGTCCTTTGTGGCTGAAAAGATGAAATTATCCCGCCACGTAGATGCCACCCACGTCAGCATTTCTAATGGTGGTGTTGACGAAGTTAACGGAATCGGGCAATGTGGGAAACGGCATAGAAGGTTATACGAGACAAATAAATGTGAGGGGACAAAGTGAGAAAAAACCTCTAAGTCAGGGGGTAAATGTGCAAATAAACCTATAATAAATAAGCTTTTCTAAAGAGGATGTTTGCAATTGTATAGAATCATGTCATTCTATATATAGCCACAAAAAACCACTTCGAATTTTGCTTGGCAAAAAACCCAAAGTCAGCCCTGAGCATACAACAATGAGGAGATCGCTTTGAGCCCCCAAATTTCAGGACCAAGTTGTATATATAGCCCTCAATCTATATATTATGTTAGGTCTATGTAATGTGAAAATGTTATATGAACTAGGGGTGCGAATGGGTCGATTTTACAGGCCATTACCTACCAACCGACTCATTATCGGCCAGTCGATAATCTACCAACAATCGACCCACCAAGTTGGGTTGATAATACCAACCAACCCATCAAAGTTGGTTCATATGTTGGTTTTGAAATTGATCCAATGTTAGTCTAATAATTTCAACCGACCCACCTATATCGACATTATCTGCAACTGACTCGCAACCAACCCACAATGGGTGGGTTGGTTGTTGGTTGTCAGAAATGGCCTTATCGGCCTTGTCGGGTCGGGTTGATTGTTTGGTCGTTATGCAACCGACCTGACCCATTCCCACCTCTTTATATCTCTTGTCAATGTCGGGAGAGAAATAACAAATCACCTAGCTATTAGTTTAGTAATATTCCGATTTTTCTTTCCCCAAAATAAAAAAGAAAAAAGAAAAAAATAATAAAAATAACTCAATTCAAAGAAATCCATCTATTCATTAAATCCACATCCCAAATACCCAATTAACTTAATCAAATAAAATAAAAATTATTTCATCAGAAATTCAGAAGCAATATATCCTGATGAAATCCTGTGATTAGGTGTACAAAATCCAAAAAGGTATACCAAGTGAATCGAGGTAACATTTTCCAGATTTGGATCTTATTTTTTGTTTCAGAAAATGTGTATTTGGGTTTTTGAATCCTAATCAGAAAATGTGTATTTGGATCTTATTTTTGTTTGGAGCTTTTTTTTTTTTTTTACAGAAAATTTATAATTGGGAGATTTTATTTCAGAAAATGTGTATTTGGGTTTTCAGTATGCAATCCTGATTAGGTGTACAAAATCCAAAAATGTATACCAAGTGAATCGAGTAACATTTTCCAGATTTTTTTCCTTCGAAAAGAAAATATAATAAAACACCTTCCTTATTTTATTTTCTTCCTCCCCTATAAATACATTCTCAATACCAAGCCATGTGTCCGTCAGAATTTCAGTTCCAATTGAAATACTAAATTAACAAATAAATCAAAAATATTGGTCGATCTTAAGAATGAAGAACACTAAGCTCTCCCCTAGAACCATCACCGGTTGCACTCAGCTTGTTCTCCTCGTTTTTGCATCAGGTAAATTGATCAACCCACTTAATGGTCAACAATGTAGACGAACATAGAAGAAAAGGATATTTAGGGGGATATTGAAACCTCACTTCTAATAAACCGGGTTACATTTGATGTTGCAAAATGCATGTTTTACAACTCAATCTTGGTCCCTTTAATCCAACCTCATTTTTGTTGCACCTAATTAGATTTCGGACTAAATTAAAATTTTAGATTAAAGTCTACAAAATACCTCAAGTCCAATTGAGCCAAACCAGTCACCACGGGACATCATGCTTTAAATACATATATAATCATGTCCTATGTTGTACATTAGCATCGATCTCTTATTTGATCAAGTTAACTTATTGTATATCTGTATGTCATGCAAACATATTTAATCGTAGAAAATTTATACTCTAATAGTGAAATTCACTGTATTAACTTTCAAAAATGAAATAATCATTTGTATGTCATGTATTTTTGCCATGTGTATGTAGACATTGATGTTATATAAGTGGTAACATATGTTGCAGTTGCAGTTGCAGTAATGGGGGTGGTGTTGGTGAAGGCAGATACATGCGAAGAAGTGTTGGGTTCTTGTAACGCTGTGGACTGCAACGGAGTGTGCACTTCAAAACATGCTGGTGGGAGGGGAGCGTGTGGGCCGGATGTGACATGCCACTGCTATTACGAGTGTCCGCCACCAAAACGAAACTGCAATAATGGGTTGGGCACTTGCAGCCAAGATTGCGGCCAAGAGTGTTGTAATCGGAACTGTGCAGCCAAATACACTAATGGTATTGGCATTTGTGCCAGTCTTGGAGCTGGAGCTCAACTGTGTCAATGCCAATATACCTGTTAATTACAAATTAATGTCATGAATAATAAATATATTCTTAATTCCTTGTCTAGATTTTATATGCTGACGGATGAATTAAACTAATTAAGGAGAATTAATTATGTTTTTTTTATTAATCAACCGTCATTTATGCAGTTTTGAACTTATTTTATCGGAGACGATTGAATGTCATTCACTAAACTAACTAAATAGTTATTAATAGCATTAAAGTGTATTCCATGTGTTTGAAATTTTTTATTTTTTCATCAATCGACTCTCTAAACTGTCACAAATGGGTTGGTGTTGGGCTTCTGCATGCGTCTGTACAGCCCGCTAAAAAATGGGCTTGGTCTAGAAAAAATTTTGTTTGAACTGTTCTTTCTAATTAAAACAACACAGTTTTTGGTCTGCAAATAGTCATGTCTTTTCTTAACAGTCACATTTTCATCTATAAACACAGTTCATTGTGGCTTGTGTTCAACCATCTCTCTTTTGCTCTATTAAATCTATATTTTTAAGAAAGTTCTACATATTCTTAATTTGACTCGTATAGTTTGGGATACTACTATACCATAAGAGTGAAATCGTTGTATTTGGGAGACAACTACCATTAAACCATAAAAACCAGTGTAGGCGTAATTTATCTTATGAACATAGACTAGTTAGTTTATGTTGTTTTGCACGTCTAGACTTTATTATTAAAGATAACATAGTTCTCTTCACGCGGTTGAAAAACCTATAATTAAGTTAAAATTTCATTCTCAAAAGCCCAACATTGTTTTTATGATCGAAAATAAAAGCCTTAACCTCTAACAATTATACCCAAAAAAAAAAAAAACCCCACTTCAAGTTCTGCTCAGGTCTTAACTTCTAATAATCATATCCAAAATTATTTGTAATGATTTTTATGAGTATCTACTGAAAAGAAAAATAAATGTAAATATATATAATACGTTAAGGGCATCATTTTTATGATTCGTCCGAAGCTCCTGAAATATCAGGGACAAGCTGGACATTAAACAAAAAAAAAAAAAAACCTTTCGCATCTCTCTTTCCTTTCTGGATTTTGCAGTAGCTTGCTAAATTATTAGCATTTAATAGAGGAAATTAATGTAGAATCATCCTCGATCTCATAATATTTTTTCCCAGTATGCAATCCAGAAAAGGTGTACAAAATCCAAAAAGGTATACAAAGTGTAATTGAGGTAACATTTCCACTTCCAGCCTGAATAAGCTAGCAGTTTTACTACACCTTCCTTCTGAAAAGAAAAAAAAATAAAAAAAACTTTTTCATTTATTTTTTCTTCCTCCCCTATAAATACATTCCTAATACCAAGCCATGTCTTCATCAGAATTTCAGCTGAAATACAGAACAAATAAAAACAGTTATTGGTCTTAAGAATGAAGAACACCAAGCTATCCCCGAGAACATTCACATGCTGCGCTCAGCTTCTTCTCCTTGTCTTTGCATCAGGTAAATTGATCAACCCACTTCATGGTCAACAATGTAGACGAACATAGAAGAAAAGGATATTTAGGGGGAAATTGATACCTCACTTCTAATAAATCCGGGTTACATTTGATGTTGCAAAATGTTTTACAACCCAATCTCTGTCCCTTTTATCCAACCTCATTTTTGTTGCACCTAATAAGATTTCGGACTGAATTAGAATTTTAGATGAAAGTCTACCAAAATACCTCAGCCCAATTGACCCAAACCGAAACATGAGTCAGTGAGTCACCTCGACATCATGCCTTAAATACATGTATAACCATCCTATATTTGTTGTACATTAGCATCTCTTATTTGATCGAGTTAATCTATAATATGTCTGTATGTCATGCAAACACATTTGGTCATAAAAAATCTATGTACACTCTAATAGTGAAACTCGCCGTTAACTTTCAAAAATTAAAAACGTATTTGTATGTCATGTATTTTTGACATGTTTACGTAGACATTGATCTTATATAAGTGGTGACATATGTTGCAGTTGCAGTAATGGGGGTGGTGTTAGTGAAGGCAGATATATGCGTAGAAGTGGAGGGTTCTTGTAACTTTATGGACTGCAACGGAGTGTGCACTTCAAAACATCCTGGTGGGAGGGGAGCGTGTGAGCAGAACGCGCCGGGGGTTGTGACATGCCACTGCTATTACGAGTGTCCGCCACCACAACGAAACTGCAATGCAGGCTTGGGCACTTGCAGCCAAGACTGCGGCCAACAGTGTTGTGATCGAAACTGTGCAGCCAAATATACTAATGGTATTGGCATTTGTGCAAGTCTTGGGGCTATAGCTCGATTGTGTCAATGCCAATATACCTGTTAATTTCAAATGTGATGAATAATTAATTCCAAGGATATAATAATAATAATAATAATAAATATGATGACTGGTGAATCAAACTAATTAAGGAATATTAATTGTGTTTTTTTTATTAATCAACCGTCATTTATGCAATTTTGAACTCATAACCTCCTCGGACAAAAAGTATCATTCACTAAATCAAATAGTTTTCGCCATAAGTGTATGTCTTCAGTTTGTTTGAAACTTTTTATGTTTTCATTGATGGACTCTATAGAACGTTACAAATGGGTTGGTATTGGGCTTCTGCCTGCGTCTGTACAGCCCGCTAGAAAATGGGGATGGTCCAGAAAAAGTTTTGTTTGAAGTGTAAAGTGTTCTAACTGTCTAATTGAAACAACACGGTCTTCGCCTTCAAATAGTCAATTCTTTTCTTAACAGTCACATTTTCATCTATAAACACGGTTCATTCGCTAGTAAATTTCAATTTCTTTCATTGTGGCTTGTGTTCAACCATCTTCTGCTCTATTAAATCTATATCTTTAAGAAAGTTCTACATATTCTTAATTTGTGACTCATATGATTTGGCGTATTACTATATCATAATGCCATATTTACTAATCCCTAATCAAATTAGGATAAATTGAATTGATAAGGAATTTGAGGAGCAATAGATTCTCATTGAAGCTGTTTATTAAATTATCTAGAATCAGAGTAGAAATTATATTATGTGGACATTTGATTACTAAAATGTCCTTGTAGTAAATAAATAATTTTATATACTAGTTAATAATGTGAAAGTATAATGAGAAAAAAAAAAAATTGAATTCTTCCAAAATAAGGAATCAGAATACCACATCTCACCCAAGAATCCAATTCCTCCAAAATAAGGAATTGAATTCGTGATATCATGTAGGCTCCACTTGTCTTTTTATTTCCATATAATTAGTAAACACAGGAATCGGAATCCAACTCCTTATTTTGGAGAAATTGAATTATGATTCCGGATTAGTAAACATGCCATAAGAATGAAATATATTGTCATATTTGGGAGACAACCACCATTAAACCATAAACACCAGTGTGGGAGTAATTTATCTTACAAACATGGACTAGCTAGTTTAACATTGTTTTGCACGTTTTACACTTTATTATTAAAGATAACATAGTTCTCTTCACATGTTTAAAAAGCCTATCATTAAGTTAAAACCTCATTCTCAAAAGCCCAAAATTGTTTTTACAATTGAAAACAAAAAAAAAGCCTTAACCTCTAACAATCATACCCAAAATTGTTTATAACGATTTTTATGAGCACCTATTGAAAAGAAAAATAAATGTGAGGGATCCCTTATTTAATACTAAATGAGGGATCCCCCTGTGAGACCCACATGAGTGATTTTGTGTCGATTCGAATTGTTCATTTTTTACATCTCCATTGATAGATCATTCTTGCAAAAAATCGACCAAATCGGAAATCATTTACCTATCTAACTTTGATCAAATAAATAAACGGTTTCATCGAAAATATTTGGTTCATTTATTTGTCCAATTGACCCAAACTAAGACATGATGGGCTGCACATCACTCTCACATTTAGTTTAGTGCCAACCTATCATGTCCTAGATACATAATTATGTCGGATTCAGATCCTCTAGTTGTTTTTGCTAATTGACTTTTAATTATAACCATATATTTATTACCTAAGAGTATGAAGAAAATGATGAAATGAATTCGTAGCAGTTTTTTTGGTATAAATAGAGTTAAAAAACCTTTGAATTTATATTACATGATTAGAATTAAAACAAATAGAAACAAGATAAGGAGAGAATTCAAATCCAATTAATTATGTCTTATATTGTACGTTATCATCTCATGTTTACCCTATTTGGTGCCTAATTAGTACTATAGGAATTGTATTGTTGGTGAAGGCAGAAATATGCCACGAATTGGAGGGTTGGTGTCATGGCATGGATTGCAACGCAGTGTGCAACTCAAAACATCCAGGTGGGAAGGGGTCGTGTGAGCAAAACGCATGCCGGGGGTTGTGACATATATGCCACTGCTATTATGAGTGCGGTTCTCCTCCGTCGCCACCAAAACGAAACTGCAATGCAGGCTTGGGCACTTTCAGTTTCCACGGTGTTGTGATCAAAATTGTGCAGCCAAATATCCTAATGGTATTGGAATTTGCGCAGCGCTTGGGGCTGGAGCTGCATTGTGTCAATGTCATTATTCCTGTTAAGTAGAAATATTTTTAATAATTACAAACATCATAATAATAATAATAAAATATATATCCTTGATTCCTTGTTTGAAAATGAAATGGAAAGGTTCCGACAGGGTGGGTGGGAGGGGAGGGTAATGGGGTGAGGGTGGGGGTGAGGGTGAGGGTGGGGAAAGCGATTGGGGTACATGTAGAAGCTCCCTTCTAAATGTTATAGCCCAAGTTTTCAGGCCTCAACCTGCCCATGATTAGTTCTTTGGGCCTTGGGTTGTCATTTCAAAAAAAACAACAAAAACAAAAAAAGTAGGAAATAATAAAAAGAGGGGTAATTCCGTAATTCACAAGTGAGCATACTATTTTTATTTTTTAAATCTAATATTAGCAATACCCTAGTGAAAGTACATATGACATTTCTTATATATATTGGTTGACAAAAGAGCTCTATAGTATATATAACATATTTTATATTTTTTGGAAAATAAAATAATTAATTCCAAATATTTTTATAAGAATTGTTATTAAAATAGAAAAGTCTAGAAAATAGAAACTCAAAAGACAACAAAAGGGCTCAAGCCAATTTTTACAACGAGCAATAACCTCGAGCTGTTTTTAAGAGAAGAAAATAGACTCGAGTTGTTTTGGACAGCGAAAAATAGGCTGGGCTATTTTAGACAGAGAGCACAAAATAATAGTGATAAGAGATTGATTTAATTCTCAACAAACAATAGTACCAAAAAGACCATCAGAAGAGCTTCAAGGAAGAAGTCGTTGTACATGAGCAGTATTCGATGTTTTTTGTTTTTGTTTTAGTTTTAGTTTCTTTTTTTTTTAAATTAGGAGATAATTATTTTATGAATCGAGTTAACAGGGGTTAAGTTGCTGTTAAGTAGTGTGAAGTGGAAGACACGTGTCAAATAATTAGCAAAGGAACATGAAGGGGATAACATATGTAAGCCCGACTATAGGGGGTGTGCACAAATATCACCTATAAAAAAAGGTTTATAATTAACCACCTATACTTTTACATAGATGACAATGTTGCACATACTGTTACATTTTCTATTAAATTTGAAATTTTTTTTCCAAATTCTCATTTTGTCCATGAGTACAATTAAAAAAGTAAAATTTATTTTAGAAACTATTTCTAAAATCTAATTATAAGAAAACTAATTAAAAACTCAAAAAAAATAATAAAAAAAAGATATACCCACCCAAAAAAATCACACCGCACCCACGTACCTATAACCGTTGGCGGCTCTTCTTTCTAGCGCAAGCCCACCTAGCAGCCAGTCATCCTCCTCTTTCTTTCTCCATATCCCTCTCTTTCTTTCTCTTTCTCTTTTTTTTCTCCCTCTCTTTCTCACTCTTTCTCTCATTCCCTTTCTTCCCCTCTCCTTCTCTTTGCCGGTGCTACCATCTCTACCCAGTCGCCGGCCAACCTCAAAGCTCATACTTTGACATAGTCGCCGACCTCCAGGTAGGTCGCTCAGATCTGGGCAGATGAGAGAGAGAGAGAGAGAGAGAGAGAGAGAGAGAGAGAGAGAGAGAGAGAGAGAGAGAGAGAGAGAGCTAGGGCTAACATGCCGGCAGCTGGGTAGTTGGGGTGGGGTGGTTAGCCGAAAAGAGGAGCCGTCGGTGGTAGGGCCAACAGCTGAGAGGGTGGGGTGGGGGATTTGTTAATTTTTCATTTTTTTAGTTTTTTAATTAAACATTAATATTTTAGATATATTCATTAAATAAGTATTAGTGGGTCAAGTGAGCAAATTAGGAGGGTGTATCTAAATTTTTTAAAAAAAATTCTTAAATGCTCTATGACATGAATTGACTAAAAAACCCTTGAAGTTAATAGAATTTTTCACAGAAATAAACGGTAGTGGTAGATTGTCACCTATAGAAAATATTGGGTGGCAAAAGGTCAAAAAAAAAAATTTATGGGTGGCATTTGTGTACACCTCTTATAATCTGGGTGATATTAGTGCAAAAAAAACCTATATTATACTATATGGCCTTTATGATCATGATAATGATATTGCCATTTACCAAAGAGTATCACCATCAGAATCATTTATTTGCAACTGTTACATAGTTACATGATAATTACAGAGGTCTTAACTCTTAACTCATGATGTTAAAAGTTAGGCTCATGAGCTCATCCTTAATTTGAAAAACTAATATTAATGCGTAGAGCAGTGACCAGACTGGAGTTGTATTGTGGGGGCCAGAATATTAATTGCCCTACTTTTTTGATAGAATCATGTTCCCCGTTGGGTGGTAATGATTTGGATTGAACTATATTTATTTGTATTATATTGGATTAATATTATACTATATACTAAAAAAATTAAATAACGCTTAAATCAGGTTATATTGGATTACTGCAACCGACCGACTATCAAAACCACCGATTATGTAAAATTTATTTTATTTATTAACAAATTTGGTAGGAAACGTAATATTTCTGCAAATTATATATTGGACATGAGTTTTTCCTTCTTCTTCATCATTGGACATGGGTTTGAAGAGAAAGAACTTGAACCAAGATAAGACTAAGGATTGTTGTTGACTTGTTGTAATGGGGAAGGTCAATTTTATGGAAAAATAAAAAGGGTACGGTAGAGATTGAACTAAATGTAGTTTCTCAAAGAAAAATCATTAATCCATGAAATTGGTGAAGTCAAAGATAATATGGCATTAAAAAGTAGGTTTTGGTTTCCGAAAAGAGAGTCAACATTTTAACGCATTCCTTTATTTTTTCATATTATACTTCCTACTTTTCATTACTAGTAATTACTACCTACACATAATTATAGAATCAAATATGAGTAATAACTGATTGAATTTTCAACTCCCCTTTTAAAATCTCTATCAAATCCCTCTTAGCTCCATCTCTCCCATTTCACACAATTATACTCATCTCTCTCTCTCTCTCTCTCTCTCTCTCTCTCTCTCAAACATGGGTGATGATGAAGAACTATGCAACACAAGGCTCCAACTTGGACTTGGTGTGGGTGATCAATTATATGCTCCAAGGCAAGAGATCAGGAAGAATAAGGAAAGGCCTAATTTGGTTTGCTTAGACCTCTCATTTGCGCTATGCCCAAAAGAGGAGGTTGCTGCTAATAACTTGGATAATGATCACATGGAAAATGGATCGAGTGTGAAGACATTAATCGACGAAGACAACAAAGAATACACGAATGATAGGAAAAGTAGTGATCATACCAATAACATGAGCATGATGAACACCAACAAAAATGGTGCAAGAAAGAAACTGAGGCTCACAAAAGAGCAATCCACCTTGCTAGAAGACAGCTTCAAGCGCCATATCACCCTTAATCCGGTATGTGTATATATATATATATATATATAATGTTAGTGTTGGGTCTATATAAGAGTATTGCTATTGCGACCGATCTCAACTGACTATGTTGTGTATCATCTCTCTAATAGAGATATAATTTACCTATGTAGGTCCCTTATATAAGTGAGTTTTATCTTTATTAGAAAGATGATACACAAGATAATCAGTTGATCAGATAATAGTTTTATTCGGATGTCAGACTCTCTCCCTCATAAACCCAATTTTATAGACTAATAATGATGATATACATGTGAAATTGTGAAGACTTGCTTTGTGAAATATACATTATATTTCAATATATTTCTTATTTATTTATTTATTATGATTTGGTTGTTAATTAATATTTGGACTAATTTATGCAGGCCCAGAAAGAGGCACTTGCTGAGCAATTAAATCTGAAGCCAAGACAGGTTGAAGTCTGGTTTCAGAACAGAAGAGCAAGGTGACCATCCGATATATGCTTATTTGTTTTTTGGGCTTTAAAAAATATAATAAAGAAATCACTTACATAAGCCTATTAAACAAATTTTTTCTGAACAAATTTAGTAAACAAACTTTTTTCATCCATATTAAAGAAAAATATATTATTTTGTGAGACGATAACTATGTGACCCATGTCATGATTGAAATATGAGTTAAAGATAGGAGATACAAGCTCTCGACTGAGAATTTGACCACATATTGATCTTTTCTACTAGACCTATTTATATTGGTTATTTACAAAAAAAAAAAAAAAAACAGAGTGAGTCACACACACATTAATTAAGTGATATCTATGTATGAATAGCAGGACAAAGTTGAAGCAAACAGAAGTGGACTGTGAATTCTTGAAGAAATGCTGCGAGAGTCTGAGTGACGATAATCGAAGGTTGAGGAAGGAGCTGCAGGAGCTAAAATCATCACCTGCATTGTGCAATAATTTTCAGACAATCCCAAAGGCCACAATGCTCATGACTATGTGCCCATCTTGTGAGAAAATGGTAAAAGCTAATCATCATCATAAAGAAGAAGCTGCAAAAAAGTAGGGAATCTCAATGTGGTTCGAAAGAGCAATAAATTGGAGAACGGCTTTGACGGTACAAATTTAGGCAAATTCCATGGATTAGACTTGAGAGATCATTGTCATAGCCATAGCCATATACAAATAGGTGCAAGAATTATGCAACAAATTATTGAGGATCATGTCGATCAATCTCAACAACTACCCACATGACTAAACTGAACAATTATATATGTTTGCAATGGTTCTACTAATTATAGAAAAAAAAAAAAAAAAAAAAAAAAAAAACAGAAAAAAAGTAGGGTAGCTAGCTAGAAAAAGAATTGATGTTATGTTATAATAATCCTTTACAAGGATTTATTTGATTTGACCCAATTGGTGACTATGCATGCACTACTCTTGGATTTTGACTGAGTTTATTTTCTCACTGAAGGCATAAATCTTTCTATTGTTACATATGTTTACTTGTGCATATGTTCGTATTATGTATGAAGATCTCAATTTTTCTAGTCGTTGATCAAGGAAACACTGCAAACATGTCTCTTTTAATCTATCTTCTTTTCTTTTATGGTATTTAAGTTTCAATTTGAACTGTTAAGAAATGTTTATCCGACTTCCACTATGATCAAGTTAGCTATGTAATCACATTATTCTTTTAATTACTTCGCCATACATAAAAATGTGCACATGCATAAATAGATTAACAATGAGGACTGGGAGCATCTCCAACATCCTCTCTATCTTGGCTTCTTAGTTAATTTGGAGAAAATGTTGAAAAAATGTATGCTTCAGCAATCTCTCTAAAAGATTTTCCATTTTAGTAAACCACTTTTTGGATCTCTATATTTGAGGAGTGATAAAGGCTCTCTATTCTCTTTTCTAAAAATAAAAAAACTACATTTTAAGTTGCTCTCTATATCCTTTCAAGTATATTAAGTCTTTATCTTAATTTAAAAAATAATTAAATATTCAAGACTAACTATATTAGAGAGTATTGCTGGAGCAGCTAGTCACTTAATATTTAGCTATTTTGACTAAATATTCAAGACTAACTATATTAAAAAGTGGCTAGCTAAAATAATATTTAGCTATTTTGACTAAAACTTAGCTAAAAGATAGAGCATTACTTAAGACAGAAATTTTCCTGCAGGACGTCCGTTTTTTAACTAAAGGATGGACGCATATATTTTATGGTTTTTTTTTTTCACCATTTGATCTTAAATTTGGTAGAATTTAATTATTTAGGGTAAAAATCATCACTCAAGACCCATTCCTTGGTTTTAACTCTCATGATTTTGAGTTCTAGCTCCTTGGTTAGAAGTTAGGTTTTAACTCTCGAGTTTTGGGCGGTATCGAGAGTTAAAACCTAAAATATAACTTTAAACAATCAATCTATACTTTAAATATATAACTATTTACCTTCACATGTTGAACCCTGAAAAAAAGTAGCCTAAAAATTGACAAAATATCATAAAAATACACATATCCGTTCTTTAATTAATTTGTGTTTCTTGAGAATTTGTGTTACTTGAGATGCTCTAAGATTTTAATTAATTAGGCATAAATTTTGGGATTGATAGGCGCAAGTAATGAGAAAAACTTTTATATGCTTGGCGCATTGTGTTAGACTCTTGCAATAGTGGGTGTGGGGATTATAGTGTAATTGCAATATACTATAGTTGCATCTTCTTTGTCGATCGACTGTTGTAAATCATTTTATCCTTTAAGTTTTAAAACCGACATGCTAAATATTATGAGAATATTGAAAGAGACTCATGATCTAAGTGTCTCATTATTATTCTACCATCTAACTTATGCCTTAAAGGATGTGCCAAACCAAAGTATTCAATGTAACAGTTTCATTAGAGTACCCAACAGCAAAAGCATTTGTATATCCCAAACCTACTTTGAGAAAAACTACTCTAGTGAAGACAAAATAAACAATAATAAAGGAAGTGACGGAGAAATCCTCGACACTAAAGAGCTCTCTGTATGTTAAAATCTAAATAAATAAAGTTCTGCTCAAGCATTTAATACTACTTTATACGTGTTTTTGTCCTCGAAAAAAACTGCAGCTAGCTTTAATGACAGTCTCTAGGAAGCTTTATGTGTCTAGCCTTTACTCCCCATTAAATTGGTAAGTATAACTTGTGCTCCCTCCCTCTTACCAAAACGTGATGGTAGTAGAATAATAAATTTTTGTAGTAAGAAATGAAATAATTGAAGAAAAAGGAAGTTATACATGACGTTCACCAATATTAAGTGAATATATATATATACAAGAATGTTATAAAATTAACTAGTTAGTAAGTTAATACAAAGCTAACCACTATGTTGGGCCCATCACACAATGTAATCTCAAAATCTGAACTGTCTATTTTTTAGGCCCTACTTCAAAGATCATCTCTGTAAAAAAATCTCCAAATTCAGAAATCATTTAGTCATTTGATTATAGCAACAACTATTTATATGCTTTTATCGAAAACACTGATCGTCTATTTATTTGATCTCAATTAGATGACTAAATGATTTCCGATTTAGTTGATTTTTTGTAATGATGATCTTTGAAGTATAACCTAAATAATGAACGGTTCAGATTATGAGATTAGTTATGTGGTGGTCTCAAAAGCATGGTTAGTTTCGTATTAACTTGCTAACTAGTCAGTTTTAAAGCACTCCTATATATATATTTATAGCAAAATAGTTTGATTGATAAAGAATATTATTCATAATTTGGTTGTAAAGGTTATAGTATGGACATCCATAATTTTTATGGATAAATCCACCATGAGGATTTAGACCAATCGCATGCTTACACGAGGCGTGACAAGGGTCCCATGTGGCATGTTGACTTTTCAACGGCTGACCCAATCACCACATCATATCTACGTCATGACCCGTGACCTAACCAATGACGGCACTGCTTCCACCAGCACTAGTACCCTACATTTCCCTTTAGTTAATTAAGGATAACAATCACCAAATTGAGCACGATCTAGACCATTCTACCGGCATCGCAAGGCAACTTGCACGGTTAGTTCGATTTGACTGTGCGAGGTACTTGCCCAACCCGATCACTTAGGACTTTACTTCATTATGATGTTAACGGTCCGCGGTGAGTGATATGGCTCGGATCGGATCTATCCTGGGTGTCGTACCAAGTAACTCGCCATTCCAGAATATTAGGATATTATTCAAGATACACTTAGCCTATGACCTGGCATCTTACACCATTTGACGATTGAATTTTGGCTCCACCAACTCCCACAAAAGCATGCTTACGTTAAATTCTGCTTTCCTGGGTGGTTGTGCATATTACTATTCTAAGCTGGTGACGTGTCCTTATTTCCACCTCTCATCAACATGCAGGTAAATATTTTTTTTGCCTCTACTTTGCCTATATATTGAACCCTCTCAGCACATGATAAGGGGTCACAACCTAAACACTTACACAAAACTCTTTGAGAGAATACCCAAAAGCACTTGATTGACTTAACCATCGGAGTACAGTTGGCTAATACCATATCGATGCTACTTCCGGTGACTTCTTGTTTATGCATGTTACTTCCATTGAAGCTTTCAGCAAGATAGTTCATCCAGACCCTTGAGACCATCTACAGAGAAGCTAGTCCAAACAGAAGACTTAGTCAAGTGTTGCATTTACTCACCCAATTTTGCATCAACACATAACATGCATACACACTTTTGATTGTTGGATATGACAGATATATTTACTTTTTCATAAGGTATAAATTTGTGGCCGTCTGATTTGTGTGTATGCAGTACGGATGTGTGTGCCAAAGAAAGCCTCTAGTTTGATATGTAAAATAGCAACGTACCCAATTACAAGATTAAATACACGACGAGATTTGCGCTAGTCATTAATCAGCAATCACCATGATGTGGGTTGTGTGCTAAATATGCAGGGGTGGCCACCAAACCCAAGATCATTTACCATCATGCCAATCCCATTCAATTTTTTGTCATATCATTATCTTTAAGCTCTTAAGTGATCATAAGGTAAAAGCCCTCTTAAAGATGTTAAAGTTCCTAAATTTTTTCCAATTTTTTCCTCTTTTCTTTGATTTTTTTTCCCATGAAGGTAAAAGCTCTTGAGTGATCATAAAATAAAGGATAATGCCTTTGAGACTTTCCCAAGTGACCATATTTAGTTGACTATATGAGACGTCATCTGATGTATAGTCAGCTTTTAATGGTGGTCCTAAAACCTGACCATATATAAGTTGACACCTCATATAGTCCGCTAAATATGATCAGTTGAGAAAGTCTCAATAGCATTACCCTAAGGTAAAGGCCCTCTTAAGTGATAATTATCTGCAAGCTAAATCTGTAAGTGCATTTGCAACCTAAAATCTGCATCAGCAACCTAAAATCTGCATTTACAACCTAAAATAGGCATCAGCAACCTAAAACATGTCATTTGCAACCTAAAATAGGCATCAACAAGCTAAAAAGATGCATCTTCAACCTAAAAATATGCAAATGCAAATGCAGATCCACTGAGCACTCAGAAGACTACTGAGCGCTAGGTAGTATATTTTTTTGTGTTGGCGCGAGCGTACATGGAGATATTGGGCTGGAACTTACGTTTTTAATTGACTGGGTTTGCAGTTTAAAATTTTTCAAAAACAAAAATTTGGAGTGATTTATTAAAAAAATAATGGTTCTATTAATACTTCTCATTACTTTTTATGCCCCTTTCAATATTCTTTTCAACAAAATAAGCATTTAACCCACCTTTTTAACATTTAAAAAAACTAAATGTTAAAAAGGAGGGTAAAATGGTCAACTCTGCCTTTTCTTTGGCGGCCTCTCTCTCTCTCTCTCTCTCTCTCTCTCTCTCTCTCTCTCTCTCTCTCTCTCTTTTTCTTTGGATTACTAGGGTGGTAGGTGAGGTCGTCCGCCACCCTAGTGCTTGGGTGAGAGAGCACCTCTCTTTCTCTAAAGAGAAATGATGTTGCAGGGGATGGGAAAGCAAGGAAACAGAGTTAGGGAGGAGTAGTCCCTGGTGGGGAGGCGATCTTGGCAAGCCACTAGAGGAGGAGAGTTTCTCTTTATTTATTTCTACAAAAAAGGGTTTTTAGTTTTACAAAAATTATTCTACAAAAAAAGTTTTACAAAAATTAAAGGGAGTATGATGACTAAACAAGGAGGGGGTTTTTACCAAATTAGGGACTTTTTTTGCCCCTACACCTGATGCCCCGAGTTTGAATTCACCTTCCGCAGTTTGAATAAGAAAAACTACTCCTATCAAATCAAACTGGATACCACGGATATTGTTCGCTTCCTTTGAAATAGTGCACTACCAATTTTTTTATTTTTATTTTTATTTTGATATCTTTATTTTTGGATTGGTAAAGTAGAGAAACCGAAGTCCACCCTATAATCATTTCAATAATGTGTTTGACTCTTGTTTGGTAATTACGAAGTTTAAAAAGGGGCAACCTGACCAAACCGTACGTTGAAAAGGAATTCTCCACATATGATTCTATATTTGAACCCCATGTTTGATGGTAAGCATGGAGTTTGGTGCCTTGAGCTTCAAGCAACTGTAGAATTCCATTGAAATCTTGTAAGATATGGTCAGCTGGAAAAAGAAGCAGAAGTGAAGAAGGAAGACCAGGAAATAAGTAGACTCTCATAACAATCATTAGAAAATTTCTCATTACCTGCTACATCTGTTCTTTTACCCAAAATAAAGAAAAGAAAAGTGGAAAGTAATAATAAACAAAAGGTGCAAGACTTGACCATTGTTACATGAGATCATCACAAACTTTTGTTAGTATAATCCACACCATCCAGGGTAACCTTTGGATGTTTACATATGTAAAGACATGACACGAGCACCCTTTCATTGTACATTGATTTGGATTCAACATAGTATTAGAAAAGGTGTATCATAAAGATGGGTCGAGTTCATATTGGAAGAGTTGAAAGTCTCCGGGTCTAGAAGGTTAGCATAGTCTCACATCGCCAAGGTGCTTTTTGGATGCATGGTGTATAAATACATGGATACCTTTTCTTATAAGTCGGTTTTCGAGAATGAGTTCTACCCATAAGTTTAACACTTTCGTAGTCATCCAAAGAGAAACATATATTCTATATGTATAAAGTAATTAGTCTGTATTAAATTTGGAAAAGCCTATGAAATGTTACCCTTTGGTTTGGTCTGCTGAAAGACCAGTGTGGCGTAGATAAGCTCATTCCATGCATCTGGGACCCCAGGAAGACACCAATGGCTGCAGTCTTGCTTCCTTGTGGAAACTTTTTTACCAGCAGTTGCATTCTTGCTGTAGATTGATGGATGGCCATCCTTGCGGAAATTGGTCAACCCTGTCACATTCAGTACTTTCACTGGAACTCGCATTTCTTTGATTTCTTCATCCACTATCTTCATTTTCAACGGATAGCTATTGAGTATGGCCCCACTGAAGGCGGGTTCTTTTTCCCCATTGCATGACCCACCTGAATCCCAATCTCCACCTCTGCTTTCAAGAGTTTGGAGTGAGAACATAGATAAATCAAACACTTACCCATAATGAATAAATTATATATTATTTCTGATCAAGTCAAAAACTTTATCCCAGACTTTGGTTCTGTTTCTCACTACAGCAATTTCAAGTGGAAGGACCTCCAAAATCAACCACCACCCTTCACTCCACCAAAAGATAAACAAGAAAATTCTTCAATCATCTTTTAATCTTCTCTAATTGAGATTTTCACAAAGAATGTTTCCTAACACACAAAAGGAAAATTACTATAAAACTCTCTTCCAGTTGTCTCACAGGAACTGAACAAAGATATGAAAAGAGAAAGAAGGATTAAACAGTTGAAATATACCTGAAATGGGAAGAAGAGTATCCACGATAGAAAACCAACTGCTTTGATGGATTCACATTATGATCAACCCAGTTACCCCAGGTCCTCAGAGCCCTCCTATAGGCCTCAGATGAATCAAACTTTGGATACAGATGATCTCCCTCTTTATAGTAGTTTACCCTGTATCAAATAACTGTCATATTTTCTAGAGTATTCCCATTAATTTTTTTACAGAAGAAAAATGGCCAAAAGAAGAAGAGATCCTATACCACTCAACGAGACTGTGTCAATTCGTTGCAATGTCTATAAGCTAATTAAGTAGTTTTCCTGATATGAGATACAAGGATAACATACAACTGATCTGCATTTGAAATGTTAATTATTCTTATTGAATATTGGCTATATTCACATTCTGTGGATGATTTTATATTTTATACCCAAAGAAATGAATGATTTTATTAGCGCCCAAAAAAAAACCAAAGTTGTTATCAAAATTGAATGGTCCAGAAAAGCATATTTCGATTATGCAAAATAAATGTAAGAAAATACATTAGGTTACATAATATATGAGATAAGCTTGCAGACATACCCACGAGCAGTCTTTCCATGAGTCCACCAGTGGCCAGTATTAAAGACAAGAATATCAGCCCGCTTCCAACGTTTAGCTGTCTTGTCAATTTGGTCTATTGATAGAGTTGGATTTGAATTCCCTTGCCCATTAATGCGGACTCCTTCCTTCACAAGGAAATGTGACCTCACAAATTCCACCGTACAGTCATAGTCCTTTCCAAGATTTTCAGAAAACTTCACAATCAGTAAGTGTACCTAATGATCCATTGTACTCCTACAACTAAGTTGACCTTGAAATGAGTATTGATTGCAATTCTTTGGGTTGAATAACTAGTAAGGGGCAATTGGGTTTATTTTGATAATTTCAGCCAAATTTAAAATATTGTAATGTCATTCCTAAAACCAAATATGTAGTAGTGTCTGTTAAATGTAGTGCTCCACAGGACCACAAGGTAAGCTTTTAACCAAATCTGGAAAAAGTTAATTTAGAATGAGCAAACATGCACCCGGGCATGCATGTGTGAACATGCACAAATACACACACACACATTTAATACACATGCAAACACATATTTAATACACATACACACACATATTTAATATATTCAATGAAAAGCAAGTCCTAAGGAACATGAACTATACGTGTCAACAAAACCAATTTGGCTATGGGTAAGCTGCCAACTACACTAACTCAACAATCAATACTTAAGAGCCACATATAATTCAAACACAGAGAGAGAGAGAGAGAGAGAGAGAGAGACATGTTATCAAGCAAAAACTTACACAACTGCAAAATGTATGTGCCTGAACTGGAAATGGGGAGCACAATGATCTAAATACCTTGAATTTGAAAACAAAATAGCCTCTTCCCTTAGTTATTTTGTGGCCATTGACCTCATACATTCTGCTCTTATCATGCAAACCTTCACGGAGGAGGCAAAGGATTGACTCAAACTGGTTCCGGTTCATGGAATCTCCTACCAGCATCAACCTTTTACCCCGTAGTCTTACCAAGAAGTCTGTTGCATTAAACCTACGAGTGATGGTGAGCACAGAAACAAAATGTATTCCCAATAAATTGATAAATTTTCATAAACAGGGAGGCAAATAGAACTAAAAGATGGGAGGCCAAGATAATTATTGAAATACTGAAATAAATAGATACAATGGTTATCTTCAATATTGAATCACTGAGAGCACGCTACAACTGCCGTTATATTTCACTAGGGCTGGAAGTGGAACTAGAGTCTAGAGGCATAATATTTGAGGACAATGTAAACCTCAAACTTACTAAAATTGTACCATTCAGAAGTCAGAACTAGGAAAGTAGGAAGAGCATAAGCTCTTTAAAATGGTCAACAGGCCAATTCAACTAGTAGAATTCAAAGAACCAAAGAGAATAATTGAGATATCTCTGGAAATGTTTGCAAGTCATGTACCAACAACTCAACTCAAGAAAAAATCATCTGCAAACAACCCGTTCTGATGAGAAACAAATCTCAACTTTCTTTTTCAATTTGCTCAAACAATTCCCACAGCCCTTTATATAAGCAGCAACAGTGTCCTAATGAGAAACAACTAGCTCTCTATGGCGTAATGGCACAGGCCTCCTTGAATTTTGCAAGGATGTGTTTCAAGTCGTGGTTCAAATCCAGATAAGGGTAGATGTGTGTCATTGTCATCCTTGGTTGTCCAGCCCAGGGCCCCCACCATTTGGAACGAAATTGGGGGTGGGAAGACTCACTATAAATGATTTGAGAGAAGATGGATTTAGTGACAAAGGTTGTCTTATCTGCCTGACATATCAAACTTTATCGTGGTTAGTGGTTTTTATTCTCAAATACATATAGACGAAAATGTTCTCTTGCCAAACTGTGTCTGGATCATTGATTATGTTGATTTTTGCTTGAATATGTAGTCCAGATGTTCTAGAGACAAGGCTAAAATAATAAAAGGTAACTGAACACATAAGGGTGCATTTAATTATAAAGTTACTTTGGTTTGAATAAACAAAAAAAAAAAACCTAGATATGATGTATTTGAAATGACTCAACAGAATGAATCATTAGAACGTCTTTCTTCTATTTTTCTTATAACATTATATTTAAGCAATTAAACTGTAAACTGAACTAAAATCTCTAGCTTTGAAATCTCACATTGCAAATGGAGCCTTATTTATACCTATGGAGTTTTGAAATCTATGGAACCTACTAAGCAGTTTCATGCTCCTCTTCCTATCTTTGGTTTAGGTGCCATTCTAAGAACTTCATTGTGTATGGAGCCATGTCATAAATTAGAACAAGGGGTAAGGTTAACAAAATCCTGAAGAACCAAAAAGAAACATGAGGAATGTACAACGGTTGATCACCACCTTGTATATGTGTTATATTAGTAACAAGACCAAGTTATCCTAAAACTTGAACCACAGTTTCCTAATTGAACACTATTACCACTTAATGTGTTAATTTACAATGACACTTTCCAATTGGTTTTGTACAGACATTAAGCTGGCTCCTAATTCATCAACTAACTTTACATTTGAAATATTTGCATACTCACTACTGTTTCTCAGCAAATTGGTGATTTCCTAAAACTATTGTAGTCAATTAATTCGACCTAGCCTCAAGCCTGCCAGCTTGATGGGGACATATCAGGCTGTTAATGAATTTAGACAACCTTCTAGGGATGAATTTCAGTTAGGGCTGAGCTGATCAGAGCAAATTTTATGCTATAAGGAACATTTAGTAGTCCTTTTCTCAGAAACAGTTCTTTATGGAACAAACATATTTTCTAAGGGATATGTTTTTGTGTTGTCCTTGTCCAAGACCCACAAAGTTTCCTGAACCTCATTCTAGGATCAAGATTCTTTTATCAACACAGTTGGCATCCTAATGGGACCTTATATTGTGATTGAGCGTGGCCTGTAGTCAAGTCTGAAGCCTTGGTGGACATTCAAATTAGATAGTATGATGTTATTTCAGATGGTGAATGGAAAAGACTACGACTTTGCAGTTACTTGGAAGCCATTAGACATATTCTACCTAAAGCAGATCCATGGAAGCTATATGGCTTAGCAAAGCAAGTCGTTATCACAGGCTATCTCCTAAAGGAAAGCAAATGCAGTGGGGATACACAACCACATTGAACCAAAATAGCCAAAATGGCAAAACTCATGATACCCACAGAGCAAGATTAGAAAGATAACGAATAAAGCAGGACACAGATACCTTGGAAGATCACAGCCCTCAGGCTTCCACCGCCATTTCAGATATTCAGAGTCCCTCCTTCCATTGCTTTGGCAATCAAAAGCTTCATCAACATAAGGGCAAGAACCCGGTTTGTAAAGCGGGTAATGCTCATCTTTCACCCAAGTTCCCACATACAAATCACACCCAATTTCACCCATTTCACCAAATGGGTTCTCATTTTCATGACCTGGGTCTTGCTCATTTTCATCATTGGACGAATCCTTTGGCTCAGTTTTTGAATTTGGTGAAATGGGTTGGTGGGTTGGTGGGTCCACTTGTTGTGTAGAGGTGGAGTTGAGCAAGGAAAGGCCAGAATTGGTGCTTGAAGAAGAAGGAGAAGGAGAAGGAGAAGATGATGAAGAAGAAGAAGCAGGTGGGTCTAGTGTTTGTAGAGAGGTGGATTGGGACAATGAGAGGTGGGAATTGTTACTTGAAGAAGAAGAAGAGAAAGAAAAGGGGATTTGGAAAAAGAGATCTTTGTAGGGAAAGAGAGAAGGCTCAAGAGAGCGTTTGGAGAAGAGGAAAATGCTGAAGAGGAAGAAGGTGATGAATAGGAGAGTGGTGAAGGCGTGACGGTTCTTTTGGGGAGAGGAATTGGATGTTGCCACTGCCATTTGCTAGTCACTGGAGAGTGGAGGAGACTGCATCGGTTTTTCTGTTATTATTACGAGGGAAAGAGAGAAACAGGGTGATTGGGTGACCTTCTCAATGGGGAAACGAATTTTGTAATGAATCTGAGCTCTTTCCTTTTTTTTTTTTTTTTTATTTGATTGCAAAATGTAAATCTTTCCTTGCTTTCATTCATTCTTTTTAATTTATTTTTTCCTATTTCCTTTTTCTTTCTCCTTCGAACTATTGTTTTGCATTCATATTTGGAGATCATAATTAATCATGAGGATGCTTGGAAAGTTTGTATGTAAAGTGTATGTGGAAGTGTAAATTTGAATCCTTTATTTTCAGGTTGTTTTATACTATTGCCTTTACTTGGCTACAACATTTCGGGAGGAATGTTTTATACATATATATATATATTTAATTATAGGAAAAAAAAAACTTATCTATGACAGTTGTATATATTTTTTGTATCTATCTCTCTCATCATTTAATCTAGCACGTAATGAGAAAGATAGACACAATGTTGTATACACCCGTTACATAGAAGCCTTTCTTTTGATTATAAGATTTTCTTTTAAAGGTCAAAATAAAAAATACAATGATAATTAACCCAATTCATCTTTTAAGAAGGACATGAACTATATACTCATTATGCAACAACTATAAGAAATGCATAAACATGTCTAAAGTTCATAAACCAATATAAAACACAAAAATTCAACCTTACGGAGTCACAATATTCACTCTTGTTATATTTGTCGTTACATAAATTTGAGTGCCTATTTTTTAAAAGGTGAGTTTATTTATCATAGCTAGGTAGACCTTTTTAACATTTGAAAATACTAAGTGAGTTGATTTAATATTAGAGGGTGTAAAATGGACTTTAAAATCATTTACTTTTGATTATATACATATATTCTTTGATAAAACAAATGTAGAATGAATATTATTCAAATTTAGTATTGTAGATTGAATTGTTAATAATTTGGAGATCGAGTGCTTGGCAACTTGGAGATGTTGTTGGTTCTCCACTTCTCCTCCATCCATGGTGGTAAAAGCGGCAGTGACACCATTAGGGGTGGAGCATAAGGCCTATGTTGGCCCAACCAGAAATGCCCTTTTTCTTATGTAAATTTGACAACCCATCAAGTTTTAGCCAACTCTAAACTCATTTGTAGCCCATTTCAACCCATTCACTCAAAGAAATTTATTGTCCAACTTACCTTAAAAAACTCAACTCTAAATCCTAGACCTCATCCCGCTTTTAATACTCTAGCCCGCCCAAATTTTTTGAGCTGGATTTGCCACTGGACACCCTTTTTTCTGTTGTTTTTTGGAGACTTAGGTTCAGTATTGAATTGCTGTGACTTAAAAAGGAAAAACTACTTTTGCTGCATGTATGGTGAGATAAAAGTTGTTGTGAGATAAAGAAGCTAACTATTTGGTAAATTATATTTTTAGAAATGTTGTGAGTGTAAAAGGTAGCATTAAAGTATTTGATAAATTATATTTTCAAAAATGTTGTAAGTATAAAAATGTTTTTCCACACAACAGGTTTGAAAACCACCACCCATCCTGCTTTTTCTCAACCCCCAAAAACATCTTTTCCACACCACAGTTTTGAAAATAAGCAGCTTTCATTACTTTTACAGTTTTACTAAACACCACAACCCCAAACTGGGCCAGCCTTATAATTAATATTGATTCATACATCCAAGTTGCTCTTGGTAACTCTATGCTCACTAAGCCCCCTTTTTGTTATGCCACTTTTGTTTTGTGTTGTTGGAAGGGCTGGTAGTTTAAGATTGGGGATTCGGGCTATACTTGTTGGTTCATATTACTGAACCTTTTTAGTGTACATCTTTCCTATTAACCCCAAAGCATGTATGTTATTGTTGACAAAAAGGGTTATGAACTGATCACAAAAGTTGGGATTAACTCCAGCCATTACGGCACACACGATTTAATTTGATAAATGACGCGATAGTTAGTGATGATTGTAACCCCTATATCATTTCTATTCTAAGTATAACCTCTGATGAAAATGGTCAACCTTATTATAATCTAATTGATAATTATGTGAAAACTAATGATACTGACTGAAACAGGTTACGTCCCCAACGCCCTAACCTACAAGCCTACAGGGATGTTTAACGAATATTAAGAATGAACCAACCGGCAGAAGACATTACAGTCATTTACAAGGTTGTCTGAAAGAGACGACTCAACTGATCGAGGCTCTATCGATCTCTTCTTCACCATTGATCAACAAAAAGAGGGTAACTAAAACCTGACACTTTTGATGTAACATCTATTAATTGATCAATTAAAACCCTAATCAGCAAAGCGTGATTTACAAGTTGATGTGATGAGAATTGAAACAGGTGACGAGTCCTTGAGAGTCATTGAGTCATGACTACCTACCATTAATTAGCATCTGCATGCCCAACACAAATCTTTGCTTGCAGCTCTCCTTTTCTCAGTGTCAGCTTTTGACATATGCATGGCTTTAATAGCTAGCTGGGAGCTGGTCATGGAGGAGGGAAGGAGAGAGAGAGAGAGAGAGAGAGAGAGAGAGAGAGAGAGAGAGAGAGAGAGAGAGAGAGAGAGAGAGAGAGAGAGAGAGGGTATCGCCTAAAACACACTAGAGGTTAGAGTGCATTGGGGGAAGGAAGGAAGGGTTAATAACTAATAAGGGTATGCATGAGAGGCATCAGCTAATTAATAGGCATGCAAAAGAATGTTGTGCTTTTGGGCTTTGACTCAGTCACTCAGCTCTCTCTTATTTAAACTTCAAAAACTTTGTTCAAATTCTGTTTTGTTTAATCTTTTTGTCATAAAGTCCAACGAAAACTTGCACAGAGAGCATTCAATGAGGTTTGGTGAGGCATTCTGATCAAAGCTACAGATGTTGATATATCGATCAAAGCCCTCTTTTACTGTATATCACAGATACCCTTAGTAAATGTCCCTCCCCTACAACCCTCTAATTAAATTTTTACCCCATTTTTTTCACTTTTCTTTTTCTCCTCTCTCAAATATCAATCTCCAAAATATATTTCATATCCCCCAATTCCTTTTGCCTCTCTCTCTCCCTTTCTCAAAGGTCGCTTTAATATGTGTTTTAGTGGGTCTAATAATTTCTTGTCCTTGTTCTCTTCTAGGTTTCTTGTATATATATGATTCCAAAACTCAATTTCTTCCACAGATCATCAGTAGTACTACTGAAGTAGCTAGCTTTGCGATTACCACTACACATTGCAATGAGATTGGCTGAGCTTACAATTTTTGTGTGTCTCTTGTTCTTGGCTTGTAATCTTAGATCAAATGCAGTTGCAAGGTCCAGCTTCCTCACTCATGATCATCAGCATCATCATGATGATGTTGGAAAGAGGAATAAGATGATGATCAGCTCATCATCATCAAATGAAACAGTGGCAAAAGCAGCTGCTTCTTTCAGCCATTTCTGCAAGTCCAAGGGACACAAGTTTTACAAGTACTTCTTTCACTCTGATGATCAGAACAATACCACCTCAGACAACAAGAGGGTTGTTCCCACTGGTCCCAATCCCTTGCATAACAGGTAAAAAAAAGAGTGAAGATCGATCAGCTATTTAGCTAGCCTTGATGTGTAATAACACCTTCATATATTAATTGATCGAGTATTGCATCCTCATTCTTCAATGTTGATGCTTCTCTCTTTGTATTTTTTTCTTTTCTGTTTTTGGTAAATTGCTAATGTTATTAATTGATATAAGAATGAGTTTTGTTCTTAATCTCCTATATATCCAGTTTTGAGGGGTACTGAATTAAACAGATTGGTTTACGTACTTCTCTATACTATTACTAAATGTGTCTTTTGTTTTTTGTATAACTGTCTGCACGTATGTATCTATATATATATATACGAAATGTCTACCGTACATACTTAAGTTTTAGGTAACTTTTACAATAAATTTAAAAATAAAAGACAGTAAAATCATTATTAGTGTACATTCCTCTATTCTTATTGTTTAAAATTCAATTTATCTTTCCTTCCCTCCTTTTCTTTATCCAAACATTTCCTTTTCCATCTTTTACACTCACCACATTTCACAGGCACTATGCATGTGTGTGCATTTCTAGTAAAGCGAAATGAAAACCAACCAACATTTTATCTTTTGGAAAACTATTTAATTGCAAGTTACTACACAAGACCATTATGCAAATGGCTTAATTTGGAGCCTTCAAAAATGTTGGTTCTTTGACCTATATATGTAGCTCATTCATCCTCTTATCTAGTTATCTGTATTCTTTTTGTTGGTGGGGTCCTAAAGAATTGTAGGGAAGAGTTCTATGCATTGTCCAAAAGGAAAAAGAAGTGCTTCTGTTTTGATCCAATGCTAGAATTGTGTAAACATGTTTTCCTGATATGGAAATGGCATTAAATTTGGGTGTTAAAAAGAACTTAATTTCTCTGTAACAGCTGCTCAACATGCCAGCCTGCAATAAATTCAAAGCTACTTTTCTTCTAACATATAGAATAGATCTTGTTATCCTTCCCTTATTTTGTCTTCTTTGACTTGTCATCTAGTAAATAGTAGCTAGGGCCACCTTTTTTTATTTAGTCTGAAGAAGTCAATTTTCTTATGCAATATATTTTATTGTGGAATTCTCCTCTCTTTGTATTCTCATCCCTTAATTGTCTATGTAATGAGAGGCTATATTTTGGTCGTTTCCTCTAAACGAGACATAGCAGTGTGGGGGGAGACAGCAGTGGGGTATGGGGTGCAGAGGTAAAAGTCAAAAGAGGTTTTGACAGAGTAAGATGTTGGGGTTCGTGTAACAGATTTGAACACCCATTTATTAATTCATGGGAGAGAGAAAGTGAGAGAGAATGATTTGGTTATGATGGTCTATTGTGGTCAATGTTCTTTCATTTTTCATTTTCATTTGACTAATTACTCATTTAATAAAATTAATGATTAGATTATAAACGCCTCGTAATTGTATCAATTTTTGATAGAAATGAAACCCGCTTGGCCACTTGTGTATAAACAAGTTTCGTCTGCCTTTATCAGCAATGCACCTACAATGTGATTTAAAAATATAGTTCTTCTAACATTTCTATAGGAAACTGCAACAATAGTGAGGAATTCTACTTTCAGTCAACCACTATTGACTATTGACTATTGTCACTGCTGTTAGTTTCATATTATATTAACCAAACAAGAAGAATTAGACAGACCTTCCTCTGTTTTCATTTCACTAATATGAATTTTGTTAATTGGTCAAAACACTAATATGAATTATCCCCATTTTCCTTGGCTACCATTATATCCTCAAATGGAGAAAAGGGCTCACACAGTCACACCCAAAAAAAGTAGAAAAAGGGTCGCCTGCTCAGGCTATTGGTCCTTTTGCTGTATGTCAGACTGTTGGTTTACAAGAAGCTTATGCTTTCTTTTAGGACCAAAAAGGTGACCCTCAATTACTAATGTAGGTGCAAAGAACAAGAAAAAGCTGCAATTAGTTGAAATTTATTTCTCAAACCAAAATATGTACAATTTCAGACACCATGTCAAGCCAAATATTACTTCGTTTGATCCATTTTATCTTTAATATTAAACCAAACCAACACTTCTCTTACTTGAGATAATCTACATATGAATAATTGACCTTAAATTGAGTATGGAAACGAGGCTTAGAAAGCAGGCTTACAGTTACATAAGTTGCACAACAAAAATTATAACCTTTTTGGAGTTTTCAAAATAAATATTCCAAAACTAAGATTGCAAGCCATCCTGGTTAGGAAGCTGAAACATCTGTAATGTTATACATATATAGCAACACAAATCAGAACCATTGTTCAATGTTCACTCATAGCACATGTAACATCTTTTACATCTCCCAGCTGGTGCAAGTAACAAAAAGATATTTACCACCACTTCAATCCCTGTTGTAAACAATAAAAAAATTGACATATATTTGAAAACTAGGGAAGGGGCACAGGGGGAACCAAAGAAAGCTACTTTTCAAATGAAGATTCTACAATACAGCCACGCATTTAATATAGTCACACTTTTGAGTTTTGACCATTGGATGTCGACGAGTTTACTTTTCCACTACTAAAGTATAGATTCCCCACTATTAGATGAGTTTGTATGCCATATAGATTTTCAACCATTGCATATTTAGATGTTACAATATGCATGAAGAACTCATACCATTTAAATTTTCCTTTGAAAGACAGGAAGCATGGCATTCATTGCCCTCAATTTGGTGGTTTGGGTAATGAGGGGGAGTCATTCTCAATGGGGGAAGGGAAAACCTCAGATATAGTATCCCAAGAAAGGCTCTCATGTTTCTTGCGTCTTCTTTCCAAGAAGGCTGGTTTCATAGGTGTTCCCATCATTTCAACTTTGCATGTTAACATTGCCACAACCTCTGACATGGGGGGTCTCTGATTTGCATGAGGCTGAAGGCATAAGAAGGCAATATTGATTGCTTGCAAAACATCCCTTTCCACAAATCCATCTTCTTTCATTTTCGGATCTACAAGATCAATCACCTTCGACCTCTCGTATAATTTCCATGCCTAAAATTTTAAGTGAAATTATTAGTGACTAGATTTCAAGCCCTGCTAACTGAATCACTAATTGCTATATAAATAAGAATTAATGAAAGGATAAATGCCTACATATTCAGGTAGGTATTGCATTTCTGATGGTAAAGTAGGATCTGTGTTTTTTCTGCAGCTAATTATTTCAAGCACAAGAACTCCAAAACTATAGATATCCGCCTTTTCAGACAATTCTCCTCGAATAGCATATTCAGGTGCTGTATATCCTCTGAACAAGCAGATAAGAGACGGTTAAAAACAGAAGGTGAAAATATCAGAAAAGAATGCTCTTTTACTTCACATTGCCCACCAGTTGAATATGCACCAAAAGCATATTCTTCACATCTAGTAAAAATCATCACTACATCAGATAAGTCAGATGGTTTTCTCAGGTTACTAACTTTAGTTTTCACATGACCAAATGTTGACTTATTCTTGATGAGGTAAAATCTTAAGCATATGGTGAATATTAGAAATGAAATGAAGTCACAAATGACACAAGTGTGAGAAATTTTTCTTTAGTTTGTTTATCCTTTGGCTCTTGGGCACGAAAAAAAAAATGTAAAAGTAGAAAAAGAATATTTAGCATGGTGGAGCAGAAATGGAGATGCAAGAAACTTGTGGAGACAGTAGAGGAAGTAATGGTATGAGTAGTAAGTAAATAGCATCAATGAAGTGCTAATAACAATATCACTAGTGGTAATGAGTCATGACAGCAGTAGAGGCATACTAGACCTTTTTGAGGATTGTTCTACCTGTGGTACATAAAAGTATTTTTCTTTCAAATATGACGAATTATGTTGTTTTTTTATTTGTATTTCTTCTTTTCTGTGGGAGAAGAGATCCGATATGCATTACCAAATTTTAACAAATGCATAGATTATGAAGGGGATTATGAAATATATATCATATTGGGTGGACTTACAAAGTTCCAGCAAATGTAGTACTGAGATAAGCTTGGTCTTCAGGGAAGAACCTAGCCAGCCCAAAATCTCCAATCCTTGGTTGAAATTTTTCATCAAGAAGAATGTTGCTTGCCTTGATATCTCTGTGAATAATTCTGAAGGGGGAATCCTCATGTAGATATTGTAACCCTCGAGCAACACCCACAATTATCTGGAACCTAGTGCTCCAGTTAAGGAACAGATCAGTTTTTCCTGTTTTACATTAAAAAGAATCATAAGTAAGAATCAAAGTTTAATGATTTTTTGCACTATGTCTAGGTAAGTGTCAACTTTGTGTATTCAGTTAAGCTTCTCTTGGCCAAAGGAAGTAGATACATGTTCACATCATAGTTGTAAATACAGGTTCTAACATATGTCTGCAAGATTAAGTGGTAAGTGGAAACAACCAATATATAAATGAATATAAGTCAAGGTAGTCAAGAAGTAATACCATATATTATGAGGTCCAAGCTCCTATTTTTCAAGTATTCATACACAAGCAGCCGCTGAGGCCCATCAGAGCAACATCCGATAAGACGAACCAAGTTCCTGTGTTGGACGCTAGTGATCAACCTTACCTCTGCAAGAAATTCTGATTCTCCTTGTTGGGATTTTTCTAGAGACAATTTCTTAACTGCAATTGACACACCATCTCCTAATTTCCCCTAACAAAAAGATAAAAGCACTTCAGAAATAAGGACTCCCATATGTGCTTCAAGCCCCCAATAATGAGTGCTCAAGAAGCCAAACTGAATGGTGATTTACATATAAAGGTGCAGAAAGAAACAAAAGTTGCATTTTAGTTTTTTTCCAAGCATATTGTCATTTCAACTTATCATAGATATTAAATGTTTTTCTTCTTAACATCTGATTTTGAAAATTTAACAAACAATTAATGCCTTCTGACAACCATATCTTGCTCTTGCAGCCTTGCCATCTGCAGAAAAAATGAAAAGTATCAAATAGGCTTCATTGGTTCAGCAAAGTACCCGATAGACAGGGCCAAATCCACCTGCTCCAAGGAGATAACCAGGATGAAAGTTCTTGGTTGCCTTCTTCAATGTCTGGAAGTCAAAATAGCCTATTGTTCGAAGGTTCCCACTAAAGACATCTCTCGGTGCTGCATCAAGACAGAAAAATATTATAATTGAGGTCTCATCAAGATGTTGGTTGTTAGTTTCTGAAAATTGAAATTAAATCGATAGTACCACCTGTTTGTCTTCTGGCTCGAGTTACCAATTTCTTCATCTCTTCTGATTTGATTTTTCGAAAGATAAATATAAGAATTATCAATATTATAAGCATGACTATCCCTCCAAGGAAAAAGAATAAGGCTGGAGACTCCGGCTTGGCTGTGGAATTCATTATCATAGAGGGTACTGGAGGAGTTGCTACAATCAAAAAAATTGTAAAACTGTTAGTATTTTGGAATTTGATAAGATGTACTTATAAGAAAGAAAGAACTAGGCAACCGGATTGAGTCATTCTCGTGCATGGATCTGTGCATGTGAACAAATGATGGTAAAGCACTAACATATGGCACTACATGCACTTAGAAGATATGGATTATGTTAAATGTACCATACTAGAATAGACGTACAATGCGGCAACTCATATTTAATCTGAACCTAAACTCACTCTATTAGAGGGACTGAATGATAAGACAGAATATGTTTAGATGAAAGAGTGTAAAATGGTTTTTCTTTTTTACATGCCAAAGATATTCTAGTGATCTGATGCTACTGGTGGTTAACTAGAAATATAAAAGAGTTTGTTGGCATGAGCATGTGGAATCATTGCATCCAAAAGGCTTCATCAAGGAGAAGCTTGATACAAGACAATTACAAATGATCATATCCAAACAGTCCATTCAGTTTTAAGTTGGGACAAGGCTATAAAACCCACTTGACCCACCTGAGTTGCAGTCCGATGTTACACATGGACACCCTATGGTTACTCCCTTGTGATTCACTCACTTATATTGGACTGCTAAACTGAATGACATTTGAATGTTAGAGGCCACAAAATGGTTACATATTTTTGTAAATTTGATGATCGATAATGTTTCCTCCATAGTGTCACCCACAATGGATGTTTTGTAGGTTAGTTTGTTGAGAATGAATTATGGTGCAGAGTCTAATTCAAATACCAATGACCTCTTCAAACTTGGGTCTGTAAGTACTAATATATAACTGTGACAAATGTACAAATTAACATGTGGAGTATGATCTAACTACCTAGAACTTGTTGGAGCATATATATATGCAACAACAAACATGTTTTCACAATTTTACATAAAGCAAAATCATTACCTTGTAGTGCTCGGCGAGACATGTTAGGCAATGGTTTATACGCTGCAGCAGAGACAATGTAAAAATGGGGTGTTGGGTGTTGCTGCTATTGCACTATTGCTAGCAGCTTAGCAACCACAGCAACTACCATCATTCATTGCTTCTCTTTCTTTCTTTGTGTTATTTTTTCTTTGCATTGGTGAATGCTGGGGGGTGAGACAGAGACATATAGGGACAACATAGGATTAATCGAGGGAATGGAATTTCGGACATTACAATATGTGGCATTTGGTCTCTAATGGGGACGAAAATCCTTCTTTCCACTGCCAAACGACAAGCTTAATGATTTCAATGACATACTCAAAACTCAAGTATTGGTACTAATAATATTATAATATGACAATTTCTGTTTGGTAACTCCGGGCTTTGGATTTTTTAAGAAAAAAATTAATTCTATTTGTTACGACCAAGAGTAACTTTAACTCTTAAACAAGTGTTAGTTTCAGTTTGCCCTTTGAATTTTTAAATCTCAAATCTTCTCAGCACTTAGCCCCAGTAAGGACTTAAGGGATATTACGAGTACAAGAGGAATTAAATTAGGATATCCACGTACACAAGGTGATCGGAGATTATTATGTATAATTCAAGTTAAGGTGACCTATTAGTGGCTCTAATTCCGAGCACATCCCAAGCCTTGAATATCCGGAAGACAAAGCGAAACCATAGAGGTAGGAAAGTGGTCCTCAATATTGACTCAGAGAGTTGTGGGAGATGGCTCAGTACAAAACATTTCTCAGAGCTAGAGATTTGCTATAGAGAAGTAGAAACTTTGCCAAGCCGAGTTGATAACTGAGCCATCAAAGTTGAGTTAAGCAAATCCTGGGTCTAGAGATTTCCAAGTAATGCAAGTGTCTTCTTTGCCTCTAACGGTTTCAATCTTGTAATTGGCCACATTGCTTTAACCTTAATAAAGGTTCAAGTTGTTAAGTGAAAATAATTAGTGTATGACATTTAGTTCAACCAATGTGAGACTAGTGCTCAAGTTGTATGTACATTTGCAAATTCTTTATGAATACATATAGATGATATCAAGTGTACAACTAAAGTGATAACTTAGAGGGTAATGTCTATTTTGTACAGGCTCAATTCACCACTTTGTAATCCTGTTTTACTAGGGACAAAGCATCCACCTGGTTCAGGTTCCATAGCCAAGCCATCTACCTGACAAAAAAACAAGTAAATGTAATGACTGATAAAACAACAACAAAAATAATATACTAATACTAGGTTCACCACAACTTTTTCCAACTTTTAGTTACCAAATGATATGGCATGCAATATTTCAATATCCTACTTGTTAAATGAGGCTTGGAGTTGGACAAAATATGAACAAATGGAAAACTACGATGGTTTTTTTTTTTTGGTGAAAAAACTACGATGTTTTGGTGTCTCAAGCATTACTCACAATATTAAGGATTCTTTACCTCAAACTTTTGCCTCCCATGAAATGATACTTTGATAGGCATGTCGCCACACCACAGGCCATGGCGAAACCTTACTCTGCTACCATCCCACTAAATCAAGGTTTATGAACTAAGTAAATGTTTCCAGCGGCCTTCATAACATTCCTCCACGTGGGTTCCTTTAAGGCTCGAACCCTGTCAACTGAGGATTAGCTTGTTCATGTTTCCTGGAGCACCCAAAGAGCAACTTTAGTTGTCAACCCTTTCTATAATTTAACGCATAATGGCACTAGGACACTACATTTTCTTAAGAAAAAAAATATATATAACTTTAAAAATCAAATTGGACTCTTGAATTCTGTTCATGGATACACAGTCGTAGCATCTGTCATTCATACAGCGTAATTAGAATATTTTACACCCTAGACACAAGGGTTTCCCTGGCACTGTATCATTTAACAACCTTCAAATGTGCGTGTTTGTCAGTGGCTAGTGTGTTTGCATCTGTATGTGTTATTTATATTTTATAATCATGATTTTCATTCTTTTCTCTGTATAAGAAAGTAAATGCATTTGAAGAACTGATACCTTATTCTAGTCTATGACTACCTTTTGTTGTTGTGAATTTCATGACTTCTAGGAAGATGATAGAAACTATGACTGCTCAAAATATGCTCTTGCCATATGAGATTGGCATATTCTGGATGATCAACAAAAGGATTTCTATTGTGTTGATAAAACTTGCATACTCTTTCGTTTCTCAAATTCTCTTCTCTTGAAGGTGGATCAATCTCATTCCACTTTAACAATGTAGAAAGCAGTCCCATCTCACTGTTTGCTACAACATGCACCCACAAAGTTCAAGCCAATCAAGATCTAGGCTCAAAGCAACAATGCACTCTTAATTCCCAACAAATTAGAGAACACATGTATTCAAGAATCTGAAAAAACAAATAGAAACTGCATTCCTCCACCAACATTTAGCTTCAAGCTTAGTCTCCATTATGAATAAAATGGCTAGATCCTTGGCAGTCATGTTAAATATGGTCTATAGAGATGCAACACGAAAATCACATTAACAAAACTTTAGTGGCATTACATAAAATTTTTCATTTAATCCTTGATTCCTTAAGAGTTAACCTTGACATTGTAAATTGTCAATATTACACCAAGCTACACAGCTAAGTCTTGTTCTTTATTTTATAATTTCACAGGTGTGAGAATTCAACAAGTCCAAGATTTGAAAATTTTGAGACTGAAGTTTTATGTTCCACAAGTTCTATACTTTATGAACAACTGTACTCATGTGATAGAGATATGGTAGCACCCATATTGTGGTATGTTTGGTTTCCTATTATACACATCACTATATTGGTGGCAAAGAGGTTGGCTGTTCTGATCCATCAAGGGTGGTTGTGTTGGTCTTCTGGAGGTGAAGACAATGAGGTTAAATCAAAGCTAGGGAAAATGTAGAACAGCATAACTGAACAGGTGACTGACTGTACATCAGGATAATAGATGAAATGCAACAATGTTGAAGGAATGGTGACAATAGTTGCATGATAGAGACAAGGTAACTTCCGTGGAGGCAGCAAAAGTTCATATTACTATTTGACTGCAGTCGTAACCGCAGTTATGGCGGTACCAAGTGGAGGAGCATGGTGATGGTTTAAAATGGTGGAAATGAAAGCAGTGGTAAAGAGGATTTTGAACTGGACCTGCTAGGTGGCAAGGGCTTAGTGACCATGGCAGTGGAGACCTATATTTCTTTGAACATGGGATTAGACGAGACACACAAGAGCAGATATCAATTTTCAGAGACATTTTAACTTATCATGAATTAGAAAGAAAACAGCACATCTAACTCCAATGAAGTTCCTGGTTTCAAAGTCCATGCCTTTAATTTTTTTTAAAAGAACATGAGGTAAGAGGTCATGTTACCATACTGATCTAAATAAGATTCTAACAAGTGATTCAAATCAATTGTGACATGCTTAGGTGCATAAGACAGTGTATCTTGGGGGTGGGGGTGGAAGCTACGATGGGGGTAGCCACAGCAACTACAGAGTAACTATAGCATAGAGGTTGGTTTTTCTTTTTTGATAGCTACATAGAGACCGTGTTACAGAACAATGAAACACCTGGCACTTATATTGAAAAATTCTGTGTGAATAAAAAGATTGGGATGCTTTAAAATAAATTTTACAAAAAATGGGTTAAAGCATGTCTACCTTCACTAGTGGTTTCTATTTCTAATGTAAACCCAAGTCCAACAGTTAAAGCATGGAAAACATCACAACTCAAACTACTCAGAGGATTTATGTTTTTCATTAAACTTACAAAGTTTTGGAGAATCTGAAAGGTGGAGAACTGGGCCTCCATCCGGTTGACGAAACCCATAGCACACTGCCATGTACATCAGGGCCCTTGCAATATCTCCTCTATGCTTAAGTGGCATGACAGAGAAAATCATTTAAGTGAATAATATTATATGAAACTGACTGCAAAGTGATTTAAACTGAAAAGAAACTTTCTTGCCCAGATGGAGTGACAACAATTTGATTTGAAGCCCAATAAAAATGAAAAAGGAAAAAAAGGAAAAATGAATGGGTAAAACACAGGAACCTACAAGCTTTCTGGGGACTTTCTACCAACTTGTGAATTCTCTTCAAATAGTTGAACAGAAAGAAGTCAGGTTACAAACCAAAAGTCCAAGGTACCAGGACTGAGTTTGATCAGGAAGACATCAGATTTCCAAACTTCAAAAAGAACTCTAATATTTGTTGGAACAATTTGCAAATCAAATATGAATCCAAATTCCAGAAAATTTTAACACAATTGAGGGACAATAACTAAAATGGATGTAATGTCACAGAATATATATTTCTTTTTATATGAGGGGTTACTATACCAGAATAAAATAAACCTTGTTAGCATGAATAGGTCTCTTGTTGAGCCCAAACTGCCAAGGCACACATGTCTATAACATCCAAGTATAAGAGTTGTGTGCTCATGGTTCCCGCATTGTTGGAGACTGACTACCCTACGTTTACATTGGAGGGAATCGAATCCTGGACCTAGCCTAATCGTAACCCTTACCCCACCCACCCTCACCACTTGGGCTAATCCCAAAGGCTTGACTGCCAAGGCACACATGTCTATAACATCCAAGTATAAGAGTTGTGTGCTCATGGTTCCCGCATTGTCGGAGACTGACTACCCTATTTTTACATTGAAGGGAATCGAACCCTGGACCTAGCCTAATCCTAACCCTTACCCCACCCACCCTCACCACTTGGGCTAACCCCAAGGGCTTGACTGACTACCCTATTTGGTACAACTCTTTCTGGTTTTGCATCTACTTCTTAAAGGACCCACGGAACATTTTTTAATAGAATCCAAATATACTTTTGTTTCTGCTTTCTCAAAGTTGCTTACGAGCAGCTGCACGTGAATGCTTCCAACAACAGATGTTGGCTCTGGATTCTTGTTTGTAGAAAATTATCCAGATCCTATTTGCATTCTTCCCAATATTATTATTCTCCTCAACTATCCCCTTGCTCCCTCTTTCTTCCAAGTTTGTCTAATCTCTACTGCCCCCATAAGTTTCCAATATTTGGTTATAAACCAAATAATTTTGTTACATTTTCCATCAGATTTAAAATATATAATACAGGATAAAGGGCTAGCAAACTTATGCTAGTGAACATTAAAAAATTAAGATATGCCAAATTATAGTAAAAAGAAAACCTGTTTAGGTGGTGCCCATCTGTCCTTGTCAGTTTCCGTGTCCAAAGCAGCTTCTTTGTTTGCTGGCTTCAAACATTTAGCTGAGTTAACATTGCATTCTCCGTAGTATTTGTTCCCCCTGGATGAATTGACTGCAAAAAACTTCAACTTTTACTTCAAATTTAAGAGACCTACTTTTCACTTACATACAGGGCAGTGGCCCATCTTACCATTCACATCTGCTGGGCGAATGTTGTGTATATCAGTCAAGGATGGACCATGTTTTATCCCAAAAGAACGAGGCCATAAATGTTCCCCTAAAAAAGCAGCAGAGTTAACATTTAATTATAAAAAAAAAGGTAAAAAGGTCTCTGAGATTGTTATATCTTGCACTATACCCAATAGAATTCATACTTTAATCAATCAATTATACGATTTTTCTCATAATCAATCAATCAATCAATCTCTCTCTCTCTCTCTCTCTAGTAAATTATATAATATTTATGTCCTTCAATCTGTAATTCTATCTTCGTGCTGCAAGCCGCTCTCAGTATGTTTTTTAACCAGAACCTGATGATTGAAGCATCCCCAGTAAGGCTACAACTTCAAGAGAACCTAAAGTCATTCAACCACGTCTCTTGCAAAAAGGCCCTAAGGTTGTAAGTCTAAAAGTTATCCTGCGCACTTACCCTTAGCAGTAAAGTCATTTTGAGATTTTGAAGATGGGCTTCTGGTAACTATCTACTTGTGTTTCACCTATTTTTCTTTCCTAATAAAGCTTAGAAAATTGTTAAAATATAAACCAAAATAAGCCATTTATTTTAATAACTTGTTACAAAATTAAGTAGCTCAAAAGTCTTAACATAACTATCCCACCAGTTACATGACTTATGTTATAAACTAGGTATAATTCAAAAAAGTTTTGCTTTTTCCAACCATGACCAGTGATGCTATAGTACTGTAGCATAGTCAGCAAAACTATAGTCTAATGACTGTAAGACAATAGATATGCTTGCACATATCTAAACCAATATTATGAGCCATTTATGCACGCACATATCTTCAACAACTTTCTACAATTTCCCCTTACCATCTACACCAATGTTCTTTATTTCAAGTTTCGACATTTCAAAAACAATAGATATCTTAGGTTTCAAAGTATATTCCTTCCAGTACCATTAGTGAGCAAATTACACCAGGTGGATGCAGCAAATCTTAATAGAAAAACCACAAACCATTACAAGTATAAGCATAAGGGTTGGAAAATCGGAGCACTATGTAATTGTAAGAATTCAAGATCAAATCACAGAAGCTGCAGAAAATCTTATTCAACATTGACTCACTATTCCATCCTTCTGGTTTTCCAGCTAACGACTTGGGGACAACCCTCAAAGAGTAAACTTCAACTCTGCATAAAAAATAAAAAAAAGGATAAGTGAATTGGTAAGACTTATAGGATAAATGTAATGAATACAAATAGAAAACTGCAGAAAGAAGAAATCAGATTTGATAAGCCCATACATCCCTGATGAAGCTTCTGGGCTGTCAACATTTGAAGCATCAAGAATCTTGAGGGCATTCCACACCTATTTCGATAAACCATTGGGTCAGGCTCCTTGAAACCAAGCACCAGACTGAAATTTAAGAAACATATCAGTTGTATTGAAAGTAAGAGCACAACAGGCACATAGTAATTGCTATATACCTCTCTGTAGGATAAAGACCGATGCCTAGAAATGATGGAATTCAGTTTTTTCTTGAGTGATTTACCCTCTAAATGCTCCACATTTGCATAGTAATTGTTAACATCTTCACAAGCATAAGTAAAAGAAGTAGTAGATGGATAATCATAGGCCTCAGCATTGGCCACAAGATTGAGACAGAACAAGTAAAAGGAGATGATCTGAGAAACCCATCTCCATGAGATATTGATGCATCTTGTGCAATCCCATATGCCCCTAGAAAGAATGTGACAATTAGACACTACCCACTACCATTTTCAGTTCAAGTGTCAAGAAGTAATAGAAGAACTTGAGATCATAAGCAAGGTTACTGGGTCACTGACCTTGTATAAATGGTGGGAGTGCTTGGAGAGGCCAAATTGTTGTCTGGGATTCGATTATGGGAAGCGAACTGGTATCCATGTTTTTGTGAAACAGAGGAGGGACGATTGAATTTGAAGTGTTGGCGGCTCCGGAAGAAGGTGGGTCTCTGCTTACACTCTGCAGTGCTGTCAAGGACTGATTTTCTGCAGTGGAATTTGGTGGCTGCCACTGGAGACTGCATTCTCCGAGTTTCGTGACCCCAACTTCTGGTGCTGAAGTTTAAGGCCGACTGCCCGAGTTTCCATTTACACTTTTAACACTTCACACTATTTAGTATTTACACTCCTAAAGTCCAACTCCAAAGTTCCAAACCAACCAGGTGTGCAAAAATACCGAAAAATTGGATTTTGATTCGAATTAAATCGATCGGATTGGTTTGGTTTTTTTTTTTTTTTTTTTTTTTTTTTTGAATAACAAACCAAACCAAACCAATAATCAGCGGTTTGGTTTTGGTTTTTAATATTAAAATTTTTTATTTTAACCAAATCGAACCATCACTTATAATATATATACATTTTTATATATTAATTGGTTTATATATGATTTTAATACCCATTATAGAGTAAACCAAATTTTCTATTATAGTTTAGATATGTTTTTATATGTTTATTATAGTTTATATACTTTATAGTTTATTTAGTATATAGTTTATACCTATTATAATTTATATATGTTTGTATATGTTTATTATAGTTTAGTAAAGTTTATAGGTTTATAGTATATGTTTATATATGTTTATAGTATAGTTTATACTTTATAGGATTAGTCTATAATTTATAGTTTGTATATACTATACTATTAGGGTATTTATATGCTAAAACAATTATAGTTAAAGATATATGGTTTAGGGTATAGAGTATAATAGTATAGGTAATTTGTATAGAGTATACTAATATATGGTATATGAGTATATGCGATAAGGTATAGGGTATAGGGTATAGGGTATGGCGTTTAGGGTATATCAGTTGTTATTTGGTTTTCGGATAACCGAATCAACTGAACCGATATTCTCAGTTAAACAAACCAATTGGTTTAGGTTAGGCTTGATTTGATTTTGGTTCTCAAATTGATCATTTCAAAAATATTGGTTTGATTACGATTATACTTTTGTAGTTCAGTTTTTCGAACCGTGCACACCTTGGAAATTGACCACAGTCAAAACCAATACTTAAATACAGCTAAAGTTGTGGAATATTTCTGGTAACACATCTATGTGTTTAGGACATGCGATTGAAGGCCATTTCATAGATATAAATATTCCAAATAATTTGGCTATGTAACTTTAATTATCACATATTTAAATAAAATATAGAGAATGTTATGTTGTTCAACTATTAATATTAATTTGAATCATTAATCAGTAAAAAGTTCAATCTATTCCGCCATCCATATTTGAATTGTACAGCAGGCATGCAGAATATTTCGATCAATAGAATTTAATATGGGAGATAAATTCCATGATATTTTTCTGTCTTGTGCCAAGTCCCTTTTGTTCCTTCATTAAGGATGTTTGGACTTTGGGGCATTACATGGACCCTGTGTAATGGACCACTCATCGTGATATGGGTTGCCATAATAAAGGCCTTCTGTTCTACTGGGCCTAGCACTGTCACACGGTATCCAAAAGTCTAGTAGCATGTAGTAGATTGTTGAAAGACTTTCTAGACTTTCCCCAAACTATTATAAATGAAATTATTTTTATTATCTCAACTAACTATCTTTATCTATAAAATAAAACCTCTTCATAGTGATACTTTATTGTAATAACCTCCATCTAGTCATAAAATTTTTTGGTCCCAACTTGGGACAATTATAAATAGCAATAACCTCCATATTGTAATAAGTTATAATTTTTTTTAGATCCTATAAATATGCAATGTCACAATAAAAATTTAAGATGAAATAAAATATTTCTTTAAAGTTGTCTGAGACAATTATTTATTCTTTAGAGTTGCTGCATTGGTTGTACACTTGTATTATATGTATTTATAGATTTACTTATAGAGAGAAACATTAAAGAGAGCAATGCAAAATGGTAGACTTTCAAGATCACTCTTTTATGTACCTAACAACTACATACTTGCAGTACTAGCTATTTGAGACGAGGTGTCTCTCTTTTCCTAATGTCTCATCTTGGAAATTGGCATGCTCCAATCTTTATGCAGTACTTTATATCCATACAATTTTCATTAAAGATAACTAAGTCAAAAAATAATTTTTGTAACTACACCTCTATTAAGTAATAATCTCCTTATAGTAATAAAATTAGTTTGGTCCCAACATTATTACTATAGAGAGGTTTTACTGTACTATTTTCTTAATAGAGTTGAGACCAGTGGCATGGGGGCATGAGCCGCATGACAAAGAAAAAAAGTGCGCTATTGAATATTCATTACAATGTTTTCATTTATAATTATCAACAATGAGCTCTCATATTCTGAAAATGAAAATGTCGTATTACAATATTATTATCAATAGCCAATCCTAAAACTAAGAGCCCAAAGAGGAAGAACGAGATTGAAGCTCATGGAACAGGTGTCATGGAACTTGGTTCACTTCACGCTATTGAAGACTGCTGTTTTATTGTTTTAATTTAAACTACTCAAAAAAAGTCATTTGGAACAGTTTTATTTAAAACAAAAATAAAAAAATAAAAAATCTAAATAGCATAATGCGAGGTCTCTCTCTTTTGTCTTAATTGATAGTGGGGTAAAAAACTATGAGTAAAAACCAGCTTATTAGGGTCGTGCGAGCCTATGCCCCCAATGTGGCTCCACCACTGATAACAAGAAGTCATCGACCATAATTTGCTTTCTATATATCTAAAATTGCTAACTTTCTGCAATATATGATTTTGATTTTGAATATGCAAGCAAAGAAACAAAGTAAATAAGTACCCTGTTGTTGGACAAGAATAGGAGTGGGGCAAAAGAAGATCTTGACTCTCAAGAGCATTAATCATATCTGGCCATGATATCAAAAACTCAAATATATATGAGATTGCCTTTCACAAATCTCTCCATCAAGTTTCCTAGCCATCATTAAATATTGGTGGTGAATGAGGGTTTCATGTTCAAACTTGTTTTTCTTTAATTATTTTTTCCTTTATTAAGTGCTATGAACCTACCTATATAACATTTGATTGACTCGAGCTTAATTTCTCTTTCACTATCTTGATAGATTGTTTATATTATATAAAGCATGTATTACACTATTACGTGAGGGTAACTCGGTTGCAAATTGGGTGCTCAACCTATTCGTCAATTATGGACGTTTAACTTTCGTGCTTCCTCCCAGAGCTTCCATCCTAGTGCTCAGAGTTGAATTATTTTTGCTAGTGGAAAAAAAAGAACAGAAAAAAAAAAAAAAAAAGCAACAAAGTTCTAAGAGAGTGGCTCCTATGTAAGATTGGAATTAGCCAATATTCTGAGAATGTGGAGTAATGCCATCCTCCTTAGTGATAGAGATGGAAGGGGCGCAAGCAATGCTATCTGTCATGATCGAAAATAAAATTAGAGTTGACAATTAAACAAGTCTCATTAATTAATCAAATAAATAAATAATGTTTGTTATGGCCTAAAAAAATCAGAGGTCTGGTCCATATATTTTCTCTTGTCAAATATATTTCTTATTCATTCAAAGATGCCTAACAGAGTAACAGCAAAACTATAAATAAAGCAATAGCGGTTCCAATCTTGCATGGAAATTTCGAACATGTTTCCTTAGGTCTCTGTTTCACACTTTCACTTTCACTTTCACTACATTATTGTTTTTGGCAATCACTTTGACTACATTTAATCATTTGAAAAAGAAATTTTGCAATAAACGTGAAGCATACTGTTGGGATTCTTGCAGCAATTTAGTTAGTACAAATGACAAGAAAAATTAAAATAAATAAATAAAGCACACAAACACAACACAGAGATATACGTGGTTCCCTCTTAACTTGAGGTACGTCCACGGGACGTGTTCCGGTCTTTCTTTACCATTGAGAAATATTGAAAATAACAGTACAAGCTAGAACCACTCGTGTTTAATATCCCAAACCCGAGCCCTTAAACCCTTATACACCCCTCTCAGCTTACCCTCTCAAATACGAGTAAAGAGAACTCTCTCTATAGCTTGTAGAGAATGATTTTTCGGATTTCCTCAATGCACTGATCTGATGCATATTTATAGGCACTTAAACTCAATGGCAAATTTGTGAATATCATGGCATTTGTAATGCCAAGTCAAAGTCTTCCTCATTTTTAGTTCAATGTCTCCTGCACTACTGTTGCAATTTCAGCTGTGCATTAATGTGCAATCTGAAAATTGCTTCCTTGCTTTCAAATAAGGCTGCACCACCCATCTGTATATAGCTACCTAGCTATGGCTAGCTACTAGATGAATTAAATTGAGCCACACCAAGTGTGGCTTGGCTGCCACCGTCCAACACATACAAACCACGTAAGGCCATGGAAAATATCTGGGCTGAACTTGACTGTGCAACTGATATACTCATTTGTCCACGATGAATGGCCTGGACAGTGGACCAACCAGTCACTATATTAGGAGCCAACTAGTTGCGTATGGAGTTCGGAATTAGATAGCCTGGATCAATGTTTAGTACATAAAAACAGACATGTTTCATTATTGTGACAATGACGGTCCAAGTAGCAACTACTTAACCGATATTTCTTCTCGAATGTCGGCTGCAATGATGGATATATATATAGGACTTGGATGCATATGCTAGACTTAAAATGAAGGATATGTGAAAGTTAATGGCAGCCATGTTTTTCAAGCTTGCAATACTCCTAGTACTACTAAGCTTAGCAGCAGCAGCAGCTGAAGATGTGAGTTTCACCTACAATGGTTTTGGTTCTGCAAATCTTAGCCTAGACGGCATAGCACGAGTCACACCCAATGGTCTTCTGGAACTTACAAACCACACTAGACAGAAACAGGGCCATGCCTTCTACCCCAACCCAGTAGCCTTCAAGAACTCATCATATTCCAATGCCACTGCTTTCTCCTTCTACACCACTTTTGTCTTCGCTATCAGCCCAGAATACCCAACTCTGGGCGGCCATGGAATCGCTTTTGTCATCGCTCCAACAAGAGGGCTTCCGGGAGCTCTTCAAAGCCAGTACTTTGGCCTCTTCAATGAGATCAACAATGGAAATGACACCAATCATGTTTTTGCTGTGGAGCTTGACACCCTCCAGAGCCTCGATTTCAAAGATATCAATGACAACCATGTTGGGATTGATGTTAATGGCTTGGAATCTAAGAAATCTGCCCCAGCAGGATATTATGCGAAAAACAAGGAAGGGTTTCGGAACTTAACTCTCATCAGTGGTCAACCAATGCAAGTTTGGGTGGAATATGATGGTGCCCAGAAGCAAATCAATGTCACTTTGGCTCCAATCAATGTTGCCAAACCCCAAATTCCACTTTTGTCTTTTAAGTATGACCTTTCCCCCATCCTCCACGAAACCATGTATGTTGGATTCTCCTCCTCCACTGGGTCACTCCTCACATCCCATTATGTTTTGGGCTGGAGCTTTGAGATCAATGGCCAGGCTCAAGACTTTCTACACTCACCACTTCCCAAGCTGCCTCGGATAGGAGGTAAAAAAAGGTCTAAACTTTTGACCATTGGTGTGCCTGTGATGTCTGTGAGTTTGGTTTTGCTGGCAATTTCAGGTGTAGTTTATGCCATAAAAAGGAAGAGGAAGTTTGCCGAAGTGCTTGAAGATTGGGAGCTCGAGTATGGGCCTCAGAGGTTTAAATACAAAGAACTATACATTGCCACAAAAGGGTTTAGGGAAAAGGAGCTTTTAGGAACTGGGGGGTTTGGTAAGGTCTATAAAGGCATATTACCAACCTCCAAAATTGAGATTGCTGTGAAGAAGGTCTCACATGAATCAAGGCAGGGGATGAAGGAATTTGTTGCAGAAATTGTCAGTATTGGTCGGCTTCGTCACCGGAATTTAGTACAACTCTTGGGCTATTGCAGAAGAAAAGGGGAGCTACTCTTGGTGTATGACTACGTGCCTAATGGAAGCTTGGACAAGTACATTTATGCGAACCCAGTGGTCACTCTCAGTTGGAGCCAGAGGTTTAGAGTCATCAGAGGGGTGGCTTCAGGGCTGTTCTATCTCCATGAAGAATGGGAACAAGTTGTGATTCACAGAGATGTGAAGGCCAGCAATGTATTGCTAGATGGGGAATTGAATGCAAAGCTAGGAGATTTTGGGCTTGCAAAGCTATATGACCATGGAACAGACCCTCAAACCACTCACATAGTGGGAACACTTGGGTATCTAGCACCTGAGCAGACAAGATCAGGCAAGGCCACAACCAACACAGATGTGTTTGCTTTTGGGGCTTTTTTGCTTGAAGTTGCTTGTGGAAGAAGGCCAATAGAGACACAGGGTCCAAACCAGGATGTGATCTTGGTTGATTGGGTTTTTTCTTGTTGGAACAGAAGTGACATTCTTGAGGCAAAAGATCCAAATTTGGGCACAGAGTTTGTAGCTGAGGAGGTAGAGTTGGTGTTGAAGCTTGGGCTGCTGTGCTCACACTCAGAGCCTACAGCTAGGCCAAGCATGCGCCAAGTTGTGCAGTATTTGGAGGGGCATGACATTGCTCTGCCGGAGTTGTCACTTATTGGGCTCTCTTCAAGTGGGTTAACTTTTTCACACCATGAAGGTTTTGATGACTTTGCAATGTCATATGCGTCTTCTGTGGGCAAGAAGGGGTTTTCACAAACATCATATGTTGCAGAGTCCACACTCTCAGGTGGTCGCTGATACAAAACAATTGGGATTCTCTCACAAACCTGGATTCACTGCCATACAAACACAATGGATATGTTTATATGCACCTTTGAATGTTAAATGTTACTTGGCCTCTAGTACTTCTTTTTTTTTTTTTTGGCCACTGGCCTCTAGTACTTCATTAGTTTTGTGAACGACATATGTTTGTGTACTGATTTGTACATATACGAAAAAACTGCTTCAGTCCAAGAAAAAAAAACCTTTCCATTTGAGAAACTGGTTCCTTGTTTGAGCAAAAGATTCCATAGCAGTGAGGGAATGCACGACGTTTTTTTTTTTTGCTACGATTGCAAGTTGTCTCAATGACCTTTTTCTTTTTCTTCTTTAAAGTTAAAACAAATAATCACTACTATTCCATTCAAATCTTGTATTTACTTACATTTGGTAATCAAAAAGTAGGTGGGGGCACAATCAATAATCAAATTCATTTTTCTTCATCAATCACACTCTTTCGGGAAGACTTGGTACTGATTCCAATTCCATCTGGAGTCATAGCTTCATACTAAAATTACCTTTCAAAAAAAAAAAATTTGAATAAAATATAATGCATTTTATACAAGGGTATATTAGTAATTAAATTTATTTTTATTCTGATTCGTAATCATCATGATTTGCAAACAACTTAATAGAAAATGACTCAGCCCCACTCCTATTCCTTCTCTTCCCGATTTGTTTTCCATTCTCATTTTATGTTAGTAAACTTTAGTGTAAAGGCTCTATGAGTTTTGAGGCCTTTGAGTCTAGGCCAGACCAGCCAATTAATTAGAGAAAAATGACTAAAATTTATAATATGTTGTTCGATCCATCATGCAAATAAAAAAATTCCTAAACCTAAGTTTTTGGAAACTGAGAATTAGTGACAGTCATTTTTATGCTATAACACGAGTGGATGTGACTTTATAAACTTGAATTGTGTGTTTTATGTTAGTTTTATTAATTTTTGACATACATAAGGTATATCAACAAGTATCATTTTTTGGTAATTACACATTTATGTGTATAGAAGGTGTGATTAAAGGCCATTCCATACATATAAATATTCCAAATAATTTGGGTATGTAACTTTAATTATCACATATTTACATATAATATAGAGAATATTATGTTGTTCAACTATCGATATTAGTTAGAATTATGAATTAGTAAAATAGCTCGATCTATTCCGCCGTCCAGATTTGAATTGGACACATGCATGCAGGATATTTCAATAGAATTTAATATGGGAGATAAATTCCATGATAGTTTTCTGTCTGGTGCCAAGTCCCTTTTGGTCCTTAAGGATGTTTGGACTTTGGGGCATTACTTGGAGCCTGTGTAATGGACTACTCATCGTGATACGGTTTGCCATAATAAAGGCCTTCTGTTCTACTGGGCCTAATATTGTCAGATGGTATATAAAGGTCTAATAGCATGTAGTAGATTGTTGAAAGACTTTTTAGACTTCCCCCAAAATAATATAAATGAAACTATTTTCTTAACAGAGTTGAGACCAGTGGCATGGGGTATGAGTATGACAAAGCAAAAAAGCTATTGAATATTCATTTCAATGTTTTCATTTATAATTATCAACGACGAGCTCTCATGTTCTGAAAACGTCATATTACAATATTATTATCAATAGTCAATCCTAAAACTAAGAGCCCAAAGAGGAAGAACGAGAGTGAAGCTCTAGGAACAGAGGTCATGTTACTCGTGTTCACTTCATGCTATTGAGGACTGCTCGTCGTTTTGAACAGTTTCATTTAAAACAAAAATAAAAAATCTAAACAGCTCTTTCTTTTGTGTGGGGTAAAAAACTATGAGGAAAAACCAACAAATTAGGGTCGTGTGGCCCTATGCCCCCAATGTGAGTCAAACAAGTATCACTGTAGAATATATTCATTCATGTGAGTCTCATTTGCTTTTAATATTTGTGTAAGAGAGATGATATATAAGATAATCAGTTGAGATGTACTCTTGTATCGCGCATTCTTCCATGTCCGTTATATCCCTAGCTAACATCAATAACAAGCAGTCATCGACCATAATTTGCTTTCTATATATCTAAATTTGCTCAACTTTCTGCAATGATTTTGATTTTGAATATCAAGCAAAGAAACAAAGCAAATAAGTACCCTGATGTTGGACAAGAATAAGAGTGGGGCAAAAGAAGACCTTCACTCTCAAGAACATTAATCATTTGAAAAACGAATTTTGCAATAAACGTGAAGAATACGAGCCACGGTAGACCCACCATAACTGAGCGATGGACTTGATTTGGGCTGAACTTGACCATAACGATGATAGTAAGATCGAATTTTGGGTAATAAGTATTATTAGGATTATCTTAAGTGAGTAAATGACTATTTAGTTTAGTCAATTGGAGGAGGTATTGAGATCTAATGAACGAGATACATGTTGATTAACCAACAAAACTGACCTTATGTTCTACTATATCTCTAGAAATATGATACACCATATGATTAATTAAGATAATAAAAATAGTTTTATTCTTTCTGATTTGTATCTCCATCCAGTTTATAGTGAATGAATTTTGAACCAATGGTAAACATAATATTTTAAATTTTAACTCCACGAGATAAAGATTTTTAAATTTAACAGAGGTTTACCATGACAGCATGCCATTTATGACTATCTTTCATAAAATATAATATATATCCTCAAAAAACAAAAAACAAAAATCTTTCATAAAATAGATATATTTGTTGCCAAATGCAAGTCATCATCAGAAACTCTCCAGCATCAAACACCAAGTGCATGTCTAAAGCAATGGTCTACTTAGATCGATGTTGAAACCACAAAGAACTCAAAATGAATATAATTAAACGTGGATGCAGATACATGCAAATGCTTAATTAAAAATGAGAAATCCAATAAAATCTTGGTAAATCAACAAGTGTACTGTGCACAGCTAATATTTATCAAAAGTGTAAATCCTTGGTTATGAAATTAACTTACATGACTTGCATTTGCAAGCATATAAAGAGAGAGATTAGCCAGAAGTACGTACTTGTAACTCTTTTTTAACAAGGAGCAGATCCGAAGAATCTCAAGTATTCTGAACTTAATTTGATTTGATTAACATAATCCTTCATCACTTTTAAGTAGCCACTATAAAGTTGAATGACTTTGTTGCATTGAAAAACCTTGAGTCATTCAATTTTGAACAACAGCAAAAATTACCACCTGGACAGATATTGGAACAAGTTTATGAGTCCACAGCTGTAGTCAAAAACTACATTATTTATACCACAAACAACAGAATTAACATTGATGAAATTGAATGGTTAATTAACATTTCTATAATGTACAAACATCAGGGTATATATATATTGATGAAATTAAGACATCAAAGCCAAGCTGAAACTTCACTTTGAACAAATCAAATAAATAGCCACTTAACCTGGGCCTGGGGGCTCTAATTTGAACAACTGCACAATTCTAAGTTCTAAAAGAATAACATGTACAATACAATACTACAAGAAATTAGTACCAACCGTCACAAAAAATTCCACGTGCCGTTTCGGTATCCGTGGTTGTCTGGAATATCTATCCCTCTGCTGGTTTGTCTATTCTAACTTTAACATGCCCTAGTGCCCTACCTTCCTTCCTAGAATATAAAAATAAAAAAAAAAATCAAACAAATTTTGGAAGGTAGTGGGTGAATTTGGTTCTGTTCCTCTGCTATCTAACTTTTGGCGCCTTCTGTATAACTAAAGATTAGGCCACGGGAGATGTGACTGAAGTGGGACTCATTGTACGGTCTGAGCGTGCAGCTGGCCGTGACTGAGAAGAAGAATTCATCCAAGCCAGCCATCTGGAAACAAGGCTGAGCTGTCGCTGTTGTCGTTGATGATGGTGGAGATGGCTCTGAATCTGACGGTCATTATTATCATTACTGCTCGCTCTGTTCGAAAACCTGCTCAATCCCGTGATTTCCGACACACTTCTCAAATTAATTACGCTCCTGCCACCATCAATGCCCTCTGCTGCTCGCTCCTGCTCCTCGTTGTTCCCGTTCTGCTGCTTACGTGTCAAAACGGTGTCCTTTCTGATCATTTCCGACCGTAGATGCACAAGATCTGACGGCAGTACGTCGCTCCATCTTTGGTGGAGCCCAACAGTAGCAGTACCCGTACCGGGGGGTGAGGAGATTATGATCCGGTGTTCCAATCTCGTCTTGTCTTGATTCAACAACAGTCCGTCTTTTCTCGGACGGTCAAAGCATCCGACGGACACGGTGGACTCGCTCTTTTTTCGAACCATGGTCCGGCTGTCCAGAGATCTTCGAAACGACGTCGTGGTGGTGTCGTGAGAAGCATTAGGTTGATCGAAGCTCGGTCTCTGTATGAGGATTTGGGTCAAAAAGGCTCCGGAGGCAGAGTGCCGACCCGAGACCCGGCGGAATCTGGCCGGGTCGTTCTCGATGTCCAGAACGACGTCGTGGTGCTGCGGCGGAGGCTGGTTGTAATGCAAGACCTTGGCGTCCTCGATGAGGAGGATGTCTTCCGGGTCGACCCGGTAGCGGCAGAGCGGGCACGTGGAGTGGGCGTCAAGCCACGTGTCGACGCACTCGACGTGGAAGGCGTGCTTGCATTTGGGGAGGAGGCGAAGGACCTCGGTGGGTTCGAACCGGGTCAGGCAGACGGCGCATTCGAGCCCGTCCTTGTGGCCTCGGAGCGACCCGAATCGGAAAATGGGTAAAGACTCGACGACAGCCCGGTCGATGCCGGAGTTTTTTCGGGCGGCGGAAGGGGCGGCGGGTCGGAAGCTGGAGCTTCCGCCGCCGCGCTTGCAGTGCTTGGCGTAGAGGAGGAGGAGGAAGGTGACGGAGAAGAAGGAGGTGAGGACGCCGACGATGATGGCTATGCTGGGACGGAACGATGAGGAATTTGGATTCGAATTCGATTGGAGAGGAGGAGGTGGAGGTTGGGGGGGTGAAGGAGATGGAATGGCGGTGATGGCAATGTCACCGATGGGTGGGTTGACAAGGAGGTCGAGGAAGTCTGCTTCTTCTGCTTCATCGCCAATGGCGTTGGAGGGTGTGAGGAAGAGAGAGAGGAGAAGAAGAAGGAGGGTGGTGGAGGTGGTGGGCTTGAGAAGGCCCATTTTCCAGAGGCAGAAGAAGAAGACTGAGAGGTGGGGATGGAGGGTGAGAGAGAGTTTGTAGTTTTTGAGGCGCAAAATGAGGGGCTTCGTCGGATTCTTGTCCAAACATACAAACAAAACCAGACAAAGGCATCTATCTTTCTATTTTAACTATATTATTAATTTATTATCAAAATTATTGATACGCTCATTCAATCATTTAAATGTATTCATCATATTTTGAACATCAAAGAATATGATATGTTGTCTTATTTTTTTTATTTTTTATTTTTAATTTAGACTCTTCCTAAATCTCATTTACTTGTACAATGTTATTAGATATCCCAAACTTGGGACTCATTTATTTATACAAACATATTATTGACACATAATTATTTCTGATGCAAATTTTGATACAGTACGCATTCTTAGTATCAATCTTATTTCTAATACGTGTATTCCTACCATGAATCTAATAAGCTTAATTTGTGTCATTGTCTTAGTTTTATTTCGATACGAAAGTTATTGTCTTAAATTTGATATGTTTTAAGAAATGACTAAAGATGTCCTAAGGAACGACTTGAGAAACACTAAGATATGACTTGGGAAATGTCAAAACATTATTTGGAATGTCACTAGATACAATTTAAAATGTATCAAGGGTATAAATTTTTAAAATCACTCGAGTTACAAACTGAAATTTTCAACGAACAACTTAGAATACCCTAAGGAACGACTTGAGAAACTCTAAGGTATGACTTGAGAAATGTCAAAATATGACTTGAAATGTCACTAGGTACAATTTGAAATGCATCAAGGGTATAAACATTTAAAATCCGTTGAGTTACGAACTGAAATTTTCAATGAACAACTTGGTATGCCTTAAAGAACAAATTCAGATGCCCTTTTGAACGACTTGAGAAACTCTAAGGTATGACTTTGGAAGCGTCAAAACATGACTTAGGATATCACTGAGTACAATTTGAAATGCAACAAGGGTATAAAACATTTACAATCTCTAGAGTTACGAACTGAAATTTTCAACGAACGACTTAGGATGCCCTAAGAAACGACTTCATATGTCCTAAAGAACGACTTAAGAAACTTTATTGTATGACTTGGGAAACATCAGAACATGACTTGGAATGTCACTGAGGACAATTTGAAATTCACTACGAGTATAAACATTTAAAATACATCGAGCTACAAACTGAAATTTTCATCGAACGACTTGAGATGCCTTAAGGAACGACTAGAGGTGCCCTAAGGAATAACCCTAAAAAATTTAAGTTATGACTTTTAAAGCATTAAAACAAAAATTGAATTTGAGGGTAGATGAATGATTTTATGGCTATTTCAATTAGGTTACCCCAACAACTATTAAGAATTCGCCTTTAGTATAATGGTTGTGTGTACAAAACATAGAAGGGTGAAAAATTATATCCTTATTTAAAAATAAAAATTTGTATTAATAGAAATGAACTCGATCGGTAACATTTAAAAGTTAGAAAAATGAATGTATACATAGAACAACTATTCAGAAAAAATTCTCACATGCAAAATGATTAACAAATTTGAGCCTAGAAGGCTAGAAAGATTGTATTATTAAACCATTATTTTGAATTATTGCTTCTTAATATGTTGGACAACTTGCAAAAAAAAAAAGTATGTTAGACAAAGACATTAGAGAAAGAAAAAGAAATGCAAAAGCTGCTATAGTTCCATAGATACCACCTCAGACAATAACGAAACAACATCAGCACTAAGCACACGTACAGAGAGAGAGAGAGAGAGAGAGAGAGAGAGAGAGAGAGAGAGAGAGAGAGAGAGTTGATTTGGATGGGATTTTATGATCTATACATACCTGAAGGCATTCAATCAATCAACGATTTCAGAAAAATATAAAAGGAAATTAAGAGTTGTTAGTAACAGAACACGTGACGCATGTACCAAACAAGAAACAGGCCACAAGGTCGGTCCCCCAATCTACACTGTTTTTAGCCAACACCGGACTAGACTGGTGTCTGTGTCTTTTGCTTGCTTGCTGCTATGGATTTTGTGGTCTTTTATTGTGTACAAATGTAACAAATCAGTCCAATCCCGAACCAGCCACCATTACTTTCTTTCTTCTTCTCTGGGATTGATTGTACAGTCTATACAATGTACCACGTTGCTACTCAAAAGCTGTCTCTGCTCAGCTGCGATGCTGCAACACTACAAGTCCACACTCTACAACGACATTTCAATATCCCCAATATAAAAATAATAATTTAATACTACTAAAAGATGAATGTTTTCCAATGACTAGAATTAATTAAAATTTAACAAAGCTATAAGCAAATTGAGTGTTAATTCAAGAATTGAGTACTCCATAAAAATGTGTTAATTTTTACTAGAAATTGATTCTAGGATTTAAAGACTGTGTCGGACACAAATATAGGAATCATAAGAATGAGGGGTAGATCCATGACATTCTATTTTTTACACAAATTTTTAATGGGGCTTACTTCATATAGGATTTCAACGATCCGAATCGTTTATTTTTTAAGTCTCCATTAAAATATTATCCTTATAAAAAATTAGATAAATCATAAATCATTTACCTATAAAGATTAAATGGTCAATAAAACAAACACTTGAAATGTTGCCCATTTAATCTTATATAGTAAGTGTTTTCCGATTTACTTAATTTTGGCAAGGATGATCCCTTAATGGAGACTTAGACAATTCGAATTTTTGAAATCTTATATATAATATGCCTATTGAAAACTTGTGTCAAATATAAGATGTCATAGATCTTTCTCCAAGAATGAGAAGCCTTCTTATCTTCCATCGTCGATGGAACTAGAAGAGAACCCACTTAAGGTCGATGAATGATATATATGATGCAACTATATCAATAAAAATTGCATGCATAAATCTTGAGTTCATTATTGCCCTAATTTTTGACATTAGGAACCGGCCCATCCGCATTGAATATCGCACCACTTGCCTCATTGTAGGCCTATCCTTTGGTTTACAATGAGAGCAAAATGGACAACTTCCAGTTATTTGTAAGGGTGGGCACGGTACGGGATGGACCCCATACCGATCCTAATATCGAAATATGAAGGCATGTTTACCTAAGGGGAATGAGAATGATTCTCATTTTTGTGTTTACTAACATTTGAGAATCATTCTCATTCTCATTCTCATTCTTGTGTTTACTTAACAGTTGGGAATGAGAATGATTTTCATTCCCTTGTTTACTAAACTTGGAGGGGAAATGGAATGCATGTGGGGTCCACCAAAATCAGGAATGAGATTCGTGATTTTGGGGGAATGGAATTCCTTGGGGGGGTCCGGCATGAGAGAGGGGGAATCATAATGAAATTTTCGTGTCCAAAATGCCCCCACATTATTTATGAAAAACCAAAAATATCCTTTATTTTATCATTTAAAATGAATATTTATTTAAATATTCATATTTTTGAATATTTATCATTTAAAATGAATATTTAAATAAATATTCATTTTTTTGAATATTTATCATTTAAAAAATTGTGATTAATAAATATAATGAATTAAAAAAATTGTGAATATTAAATAGTTGATAGAAATAAATTGTAAAAAGTATTAAAATTGTAAATATAAATAGTTAGCAAATGATTAATAAATAAAAATATTAAAATTGTGAATATTAATAAATACAAATATTAAAATTGTGATTAATAAATATAATGGATTAATAAATAGTTGAAAGAAATATAAATAGTAGTACAATGAATATTTATCATTTAAAAAATTGTGATTAATAAATAGCATCTAAAAAATATAATGGATCGATGTTGTATAAGGGCATTTTAGTAATCAAACTCATTTTTATTATGATTCCTATTAGTTAGTAAATATGTGAAATCAACTTTATTTTCATTCTCATTCCTAACAGTTAGTAAACATGTTAATGAGAATTGCTGATTCCGATTCATGTTCATTCTGATTCCTATTCATTCTGATTCATTATGATTCATTCTCATTCCGATTCCTGTTTATTCTGATTTCTATTCATTATGATTCCGCTTATTCTGATTCATGCTCATTTCGATTCTCGCTCATTCCGATTCCAGTTTAGTAAACATGCCCTGAGTTCAGTACGGTACTAGACGAGATCGGTATGAGTTCGGTACGTACCATTTCGGGATGGGCTCTTTTATAAAATAATTAAAAAAAAGATTTGGAATCAGATTTGGAGGAGGTGGCGGCCGGGCGGAGGAAAAAGAGGATGGGAGGGAGAGGGGATGATGATGGAGAGGGAGTGGATGATTGCTTGGAATTTGGAGGATGAGTTTGATGAGAAGGTTGAGGTTGAGGTTGAGGCTCCGGTGGTGGTGGCAGTAGTCGTGGAACTGATGGTGTCTTGATCTGGGTTGGTGGTGGAGTCTTCTGGGACCGAGAGACTGTTTGTGCGCCATACCCGTGGCTCACTCTCTCCCTTTGTGTCTTTCTTTCTCTTTCTTTTTTTCGTATACCGCCCCACATTGGTTGATGAGAGAGAGAGAGATTTTGACATGGGTGAGCTTTATTACAGAGTAGCAGAGCAAAGCAGCATCCATGGCTTCCTAGTTGGGGTTTGTCCCACAGTAGGAGTTGGAGGAGGTTCTTGCCGAAGATGAGGGAAAAGGAAGATAGTATGTCGCGGGCAGAAAGAGGAAAAGAGGAAAAAGAAAGAAAAAGGGGGGGCGCTGAAAGATGAAAGGGATGAGATATAAAATAATACAAAATAAATTAAATAAATTATAATCGGTACTGTACGGAATCAATTGGGATTGAAATGTTGATACCGTTACCATCCCATTGTATCCGGTACGGTATAGGATGATCCAAAAAATAAAAAAACAAAACGAGACGAAACCGATTTGGGGGGTTATTCTGGGATTAATGCCCACCCCTAGTTTTTTGAGATGAATTTTTTTTTTTTTTTTACAAACCTATAAATTAGGAAATTATAATTAAATAAATAAACTATTACCAACATTTTCCTATTCTAGTCAACTGCATGCAGAAACATAAAAACATATAAATAACTAAGCTTTATATGACTATTGTTCAATTCATAGAATCATATTGAACTATCGTATGGAACTCCAAACCATTGGTAGGGTTTCAGAAAAATAGAAAATATCAGAAGTCCACAATGAGGAAAACAAGGAGAGCTTGAAAACAAATAAAATAGCATCCCATATCTTTTTCATAACTAGAAGCGCATTATACCTTTTCTTTAGAACTTAACATGAACAATTCGATCGATTTCAAAGCAATATGACAATTCATGCTCTTCTCAACATCAAGTTCAAATACAATCATGTCACATGTAATGAACAATAGCCAAAGTATCATAACAAGCTCATCATTCGAATCACAAGAAGGCAGCAAGCACACACACAAGCATTCATCACATCAAGCTTGTTTCATCCAATCAAACATGCACATCCAATTTATACTTATATATATATATGGAAACCATAATTTTTGGGCAAGCACTACTCCCCCTACCTAATGTAGATGCTTTCCACCCAAACTAAGAGTATCCTCCAACTTTAGAACCCTAGAGAAAATACAAGGTAACCAAAATCACAACCAAGCTTCTCAAGGACAATTTAAAAGATAACAGAGCATTTTTTTGTGTGGAAATTAAGTAGAAATTCCAGAAAAATTCCCTTATTCCCAAACCTAATTTAAAACTCTCCTAAGAGGTATTAGTTGTGTCACAAAAATAGTCCTTGGTGCAAAGTTTCACAAAAATGAGTCAAAACCTTTGGGAAAATCAAAACAGTGAAACTGCCAGATGGTGTAATGTTGTACGCCACTCAATTTGTGAATTCTTTAAAATTTTCCTCATGGAGTTTGGCCATGATCGAGGTTGGTTCTACAAGGAAATAGATACACTAGAAAACAAGGGGTAGAAACATGCATGGGATTCAAAAACCATTTACGAGTATTAGTATAAGGAAGAGTTAGGAAAAGTGAATGCATGCTAACTGCCAGGTACATGGCTAGTCACAGTAGAGCACATTCCCAAATTTTTATAAAATTCTTTTTTAAAACATTTGACTTCAATGTTTTACAGGGTAAACGTAGCTAGACGTACATGTTAGGGCTCATTTACAAAAATTCTCAGATGTATTGAAGCTATGGATACGTCCAGGTAATTAAATCCCTCACTCATGCCCCAAGTTTAATTAGATTTCACAATCTTCAATTCTCAACAGCAGGGCTTGAGTAAGAAATTCATCAAAATTTCACCCTAGCTTTGATTTGTCTGGTTTTTGGCTTAAAATACTCATGTTCAAGTCTAGTTTTAAGCAAAGTAATCTAAAAGCATATTAAGTATCACAACTCATTAAAATACACCCAAAACTAGAAACACTACACTGCTAAGTCTAAACAGACAGTTCCCAATAACAGGGTCAGATTGCAAAATTCATTAAAATTTCAATTTAGCTTGGACTAAGGTGATTTTTTTTAAAAAATTCTTCTTGACATGTCTAATTTTAGGGAACATAAAGATGGTTTAAAAATTCTTCCCAAATAGTATAGAATTAGAACAATTAAGTTGAAGACGATTTATATTATGTTGGAAAAGATCAGACCATAAGCTAAAGTGAAACTTCAATACTTCATTAAGGTATATATAGAGAAGAGAATGACAGTGTGAGAAGCCAGAGGGAAAGGGAGAGATCGAGGAGAGAGAGGAGATCGAGGAGAGAGAGGAAAAGAGATAGAGGAGAGAGAGAGAGAGAGAGAGAGAGAGAGAGAGAGAAGGAAGGAGAGAGAAAGGGAGATCGGAGGGTTGAATTGCCAGCTACAGGGGCGGTGCCGGCGATCGATGGGGTCAGGATAAGGTCTAGACTTGGAGTGACTGAAGGTGGTGATGGGTAGTTTTATTATTCTGGGATTTAGTAAGGATATTAATTATGGTTATTTGAAAGAGGGGTTAGAATTGTAATTTAATAAATGAGAGAGAGAGGTGTGTAATGAGAGGAAAAAATGTGTGCATATGACAGCCCTCAAAAGTAAAACTATGCTAATTTTCAAAATTTTCCAAGACCACAACTACCCCTTCATCAAAAGTTAAAGCTCATATATGCGACTCCCCAACTCACCCTTACATAGCCGATCATCCCCTCTTTCACTCTCGACTCACACAAGTACACAACCAACCCCCAAAACACAAATCAGATCCAATTCAGCCCAGATACGCTCAAAATTTGAGACCCCACCCCTAATTATCGCAACCACCACCACCCCTCTTACCTGCACATACAGCTTCCTCCGTCGGCCACGCCTCCGCCTCAAGCTCTCAACCCTAATCCTCCCCTCCCCAATGACCGTCTAGCCATTGTCCTCCGCACCTACTTCATGGTCGTCTTGGGCATCGTCTAAGACACCATCGTCGTAGAAATTGGAAAATGACACCAATTTAAGTGTAATTTAAAGTTACAACTCTCATATCCCAATTTTTTTTCCATATTGAATTTACAAAATTTTTGTATTTATGGACCCAAATAAGAAAATTAGAACATGTAATTTAATGAACATAAAATATTATGGCTACACAAACCGTTGAGGGTAGTTCAGATCTGGCCGCCCAAAACGAACTAATGCAGGGAGTTTATTGAAACCATTAAATTCAGAATATGGTAAATTAGCTTCCGGGAAACTCACCATTATTTTAATTAATACATGTTTTCAAATTTAAATCATATGAGCTCAGATGTCTAATTCCCAAAAAAAAAAAAAAAAAAAACTCATATACGGAACGATGGCTGCTCGTGGAAATACATGGGTTTATTACTCGTGCAAATGAACTATTTCTTGGCAACTTGGACAATAAAAAGATCATATGAGATGTCAGTTTCTCTACACTTGTTTTTTCCCCCTTATATGCTTGTTGATAGTAATATAATATTAGAGGGAATTACCAATTTAGTCCACTTATTTGTTCCAAAGTCTCACTTTGGTCCACCCTTTTTTTTTTTGGCCAACTTAGTCCACGAAATATTTAACGTTTGCCAACATGGTCCATTCCGTCAAAATGTCAATAACAGCCGTCAAATTTAGGGGCAAAATGGTGAATTCATATGCTTAATAAGTCAAATATGGTCAAATGGGGTCAATTGGCGTATGTGGGTTGTGGACTCTTCGAGAACCGATAGCAGGCCAACGGTATTGTGGGTTTTTTTTGGATTTGTTCGCGAGATCTGGTTGGAACCTTGGTGAATTCGTGTTGCATTTGAGATCGTTGGGATTTCTGGAGATGGTTATTGAATTTCGGACATCTGGGGAGCATCCCACGTACGGTAAGTGCGCAAATTGGTCTTGTTATGCTTTGGATGTTTGGTAGCTGTTGTTTATTGTTCTTTGTTTGTTTGGTAGCTAGGAAAAAGTGTGGGTGTGGTCCCTGTGTGTTCGATTTGGCAGCTTGTAAAATGCATATGTCTGCCACTTTTAGGGTTTTCCTTTTTCTGTTGTCCTTTTTCTGTTCGATGTGGTCCCAAATAACCTTTTCTCTGTTTTGTTCTCTTTAGTCTGCTGGATGGATGGGAATCTTGAATTTTATACTGTGTTGGGTTTGTTTTTTTAAGTGTTATTGCTTAGTACAGTGGTCGGTGAACATTGAAGGCTGGTACTGGTGTAGGTGGTTTGTCCTAAATGTCCTTTGTTTTTTTCTTTTTGTGGTGTGACTGTATATAGTTTAATAGGATGGTTTGTGATGGTCAATTTTTCTAGTTAATGGGGCTGCCAATTGTGTCAATTTGCCAATGCTGATAGGATATTAGGATGCCAAATGGGTTGGTTAATTAGCATGTGCATCGAGTTTGGTAAGTGGGTAGCTAGTGTATGTATGTAATCCATGTTATATTTGTGTTACTATTAGAACATGTTACACTTAGGTATGGTTTGTGAGGAATATGAATTTTTTAATTGTGTGTAGGGGATCCTGATGGGATTACTCTACAAATTCAGTATGGGGGTACATTTACAAAAGGGGTTTACAAGGGGGGCACTGTGTGCTGGGTTGATGATCTCTCAAGAGACCTTTTATCCCTATTGGACCTCATGAAAATGGGCAAGCAACTTGGGTATGATGTGAACATGGAAAAAGTTGAGCCCAAAAAACTTAGTATATACTATAGGGTTCCTGGAACTAGTGGGCCAAATGGTTTAGTGTATATTAGGTCTGATGCACAGGTTCTCTCATTGGTTAGTGTTGTTCCTCCCAACCAACTTGGACTGTTATATTATGAGGGCCCTATTTGTACCCAAGTTGAGAGTCAGGCTTCACACGTATGGCCATCTTTGGAGGGACCAGAGTATCAGTTGACTATAGATGATGTCGATGATCAAGCTTTACTTAACAATGTGGTTTCTGGTAGTGGTGGTGATGAGGTAAACAGTCAATCAAGGAAGAGGGATCCAAATGATTACACAGACTACAATGAGTATGGTTTCACAGCTGGTGAAGATGGTGAAGATGGTGAAGATGATGAAGATGTTGAAGATGGTGAAGATGATGAAGATGGTGAAGATGGTGAAGATGGTGAAGATGATGAAGTTGGTGAAGATGGTGGAATTGGTGAAGCTGCTGAAGCTGCTGAAGTTGGTGAAGCTGCAGAAGTTGGTGAAGCTGCTGAAGATGACTCATTTGTAGACAGTGATTATGAATACAGTGATAATGAGGATGATAGGGCATATGAGACTAATGTAGATCCTGAGGTTGACCCTGTGGCTGCTACCAATGATGCTGGGGAGATTTCAGATGATGGTGACAAATCAGATGAGCTAGAAAGCTTAAGTGAGGATTCTTCTGATGGTGAAGCTGAATGCTCTCGAAGGAAGAAAAAAAAGAAAGTGCCAAAGTTCAAGCAATTCAATAGGGCCACTGATATGAACAATCCTGTTTTGGAGTTAGGTAAGCAGTTTGCCACTAAAGATGAATGCATGGAGTTCATAAAAGAATGTGGAATTAGAGAAGGCAGGCAATTAAAGTTTGTGAAGAATGACAAGGTTAGATTGAATGCAATTTGTATTGGGACCACAAAATGTCCTTTCCTAGTACGGGCCAACCCTCTATCTTCAAGTTCATCCACATGGGCCATAAAGAAACTAAGGCTGCAACATATGTGCAACAGGAAGGGGAATGTGAAGCAAGCCACTTCAACCTGGCTTGCAGACAGGTTTGCTGCTAAGTTGAGGAACAATCCTGGTTGGTCTCTGGCTGGTTTCCAGAGTGAGGTGAGACAACAATTCAACATAAATGTAACAAAGACTCAAGTTTACAAGGCCAAGAGGAAGGCTGATGTCCTAAATGAAGGCCACTATGATACTCAATATGCTAGGCTAAGAGATTATGCAAATGAGTTGCTGAGAACAAACAGAGGTAGCACTGTCAAGATTAGTACAAACAGAGAAGGTGACAAAGTGCTTTTCCATAGAATGTATATTTGTTTGGATGCATGTAGAGAAGGCTTTTTACAAGGGTGTAGGCCTGTCATTGGGGTTGATGGATGTCACACCAAAGGGCCTTACCCAGGACAGATTCTCACTGCAGTGGGGGTTGATCCAAACAATGGATTGTTTCCAGTTGCATATGCTATAGTGGAGATTGAAAACAAGAACTCATGGGAGTGGTTTTTGGAGCTTCTGATGAAAGACATCAACACTGAGAATGGTCATGGTTATGTAATGATCAGCGACAAACAGAAGGGATTAGTGCCTGCCATAGAGAGGTTAATGCCAAGTGCAGAACATAGGATGTGTGTGAGGCACTTGCATAATAATTTCAAACTCAAATACCCTGGCCTCCAATTGAAGAACCTGTTATGGGCAGCAGCAAGGTCTACTTGTATTCCATGGTGGAAACAAGAGATGGACAAAATGAGGATTGTTGATAATGCAGCCTGGGGGTGGTTGAGTGAGAAGCCTGCAAAAAATTGGTCAAGGTCACACTTTGGGACACATTCCAAATGTGATATACTATTGAACAATCTATGTGAGAGTTTCAACTCTGCCATCCTTGATGCTAGGGACAAGCCTATCCTAACCATGCTAGAGAGGATTAGAATGTGGTTGATGCTGAGAATGGCCAATAGAAGGGCTGCCTGCAGGAGCTGGCATCATTCAGTTGGGCCTAGGATCTTGAAGATAGTGGAGAAGAGAAAGCTAGAAACAGGTGTGCTGATAGTAAGAATGGCAGGGCCAGCCATATATGAGGTGGAGCATATTGGGGGCTATCAGTTCAGTGTTGATATCAGTCAATGGACTTGCAGCTGCAGGAGGTGGGAGTTGAGTGGGATACCTTGTGTACATGCTATTGCATGTGTATTGATGAGAGAGGAAGATGTGCTTGATTATGTTCATGGTTGTTACAAGAAAGATGCTTACCTCAAGGCATATGACCCCATGATTTTTCCAATGGCTTCAATGGATATGTGGGAAACAGGTGATGATGATAAAATTCTACCACCAAAATGCCTTAAGCAGCCTGGTAGGCCCAAGAAAAAAAGGACAGATGGCCCAGGTGAAGTTCCAGCTGCAAACCCTATCCCAAACCCCAATCCATTAGAAGTGGCCCCACCTCAAGTATTGAGAAGACATTGGGTAACTATCAGATGCAGCAAGTGTGGAGCTGAGGGCCACAATGTGAAAACTTGTAAAAGGGTCGTAGGCAATCAGGTATTTATGCTTCTCTTTATACATGCTGAATTTTCATACACTTATTTCATTTGTATTTGAGTCATAATTCTGGTTTGGCAGAATGTGCAAGGTGAAAGGAGTATGACATCCCCTCAAGTTCAAACTCAACAAGATGCACCAACCTCAGTTACTCGAAGTGCAAACATGGTACAATGCAAATCCTTTATGTGATGTTCTTGTTATGTTATTGTGTTGGGACTCAACCAGTATCATTAATTCAATGTGATGGACAGGTAATAAGGAAGGTGACCAGAGGTAGAGCTAGAGGTATGGTAATAGGGGGAGGGAGTGGGAGAGGTGTAGTAACCACTGAGCCTTCAAATTCAACTGCAGCAAGGAGAGGCAGAGGCAGAGGCAGAGGCAGAGGCAGAGCTAAGGCAAGCAATGTGACCAGAGGAAGAGGAAGAAGTGGGAGTTGATGCTAAGGCAGAGCTAAGGCAACCGTTGGAGTAGAAATAGGGTTACTAGATTTTTTTGCTTCTTGTTGTGTTTTGATTGACCAAGGTATTTAAGCTCTGTGTTTGTAAAAATGTGGTTCTTTTGAACATTTCTGGACAATTTTTGGGCTGGCAGGTTTAATGCAAATTGGAATGCAGTTTGGTTGCCAAATTATGGCTGGCAGGTTTTATGCAAATTGAAATGCAGTTTGGTTGCCAAATTATGCAAATTGGAATACAGGTTTTATGCAAATTGGAATACAGGTTTTATGCAAATTGGAATGCATTTTATTTGCAAATTGGAATGCATTTTATTTGTCTGTCTTGTAACCAGTTTGGTTGCCAAATTGTGATGCATTTTGGCGTACACTTTGACTAAAGGGTTTGGAATGCATAAATGAGGCAAAGCCTAAAATGCTACTTCAACTTCTAGCATTACAAAGTAAAACAAAGCCAGTTTCTACCATTACAAAGCATGCCATTTCTACACAGGTTGACCGAAATGCCATTCGTACAAAGCAAGTCCTTTACACCACCAAACACCCAAAAGCCATGGCAAAGGTCCAAAACAGAGCATACCCGAAAACCAAAAAACTTAAGCTAACAAGTACATAAACTTCCAAACACAGATCACCCAAAAGTCATTCCCACTACACCCACGTTCCTCCCATTTAAATTACATCATCATCATCATGGTCAGTATAAAGAAAACCCAACTCAGCCCCAAACAGAGCAGCAACGCCTTCTCTTTTGTCCTCTGTTTTTTGATGGTCTCTTCCAATCCTCCAATCCTTCTAAGCAATCCGGGAATAACCTGCCTAGAACGTGCACACATAGGAGGGTCCAACCAATTCCAGAGATCACATCCTCCATTTCGCTGCAAAATGATGGATTTTAAATCCACAAAACCAATGACCCGAAAATGACAAGAAAAAAAAAATACACAAATAAACACCCATGCATCTATCTTACCTTCCCGAGTTGGCATGCCTCGAATCTTCTTCCTGGGTTAAGATCAGTCCAGCTAGTGGTTGTTCGGGCAAGCCTCCCACAGTCACAGAATCTTTCACCAATCCATCTTTGCGTTGAAGATGTGGACGAAGACATGTTTCTGTTTGGGGTCAAGAATGGGGTACCTGATGTGGACGAAGATGTGGACGAAGATGTGGGCAGCAGCAAGGATATATTAGGTACCTGATCTCATACATATAACCCACAAAAACTAATATTTAATTATTGGAGGGAAATGTTCTGCCTATTATTGGAGGGAAATGTTCTGGTATAGGCAGGGAGGGAAGAAAATGGCGGGGGGAAGGGTCTTTGTGCATTTCGATCTAGACCTAATTTAGATATGAATTCACCATTTTATCCTTTAATTTGATAGTAGTTATTGACATTTTAATGGAATAGAATTAGGATATGAATTCACCATTTTGTCCTTAAGTTTAACGGTTGTTATTGACATTTTGACGGAATGGATCATGTTGGCAAACGTTAAATATTTCGTGGATTAAGTTGGCCAAAAAAAAAAAGGGTGGACCAAAGTGAGACTTTGGAACAAATAAGTGGACTAAATTGGTAATTCCCTCATATATATATTATGTTATATATAGGCGTACACTCGTACGTTAGTTTTTGGTTGGCTCGAGAATTATTATGCTTACTATGTATGACTTTGTCACTTTGAACAGTACCCTAGCTAGCCTCCCCCAGTAGGCTAGTAGCCTAGTACTCACGTATATGTGATGAGTTATTACCTCCCAACACAAGATTGACAAGAACAAAAATAATAGGTTAAGGAAGAGATCGATTGAAAAAGAAGCAAAGGTTGGATATTCGGATATTCCTCACGAATTGGATGTGGTATAGTTATATATATTAAATTCACAAAGCACGTACTTGGTGTATCAAAAAACAAGAAGAAACATATATATATATATATAAAACAATCATGACCAATAGTTTCGACATAAATTATTATTAGTTTTAGCCCAAGCTTTGAATTTTAAAAATAAAAGAGAATAAACGGTACACTAGACTACTAGAGCTACACCCAACATTTTGATACTAATTAGATAGCCCTTCCTCGTACGTGAGACATAGATTATTATATCGAAACCCATGTAATATTCAACACACATATAAAATACATGTTGAGGGAGAGTGACACACTACAAAAAATATGAGTAAAGCGCACTCTCATTGGTGGCATAGAATGGGGTGACAATTAGGCAATAGGGACTGAAGTGTCTCGATTTTAACAAAAATGGGTATCAATTGAGTAATAGGGACTGAAGTTCCCAATTGACACCCTATTTTATGCCACTAATGAGGGGTGTGTTTTACTCACATTTCTTGTAGTGACATTTAAATGATAGTATTATATATACAAGGAGATTGAGGATGCCACACGCTAGTGTCACCGGCCATCATCCTTTCATTGTCTCATGACAAACGTACACATGTGGGGTTAATATACAAAAAATTCTCATGTTTTAAGCTGAAGGTTTAGAGTGGACGGTTAGGTTCTATATATGCATCTACCGGGTTTAGGGATTAGGGTCCAGATTTAGAATCTAGGTTCCAATGCTTGAGGGGTCAAGGTTTAGGATTCAACGTTTGGGTCATGTTTTATATTTTAAATGTCCGAATATCATTTTCTTAATAAAAAACTTCAAGTGTGCACATCTGCACTTACAGACATTAGTGAGTGTTTGAACACGTACATAAAACACTTGTACGTCCATAAGTACCGCAGCCACCTGTAGGTTCTCATACTATAACTTCACGTACAAACGTTCGCACCGATAAATCTTAGAAAGCGTTCAAACACGGATTTAGATTCTCTGATTTGTCTTGTTTTTGCTTGATATAATATTAACCGTGTAATATAAATTTAAAGGTTTATATAACTCCATTCACACTCAAAAAGTGTTACAAATCTATTTCGTCATTTGCACCATACTCTTGGATAATAAATACACGACTATGATTAAAAGTCAAGCAAAATTTCCAAATATCCTTCAAATACTCTCTCACATACATATTGTGTGCTTGCAAACGAACGTTCACACTTGAAGCCGCCTGACGATATATAAATGAAAAAGCTAATGTTCTCTTCTTAAGACATAAGATAGAAGCTTATGTTGCGAAACTATTTAAATCACTCATTCAGACAATTATCAATTTAATCGATTATTTATATATATTTACAATTTAACAACATAATTAAACATAATAAGTATCTCTTTGGTAAAAGAACAATATTTCTTAAATCTTATAGATAACATCTTCAATCGATTCGTACGTTAGTGCTCTCCAAAATTTTAAATTGATAAGTGCAGTTACTATTCAAAAACAAAATCCCAAAATACTAGAAGAAACCCAACAGAAAATATGTTGAAGCTAGCAAACAACCAAAAAGAGTGATGCCATTAACTGCCAAAGAAAAGAGGTGCTTAAATGAGAAAGACAGAGATGGCTTGTTTTAAAAAGAATCTAAATCGGAATCTGCAACTCCAAATAACAAAGGCAAACGCATGCATACGCACACGCACACGTCGAAAACGCCATTTGGGTTTGCTTGCCAAGTCCGCAAAGTCTGCGTCCACAGTGGGCTTGTCTTGTCAACCACTTGGCTACCTGGGCCTGTGGAAAACTGGATCTGGACCGCTGATATCAGCCTGGGCCCACTAACTAATGCGGCTGTCATGGACCCAGATGCTGACATCATGGCTCAGATTGTAGAAAGGCAGTTTTAGTAATTACTGTAATTAATTGCAGCTGTAATTCTTGATGTTACTTTGAACATAATAACACAACCGTATGTCCTTTTAAGCAATAAAATTAGTAATCTGTCATTTATAGATAACACACTATATATATTCTCTTATCAAATTATCTAACATATTATATATCTTATAATCTGTATCAACCACAATAAACATTCACCCTATTCTATAATAAAAGAGAAACCCTTGTTGAGCTTTTTCGATTCATTTCATAAATATTCTGATTCTATTAGATTGGTCTATTTAATAAAACATTAAACATGTCATAATCTATGGATCACGAGATAATATACAACTTGAGAAGAAAAAGATGCGAATGCGTCTTTATTTAAATTTGTGATTGGGTAATTGATTCCAAACTCAACAAAAATGGAAAAATAAATTGAGATTGATAGAAATGGTCCCCATCCACATCCAAAGTTAAACATGGTGATCAATTCGACATTGCAAAAGAAAGTGAAGAAGGCCTAAAACTTAGAAGGGATGGGAATTGAAACAACCTCGCTAAAGAAGAAACAAGTTAAATAATTCTAAAAAAAAAAAAGGTTACAGAGTATTTGTTTAAAATTATCAATAATGTTAGAGGCATCACTCTCTATCTTAATTTATTGATCCTAACTAATATGATAGATGACTTGTAGTAATAAATGAAGTTCAAATTTTTGTATGATAAAAAAATTTTGGAGTGTGATCAGATTTTTGTATGGCTTGTTTTTGTCTCGGCATTACAAAAATGATGTAACCGTTTGGTTGAGAAATAAATTATAATGAGCTTATACTTGTCTTTACTGAAAAATAAATAAATTCAGAGTAAGCCCTTAATTAAATAACTTACATAAAATAATTTGGGTGCAATCATATTAGCAGTAATGCATCCAATTCTATAATTAAATATATTTGGGCGAGAGTAATATTAGAATGGATATCATTTTATAATTAGTCCCAAAAAAAATAAAATACACAGGACAAAAATGTAAAAGTAAAAGCCATAAATTAACTTTGGTAAGGAATATTCCTGCCCTCAACTAAACCATGCCTGTCTCCATAAGTACTCTGACATGTTTAGAAGAGGCATCAGTTTCCTTAATTGACTTCACATTCACTGGTCCAGACTCCAAACCCCCAACTCCAACAGAGCTTCAAACTCAAATCAAACAAGGCTGCTGCCCCATAAGACCCAACTGTGCAAAGCAAGTCTTATAGCTAGTCTCTGTCTGTGTGTGTGTTGGTGATCAAACCAAGAAAATTAAGAGAAGGAAAATATTGGAGTTGGTATTATTAATTGCAGGAGAGAAATGTGGTTGGTGTATGTGTGTGATGAAGAAGAGAAGGAGTTGGGGAGGCAACCAGCCCCTGGATCATGTCCTCACTGTGGAGGCAAAGTGCAGGCTGTGGATGTTGAGGCCCAGTGGAAGTTCTGCTTTCTCCCCATGTGCCTCAAGATCAAGAGGAAGTATTTCTGTACTCTATGTGCCAAGCGCTTGGTCTTGTACTACTAGAAACAACAAACATAATTAGTGGCAGAGACCCAGAAAGAAAAGATTTGTGATTAAACTTGTTAATGCTCTCTCTCTCTCTCTCTCTCTCTCTCTCTCTCTCTCTCTCTCTCTCTCTCTCTCTCTCTCTCTCTCTCTCTCTCTCTCTCTCTCTCTCTCTTATGTCATTATGTGATTTTGGGACAATGGGTTTCAGGGGGGGTTCTATACAAATGATTGTTAGGTGTTTCTTGTGTTGATTTGAATGCCATTGGTTCTGGTTCTCTCTCTCTCTCTCTCTCTCTCTCTCTCTCTCTATGTGATTTAGTTTTGGTACAATGAGATTCAGAAACTGGGGGGGTGTTCTGTACAAATGATTGTTAGATGGTTCTTGTTGATTTGAGTGCCATTGACATTGACATGCTTAATTAAATCATTGACTGGTTGCAATTTTTTGGGTCTGTCTTTGTGATTTTGAGCTGCAAACTTTTCAATCAGAATATGAAGATCTAAGAAAGGGTGTTTCCCCTTTTTAAACCTTGTTTAGAGGTAATTAGTAGTTACTTTATTTTGTAATATATCCTAATGAATGTGTGCAAAATCAAGTTAGATTTCTGGTTAGAGTTTTACAAGATTTATCTATTTCTATTTTATTTTTTTTTAATATGTGGACAAATGGTCATAACTGGAATTATAAATTTATAATACGTCCCCACCTAAATTCATGAGGAAAAGACATGGTTTCTGCCACCAACTTCTTTTCTGCAGAAAAATTATATCAACATGAAAATGTCTAGACTACCAAATTACTAAAAAAAAGCCTACTAAAGTATTAATTTGTAAAGAAAAGAAACGCACCTAGACTTCCTTAGGTCCAAAAAGTAGCTTTGAGTCGATTAAAATAGTAAAACTCTATAAAAAATGGGGGTGCAACTTTTATTTAATGTTTTAAGTTTTAATTATTAAGTAACATAACAAATGACATGATAATTTTATTTTTGGATAAATTACAAAATACCTACATTAACTATAGTGTCACTTTCAATTTAGCACATAAGTTTCAAAATTTGACAATTAGGTACAACTTTTGCTCCGCCTGACAATTAAATACCTTATGTCATCCATTTTGTTAGATTCGTCATTTTTTACTTATGTGTCCACGTTAAATGTCATGTGACACTAGTCTGACTCATCTTTTTGATATTTTGGATTTACTCTTTCTTGTCCATCAGATTGGGTATTTCAACTCATTCTTATATCTAAAATATTCATTTGATGGTGGAAAAGAGTAAGTTGAAATCCAAAATGTCGAAAATATGTGCCACATGGCATTTAATATGGACACATAAGCAGAAAATAACAGATCTAACAAGAGGGGTGACGAGAAGGTATATGATTGTCAAATTGAGTAAAAGTTGTGTACCTAATTGTCAAGTTTTAAAACTCATATACTAAATTGAATGTGACACTATAGTTAATATAAGTATTTTGTAATTGACTCTTTATTTTTTATTTTTTACTAAATGAGTTCTAACAAATAAAATACTGAAAAATTAAAGTAATAATTTGTGATTTTTTTTTTATTGAATTTGTACTTTTAATATTTATATTTCAATTGCAAAAATGAATAATTAAATACATGTCAACATCTTCTGCAATTAGATTAAAGTACAAGATACTGGTCATTTATGAAGTTACACCGACTTCACAGGAGAGCAAGGTATGTGTCTGCTTCAGAGTACGTTCCAATTAAGTTCCAATAAAATAAAATAACTTATGCTTCTTTATTATTGATATTTTTTTCCTAAGAAAAAAAAAACTAAAAAGAATATATGTAGCTGAAAATATTTATATCCCAACCAATAACTTGAATATTTTTTAATCCGCTTATCGAGTTTGTCATCATATAGTTCTCAAAAGATCAAAATTTGCCAGTGGAACACATATAACATATGTTCTGTTGTTTTATTATTAATCTTAATCTTGATTAAATGTATAGATATTTAAACAAAAAAATTTAGGTGCACACCTGAAGTTACTTATTTGTTTGAGAAGAACTTACCTACACCCTAGGTTTTTCCACATGTTCTCTCTCTCTCTCTGATTCTATTTATTTGAATGTGTAGTTTAGATTAATAATCTGACAACATGATTTATAATATTACTTTACAAGCTAATACTTAAGAAGAATAGATAAGTAAATTAACAGGAGAAAAACAAGTCACACAGCAAAAAAAAATTGAAGTCGGTCTACTTTTAATTGTTTGTGTCGAGCATTAGGACGCTCAAGACTAGAAAAATTCATTACCTCTCTTCTAAATGTTGTTGGGTTTTCCTCTCAGGATTGTATGAGTGCAAGCCTGGTGGGTTTTCTTGAATTTTTAAATTGGCATATAATTTTTTTTGGTCAACAACCTAAGAGAGTTAGAATTAAACCTTCATCAAAGAAACGAAAAGAAATAATACTATTGCGCTACTAATCCCACGCTCATCACATGGAAATATTGTAATTGACTATTGATTAAAAATGGTTGCTATGATCATATCGATCCTTAATTAAAGAAGGTTTTCTACCAGACCAAGTCTAGAACATGTAATTGGAATTATTAATTGACCTTCAAGTTGAGCTTAATTATAATATTAATTTGGACTAGACGTACCAATTAATCTTTGCTTAATTAATGTGTTTGTTCGAGTACTAGACGGATTTTACCTTATCAATGCAGTTAGCTTCATAACATATATCACTTTAAGATGTGGATTTAGTCACTATTGCCAAGAATGTAGCTCTCTTTGATAAGGTATATCTTGTCTGGATCACATCTACGTCTGATCCACAATCGGAGGTTGATTCAGTTTTAGGCTATTGTGGGGGAGTGAGGGTGTAATCAGCTCACACCTACATGCAAACAGACAGAGAGCTGAGGTGGCTCCAAATCAGACCACCAGGATCGGTTGCTTTTACTAGATGCAAGTTTGTCGTTTATTTGTAGAAGTCAAATGAGACTTCACTTCGGTTATGGACTCGTCTGGATAAAGAGATTAAATTTTTCAAAAAAATTTATTAGGGGAAGGAGTTTCAAATTTGAGACCGGATCTAACAAAATGAAAAGACATCACTGAAATTAAGAACAATACTTGGGTCACCCCTTGGGGTATCTCAAGGTCACTTCATCTTTTCAAATTTTAATTTCGACAATACCGGCGCATAATTAGAATAGTGCCTAATTTTAAACACCCCACTCACCAAAAAATTTGTCTAAACCCCCACCCATCTAGAAACTCTTTCAAAACCCCCTAAAACTTATAATCCTAAATTACCCTTCTGACGCGCGCTGACGCATGCTGACACATGCTGACGTCACTGTAACTGTATTTTGGTGAATTTTTTTTTTTTTTTTTTTGAATTGAAGTTTTTGCTAAAACTCAATATTTCACTAAAACTAAAATCAAACACTGAAATTGAATTTCATTACACTAAAACTGAATTTCAAAAATTCAGTTACACTGAAACTGAATTTCAAGAATTCAATTACACTGAAACTGAATTTCAGAAATTCAGTTACACTAAATTGAAGAATTCAGTTATGAATTCACTTACTGAAACTGAATAAAGTGATGAAACAATTACACCTCGACTAAAATGCAACTACACCTTAATTAAAAAACAATTACACCTTTACTAAAACAATTACACTTCACTAAAACAGTTACACCTTTACTGAATTCCGTTTCACTAAAAAGAACACAGCAACCTTATCAAAAAAAAAAACCAACAATACAACAAGTCATTGAGATGAGAGGAGTAGCCAACAATACAACGTCGTCCGATCACCTCACGCGCGACGAGTACACGACAGTCGCCACTGCCTCGATCTGTTTCTACCTGCAAATTTGATTCATCATATTTCAGAACCATAATTTCATTCAAAGTTCATTTAAAACTCATGTTTCACGAACTGAAACTGTTTCAGAACTGAAACTGTTTCAAGAACTGAAACTGTTTAATCAATAAATTAAGTAAATTTGTATATACTCATAAATCAATTAAAAAATCCACATTTCTATCCGATTAACATAATTAAGCTAGAACTGAATTTGGGGTGAAACTGAATTTTCAGAAAGTGAAACTAAATTTTCTAGAACTGAAACTGAATTTACACAGTTACAGTAATTAAGCTAGAAACTGAAACTGAATTTGTTGAATTCAGTTGCACTTTTTAATCGCCGAGGTACTTGTTTAAGACCAGACAGTTCAACAAATCAAACAGGGTTCATAAAATTGATCGTTCAACGGCCGAGTCGGGCGGTGACCACCACACACGGTGGCTGCCTAGCCCCAATCAACACACAGAAAATTACAGAACTCACCCAAAAATATTTTCGGACCTCGAATTGAGCTTTTAGGATTCGGGGGAGGCTGAACAGCAAAAAAAAACACCCAACCCGCCGCCACAAGTGGCGGATCTAGCGGTTGCAGCGGCAAACCAACCTGAAAACCAAGATTTGAGTTAAAACAACCCAACCAATAGCAAAAGCAGGTCGAGGGGACAAAGATTGATACCTGGATCGACAGAAAACACCACCGGAATCGGCCCAAAAACCGTCGGAGAAGCCGCAGCTTTGTAGCTTCGCAAAAGCCGTGCCAAGTGGTGGTCGGAGTGAGGAAATGGCATGGAGAGACTCAGCGTGAAGAGAGGAAGATATTGGTGCCAGAGCTAGGTTGCGACGCTGCCGGAAAAGAGAGATCGCCGGCGGAGGCTTCGCTGCTGTTTGGCGTCGTTCCATCGCCGTCGAGGGTCGGTTGGATGATCGGTGGGCACCACCGTGTTCGTCGCGAGCAGAGGAAGCTATTGGTGCCAGAGTTAGACCGCGACGCTACCGAAAAATGGAGATCACCGACAGAGGAGCTTGGGTCTGCCTGGGTTGATCCGTTGCTGTTGTTGGGTTTCGTGGAAAGTGGAGGGCAAGGGAAGGAAGCGGGTACCAAAAAAAACATAATTAAAATTTTATAAAAATTAAAAGTAAATAAAAGGGGTAAAACTGGAAAATTAAAAGATAGGGAGTCAAACTTAGCTGGATATTAGTTGACTAGGGGGTTTAGGAAAATATTAAGTGTAAGATTGGGGGTTATGGGAGAGGTAGATTTTGGGTGGGGGTTATGAAAGGTTTTTTCTCTAACTAGGGGGTTTATAATTATTTACATTAATTTGAACCGTTCACTTTTAGATCACTTATTATAGATTTTCTCTACAAAAAATTAACTCAATCGGAAATCGTTTGGTTATATAATTGTTGTCGATTAAATATAAAAAAATATATAGTTTTCAATTAAAGAGTTATTTTTTTACCAAGCCGTTGATTTTTTATTTAATCGACAACAGTTATATAACCAAACGATTTCCGATTGAGTTAATTTTTTGTAAAGAAGATCTATAATAGGTTATCTAAAAAATGAACAATTTCAATTATGCGTCGGCATTGCCAAAATCAGAATTTGGGAGGGTGGAGTGACCTTAAGGTACCCCCAAAGGGTGACCCAAGTATTGTTCCTAAATTAATAGTTGGTTAATTGAAGAAGTTGTTGAAGTTTGGTCCGCGAATGGTGCCTTTGTGGACGAGGCTCACACTCTGTAATTTGCCAACACGTTTATTGTGATTGTAATCAGAAAAAACACCTTATGACTTGGCATGCGTTTATGTTTTCTTATTTTGAAATATAGGTTGAAGATGATCTTACTTGGTTATCTGAACCTTTAACATAAAAGAAGTTGTTCATGAATGACATGTTTACCAATTCGTAATTGGATTAGGAGGAATTTGATTGAAGAGGAATTAGATTGAGGAGGAATTAGATTCTCATTGAAGTTGTTTATTAAACTTTCTAGAATCAGAGTAAGAATGATATCATGTGAGCATTTGATTACTAAAATGTCTTTGTTCTAAATAAATTATTTATATGCTAGTTAATAATGTGAGGGTATAATAAAAAAAAATAAGGAATTGAATTCCTCCAAAATAAGGAATTAGATTACCAACTCTCACCTAAGTATCCAATTCCTCCAAAATAAGGAGTTGAATTCCTAATTTCATGTGGGCCCTATTTATGTTTTTATTCTTATATAGTAGTAAACAAATGAGTAATCCGTAATTGTAATCTAATTCCTTATTTTGATTCCGATTACGAATTAGTAAACATGCTAAAAGATTAAGATGAAGTGTACTAAAAGATTTGGCAACAAGTAAGATAATCGTGTGGTGGTTGCAATGAAACCCCAGTTCATTTTGAGCCGCTCAAAATTGAAACCACTCAATAAAGTTATGATGACCTTATTCTCCTTATGAACCACCCAAAATTACCTACGAAGGTGTAATTATCAACAAGCCAAAAAGGCTTCTGCCCCTTTACCTGAATTCATGAGTTGGACTTTTAACCATTCATTCCACCACCAATTGCTGCTTACTTCTTTAGTTTCTTCTCAAGGAAATTGTTTTTATTAATTACTTTTGGCAATAGTACCTATCAATAATGTTAACTCACCATATTTGGTCATCAGATGCATACAAAAAAAGTATAGGATCATAATAGTATGTTTGTATACATGTAAATATCTTATTTATTGACAAGTTTTTATTTTCTTTTAGATTTCACAATAAATGAAGTTTGAAATTAATAAGAGTAGATTTAAATAAAGAAGACATTGTTAGATTATTTGATGAACAAAATTTAATAAAAAATTTTCAATAATCTTTTAGACCGATAAAGACAAAGAGAGACCACTTAGGCACTTACTTGGGTTGAGGACCTTTAGGCTTCTCTTTAATATTATAATATTGCACGATTTTCTGATTTCTTATACTTATTGCACGATGTAGAAGCATGTGACCAACGATTTTCTTATGTAAGTGGTAATGAACTAATGACCCATTGTTAGGTCTACAGCATGTTCTGCAACCAATGCAGTTTCCCTCACACTTTTGCATTCTGGTTTCGACCAATTGTACTATTCATGGACCACTTAATTTCTTTAATTTTAAGCAAACTTTACAAACATTTATAGTAAAATATTCACTTTACGATTGGCGTTCCATAAGCGAGATGAAAAAACCCTTAAATATTTATTTAAAGAGAAAAAAATCTTAAAATTATTTCTACAAGCACATTACCCCAACATTAAAGATCTATGAAGAAATTTATGGAGTCAATAGGCTCCTTCTACTCTTTGGTGGATCTGCTACCGTTCACAGTCGATTTAAAAGTTATTTGGGTGACACTATTCACCCTTTACGATACGTACTCTAACATTGAAGTGTTTGCGCATAAGATTGAAAAGCATTGAAGTGGACACTGTTAGATTGTCAACTTCTTAAATTATATAGAAATGTAATAGGCAATCTAACCGTGTCAACAATTTAATGCTTATCTTAAGTGCAAATTTTATGCATATACGAAAAGTGCAAGTAATTTTTACAAGTCGTGATAATAAGATATTTACCAGTTTTATTTTGGAGGTCCTAATATAGATGTATCTATCGTTTGTCTTAGTATGGTAATATGATTAACATCCCTGAAACAAAAATAATTAGTTTTAACTGAAAAGTATTTTGGCGAGTCCAGTTAAAAGAGTTGTAGAATTTGGCCTCTCATCAAAGTTCGATTCCCTCCTCTCTTAGTTTTAACTAAAAAAGTAACACAATTAATCATTTACTCGTTTCACTTCAATACATAGTGTGACTTGTTTAAACATGGTAGCGAGAAAAGTTTCATTTGAATATGATGATTTGATTTACTGATTTAGTAGAATATATATATAACCCAACTGGAAGCTTTGATACCATTTGTTGCGCTTGACCGTCTACGTCTACAAGGTGATGAAGGCAAAATCAATAGACCCACTCAAGCTAGTGTAGGGTTTTATTGCAAACACCAGCTCAATACTATTATTAGTGAATCACAGATTCACAATTTATACATCGTAGATTGTTGAGTCACTTTTCCAACGTAAAATTAACTTAACTAATTCAAACCTCATTGCTTGTTCCGAGCCATACAATTTGAACAAATAAGGCTCAAACATGCGATTAGAAATAGGTAAACATTACTTCCAAATCTTGATATGAAAAATATATAGTTCTCACATTCGAATTAATTAAAGCTATATATAGTTAATTTGATATCGATACAATCGATCCCTTCCATAAAATCAAATCAAATCAAATCAACTCTCCCCGGTTTCTTCCACATACCACTCACTGTGAGTTTACCAACATTTCTCATACTCATCCTCAGGGCTAGCTAGTTTTGGGGAGAAGGGGAGAATCGAGTGAGGCAACTGCTTCGAGTCATTAAATGTTTAAAGTCCTCAAATTTTGTAGTCCCTCTATATATTGTGTTAGACTTAAATAATGTAAAAATAAATAAATAAATTGAGCCCTTAGGGAGAAGTGAAGCTGTTTTTATGCGGGTATCAAAATGTATATCCATACCTGTCCATTACCCATTTACGTCTAAATAGAGCGAGTATCCAGATACCCGCAAGTAAATTTGCCATCCCTAAAATCAACAAGTTAATTCAATTGTTTTTTAGCTACTTCATTCATGTCTTACATGAGCAGACCATGCATATATGAAATATGAGTTCCTATCCTCACATATAATTAGTTCATCAGCTGTGCGTGGGCCGGCTAGCCATAACCATCGATCTGGGTATGGCCAACAATTAGATCTTATCCACTCAATTATGTGAAGAAACTTTATTTTTTATATGTTATCTATACACACACACACACATTACAACTTTAATAATTAAAGTTTCATAACTGAAACCCAATTATTTCAAATTTGGATCACATCTGGTGTGGATATATCTGCGTGACTTAGCTTGTCCATTGCCAATTGGCAAATCCTCCTGTGTCTGATTTATGCGCTTGAGTTAATTAGTATTTAGTCACACAGTGGCTTATAAGGGTTTGGGAGGAGTAGCCCAAATCCTTATAAACCAATATGTAAAACTATCTACATGTTATACACTATGGATGGATGCCTAGATTTTTTTCATGGTTTCAGAGCAGGCTATCCACGTGTTAGACATAACGGCCACATGTGCTCCCACATCACCCAATATGAATTGTCCACGTGTTAGGCTTGAGTAATGTCACACGTGCGGGGGCATGTTGAGAAATCTCACATTGAAAATGTAAGGTCTTGCATAGTGGCTTATAAGGGTTTAGGCTACTTCTCTCATCGCCAATTGATTTTGAGATAGATGCCTAGATTTCTTCATATATTGGAAGCAATTTTCGCACTCCACTTTCTCCATTTGCACTCAAGCTTATAATTTTTAATTATTTTTCACATCATTTTACCTATGAGTTTCCAAATCTACCCTTTCTAAACAGTTGTTGTCTACATCAATATATGTGTTATGAAGACTCCATGTTTCATTACTCATTAAATTTATGATTTCTCATCTTCTTCAATCATCTCTCTTCACTCATAAATTGTCTTTAGTTCCACTCATATTCTTCTCCTTATTTTATATCTGCTCTCAAATCATAGACCAAGATAATTTATTTCCTTTCAAATTTATGGTCCCTACAACCAAATAAATGAAAAAAGAAAAGGAGTTTTTGAAAGAGGAGAAACAAAACCGACACTTGCTTTGGCTTTTGCAATCCAAACCAGCTAATTATAGAATTACTTCCATTTATCAAATTACTTCTATTTTTCATCAGTGCCGTTTCTGACATTTTAGAGGCCCGGGGCGAAAATCTGAAATAGGCCATTTGTACAATATATATATATAAATTCTATAGACATGTTTTTCATTTACTTTTACTTGAAAATTAAAAAGAAAATAATAAAATGATATCACACTTTATACAAATTTTGAATAAAAAACTTTGGACAAGAAATAATTAAAGTTATAGGGCCTTTGAACATACAAACTTTGAACAAAAAGAAATTAAAGTTGCAGTCCTTAGACTTGTCAAAAAGAGGTTCTTCAACAATCTAAGCAACTATGTGATCAAATGCACCACCTAAAAAACACAATTACAATAAGATAAGGGCCAAAACAGTTAATGAAAATGCCTGAAGAAGACAGGGCTAAGAAAGAGATTAAGACTTAAGAGAAGATTGAAGAGGGGAGCTAAAGGCTAAAGCCTTGAGAATCGAATGGATTAACTTCAAGTCTTCAATTTAATTGAATCAATTAATTGAGGATTGAGGAAGAGGGCGACTGTGAATCTGGATTAGTTTGGGTGATCTGAAAGCCTGAAAGAGAGAGAGAGAGAGAGAGAGAGAGAGACTGATAGGGAGAGTGAGATATTTGTTTAAGAAAAAAAAAACATTTCAACTTTCAATTTCTTCTTCTTCTTTTTTTCCCAAGGCATGTGCAATGATTATGCATCTTTGGGCTAATAACTTTAGGCCCCATTTAAAAAAAACTATAATTTCTAACCACCAGTAATTATATATACTCACTAACATTTTTTCTTTTATAACAACACATCAGGCTACTCAACAGCAATTATATATATATTTTATTATTTTAAATATTATAATATATACCATATATTATGTATATAATTAATTAAAAAAATTGGGGCCTGGGCGGTCACCCCTGGTGCCCTTGCTCAGGGACGACTCTGTTTTTCATTTAATCAAGAAAAAAATTGAAAATTTTCAACCAAAAAAAAAAAAGGAGAAGCAACATCCTAATCGAATGACATTACTCATGATAGACATTTGATCAATAAAAACTTTCACCAACGTGTAAATGCAATTGAAAAGTCTTCACTAGCTCTGGAGTAGCTAGCTTTTGTAATTTATGCTATTTGGGAATGAATTCATCCGAATACTCAATTGTTGGAATATAGCCAAGGAACCTCACACTACTGCTAGTTTCGGTGGTGGGTGGTGGTCTTAATATAATAGATCTGGTAGCAAATCAAACAAAAAAGTGTGTTGATTTATTACCAAATTGAAAAAATCCAAAAGGTACTCTTTTTTCCCTTTTATTTTTCCCCCTTTGTGTATTGCTATTTGTATTTGTGATATGTTTGGTTAATTGGTTGCCATAAATTGAAATTTATGATTATATATTGAAAAGCATATGGATTGACAATCTTATATATTGAAAAGGATATTTTGAAAAATCTTGAAGTAGAAAAATTTATTGATGATTTTGCTTTTAAACATAATAGAAGAATGCATTTTCATTGAATTTTTGGTACTCATTACCCTGCTATATTGTTTTGCAGTTATTTTTTTGACATGGTTGCTCAGTTATTTTTAGATCAAGTCTCTAAAAAATTCGATTTTTTTAGAGACTTGATCTAACTCGTATGTTATATAGAAATGAGAGTTTTACTGTGACACGTACATACGAAACAAATACGATTAGTGTGTTGCATGAGAAAGAGAAACATGAAAGATTTAGTCAGGAACACATAAGAAACAAATACGATTAGTGTGTTGCATGAGAAAGAGAAACATGAAAGATTTAGTCAGGAACACATAAGAAACAAATACAACAAGTGTGTTACATGTGAGTGAGAGAGACATACATGAAACAGATAAAGAGAAATAGACCCATGAATTGAATATGGTATGAAGACATTTGATCTCCCGGACCCCTCCTTCAATATAAATAAGAGAAGATTACAGATTTAGTCCACTTATTTTATAAGTAATTCAATTTTGGTCCACGATCTTTTTTAAGTTCTGTTTTGGTCTACTAATTGTTCCACTTGTTCAATAAAGGTCCAGATTTGTTTTCTCAAATCTGGCCTCCTTTTTACCCTATCAAATCTCACCCAAATTTAGCAAATATATACTTGTTTTAAAGCTATGCATCTTCATTTTACAACCGTATAAAGATCATTCAAATTTGAATTATAAAACTCAAGATAATTGACTCCAAAGTAGGGTACTCGAAATTGCCAATTTTTCAAAGTTCACCCAATCTCAATTCTCTTATATTCTAATACTCTAAATTGGTTCCTATGACTAAAAAATGATGAAATATAACTTATACTTCAATTATAATTGAAGAAAACACAACCCAAAGGATTTAAAGTCAGAAATCTGGACATTTATTGAACAAATGAATTAGTGGACCAAAATAGAACTTAAAAAAGATCATAGACCAAAATTGAATTAGGTATAAAATAAGTAGATCAAATCTATAATTTCCTCGTATAAATAAAGTAACATAAATGTGGATCTCATTGTCATGGTCATGGAGATCGAGTTGGTAGAGTTTATAAATACGCAGATGTAATCATGTAAATGAAAACAGTACTGGAATTGATTTAGTCGGTTATGGGATACCTATCATACCTTGCATGACGCCCTTCTTGGAACATTTTTTATTTTAATTATGTGGTTTCAATTTAAATCAAATTCTTTAGTTGTTTTCTATGTATATATTTTTCCTCGATTAATTTTCAAGTAGTTAATTTAATCAATGATCATTTCGTCTAGTAGAAGAACTTAAATTTCCTTTAAATTTTTTTGGTCAAAAAAAAAATTTTCCTTTAAATTTTATGTAAGAGAGTTGATAAATAAAATTATAAAAAAAGGAATCTCAGTCATGAGAAAAAATTGCTGGATTGTAATACTTTAGGTTGAGATGCGATCAAACGTGAACTTTTGAAACATATAGCTAAACTAAAACATATATTTAGCAGATAATTCATTTCTGTTTCAATTTTGTTCATCCTGATTTTATATCTTAAACATTTTAATTAAAGCAAAAATCTGCAGATGAAACTACCGTATGACTTAACTGAAATCAAGTGTGACTTCAAATTGAAAAAAAAATAAAAAAATAAGAAAAAAATCTTGAATGAAATAGTCATACATTATTACATGTATGGTACGACTATTTAATATTAATTATGACGCCATATATCGTATATGAATGGAAGTTACACGGTATACATGGCACGACCTTCCATTAATGAATCTCTCAAGTATAGTTGAGAATTCCAATCCTTACCATATATGGTTTTATGATAGTTTGAGTACATCCATAACTTCGCAAAAAGAAGAGTAGAAATTAAGACTTTGTAGGATACATAACACAAATTCATCACCTCGATCTCTCACTCACTCAAGTGAAGAGTCAGTTTTGTGAACAGATCGGGAAAAGGCAAGAACATCATCAGGGTGTTGAGCTCCACCACCATCACTGATATTTCTAATTATGCTTTCCCGAATGATTGCCTTTGCCACCGGATCATCAACTCCATCTGTACCATTCTTCTTCTTCTTCTGCCCTTCTTGTCTCTTTTGCTCATCTTCTTGTTCCATCTGCTCTTTTCTCTCTTTATGAGCCTCCATTGCCGATGATCTCCTTTCTTTCTCTTTGCATACGTTGTAGTCTACAATCCATCAACTTTCTTCTTAATTACTTATAAGAAAGAAGATAAGAAGAGTACACAACGTATGCAATACACGTATGATGATGAATCCAACACAGAGGCATAGGTGTTCATCAGAAGAGTACATGCATACACGTGCCCTTTTGGCCTCTGATGATGAATCCAATACAGAGGCATAGGTGTTCAACACATGTGACTCCTCAGTTGGGCAGAGAGCAGGGATCCTACACGTATGTCAGTGTAGCCTCGTGGCTGCTTTTAAAGAGTAGCGCTAAATATTTTAAATTTATGTCCTAAATAATATGACAGTGATTTTTTATTCGAAACTTACTTTAAAACTCATTTATTTTACAAGTGAAATATTTATAGCACGTGTAATAATAACCAACACTAAAACTTCATAGAATGACTCATCTTAAATTCTTAATGAGCCACTTATATCCTTGTTTAGAAAAGTTAGGGATTTTTACTGTCTTTTTTAACCAGATTTCGACTCTTTTGAGTCTTTCTTATACCTTTCTCAACAATCCAAGCTGTAAACGCTTCATTAAAATGGGTAGTAATTTTGGAAGCTTCCTTAGCCAATAGATGTCTTCCTTAACAATGCAACATGCACAAAGAGGAAACGTAGTCGTGCAGATAGGTGTGGATAAATCATACAAGTTCAGTTACAAAAGATGCTTAATAGCCTTAATTCTCCCTTCGAACAGATTTCAGCTTTAATGTAGGCGTGTCATATTGTATTCCTGGGAGGACATTTTTGTCCAATATGGAATGATTCTTGGGATGGATCGACACATGTATAAAAAATAAACCACTATCATAATCAACATCAATCAATACTTACTTGAAAGGGGCCCAATTTCCTTCCTTAAAGTGAGAAACACACAGGGATAAACAATAAGCTTCCAACAAATTATAGGTACAACTAAATTATGATGGTTTTGCTTCAAATAGGATGGAGTACAGCATTATAAAGAACCACAGCTCACAAAAGGAAGAGAATAGTTCTAACATTCTAAAGGCGCTGACCATAGTTCTTTCATAGAGGGAATACAAACTCAGCAAAACAAAGGAAATGTACCCAAAATCTAAGAACAATATCATGAGGTGAGCCAAAAAAATTCTTTACATGCCAGCACAATAATAAACACAAGATATTCCCACTCGCGTTCGAATTGCCTAAAAGCAAAATGCATACTGATATCAACAATAAGACAAGGTTCACAACAAAAAAAAAAGGTGGGAACAGGGGAGAGAATGAAAGAAAAAATACCCCCAACTGCATGTAATTAATTGACAAAACTATTACTGCTGTTTCAAATGACCAGTAAAGAGAGTTCGATGCACTCTAAAATTCCATTCCATAATATTTGTAAAGATATCATAATTTTAATTTAAACAATGAAATAGGGGAACTAAAAGTCTGATAAAGCTAATTGACAAGATTAAAAAAAGGTAAATACCTCAAGTTCAAAAAGAAAGATATCCTGCATAAACCTAATTCATCCTTCTGACAAGCTCATTGATGTAATCTTCACGGTTTCCAGCATCACCACCTTCAACATAGTGATTTCTCTTCTTCTTTAAACCACCCAAGGGTGCCTTGAGCTTGAATGGCCAGAGGAAGTTGTTTGCCTCCTTGAAGTGGGGTCCAACAGTCAAGATCTCATGGATAAGGTCCTCCACACAGATAATTCCATGCTTACCCAAAGCCTGTGATTTCAGACCATGTTAGTGAATTGATGCCAATGCTAATAGAAAATTGATCGCATTATCATTCAATTTACAAATCACATTTTCTGTCTACAAGGAACAAACCTGTTCAACAATTGAATTGTCAGTCAAAGCAATTCTCTGTTTGTCAAGTTTCCCATAGCCCCTCTTGTAGATTAATTCTTTGACACTCTTCAAATTAGGATACCTGAAGTCAATTACATGCTATCAGCAAAAATTTGTCAACAGAACAACCTGCAAGTGACAACCAGCCTATAAAGTTCCAAAACAAAAAAGGCATACCCATAGGTCACATAAGGTTCAACCCTGTGCAGCATGTTTAGTGTAGCCTTGTTAACTTTCAAAAAGACACCATTGAATATCTGCAAACCAGAAAAGAGATGAGAACCAGAGAATATAATTACATGCATTTACTCTCTTGTAATTGCCCTTTTAATATGAGATTCAATTGAGGAGTTGTTACCTGTCTCAAACGCAGAAGTTGCAAAATCTTCTTAGTTTTTGGGTCAATGGCATTGATACTGAATGTTCCAGAACCAAAAAGATAAAAATTATAATCAACACTCAACCAGTGACACCAAGTAGAAAAATTCTAGCTTATGTCACAAATGCATACCCACGGATCCTGACAATGAATAGGAGCTTGGCTTCTGGGTTGACATAAAACCCACCCTTCAGCTTGGCCTCGCGCTTCAGGCGAATCAACTCCTTTTGCTAACAAATGTATTTGGACAAACCATCATCAGAACAATTGAAATCCAAGATCAATAGAAACAAAAGAAATTGAACATTTCCTGATCGTGTACAATACCTGCTCATCATACTCCTTAGCATACTGCTTAGCCCGGTTGTAAATCAACTTGCGGTTTTCAGAATTCTTCTTCTTTGCAGATTCAAGCTCTTGCTTTTTTGCCAGAGCCCATTCCTCTTCCCTCTTTTTCTTCTTCAACGTCGATTCCGGAACAACCAATGCTCCCTTGACTTCTTCGCCCATCTCTGCAAAAAATAGAACAAAGCAGGAAGAAAGCAATGAGTAAAAAGATTCCCTACTGACCATGCCACCCTAATAGTTAAACATACAAAAGCTCAAACCCTAATTGTCTCTGCAGCGGCAGGACTGATCCTGATCATCCCAGAAGATTTTTACTCCAAAATGAACGAAAGTTGATTTGTTGCTAATGGTACCATAAAAATTTGGAATTTTTAAGACAAACAAGGACCTAACAAATTGTTTACTCCTGAGAATCAGATTGAAACTAATACATTTCAAACTTTCAATTAATTTAGAGCAACCAAATCCACAGAACCATACAAAACCCTCATAAGCTCATTCCCAAGTCTCCTTTGCACACTGGTCTGTTTGGCTACTGACAAAGCACTACGAAAATTTAGCAAAAATGCAAACATGTACACTTGAGTATATATATAAACTGACCGAAAGAATCTACGTATCCAAGCAACATAATCAGTGTAGCTATTGTGAGCATATCGTTTTCAACCTAATCTCAACTCAAAAGGATTATGCTTTTTCCATTCCTTTTATTTTCTTTGGTATTCTCAGCAACCAAACAGATTATGCTTCCAAGAGCAATAGAAGTGTGTTTCGAAAACGCAGAGCGAAGAATCGAAACGACATCAATGCAAGAAGAGAAGAGAAGTTACCTGGTTCGTTCTTCGTCAGGTGTTTGAGATCTTGGAGCGGTGGGTCTGCACTCTGCAGAGGTGACGACGACTGAGGAGGGTCTCGCGGCTCACAGCCTTTTTTAAAAGATGCTAGGGTTTTGTATGAGACCCCTTCTGCGATCAACGGCCTCAAATTGCCTACTAATGAGACAGTGAGTTTCAGCCGTTGACGAATGTGAAATGTCTAGATTAGCCTTGATTGGAAAGGCTGGGATTTGGAATATGCGTAATTGCGTATACTTGGCCTGATTTGAACCAAAAAAAAAATATTTGCCCTCGTTAATCGAAGAAATAATTAAGCTTAAATCTTTTAAAAAGACAATTTTTAAGTAGAGTCGTAGAGACCATCATTGTTTTAAAATTTATAATAAAATTATTTTAATTCATAATAATTTATAAAAAAATTATTTTAATTTATTAATAAAGTTATTCACTTATTCTCCAATTTGAAGGGTATTTTTTCTTTTAGGATGTAGAATGGACTTTGTAGACTCATAAAATGGACTACACTTTAAGTCTCCCTTAATCAAATACAATTAACAACACAAACAAGACCACCAACTAAAATCTTCAAAATCTAAAGACAAATCTAACTCAACCATTTTGTCGACAACCATATTTCTTTTACAATAGGCTTAATTATCGATTTACCACCCAAAACTGTAACTCATTCCCACTTTGTCACATGAAAATTTTTTTGTCTCAGATTACCACATGTAACTTACATCCGTGTCCCATTTTACCTTGTTCCGTCAACAATTCCGTTAAAAATGATGACCTGACCGTTAATGCTGACGTGGCGCACTGGATGTACGCCACGTGTCACATCTTTTCTTGTATTTTTTTATTTTTTTTATTTTCCTATTTTTATAAACTTTGAAAACTAATTAAAAATAGCTCCGAACTTAGAAAAATACACGGAAAATTCCTATTGACTTGTCTTGACTAATACTATTTACTATGGGGTCAAAATGCCAATTTTCCCTCTAAAAATTTCCAGAAAATTTGGAAAGTCCAAATTTATTTCTAGAAAATTAAAATACTCTAGACTCTTTGAAAATTCATAGGATAATCTCCCGAACTCCAAAAAATATGAGGTCTGCAGCGTTAGTCTTCTAAAAACTCACAATATCTTTCTCGTGAACACTTGCTACCCAAAAAACCTCTCGGTCTTAGAGGAAAATAAATTTCCCTATAAAATAAATTATTGAAAAATTCTAGAATTTCTGTAAAGTCTCGAAATAATTCTCTAAAATAGGCTTTTGGTAATTTCCAAAATATTTTTGAGAATTTGTCCAAGAGTTTACGAAAATTCTAGAATTTATTTAATAGAGGGAAATTTATTAGAATTTTTAAAAAATAAATTTGGACTTTCTGATTTTTTTTGGAAATTTTTAGAGGGAAAATTGGTAATTGAACTTGATAGTAAATTAGTGATAGTCAAGACGAGTCCGTAAGAATTTTTCGTGTATTTTTCTGAGTTCAGAGCTATTTTTAATTAATTTTTAAAGTTTATAAAAACAAAAAAATCTGAAAATAAAAGCAAAGATGTGACACGTGGCGCACATCCAGCATTAACTGTCACGTCATCATTTTTAACGGAATTGTTAATGGAACAAGATAAAATGAGACACGGATGTAAGTTACAAATAGTAATCTGAGACAAAAAAATTTTCAGGTGACAAAATAGAAATGAGTTACAATTTTGGGTGATAAATCGATAATTAAGCCTTTACAATAAACAATTAAATTGGAGAGAATCGAAATTTAAACTTATACTTTATCCTAATTTATTGACCCGTCCCGAATCTTAAACGTTAACTTAACCCTAACTCATTAACATGTCCATCCTCACAACTTGAACTAAGCCTAACAACTTACCTGAAAAGATAATTTTGAGCAGCCTCAAGTGACAAAATATCATTGTCATCATTGAATTTGTAAGTGTTGAGATTTATAATTCATTGACTCATTATACTAAATCCTGACACCCCTTCCCTCGGATGTTGACCCCTCCATCGTACATATAATATTGAAAGATTAGATGTCAGTGAAAGAATTGTTACCTTAGTCTAAATTCAAGTACTGTGTTGGTTGGTAGGTGATGGATAATGGCACGTATAATTATTTATGGCCAATTGTAAAGCTACAATGTATTATGTTTAGAATACGCAGGTATCAATCGTCATAGCACACAACATGATCGATGATGATGATAATGATGATGTTATATAAATACTCTAGTTTGGGTGATAGAAACAACGACGGTATTTCCAGTTTCTTGGAAACAAACAACGACGGTGGCAGGTTTTGCAGCGGAAAGAAACAATCAACAACTAGGTAGAATAATAGAATTTTTCTGGAAAAAATTCTTCCAAAACCAGTAGGATAGGTAAATAAAACTAAACCTAGAAATCAAGTAAAAAAGCCCAGTTCATAGAACCATGCTCTGATACCATGAACAGAAAAGGTCTAGGTTTAGGGTTTTCAATATGATTTCTGCTTAATTGAATAAAACCACAAACCTAGACCTTTTCTGTTCACAGACATCACAGAGGACATTAGATGCTCCTGACAATGTTCATCATCATTGTTACTATCAGCTGTGTTCAATATAGAACGTGTTATTCTATACACATTCTATATTGGCTGGTGTGGCTGGGTTGAGAACCAGAGAGATAAAGAAAGAGAAGAAGATGGTGTAGCAATTAATTGCTATTGTTTTTGTTTGGCAGTGACAATTATTATTACTGTGAAGACAGTAATTATTTAAATTATAAAAATGCTCTATTAATTGTTACTATTTGGCAGTAACAATCATTGTTACTGTGAGATAGTAGTTATTTAAATTGTTAATTGCTTATGTTTGGCAGTAGCAATCATTATTACTGTCCGACAATAAAAATCCATGAAAAAAAACATAACGTGACTTTTTTGGAAAAAATGTAGACTTTATTTGTACAAAGTAAACCTATTTATTATTCCAATTTTTATGTGTGCTTTTTTGTACAAAGAACTCTAAAAATGGACTTTTTAGTAATTATTCTTAAGTATTTTTACAAAATTTTACTGAGACATACTTATTAGACCAAAAAAAAATGTTTTTTTTTTTTTTAAACCTAACAAGCAACAAAATTAGCGCCGAACACTTGACAACTCCTACCGAGCACTCCATAATTTCTGCCAAACACTCGGTAGTTCTGATAGAGTGCTTGGCAGCTACTGACGCAATATGTATCTATAACCTAAACCCTGCATATGCAACCTAAAAGTTGCATCTGCAATCTAAAAGCTGCATCTGCAACTTAAATCTGCCGACCCATTAAAAAGAATGTCTAGCGCTTGGTAGCTTTTTTAACGTTATGGACAAGCGTAAGCGCACATAATATTCTTTAGCTTAATTTTTTTTAGGTGAATTTTTAGTTAAGAACCCTGCATCTTTTATCCTTGGGAGTAATTTACAAAAAAAATAAAAAATAAAAAATTGGGTACTCAATTGGATTAAATTAAAGTTTGGATACCAAATTGGGACACGATTTTGACCAAAAAAAATTGGAGTACTAGTCATAGTTTGGGTATTAAAAAAACAAAAAACCCTTTAACATAAGATATTGGTTTTTTTTTTTTTTAAGTCTATTATAGAAAATAGGTTTTTAAGGTCCACTATCAAAAAACAAGCCCTAATGCAGTCCACATGCTTTAATGAAATCACCTGGTAATTAGACAATTTTATTTTCATGTATGATAAGTGCAACCTTAAGAAAATAATTCATATTTCATGAGAAAGTGATGCCCATAGGGAAACCATTAACTACAAATTTTCAAGACCAAATTGCTCTTATTAATAATTGAAAATAGCAATATGTCGCGAAATAAGAATAATTTATATATTTAATAAATAAGGATATAATTGAAAAATTAAACAATTTGTGTTTCCTATGTATGCACAAACCAACCACAGGAATGAAAATTTAAAAAAAAAAAATTTATGGTTACTTTACCTGTATTACCAAACATAAGAATTGTAATCTTGCATTCCCTTCCTACAGTAATTTATTAAGTCGGCCCACAAGCAAAATGCAAAGATAAATCGACCCAATTTTCAATGAGTCGAGCAATCAACATGGGCACTGAGCGCTTGGCATTGGAAACTATTTGATAGTTTTAATCCAGCCCCCTACATAGTGTTGGTCACTTTCAATCATACAATAGAATAAAAATGATACTTATATCAAAGACTTACTTATGTTTGTGACATATATATATGTGTGAAAAATGAATATATCAGCGCAAAACACAAAAATAAAATCATTTAAGGGGGTGTCTCCAACTCAGATTTTAAAGGAGTTTAATGGATTTTAAAATCCATAGAATCCATCAAAATCCAAAAAAATTGGATGAAATTCTCATGGAATTTATTATGTGTAAAAAATGCCCAAAATCCATTAAAATCCTTCACTTAATTAAATCCATGACTTTTTGAAGACACCTGATTTCATTGGAATCCATTAAAATCTGAGTTGAGGACACCTAAATCTCATTGGAATCCATTAAAATCTAAGTTGGAGACACCTAAATTTCATTAGACTTTTAAAATCCAATGAAATCTAAGTTGAGGACACCCCCCTTAATTGGAATCACATTCACCATAGCCCTAATTCATAATTTGTCATATTCTATAGCCCTGTAAAACATGGACAATGACTATCTGATTCGATCAAGTGTGGATGTGCGAACATACGAACGTATGAATGTGTCACCGAGATCTTGGCAATGATTTTTTGGAAACTTCTATTTGGGTCATTTAATTTAACGATTTACTGAGTCAAGCTTTATGACTTTTATAATTATAACTAAAGTCCAATAATATTGTAATCATTTCATATTACATAATATTGGTCCATTAGTTTCAATTTTTTTACCCATACCAAGTGTCGAGCCCTTGGCGGTCATTTTCAAGTGTTCGGCAATGCATTTTTATTTCTTTTCAAGCCCTGGTTTGTCGGCTTTATATTAGATTTTAACTCTGAAATTTTGGGCTCCGAGTTAAAACCTAACATGCAGCCTCCATAAATCTCATTCTATACTCTAGAAAGGTATAAGGTGAACCCGTACCCTATACCCTAAAAAAAAAAAATAATAATAACATATTTATTTGACAAGACAATGGTCAAATGACTTTATTTTGAAAAAATAAGGACTTTAGAAAAAAAAAAAAAGTCAAAAGGTTTTTTTTTTTAAATAAGAAATGTTAAAAGAACTAAACTCTAATTTTCTCATGATTTTTTTTTTTAAAAACAGACGAGCTATATTTCCTCTGCCGAGTTTTGAAGGTATATCCCGATGGATTCACCCCATCCCCTTCTAGGATATAGAATGAGCTTCCTGAAGGCGTAATGTTAAGGCTAAACCATAACATATATAAACACCGATAAACTGCTCTGTGCTGCAAAATTTTGCACTATCGAGCGTTCGACGGTGCATATAATGTGAGCTCAGACAAAAAAAAAAGGGTTAATTTTAGGAAAAAGACTCCAACTTAAGTGTCAAAATCAAATCAGAACTCCTCATTCAAAAGTATATCTATCAAGATTACTACTTTACTTAAGCCTCAAATAAGGCTATTCTGTCATATTTATTAACACTTTCCGTTAAAAATATTAAAATATTTATAAAAATTTAAAAATAACACTAAAAGAATAAAATTATTAAAAATGAAAAAACTGAAAGAAGAAAAAATATAAAAAATATTTATAATTATTTTTTTTGTTAAAAATTATAATATTTCTTCTTCTTCTTTTTTTGTTCTGTTTTTTTTAATTTTCTTATTTTAGTGTTATTTTTTAAATTTTTATAAATATTTTAATAGTTAAAAAATAATATTTTAATATTTTTAACGGAAAATGTTAACACATTTGACGAAAGCCTCATTTGACTCATTTGACGCTTAAATGAAGTAATAGTCTTGACAAATGCACTTTTGAAGGGGAAGTCCTTATTTGACTTTGACACACAAGTTGGAGTCATTTCCCTCAAATTTTTCCAAAAAAAAAAATAAAAGACTATAATGTGAGTCGTTTTAAATATTTCAAAAATAATAAGTAAATGTTTTAATATTAAATTAGGTGATCATGAAACAATGACAAACAAATTATTTCTTTACTTTCTCTTCGACAAAATGTAGGAGTTAGGTGAATGATATTGTTCGTAATTCTATTAAAATCCCTGCCCAAATTATTAATTTTACAACCACAAAACCCTAATTCCTCCTAAACCCTCAATTGGAGTTGGAGCTTTCTGCTTCCTCCAAATAAAAGCTCAGAAGCCTCGCATGCCCAAGCCCCTATCAAGCACGCAGGACACTGTAAACCCTACCCTTCTTGCATTCAAGCCTCGCCAAGTTCTGCTTGCAAACCTAGATATGAAGAAGCACAGCAAGCCCAATGGCCCTGAGAACAGAACCCAAACCTTTAGTCCCGACCAGAATGGTCTGCTCCTTCACTCTGTGGCTCGGTTTCTGGAACGCAATGGGTTCTCCAAAACCTTCAAAAAGTTTCTGTCCGAAGCTGAAATCGAGGTGGGCAGTTGACAGTTTTCTGTTTGGTTTCCTTGGAAACAGAGGAAAATGCAGAGTATACAGAATTTTGTTTTTGTTATGCATTTGGATCATTTTCGCTTTGATACATTCTTCGATGTATTCTGAATCAAGCTTTTTCTCTGAAGATTGTTCTGAAAGCAAAATTTTTGAAACTCGTTTGTACAATGTTTTCGTGCAGTTTCTTAATTTCTATCACAAATTGAAAGAAACGTTTTTGAGAAACCAAATGGACCCTGTGTGGGTTTTAAATCTTCAGCTGTTTCCATGGTAGAGGTTCAGGTTGCCAATCTAGTTCTGTTGTGCAGTACGATTTTCTTATCTACTATGATTGAATAGTAATGAGTTTGTAACTTGTCCAAAAAGATGGAGTCAGTTATTTTTTTCCTAAATTTATATCACAATTGTTTCCTAATGATTTCTCAATCGTTTTCATTATAGTCAATTCTTGTTGTGGGACCTGAACTTATCACGAAATTGTAATTGCCCATTGTGTAGAAAAACGAACTGAAGGACTCGTTACTGGATTTGGAAGAAATGTACTGCAAGTATTCTGAGATGTGGTAGGTTGATAAATTCCTTAACTTTACTTCTGTTAATGAATTTACATCAATATGGTCACCAATCGTAACATCTTCCCTAATAGTTTGGAAGTTATTCTTTAAATCTTTGCACAATCTGTTTACTTTCATGGCTTTTGGTTGCTAATTCCCTTTCTTTTTTCTTAATAAGGCACAAGACTCTCTATTTTGACCCCATATGGATGTTCTAGATTTTGTAAAACACTACCAGTAAATTGCTGGAGTTTAATACAGATGACAGTTTTTGTGTGGCAACATAAATTATTAAAACTTTTTTTTTTAATTATTTTTGTAAGTTCAACCATTTGGAGGTAACTATGATACTATTATGCAATCTTTTCTGTTATGGATATTTTGGGTCCATTGATTATGTAGTGTTCTGTATAGTATCACATCAATTGTTATCACTAGTGAATTAGCTTTTGCTGTAATGTATTAAGTAGTTCTGATTTACAGAATTACCCTTAAATTCTTAGTTTTTATGGACTCGTGATGTTAGAGGATTATATTAGGTTTTTCGTTCAACATCCTATTATTTTGTTGAAGACAGTCATTGGAATGAAATCCAATGGACATATACCCAGTGTTGTCTGGCAGACTGGCATAATACTCAATGCATTTGGTGGGTTTTATTTTTATTTCTAAAACTGATTCATGCTGTGGTAGAGTTAAATGTTAAATGTCAGTTTCTATTCTCATTTTACTTGTGTTTCTCTGTTATGCAGTGTTAATGGTGGCACAAATGTCAACAGCCAGACAGAGGAAGGTATGCTCAAATTTTATAAATCTGTTTGATTTCTGTCATGTATGGACCGTATGGTCTAATAAGAATGCTCCCTCTATCCCTCCCTCCCTCCCTCCCTCCTTCCCTCTCTCTCTCTCTCTCTCTCTCTCTCTCGTATGTGTGTGTGAGCAGGATTTAGTTAATTTTTCATTTTTATATTAGATGTGTTGATTGCAGATACACCGACAGGTGGCAATTCTAAAAGAGTCACAGAAGAACTAAAGGAGCCTGAACAATTGTTGGAAGAGGCTGGTAAGAAGAGCAAGGAGAAAAAGAAAAATAAGTGCAAGATAGTTTCTGATTCTCTTGCTGATACAGTTGAACAACACCAATTAGAGTCATTGCCTGGGGCAGCTGAAGAAAATTCTAAAGATGCTGTACATTTGAAGGGCAAAGGTGTCAGTGATTCTGAGACAGAGAAGAAATCTAAAGATAAGAAGAAAAAGAAGAAGTCAAATTCTGATTCTGTTAGTCATAATGTTGAACAGTGTGGCTTGGAGGCAAAACAAGATGCAAATGGAACGGCTGAATCAATTGCTGATGACAATCCAGCGGATGAGAAGAGTGTCAAACCTAAAGGTAAGAAGAAAAAGAAAGGTGGTTTGGTTTCTGAAAGTTTAGGCGACGAGGACAAGAATGTGCTAGAAGATACAAATGGAACTAATTCTAAAAAGGATGATTTCAAGATATCTGATGTGGATGCTACTGATAAGGAGAATAAGGGTTCCAAAAAAAGAAGAAGGTTAGCTTCTGAAGGAAATGATTCACAGCCTGCTGACAATAAGGAAGATGAGGAATCCAAGCGCAGAAAGGTAGAGGGTCTAAAAGAATCCACGGGAAGTGAGCAACCAGCAAATAGCAATGCATCCCTGGGAAGAGCTGAAAATGTTGGTAAAGAAAGTAAAGGGGAAAGTGGTCAAGTTGGTTCAGATGTGTTTCAAAAAACTCCTGCTAAACAGCTTGAGGAGCAGGCAAATGGGAACCTAGATAGAAGTGCTGAGAATTCTTCCATACAGAAAAGCATGAAGAAGCAGCGCATTGGTTCAGTTGAGGTACTTAATCTGTGTGTGTATGAAGGAAGGATGTTAGTGAACTATTTCAAAGTTAGGATCCCTTAATTGCTATCTTGCTACATGAATTATATGTGAAACACCATTTATTTGTAAAAAGTGTGATCTTCATTAAGCCATTTCAAGGGAGAGTTTTTAGTGTGAGGTCTTCTCAACTAGTATTGTGTTTTTATATGTATGCATGTGTTTTTTTTGACGTACTTGATCATATTGTTGGCTTGATGTTTGTTCTCTTTTCTCTCCTCTCTCGCTCATGCTAATGATGTAGCTTAACTGCTTAAGGGTGCTGATAAATACTGTTATTGCAGCCAACGACTTTTAAGGCATTTCAAAGGGTAAAAGTTGATGAGGTCGAATTTATTGATGAGAAGCTCCGGGATAATTCTTACTGGGCAAAGGTGTGTGACTGGTTAGCTTCTTTGTTTTTTCTTCCACCTTGTAATGATTTTGTGTCCGCTAATTTTTTTGCTCCCAATTCTGTGCAGGATGGTGCAGAGATTGGCTACGGTGCAAAAGCACAGGAAATTCTTGGGCAAGTCAGAGGAAGGTATGTATGCTGGATGATATGCTTTGTTAATGTTACTTAAATGGTTGTCATCAAGGCAAAAGATGTTGTTCATGCTCATTTGGAAATAATTATCATCTTTCTTTTTCCTTTTGTATTGGTTATGTCTTATAGGGGGGTGGGGGATTAAAACCCAAAATCAATTTGCAACATAGTGATATGGTGAAACCTTCTGAACTATCAGCTTTCTCTCTCTCTCACTGGATACCGTAGCCTAACTGATTGTATCAGTTGATTTGTTTATGGTTGAAAACAACTAATAGACTAAAGTATGACATAATTTGTAATACCTGGTTAAATTCACTATTTAATTAAAATTGTGGATTAAAGGACTTGTTAAGTTGACATTCTGTAAATGAACCACCTTTTTGTTATTATTTTTGTGTCAAGCAAGAATATATAGAAATTCAGACCAGATTAGGGTATTTGAGACAAACCCCTACCAACCCTCTGCAAATATAAAACCAAGAACTCTGTTAAAGAACTGGAATATTATGTAAATTAAGTGGAAACTGAGCCTAAAATGTTTTGCGGTTTATTACATAATACACTAGAATGATATGCACTCTTTACACACTTGTTTCTTAATTATGCTTTTCCATTGAATGAGAAGAGCCTAAATTTCTCTCTTCCTCTCTCTCTCTCTCTCTCTTTATGCTTCATGCAGGGATTTTAGGCATGAAAAGACCAAGAAGAAGCGTGGTTCATACAGAGGAGGGCAGATTGATCTGCAGTCACACTCGGTCAAGTTCAACTATGATGATGAAGATTGACTGGAAATCTTTCCAAGCAGCACAAGTTCTTGCTTTTTCATGTTCGTTGCTTAACGCATGCAGAAAAACTATGGCATTGCCATTGTCACGATTCTTGCATCTTATATTTAAACAAGTTTTGAGTAAACTAAAGGACTTAAGTACACACATTAAGAGTTTACTTAGAACTCATCTTTTCTTTTTATCTTTCTTATGCTTTTTGTGGGATGAGCTTTTTTGCTTTCCTTCTTAAATATGGAAGGCTAGCTCCAGCCCTTAATTTCACTTATTATTAGATAAACCTTTGGTGGTCCAAGCCCCCAAGGGATGTATGGTGAATCATTTCAATTATCTCCAATGGTATCATAAAATATTTTTCTCCATGGACTTTATTTCCCCTTCTATATGATTTGAGGGTCTATTAGATGCAAGATTCTGGCCAAGAATTTTAGCACTATGACCTATAGTTGTTTGGATTGCAATTGACCTCATTGTTAGCTACATTTCTGTAATACTCAATATGACCCATTAACAATAAAAGTATTATAAACTCTAGGAATACTTTGGATTTCAGAAATTCGGAGGATTGACAACCAGAAGTTTTTGTAAGAAACTCAAATGTCTAGAAGATGCCTTGTCCAAAATGCATATATCCTAACAATTTTCATCTACTGGGTTAAAACAAATTTTGTTAAACTTTTGGTTTATTGTCTAATCTTAAAATTTGGGCATATATTCAACCAATTTTCAATTTCTTGTATAATGCTAGGAATAAACTTGTCTGAATTGCCTTCACATCTGCTACCATTATTTTGTTGCAAGTATCTGCCATGATTGGAGTTGCAACAAGAATCGAACTTCACAATTATTATGTTGATGAGTTGGTATACAGAATTTCAACTTTGGAGAGCGCACCATTGGAAAGAGGTTAAAACGACAAGATTGATAAATGGAAAAAAACCATGAAAAAAAAAGAACAAGAAAAAGATTACAGAACCAACAGTAGGCTTTTTATCTTTTTGCTACTCACATGTATTCATGGGTAAAGCTTGCTTTTCCTTCTATATATATAGCAAAGAGTGAGAAAGATTCCTCGACCCACACAACTTTTCAGTCTAATCTTTTACCTATTATATATTCATCTTAGAGAACAGCAACAAATATAATGCTGGTGGTGATTGAGAGCACTTCTTCTTCTTCTTCTTCTTTATTTTTTTTTTTTTTCAATATTTGGTTTTAAATATTAAGGCTTGCCTCTATGATGAGAGAGAGTAAGTGAAGGTTTATGCAACTTCAGTTTTCCACTATAGATGTCTGTAAAACTGCAATTAACGTATATACATAACTTTTTACTCTTTTTTGTTTGGAACAACATCATTTTTTACTTATTATTGGAATTGAACATTAGAAATTCTGTTTGGGTTGATTGAAACTTTCTTTTTTTCTTTTTCCTTTTTTTGTGTGGGTCATGGGCATGCATGTGCTAATCATCAGTTTGCGAAGTATATGATTTTGGTAAGGTGCATTATATGATATTCAGTACTAGCTTAGAAGAATTTTGTTTCGCATTTGATTTATATATTAATCTTAAATTTGGGCATCCAACACATTATCAGTTTCTTGTATATATTTTTTACAATTAAGAGAAAAATTTGTATTTAATTAGTGTATACCCCCACATTTTCACAACATCTCCTCATACGTGAATCATATAATTATTTATAAACTTTTATCTACACACAAATTTCTTGTCCATGCAATTTTTTCTCTTTTTTTATATATGTTTGGAGCTGGTTTTATAAGTTTTCAGCCCTATATGGAAAATAAAAAGAAGAATCGAGATGAGAGTGATGAGACGAGACATCAAAATGCCATACAAGAATGAGAGTTAATAATGGAAATATTCCAAGCATATTTTTTCTGGTATTAAACCCTACTTCAACCGTATGCCATATTCTCCAACACCAAACTACTTTTTTTTTTTTTTTTTTTTTCTTATATACACTAACAACTGCTCACCTTTTTGGTGTACATTATCTTTCCAACTTCCCCACATTAATCTTGTGTACATTATTAATGTCATATAATTGATTAATAAATTAAAATATTTAAATATATTCAAATTTAGTCTCATATTAAAGATCTCAATATCTTTATGATGATATAATTTTTATCAATAAAAAATTTTAAAAATATTATTATTATTATTTAAAAATAATAAAAGACATGGGAGAATATAAAAATATTTTAACTTTTAATTGGGGGAGACAAAAATAATAAAGAAATATTAGAAAATAAAAATTAAATGGCGTTAACAATTTTTCTGCCAAAACTAGGTTCAAAACTTTCTCGCTAAAAAACATTTTGGGGAAATGTGAGATAGCCTATGGGTGTAGTTCACCCAGCTCACGGTTGTGATGCTCTACTTTGTTGGGATTATGGAGTGCAGCTCACCCAGCTCACCCTTTTTAACTTTTCTTAAAAAAATGGCCCTCTTAGGGAGCTAGTTCATGACCCCTATAAGTAAAGTTGCTTGCTAGGGTGTACAGGTTTTCAACATGGTGAGCCCATCATGACAAAAGGTCAAAACGAAATGATTAAGAACTGAAAAGCCACCATAAAAAGCAGAGAAAAAGAAAAGTTAAAAAAAAAAAAACCAAATTACCAGGAAAGTTCCTATTCCAATTGTTGTCACTCCCGTTTAGTACTGTTGCTTTACAATAATTGGGCAAAGCTTGCCTTTTTGGTGTATATAAAGTTATAAACGGCATGAAGGCTCCCACCCACACTAGTTTTGAGCCTAATCTTTTACCCAATACTCCAATTTCTTAATCTTCCACACAAGTTTTGATCAACAAATTAAAAATGCAGTGTTTTCATCATAATCATCACCATCATCATCTTCCAGTTCTGTTTGCAAGAGATTACTACTCAAGCAAGTGCCATCTCTCCTGTGAAGAATCAATGTTTGAAGCATGTGTTGGCGCCATTTCTCTTACGACTGTCACGATGGACCTTGTGTCTACGCAGAAGAACAGATCTTTAGAAGTACAATATAGTATCATTGGAGATTGCAGGTGCAACATGATGGCCTAAGTTACAGGTGATGGGAGTGATCCGTTTCTGCTATATTTCCAGAACTAAGGATATGATCGAAATATATCCTTTGAAATTAATAAGCTGAACTAAGGATGCTTCTGTACCTTGACCATGGAGGTCAAGCTGCATGTTCTTGTTTTATCAAACTGTAGTTTGAGTACACTCAAGTTGCATTGGGATGAGATGAGAAAATGGTAATTAAAATCTAGATTTAAGTCTTGTTGTAACTAATTATGGTCTACTTGTATTTCTCCTGTTCCAAACATGTCCCATGTTCGAATTCCTCTTTTTTGGAACAAAGTATTGTTGTAAGCAAGAAAAATATGTGTAGTTCGTGTATTCAGATAAGAAAATAAAGGATAGATTTATATGCCTTGGGTTAGCCTAACTGGTGAGAGTGGGTGGGGTAGGACTAGAATTAAATTATGTCCAGAGTTCGATTCTCTTCGATGTAATAAAAAAAATAAATTTATATAAATTTAATTCTTGTTGTAACTAAGGTGTTAAATTTTGAAATTTCGCTGAAAATTTCGATTTTTTGGGGTGTTGAAATCGAAACCTATATTTGTTAAATTTTCGGGATAATTTCGCCGAAATTTTTGCCGGTGGGTGCTCGATCTGGTTTTGGGTTTTTGGAGAGGAGGCTGGGTTTTGGGAGAAAAACCCAGTTTTGGAAGAAAAATGGGGCAGTGGCAAGGTGCGACAGGGGGGAGATCGAGGGAGAAATAGGAGGGGGCGGCGGCAGGGGGGAGATCGAGGGAGAAAGAGGGGGCGACGGCAGGGGGCGACAGCAGGGGGCGACAGCAGGGGGCAGCATGAGGGGCGACAGGGGTGGTGACGGCAAGGGGAGATGAGAGAGAGAGAGAGAGAGAGAGAGAGAGAGAGAGAGAGAGAGAGAGAGAGAGAGAGAGAGAGAGAGAGAGAGAGAGTGGGTGGAGAGTGGAGACTCGGGGGAAAATTGGAAAAGAAAAGAAAGGAAAGGAAGGAAGGAAAGAAAAAGAAGAAGAAAAAAAGAACATAAAAAAAGAAAAAAAAAGGAAAAAAGAGTAAAAAAATTAAAAGGTTTAGGGTTGATTGGGGTTTTGGGGCCTTTGGGCAATTGTAAAGAAAAAAAATGGTTTGGGTTTTCGTTTGGCCGTTTTAGAGTTTCGTTTAGTTGTTTTTAAACCCTAAATTAGTAAACTCTAATATATTTCTATATAAAAAATAATTTAAAATACTCCCTAAACCATAATATCATATACCATATCATAGTTTGAGGTTTTTTGGGCAATTGAAAAAAAAAATAATTTGGGGTTTCGTTTGGCTGTTTTGGGGTTTCGTTTAATTGTTTTTAAATCCTAAACCAATAAACTCTAATACATTTTTATATAAAAAATAATTAAAAATATCCTAAAGGGCCTAAACCCTAATATCCTATACGATATCTTAAACAATATAGAGTATAGATTATAAAGTATATAGGGTTTAGTGTATCTATTATAGAGTATAAATAATATATTAATTTTATTTTACAGTATTTACCTTCAGCGCGCATTATATTCATCTTATATTATATGAAACTTACTATATAATTTGGTTTCTTCAATATTTTTTATCAATATAGTAGATAATATGTTAAATAAACATATAGTAAAGTTTCATTCAAAATTTCCATATTTTGATAGTAATTTTCATCGTTTCCGTCTAATTTCTGTCGAAATTTAAAAATCTTCGAAATTTCCATCGAAATTTTCTCGAAATCCGAAATTTTATTCCTTGGTTGTAACTTGTAAGTGAGAAAAAAATGATGTAATTCGTGTATTTAGATATATATATATATATATTATACAAATTGTTTTAGTATTAAAAACAGTCCAATTTTTTTATATAATAATATTTACTCACTACAAAAGAAAAAGGAAAATGGAGTCGGTATAATGCTCGATCAACCAACCAAAGGAAGTCAGACATTGGAATTTTCCAAATGCACAACTTATTAGGCCCCTTTTGACTAGAATGCTATATTATTTATAGTAATTATACTCTTATTTATGACTATCCCGGAATTTATGGTAATGTAACACTTTTACAATAATTATTTATCTTTTAATTTCTTTTTCTTTTTTTGGTAAAAGAGCAGGCCAAAGCCCAAAAGAAACACAACAAATTAACCCTTAACTAAACGGGGTCTCCCAAGACCCATATCATCAGCCAACACCAGACTAGCAATGGAGGGAGGGGGTCACAAAGAGAGATCCAAATCATGGCCAAGAGCAGCAAGCCCATCAACCACACAGTTCTGCTCACGAAACACATGTCGCACCACACAAGACCATTGTCTGCTGAGTAAATCCTTACAACTACTAACAATGCTAAAGAGGGGATAATTAACCTCAAGAAGAGTCTGTAAAAGGGACACAGACACATCATAATCCAACTCCACCTCAAGCTTTCTAATCCCAGAATCCCAAGCTAAATGGAGGATAGTGTATAAGCCCCAGAGCTCAGCATCAAGAACACCTCCACTACCTAAATTAGAAGCAAATCCTATAATCCAAGCACCATAAGCATCACGAAGAACTCCACCTGCACAAATTCTACCAACACTTCTCAGACTACCATCAGTATTAATCTTATACCAATCCATTGGAGGCCTCACCCAATGAACCATAAGAGACTTCTTAGAACCCAACACAGCCTGACCATCATTCGCCATATACCACTCATTAGCACACTTCCTAATCAACGCTTGAGGCTCAAAAGGCAATTGAAACCCAGGTTCAAAAATATATTTACAATTTTACACCTCCACTTCCAAATAAACCAAAGAGCCATAGCAAAAAGACAAGACCAAGGCAAACCATTAGACAAGCAAACTTTGGATTTTAAATTCTATAACAACCAATCCTGAAAACCAGCAGTAAGAGACATAGAAAACTCCTCATTCCAATTCATGGCAACCCAAATATGCATAGAGGACCTGCAACTTTTAAACAAATGCTCCATAAACTCCAATTGATCTTTTAATTTCAATTAAATGCATATAATCTACCCTAATCTTGAAGATCTGTTTTAACCGGGGAAAAAAAGAAAACTTGAACATCTGCACATATAGAACAAGTATTATACTAGAGAATACTTTTTTTTGAATCAAGTGATATAACATGGAGGAGGATAGAACAAATTTATAATTAAATATAATCAATCTATATTAATATATACAAATATGATAATATATATATAGTATATATAAAAATGTTGCAAATTTATATTGAAAGAATGAAAAATCGATGTAGCAATCATATTGAAAGAATGGAAAATTTGAGGTTGCAGTTTTTATATATTATATATATAATCTACCAGTTTCAATTTTCTGTCTTCTCTGTTCCTCTTCTTCAATTATGAATTTATATTGAAAAGTTTAGAAGATAGAACAAAAAGAGTGGAGAAGACAAAAGATATGGGAATTGAAGGGATAATTTGAATATAATTAATATCAAAATGGGTTTGAAATTCTGTTGATGAATTCAGATTTGCAACTCATTCTGATAGCCATGGCAGATTTGCTATTTTCACATAATCAAAAACTCTTTTTATCACTCCTTCCCTTTTTATAGAGGAAGGGATCAGATGCACCAATGGTAAATCTACCATATATAGAACAGAGAAGATGAGATGATGAAGGACGTGGGAAGAAGTACTAGGTTATGTCTTTTTTCTAATTTTTCAATATAACCAACTAATAAAAGAATATATATTACAATTTTACATTCCAGGTTAACTATGGAATAGAAATATCACCCGCTCCTCGTATTTTTATTCCTCCTTTTTAATGGAATTCGTTTATAATCAATGAAGGTCAATTTATTAGTTTTATTTAGGTTTATTCATGTTATTGCCCATGTAAGATACAATTTTTTTTACTTTATCCCCTGAAATTTAAACATTCTCACTTTTTTATCCGAACTTCACAACGTTATTGCAAAAACTCCTATTCCTTCAACTCTATCTATTTTGCCGTTAAAAGAGCTGATGTAGCGCCTATATAACATGTGTGAGACCTTTTTTTAGTTGTGTAACATCCACGTGGACAAAAAAATAATAAGGCTTTTTAGCAAAATACCCGCCTGAACTTTGACTCAATTTGCATGTTACCACCTAAATTAAAAATTGAAGCAAGTTACCCTATGAATTAAATTTTGTTTGCAAGTTACCACATTCATCCAAATCCTCAGGAATTTTTTGGTCTTTTCATAGAGAAGAACTTGGATGTGGAAGCTTTTGCCACCTCAGCATGTTGAGTGGCAAGGCCCAACCAATTACAAGTGGCCACATGTACAACCATTTTTCTATTTTTCTATTTTTACAAACTTTGAAAATTAATTAAAAATAACTCCGGACTTAGAAAAATACATGAAAAATTCTTACGGACTCGTCTTAACTAATACTAATTTACTATGGAGTCAAGTTACCAATTTACCCTCTGAGAGTTTCAAGAAAATTTGGAAAGTCCAAATTTATTTTAAAAACATTAAAATACTCTAGATTCTTTCAAAATTCATAGGATAATCCCCGAACTCCAAAAAATACAAGGGATAATCCCCGAACTTCAAAAAATACAAGGTCTATACCAGTGGTCTTCTAAAAACTAACACAACCTTTCATGTGAACACTTGTTACCCAAAAGACCTCTGGGTCTTAGAGGAAAATAAATTCAAGAAAAAATCTAGAATTTTTTTAAAGTCTCAAAAGAATTCTCTAAAACAGGTTTTTGGTAATTTTCAAAATATTTTTTAGAATTCTTTTGAGACTTTACGGAAGTTTTATAATTTTTATGAAATTTATTTTATGGAGGAAAATTTATTTTAATTTTTTAGAAATAAATTTGGACTTCCTAGATTTTATGGAAACTCTCAGAGGGCAAATTTGTAATTTGACTCCATAGTAAACTAGTATTAGTCAAGACGAGTCCATAAGAATTTTTCGTGTATTTTTCTGATTCTGAAACTATTTTTAATTAATTTTCAAAGTTTGTAAAAATAAGAAAATAGAAATAGAAATAGAAAAATGGTTGTATGTGGTCATTTGTAATTGTTTGGTCCTTGCCACAGCCAAGCCCGACCTTAGTGCCTCTGCGCGCAGCACCTCTGCCAAGTAGTGCCACCATCGAGCTCAGCCTTCTCTGTGCGCACATCAAGCAGCTGCCCCCAAGCTTAACGTCGCCACTGCACATCAGCCCGAGGCTCGCCTTGCCACCGCAAGCCCAGCGCCCAGCCAGCACCCGCGCCTCTACCACCTCGTCGCAGCTGCCAAGCACCACAGCCCGTCGGCTCTGCCAAGCAGCCCAAGCCTCTGCCCGGAGGTGGAGGGAGGGAAGAGTCAGAGAGAGGAGAAAGGAGGGAAAGTCCCCGGCAGTGGGAGGTGCCACCAGCGATAAGGAAATGAGGCGTAGGTGGTGGGTTGGGGAAGAAAGGGGAGGGTGGGTACTGGATCTGTTTTTTTCTTTTTCTTTAGTTGAATTTTTTATTTTTTAACATTAGTGTAATTTTTTAATAATTTTTTTGTCTACATGGTGGGTTCTGGGTCCCAATGAGTGACACATAAGCACCACACCAGCTCTTTTAACATATTGTTAGATGGAGTTGACGAAATATGGGTTTTTACAATAACGTGTGAAGTTCGGGTGGTAACGTGAGAAAATTTAAGTTTCATAAAGCAAATTGAGAAAAAATGTATCTTATACGGAGTAATGATGTGAATAAGACTTTTATTTATATGTCTAGCTAGAATGAAAACCAATTCTCATTTCAGGCCTTGGATTACGGTCAAACAAACATGGCCTTAAGAGCATGTTTAGTGATAAAAAATGGAAATCATTCTCATTCGTGTGTTTACTAATATATGAGAATCATTTGCATTTCTCGTTCTTGAATTTACTAATATATGAAAAATCAACATTGATATGGAGTCCACATCAAATCATGAATGATCCTGAAATTTAGGAAATGAGATTCCTCAGGAGATGAAGAATGAAAATGAAAATTTTCTTGCTAAAAATATCCTTACATTTCCTTGGGGTATTTATTATTTTGTTTTAAATTGAAGAGATAAAATAAAATAAAAAAGAATAAATCTAAAAAACTAAAATCTATATAACTTAAAAAAAAACAATATATAAACAAAAAAAAAATTGAAAAACCATTTTTAATTGGTAAACAAACACTATTGTAGGGTTATGGAAAATATTTAGTAGGATATATATAGAATTTTCTTTTGAAAAATTGTGATTAGTTAAGTAGTTGATAGAAAACATAATTTGTTTTGCACAAGGGCATTTCAGTAATCAAATTGATTTTGATTTAAATTTTTGCTTGTTAATAAAAAATTTTATAGGAATCAGCTTTATTTTCATTCAAATATATTCCTGATAATTAGTACGTAAACACGTTAATGAAAATGTTTGATTACAATTCCTACTTATTCTGATTTCTTCTCATTTGAATTATTGCTCATTCTAATTATTTCTCATTCTAATTCATGCTCATTTCGATTCCAATTTAGTAAATATACCCTAACGTTTGGATTCCATTATGAATATATGCCAAAAAGAATTTCAATGATAAAGATTTAGGACTTTGTTGTTCTAGGGTTTCCCTAAGTGTTGTTCCGGAGATTGGGTTTGGTTTCAACTCTCTTCTCTCTTCTTCTCTGGCCTCTAGTGACTATTTATATGTCGTTCTTTTGTTGGATTGTGCCCTCTCTTGATTTGGGCTTCATGTTTGTGGCACTCTCCATTGTTGTAAGTGTCGCTTGATTTTTTTTTTTTGTTAGGAACATTCTCGTGACAAAATGATTTTCAATTTCAAAAAATTTAAAGTCTTTCAAAAGTGTGAAGATCACATATTTCTCCTGCATACATTCCATTTATTTCTAAGAACTGATCAAGAGGAGCAAACAAAGTTGGTGTTTGCTTTCAATTTTTCAAAAGTTAATCAAACATCAAATTTTTATGGAATAGGAAACCAATCAAGTCATGATGGAATGGAAAACCAATTTTCATTCTTGATCTAAGTTTCGACCAAACAAACTTGTAGTTAAATGTGTGAATTAAATAATGGAATGGTGATTTCATAAGAATGTTCATCCCATCTCAATATTTCACAGGGTTGTTTGGAGAGGTAAAGTGAAAGCTTGTCAATTAAAGCCCTATATTTAACAGGGCTCTGACTTAATAAATGAATAGTGAAATCCGGCCCAAAAGACTCAAGGTGGCTTGAGGCCTTCAAGTAAGAGCCCATTTGCCCTTCCGTTTCTAACTTTCTATGCTTTGTTGGCCACAAGGCCCTTCCTTTTCTTCATTTGTTTATTCTCTATCTTTAAAAAAAAAAAAAAAAATTTTGAAATTCATTTGCTCAATCAAATTCTCAACACTGTTTTTGGATAAGAAATTAAACAATGTATTTAAGAGAAAACTCAGGATTTGCAAAAAGATAATGTCTGATTTTCTTATTTAATTGGTGTCACCAATAACTAAATCTTGAAATTCAATATGAAAAGAAATATGAAATTTAAAGATCTTGATCATAAGTTTTGACTTTAAATTTCACCTAAATAGCCACACTCATCACCACCTAGCCTCCATTTGTCTTTGCTGCTTACACTACACCACCTCGCCTAACTACCTTCACCACCACCGCTACCACCATTGTCATCACTGTCACCACTGTCATCATTGTCGCCGCCAATTACCTCTATCATAAACATTGTATTTTAATTTTGTCGTGCTTGACAAGTTATTCAAATAAAAAAACTTGACAAATTTAAGACTTTAAATTGTAATTTTGAAATTTAGTGATACTTTCAAACTTCATCATTCAAATGTAATGTAATAGTTTTTTTTTTTTGGGTCAAAGATAATTCATAAGCCACAAAGGCAGAAGAGGAGAACAACACAGGAGAGGCATGAAGAGGGATGGAACCCAGCCCTCAGGCCACACAAAAGAAGATAACAAGAGCTACACTTAATAAAACCAGCAAAACAAAGGCCAAGAAAGCAAAATAAGAGCGAATTAGATAAATAACATCAATATAACAAATGAAGGACCAGCTTTACTTGATAGTCAATACTTGATCACTTTACTTTTCTTGTAGCTTCTATTAAGCTTTTGACAAAGGGAAAGCAAGATTCATGAAGAGCTGCAAATGGAGACTTATAAAGATTACATTCCCATGCATGATGAAGAAAAAAATCAATATTTAGGTCTCATTTTCAGCATCTTATGCCTATTTTATCTATGTGTCTGCATCACTGATATGAAAGATATACAGCGTGACAATGAACCTAGATTGAGGATCCCAACAAGCCGCTGATTTTAACAGAAACTATATTACTATAATTTGTCAAAAGCAGAAAAGGAGGAAATTTCTTAAAGCTCCACAAATCCCTTGCCTTCAATTCAAGCAAGCTTATAAAATTTGAGGCATAAAGATGAATGCTTTTGTGGCATGGGATTTATGGGGGACTTTGTCAACCCATCACCAGAAACCTTAACTTGAATTTGAAGGAAGAGACAAATTTTCTTTTTTATGTTTTAGCATTAACTGTCATTGTTGTTGATGCTGTTGTTTTGTAATAATTAGCTCAAACTAGGCTGGGAAATTTCCACCAAGGCCTGGCATTGTTTGTTTTAATTGCAAAACAACATAGAGCTTATGGTGCAATAACCCAAAAAATGAAAACTATAATGCAAAAATGACTCTTTTTATTAAGAAAACAGAACTCGTTTGAATGTAGAAATTAAGATAATTATACCGTTTTTGCATCAGTTGATATGAGGGTATAATGGTCTTTCTCTATTCAAAAGGGTTGGTTTCTTAACTTTTGAATAAATGTATCATTTTTGCATAATGTTTTTTACTGTATCAGAGAATGGAAATCATCAAATTTTCAAACCTTACATTTACAATTACAATAATGGCTGTAGAGAGTTTGATAATTTTGTTGGGATATGATTCACTTTGGACCCAAAGCATTAACTATGGGCAGGCAGGCCTGGGTTTTTCACTCTGGGCTATTGGGTCCTCTAATCAATGTACTAATTGTCAGTGGTTAATGATGGTGGTTGGAAACCAAATACAAAAACACTTTCACAATTTTTAGTGATGAGTACAGAAGCACTCAAAGTACTAGGTGTGTGACCGTGTGTCGTGTTTGTCACAGAAGCTAGCACGTACTGAAATGCGATATTTGTCATGGTTGTTGGGGAAGCAGCTCAACCACTCTCTTATAACTTGATGGGTTCTGCTGCGTGGGATTTAAGAAAAAGTTGAGTCAAGCTATTTGGTGCAACATACTTGTCACAAAGCTAAAATCATGACAGAAGGATGTAACCTTTTCAATCAGTTGCAATGTCATGCTGATTTGGATATATAGTCTATGTCAAATTATCAAGAAAAATGATGAAAGGAAGAAGAAATATAAATCAACACAGAAACAAATTAATTTACTTGGACTTGTAATGCATACTCTATATATGTCACAGTGGTTGAACTTTTGAATATCATATATGAGGAAGCTTATAGTAAGGGATTACCTTACTTAAAAAAATAAAAAGTAAAAGATATATTGAGATAAACCTCATAATGTGCCGACCAAAATAAAACCTAAATATGATCTATTAATTTGAATTATCCATTTTTAAAGTACCATTCCTACAAAAAAATAGTTAAATTAAATATATTTAGTCATTTGTTGATTATCATCTTAATCATTTTAGTATTTGTAGAGGCCACATATTAGGAGCTAAACATTGTTAGGGTTAATTTGGCTAATGTCCCGTTTGGGATTGCAGTGGAAGACCCAAAAGCTGTTGTGAATGACAATTCTCAATCACATACTGCAGTTTTAGTGTTTGGTAAAAACAATTAAAAACTGTTTTTCTCCACAATTCTCAACTCCCCACAGCAAAAACAAAAAGCAAGTTTCAACATAATTTTGAAAATTGTAGTTGCTTTTGAAAACTGTAGTTGCTTTTGAAAATTGCAGTGAATCACATAAAAAACAGAAAGCATGTAGAAACCTGCTTTTGAAAACTGTAGTGAATCATAGCAACAATTACTATTTTTTTTTTACCTATAATACACAGCCACAACACTTTTACATTAACATTTACCAAACAGTTTAATACTGTTTTTTGCACTCACAGTATTTTTGAAAACATTGTTTATCAAACACTCAACTGCTTTACTTTACAGCTGACTTTATTTCACAACTGTTTTTCATCACAGCAATATCAAACTGGCCTTAAAAGTATTTCTAACAATGCTCTCTATTTTTAGCTAAATTTTAGTCAAAATAGCAAAATATTATTATAGCTAGCCACTTTTTAAGTGACTACTCCACCAATACTCTCTAATAGACTAATAGAGTTAATTTGAATATTTAATTATTTTTTCCGACAAATTTTTTTTTAATTCTTTTTAAATTTAAAAAGTGATTTGCTAAAATTGGGATTCATTTAGAGAAGCTGCTGGAGCATACATTTTTTTCAATATCCTTTCCAAATTAGCTAAAGAGTAGATAGAGATGATGTTGGAGATGCTCTTAGGGAAGAAAAATGAGAAGAGACAAAAAAGGAGGAGAAAGCATAGAGGAGAAATCAGGAAAGCGCATAGCCCTTGAAACCAGATAACCGAATAGCAAAACACACAAGACTAGTAGGAAAATTGGAAAAATTGACCTGTTTTTAACCTGTTTTTTCAGTTTTGAAAATACAACTTTGAGTGGAAACGAAACCCTAATAATAATAAAGGCAATAGAGAGGCCACCAACTGATCTCATTTGATTTCGCGACTTGTGCTGCCTATGATTGATGTTAAAGGATTACATGTGTTCTAGTAAAATAGTGATTTTGCAAAAAATACCAAAAAGATTTTACAAATTAAATCAGCTCTGATTTTATTAATTTAGAGTCTTTGAGATGAGATTATTAGTAATTTTATTTTGACTATTGGTTTCCTTCATCTAGAAAATTTGAATTCTCTTTCATTTAATTTTTCTACTCCCCTTATTTTCTTATCCTTTGGTTGGTAACCAGAAAATACTATGCTTGCGATATTGCTTCTCGAAGAAAGAGACACAAAAATTGATGAGGAATGCTCATCCCGAAGAAATGGCGTGGAAGGAGGCAGTAGAAAAAAAATAAAAATCAACCAAAATATATATTTTTTTTTCTGTTTGAAAATATGTATAAAGTACCAATGACGTACTATTTGGTTTATAGTATTTGTCTCTACTTCACTAAAATAAGTTTCGGGTCAATATATATATATATATATATATATATAAGAATACTCTAAAACTAACTAATTAGTAAGTTAATATAAAGTTAACCACCATGTTGGGCCTATCGCATAATATAATCTCAAAATCCAAACCGTCTATTTTTTAGGCTCTACTTCAAAGATCATCCATGTAAAAAATCTCTAAAATCAGAAGTCATTTAGTCATTTGATTATAGCAATAACTATTTATATGCTTTTATCGAAAACACGGATCGTTTATTTATTTATTTAATCTCAATTAGATGACTAAATGATTTTCGATTAAGTTGATTTTTTACAATGATGATCTTTGAAGTATGACCTAAATAATTGATGTTCGGATTATGAAATTAGTTATGTGGTGGTCCCAAAAGCAAGATTAGTTTTGTATTAACTTGCAAACCAGTTAGTTTTAGAGCACTCCTCTATATATATATATATTTTGACAAAAGTTTCGGAAAGTTTTCATGCTTATTTAATAATTGATTGATGAAAAAAGCATTTATACTTTTGGAATGTAATATTTTGAATGAAATGAAGAATTAATATTCCTTATTATTTTATCCAATTCTCATCCAAGAATATATACCATGCATTTTTTAATTATTTTTTAGGGTCCGTTATATTGTAGGATCCGACAACTAAAACTATTGGTCTAAAGGACAACCAATCAAATAAGTTGAGTTAATTAAGATCAGAATTCAAATGAGGGCCAATTCAGTGCATCTGTAAAAATACAATAAGTGCATATGCGCAAAAAAGTTTGTGCATCTGTAAAAATACAACAAGTGCATCTATAAAAAATTCAGAAATTGTCTTTTACACTAACTTTTTAAGTTAGGATCCTTTACACAAAGTTTATTAGTGGTCAGCTCCAGCTCATCATTCTCTGCATTAGTTAGTTTAAGTGAATGATGTCAGCATTTAGTTAGTTAGGCTCCTCTGTCTGATTGTCTATTAATGGTTGGTTACGCTTGTTAGTTACAAGCTTAGTTAGCATATGAATATATACAGCAGTGCTCTACTGCCAGACGTCTGGGAGGGGGATTTTGCGCGACTAAATACATCTCAACCGCTCATTTGATTTTAATTGAATCCTGTGGCTAGTAATTGATGTAGTGTTTAACACAACTTTGGACATCACATGTCCCAGTAAATTAAAATAACCATTTTCTCTCTCCTGCCCTATCTAACGCGTCTTTTGTCTCTCTCTTTCTCTCTCTCTCTCTCTCTCTCTCTCTCTCTCTCTCTCTCTCTCTCTCTCTCTCTCCTCGTTTTGGTTAAAAAGTAAAAACCCACTACACCCATAAAAGTTTAGCTATGGTTGCCAAAGCCAAATAACATTATGTCCATTCAAATCCAAGAATTGAAATCTCTTCCTTTCTTTCAAAGCTCAAAGTGGTGTCTGTATGCTTTTCCATCCTTTAAAAACCTTATCTCTTTCATGAAGGCCAAGGCCAATATACCCATCAGCGTGAGCGGCAATTTAAAGCGACAAATTGCCTTTGTAAGAAGAGGGAGGTTGATCGAGCTTGAGAGAGGGAGGTGGCCCATAGGAATTGCCCACCTAGTGTTCGATGCTTTGTCAAAACCTTCTTCACTTTCGACACCTTTCGGTGTGACCTTAATAAATGAACTTTGGTTGGAGATGTACGTGCGTGATTGTGGTCCCCAACAAATGTACTAACAACCCACTTGTCTGATGAGCGACCTTTATATATGGTGATCTTTGCCTTGCAACCTGTACGTTGTATTCCTCTATTTCTCCCAGAGTTGAAAAAGTTGCTTTCAACATTGTTATCCATTTTAATTGGTAAAACAGAGTTAATAAAAGAAAGGGAAATTTAACATATGTAAAAATAGTATTAAATAAAAACAAAGTGCATGATAAAGAATACTTAATCATAAAATTCATAAATTTTTCTTTTTAAAGAACGTAGGAAGTCTGTAGGTTTTTTTACCCCTCTTTTTTCTTATACAAAGTTATTTCTAGCAATAATAACATTCTTTTTTCCCCTAACAAGATTTTCAATTTTTGTAGATAAATCACTGGAAGAAAGATTATGAACTTTGAATTAACAGTAACAAAATACATTATATTGGTCTTGATGAAACAAAGAAGAGCTTTTTGAAGGATGGAAAAGCATACCCGGCGCCAATTTAAGCTATTAACAGCAGAAACTAATATGTGTTGAGAGAGTGGAGAGAGCAGAAGCTAACATTGATTGAAAGAGAGGAAGAGATTTTCAATTTTTGGATTCGAATGGAGAGAATGCTATTTAGTAGCCATGGCTAAAATGGTCTGGGTATTGTGGGTTTTTGACGAATGCGAGAGGGAGAGAGAGAAAAGGCGGGAGAAAACTGCTGGAATTTTGGGGGAATAGTAAAAGACGGGATCAGATAGGGCAGCAGGGCAAGAGAGAGAGTGGGCAAGAGAGAGAAAAAATGGTTTTTATTTTATTTTAACACTTACATGAATTACCAGCCACAAGATTCAATTAAAAGCGAATGAGCGGCTAGGATGTATTAGTCGCCCAAAATCTTCCTCCCAGACGTCTGGCAGCAGAGCACTGCTATGAATATATAAGCCTCACATGCATCTGTATATTGTATTCATTACGTGAAATATCAATAAAAAACTCTGTTTTTCTCTCCCTGTTCTCTCTTTTTTATATTTTCTCTTTGATTTGGTATTAGGATATAATTTACATTATTTGTTAAAGCTCAACTATAGTAATGCTCCCTACATTATAGCTCAAATTTCGATTGAAATAGAGATGGCAGCGCTATCACTCATAATTTTCTCCTCAAATTGTCCCAATAATATATATTTTTTTGTATTCTCTTTATAAATGGTGCAAAATGCTAAACAACAACGACAATAGGGAATATTTGAGAGTTTTTTTCTTTATTTTTTTTAAATATATATATAAGCTTTCACATCTCACTTTATGAAGAAAATTTATAAAATTGCACCATTGATATGTTTTGGTTCATGGAGGAATGCTAGCTAGCTGTATATCTTCTCTTTTCTACATTTTCCTTCTACCTTCACTTCTCTTATCCATTATGCAGTGTAGTCATATGATCAGAATTATTCATTTTTTAAATCACTCTTTAAAAATTATTTTTCAAAAAAAAAAAAACTAAATTGAAAATTATTTAGTCATCTAATTGTTATTGATAAATAGACTATGAACATAAATGTTACCAAAACTGTCTATTCATTTTATAACAGTTAGATGACTAAACGACTTTCAATTCATTTAATTTTTTACACAGATGATTATTAAAATAAATTATTTTGATCATGATATTACACTGCGGAATGAGCAGGAGAAGAGAGAAGATAGAAAAAATAAAAAGATGAAGGTAACTAGCATTTCTCTTAAAACTAAGCCTTAAAAACAAGGTTAATTATAATTTATCCCCCAAAATTATTGGCCAGTTGCACTTTGCCCTCTAAACTAAATGTTTTAACATTCACTTCCTAAACTATGTTACTTTAAACAAATAATCTCATTCCATAAAAAATAAAAGTAAAATAGGTTGTCATTTTGCATACGTGGCATTCTCTCTAAGCTCTACATGTGTAAAACTAACATAGAAAACTATATTTTTAAGAGTTGAGTCTTTTTATAGCGGAACATCATATGAACAATTAAATGTCAAAAAATTAGTGTTGAAAGTGAAGTGCGCCATAGATTAGAGAAATTGTAACTGACCCAAATAAATATTAAAAGAGTATTGGAATTTTGTTTTTGTTACAGAGAAATCAGAAATGTATGTCCTTTAGAATACAGGTTTATTCATTATCTTATCTTGACCTTGACTTTACATAGGAGTCATAGTTAATGACAACACCATGGGGGAGGCATCTGCATGTACCCGATACAAGTGGTAAAATGTCATTTGGACATATAGACCAGGATGCCACATTATTCTGCAAATTAATAAATTATTTGTGACTTGTGACTTGTGAAACACGGTTTTACCAATTCAATAAGGCTTATTCACACTATTATCCCTTATAAGATACACTTTTTCTCACTTTGTCTCCTGAAATTTAAATCTTCTTAAATTACCACATAAACTTTACACAGTTGTTACAAAAGACCCTATGCCGTCAACTTTGTCAATTTTTTCATTAAAATAGCTGACGTGGCACCTATATGACATGAGTGAAACCATTTTTTAGTTATGTAAGATCCATGTGGACAAAAAAAATAATAAAAAATAATTTTTAAACTAAAAAATAATAAGATCCATGTCAATTTTTTATAATTTTTAATGTCTACATGGATGTTACATAACTAGAAAAAGGATCCCACTCATGCCATATAGATGCCACATCAATTTTTTTAACGGAAAAATTGATAGAGTTGACGGCATATGATCTTTTACAACAACTGTTTGAAATTCAGATTGCAAACTGAAAGAATTTAAATTTCAGGGAATAAAGTTAAAAAAAGTGTATCTTACAAGGATAATAGTGTGAATAAGCCATTCAATAATTCGTCAACCACATCGCTTCATCACAGAGAATATGAGATGATCTATTTTTTGAATGGAAAATTATATTCATATTTTAAAGAAGACAAAGAATCTAGTCACGCAGAAAAATTTCAGATTGTTTATTTCACGAGGTTTTGTATATAAATCCAATGTTCAGTAAGATGACTTTCCAAATTGACCAAGGGGCCACTTGGCCCACTTCCCGATATTGTGCCAATTCCAGTTTCAGTCAACTTCTACTTTTGATTTATTTCGTCTCCATGTCATAACATGTATGATAATCTCTCTCTCTCTCTCTCTCTCTCTCTCTCTCTCTCTCTCTCTCTCTCTCTCTCTCTCCTCCCCGCGACAATTTTATCACCCTCTCTGCATTCCTAAGATCATTCAATTGATTCCTTCAAATGGGGTGGTCTCGATAATTGAAGGAATCAATCAATTATCACGTACTTTCAGATGAACATTATACAAATTGTTCAAAGAAGAAATATAAAATGAAACAAAGACCAAAATAAGCTACAAATGAAATAAAATCAACATGCACTACTACAAAAAACGTAATAGACATCGGTCAATAGACAACGTTTTGTATTTTTGCCGTTATCTTAATTTACCACACAACGGTTTTTAACAAACCGTTATATTAATATATATTATCTCATGGTATTTGGTTTGATAATTTTTCCTAACAATTAACAGACAATAGTATTAAGGAATACCGTTGTGTTGGGCAAGTTTCACAAAAATAGAAAATTTTGCGGGTCTTTCTATTTGACAAGTGCATGACCGCGTTAATGAAACATATCGCGCGCGCCTTAGGTCTTTTTGGGTCAAAGCCCTCTGACTTCACCTTTCAGAAACTCACACACACACACTTAGCCCACAACTTAGTCTTCATCGATCGATTGATCTTCCCTCCTCAACTCAGTCCTCTGGTTTCACCGATCGATCTTCCCTCTAGCGCATCAATCTCCGTCCTCATCGCGCGTCAATCTCCATCTCCGACGTTGTCCCTCGCTCTCCATCTGCACGTCTCCTGACGTCACCGACCTCCATCTCCGTCCTTAGCGTCTCCACCCATTCCTCATCGCCCGGCTATCTCTGCACTCCCCTGAATCATCTTCGCGCATCTCTGCACTTCCGTTCAGGTACAGTTGGGTTAGGGTTTGATTTTGGGGGGTTTTTTTCTCATTAGATTTTGTTCTTTCTTTTTTTGTGCATTTCTGATTTTTGTTCTTTGAGGTTCTTCTAACCCTTTTTGTTTTGTGTTTTTGCTCAAGGTGAAGTTCATATTGGTGATATTTGGTGATATTGTTGAGTTTGGGGAAAGAAAATAGCTAGGCTGCCGATTGGATTGAAAAGGTGAGTTCATCAGGCCCTTTTTTTTTTTTTTTTATACAACTGGGTTCCTTTAAATTTTCCAATTAGCTTATAAGTTCGCATGTAATTGAATTCTATGTTTAGTTTACGTTTTTTCAGTGTTATTTTCTCTTGATGTTATTTACATTTACCAAGTGTCTTTTGATACAATCCTTGTAATGCTTGAATTTAGTTTCCTAATTTTAGGACTTGAACTTGGCATTGAGTTTATTGCCAAATTCTGATGGCCCTTGTGTGTTTGATGTTGGTTTCATATGTTTCTTTGTACTCAAATATATTACTTACTCCAAAGAGGAGGAAGCGGTTTGTTGTATTCAAAATGTACATGGGTTTGTCTTGGAGGGTAAATCTTTGAGGTACGTGCATTTTACACCTATTTGAGACTGTTCTCTTATTTAACGATTGCATGATTTTGCAATATAGAGTTGTCAGCATCATAATCTTTTAGGTGTATGTTTCAGGGCTTGCTTCGGGACTACAAAGTATTGTCATGCATGGCTGAGGAATGTGGTATAGATCATTACATGGTCTATCTAGTTTGATGAAATGCTCTATCTTGTAGATCCTACATTGAATTTGAAAGAATCTAGTTGAGTATTCACTTTTTGTTGTTTCCAGCCTTGCACCAATCCAGATTGTTTGTATCTGCATGAGGTTGGATGTCAGGAAGATAGTTTCACTAAAGATGAAATAATATATGCATACACTAATTTAGTTCTCTATCCTGGCCAATATTTTGTTAAATGATAAGAGTGCTATATTGTTACTTGTCTTGTTGATGGTTATACTCTATCAGTATTCAGGAGGATTCGGAAAAGGTATTTATTGTGACTTCATGTCATTCCTTTATGATTATTGATGCGAGGTGTTTGTGGAGATAAAGGTTAAAAAGATTTAATATTCATTAAAATGCTTTAATGAAGATTTTTGTGTAACTTTAATATACTTGTCATTGCTTTCTGCTTTTTGTAACTTCTGGTAGTGTTTTGATTGGATGATTAATTAACTTGCATAATGGTTTAAAGGAGTAGAGTACAACAAATTACTGGTGCTGCACACAGTATGCAATGATGTTCAGGGAGTGTGTTGCCTCTGCCACTAGATGATTATTGTAACAGTAGTTCTGCTTCTGTTGGACGACCTATTATTAAAAATGGTTCAAGTGTAAGTGTCATATATTTACTACAAAGTTATGGAACTGTAAGAATGAGCTGGATGCTATTGTTTTTTATTTGCGTTCTTGTTTTGCCTTGATATAGTTTAGGTGTATTTGATTAAAATTCTGGAGGAATAATCTGAAATGGAAGTTAAATTTTTCTTTATTTAGTAGATGTGACTATCAAGTTGCAGAGTTGTGATGTTTAGCTGAATATTAGTTGTGCTGTTTTTGAGGCATATATTCTTGTTTTGATTTTGTTTTTTGTTTTTTTATATTGCAGAATACTGGAAGCCTTATTAGAGGTTCTCCTCCAAATGGAAGCTCTGGTAGATCTATTGCTCTTCCAGCTGCAGCCTCATGGTATTTGGTTATCCATTTTTTGTCTTTACACTGATTATGATTGTAATGAACACTAAAAATACTGAATGTTCGTTGCTCAGGGGAACACGTGGTTCGAATTGTCAACCACCAGCTTCACATGTAATATGTTCAAATGGACATTCTAAACGGAAACCTGATGCAGTCAGTTGCACATTGCCATGCTCTTCATCAGCAGTAGCCCCTGCTCCAGAGCTTAGCTTTTGTGACTAAGGTATGCATTAGTGAAGTATAAGTAACTTGACATTAAGTTGGTCATGTGAACTCTGAGCAGTGATATGAAAATTGTCTTTTACTTGGAAATGTTGAAATTCTTTTATTTGTTTTGTAGCTGAAAAATTGGAAATGTAGTAAAGGAATAAAAGGAAACAAATTAGCTTAGGAGAGTGTTTTGGGTGCATGCAGATTGGGAATACTGGGTGGATTCTTTCAAACTTGTGGAAGTGGACATGTTATATAGCTAGGCCCCTGTTTGATGATCACTTGTGTGAATTTGAGGTTGATTTCAGCTTGATTCTTAATTAATGTAGTTATGCACTTATATTATTAATAACAAATTTATGAGTGGTCTAGTGCAATTTCTTTAGGCCATTGGGAGATTCTGTTTTGGGTGTAGTTAGCTTAGGACATTTTGCTGGTTATGTATATGTGCTTAATTCTTAATTAATGTAGTTGTGCACTTATATCATGAGTTGTCTTGGCCTTTTTTACCTAAGGGGCATATTGTTTATTCATTTCTTAGATTCATTATGTCTTCATTTTGGGTTGAATTTTCTTTTTAATTACTACTCCATTTTTGCCTTGTTTCAGTGGGAGCGAAGGAATGACAACACTTATACCCAAGAAGATATCAATGAAATCCGGGCTGAATGGGCAAACTTTGTGGGGCAGTATATGTAGATCGAGTAGAAGGTGAATTTTTGACGTGCAACATTTTTGAACTTGATTTTGTAGGTCATGTGTTTAGCTAGACTAGCTTGGGGTATATATATATATATATCATTGATCACTTTGTTAGATTCTTTTGGGTGCTGCCAAGATTGATAGGTAGGCTTAATTAATTGCTAGATTAGATTGATGGTAGCAAATTGGTAGATTAGAATATTGATGGCTGGTTTTTGTGTTATAGATGGTTTTTGTGTATGGCATGCCTGGTTATATGGTCTTCAGAGAGCCATATAAGATTTTTTAAACTGGCATTATTTCTTGAGTTGTATCTACTTACAAATCAGCACTTGCATTAAGGGATTTTACTGTGATCAATTCACCCCAAAAGAGTCCTAAAATGTGGACTAAGAATTGGAGTGGATGGTAAGGTGCTTAAATAATCATATTACTTTCTGATGTTTGGAACTAGTTTTTTGTAAATATGAATTGATTTATTGTATCATATCTTTTTGATCTGATTGTATTTTATTGGCAATGTACCTTCAAAACATTTTTGATTGGGTTTTACTGATATGGGGTTTGTTTATTGATTTTGTAAATTATATGGGTTTATTGATATGAGTTTACTGATATATGCTTATTTATTTTGCTTGATCTTTATTGATTTTGTTTACTGATATTGGGTTTGTTTATTGATTTGGTTTTAGTTGAATCAGTATTTTGGTTGTTCAAAATGTTGTTTCCTTTTGTTTAGTTTTGGTTGCTCAGCTTCATGTTGACAGAAAACTGAGTTCGCCACTGGAGGTCCGGTCCTCAAAGGAGAGGTCCGGACCTCAAGCCTAGGTCTCAAACACCAATCTTACTGGAGGTCCGGTTCTCAAGGGTGAGGTCCGGACCTCAAACCTAAATTTCTAAATCCAATCTTATTGGAGGTCCGGTCCGGAAGGGTGAGGTCTGGACCTCAAGCCTATCTTTGTATTCTAATTTCTTGTGGGATTGAATGCTGGATCAGAATGAAATTTTAAAGCTTGCATGATTATTCAAATAATAAGTTAGGCACTAGAAAAATGGACCAAACATGATTTGTGCATAGACTTTGTAGTGATGATTATTTACAGAAATTTCAAAAAGATAAAAATATTCACTTATCTGCAAATAAGAAACCCAACAATGAAAAAAATGCATAGACCCAACAATATTTGGTCAAGATACAAAAAGTTAGTAGATTTTCCTTCTTTCAAAACTTTTTTACTTGACCAAATAAGTGAATATTTGTATCTTTTTGATGTTTCTCTAAAGTTTGTCTAAATGTGATTTTGTGTGTGTTTGTGCTCTTTTACAGGGACTTTGTTAGTTTTCTTAGAGCTTTAGAGTTGGGGCAGCTACTTAAAAAGGTATGGGGAAGAGAAAGGACAACACTTATACCCAAGAAATATAGATGTGTAAATATACAAAATTATCAAGGATTATAATAGTGTTTTCAATTCTTTTATTTAGAGCTTGCATATGACTTACCTATTGCTTTGCATTGCATTGGTATCTTATTAGCTTTGTTTTGATTGTAGTTGACAGTAAGAAACTGGCAGATATGGATTCATATGCTTGTGACTTGGGTCAAGTTGGAAGGAAGTAAATGTGTTATGTTAAGCTAGTTTTTTTTTTTTTTTTCTGTGCCTTTTCTTTTAAGCTAGTTTGACTGAATGTATTTTTTGTACAACTGATCACACTTATGGAACCTATCATGTAATGTAATCTTACATATATTTATGAAGTATCTTTTGGTTTAATTCTGAGCATGAGCGTGCATTGGTATACTTTAATTAAGTGCTGTATTGCATTGGTTTTCAATAAAAATCAATGTCCCAAAGCATTATATACATCAAAATCAAATTGGAATTATTATCTTACACAATGGTTATATGATTAAAACCAGTTGTACTAAGTGTCGTCCTACAATGGTTTTCAACAGAAACCATTGTACCAAAGCATTATATACATCAAACTCAAATTGAAATTATTATTTTGTACAACGTTTATATGGTTATAACCGTTGTTTAAAGTGTAGTCCTACAATGGTTTTCAATAGAAATCGATGTACCAAAGCATTATATACATCAAAAGCAAATTGAAATTGTTATTTTATACAACGGTTATTATACATAAACTGTTGTCTTAATGACTATTTCACCTCATGGTTATACTTAAAACAGTTGTAAAATACATGCTTTAGGGTATAAAAACCGTTGTCTCTCCTATTAGTACACAACGGTCTTTAAATAAAAATCGATGTCTAGATAAGTACACAACAACGGTATCTCCTAAATCATTAGTTTTTGAGGGTGTATATACAACGGTTTTAAATTAAAACCATTGTGTTAATGTTTACAAGACAATGGATATTACCCGTTGTCTATTGGTACCCCAATAGACGTCGGTCGATTAGACGACGGTATTTTGGTAACTTACACAACGGATAAAATCCGTTGTGTATTACGTTTTTTGTAGTAGTGATGAAGCAAGATCGAGGTGTGGAATTGTTAAAGTTAACGTGGTCCCGATCGATATGTACGTTAAATAACAAAGCCATGCATAGAGATATTTCTCTTCAGCCTATCAACCTTTTCATTCAGTGCTCATCCCTTTTTGAAAACAACTCAATCCAACCACTCAATGACTCGTTTCAACTGTGATAAAGCAACTGCAATGGAGCCACAGTAGAGAGGTAATTTAACACCATATCTGCAGCATACACTCTCAAAGCACTCGAAAACCAGCATTCATGGCTTTCTCATCACAGGCACAGTTACTCATTCATCATCCATGTGGGAACTGGGAAGGCATGTTAGGGATGGAGAGCTAGATATGAAAATTAACAGTAAACCTTTGATGACCAAAATACCCCCCCGACAATGACCAAAACACTCGACTCATTCCTCTGTTTGTTTGTTTTTTTTTCTATTTATTTTTACTTGACTTTAATCATAGATGCACATTTATTATCTAAGAATAGGAACAAATGATGATCGAAATGGATTTGTAGCAATTTTAGGTGTTAATTACAGTGTGTTTCAATCTGTTTCAGTCTCTTTACTACATTGCTAGAACCTAGAAGAGAAAAAGGAAAACAAAATTCTATATATACTAAAACAGGGTTCAGTCGCTACTATTCACACTGTTCATAGCCTGTTCATCGTGAAAAGTCGGTTTTGCCCTTCTAACAGCCTTAATTTACACGTGCTTCGCCTTTTGAGTTTTGCCCTTTTGTTGGGCCCTTTTTTGTCATTTCGTCTCTGTCTGTTTCTAGCCCATGTTCTTTCGAAATTTTTACATTCTCTGCCATTGCTTTATTTCTCTACCGTTTGTTCTCACATGCTTTTTTTTTTTTTGATCTGTTTGCCATTTTGATAATACCACAAATGCGTCTGTCCTTTATGGTCATTCGCTTTCTCTTGCTTTATCTGGGTTCATGGTTAATGTTTCAACCAGATGAACCATCTGCTCTGGGGGCTTTGATCCCACCTTCATGTATTCCTCCGGTTGTGATTCGAACTGGGTCGCACCTTCATTTATTTGTGTGGTTGTGATTCCGAGTGGATCAACAATCTGCCTTGGTTTATTTTGTCGTTTGATGTGTTGGGCTGGTTCAGTATTTCAAAGAGATGATGCGATTAATTCATCGCATCGAAGAGGTCAGCCACAAGTTTTTTAGGGTTTTTTTTTTCTTTTATCTTTTGTCAAATCTCACTGACAACTTCACTGTTTCAGCTTCATCTGGCTTTTCAATTGCCGTTCGTTTCTATTTCGGGTGGTGTGATTCAGATCCGTCCTTTCGTTTCTACCTGCTCCTTATCAGATAAGTTTCATCTCTCTCTCATCTCATTTTTTCATATCATTCTGCTTCTGTTTGCTTGGCTTCTCTTCGCTGCGTCTCTGTTTGCATTTTGGGTATCATTGCTCTGGGTGTGTGCTTGCATTTATTGTTAAATCTTTAAATATCCATTTTTGTTTATTTTCTATTAGTTTTTTTCTGTGAGTGTTTCATGTCTGCTTGCTGTTTTTTTCTTTCTATTACGCCGTAGTCCTGGGTTCTGTTTAGAAATCTTTATCTTGAAAAAAATTTATACGCTCCATGAAAAAAATTAGTTTATGCACTTATTTAATTCTTCTCTTAATATAGTTCTTGCATAATCAACTTTGTTCAGCGATAAAATTAATTAACTATCATTTTTATTGGCTGTATAGCTGCGTAGACAGGTATCAACTTTCATTACTATGCATTACATTATGTTACTCCCTTTCTGTTTTTCGACCTGCCCTTTTTTCTCCTGTCTTTGTCTGTCTGAATTTAACTGGTTCCATTGCTTTGGTTTATATTGGCGCACATCACAGTGTTTGAATCTTATCAAATATTCATTTCTACATATGTTCTTAATTTTCTCTCATGCTATAGATATTCCCATCAACCATTCTTATTTATCTTCCTTAACATTTTTTCTTATTCTAAATCAGTATGTTTTTTTTCATTTCATAGAACAAAAATATTAACATTTATGCCGGCACTTCAATTATTTTTGTTTTTTTTTTTAATGTTTGGCTTTCAAATAAATCAATTTCAATTGGCTCCCTTATACTTTTATGTCTGTACTTTTTAAATCTTTTATTTCTCTTATATCTAAATTTTCCTTTATTTTGATGTGGTTGCTTGATTTTTAACATTCATGTGTATATTTTCTAGGTACTGTTCTCTTTGTTGTTTGAGCTTGATCTTCAGGCTGTGTTGTTGTGCCATTTGTTCTTGCTCCACAAAAAGGTTAGCTTCTGCTACCTGTTTTTTAAATATGTTCGATATGCATTTGTTACTTATCATCTTACATATATTCTGCTCATGAATAAATATGATTTTCCGTTGATTGGTTGTTATATATATCTTCTTTTCAATTTCTAATGTATTTATATGTCTGTCTTTTTTTCCTCCACCTATTTATTGATTGCTTCAGGCTTTTTTCTTTGAATGTCATGGATAAAAAGTCTCTTTTTGTTTTTTTTAATGTTTGGCTTTCAAATAAATCAGTTTTAATTGGCTCCCTTATACTTTTATTTGTATACTTTTTAAATCTTTTATTTGTCCTATATCTAAGTTTTCCTTTATTTTGATGTGATTGCTTCACTTTGAACATTCATATGTATGTTTTGTAGGTACTGTTGTGTTAGTTGTTTGAGCTTCATCTTCACGCTGTGTTGTTAAGGCATTTGTTGCTGCTGCGCAAAAGGTTACTTTCTGCTACCTGTTTTTTAAATGTGTTTGATATGCATCTGTTATTTATCATCTTAGATTTCTTCTGCTCATAGATAAATATGAATTTCTTTTCATTGGTTGTTATATATATCTTCTTTGAAATTTGCAATTTATTTATATGTCTGTCTTTTTTTTCCTCCAGCTATTTATTGATTGCTTCAGGCTTCTTTCTTTGAATATGATGAATAAAAAGTCTAGGGTTCGTGCTAGATTTCTCATGTTAGATAAAGATGACTGTCCTCATATTTCAACTGGTGTGCAAGTTGCCGCTGAAAATGTTTGTCATGTTCTTTCTACCACTGCCTCTGAATCAAATCCTCCAACTCATAGGAAAAAACACAAGTCTATTAGGCATACAACTTTAACGCATATTAATCCAATTCAGCCAACTACAGAACAGGTCCCTTTGGAACAATTGGACTTTGATTCTGATGCTGTATCCTCTGATCTAAATGTTTTAGATTCTGAACTTCCACCCCTCAACTCCACATTGAATGAAAACACTGCAAATCACAGCTATAGGAGCCAATCATTTTATCAGAGGAAAAGACAAAGTATGTTAAATATTTTATTAAAATTTATTTCAGCATTTTTAGATTATTCTCCTATCAATAATAATATGCATTGATACTCTTTCTTTCTTTTACACTTCTTCTTTCCATAGGAATGATTCACAAATATGTGGATTTTGGAGATAAGGATTATAAGTGCATTTACTGTGGTGCACTTTTTTGGCTGAATGAATCCATTGCTAAAAAATCTATAGACAAACAGCCTTTGTTCACTCTTTGTTGTTTGCAAGGAAAAGTTAAACTTCCGATTACCAAACCAACTCCCAACTTTTTAGAAAATTTACTTGATCCGAGCAAAGGCCAAAAAAGCTCAATATTTAGAGACAATATTAGGGCATACAATTCTATGTTTGCATTCACTTCAATGGGAGCCAAAATTGATCATTCAATTAACAATAGGCCAGGTCCTTACATTTTTAAGATTAGTGGGCAGGTTCATCATTTAATGGGATCATTGTTACCACCGGAAGGTGAGTCTCCAAAATTTGCCCAGCTCTATATCTATGATACCTATAATGAAGTTATGAATCGCCTTAATGCAGTTAATCGTAAACAAAATAATACAAATCTTGATCCAAAAGTTGTTGAAGGCCTTATTAAAATGTTTGACCAATCAAATGACTTGGTAAAATTCTTTAGAACAGTCAGGGATAAATTAGAAAGCACTTCTATTAATGATATGAAAGTCAGAATATTGGGAAGACACTTAGATCATGGCAAACAATATGAAAGCCCAACATCTGATGAAATTGCTGGTCTCATAGTGGGAGATATTGGTCTCTTTGACTCAAATAGAGATATTGTGATAGAAAATCAAAGTGGAGAGTTGAAACGAATAACAAAATTAAACCCAAAATTCATGTCTTTACAATATCCTATTCTATTTCCTCATGGTGAAGATGGTTATAGCCCAAATATTAAATGGAATCATGATTTTAAAGGTCATCAGCCAAAAACAGGAAGGGTGCCTATGAGAGCCTTTATAGCCTATCAAATTCAGGAGAGACAATTTGAATTTAGTACAGTGTTGAAAGGTGGTAGATTATTTCAACAATTTTTAGTGGATGCCTATGCAACTCTTGAAGAGGATAGATTAGATTTCATTAGAAAAAATCAAAAAAATCTCAGAAGTGAAGTTTATAAAGGCATTTATGATGCAGTTTCAATGGGTCATAGAAATGCCACTGATCTAGGACAGCGGATTATATTGCCAACCTCACACATTGGAAGTGCTAGATATATGATTAATAATTACCAAGATGCTATGGCAATTTGTAGGCATTATGGAAATCCAGATCTTTTTATTACCTTTACTTCCAATGTCAAATGGCCTGAAATTATTAGAGAACTTCTTAGAAAACCTGGCTGCAAACCAGAGGATAGGCCTGATATCATTGCTAGAATATTCAAAATCAAACTAAATGACTTGGTTGGTTACATCAAATCAGGACAACCTTTCGGACCACTTGCAGCAGGTGAATTTCATCAAAGATAATTTATTCTTTGCTGATTTTCTACCTTTTTAAATACAAATTTAATTAATCCTGTCCTTTTTTTCATGTCTGTTGCATCAAACAGAAGTTCATACGATTGAATTTCAAAAAAGAGGCTTGCCTCATTGCCATCTTCTCATTTGGTTAGAACACGATTTCAAGTCATTGTCTGCAGCAGATATTGACTCAATTATCTCAGCTGAATTGCCAGACAAAGCTGTGGATCCAACACTTTATCATATTGTAGATCAGTTCATGATCCATGGTCCATGTGGTCATTTAAATCCTAATTCTCCTTGCATGCGAGCAAGAAAGTGCTCTAAATATTTCCCAAAGCAATACAAAAGTGAAACTGTTTTTGAAACCAGTGGTTTTCCTACATATAGGCGTCGCGATAATCCTAATAGATTTGTGCTCAAAAATGGAATTAAACTTGATAACAGCTTTATAGTGCCTTACAATTCAGAGTTATTGCTAAGATATAATGCTCATATAAATGTTGAACTGTGTTGTCAATCAATGCTCATAAAATACTTATTCAAATACATCAACAAAGGTTCGGATAGAGCTAGGATAATAATTGAAAACAAGCCACACGATGAAATATTATCCTATCTTAATTGTAGATATATATCACCATATGAAGCTGCATGGAGATTATTTCAATTTCCTATTCACTCTAGACAACCTGCTGTTGAACGATTGCCTATACATCTGCCTTTAAACCAAAGTGTTATCTTCGCTGAAGATCAATCACTTGATTCAATTCTTAACCGAGCCACAATTCAAGATACAATGTTAACCAGTTGGTTTCAAGCAAATAAAAACTATCCTCAAGCACGAAACTTATCTTATTCAGAATTTCCTTCTAAATTTGTATGGAATTCTCGCGATAAGATTTGGACACCTAGGAAACAAGGGAAATCTATAGGGAGAATAGCCTATGTACACCCTGCAGCTGGAGAATTATATTACTTGAGAATGCTTTTAAATTCCCATAAAGGTGCCTTTGATTTTGATGATATAAAAACTCTTAATGGCATTAAACACCCATCATATCAGTCTGCATGTAGGTCTTTAGGTCTGTTAGGGGATGATAAGGAATGGATTGAGGCCTTAGAAAATGTTGTCCACACAGCATCATGCTCTGAATTAAGACAATTATTTGTTACGATCATTTTGTTTTGTGATGTAGCAAACCCTGCATTCATTTTCGATGCTCACTGGCAAATATGTGTGATGATATGTTATATAATCTTAGAAAAACATTTTGTATGCCTAATCTCATTGTGCCACAATCTGAATTACAAAATTCACTTATGTATGAGCTTGAGCTATTGTTTAATGCATCATCTAGCAGCTTGAAAGATCATAATCTTCCAATTCCTGATGAGCACAGCATGTTACAAATTAGGAACAAATTGTTAAGAGAAGAATTAAATTATGATCTTCATCAATTAGCCAATGAGCATTCTGTTTTAATCACTAGACTCAACAAAGAACAAAGACACGTGTATGATTCTGTTATCACTGCCATAAATGAAAAAAAATCTGGTTTGTTTTTTGTTTATGGCCATGGGGGAACTGGAAAGATTTTTTTGTGGCACACAATCATTAATAAAATTAGATCTGAAGGTCAAATTGTTCTAGCTGTTGCTTCGTCAGGTATTGCATCATTGCTCTTACCTGGAGGCAGAACAGCTCATTCTAGGTTTCAAATTCCCCTCAATCTCACTGATTCTTCCACATGTCAAATAAAAAAACACACTCATCTGGCTAAATTGATTGAAAAAGCTGCCTTAGTTATTTGGGATGAAGCACCAATGAATCATAAAGACTGCTTTGAAGCACTAGATAAATCATTATGCGATATTTTATCGGATTTAGATAGTTCAGGTCAACCTGTCCCATTTGGTGGGAAACCTTTTTTACTGGGGGGTGATTTTAGGCAAATACTGCCAGTTATTCCAGGTGGAACAAGGGAAGAAATAATACATGCCACTCTTAACAGTTCATACTTATGGCCCTCTTTCAAAATTTTTTGTTTGAAAGAGAATATGAGGCTGTTAAGAGAGGGGTTAAACATTTAGGAAAGAACAAAACTTGCAGACTTTGCTGCTTGGATACTCAAAATTGGTGATGGTCAAATCTGTGATATAAATGATCCAACAGATGAAGAGGTGTCTTGGGTAGAAATTCCTGCAGATTTATTGATTGACTCATACACAAATCCAATTGAATCAATTTTTTTAGCAGCATACCCAGATTTTCTTACCAACTTTGACAATTATGCTTACTTAAGAGAGAGAGCCATAGTTACACCTAAGAATTCTACTGTCACTGAGATAAATAACTATGCCATCAATTTATTACCAGCGGAAGCCAGAACTTATTTAAGTTCTGATTGTCTATGCTCCACATCTGGAAATTTAGAAAATCTTAGCATGATGTATCCCACAGAATTCCTTAATCAGCTTGAATTCAATGGCTTACCTCCACATACTCTAACTTTAAAAATAGGCATGCCCATCATGTTATTAAGGAACTTAAACCAATCTTCAGGGCTATGTAATGGAACTAGGTTAGTCATAACCCAAATGACTAATAGGGTTATTGAAGCAAAGATACTGACTGGTAGCAACATCGGCCATAAATTCTTTATACCTAGAATCAGCCTCACAGCAACAGAAAAAAAATGGCCTTTCACTTTTAAAAGGCGTCAATTCCCAATTAGACCAAGCTATGCAATGACCATAAATAAGAGCCAAGGACAATCCCTTAAAACAGTTGGTTTATATCTTCCCCAGCCTGTCTTCACCCATGGACAACTATATGTTGCATTGTCTAGGGTTACATCAAGGGAAGGCCTTAAAATAATTATAGACAACAATGGAGAGATGCCAAATAAATACACTAAAAACATTGTCTATAAAGATGTTCTCCAAAATTTAGTTTCAGGTTTCAACTCCTCTCCATGCATATCTAAACATCTCTATATAATTTATACCTATACTTATTTAGCAGAATATATTTCTTTCTTTACTTGCACAAAATATATTTTTTTTTCAGCCCACTGATGCAATGGATATAAGTCCAATAAGGAGCTTGCAACCTCATCAAGACAGACTGAGAATTAGAGTTCGGATCTGCAGGATCTGGAGGCCAAAAGTCTTCGGATCTGACCACCAATTTGCTGGTTTAGAATGCATATTGGTTGATGCAATGGTAAATAAACTCTCCCCATTACTTATTCTACTAATATACTTGTTCCTTTAAACAAATCTAATTTTAAAAAACAGATTGTTTATACCTAAATGTACATCAAACATACTTTCCCAACACCATTTTTCAATGTAAAAACAACTTGCAAAACTGTTTTCCTCCTAAAAAATGTAACTTAACTAACTAACAATCTGTTTTTCCAAACTATTAGATATGAAAAATCAAATGTTCAAAAACAATGCTCCTGACAACCACCTTATACTGCTAACATTATCTAAATATCTCAACAAAATTAAACTAATACTGCCCACCCCCATCTTTTTTAATCAAAATTACAACATATAATTAAAGCATCATTTCAACCTTTTAAATAACAAAACTCATATATAATTATTTCAAATCTTCACAACCACAATTATCTGCTCAAAAAACCTTACACAATCCCTCTACAAATTGTCTCCACATATCAAATATTCAACTAACTACATTTTTTTTTTAATACTAAATACTAGGTTTATTAATTTATCAAAATTGATATGCTCCACACATACCATGAGTAGTCTAACTAACTTTATATAGCACGAGTATAACTTACTATGCTGTGCACATAACTCATACAAACCAATCAATTCTATGCTCCATTTTCTCATATTTCAATATCATCATTCATTTAGTATTTGCATTTTTTAGATTTATGTATTTTCTTCATTGCTGCAATTCTACCATGATTAACTAACCTTATTTTTCTTCTGAAACAAGGGTGATGCAATTCAAGCAACAGTCAAAGAGATTGACTATGATTGTGTCGCTCCAAAGATACAATATGGAGCTACCTATGACATCAACTGCTTTCACACAATCAAAAGCAGATCAGTCTACAAAGTTGTTCCTCATGCTGCTGCTATCATTTTCAACGAGAGAACCATATTCAAGAGATTGACAGTTGTTCAACCAAAAATTCCAGCACACCGTTTTCACCTCATGGATTACAATCAACTATCCGCACGGATAAATACAACCACCATTCTAACAGGTGCTCATCAGAACACATATTTAATCCCATTATTTTCATTAACTTTTTTTATTCTCTTACACCACTCAAATTATAATTGCACACTTCTCTTATACACTTTAAACATCTGACTATCATTTTTTCATGCATTGGAAGATGTGATGGGACACATAACTGCAATACAGCATTTGGAACAAAAGATGATTGAGAAAACAAGGTTGGAGAGCAAATGTGAAGTGTATATAGAAAACATCAGGTACAACCATTAACCAAATCCTTACAAATTTAACGCTTTTATGATCACCATTAAAATATTTTCTCCTGCATTTATTGTTGCAGCCATCAAACAATTAGAATAACACTATGGAGCGATGCAGCAAAGAATTTTGATCATGCTGCTATAGAACAGTTGCCGCCACCAACTTTTATCGTTTTCACAAGCGTCAAAGTGAAAGAATATCAAGGTAACTGATACCTTTTCTCAACTTCCTATTATTTGCATCTCCAATATTCATTACAAAAACTCTCTAATCTTTCTTTTAACCATGCACAGGAAAACCTGTTCTTAGCAGCACTAACTCAACCCTGTATTTCATCAATCCACCAATACCAGAACTTGAATCCTACAAGATTGCGTAAGATTTTTAAAACTTTTTCAATATACCAATTGTACTTTTGTAATATAACTCTCTAATTCAATCTTTTTCACAACAACAATTCAGTTTCAAAGATGATGCAGTGGCTGTCAAAGTACTTCCACCTTCAGCAATGGTACACCTTCCTTATCAACAATTAAAAGAGAGTCAAAAGGTGGATATAGCGGAATTGAATATACTTGATCCAGATTTGCACAAGGTAATGCACATTCGCAACAAAATCTTATAACCATCTACAATTTTTTTATTCTTTTGATTATCAGCCACAAACTCTCAATAGTTTCACATTTTTGACACGATTATTATAATATACTCTTTCATAATATCATAACTTACACACTTTTACTGGTTTGGCATCTTTAGTGATGTTCACATGTCTGCTTGCCTTTGTGAAATATAAAGTCTCTAAATATCTGCTCACTACCTAACTACATTGCTTTACACTGGTTACCAGCAATACATATCCATTCTAACAAACTAATTAATCACAAGCACTTGCACAATACAAACTTTCTCAAACTGACCATCCTATACCTGCACCAAATACACCTTACTAAACAATGCTTACACAGACCTATCTATACCAATTAACTACAGATATTAATATTAACTAACTGCCACCTAACAACTAAAGTCCTTATAAAATAACTATAACTTAGACATTAGCAACATAAACATAAAATACTTATAATCATCTATTATATTTCCACAAAATGAAACATTGAATATAACATCCTTATAATTATGGAACATCAATTTTTACATCAAATGATTACAAACTTTTTCTAAACCCTGTATTCCACAATTAACTATAAAATGCTTACAAATATTCAAAAAATGTTTACACTGACTCAATTTTTTTTTAATGTTTTCACTGATACCAAAAACTTTCTACCCATTGTCCACAAACTCAAGCATTTCTACACAACTAAAACCATTAACTTTGGTGCTTCATATAATATGCTAAACAAAAGTTTTATTCAAATTATTCTGCATTTAAACCATTTATAATCCTGCATATCTGTTGCTTAACATAAACCACCAAAAATCAAAATCTCCTCTCAATTAAACCATTATCAAATTGTCTATTTTTTGTTATACACTTCATATAATTTACTTAAACAGCCTATTTTCCTAATTGCATCATCATTATCATTTATGCACATCTTTATCAAAACAAATAGGTCAGGTCATACATTTTAAATCTTTCATTTCATGTAAACATCTTCAATACCCTGATTATGTATTTCCAACAACTTATAGGACAAACTGATTATCTGCCGTGCAACCATTACACAGTTCAACACAAATGCTGGATGGTGGTACAGAGCGTGTCCAACTTGCCACAAACAAGTCAAGCCTTCACCTCAAAGTGATGAACTCATTTGTCCAAGACATGGCACCCTCAGCACACTTCCTATTCCTTGGTAACCAATTTTTTTTTCTTTCTTTTTACCTTTAGCAAACAATTATACACTGTATGCTTCACAGAATATAATCGCTCTGTATGATTCTTAGTGGTACATCAAATGCATTCATACAAAATAGCATGCATACTACACATTTACTAAATCTATATTTACCATCTATAATACACATCCATAATCACTATTTTCATCAATAACAAATCCCTTAACACACACCTTCCATAATTAAAGTATATATAATCACTTTTCTGCATGCACTTCATCTCTATTAAGAAATAAACATAATATTACCAAAATACAATGTTTAAGTTTCAGACCTAATAACATTTCCACAACTACAAACAATCAAATAAAAATTAAACACATCTATATACCACCAATAGAATATCTTTAACCTTCTTATACTTTCTTAACTTGCATTCATCAATTGAACAATGGCTGCTGGCATTCAAAATACAGGTTCAAGGTCAGCTTCGCAATTGCAGATGCAACTAACACAACCAGTGTTATCATAATTGGAGACCCCGCTGAACAACTCTTTGGAATATCATGCTTCAGCTTGGTTGTTGAACAAGGCTTTAGTGACCAGAGTCAATTCCCAGATCACATCCTTCGACTTAGAGGCCAAACTAAAAATTTCCAGATCAGGTTTGGCAGCATGAAAAATGATTTCAAAAGAAATGACCTTCTCATCCACGCTGTTTTTGATGATGAACCCCAAGTCCTTGAACAACCCTCTCTTCCCACAGATCAACAGATGGTTATACATGCAATGGAAGAAATGAACCAAAAAAATCTTCTTTCCACCCCATCACCTACTTTCAAAAAATTTCCACCAAAAACACCTTCTGGTTCATCAAGGACTTCCACAAAATACCCCACTCTCCCATCACCCAAAAAAGCTGCAGTCAAAAGGGCTCTTTTCACTTCTCTAATGAATGTGAGGAAAAAATTCAAAAGGTACCCAATCTCTAAAACCTCTAACCCCTCATCCTAATACTATTCAAGTTATAACACATTTCTCTGAATTCTAACATGCATTCCTTTTTTCCCTGTTGTTCCAAAAACCATCTCCAATAGAGAAGCAGCAATTGAAGAAATCACTGGCGCAGAGACAGCTACAAATCCAACACCCACAGAGGACATTTCAAGCCCAGATGACATCCCTCTCGTGGCCTTCAAAAAAAAAAACAGCAAAACTCACAGCCAGGTATAACCCATGCTCAGATGATGAGTTAGAATAGTGTTGATCACCACTGCATACTTACACAATTTTTGGTGTGATATTATCACATTCAGATGAACCCAACTAAAAGCTACACTTCATAGCCATAAATTGCTTGGTGCAATAAGTAATCTTATTAATCAGCAACCATGGTTTTTTACTACTTTTGATGCCATGCAGAAATTGGGTTATTTCTTTTTCAAGCAATGGTAAATAGTTTTCCAATTCACTGCATGGAGAATACTTGAATTTGAAAGAAAATGTTTTTTACAAGGCATGAGCAAAAAAAATTAACTTGGCCTATCTGTATATAAAATCAAGTATATACTCTGCATCTTATATTCTCATAAGCTTTTCATGGTTCAGACTTGAGAGAGAAAACTAATGAAAATGAAGTTTATTGAGCCCTTGACTGACATATCATAATGTATCAATTTGACCAAACATATATTCTTACCTGCATTCTTCATTTTGATTCATCTTATACATATTGCAGTCAACCATCAATTTTAACATTCATTCTTTCATCCTCATCATTTAATAATCATATATAATTTCTTTTACCTAAAAACAAATCACACAACAAACAAAAAATACTATTAATATCTGCTCTTCATTCCCTTCTTTCTTAACTTTAACCTAACATCTTCCAATTTCTAACACTTTGTATACTCATCAAAAAATGCAGCACAGCAGAAAAAATCTCCTCAACAGAAGCTAACAGAGGAGACAAAAGCCCCACAACAAAAGAAGGAAAAACACATGGTGAACATCTCCCCCTGCAACCAACCAACCCTCATGAGAAAGCAAGCGAAGACAAGTCACCAAGCACAATTTGACTCCATTCTCAGTGACCATAAATGCCTTTTTTGAACAATCAACCACTGTACATCCCTTTATGTTTTGTTTAACATCACAAAGATTCCTCACATGTATTGTAATATTTTTTGAATCCTGTTTGCACTTTTAAGATATCACCAATATCTTAAAACAACAAATAGCCATGCCTGCGGATGAAAGGCACTTAAACACAGCCTATGAAAGGCACTTATATTTTGAATGATCTGACACGCAACGACTCATGATATATTTACAATGTTCATAACTCTTTTAACATCTCATTACAACCTTAACAAAGTAAACACATCTCTCTTTAAAACGTTTTATCAATTGTTGTTACCCGCGGCAACGCGCGGGCATAAATTCTAGTTAATACTATTATACTACCCCTGCATGCGACAATGATGGTTGACGATGAAAGGACAATGACAATAACATCGATCCAAGAGTACCAAGGATCCTGCAGTTTCCTAAAAGCTTTAGTCTCCGTCAACGGAGAAGTCCTTTAGGCGATAAGAACGTACAAGAGGCCCATACTGGTTTTAATAATGGCAGAGCAGGCATGACAACCTCTCATGCAGGTTTCTTAGCTATGGTCCTTCTTAATGTACATAACAAGCTGGCTTGGACCATTTTGTACGTGGCTATTCTTGAGGGACATAAATAATAGATCCACTTAATTATTTTGTTGGTGTATTATATGAAGAAAACCGACCAGCATATATATTTAATGTATCTATTTCTTTTATCATGTGACAAATTATATTAAAATAAACATATCAAATATAGGGAAAGTTAAAACAAAATGACTCCAACTTAGGATCTGTTTGGAATTGTTGTTGATTGTAGGTGATAATTATAGGTCACTGACAATAATTTTGGTGTTTGATAATAAAACAAAAAATTGTAATATCTCATTATCCTATGTCACTCGCTACAATTTTAAAAAGCTACTATCTATCTGCTTTTCAAAACTGCATTGAATGAAAGTTGTGAGTCTCATTAATTAAAAATTTTAGTTGTCCAATATATCCTTAATTTTTTTGTACAAAATGACAAAAATAATATATCACTAAAATTTTTATCCAATATATCCTAATTAATTATGGTATTTTATTTGTACCATTAAAATTATAATATATCTACAAAAATAATATGCATTCTTATTTAATGATTTTGTTTTTAACAATTTTAATGTTAATATAAATTTGTAGACAAAAAATTATAAAAAGCCTGTTTTTTACCAAACAAATAAGCCAAAAGCATTTTCAGCATTATGTATATTTTAGTAATTATAAACAGCCATAATAGTTTTACATTAAAATTTACCAAACAACTTGATTTTGCTTTTTGCACTCACAGCACTTTTGAAAAGATAATTTACCAAACATGAGCTGACTTTACTTCACAGCTGTTTTACTTCATAACAGTTTTTTCTCACAGCAATACTAAACTAAGCTTTAGGTGTTGGACCTAGTTTCAAAAGTGCATGCGTCAAGACTACTACTTCACTTAAGCGTCAATTGAGACTATTCCGTCAAATCCGTTAACATTTTTTATAAAAAATATTAAAATATTTTTTCTCACAATTAAAATATTTATAAAAAAAAATAACACTAAAAGAAGAAAATTAATTAAATAAAAAACTAAAAGAAGAAACAATTAAAAACAAACTAAAAGAAGTAAATAGATATCTATGGTCCAACCCACCCCCATCCCCACGCCCACCCTCCTCAGTCCTCATCACCCCCACCCCCACCCCCTTTATTTATTTACTAGCTACCTAGCTACAACATCAATAGATATCTAATTATCTATGGTCCATCCCATAAGCCATAGCTTTACACTATTTATTTATCATCCAGAGAAATTATATAATCTGCATGCGACTACGAATTTTTTTTTTTTTTATGTAGTAAGGATAGTGATGTGGCATTACATATATATTATTATATAGAGAGAGAGAGATAAAAAAGGTTTGAAATTAGAAACTAATTTTTCTGTTTATTTGTGATGCTAGTATGCTACATGACTATCTTTATTCCAAATTTTTCTTTTGATTGAGAGGATCACTCAATATAATTATGAAAAATGAAAAAAAAAATTAATTGTATAGCAGGGGAAAAAAAAAAAAACATATATATTGAGTGCCGGGTCATGGGGGCCGGTTTGGCGCGAGGAGCAAGAAAGAAAAAAGCTTCATCTTCAGAGTTGTCAGTATCACTGACTTCTATACTGACAACTTGCTCGTAACCATGAAAATAACTTACCTGCCCCCGTGTTAGGGGGACAGGTTGTATCACAAGAGAGAAAAAAAGAAAAAGAGAGAGAGAGAGAAAGAAAGAGAGAGAGAAAGAGAGAGAGGAGAGAGATAGAGAGAGATGGTGGGATGGAGATGCCAGCTGGTGTCATTGGGGGGTGCAGGCAAGTTCTTCTCCGTAACCATACATGCATATATTCAAAACATATATATGGGTCCCGATCAAGTCTAAAGTCTAAACTAGCAGTCAACTACTTTTAGAAGAATATTGCATTGAACTTTTAAATGAATTCTTTTTTTGGTATAACTTTTAAATGTATTTAGTATATGTTGAAAAGATATATATATATTTTTTACCTACAATTTAATTTTCAAAATTGTTCGTATTTTAAAATATCATTCAAATAATCAAATATTACTTTAAAAAAAAAAAGTAAATTGAAAACTATTTATCCAATTTATTAAAGTCAACATTATTTCAATTTTATTCGACAAATTGTATTTATATATATAGTTTAGATGACCAACCTTTATAATATTAACAACATTTGTAATTTTACAACACTTTTATTTGTGTGTTAATGATTATTTGATTTAGTAAATAATATTCAGTCTCCTATTTGTAAAAAGAAGTCATGAATTTAAATTTCATAAATGACAATTATTAGTTAATTACAAAAAACATATTTGTTCACTTAAAAACCTTAAAATTTATAAGGAATAATGAATTGAATGACTGAATTACGATATCAAATTTAACCATTAAAGATATTGTCATTCCTCAATAATTTGAGTCATCTAAATGGGCACTGCTATGCTTCAAATATATATTGTTGTAATTGAGCTTGGATTGAATATTTTCATTTTTACACAATTAAGTACATTTTTACTAGTAACTAAGGTTGTGTTTAATGCTGAGAGTGAGAGAAAATAAAATCCCTCAATTGTTGATTAGTGCACCGAAATGTGTAAGTGCAATGGTCCCGACGATTATAATCCATATTGTGAGGCTTGTATATCATGGTTTCAAAAACAACCAATAATGAAATACTTTATGTGCGATGCTGAAGGAAAAAGACAATTGTGCCACTATTGTATCAAGCGGGACCTAAAACTCCCAATACCCAAAGATTCAGGTCCGGTTCCATGTACTTGCGAAAAGAGCATTCAACCATGTGCTGATTATGAGGCCAAACCAGATATCTCATTTTGGGGAGGATATGAGAGTGTTTACGTGAACGCCTGTGATTCGCCCGAGGCCACTCGTGGGAACCACTGAAGATTGTGTTTGTCGTTTCATCATCGGTTTTTTAACATCTTGAGTGTTGTTGTTGTTAATTTTATGTACTCGTTATAGTCTTCAGTTATTATTGTAGTTTCATTTATATGTTTGTTGTCGTTCGTATTATGAAATACAATGAATTGTGTTGTATTTACCATTTTTTTGCATTTCAAACATTAAAAAATACCAAACAACTTATAAATATAGAATTTATAATTTGGGTAATAAAATTATAAATCCAAATATATTCAATATTGACCTTATATTAAAGATCTTTAAAATAAAACCAATGGTATAATTTTTATAAATATTTAAGTTGTAAATTATAACTTAACTATCACTTAATCTAAATTAGGCTTAATTTAATTAGGTACAATTGTATTACTTTTAGCACCACTGCAGCTTCAGCACTTATTATTATCACTCTCAGATCACAAAATCACTTTTCAAACCACAAAATCACTTTTCAGAATATATATTACTCTCATTCTCACCACCGTTGTGTGGATAGTCTAAGCCTATGTATATATATGTTTGCATTGAGTTGTACTGAAGTTTTTAGAGAAAAAGTACTCTCTCAAAATGGTAAGTTGAAAACAATGTTGGTACCTGTTTGGCTGTTTGACGTGAGCTTCCAACGTGTATCAAGGTGCTGAGAGTTGGCAAGCAATTTCAGTAAGATGAATTTTGAAATCCAAGTTGCTTTAACTAGATCGAATAAAGAGTCAGATGCTGTAGAGTCTTTAGCTAATATACGTCATTTGTTCTTAGCAAATGACCTCAATTTGCGTGGAAAATAACACCAGATTAAAAAATAAATAAAAAATAAAGAGAGAAAAAATAACAACATCAATCCTGAAGTGAACTTAAATTTTTAACATGTTTCTGACTAGAAGATAGAAAAAATAAAGAAAAATAAAGAACCTTAAACCATGCATACATGATTTTAAAATTTTTGAAAATTTAAGGGTAATATCAAGTGACAGGTTAATATAATATTGATCATACACATATTATAATTTAAATAATTTTATAATATCATATTATTATGTCACATAATTTATTATCAATAATATATAAATATTTTTTTTTTCCGAACCTAACATGACAATGAATGAGTGAGTCTTCGGTGGGGCTTGCCTCATTGGGGCATCTCTCACATGAGGTGGGACCCACAACCATATGGGTCCCACTTCATGTGAGAGATGCCCCAATGGGACAAGCCCCATACAAGATTTATCCAGCATAGAGTCGTTGGGTAGTTGGTTAATCTACTTATTAATTATATATTAATCAATCAATCAATCAATCAATCTCGAAATCTTGCCAGCCGCCGGGCCCGAATTTGATGATGCACGTTTGTGGATCCCTCGCTCCGATTAGTTCAGAAATGCATTAAGTACGATCTAATGGCCAGTAGGCAGTAGCAGAAATATATACTAGAAGTGGATGGCAATTGGCAAGCCATAAACATGATCATCATGAACAGTTTGATTTATTCCCTTTATTTCTTGTGGTGTACGTTTAAATTTTCTCATAAGAAGCAAAATTTTCTATTCCGCCCAAAATAAAACATTACAACTTAAAACTGATAAAGAAGATAATCCTAATTAATCCTATCAAGACTCCTAGTTCGGGTAGTGCAAGCTAGAGTCATGCATTTAGTATTTGTATTATTTGATTATTATCATTGTATTTACTTTATTCATGTAAATTCTGATTAGGCTAACACTCTTGTAATGTAAGCTAAAGTATCAATGAGAAAGGTGACTCTTCCAGTATCGAGGATTTTACAGACTCATCAAAAACCACCTAATAGTTCTTAACTAAATACATAGCATCATATATATAGGAAGTTTCAAATAAGGATATTTTTATTTTAAGAAATGTAAGAACTTCTTTTTTGGGTGTCACCCAATAATGAAATTTAATGATAAAAAAAATTGAAATAATGTTGACAATAATAAATTGGCCGAATCAGATTTGGCTGATTTTTTGTAAAAGTGATATTTGAATAATGTCCTAAAATATGAATGATTCCTATCATTGTATTATAGGTCCAAAAAAGATATTCTTACTTTTCTTAAAATAAGAACATATTTACTTAAAGCTCTTTATATATATATATATATATATATATATATACACACACACACACAACTTATTATGTGCGCACCAACGAACATGCGCACCTATCACCAAACATTCGGTGGCTTTGTCGAGCGCTCGGCAATGTTTTTTTAAACACATGCGAGCACTCACCGCTGCTTCTTCTGTCGAGTTTTGAGGGTAAACCTTCATCTTTTCACCTTATCCCCTCTTAGAGAATAGAATGAGTTTGGTAGTGACATTACGTTAGAATTTAGCTCCAGAATTTTGGGAGCCTCGATAACAAAAATATATATATATTAATTAGAAAAGATACTTACGAAAGTACATATTCCGCCAAATTTGTTGAAATTGAGTGTTGTGACGGAGAAACTATATACGAAATTTGCTACGAAACTATATAAGCAAACAATATATACGAAACTTGCTACGAAGAGACTATACGAAACTTGCTTCTCGAAAGTCGTAAATTATAAAATATATATAAGCAAACAATATATGTCTCGAAAGGAAGAAAGAACCCACCAATAAACCTGACTTTGGATATTCATTGTTATCCACATCCCATCGAAGTGCTTTCTTTAAACCAAACGTTCAACTTCATAATCAAAAGTCAGTATATTAAAGTTCCTTCCAATGGTTTCGTAATACCAACTTCATCATCGGGATCAACTTTTTCGTCAGGAGCTACGAACTTTCTTGGATATATATACACTGTTTCCTGCATTGGTATAGTTCTAGATAAGGTTAGTATCTTTTCCAATATATACTGAGCTTTCAATTTGATTAATACATATTATATATATATATATATATGCATCATCATCAACTTTGTTCTTTGCATAAATGCTTGTGTCCTGGCTAGAGCTTCTTTTATTACGACCCACCCTGCATGGGAATCGAATAGAATCATAGCCAGTCTGAGGCTGCAAAATCTTCATATTTGATTCTAAGCTAGCAGTATCATAGATGGAAAACTCATATATATATATATATATATATATATACAGGCATACAGCCAACTGATTACACTTGCATGTCGATCTTCTCCGAAAGTGCTGTGCTGACTTCTCAACCTCTATATATTCGCATTGTTAAAGTCAATTAAGTCCAGCAACTGAAATTCTTTTTTGTTATAAGGGCAGGCCAAAGGGAAAGGGAAATTTAAACTCTAGTATATTGGGTATAGGGTTAAATGCTCTCACCCACTAAAACCACAAACCACCACATAACATGTACTAACATTCTTTATTATAAAACAAAAATACAGAAATAAGAGAGTCCTTAATTTATAAGAGCCTCACAAGTCACAACCTTTCAAAAAACGCCTAATTAAAAGAATAAGGGCTTGGTTTTAAAACTTTCAGGGCAATGTTACGTTCATCATCGAGTAATCAAACGCCCTCCTGAGGGCGTCCGAACACTTATCCAAGCTTTTGTGCAATTGCAACTGCAAGTGAAAAAATACAGTTAGCCTATATATAGAAGGCTTAAATACATCTATTTGTTATAACTACTCCTAAAAAACTCCAAAAATGATGCCTCAATTGTATGACATGGCTAATGACTAGGATAGCCGAGTCAACCTAACTAATACCTCTATCATCTCCTCTCAAGTGAAGAATTATTGTGTGTAACCGTAACACCACGTGGCATAATGACGTGATATTACCTATCCACTTAAACTGTGCTACGTGTGTAATTATTAATTTTTACAGTATTTTTTTTTTTTTTGGCCCATTGTACAGTGTTTCAATTAATCTGTTTCAGTCTCTTTGCTACTTCGCTACAAGAGAAAAAGGAAAACAAAAATAATACTACCCCTGCATGCGACAATGCTGGTTGACGATGAAAGGACAATAACAATAACATCGATCCAAGAGTACTAACTGTACTAAGAGGTCCCGCAGTTTCCTAAAAGCTTTAGTCTCCCTCAACGGAGAAGTCCTTTAGACGACAAGAACAAGAGGCCCATACTAGCTGGTTTTAATAATAGCAGAGCTCGTAACTAGCTACTTCTAACCATACTGCATATATTCAGAAACATATATATGAGTCCCGATCAAGTCTAAAGTCTAAAGTCTAAACTAGTCAACTACTTTCAAAAGAATAATGCATTGAACTTTTAAATGTATTCTCTTTTTTGGTACAACTTTTAAATGTATTCGGTATATGTTAAGAGTATATATATGTATATATATTTTTCAATCTTTGGACTTACAATTTAATGATCTAAATTATTTATATTTTAGAATATCATTCAAAGATCATCTTTATAAAAAAAATCAGTTAGATCAAAAATTGTATAACCAGTTTATTAAAGCCAACATTATTTCAATTTTATTCGACAAACTATATTTATCTGCATAGTTTAGATGACCAACTTTTGTAATGTTAACAATATTTGTAATTTTACAACATTTTTATTCCTGTGTTAATGACTATTTGATTTAGTAAAATAATATTCAGTCTCCTATTTGTAAAAAGAAGTCATGAATTTAAATTTCATAAATAACAATTACTAGTTAATTACACAATACATATTTGTTTACTTAAAAAACTTAAGTTAATTTATAAAGAATAATGCATTGAATGACTGAACTACGGTATCAAATTTAACCATTAAAGATATTGTCATTTCTTAAGTCATTTAAATAGGCACTTATATGCTTCACAAGTTCACAATATATATTATTGCAAGGCCTTTTTACCCAAATATCACCTGGACTATAGGGGGTATGTTTTCGTACCACTCAAAACTTTTTTTCTTGCCAATTTACCACCTAAAGTATCAACATGTGCTAATGTGACACATACAGTCAATTTTTTTGTTAAATCATAAACTTTTTTTTTCAAATTTTTTAGTTTGCTCTTAAGTATAATTTAAAAAAGAGAGGGAATGAGAGGAAGGGAGGCTGGAATCGTCCGGGATGGGTCGACGTTGGGGGTGAGGGTGGGTTGGCTTGGCTGGGTTTGTTTTTTATTTTTTAATTGATTTTTTTATTTTAGTTTTATCGGCACATATTGATACTTCAGGTGGTAAATTGACAAGAAAAAAGGTTTATGTGGTATGAGAGCACACCCCCTATAGTCCAGGTGGTATTTGGGTAAAAAGGCCTTGTTGTAATTGAGCTTGGATTGAATATTTGCATTTTTACACAATTAAGTACCTTCTTACTAGTAACTAAGTCTATGTATATATATGTTTGCATTCTTGAGCTGTACTGAATTTTTTTGAGAAAAAGTACTCTCTCAAAATGGTAAGTTGAAAACAATGTTGGTACCTGTCTGACGTGGAGTTGAATGACGTGAGCTTCCAATAAGTTCAGCTGTGTGTGTATCAAGGTGCTGACAGTTACCAAGAAATTTCAGTAAGATGAATTTTGAAATCCAACTTGCTTTAAATAGAATAAAAAGTCAGATGCTGTAGTCGATCTGTAGATAATATGCTTCATTTGGTCTTTGCATATGAACTCAACTTTGCGTGGAAAATAACACCAGATTAAAAAATAAAGAGAGAAAAAATAACAACATCAATCCATGAACTTAAATTTTTAACATGTTTCTGACTAAAGGAGAGAAAAAACATGCTTGCAAGATTTTAGAATTTTTGAAAATTTGACGGTAATATCAAATGACATGTTGATATAATATTGATCATATACATTATAATTAATTTGAATAATTTTATAATATTACGTTGTTATATCACATAATTATTATCATACATAATATTTTTTCGGATTTCTAACCTAACATGACAAGGAATAGAGTTGTTGGGTGGTTGGTTAATCTACTTATTATGTATTAATCAATCAATCGATCTCCTACACTGGCCAGCCGAGCGGCCGCCGGCCCCTAGCTAATTTCATGATGCACGTTTGTGGATCACTCGCTCAGATTAGTTCAGAAATGCATTAAGTAGGATCTACTGGCCAATAGGCAGTAGCAGACATATATATATACTAGAAATTAATAATGGATGGCAATTGGCAAGCCATAAACATGATCATCATGAACACTTTGATTTATTGCATGCCTTTAATTCTTGTGGTGTACGTTTAAATTTTCTCTTAAGAAGCAAAATTTTCTTTTCCGCCCAAAATAAAACATTACAACTTAAAACTGATAAACAAGATCATCCTAATCCTATCAAGACTCCTACTTCGGGTAGTGCAAGCTAGAGTCATGTATTTATTACTTGTATTATTTGATCATTATCATTATATTTACTTTATTCATGTATATTCTGGTTAGGCCAACACTCTTGTAATGAAGCTCCTATAAGTATCAACGAGAAAGACTGTTGGGACGAAGAGACTATATATGAAATTTGCTACAAAACTTGCTTCTCGAAAGGTCGAAAACTATAATATATATATATATATATATATAAGAAAACAATGTCTTGAAAGGAAGAAAGAACGCACCAATAAACCTGACTTTGGATATTCATTGTTGTCCACATCCCATCGAAGTGCTTTCTTTAAACCAAATTAACGTTCAACTTCCTAAACAAGTTCCAATGGTTTCTTAATACCAAATCATGCAGCGCGCTGTTTTCCCTGATTCTAAAACTGAACCATCATCATTAAGTTCATAGGAATATTCCCTAGAGGTTGCACTAGCTTTAACATTATTCAATAAGAGACCGGCCGGTTTGATCGATACCATTTTTTTCTCAAATTCAAATCTCCTATTTCCAGATAAAAAGAAACTAAAAAAGAAATTTTGCTAAACAGGCTTTTCGAGAGTCAAATTAATGCTTTAGCAAAAACAGAAGAAAAAGAAGTGGGCCGGGTTGCAATCAAGTAAAAAAAAAGGTGGAGTACGTGGAAGGGCATCGTACACGCATTTGGTGTAATTTCCTCGAAGCTTCTTAGTGGGAATGGGACATATATTTCTTCAACAATTGTCGAATACGAGACCAAGCAATAAGTCAATAACCATGTTTTTTTTTTTTTAATTAAGCAACCCCCTATTAATTGCTTAATTTCTAATAATACCAAAGGGAAGTTTCGTTGCATTGCAAGATATATGATTCGTATCCATATAAAGTAGTTGATGGTCGATCAGTTGGACAGTCGAATATTTTACCAAGTCTACATATTATAGTACTGACCGAACGCGTTTGCAGCTAGCGGCCGGCATACATGCTGCCGTTCCTGATACCACCACTCGGCGTTCAAACATGTATTCAAACGGTGGATGGGATAACATAGAATGATCGATGGATGCAATATTATTATTTTTATTTCCAGCTCTCTAAATATTGATCCTGCTGAGTGCTGCTCATCACTTTTGGGTTACTTTATTCCCTCAGTCGACAGAAGTAGTACTACTACTTTTTGGGCTCTTCTTCCCTTTCTTCCGCAACTCGTATCAAGCATATAAAATAAGCTTATCCCAAATATCTTTCTCTGTATTTTCTTGGGGGATATATCGACCAGCTGAGATTCGATCTTATAGTTTTGAGGTCACCATCATCGGGATCAACTTTTACGTCAGGAGCTACGAACTTTCTTGGATATATATACACTGTTTCCTGCATTGATATAGTTCTAGATAAGGTTAGTATCTTTTCCAATATATACTGAGCTTTCAATTTGATTAATATATATATATATATACATCATCATCAACTTTGTTCTTTGCATAAATGCTTGTGTCCTGGCTAGAGCTTCTTTTATTACGACCCACCCTGCATGGGAATCGAATAGAATCATAGCCAGTCTGATCGAGGCTGCAACATCTTCATATATATTTGATTCTAAGCTAGCAGTATCATAGATGGAAAACTCTTATATATATATATATATATACAGCCAACTGATTACACTTTTCGATCTTCTCCGAAAGTGCTGTGTTGACTTCTCAACCTCTATATATTCGCATTGTTAAAGTCAATTAAGTCCAGCAACTGAAATTCTTTTTTGTTATAAGGGCAGGCCAAAGGTAAAGGGAAATTTGAACTCTAGTATATTGGGTATAAGGGTAAATGCTCTCACCCACTAAAACCACAAACCACCACCTAACATGTATTGACATTCTTTATTATAAAACAAAAGTACAGAAATAAGAGAGTCCTTAATTTATAAGAGCCTCACAAGTCACAACCTTTCAAAAAGCGCCCAATTAAAAGAATGAGGGCTTGGTTTTAAAACTTTCAGGGCAATGTTACGTTCATCATCGAGTAATCAAACGCCCTCCTGTGGGCGTCCGAACGCTTATCCAAGCTTTTGTGCAATTGCAACTGCAAGTGCAAAAATACAGTTAGCCTATATATCGAAGGCTTAAATACATCTATTTGTTATAACTACTCCTAAAAAACTCCAAAAATGATGCCTCAATTGTATGACATGGCTAATGACTAGGATAGCTGAGTCAACCTAACTAATACCTCTATCATCCCCTCTCAAGCGAGAAATTATTGTGTGTAACCGTAACACCACGTGGCATAATGACGTGGTATTACCTATTCACTTAAACTGTGCCACGTGTGTAATTATTAATTTCTAAAACCCTAAATCCTAAAAAATACATTTAAAATCATACACGTCTTATAATCTAAGTAGATTAGTAACACCACGTCATCATGCCACGTGGTGCTACTGTCACATACAAAAATTTTCCCAAGCCAGCTCATGGAAGGTCCTACCATGAGATTGTTTTGATGGAATACAAAATGACTGGTATGCAATCCCTTAGTAAACACATCAGCTAGCTGGTTATAGGTGGAAATGAACTGTATATAGTGATTTTTTTTTGAAGAAATCTAGGCATCCATCTTAAAATTAATTGGCAATTTGAGGAGTAGCCCAAGACCCTTATAAGCCACTATGTAATGTTATAATTTTCCAATATGGGACAAAAATCGACATTCTCACACACCTCCACACGTGTGGTGTCACTCAAGCCAAATATGTGGACATATGTTACTCATATTAGGTAATGTAGAGTACGTGGGGGCACTTGGCCCAATACACGTGAGTGAACCTGCTCTGATACTAGAGTTGGGAAATCCAACTGAAATACTGAAACAAACCGAAAAATCGATCGATAAAAACCGTAAAACAACCAAAGTGGCAGTGACCAATACCGAGAGTGGTGGTGCTCTACCATACTGATGCTTGTCGGTGGCGGTGACGGTTTGGAAATCTTGCAACCGTCGGTGATTGATACCGAACCTACACCTCTCCTCTGTCTCTTATTCTTCTCTGGTTTCTGGTTGCAGTTTAACCAGTTCTTCTTCTTCTTCTTCTCTTCGATCTGGTTTTTGGGTCTTTATCTTTTTTTTTTTTTTTTTCTGGCCTTTGTCTTGTGTTTTTTTTTTTTTTTTTTTGTAGTCAACGCAAGCCCAAAGTCTGGCACCAACAATCAACTAATACCCAGCCAACCTTCTATCTCATTTCGATCCCAACAATCAATTCATTCCCACCATCTCAGTTCTTTCTCTGCGATACCAGCCACCACCACCACGAACGCCCTCTGCGATCCCCACTACCACCATCTCAGATTCCCACCATTGCCACCACGAACTCCACCCTTAAACCACTGTCACCACCCTCTCTCTCTCTCTCTCTTTTTCTCTCTCTTTTTCTCTCTCTGTCTTGCTGATTTGGTGAACTTGGTTGAAGGAGGAGGGTGATGCTTGGGGTTGGGTGGGCTGCTGGGTTTCTTCAGATCTCTGTGGGTTTGTTGCGATTTTGTTTCTATAAACTTCAGATTTAGGGTTTTGATTTTGGTTGTTCTGATTTTGGTTGTTTAGATTTGGAGTTTTGATTTTTGTTGTTCTAATTTTTGGGATTTTTGTTGTTGTTTTGATTTTTGTGTTCTCTCTGAAACCGACTTCCACCGACTGAAATCGTCCGACACCGAAACAGTCGGGAACTGACAATTGGCGGTACGATGGCGGTGATATTTTGTGCCATTCCGCCGGGGTCAGTTTGGTGGTCGGGTCCGACTAATCGGTTCGGTAACCGAACCGATTCCACCTCTATTTAATACCATGCAGCAATCTAGGCATCCATCCTAAAACTAATTGGTAATATGAGGAGTAGTCCAAGACTCTTATAAGCCACTATGTAAGGTTATAATTTTTCAATGTGAGACAACACTTCACATTCTCACATTTTTTAAAAGCCCTTTCCCTTATAAAATGAAAATCAATTTCAATATGCTTTGTCTTGCCATAGAATATAGGATTAAGGGACATGGCAATGACATACAAATTGTCACAGTATATAAAAAGATGAGCAAGGTAAATGTGTAAGTCACAAAGAAGCTGCCTTAGCAAAGAAATTTATACAGTAATGACATACATGGAACGATACTCAGCCTCTGTACTAGAGACAATAGCTTGTTTCTTAGCTCCCTAAGAGATATGATTATTACCTAAAAGACAATATATCCAGTAGTGCTTCTTCTATCAGATCCCCAACCCAATCAACATATGAGTATGCTTGAAGTTTTAGAGAATTAGCTGAAAAGTGAAATCTATATATAATTGAGTGTGCCATTCACATATATTAGGATACTTTTAACTGTAGCAAGTATTTTTTGGAAGGATTTTGCATAAAGTGACACGTAAGGTTGGCATGGAAAACAATATATGGCCTACTACAGTTCAAATACTAAACTCTTGTAATGAGAAGGATTAGTAAGCAATTTGGTAATAGGGGCATGGAGTAGGAGTGGCTTTTTAATCCTACATTTTTGCCTTAAGAAGTAGATATCTGGCATACTTGTGTTGAGAAACAAATAGTCCTCAATATATTTTTTGAATTTCCAATCCTAAAAAATAACAAAAAGGCCCCAAGTCCTTAACTCATTCTCCAACTCAACAATGACAAATTGAATGACAGTTGAATCATTGCCAATAAGAATGATATCATCAACATAAAGAAGGAGTACCGCAATTTAGTTGCCACACATCTGACAAACATTGATGTATCAGCTAGGGAGAACTTGAAACTAAGAGATGATAAAAAACTAGGGAATCCTTTCATTCCAAACCCTTGGGGCTTGTTGTAAGGTCATAAAGAAACTTATCAAGTTTGCAAACATGAGAGGGATATGTAGAGTCCACAAACCCGACCAAGAGGCCGGTTGAGCCATGTAAACTTCCTCCTGCAAAACCCTATGTACATTTTTCAATCTAGCTAATTGCTTAAGTTTCTAACCAAATTGAGCAGCGCAACCAAGGCATGTACCAATCTCACAATAGATTTCTTGATCACAAGACTTTCCTTTATAGTCTAAATCAGCCTCATGATACAAACCCTTGGCAACCAACCTTGTTTTATATCTAGCCACAGACCCATTAGCATTCGTATTGATCTTGTAAACCCATTTACATCTAACCACATTCCTATTGGGTATCAATATAACTAGCTAGATGCCAATTTTTCTATTTCTGAAGGGCATAAAATTCCTCTATCATGGCTACTTGCCATTGAGGCATTTTGGTTGTAGTTGCATAGGTGCGAGGCTCAATAAGAGTTGGATCAACCTGAGATGTTGCAGAAATGGGTGCCTTCTTTTATAGATACTAGACTTGGATCTAGTTTGCATAGGATGAGCATTGAATGTGTTGATAATGGAAGGTAACAAAACTTGCAAATTAGTGGCATCAAATGATCGAGGCATTGGTGCAATCAACATGTGTGGGGGGAAATTGAAGAACAAGATAGACTTGGTATGGATGAGACATAAGGAATGAGACTTGAGACAACAAAATGTGAGAAAGGTGAAAGTGAGATAGTAGGATTGAGTGTGAGGGTGGACTGTTCGCCAGACTAGGAGCAACCTAAGGTGAATGTGGTACAAATGAAGTTGGAAACTTCAAAGGAGGAAAAAAAACTAGATGAGAAGGATGTGAAGATACAATATTTGGATAAGAAGCTATAGAAGACTTATTGAGTAGAGAAAAAAGGAGTAGACTTTTCAACAAATTTGACATGCTTAGAGATATAGATTTTGTCAGATGAAGGATGATAACAAAGGAATCCTTGTAAGTTAAGAGTATAATCTAAGAAAATGCATTAGTTATGTGGTTATAGGCTGAAGTTTTTTGTGATTATAAGGTATTAATAGTGGATAGCAGACATGTGATCAAAATTTTTGGGGTAAGAAGTAGTCGATCAACAATAATGTCAGACAAAAAAAAAAAACAAGGTGATAGTGGTGTCAATAATACCTCTATGCTTTATTTTAGCAAGACCATTTTGCTGAAGTGTGTGTCTAAATTTGCCTCAATTGGTATAACATAATATTAGACTTCGATCATATAAACACATCGGAATTAAAAGTTTATATATAAGATTATGTATCGGCTTGATATATATATATATATATATGATATAACAAAACTAATTAATTCAAATAATTAACATTACCTTTTTTGCGTGCCTTGAATTCGATTAGTGTGTTGATCCAAAACGAGTTCATCAGTTGGATTGGTTCCCTTAGACACACAAATGTATGAACTCTAATCATTCCACGCTAGAAAGAGGAGGAGATGATGAACTTGCAAAAGAACAAAGTGCTAGCTAATTAGTCTCTGTAATATGGCTAGAGAGAACAAAAGGTAAAATGAAACCTTGCAGGAGCAATTGTTTTATTGGCCTCTTATCCATAGGCTCTATTTTTAGAGCTCTTGGCCTAACTAGCCCACCATGGGCTTAAGTGTGGCCAGCCATGGGTGGAGGAGTCTAACACTCTGTGGGCTCTTACCATTTTTAGCTAACTCTTAACTACAACTAGTACCAATTGGGGTAAGCCCAAAATTTAATTAATTAAACAATGACTCTCATCTTATGTTATATTATTTATACAATCCCAATTAATTAACTTTTTAATTAAGATATCCATCCTCGGTTTCTAACCATCTTGGACCTATTGGCGTGTGACATATTAGGTTTTAATCGAATCTGATATTTGGGTTAGAACATCTTTCTAACCATATTCCATTTATAGCAAAATTATCATTTTTCCTATTAGGTCTCCACAAGCCAAAAGTGACAGCTAGCAACATGTCATAGCTACCTAGATTAACTAGAATAGGTGGAGAACCTTCTCGCCTAAATTACAAGTATAATAGTCTTTTTGTCATCATATATTCCTTGATTATAATAGTTGAGTATAGACATCTGTCAAACCCTTATTGTGATACTTTGCAAACAGCCCTCATGAAAAGATCCAAAAGGACTAAGAAAATCTTTCGTATCCATACACTCTAGCTAAAAAGTCCTGAATCCAATAATTGGTTGCCACACGAAATATCTCCCTTATTACTAGGGGTGTCACTCTATTGCACGCACTACACTTGCCCCTTATATGTCATTGACTATACATGAGCTGTACTGATGGCTAATCTTATGGCTAGAGCTTAATTGTATAATAGAGTACTGAAAGTATAACGTACGAACATGCATGACAATTGTGGTGTTTCAAGTCCAAAGACCAGTTATACTATCGTGACTATGAATTCTTATTGACGAGTAAGTAATACTCCATATAGGTCTTCATGCTCGGTCATGTTCAGTGAACCATTCGACACCCATGATATTCTCCTAGTTTCTCTGCACCAATAACACAAGACCGATTAGCCTTTAAGCAAAGATAGATTATACCGGTCTTGCCAGATTGATATTTCCTAGATATCATCCTGCGATCGGGAACATTTTAGGTTTAAGTACTAAGGGATATAAGTCTCTTTGTCCTAAATTCCTTAGCATGTTATTTCCTTAATTTAAGCGCTTTGGACCTCGTTTATGCATACACACATTATCTTAAGGATGTCTCATAAAAGATAAACTTGTCATTAACTTGCCATATGCACGCCTCCGCACGTATGACGTACGTCACTCAAGCTTAACACGTAGACAATTCATATTGGGTGACATGAGAGCACGTGTAGCTGTTTGGCACAACACGTGGATAGCATGCTTTGATACTATGAAGAAATCTAGGCATCCATCCCAAAACTAATTGAAAACTTAACCCCTTATAAGCCACTATACAAGGCCTCACATTTTCGATGTAGGTTCTTTCTCTCAACATTTTGAAGTGGCACGTACATCCTAAAAGTTGAGTCAAAGCATGTTATTAAAAAGTTGCTATGAATTCGCCAATGACCATTTGGTTTAGTGGATGACACTTAATTTCCCTTTATAAGAGTAGATTATGAGTTCAAATTTCATGAAAGCCAGTTGATTAATAAAAAAAACTCGCCTAAATTCTCATCTAACACAACATCACACGAATCTACACAACTACAAAAATTCAACTAAATTACAATCTAACACAATATCACACCTCACTTACACAAATTCTCCTAAAAAAGTAGTCACCTATATTTGTTTGAGCTAGGTTTACAAACTTTGAGTTCAAGCCTTTTTCTCGGTCCTACACAATCAAAATTTTGATCCCCTAGCTACTACGACATCTCTTGCATAGCATGCGGCCCTACTCCCTAGCATTAGAGAGGAATGCAGTTGTTACTATAATGTAGATAACTAACACATATATGCAACACAAGACAAGATGAGGATATATTATGAGAGAAACTTGTACGAATAGGAATTGGTGTATGTCATAGGCAAGGAGGATCTACTCATAGTACATTGTTCTATGTTTGAATTAAGTTGAGAAGTATATAGTCCTTGAGGTTAGGCAAGGAGGAACTACTCATAGTACATTGTTCTTTCTTTGAATTAAGTTGAGAAGTATATAGTCCTTGAGCTTAGGCCAATTGGTTAGGATGGCTGAGGCAATAGTTTAGAATTAATTAGGATAGGCGCAGAATTCGATTTTCTCCAATATAACAAAAAAAAATGTTGAGAATTATACCAACCAACAACCATTTCTTAAAACATTAATGAGGATAACTGTCATGGCTACATATGTTCTCATTATTCTTAATTCGATTTTATATGGTTAATTATTCTTTGGGCAATGCTAGAGTGTCCTAATGACATGAAATTTTCATGTCAATTAAATTATTGAATACATCTAATAATATATTTTCCACATAAGCTTTTAAAAGACTAATATAACTTCATTTAAAATTCTACAAAACACTAATTAAATTACAAAAATAAAAAGATTTCAAAAAGGTTTCACGACAAAATTAAAACCTCTACACATACGTTCATCATGCATTTTTCCCCAATTTTAGATCGAACCCTAAAAAGCTACTACATCATCCCTCTTATTGCATCTACAATTTAGAAGAAGTTTGTTCAACTCATACATTAAATAATTGTTCTAGATATAATCCTGATCTACACATAATCTTTTCACTATTATTTATGCTATTGATCGCTGACAAAGAAAAAGAATAACTAAAGTCTTTTGCTCTTATTCAAAAAAAAAAAAAAAAGCTAAATAACGTGAAAAGCAATCATAGGCACTCATTGAACATGATGGCCGGCCTTTTGCATACTCAAGTCTTTGAGCAGACTAGGGCAAAAATGGCCAATAATACTCACGTTCCATTTTTTTTTTTTTTTTTTTCTGTTAGTATGTATTTTTAGGGTAGCAATTTTCAGTATTGCTTGGCCATGTGTCGAGAATTTAGGTACACTTTGTTCTTTGTTTGTGTTGATTACTTGTGTGCCAATACAAAGTTGAAGACCAAGTGTAGACTTAAGAGTTAATTTAATTTCCAAGTGGGTTTCTGAGTCAAATCTTTTTCTTGTTCAGTTCTAGATATAATCCTGATCTACACAGAGACACAAATAATTGTTCTAGATAAGAGAATTTTATTCTTAAAGAGGATAAATAAACATTGGATTCTTGAAGAGATCGAATAAACAAGTGTTGGATCATTTGAGAGAAGATTTAATCATTGGAGACTTGGAGTTGGAGAACATTCAAAGTTGTTGTTGGAGAATTTCAACGTGTGTTGCAGATTATAGGTTGTAGGTATTGAATGTTGGAGGAAGATAACAAATTAACAATGTAAAGTAAACTATACCCATTAGATTTGGGATGGGTAAGATAGTCTTTCAATAAAAAAGATATTAATTTGATTTTAAAAAATATATGATGATGTATATAATCACCAAAAAGAAAAAAAAATTTTACTTTGCCACATAAGATTAGAGCACATGAATTTCGTGCCACAATTGGGCACACAATTCTTTTCCCTTATTCTTTATACTCAAAGGTATGGCTGGCCTTTAGATTTTGAAACATTAATTTGGGCGAATAATTAAGATGAGATTATCGATTCTTCATGTGCATTGATCACAGTGAAAATATATAATTTTGGTAAGTTTCCAATTACATATATTCATTATAAAGACATAGAAATTAATCATATTTTTCAACTGTATAAGAGAACAAAACTTTTTTTTTTTTTTGGTCAAGTAGAGAACAAAGCTATGAACCTATGTGACTCGTTACTGTGGTGACGAGGAGAACAGGCTGAATTGGATATAAATATATATATATATATTAATTAATGTGCGAATTTTTTTTTTTTTTAATGTTTCTCAGAATAAACATTAGAATATAATTATGGATGATGAACAGCCTGATGAACTATATATTACATGTAGATTGTGTGAGAATTGGAATATATATATATATATATTTTTCGTCCAAATATCTTCAGGTCTGATTAGTTTGTGCAGTACGTACTATACTCTTTGATTGTTTTGGGTTGGATTAGATATCAGCTTGTTATCGTACGTGGTCAGCTGCTTCTTCATTTGTGCTGCTGCAATATTTTGCAGCTTGTTTTATGTTTAGTTTGCTTTGCTGCTTCATATATCGATCTTATGCTGTCATACCACTGTGAATATTCTAGACTACAAATTTCATGCAAGAATCAACTTAACCAATAAGCTAGCTATAGTTGATTCACACTACAGTATGATAATATAGGTATTTTATATGCTGTCACTTTGATTGGAAAGAGAACATACCCGCGTTTCGATCTGTTTATACATTATTAATAACAAACTTAGAAGAATGTTTATATGACAAAAAAAACAAAAAAAACAGAAAAAAGAAGAAAGCTTATATAGGAAGATCAGTAGAGTCTGCATGTGACTGTCCCGAAGGATAGCTTCATATACACTCTTCATTATTATTATAAATATAGGTGCCAAACCAAAAGAACAAGCAAAGGCGTCGCGACCTCACTCAATGTAAACACGGTAAGAAAGATGCATGAAAGGTAAAATGCATAAAATAGGGAGCTATTATTTATTCCAAAATAATCAATAAAGAAATATAAAGAATTGAAAAGCCCCTTCCTCAGCTTTCCAACGTGTTTTGACGATGCGTTTCACACCTCTTTGTCATATATAGTAGTAATGAGATATTCTTTTGCCTTATGAATATCATATATGCATGCATTTTGAATATATACCTTCCTTCAAGGTTTAGAAAGCAAAAAGCACCAATACAATTACCCAAAAAGAAAAGGACCGACATATAAATATATGTATATACTTATCTATAATACAGTACATTAATTTTTACATGAATTCAAGAGGGTGAAATGAAAGGCAGACACTATATATAAGCAATTATTTTAGTTGACTGATGAGCATATTATTTTAGTTGATTGATCGATGAACATGAAAGGCAGACACTATAATTAAGCATATGCATGTCCCATGCTGCCACATGCATGCAAGGAGGCGTTCAGATAGTATCTTAAAATTATACTTAAGTGCGTTCTAGCCGTTGGATGAAAGTTGCATGGTTAATATATAGGACACTTGTCATGTACTTTACACGCCATAAGCATCGTACAATATTAATATATACTGAAATATGTCGTTGTAATCGTTGAACTTTCATCTAATAGATTAGAATATATTAACCCTTTAGGTTTCTATTTTACTCTATATAAAGTAATTTTAACCAAACAATATATATAATATAATCCCGTTAAGAAAGTAACATTTTCAAAATATAAAAAATGTCCATACTTAACCAAAATACGTACTAACACTATAGAATATGATAAGTGTTCTATTGAAACACTACATCCTCATATATATATATATAAAACACAAAAAATCTGTCGTATTAAATTGGTACCACATATTTAGTCTAAAGTTAAGTTAACCAATGAACAACATAATATTGTTACGTGCTTAAGTACTATTTTGCCAAAAGAATATTTTTGATATATATAAAAAAATGGTTGGTGACTGTAAAGTGGTAATTAGCTTTGGAAAACTTTCGTCGGTATGGAGAGTTAACATGGTACGTGTACGTTAATTTTCCTACCATCCAAAAGTTTGGTAGATATAAAAATAAGCTAGGATAAAAAGCGAATATATCTATAAGTGGAAAAGGTGCATGTATTCCATTGGCCAGATTTAACTTGTATATAAACGTTGCACTCTAGTACTAGTTAACTTATCTTGCATAAGCACTAAGACTTGGTAAATATTACTCCCTTTATATATGATTTTCAAGGCATGCAATATTTGATCGATCTTGAAGAAGAATATTAAGCTAACATATCTGCGTGCTGGGATTACTTCAAAATTAAGAAGGAACAAGGCCATCTCGGGATCATAGGATCTCTCAATCTTGTTGTTGATGCAGAGATATCAAATATCGATCGATCGTTGTTCAGTCTTCTGAAGATAGAGTTCTAGCTATACCTACATATTCGATCGATCGCCTATATATTTAAGTTTTCTTTAGACGGAATCTGCAGATTGCATAAACCAAGCAGAGATTACGTCAAGGGTACGTTGCAGGAGAATTGCAGAGACTTGCAAACAGGTACGTACGTATTCATTACTTACCCATCTTAATTTTACAGCATTAATTCATTCATAATTATCCAACGAAAATAAAACTTCAATATGAAAACGACATTTTTTCTTTCGGGGGTTTCGAGCGTTGGTCTACGTTATCAAAATGGGAATTTAGACAATATATTAATTAAATCATAAATTTATTAACATAACATATCAAATTACATTCTAAAATATTTGTTACCGACAAATTGTCTTTATATGAATATGGTATTGGAATGCATGCCACCCTTTTCCTGGTTTTGTTGCTGGTTTGTCGGAGTATATATACCTTATTTATTCTTATTCTTTACCACTCCTCCAAATTGACGTGGAAATCCAGATGCCGACCCACGTATGATTTGAGTGGATTGAGAACCGAACACCGGTTTTTTATTTTTTTCAGAATTTGGTTCCATTTATAAATTGCTTTTAGTTCACCGTTGTGTATGGAAACTCGTATGGCTGCAGTTCATTTGAACAATAGCGGACAAATCGGTTTTCATGCTTTGACCCTTTTGGCCATCTTGACCACTTTTTTTAAGATAATGGTCAAGTACTTGGTAACCGACTCACCGGCCGTTCATATCCAAGGGAAAAAAAAATTAATTTAACTTTTGTTAAATTTAAATCTCATGTTAATTATCAATATAATAATATAATATGTTAAAATAATATAAAACATTCATACTTTTTTAAATTCGATGGGGCGTATGATAATATAATTAAGTTAATGATCTTGATGAAAAAAACTTTATCTATCACAATTGTATATATTTTTTATATTTATTATCTCTCTCATATTTTATTATATGATTTAACACGTAATGAAAAAAATAGATACAATAGTGCATATATTCGTTATATCTAAAAGTCTTTCTCAACAACCTATACTAAAAGAACGATTCCCAAAGTTGATTGCGGTGAAGTTGTCGTGGAGGGCCAAGTTACTAGTCGTGATGATGTGTTCTCTTACCTCTATTCTCTTGCGTACACAGGAGTGAGAAAGAGATAAAGAGAGATAAAAAGAAAGAGAGGGAGAAATAGAGAGAGAGGAGGGGAGGGTATAACAGGTGGCATACTTGCTAAATGCTTCTCCTTGCATATATCTATATATGACCTGGAGGATAACCATGAAGCCACTCTCGATCTGATTGCCAATGTCGGCAGCTGGAGATTTTGCAACTCGTCACTGCTACTGTCGGCAGCAACTGTTGTTCCTTTCCACTCGTCCACAATTAATGCCACCACATTGACATTATCTTATAATAGAATTATGAAAATATGGACACTAGTCTGACCAAATCACAAAGCTCGATCAAGAGTCAAGACTCGCTGAGTCGGTGAGTCAAATCACAAAAGCTAAAGGACTAGCTAGTTATCACCAGGTGGCAGCTAATTACTTTCTAAAGACAAATTAATCTACTTTTTTTCATATCTAATTATAAAATAATTCAGTCTTTTTCTTCAACATTCTAATTAGGAAAATATCAATTATTAAGCATTGATATTTTCCTAATTAGAACAACCTTTATGACCCATGATGTGATGGGTACAAGAGATTTAACTTCCATCTCACAAATTTATGGTAAGCATTAAATACACTTTTTTTAGTACTCTTGATCTTGAAAGCTTGAATACATGTGATCACGATTTTGATTCATGCTTTGCTTTCAAGAAACTTCAAGGAAATTTCCTCCCACGTCACACAAATATGGTCAGCATCAGAATCCACTCTTCTAGCACGTTGCACAACCATTCCTAACTCTACCTATAAGGCGAAGAAAATAGGCCACATCACAAAGAAAAAAAAAAGTCGCAAAGCAAAGCAATCGAAGAGGGAAACCCACGTTCGAGTGTTATAACTACCAGCTAAGCACTGAGCCACCCACAGATCAAGCTCGTGACATGTTTTGAAACGTAAATCAATAAATATCCAAAATAAAAAAATAATATTCTTTTTTTATACAAAAATTGTATTTTTTTTATTTTAAAAAGACACGTGGAGGTGGAGGTAGAGTTGGAGTAAAAAGTTGGAAAAGAACATAAAACTTTTTACGGTAGTGGAGTCGACACTACAGGTTGGACTATCGCTTCACCTCACTATAAAATTGTCGTAAAACGCGGCTGGTTTTCCGTTTGGAACCCTAGAAATCGTTTTCTAAACCGAGAAAAAAACTTGGAAAAAAGCGTTTCTGTGTAAGAAAGCGCGAGAAACTGCGTTTGTCTGAGCCAAGATTTTGACTTAGAGAGCAGAAAAAACGAAAATGGGTTAGAGAGCAGAAACGAAGTGCGGATTCTTCAAAATTTGAGCAGCTGTGATTTCAGTTCTTTAGGGTTTGTGAGTGATTTTGGTGGATGAGTGTTGAGCACGGAGGTTGAAGAAACTGACGGTGCCATCTCTCCTGCGACAGGTTGAAGGAACACGATGAGTCACTCTCGAGGCTCGCCGTATCACCGAAACCACAATGATTTGGAGGCCGGACCTGGCGACGAGTCCTCATCCGGCGGTCCTTTTAATATTTCCAGAACTAAGGATGCTTCTGTTGAGCGACTCAAGCGTTGGAGGGTATGTTTTTCCATCAATATTTACATTTATGCTTCAATTTGCTGCAACTAGTTCTTTGTTTCTCTGTGTATTGCTGTGCTTGGGTGTCTGTTTATGTTCATATGTCTATCTGCGTTGTTTTCTTTTGCGATTTGTTCATAGTGTGAGCTTCGTTGCGTGTTTTGGTTACTGTTTTTGTCAAATGACAGTGTGCTCTGAACTGCAGTTGGGTGGTAGGTTTCCATAAATAGTAGTTTCCTCTTATGGGTTTGGGAAAACTGTATTAGGCTTAGTAGGTCCAAAGTGGGAAGTGTAAAGAAGGTGTGGAAAAATGTCGATGGAAAGTTCTATGTGCATGGAAGGACTAAGGAGTAATACCGACCCTTTTGACAAACAAAATAGACAAAATATGAAATGGGTAAAAAAATTTAGATCATAATTCTGGTGTTTTTATGAGTTTTACGGCGCTATTTGCATCACAATTTTGAAATAAGGATGTTAGGAAGGTGGAGGTATTTTGAAATAAGCAAAACAAACATGCTGGGTGATGGGGAAGGCTATCTGTTATGCAGCAGTGGAAGATGGGTGTTTAAGGATGGGGTCTCAACACTCGGCAGAAGCGGAAAGTGTGCTGATTGTGGTAAGGATGGTGTTCAGGATATCAGTTATGCAATGACAACAGTTGGTGGTAAGGCATGAGTGCTATTTCGATGGTGCTGTTTTACGAATGATGATAAGTTTGGCACTGGCAGTGATGGCTGATGTGTCAGACTTTTCTGGAAAATCCAAGGGTGATGGTGACGTGATCAGAGTTGTGAAGCTCACCAGAATTTGTTCATTAGGGATGAGTCCTTCTGGGTTGTGTGGGCATTGACTTTTGATTGTGCTGGTGGACCAATACCACAACAGTGATGGTGGCTTGTGGTGGCCGGTGGCAGCAGCATGTGGATGTTTGATTCACCAAGGTTTTGGCTGCAGTGGAATGAGGTTGGGCTATAGCACTTGATGTAGCACCAAAATAGAAATGCTGTAGCAAATGATAGAAAAGGGAGAAAAGACAAAAAAAAAAAAAAATAGTAGAAGATGAGTAAGAAATTACAAATTGAACTGAATAATCAAGATGAGAAAGGAGGCATATGCTCACTATCCCCTCATTGGTGCATGTTGTGTGAAGCAGTGGGTGAATCGTTTGAAGAAACTTTTATCTCTTGCAGACAAGTCGCTTCACAAAGTATTCTTATTCTTGGCATTCTGTAGTTTTGGTCTCTATCTGGGTTGTGTTGCTGGAGAAGAATGGAAGAATTTTGATGATAGGGGGATTGAGTATGAATTTGTCTGTTCTATGTTTCTTAGTGGGTTTCACCTAGGTCCATCCCCTTTGGTATTTCTCTTTCTTTTATCCATTGTACTCTCTTTTCCTATTAAAACGAGAAAGTCGGTGGCTAATCTTGCAACTCAATGTTGATTGAATAACTATATGCCTGTGTCTTTGTTTCTGATTGTAATGTGGAGAAAGTCTTTTTTTTTTAATGATCCATGTGTTTTTATGTGTCAACCTTGATTTATTAGTTTTTATGTGTCAACCTTGATTTATTAGTACATGTAATTTGCTATATCTGGCTATAATCCTTAGTCTAATTGTACTACCTGGTTCTCTATATTATGGTTAGCTAATAATTGAAAATTTCTGCTTAGTTTACCTTGCTGCTAGTTAAAAAGCTTTCTTTCATCAAGGCTTGGGCTAAACTAATTTTTGTTTCTTTGTAGCAAGCGGCACTTGTACTAAATGCTTCTCGTCGATTCCGATACACCTTAGACTTGAAAAAGGAAGAAGAAAAGAAGCAGACATTAAGGAAGATTAGAGCACATGCACAAGCCATACGAGTAATATATTTTGAAACAAATGTGTCTTACATCACTTTTGTTCTATTGGTCTTCTAATGTATGATTTTTGCTGTGTTAGGCTGCATATCTTTTCAAAGAGGCTGGAGAAACAGTGAATGGTACTTTCTTCCTGTATTTTCTATTGTCATCAATTTTTGTACATCTTATATAGTATAATGTGAGAACATTGTGATATTGCTGTTTTAACTGTATTTTATTCTTATGGTTTCATTTTTCACAAGTCATTTTTGTATATGGCTCAATGCTTCTCATTTGAATGCAACATTACTGAGATACCTAGCAGCAGGAGGAATTCTTACTTAATTTTTTTTTTTTTGAGGATGCCATATGTTAGTTCTGGCCAAGTGGGTATAGTCTTGCCTCACCATCCCTTTTTTTTTTTTTTCTTTATCTTTACCTTTTTCCATCCTTTCTAGCCATATGTTTTTGGTACATAGGTATTTTTTTAAAAAAATCACAGGCCATGGTTTTGTTTTTAAAACCCTCAAAGCCTTTTTTTTTTTTTTTTTTTGGCTGCTTTCTTCTTGTAATATACAATAACAAACATAGTTTTGATTTCCTCCACCGTGAATATGTTCCAAAAGTAAATATATTTACTTTGTTATAAGGTTAAATACCCTGTTTGTTGGTTTAGTCATAGGGCACTATGGGGATCGTGTGAATTATGATCCTCTATTCTGCTTTGATACAAGTTTTATAGTTAGAGGAAAATCACTTATAGATTTTCAGAGGTTTGTATTTGTTTTAGAATTGTGTTTTGAACCTTTGTTGCATGTGTCAGGCGAGTAGTTTGTTCTCTTAACAGCACGTTTGATGTCATGTATGAATCCTTATTTTGAAATGCTGTGCTTTCTGTTAGTTCTATAATTAACTTGGTGCTTCTTATTTCTAGGAACTGTACCACCAAAACCAAGTTCTACTGGTGAATTTCCAATTGGACAAGAGGAACTAGTTTCAGTGACGAGGGATCATGATCTTCCTGCTCTGCAGCAATATGGGGGGGCAAGTCTACCACATGATGTCTTTTGTGATCTGACTTGGTATATAAACATTGTAACTTATGTTAGTTCTCTTGCTGTTCTCCATTAGGTCAAAGGCTTAGCAGATTTATTGAAAACAAATTTAGACAAGGGAATTCATGGAGATGATGCTGATTTACTAAAACGGAAAAATGCATTTGGATCGAACACATATCCTCGGAAAAAAGCAAGGAGTTTCTGGGTAAGTTTTATTACATTTGTGAACTTTTGTACTTCCTATACTGGAAATAAAAAGAAAAAAGAAGAATGGATTATGTGCTATTATAAAATAACTTTTTTTCTTGTTCTCGTGATAGACATTTCTTTGGGAAGCGTGGCAAGACCTTACTCTGATCATTTTGATGGTAGCTGCAGTGGCTTCTTTGGCGCTGGGTATAAAGACAGAGGTGAGCCTGGAAGTGCCTTCTTAATAGCTTCACCCTTCGTCTGAGTAGGATGTGAAACTTTTTGGAAGGCCTTATAAATATCGACTACTTGTGAAGCTCTTCTGCTTGTTGCCCTTCAGGATGATAATCTGTTCTTGTTTTGTAGTCTGGTTATCATTTGCACTTGATTTGTCTTTTTTTAAATAGGAAAAGTGAAAACAGGGTCCATGTGTAGATAGGTTGATGGCTTGTGCTGTATAAATGATTGCATATAGTGTGAGGGCCAAGGTCTTCCAATATTAGAGAAATGATCTCTGTCATTAGCCTAGATATAATTCTCTTGTCTGTCTGCAATCTGTCACTTTCTGTTGGAATGTTGAAGCTTTCATAATGACATTATGTTCGAAAAGAGTGACGTCACAATCATTTGTGAATCCCAGTCATTATTTATTTTAGACATGAATACTTTGTTTTATGATGTTTGCCTTATATTTTCCTTTGTTTCTTACAGGGCATAAAGGAGGGATGGTATGATGGGGGCAGCATTGCTTTTGCAGTTATCCTTGTCATTGTTGTCACAGGTATTGAATGATAATGTTGTACTGAATGATGTGAAAAATATGTATATATTTGAGTGCCATTTTTGTTTCCAACATATTACTTAATTTTCTAGTTGGGGCTATTGTGTTGCATGTACTAGTAAACTTGTTTTACATGTTAAGCATCTGTGATAGTTAACGGTTTTCTTTCTTTCCCCCTTCGCCATCTTTGAGCGGACTTCTATGAATTATGCTTGTTAAGTTTTGTAATTGTCTCTAATTTTTTTTTTTTTTTCCAATTTTTAATTGAGTGGTGACTATTTAGAGTGGGACTCCTGGAATGCATCCGTTCTTTGTTAAGTGCATAATTTGAGATTGGAGCCATGAACTCATAAGAAAGTCACGTTTCCTGCCAAAAGAAAAATGTAACTCATAAGAAAGTTTATATCTATGAACCAACATCAACACTTGTTGTCCATTTTTTTCTTGTTGTGGGGTGGGGTGGAGGTGGCTGTGATTGTCACTGATAGACACTGGAGCCATTAACTCATAAGAAAGTATATATCTAAGAACCAATTTCAAGATTTATTACTTGCAGCGAATTCTAGTTAATGTATGGGAGGATCTATGTTTCGGAAATGGTACAATCTAATCAGTTTTTTCCTGCATGCTTTTTTAACCTGCAGCCATTAGTGATTACAGACAATCTCTCCAGTTCCAGAATTTAAATGAGGAAAAGAGAAATATAAAATTGGAGGTGTGCTTCTATCTCATTATATACGATGTTTATTGGGATTTTATTTTGGTTTTTTTCACTGGGATTTTACATTTGGAGGTAATGTGCAGGTCACTAGAGATGGTAGACGAGTTGAAGTTTCAATTTATGATCTTGTTGTTGGTGACGTTATACCCCTTAACATCGGTGATCAGGTATGCATTTTTATCAGTAATTTTTTATATATACATTTCACAATTGCATTACAAATAAAAAATTTATTGCTATTCTGATTCTATCCTTAGGTCCCTGCTGATGGCATTTTAATCACTGGTCACTCGCTTGCGATAGATGAGTCAAGCATGACGGGAGAGAGCAAGATTGTGAGCCTTTATGCCAGTTCTTTTGCCTGGTTTAAGCGTAGCCTTTTTCTTTTTCTTCTTGTTTTAAGTAATTTTTTTTTGTCCTTGCAGGTTCGCAAGGACTCCAAGGATCCATTTCTGATGTCTGGCTGCAAAGTAGCGGATGGAAATGGAAGCATGCTGGTAAAGATTCAGATATCTGTATTTTTTTTTTTCCCATGTAAACGTATTAATTTTTCTTGTCCTACAGTTCACTGTATTGCAAGCGAGGGAGTCATATCTTGGTTACTAAAGGTTGTTTAGTATATCATGTATGCCTGAGTACTATCAAAATAAGGTCGTATAAAAGACACATTAGTTGTAGTACAGGAATTGCTTGTTTCCTTGGTATTTGACATGGATTGAGATTCTTAAGTGACACTAGTCACTAAAACTTACAAAGTTTGAAATGCTGGAGGTACTTGTTTTGTCCTTGAATATAAGATTTGAAGTTTCTTTCAATGCATGACTTCACTACTTCCTTGAAGGAAATTATAACAGAAATTTTATAATTGTAGTCAAAATAAAGCATATGGGTGATGCAGTTGTGTTGAAGTATGCTTTTCAAGTCATTGGTTAGTTGCAAATGACTAGCCTTTTTTTTAATTTTTTTTTTTCCTGTTAAAATATCCTTTTTTCAGGTTGTGTGCAAGAAAATTTGTTTTGTTACGGATCAGCTGTCTTTTGACCTTTTCATGATGTGTTGGTTTTACATGATACATATTGTTTTTTTTATCTTTCATCTTCATTGTTGAACATATGTTTTCCTAGAGTCGGTCAAGAGATTAAAATCCTTGTCTGCTTGTTATTCTTTGTTTTTGGCATGCTTTCCTTCATTTGCTGCACATGTAATTTTGAAATAGAACTTGCAATATTGTATTATTATTGTTTTGTCAGGTAACCAGTGTTGGGATTAATACTGAATGGGGATTGCTCATGGCTAGTATTTCGGAAGACACTGGTGAAGAAACACCCTTGCAGGTCAGCTTTAATCAACTATTATCTTAAAAAATTTCATGTGTAGCATGTCTTATTCAACCATAAATGACTCTTAATAGGTGCGCTTAAACGGAGTTGCTACTTTCATTGGTATTGTTGGACTCTCAGTAGCGTTTTTGGTCTTGGTTGTCCTTTTGGTCAGGTATGTTCTGATCTTCACTAATGACCCCTCTCTATACTATGACACGATTTATGATTGCATAATATAATTTGTGCAGATACTTTACTGGTCATAGTAATGCAAATGGAAGTGCTCAGTTTATTGCTGGCAAGACTAAATTTGGAGATGCCCTAGATGGAGCCATTAAAATCGTTACTATTGCGGTATGCCAATATGTACTTGGTTAGTTGCAGTAAATACATTTGGGTGTGTGTGTGTATGACTTTGACTAATATGAAAATATTTTAGGTTACAATTGTAGTGGTTGCCGTTCCTGAAGGTCTCCCGTTAGCCGTTACCTTAACGTGAGTCTGCTGTATCTTTTGTGCTTAAACTGTAGAATTTTTTCTTTTGAGTCCCCCTCCCCCCCCTGAATAAATGGTGCTCCCAACTTCTCAATAATGCCAACATTATTTTATTTGTTTTTTGTCATATGTATTCATTTTCTACTTTCCTCATTCTTTCCCCTTTCATTCTTTGGTATGACACAGCCTTGCCTATTCGATGAGAAAAATGATGGCAGATAAGGCCTTGGTATGTGCATTAATTTCTATTCATATTTATTCCCTCATAGATTCTGAAGTAGATGTACTTTTCGTGGGGTTTAAGCATACAATTATGTAGTATGATGGAATTCAAAATGTAGGTACGGAGGCTCTCTGCGTGTGAAACCATGGGCTCTGCCACCACTATATGCAGTGACAAGACTGGGACCTTAACTTTGAACCAGGTGGGTTATGTTAGACTTCTTTCTTTCATTTGCTTTATATATATATATATATATTATTTTTTTTATTTTTTTTGGGGTGGGGGCAGGTTAGAATATGAATGAAGGTGGAGTATCTTGTTCTTTTTTGATTTATGACAATGAAGCTGTTGAGGTCTCAATGGAAGTGTCAATTGAGTTTAGATGAGTTTAGATAAAATTGAGGTTTCAATGGAAGTGTCAGGTAAAAGTGTTGCCCCACTTAAAAATAGGGATTAGACAATCTGTGTAGGTATTGTAGGAATTGAAAATGCTGGTGGATGTGAGCTCTCTCTCTCTCTCTTAACCCCAAGAATGATGAATGATCTTTTATTTATTTATTGTTTTATATTTGTTTGAATATAGATGGCTGTGGTTGAGGTTTATGCTGGTGGGAGGAAAATCGACCTATCTGATGCGAAGTCAGACGTGTCTCCCATGCTATCGTCTTTGCTTATTGAAGGCATTGCACAGAATACAACCGGCAGTATTTACATGTCTGAGGTATGCTTAAAGTATTTGTGTTGCTTTTCATATGCGATTTGTTATCAGGATATTGGGTGGTAAAGGCTTAGACTTGGTGGTTGAATAATATGCCGTTTCTACTCCTTCGTAGACTGTTGGCGATGTAGAGATTTCTGGATCACCAACTGAAAAGGCAATTCTGCAATGGGGAATCAAGGTTTTTAATTTCAGCTTTCTAATTTCATTAAATTTGTGACTTCTCATGGGTGACTTTATTTTTTAAATTCAATATTAGTTACTGATACCTTATTTGCAGCTTGGAATGAACTTTGAAGCCGTTAGGTCTGAATCTTCAGTTCTTCATGTGTTCCCATTCAACTCCGAGAAAAAACGAGGTGGTGCTGCTGTTAAATTGGTAAGTGAACGGATTGTTCTTTGTTCTGAAGAATCATTTATGCTGCAACCCTCACAATGGTAAAATAATGCTTTCAAGAGATGTTGTCCCCGGGGGAGAGGGGGTTTGTTTGGGGGTGGGAGAGATTATTGGAGGATCTTGATGGCATTTTCACAACCTGGTATCTGAAGTCCGAGACATATTTTCATCCCAAACTTTACTTTTATTGTCTACGTCGTTATTACTCTTGTTTCCTGCCTGTGGTTGGAGTTTCCGGTTCAGCTTGTTTTGGTAAATTTCTTTCATCTATTCCTGCAAAAATTCGCTTCGGTTCCAGTGTGACTGCAATGAGGTTGTGCACGCACTTTTAGATTGTCTATTGCGCCTATTTTTAAATTCACGATAAATGCATTGTTGCACCTATTTGTTATCCCGTTGGATGCAACAAATCTTTTGGGAATCTTGATGATCTTTTATCATATATTCTTTAGAAAAACTTCTGTTATGTTTAGAACTTCTTTTCCATCCAAGCTGAAGTGTTACTAATGTTTGATTGTCTTTCTCTGTATTTACAGCCCAGCTCTGAAGTTCATATACACTGGAAAGGGGCAGCTGAGATAGTCTTGGCCTCGTGTACAAAGTACATTGATTCTAATGATCAGTTGGTACCAATGGACAATGACAAGGTTTGGGAAAATAGTGGCTTTTACAGAATAGTTACATGATAGTTGTCAATTTCTGTGGTTTCTTCTCGATTGGATACATCTATAGACCATTCTCTGTTTTTCTTTTTCCATCAGTCATTACTTTTCAGCTTGAGATTGTCCCATGTATTAAATTTTTTCCAATCTTGTGTCTATCTCAACTTTTTTTTTTTGATCTTATCGTATCGGCTAGGCTTCGTCCTAGAAGCTACTGCTTCAGCCTCTCTAGGCTTCACTCGCTCATGACTGTTATATGGATCTCACTATGTAGTGGTCGGACTTCTAGAAGCTTCGCCATAAGCGACTAGTCGCTTCCCGAATGCCTCTTTACTTTAGTATAAATATAAATTTGTGCAAGTTAATATCATTTCAATAAATATCAAGAATGTTAACCTTGTTCTTAAGTTTTTGTTCTTACTAGTTGTGTGTTTTATGGTGTTTTGCAGTCAATGATGTTCAGGCAATCTATTGAGGATATGGCTGCAGGAAGTTTGCGTTGTGTTGCTATTGCATATAGACCATATGAATTGGAAAATATTCCAACTGATGAACAACAACTAGATCTGTGGGCATTGCCTGATGATGACCTTGTTTTACTTGCTATCGTTGGTATTAAGGTAGTGCCTCCAAAAATTCATACACACATTTAGATGTTGTATTGCTATTTTGAATGCAAATAGGGAGTTGTACTGTTATATTAGATTATTTTGCTAAAACTGTTGCCTTGTCTTGCATGGTTTTAGCTGTAAATATATTTAAGATGCTTGAACTGATCTAAAATCACCTCAATAGCTACTTAACATTTCCAATCATTTTTGGAGCATACCGATGAAATTTTTTCTTTGAATGCAATACTAATTTTGATTGCACCAATTCCTATATATCTGTACTGAAAATTTGGTGAGGTAATTTTATATATGTAATCTTATTTCATCCATAAGAGCATGAGCCTTGGTGCAGTGGTAAGGTTGTTCCACTGGAACATGGTGGTTGTGGAGAGATGTTTGTCATTGTATCTTAGTTTTCGTGTCCTATTTTTGTGGACTGAGGATAGTATCATTTTGGACTGCTAGTCCACATTGATTGTACTTCATTCTTATTAATACAATTAGCATGTTTCCTATATAAAAAACTGGAAACAGTCTCTCCGCAAGTGGGGGTGTGGGGGAAGGTTGTGTACATCTAGTCTCAGACCCTGCAATGGTGGAGCTTCGTCCATATTTTGTTTTGTCTATAATGAACATAAAATGATCCTTTTTTATTTTTATTTGCTTTTCAAATTTGCATTAGCTTTTAGCTTGTTTAGCTTATGTAGACAATTACAAAATGCAGGATCCTTGTCGACCAGGGGTCAGAGATTCAGTGCACCTATGCCAAAAAGCTGGTGTTAAGGTATTGTTTAGTGACATGTCAATTTCATTATTTTCGTAATGTTAAAACTTTGTCTGTATTAGCATGTGAATTTTTATTCTTCATATGGAGGGATGTCTATATGGATTATGAGTGTGTTTGTGAGGCCAGAGAAGAGAGATGGGTTCAAGGCCCAGCTTGTAGCAAGCCAAAATAATTGATGCTTTTACAGCTAAATTAAAGTATGAACTTGTTGCACTTGCTTGTTGATTGTTTACCAATGGAAGACCAACTTTCTTCTTAATTTTTCGTAGGGATAGTCTGATGCATCATTATGTATTACCTTTTCTGCGCTAAAGCTATTTTTAGCCTCTCTCTTACTTCCTCACTCCAAAAACTGAATCATTAGTTGATTTGTACACATTGTCAAAATGAAGTCGTTTTGGACTGATTGTAAGATCAATTCGTGCATGGTTTCTAGATGGGGTTCTTTTGTAGTTTTATTTATGTTGGACCCTTGTGAGGTTGTGGCATGTGCCTGTGTAAGTGTGTATCTCACCATGTTTGTGTTTTCAGTTTTAATTAAATATAGGTATATTTTTTTCTACAGGAAATCTAAAGAGCCTTTTTTGCTTTATTAAAATATTTATTACTGTTGTGGGGTCTAGTGTTCGAGAGCCTACACCCAAGGCCAAAGTTTGAATCCCGTCGTTTGTGTAAATATTGTTAGTAGCAGGGCTTTCGTAATTGATTTTCATGTGATGCTTTGAAATATTATGCTTATAAAGGGACTTGGATGCTGCATATTTAAGTTTTTCTTCCAATTTGATATATGTCATAGGTACGCATGGTTACGGGTGACAATGTTCAAACTGCTAAAGCAATAGCTTTGGAATGTGGAATACTTAGTTCTGATGTAGATGCTACTGAGCCAACTCTCATCGAAGGAAAAGTGTTCCGTGAGCTTTCTGATGAGCAGAGAGAAGATTGTGCAGAGAAGATTTCGGTATGATCTGAGTAATTGAGTATCTACTTGTCCATTCATTCAGATTGATTGTTGCAGGTGTGTATGTTTAAGAATTGAAGTCTCATGGCCAAATTTGTGGTAAAATGTGTTTTTTTTTTTAATGTGTAGGTGATGGGGCGGTCTTCCCCAAATGACAAGCTTCTGCTTGTGCAAGCACTGAGGAGAAGGGGACATATTGTTGCTGTCACTGGAGATGGCACTAATGACGCTCCTGCACTACATGAGGTCTGAGAGGCTTTTTTGCTTGCTACTTTTTGCTCTTTTCTTGATTTTTATTTTAGCAGTTACTACTTCCGAAATCACCATCATACTGTTTATATAGTTTATTGGCTCTTGTTTTTTGTCCTTTTTTTTACTTCAGTGTTAAAGTGTGATTTTATGTTCTAATGGTTTTGTTTGGAATCTTTTGCATCCAAGTTCAGGCCGACATTGGTCTTGCTATGGGTATTGCAGGCACTGAAGTTGCTAAAGAGAGTTCAGATATCATTATCTTGGATGATAATTTCGCTTCAGTTGTGAAGGTTAGTGGTTATATGAATATGTTTTCAAATTTTATTACACACAGCCAGATGCCTTCACTCAGCCATTGAATGTATCCAACGGCTGAGACTGTACTTATAAAAAGTTACTATTAAATCGGTACACTATTTTTTTAGTGTTTTTTTCTACTTGTATATGTTTTGTTTATTTCTCTTGTCTGTGTCGTTCTTCTCTCACACTGTGAATCATCTCTTCCACTGCAGTCACTCGTCAATCAGTATCATAGCACTTGGTTTACATATATGGTATTAGTATCAATATGAAAAACACATTTTGTAACCAAATGAGTGAAACTAAAGTAAACATTGAGGTTTTTTCTGTTTAATTATAACATTACAACAAATTTTTAAAAAAATTCACTATTAAAAAATACATCTTCGATTGAGTGATGTACAGCTAGACAAACGGCAAACATCTGGAGAATATCATTGACCGTTTTTATCCTCAGTAGCACAACATCGTTGAAACAATTTAATGTTTCAAAAAGAAGGAAAAAAAAAAAGAAACAGATATTAAGACGATATATAATTGAAACCCATCAAAGATTTGACACATTGATCTTACCATGTAAGAACAGACCCCCTCTATTTACATTGGAAATAGATTTGATTGGTACTGGTGCCATTTTTTTTTTTTTTTGTGAGTTTAAAAATGAATATCTGGTGTTGAACTTCTCCTAATTTTGTCTAAACATGAGGTGTGCAATTCCAAAATAAGATTTAATGCATGTCTTTTAACATTCTTTGGGTTTCCCCGAGTGTGGCACAATTGGATCAAGAATACCAGCATTCAAAATGGTGGTTTTTAATTATTATTTCAAAATGCTGACTCATCTATAAATTGGATTTTTCTCACTGGATGTAGGTTGTTAGATGGGGTCGATCTGTATATGCAAATATTCAGAAATTCATCCAATTCCAGCTTACGGTCAATGTTGCAGCACTAATTATAAATGTCGTGGCAGCAATTTCCTCTGGTGACGTTCCACTAAATGCTGTTCAGGTTCTCTCTCTCTCTCTCTCTCTCTCTCTCTCTCTCTCTCTCTCTCTCTCTGTGTCCCTCTTTCTCAAGATATATGTATATTATAATATATATATATTTCTTCATGCGTGCACCTGTGGATCTCTCTTTTGTTTGTGCTTTTGCTTTGTGCAGCTTCTATGGGTGAATCTTATCATGGATACTCTTGGAGCACTAGCATTAGCTACTGAGCCTCCTACAGATCACCTGATGGACAGACCCCCTGTTGGTCGTAGGTAAGATTTCTTTGATGGTGGCTGCCTTCTACAGACTGACAAAAAAACGCATCATATCACCAAACAACTATGTTAATGAGCATCTGATTAACAAAGTCTGAAAATTATTAACACTTTGTTTTATAAGCTGGATACAATACTGTCCTCTCTTTCACGGTTAGTCTTGCGATTTAGTATTGCTGTTTTGAATGAACTCTGTACCATGATGACAAGGAAATATAACGGAACAAGACTTCATGTTGCTTGTGCCTGCCAAAACTGGGTTAGGTTCAAAGCTGGGGCAGCAATATTGTGCCAAAATGTGTTTCACTTAGGCTTCAAGTCCGTATTGACTTCTCATGCCATGTTATTTTGGTGATGCTTATATATATAACTATAATGAGGTATGGAATTCTGAAAGGCTATGCTACCCATGGGACTGGGAAAGGGTTTTCCAACTCATATTTAACAGTATGTCTCTTGGGCAAGAACAGCATGAGAAACTAATAACTCTTGTATGATTATTATAAGATTCTTTAGCGGCTTTTAGGAGTTAATATTCAGTCGGGATAATACTATGCATTTTTTGCTACTGATACATGAATGTTTTTGTTTTTTCTTTGAATATGCTTACCCCTAATTGGTTCATATCAATTGAATTTTGACGTCATTAATCAAACAAACCAAATTTGGCTTGCCTATTTGCTTCTGTGATGGTTCTAGTAATCTGGGTACAATGTTTTGCAGAGAACCTCTTATAACAAATATAATGTGGAGGAACTTGTTGGTTCAGGTACATATTTTTTCTTGATTTTCTATAACCAAAAGTGTCATTGTTCCTATATTGTATTATCATACTACAGAATCTGCCTTCTGGTTTGTCTTTCTGATAAATTATCATTGATATTCAGGCTTTCTACCAAGTTAGTGTCCTGCTTGTCCTAAACTTTCGAGGAAAGAGTATTCTGAAGTTGGAACATGATACCAGTGACCATGCTAACAAAGTGAAGAATACTCTGATATTCAATACATTTGTCCTTTGTCAAGTAAGTTATAACAAATTAATAGAGAAGTAGTTCATCTTTTGTTTTTCATATTCTGGTATATGTACATGTATTTTCTGAGATTTATTTGTCTTTAAAAAAATGTTATAATCGATCCTGAACTATGCTCTCAACAATCTGCTGAGATAACTAGTTCCGCATGTTGTGTTAGCCTTTTAAGTTTTTTACTGAATCTCTTAGTTCTGCTTTTAATCAAACTGAAATAAAATGGTTGATCTATCTGTTTCAAGTAACTTGCTAGTTTGTGGATTGTTGTGGTTGTTTACCCTTGTGACTGAGGATCAAGCTTTTTAAAGTTAAAACTAGGATTTCTTCATTTGGAAACATTACACCATGTGATCTCTTTCAGAGTGGATGAGATTTTCTACTATGACTTTAATAAATGCCAATGTTCAAATCACAGATTTTCAATGAATTCAATGCTCGAAAGCCTGATGAATTTAACATTTTCAAAGGAATTACTGCAAACTATCTCTTTATGGGAATAGTGGCAATAACTCTCGTACTTCAGGTGAGACTTTAAGTCTTGTTTTTGTCATGGGGCTTTGATGGGTTTTCCAACTGTTTACACTCGCTTGCTTTTTTGTAGATTATGATCGTCGAGTTTCTTGGGAAGTTTACTTCGACAGTCAAGCTTAATTGGAAGCATTGGCTGATTTCTGCTGTAGTTGCTTTTCTCAGGTAAGATGATTACCATCAAAGTTTGATTGGTGTTACAAGGATATTATTTGTTTTGAATGAGGCTATGGTTATGATAAGACAAGCACCTCTTCATTGTCAAGTCATGTAGTAGTAGTACAAGTTAAGCGCTCTAGTCAATATTTGATATTCATCTTTTTTTGTTACTTGAAAAAACTCTTTTCTCGTGCAGTTGGCCTCTTGCTGTACTTGGGAAGCTGATACCTGTTCCAGAAACTCCCTTACACAAGTATTTCACAAGAATATTCCATCGTAGAAGAGATCCTCAAGAGGTAAGAATGAAGGTTGCCTCTCGTATTTTTGTGAGGGCATTAAGCTGTACTTGTATATTCTAAAGGCTTTCGACTAATATTCACTTGCTGCTTGTATTTCAGCCTAGTCAGTAGGAAGCACAAAGGATTACAGCAATTGCACCAGCTTGTTTGATAGATTTTGCGGACGTGAATCCTCTTTTTTCCGTTTTTGGCAGACACGCAAGTATATTTTTCACAGAACTGGACGATCCAATCTTTTGTTTAGTAGGTGAATATATTTGCACAGTTCACCTTTCTACTACAGTTGTTTCATAGTTCATACCCTATTCTAGTGGGGTTAAAAAAGAAATAGTAACTTTAGTCTCTGTTGCCCAGATCTTAGTTGTGCAGTTGATTTGCTAGAGTGATTTGTGGTTTCTTAGTCGTGAGATTATGGATTTGTTTATACAAAGTAGTATTTCAATCATGGAGCTTTGCTTTTGCCTTTTGGAACAGAGTAATGGTGCCATTCACATGTGGTGATTACTGTTCTCTTTCATTTCTTTTGTGTACTGCTGCATTTTGAATGGTGGGACTTGTTGCCATACAAAAGTTACTGGTTGTTATTGGTCCATTCCCATATGTTCTTCAAATGCAATCAGGTTGTCCATTATTTTTGGCTATTGTTGGCCTTTAGGATATCATCCCAAATATTTTCTTTTATGTCCTCAAGATCTCACCCACCATTGAAACATTAGTGACTTTCTACTTGGGACATTGTTAAGATCAAGGGTGTGAATTTCTTCCTTATTTCATCTTCGAGTACCACGTATGAAAAACAATTCTACGCTTCGTTATATGACGTTGAAAGTGAGTGTTACAAACCAAAAGTTTTATTTTTGCTTGAAATTCTTTTAAATGGTTCACACTGATTATTCATCAAACTGAACAGACAAAAAGAAAAGAGAGGAAGAATACACTCGAGGACATTATTTAGTTAGGTGCTCATGAAGCAGACAGTGAAAATGGTGCATGGCTTTCTCAACGGTCGGAGCATATCTACCAATATTGTAAGCCGGCGATTCAAGACCTTTTTGAACACCTTCACATAACATTACATCTTCCATCTGCATATCTCGACCAACCAATTGTGTATTAGGCCTAGACAATAAGAATATATGCAATCAACCAGGCATGATTTGATTATACCTGCACTTTCTCACTATCCTTCAGACTTCTCTCTATAAAATCTCTGTCATCCTGAGAACCCAAAAATAAAAATAAAAATAAAGATGGAATTATACAAAGCAAAACTGAATCCAAACCCATGTTCATTTATATATTGGTTTTTTCTTGAGATCTGTCCAAGAATGAATGTTATTTACACAGAAAAATTACTTGGAAAGAGCAAAGCATTCAGCATGATTGAACTTTCAACTAACAGGTTTTTTTTCCCCAACAGAAGTTTATCGGTAAGTACCGTTATATAATTCAGTTAATAGACCAGACTTTACAAAAGTACATCTATATGGAAGTTTTCTCAAGGTTCTGGATGCGTTCATACCAACTTAGTTTTGTAGAATATTATAAACATTAATTATTCTTTTGCCAGACTGTCAATTTATACCACACATTTAAATAAAATTTCACTTGATTACAAATTTAAATGTACAGTTTGGCAACATAACAATCTTGGCTAGAGAAAATTTCTCATAAGACTATCAATAATCAAATATCACTAGACATTACCTTAAGAGAAGCTTCAAGAAAGTAATCAAATATTACTTGACATTTCCTTGGTCCAAGTGGGAGTACTAGATTGGTGTCCATCCACGGTCCATATCTATGAGAAACCTCAAAAAGCTTAATTAGTTATACCTACAACAAATTATAGTAGAATCATCTTATAGAAACAACTAATGAATTGCCATTGCGACTTTAGTCACTGACCAATTACCTATTAATCATGAAATTTGGATAAACAAAAGCGTATAGAGCTTCTGATCCAAGCCGATCATAATCATTTTTCCTTTCTGTTGAGCTGCCTTCACACTTTTGAATGCTGACTTTTTCATATATCTATAATCAAAAGTAATAACTAAGATGCAAAGACAACAAACACTAAAATAGATTACTCAAACAACAAAAACTTAGGACCAAATTAGCAACAATACTAGATGGACCTATTCTGCAAATAAAAAATGTGAATAATCCATAGTACATGAAGTATCAGAGCTGTAGCATAATTTTTGTAACTGAAGTACACATACCCAGAAAGAGTAATGCTACATGGAACACATTGTAAATCACATCACTAATAGTTGTCTACAATGTGGTTCACAAATGTGTGCCAAGTAGGTCCAGAAAAATAAAATAAAAGGGTGAAGCATACTGTGGTAGAGTAACAGTCAAGCTTGAGACCAGATGCAAGGCCTTTATGTGCATAAGGCACATGATATCCCCCATCTAAGTAGTTGTCACAAAAGACCTGCGAGAAGAAATCGGTGAAAAGGAATCAGTTATATGTGAAAATCTCCATAGTCTTAAACATAATAACGATTATCCCTGCTATTTTTGAACATCAGAGCTTTAATAACAACTAAATCTTCTTTTGAGGTCTTTGCTGCAAAGAACAAACAGGCTGTGAAGTAAATTACTTTCTTAACTCTAGATGGAGCCACCAAGCCATTAAATATTAGAGTAATGCTTAAGGGACAAGATTTTTGTACCGCATTAGCTGAGCATATTATGTGGCAGGTGAAGGTTTATTAACAACTCACCATAATAAAGGATGTAACAAGTGGATTTCACCAGCCACATAATGTGCTCAGCTGATAATAGTCCTTCTAGCATTACTCTAGAGATTATCACCAAAGCAGAGAAAATTCAAATTGAAGTTTTGAAAGAAATTTGCAGTGGAACACACCTTCCAGTTACATTCAATTGTATACTCACGTCTACAAACAAAACTTAGTGAAGAATCAACCCCACCGATACTCAGTACATTTGAAGAGCTGCCAAGCCATTCATTTTCCACTATGTCTACATCCGTGTCAACATCCTGCTCCATATTGAGAAGAACAAAGGGTCCCCAAGTAGCTACTTTTACTGGTATAAGCCCAAACTCCTACCCTTCATGGCCAGACAAATAAACCAAATTATGCCTCCATTTGGAAGATAATTGTACAATAGCGGGAATTTGATATTGCAACCAAAATAATATTACAGCAACAGCATACATGTTCATTGAAATTCTCTATTCCTGTGATTCTAGTTGCCTTGAGAAGTGCACCATCTAAGCCATAAGTCCATCCCTGCAATTGGGTTTGCATGTTTAAGTAATCAAAAGGCCAAATTAATCTCTTTTCTCTACCAGATGGGATAATTTATAATCAAATCATTGATGAATGTCCTGAAGGGGTAAAGTTATCTTGTCAAATATCTACTTGGAATGTACATGTAGCAATCAGAAATGAAGTAAAACTCACATGATAAGGGCACACAAAGCAAGACTTGCGGCCGCTCCCATATGCAACAAGCGAGGCGTGATGGCGACAAACATTGTGGAAAGCTTGAAGCTTGCCATCATCATCTCGACACACCACAAACTCTACGTTTCCCAATCTGCTAATAATTTAAATTTGAAACTAAATCAAAACCCAAAAACCAAAAACCAAACAGAGAAGAGCTTAACTACTCAAAAGCTTCCATATACATATATTCAATGAAGAATACACACACAGACCTGCCAGTGAAAAAGTCCCCAGGATTTTTAATCTGTTCAGTATATCCTGACAATCAACAACAACCAATCAAAAGCTCAAAACTTTCCCAATCATTTTCTATCCATTTTTCTCGGCAACCAAACAGAGAGACAAAAAATAAAGCTTACCTACGGCCTGCCAGCCACGGTAGAAGACGGTGTCGAGTTCGAGAGCGTGAAAGGAAGGGTCGGTGTACCATGAGCTGGGCGGAGTCACAGCTCGCTCTATGGGGATTGTCGGGTCGAATTGACCCACCAGTGTCTGTGTTGGAGTTCCGACTGAGACTGCTTGACGATTGTGGACAGAGAAGGCCTTGAAGATTCTTGGGCTTTGGGGTCGTAGAGGTTTGGGTTTGAGCCTTGCCACAGTCGTGGTCATCGTCATCGTCGTCTCCATGGCTTCGATAGCTCCGCTCAGGTAACTGCTTCAGCTTCAGTGCTTGTGCTTGTGCTGCGGTTTGGTCGTTGGAAACGAGGAATAAAATTTCGGTTATGAGAAAATATTTTTATAGATTTTTAAATTTTGACAAAAATTAGACGAAAATGATGGAAATTACTATTAAAATAAGGAAATTTTGAATAAAACTTTACCATATGTTTGTCCGTTGATTTTAGGTACCAAATTATAATGTTTTTTCATTTTAACTACCAAAATATTTATGTCATTTTACTTTAGGTACTAAATTTCAGTTTAGGTACTAATTTTAAAAAATATGTTTATATCGAGCTGTAACTGTCTAACAGTCATAACTTTTTTATTGATTTGTTGTTTTTTTAATATTTGTAAGCCTTTAAACTTTACTGTTTAGTCTTTGAGTTATATGACTTCATCCCCCAAGCCTAAATCAAAAATATTAAACTCTTAAAAATTTTAAATTTTTATAAATTTGAAACAGTCACAGTTTAATCACAACTGTGATTGTTCGAGAGTCACAACTATATAACAAACTGATTTGTGACATAATCCAAAATGTCTTACTCTAGGTTAGTACCTAAACTAAAAAAAATTAATGGCTTGCTGTTTTATTGAAAAACTATTGATATTTGGTATTTAATCCTAATTTTCTATATAAAGTATAAGGTTTAGTATATAGATTATAGAGTATAAAAAATATATTAATTTTATTTATTAATTATATTAATTTTATTTAACAGTATTTGCCTCCAACGTGCATTATATTCATCACATATCACATGAAACTTACTGTATAATTTCTTTAATATTTTTTATCAATGTAATAGATAATATATTAAATAAACATATAGAAAATTAGGATTAAATATCAAATATCAATAGTTTTTCAATAAAGCAGCAAGCCACTAATTTTTTTTAGTTTAAGTACTAACCTAGAGTAAGACATTTTGGATTAGGTCACAAATTAGTTTGTTATATAGTTGTGACTGTCGAACAATCACAATTGTGATTAAACTGTGACTGTTTCAAATTTATAAAAATTTAAAATTTTTAAGAGTTTAATATTTTTGATTTAGGCTTGGGGGATGAAGTCATATAACTCAAAAACTAAACAGTAAAGTTTAAGCCTTGTAAATATTGAAAAAACAACAAATCAATAAAAAAGTTATGACTGTTAGACAGTCACAGCTCGATATAATCATGTTTTTTAAAATTGGTACATAAATTGAAATTTAGTACCTAAAGTAAAATGATATAAATGTTTTAGTAGTTAAAATGAAAAAACATTATAATTTGGTACCTAAAATCAACGGACCTTACTTTATATGCCCTAATATTACATGAAACTCTATATACTCTATATTTTTAAGATATAATATAGATATTAAGATTTATGCCATTTAGAGTATTTTTAATTATTTTTTATATAAAAATATATTATAATTTAGAGTTTAAAGAAAACTAAACGAAATCCCAAAAGAATCAGACGAAATCTCAAACTCTGTTTTTTCTTTCCAATTGGCCATAGACTTCAAACCTTTTTTTTTTTTTTTTTTTTTTCGTTTCTTCATTTTTTTTTTTCTTTCCTTCCTGGCTTCCACTTCACTTTCTTCTTCTCTTTCATTCCTCTCTCTCCCAATCGTAGCCAGTCACATCCAACACATAGAAATTTCATGTTCTTACCAAGAAGTTCTTTCCTCTCATTTCTCTCTGCCAGTCTCTCTCTTCTCTCTCTGGCCTCCCAGTCCCAGTTCCAGTCGCTCTCTTCTCTCTTCTCTCTCCTCTCTCTCCCTCCCCCCAATCTCTTCCAATCTTTCTTAGTTCCTTCTTCTCTTCCCCGATCTCATCCTCCTTCTCCTCTCCCTCCCCGATCTTCCTCCCTCTCTTGGCTGTCCAGATCTAGAAGGAATGGTGGTCCGGTCACACGCCAGCAAGGAAAAGACTTCTGTGAGCGAAATTTCGCCAAATTTTGCGAAATTTTGATAATTTCGGCAAAATATTGTCGAAAAAGTGACGAACTCGTGTTAAAATTTTCATATCCTCCAAAAACAAAATTTTCGACATTTCACCAAAAATTTCAAAATTTAACTCCTTAGTTGAAAATGAAAAACAATATTAAATGTAAGAAAATTGATTTTGTTTATTTTTTTGTTGACAAAATTAAAATTATAGTAAATTATTCAAAACTCCCTAATTAAAGCTTAGTTATTTTAAAACCTCCACTCTTAATAAAACTTTAGTTATTTAAACTCTCCCAAAACCCCTAGTCAACTAACATCTAACTAAGTTTGACCCCTTTTATTTTAATTTCCGATTATAGCCCTATCACTTAATTAATCTGTTTCATTTCTCAGGCTCACTCTCACTCTCTCTCTCTCTCATTCTCTGCGTGTTCTCTCTCTCCGAGCGGCTGTCACCGGCGCATTCTCCATCGTCCGTCGACAGTTGATGGCGAGACCGGTCCCAACCTTCAAGCCTCGCCACTCTCTTCCTTCCGCTGCACTCTACTCGCTGTGAAATCCAACGAAGACGGTGGATCGGGCCCAGGCAGAACAAGCTCCCTCGCCGGCGTTCTGCCGACTCCGGCAGCTTTGAGGTGTCGGATCGCCAACACCTCCTTCGTCTTGTTGCCTTTAGTACGATTTCTGCTAGTATTAATATTAATTTTCTTATTCTTGATTTCAATCAACTTTAAGCTCTTGCTCCTGCCCAAACCGAGGACCCTAAGAACAAGGCTGAGTGCTTTGGCGTGTTCTGCCTCACCTATGATCTCAAAGTTGTATGTTTTCTTCATTTTATTATCTAGATTTATGCTGATTTTATGGATTTCTTATGGATTTATTATCTGGCGTGTTCTGCCTCACCTATCCCTGTCTTAGTAGGCTTAACTGTGGAGCTTCAGCAGCTTGTTATAGAATGTCAATTTAGAGAAAGTTAATATTCAATTTAGTAGGCTTAACCGTGGAGCTTCAGCAGCTTGTTATCTGGCGTGCATTAAAGTTGACTGTCAATTTAGTTTAAGTTAATATTCAGTTCTTGAATAGGTATGTTGCTTTAATTATAGTATTCTGTTTGATCTCTAATTAATTATATGCTTCAGAGAAAGTTTAAGTTTAAATTTAGTTTCAGTTTTGTTTTAGCTTTGATTCATTAATTATTTTTGTTGTTAGCCATTATTAATGTATCATGAAAATTCAGTTTCATGTTTTGTCCATATATATGTATGTATCATGAAAATGAAAATTCAGTTTCATTTTGTTCATATGTATGTTTTGTTAGAAGATTAACACCTGTTTTGTTGGAATAAGGGTTATATAATTATATATGAATGTATGTATGTATGTATGTATAATGAAAATCCATGCTTTTTATCTGCTTGTTGTGTACGATGCGTGATTTAACAATGAATATCTAAATGAGGGTGCTTCAATCTTCAATCTTCAATATCATGAAAATTCAGTTTCAATTCGTGATAATTCAGTTTTACTCCCTGAAAATTCAGTTTCACTTATAACTATGTTTTGTTTCATTTCTTTTCTATTGATCGAAATTGTTTTATTGTTCAGTTTCAGTTAGAATTTGAAGATTGGAGGATTTGAAGTTCTGAAGATTTTTGATTTAGTTTTAGTTGTAATTAAAAAAATGCACAGAGCTCTGTAACTGTGTAATTATTAATTTTAGTGTTTATGTGAAATTGTTTCGTTTTAGGTGTAATAGAATGTTTATGCGATGTGACGGTGTAATTAAATTATTATTTGCGGTGTTATTTTTTCAATTTAGTTATAATTTGAATATTTCATTTTGAGAGAATATTTTATTTTCAATTTCAGTAAATATTCGATTCAGTTTGAGTATTTGATTTTAGTTTTAACAAAATATTGAGTTTAAGCAAAAAATTTAGTTTAAAAAAAAAAATCAGTTTTAGAAAAACTCAGTTACAGTGACGTCAGCATGCGTCAGAATGGTGATTTAGAATTATAAGTTATAGGAGTTTTGAAAGAGTTTCTAAATGGGTGAGGGTTTAAGAAAATTTTTTGAGTGGTTAGGAGGTTTAAAATTACGGACCGTTAAAATTAAAACTCATATAAAAACGAGTAGAAAAGTAAGTAGAGAATTCAGAGTTTGTATAAAGAAGAATTATGGCAGCAATTAAGAGTGAAATAAAGAATTGGGATTCTTAGATTTCAGCCAAAGAGTAGAGTGACTATTAGAAATATTTGAGTGGACTTTACACCTATTTCTGGTCATTTAGTGAAAAAAAAAAAATGAAAAATCAAATGTGCATTTGGAACACCAAACGTTCCATCTTAACTAAAATTCATGTTTCTAAGGAATGAGAGCTAATATCAACATATCATGCATGTCTTGTCCATTTCTCAAGTCAGGACATTTGGAAATAAGCAGCTCTAGGAGTGGCTTGAGGCTGCCAATTCATTCTGGAAAAGCTTTCAATTTTCAATGTCGTCAGTCCGGCCATGGCAACTTGTAATGCTGAGATAGCATTGTGCATATGCAGACTGATGAATTTCTTGAGGCACAAATTTAAGGGTTGGAACTCCCAATGGACCAAAGTCATTTAGATTCTCTTTAAAAAGGGGAATCAAATATAATTGTCCATTTGTCCTACATCAGAAAAGTAATTGCTCATAATTGAATATATTAAGTATTAATAAATCTCCTTCCTTTCAAAATAGTATTAACTCTTATAAAATTGCAACGAGAACTTTAAAGAAAAGACCTTGTACCTATTGCCTTTTTGAGCAATAAAATTGCAAATAATATGAGTGCAAAAGTCCTATTAGTAGCGAGTGAAGTTGGTTTGTTGCGGAATAGTCCCTCTATGTCATTTGGAGTCAATAAGAGCTTTGGACAGCCCCAAATGACTAAGTTCTCAAGGGAGATGAGGTTCTTAACTACCCGATAAAAAGAAACCAAGCTACCTAAAATAATATGTACAACTATTTTTGGGCAAAATATGTAAACTACTTGGTGTAGTGAGATATTTTACACCTTGTGACAAATAAATTGAATGATTACACTTCAAAATCATCAATCATGATTCAAGAGAGTAAGCTCTCTTAAATCATTGCATTCCAATTTCCTAGCAAACATTTTTTCTCAACAACGGAAATTACTATTTGAATTCAAAGTTTCAAATGTGTTAAAAAATTGTAAGTTAATTTCAAAGGTAGTAACAAGTAAAAAAATAGTGTGTAACTTTCTTTTAGGGGGTGTCCCCAACACATTTAGCCTTACTTATAGGAGCGTACTCTAAGTCTTAACTTATTCTTTATCAAATGCATTAATATCCTAGAATTTATAATTCTAGTGATTAAGTGCATTTATTTCTGCTTTTGAAATTCCTCGACATAATATTGTATGATTAACAGCAACAATAATTATTTAGCCCATAAGGCCAAGTGGCCAACTTTGTCATTTACAAAGATTCTGATTTTGTCGTTTTGTGGAAATTATGTTGACCATTACCAGCAATAGGGGTGGGCATAATAACCGACGCACCGAAAAACCGACCAAACCCACCGTAAAAAAACCGAAAAAAAACCGAGTTGACCGAAAAGTCAACACCGTAAGAGAAAACAAATAAAACCGTATATGGACGGTTTCGGTTTTGGTTTTATGCTCATTTAACCCGAACCAAACCGAGTAATTTTTAAAAAATATAATTACATATTTTTATGCACATTTTATACATTTTTGTTCACATTTTATACATTTTTATTTTAGACCCTAAAATATATTTTATATAACCCTATGAGTTTAATATTATATATATAATAATGTTTTAGTATATAATTTTAGTTATATCTTATATAATAAAATTAGTGTATTATATTTCTATATACTCTATAGTCTATAGTCTATATAATAATGTTTTATGCATATAGAGTTATATATAAACTTAGTATATAACTATATAGTTAGTAACTTAGTATATAGTTGTATACATACTACAATAGTTATATATAACTATATAAGTAATCTATAATTATAGTAGTATACTAGTATATACTATAGTAGTATATAGTTATATATATACTATACTAATTACTCTATAGTAGTTATATACTTATATATAATCTTATATATAGTTATAACTTATAACCCAAATTTGCCCAAACCCCAAACGAAATCTCAATCTTCTTAAACCCCAAACGAAACCTCAAATAAAATAAATTAAAAAAACCAAACAAATAGACCAACAAATAGATTATATAATATATATAGTTACAAATTATAATCTTATATTAGATATAACTTATAACTTATAACCCCAATTTGCCAAAACTCCAAATGAAACCCCTACTACCCAAACCCCAAACGAAACCCCAATCTCCCCAAACCCCAAACGAAATGCCAAATAAAATAAATTAAAAAAACCAAACAAATAGACTAACAAATAGATTATATAATATATATAGTTACAGATTATAATCTTATATTAGATATAACCCCAATTTGCCAAAACTCCAAATGAAACCCCAATCTACCCAAACCCCAAACGAAACCCCAAAAACTAAAACAGAAAAAATAAAAAAAACCAAACAAATAGAGTAATACATAAATACTGTAATAGACCAAAAACAAAAAGAACAAATTAAAAATCACAAAATCACTTAGAAATCACTCATCACTCATCAGACAGTGGCATACCTAAATTAAACTAATTAAATAATTAATAGTGTAAAGTCTGTAATATTAGAATAGAGTCAATAGAGTCAATACTCAATAAGTCAATAGACCAAAAACAAAAATAAAAAATGACAAAATCAGTAAATCACATTTTCATTCAGACATTCACTCTCCAACCAAAAAAGAAGAAGACATTCACTCATCAAGTGATTCAAGTCATCAGACAAACCTAAAGAAATTAAGAAAGCAGGTTCTTAACTTTGTTTGGTTGGCTTGTAATGCCTAAAGAAATTAAGAAAGCATGTTCTTAACTTTATTTGGTTGTAGACTTGTAGTTATTTTTGTTGTTGTAGTAAACTAGTAACTTTCAAGTGTTAAGCAGGTTGTATTTGTTTTAACTTTTAAGTAGGTTCTTAACTTTGTTTTAAGTAGGTTGTATTTATTTTAAAACCGTGCATGCACCGAACCAAACCGTCTTTGCAATGGTTTGGTTTGGTTTGGTTTGGTTTTTCTCTAATTTGTTCGGTTTACAACACCGAACCACACCGAGAAAATATTTATGGCGCGGTGCATGGTTCTCGGGGTGAAGTGAGCCGAACCACACCGTGCCCACCCCTAACCAGCAAAAGGGGCCACGTGACTATTATTTTTTTCCTAAGATAGGGACCACCTGATGACTTGAGAAATTAAAGGAGGGGAGACGACCTTACATGTATGTATCTTTTCTTATACAGGGAATCTTATCCCTTGGTGGTTTTGTTCTTATACAGGGAACAGCAAATTAACCTCTTTGAGAGGTCGAGAGTCGAGAGTGAATTTGAGTTTTGCTAGCTCAGCCAAAAAACACATTTCTCAAACTTGTCTAAGACAAGATCTTGGTCAAAGAAGCAGATGGATCACTGGCCGGGTTTAATTTGCATTGAGGTCCAAGCAAGTTGGTGCAATATATCTGTCGTCGTTTTTCATCTTCAGAAAATGAAAAGCAGAACGTATTTGCATGAATATCTCTCAACTTCACCCTCAAGCGAAGGTTGAGGGCAGATGAAGGTGGAGATCATCAAGTTTTCAGACTGGTACTGCAAGAAAGGAAGAAGAGTATGAATCAAAGGCCTCCTGCAAAGTAAGTCATCCTCCTTTTCTTTAGGACTAATATATATTCTTGTATCACTTAAAATATTTCAAGAACAGTAATGTTAGAGAAACTATACTTTAGTACTCTATTATATAATACTTTTTTTAATAGAGATAAGACTCACCAATATGTCACATATCTTTTAAACATGTAATACACAATATAATACTAAAATATCATCTCTAGCATTATTGTTTAGAGAGTAGTATATATGAGTTTTGAATTATCTCACGGTCGGACACTCATAAATTTGATATGTTGGCAATGACTAAGCACAAAGAGTGGGGTAAACTAATAATCCGAGCCCACCTTAGCTCACATCTTCAGCTCCCTTCTAAAAGGCCCAGTCCAGCCCAATTCTATATAGAACCATGGTTCCATCCCTGTAGGGAGGCAGTCAAATTTATAAAGTCTTATAAAGGCCCAACCTTTGCACCCAAAACCAAAGGACTGCGTACGTAACCCAACGAAAGGCCCTTATGTACTTAAATTTTGCTATTCTTTAAAGTTTTATATATAGAAACTACTACTTTTTCAATTTTCAGAAAAAAATTGTTACTGTTCGCAAGGGACGATAAAAATACGTACTTTTTGTGTTTGGTCCCTTCTGGTAGCTAAAGATCCATTTTCTATTTTTCTAGTAGTGTAGGCATTTCTTAATTTGGGTTGGAAAGATCTTTGTCATATCTTTTAGTGCATGGTATGACAAAGAAATTAAGAAGAAATTATTATGTGTGATTGTAGCATCACATGATATGATGATGTAGTGTTATCAATCCACTCAAATTATAACACGTATATAATAATTAATTTTTAAAACCTTAAAATCTAGGAAAAATTCTTAAAATCGTTCACGTGTTATAATTTTAATAAATTAATAACACTACATTATTATGTCCTGTGGTGTTACAATTAGGTAAAATAATTTTTCAAAATGAAGAAGCATATCAAAGATAGTAAGCTCCCATTTGGTATTTTCTCGGAAACCAGAACAAAGCGCGCGCACCCTAAAAGATTCTAATTAATATATATCCTGACTTTTCTCATGGACTAAAAGAAAGTAAAATATATAATCACCAATAATATATATATAAATTTGACCAGCCCATATAACTTATATAGCTAAGTAACTAACGGACAACAAAAAAGTCTGATAATTTTATCATGACGTACGAACTGAAACAATGTTATAATGCATGGGTTCGGTGACTTCGGTCGATATTGACAATAGACACGCGGCAGTTGGTCGACCGTCAGATCTCCATCGTTAATAGATTGGAAACTGACACGTACTGCGGCTTCTCATACAGCGCCATCAACTTAACGCGTTATGATATTGTGATAATCTATATATGTCGCAGAGGGGCACGTAAACTTGGAGGGGAAAAAAGTTTGTAATTTTGAGATTAGAAAGGAGAAGAAAGAAGAAAGAAAGAGTGAGAGGGTGTTTGTTGGGGTACAGAAGATAGACAGAGACTGAAAACCCTAAAGCTGCCAATTAAAGTAGCAGTTTAGAGATCGATCGAGACCGATCCATGAGTCACTCCAACGCGGGCTTGCCCTACCACCAAAACAACGATTTGGAGGCCGGAACTATGCACCTTTCTGTTCCTCGGATCAGCCGTTGGAAGGTATATATATATGTTTACTGCCTGTAATTAATAATATTAATCTGCTTTGATTATCTCTAATTTTCATTTTTCTTAATTTATTCCATAACGTAACGTTGCAGCAAGCTGCACTTGTGCTAAATGCTTCTCGTCGATTCCGGTACATCTTAAGCTTGAAAAGGGGAGGAGAAAGGAAGCAGAGGTCAAGGAAAATTAGAGCACATTCACAAGTCATACGAGTATGTAATTTAATTATTCTCAACTTAATTGATTAATATATTTTGTGTCTTACGTACATGCACCTTGTTCATGTTGTTTTTGTCTCCTAATGTTTGATTTTGTCTTCTTATTTTTTCCCCTCCGTATTAGGCTGCATATAATTTCAAAAAGGCTGGAGAACAAGTGACAGGTACTTCCTTTCTTGTATTTGTTTTAATCAATATTTGTGAATCTTATATTAATAAAAATTCTCTGCGTAGGATTACCTTTTAACTAAAGAATGAGTGTGAGATTTTTTATGATTTTTTTGCCATTTTATCCTATTTTTGACATGGTTCAACACTTTAAGGTATAAAATTTTATATTTTAGACTATATAATCTTCATTTGAGGTTATATTTTAAATTTTAACTTTCGAGTTTTGGTCTAAACTCGAGACTTAGAACCTAAAATCTAATCGAGGAAAGAAATTAAGTTGAAAACCATGCGAGTTAAAACCAAAAAATGGATTCAATTGATGATTTATATCCTAAATTAAGTACCAAGAATAAGATCAAAAGCAAAAAAAAAGCCATAAAATATATGCACAAGTTATTTAATTAAAGAACATACGTACGTACATCGAGAAAGATTACTTATATTTGATATCAAATGTACCTTTATTATCTGAAGGAGTGTTAATAATAGATTTAAAAAGTAGGGATGCATGGTATGCATGATAATTGGTATGACTGCTCAATGCTTCTGGTTGTTAGGGACTGTGCCACCCGCTGCGGCAGATTTTACAATTAAAAAAGAGGAACTTGCTTCCTTGACAAGGAACCGTGATGTTGTTGCTCTGGCCGATCGATACAAGGGGGCAAGTCCACCGCACATGCATCACTTTATTTTAATTTATTTTTCTTCTCTCTGTACATATACAAAGATGTATAACAATTAATTGTTACTTAAACTATCTTTTGTTTTACTCCTCTTTATCAGACCAATGGCTTGGCAAGGATATTAAAAACAAATTTAGACAAGGGAATTGATGGGGATGATGCTGATTTGTCAAAACGGAAAAATGCATTTGGATCAAACACATATACTTTGGGAAAAAGGAGGTTTTGGGTAATTACTAATCTTTTACAGTTGTGAAGTACTTTAATTTGGACTTCCTCTATTGGAAACAAGAAAAAAATAGAATGCATAATGTGCTGTTAATAATATATTTTCTTTTTCTTGTGTTGTCTGATAGACATTTCTTTGGGAAGCTTGGCAAGATAGTACCCTGATCATTTTGATGATAGTTGCAGTGGCTTCTTTAGTGCTGGGTATTAAGGCTGAGGTGAGCCCAGTGCCTATTTAATAGCTTCACCGTTAAGTTAGTGTTCTCAATATTAGAGTAGATGTATACTAAGTTTAAGTTGCTAAGAAATAAACTAACAAATGTATATATATCAAGCCAATAGTTAGCCTAGCCTTGACGGTCAATTATTTGTTTTCGATCATAAGGTTTTGTGTGGTTCATGTTTTCTTTGTTGCTTATAGGGTATAAAGGAGGGATGTCGTGAGGGGGTCAGCGTTGCTATTGCAGTTGTCATCAACCTCATGATCATTGGTGTCACAGGTATTTAATAAACATGCATGTTGTGGTGTACTGGTGTGTTTATTGTTGAATCCCATATCAGGGAAATAAATCTTTTGCATAACTAAATAAATTGTTTAGGACCTCTCCATCTTTTTCTAATTGGTATTGAGATACTATAACTTCTTCATGGAATGCAAATATATGCTTGGCACGCATTTTGTTTTATTTATTATTAGTTAATATAGGAATTATGAATATTGTTTTTCCCGTACGTGGTGCTTGTAAGAATATATTATTTTTGTTGCATGTACCAGTGAAGTATTTCTTTTATGTGAAATGTAGTTGTCGAATCAAACATGATTCTGCATTTGAACTTTGTCTCACATGATCACATCTTGCATTAATTCCGTATTTTTTTATTCTGTATTAGAGAAAAGTTCTATACAATTAAATGACCTTTCTTTACATGTTGAGCATGTGTTATGGTTAACGTACGTACTTTTTCTTTCTCCACCCTCCCTCTTCCGACTACTAGTTTTCATTGAGTTGCTAATTATAACGTATATTTGACATATGTTGCAGCTATGAACTTAATTAAGTATCTTATATTAGTTATTACCATGGGTTGGGAGGTTAACCATATGCCATCAATATGGGCATATATGAAGTCTCACAATTCATTGATGTGGGTGTGCACGTACCCGTGGGTTATATTAATTACTTGAGTTCTACTTGAATGAATGTATGTATTGATCGATTATTCTGCTTGCATTTTCTTAATTTGTTGGGTCTGCAGCCATTTCTGATCACAGACAACATCTTCAGTTCCGGAGTACAACTGAGAAAAAGATAAATTTACGTTTGAAGGTGTGTTTTAATGGTCCCATTCTACTCCATGCATGTTTATTAGGCTAGCTAGCTTTTTATTTACAGGGAGGGGGATGTTAATTAGGTCACCTATCAGCTTACATTTTGGGTTTGGATATTTCAATGTAAGAGTAGTTATCCTAGCTAATTAATAGAGAGTAGAGACAGATATGTAAGAAGGAAACTTAATGTATGGACATCAAATTTATTTATCCATTTGCTTACCAAATGATGTGTCTTGACACATGTTCTTTAAGAATTACAAAATTCATGTCCAGAGTAGCTCCAAACTTGAATAAATATGCCACATCAATCATTTGGTAAACAAATTTGATGTTCATAGCATTCCCATATAAAAATTCTTAGACATCTCAAAGAAAGTCAATTGTCCCTGGATATGATTATTAAAAAAAAAAAAAGAAGTTAAAGTTCCATGCGAGTTGGAGTGTTGAGCCTTTAGTTTTACATTAATGAATAATTAGTAACTAGTATAGCAATATGTAACTAGTCTCATTCTTTTAAGAGATAATTAAGCTTAGATCTTTTAGAAAAACAGTTTTATGATAGAGACTGGTGGTGTTTTAAAATTTATAAGAAAATCCTTTTACTTCATAATAATTTATAAAAATCTTTTTAATTCATAATAAAGTCCTTTTAATTTATAATAAAGTCTTTTTAATTCATAATAAAGTTCTTTCTTAATTTGAAAGGTATTTCTCTCTATTTGAAGGGTATTTCCTTCCTAGGGTATAAAGTGGGTTTTGTAGAGGTTGCGTGTTAGGTTTTAACTCCGTGATTTTGGGCGGACATAAAGCCGTAAAAAAAATAAAAATAAAGGACTTAATTAAAAATCCTAAATCACTACCGGTCTTACTCTAAGAAAGGCTCATAAAATTGACTGCACTAACTCTAAGTCTCCCGATTAATTTACAAATTTTAAGTAATTGTAAGCACAGTATTGCACTTAATGGTTTGATTAAATACAACAAGTTAATGATTTATTCATTTAAAAATTACACATTTAATCCAACAGTAATTAATTACCCACTATCCTTCTCCATATATAGTTGCTCAAAATTTTTCTCTGAAGAGAATGACTGCAGCTTGAGTGGCATGACCGTAATTTATGTAGTATTTTACGCCTAAATGATATGCAGGTGGTTAGTTTGGGGCGAGTTTTAGCATGGGTGGGGGCGGGGAAAAAAAATAAAAAGAGTAATTTGGGGGTTTAAAATTACCAGCTGATATTTATTTACCTCCCTAATTGCTTAATTAAACTTTTGAATTCAATATTATGCAGGTTATTAGAGGTGGTAAACATGTTAATATTTCAACTTATGATATTGTTGTTGGTGATGTCGTACCCCTTTACACCGGTGATCAGGTATGTAGATTTACCAATAATGCTACAAACTGATGTTGTACTGTTTCATTTGTTCATGTTTTTTCACTTTGATCTTCACTTCTTTATTTTTGTTTTGAGAGGACTTTTATTTAGGTCATTTAATTTTACAATTTATTAGCTAAAGTTTTATGATTTTTAAAATTATAATTAAAGTCTAATAATATTGTAACTATTTCATATTACATAATATTGGTCCATTAGTTTCTATTTTTTTCACACATATCAGGTGTCGAGCGCTCGGCAACCATTTTCGAGTGTTTGGCAGTGAAATTTTACTTATTCCTTGAGCCCTAGTTTATCGGCTTTATATTAGATTTTAACTATGAGATTTTGGGGTTAAAACCTAATATGCAGTTTCCATAAACCTCATTCTATACCCTAAAAATATATGAGGTGAACTCGTATCCTATACCCTAAAAAAAATAATAATAATGATATATTTATTTGACAAAGCAATGGTTAAAGAGCTTTTGAATAAAAAAATCATAAATTTTTTTTCAAATAAAAATATTAGAAGAACTAAATTCTAATTTTTCTTAATATTATTTAGAGTGAGGCTATGCAGACCACCTTCAGTTGCTGAGTTGACCACCCTAATATATTTTGTTCAAATTTTTTTCTATTTTACCCTTTATTGCAAAAACCGAATAAAATCTCCCAGATTCATTCGGTAGTCATCTATCGAAACATCCACCAATGTTCGGCAAATAAGTGTCGAATAAACACAAACATTTTGGCAAATAACTGTCGAATGCCTTTTTCATTTCCATTTGGTGGTTATCCACTGAATAATTTATCAATGTTCAGCAGATAACTGTCGAATAACCATAAATATTTCTGTAGATAATTGTCGAATGAACCGACGAACAAAATTAAAATTTTTTGTTTTAAGGGTAAAGTTGAAATTTTAAAATAGAATGGTCAACTCAGCAGTTTAGGGTGGTTGGAATAGCACTGACCTATTATTTATCGATAATACATCTCTAATGCAAGCCCGACCTTGAGAGTGTGGTGAGGTGCACCTGCACAGAGACCATCAAAAGAAAGGCCCTCCTATAAAAGTTTCAAGCCCAATAGTCAAATGCGTAAATGGCCTTTTTATATGTGTGGCTGATGCATTTTGGATCCACTCAATAAAAGTGGGCCTTTTATCTTTAACACCAAATCAACTATTATTCGATTAATTAATTATTAAGTTTTTTTTTTTATTTTTATTTCAGAGGAAATTAAATCTTGAATTTAGTCTAATCATAATTTTTACTTTATTCACTCTTACTACTTAACCTCAAGAGCTTATTATTAAGTTTTTAGTATATGACCAAATTAGTAGATATGCTAATAAATAACGACATGTGTTGAAAACACTACTAAATTGGCTCACTTTTAAATTTCAGCATTAAATTGTTCAAACACTGATGCAAAATTCTGAACGCTTTCCTATAACATGAAACTTTGACAATCCACATTTAATCATTTATATCACATAACATATGACTTGTGGAATGTTAATAAATAATTACAAAAAATAATACACACAAGTTTAAAGAAAAAAAATTAAAAAAAGGAAACAACAGTTGATAACCACATATAGTGACAATTAACACTAAAACGCTCACAACAGTGCTTATTCTAGCGCTCATTGAAAAGAAGTGGACTAATGAAACATTATCTATAATATTGTATTTTAATGAAATTAATATACTGCAAGTCTGCAACAGTCTTTTTTTTTTTTTTTTTCTTCTACTCTCTCTCTCTTAAGCTCTCTGTCTCTGCTACCATGGCGGTACCAGAGCTAACAACACCCTCATACACCAAGACCGGCCTTGTTCACTCATCCCGGCTCTCATACTTATCGACCCATTTTATTCTTATCGGTTCCCTCGGACTCAAAATGCCAGAATCACTTGCTCTGTTGCACCAAAGTAAGCTTTACACCATTATATATATATATATATATATATATCCCCACCATTATACTAATTTTCTTATTCTTGAATTCAATATTCATTAATGTCTTTTTATATTCATTTGATGTAATAGTGTCAGATTCTATTTCCCTCTATAGTTGTAGAATTATCTGTTGGGGCTATCCTCATGTGGTTCTTTTTGTTCAATTAACTTTTATTTACCAAGAAAAATTGTAGGAAAATACTGAATGCTAACATTGTGGAGAAAAATTTCTTTTCCAATTTGTTTGTTTTTTCTGGTTGTTTGGATGTGGATTTCTTTTCCAAATAATTTTTACCTATTTTCTTATACGAAAAGGCCCAATTTTTATTTTTCCACAGGGCCTCCTTAGTCCCCGGATTGGCCCTGCTCCAGTATTGTTACTTGTTGAATATTTCACAATTCCATTTCAAATGCAAAATATATTGTTACTCAATCAATCTGATTGTACCTTAGGTCCCTGCTGATGGCATTTTAATCACTGGTCACTCACTTGCGATAGATAAGTCAAGCATCACTGGAGATAGCAAGATTGTGAGCCCTAATGCCTCATTATTGTTCTATAGCCTTGTTTGAACGCATCTCTTTTTTTTTTTTTTTAACAGTAGAATTTTGTTTTTGCAGTTTCCCAAGGACTCTGAGAAACCATTTCTACTGTCTGGCTCCAAAGTAGCAGGAGGGAGTGGTACCATGCTGGTAAAGATTTCAAATACCTATGTTTCCCTTTTTCGCATGTGGACGAAAAAAACTTTTTTATTATATGAGTGTACACATTTTATGTCTATCTTTCATCACCGTGTGATGAGCGAGAGACAGAGAAAATGAATATGTTCACTCATTACATGAAAGTTTTACTCCATTTCGATGCATTATTTTTTCATCTTTTGTACAGTGCACTTTCTTGTCTTGAAAGCTAGAGATCGAGTCATAAAGAGAAATTAGGTTTGTCTAACCAGTTGTTTACTATATCATATATGCCTTGAGCACTATATATGTCAGATCGATCATATATATGAAGAAGTACTATAGCAAGTTTCTACTAGCTACAGGCTAGGAATTTATTGCGGTAAGATGTATCGGTGTGGGGAATAAATTGGTGTTTATGGATATGCTTCTTAAGAGTCCAAGAATCTTATAGTTAATTGTGTTGAATTGAATGAGAGATGTTATTAATGAATATAGTTCATGCAAAATAGTTAGTAGGGCATAAGTGGGAGCTCATCTAAAAGAGTGTACTTTAATACAAAAGTTCTTTGAGTTGAGTTTTCATATAGCATCAATGCATTATTTTTGTTAATTGTTATTTACTGCGCCAACACACTATATGGATATCTTTGCATGTTTTCTTTCTCATCTTTATCGATTTGTTTTTTTTTTTTTTTGGAGGAGGGGAGATGCAAACTTAAGATCTCTTAACATTGTGGAGAGAAATAACATTAACCTAATAGCGAATTAGTCAATAGCTTATTTGAAATTCCTTGCATGCTTGTTGCTTCTTTGTTTATGGCAGGCTTGCCTTTTTCCCTGTACATGTATAATTTTGAGATAGAACTTTCAATATTTCATTTATCATTTGTTTATTTTTTTTATATGAGTTGTTTCTTAATTCAGGTAACAAGTGTTGGGAAAAATACTGAGTTGGGATTGCTCTTGGGTAGAATCTCAAAAGACAACGGTAAAAAACAACCCTTGCAGGTCAGCTTTCATCAACTATTATCTTCAAAGAAATTACCTTTTGGAGTAGCAGGACACTCTAGTTTATCAGCCTTTCAATAAAGCTAAAAAAGTTCGGAAAATTTCATAAAATGACATTTTAATGAAAGAAAAACTACTTTTATCACAATAAATCATTACTTATATTGTCCATTTTAGGTGTGAAAGAACAAAATACCTAAGATATCTAGATTATATTTGAATAGATTGATATTATAATCGAATAGGTCAAAATTATAGTTGAATAGGTCAAATAGGTTGAAATTATGGTCGAATAGGTTGATTTCCTAGGAAATGTTGAAGTTGAATAGGTCAAGATTATAGTCGTACGATGTGTATTGTCATTGAAAAAACGCCCAAAGACTCATAAAATTAATGATTTTTGTGTTGGAAGATAAAATAATTTAGCCTCCATTTAAAGAGGCCATTTTATGAAAATTCCCAAATTTTTTTTGTTACAAGCTTTCTTTCTAATTTTTTCCTTCCTCATTAATCCAATTACACTGGATTTCCACCCCCACCCTCATCTCACTTCCAAGGAAAAAGAATAGAGGAGGAAGAAGGGGGTAGACACTCTGTCTCAACTTTGGGACCCACCCTAGAATGTGGCTCTATGATCCAAACCGCCATTTAAGGATCATTCATGAAAAAAAAATTAACCAAATTAAAAATCGTTATTGAAAACATTATGTTTGTTTAACGATAATTAGATGACCAAATGATTTTAGATTGTTGAATTTTTACAGAGATGCTCGTAGATAGTAAAATTTAAAAATAGACGGTTCGGATTATTAGATCATATTGTGAGGCCGCGCCGCAATGTTGTACTTTTCTTAAAATGAGGGTCATTTGAGAAAATGATAATAGTTTAGCATTTTACTATGTCTTGGTTTGGAAACCTCAGTCATGAGTCATGTCTCAACCATCAAATGATCGCCCAGCAAACCCAGAATCACAGACCCATTTTCTTACATTTTGCTCTCACGCTTTAGCTTGGAGCCAACCCATGAGACTCAACCGGTCACCCAGTACACATGCTTTAGCTTTTGTTCATGAAAGGCTTAGCAGATGAGAGAGAAAAATTAGGTGCGTTGTGGGTTTCCTTTTTCATCCCCTGGTTTTTTGTTGGAGGTGAAATCACTGTGCGGTACAGTGGTTCCACCATTTTCTTCTTCTTTTTCCTTTTGACTATGGAGGTGGTTCTTTCCTATGTTTTATTTTGCCTTTATTAACTCCCCAAATGGTTCTGGTTATCCTTCTGCCAGTATTTGTAGTTCATTGTTTATTTGCATTATCTTTCTTCATGCATTGAGTTAGCGTGTATTAGTTAGCGTGTATTAGCTGTAATTAGTTGTCAATTAGCAATAAGTTAGCAGTTTTAATTGTATAGTTGACTTACCATCTTTGGTATTTGTATCCTGTATAAATATACACAGTATAATGAAGATTATTCATTCAGCCTAATTATAATTCTCAATTTGGTATCAGAGCTGATGGCTAAAGATTTTTCTTCCGCTGCCTAATCTCTATTCTTGCTGAAAGCAAACCCTAAATTCTACAAAATACTTAGAAAATACAAATACTAGTATTTTCTGTACCTACATTCATCTGCCCAGAAGACGACGACAACCAGCAGACGCCGACGCCACCCAGAAGTTGGCGACGCTGCTGCCCAGAAGACGACGACCAGCTGACGCCGACGCCACCCAGAAGTTGGCGACGCTGCTGCCCAGAAGACGACGCCGCCCAGACGACGACGACGCTGCCCAGATAACGACGCCGCCGCCATCCAGGAACGCCGTCGATCCCTTCTGCTTGCAGCGCCGTCGTTCCTTCCTGCTTGCAGCGCCGTCGATCCTTCCTGCCTGCAGCGCCGCCGATCCTTCCACGATTCTTTCTGACGCCGATCCTTTGTTCCAACAAGTGGTTTTTGTTCTCTGCTTATAACAGAACCCAGATTGCACAGGGTCCAGAAGTTGTTTCTGCGTGGCTGGTTTTGTGATTTCTGTTTTTTAAATCAGTGACTTTTATAACTTCTGTTTTTCACCCTTCTGGTTAACAGAATTAAGCATATCTGATATGTCTGACGGAAAAATGACTCCTGACAGCAAGATGCCAACTGCTGTGACCATTCAGGATAATTCCTCTCAAATCCATATGAAATTGGATGGTACAAATTATCGTGTTTGGTCAAAAATTCTAGAGATGCATATTGCAGGTAGAAAAAAGAAAGGCTATATTACTGGAAGGAAAGTTGCGCCTGCTGTTGATGATTCGGCCTATGATGAATGGGAAGCTGAGGATGCTATGGTAAAATCATGGCTTATTAATTCCATGACACCTAACCTTATGTCTCATTTTGTTCAGTGTGGAACATCAAAGGAGGTTTGGGATGCTGTTAAGAGGAGCTATTTGGATGTCTCTGATTCTTCTCAAGTTTATGAACTGATGAAGAAAACTTTTCAGCTACGTCAAGATGGTCGGACTCTCACAGAATACTACAATGAGATGAACTCCATTTTTATGGAGTTAGATTATCGGAGGCCTAATGACATGGAGTGTACGGCTGATATTGAAAAGCAAAGGAAGCGCATCGCCGAAGATAGAGTTTATATGTTCCTTGCAGGTCTTGATCACAGTTTGGATCAAGTTAGCAGTCGGGTTTTGGCGACTTCTCCTTTGCCCAGCCTGGAAGAGACATACTCACTGGTTCGTCGTGAAGCACAACGACGGGTTACAATGGGAACTGAAGTTTCTTCTGAGGCATCAGCCCTGGTAGTCCAGAAGGGTAGCCTTCGGTCAGCCTCACCTCCTGCTCCTACTTATGGTCCATCTGACCCTCTTACTCGTCGCTGCACTCACTGCAATGGTACCAGACATACCGTCGACGTTTGCTGGAAGAAGCATGGCTACCCGGAGTGGTATAAGCTGAAGCAAGCTGAGAGGAAGAACAAGAAATCTTCTCAGGCTGCCCTTGCTGACACATCTCTTTCTTCTGCTTCTCATGTCTCACGAGTGTCTTCTCAAGGAGGTAATTTTGGTTTAGCCTTTATTTCTTCTGCTAATAACACTTGGGTTATTGATTCAGGGGCTACTGATCATATGACTAGTAATTCTTCCTTGTTTGATTCTCTAATATCTCCACCTGTTAAGTCTGTTCAGGTTGCTGATGGGACTCCCATGCCAGTTACAGGGGCCGGGAATGTCTCACTTTCTCCCACGTTCTCCATGTCTTCTGTCTTACTTGCACCTACTCTCTCTAATAACCTTCTTTCTATTAGCCAGCTTATCAAGCGTCTCAACTGTTCTGTAACCTTTCATTCTACTCATTGTGTGTTTCAGGACAATCTCACGAAGACGACGATTGGCATTGGTAAGGAGAGAGGAGGTCTGTACTACTTGGAGGGGGCCACGGCATTGCAATCCGAATCTAGTCGCGGCTTTCACGTAGAGAGAGAGAGGTCTGATAGGGAAAAAATTCTTTTATGGCATTGTCGTTTAGGTCATTCTTCATTTGCCTACTTAGAACGTTTATTTCCTAAGTTGTTTTGCAATGTTTCTATTTCTAGCTTAAGATGTGAACAATGCATTTATGCTAAAAATCATCGTGTTCCTTTCAAACTCAGTTCCAATAAAAGTTCGAAACCTTTTTCTTGTGTTTATACTGATGTTTGGGGTCCTTTTTCTACCCTGTCTGCTTCGGGTCATAAATACTTTGTTTCATTTATTGATGACTGCACTAGGGTAAGCTGGGTGTATTTGCTAAAGTCTAAGAGTGACGTTATCCATGTTATTCCTCAATTTTAAAAAATGATTGTCACACAGTTTCATACTCAGGTTCAGGTTTTTCATTCTGATAATGGTCGTGAATTTGTGAATCAGTCTCTTGCTGATTTCTTCAAACTCCATGGCATCCTTCACCAGACAACGTGTGCCTACACACCACAACAGAACGGTATAGCAGAACGTAAGAACCGGCATCTCCTAGAGGTAGCTAGGGCCTTATGTTTTACTATGCATGTTCCTAAACGTTTCTGGGCAGATGCTGTCATGACTGCTGTTTTTCTTATCAATCGAATGCCTGCCCGTATCATTGACTACCAAACTCCTTTGAGGATGTTATCACGGTTCCACTCTATTCCTTCTACCCTTAATCTTTGTCCTAAGATTTTTGGTTGTGTGTGTTATGTTCATGTTCATTCTCTTCATAGGGATAAGCTTGATCCACGTGCTATTCGGTGTGTCTTTCTTGGATACTCTAATTCCCAAAAGGGATATAAGTGTTTTCATCCCCCTACGGGCAAATACTATGTATCTATGGACGTTCAATTCTGTGAACGAGTGTCTTATTTTTCTGGGGATGTGTCTTTGATTCCTCTTCCGGGGGAGATTAATAGTAAGGAAGAGGAACAATTATGGTTGGCAGAAAAAAGATTGTGGATTTCAGGTAAGGGGGAAGATTCAGCTACTTTGGGTGAGGGGGAGATTTCTAATACCCCAAATCTTATGGAGACTGAATCCGAACCTGAAGAAGGTAGGGGTGAAAGGCCAGCACAGTTGTTCCAAAAACACTATACAAGAAGGAACAAAGATGCTACTGCCGTGCCTCCTTCTGATTCCAGTACTTCTCTTGATGATACTACCATGCCATCGAATGACTCTTCCAAGATTAATTCTGAGGTACATGTCTCTTCTCCTATAACCTTTGATAATGATTTGGACTCTAATCCTATAGTTTCAGATTCTTCTTATTTGGATCCTACCACTGTAGCTTCAGATTCTGCTGACTTGAATTTACAAGTCGGTGGTCAGGGTAGGAAATATCCTCTTCGTGATCGTAAAGAACCTGATAGGTTTGGTTTTTCCAAGTCATCTTCTAATGTCATGTATCCAATGTCTGATTTCATCTCATATCATCGGTTGTCTAAATCTCATCTAGCTTTTGCCCTTCAATTGTCTTCTGTGTCTGTTCCTAGTCATTTTCAGGAAGCCCTTGGAGACCCCAAGTGGAAGAATGCTATGGTAGAGGAGATGGAGGCTCTCCAGAAGAACTCTACTTGGGAGATGGTCGAGTTACCTCGAGAAAAGAAGACAGTAGGGTGTAAGTGGGTATTTACGGTGAAGTATAAGTCAGATGGGACAGTGGACAGGTACAAGGCTAGACTAGTAGCCAAGGGTTACACCCAGACTTATGGGATTGACTATCAAGAGACCTTTGCCCCTGTAGCCAAGATGAACACTGTTAGGGTCATACTCTCTCTTGCAGTTAATCTGGACTGGCCGCTACGACAGTTTGATGTGAAGAATGCATTTCTTCATGGTGATCTGGTAGAGGAGGTGTATATGGATCCTCCTCCAGGATTTACACCAAAAGGAGGTAAAGTATGCAAGCTGAAGAAGGCGTTGTATGGATTGAAGCAGTCGCCGAGGGCTTGGTTTGGCAGGTTTAGCTACTCAATGAGAAAGTATGGCTTTAGGCAAGCTTTGGCAGATCACACTCTGTTCTATAAAAGGGATGGTGATAACATTACCTTGCTTATTGTTTATGTTGATGATATGATTGTTACAGGCAGTGACATACGTGAGATAGAGAAGCTTCGGAGCTATCTGGCCAGGGAGTTTGAAATGAAAGACTTGGGAGTTCAAAAATACTTCTTGGGCATTGAAGTATCTCGATCCAAGCAAGGAATTTTTCTCTCTCAACGGAAGTATGTGTTAGATCTCTTGGCCGAAACTGGTAACTCTGCCTGCGAACCTGTGGATACTCCTATTGAGGTGAACCATGGTCTAGCTGTTTACGCTCATCAGGTTCCAACGAACAAGGAGAGGTATCAGAGGTTAGTAGGGAAGTTGATCTATCTAGCTCATACTAGACCTGACATATCATATGCAGTTAGTGTTGTGAGTCAATTTATGCATAATCCGAGTGATAGACATATGAATGCAGTGAATCGTGTTTTGGCTTATCTGAAATCCTCTCCAGGTAAAGGTGTTATGTTCTCCAGGCATGGTCACCTAGATATTGTGGGATATACTGATTTTGACTTTGCTGGATCCAAATTGGATAGAAAGTCTACTTCTGGGTATGTGTCATTTGTTGGGGGCAACTTGGTAACTTGGAGGAGTAAGAAACAGAAAGTGGTATCTTTATCTAGTGCAGAAGCGGAATACCGTGCCCTTCATCATGCGACTACTGAGCTTGCTTGGCTCAAAATTCTCTTGGATGAACTCGGGTATGGTCCCCAAAAACCGATGGTGCTCTTTTGTGATAACACAGCGGCTATTGAAATTGCTAATAATCCGGTGCAGCATGATCGAACCAAGCACATTGAGCTTGACAGAAACTACATCAAGGATAATTTAGATTCTGGTGTGATTGAGGTTCCTTATATTAGGAGTGCGGATCAGCTGGCTGATATGATGACTCATGCCGTGACTAGTGGTTCTTTCCATACATCGCTATCCAAGTTGGGCATGTGCGATATTTATGCACCAACTTGAGGGGGAGAGTTAGCGTGTATTAGTTAGCGTGTATTAGCTGTAATTAGTTGTCAATTAGCAATAAGTTAGCAGTTTTAATTGTATAGTTGACTTACCATCTTTGGTATTTGTATCCTGTATAAATATACACAGTATAATGAAGATTATTCATTCAGCCTAATTATAATTCTCAATTCATTGCACCCTATATTCAACCATAAGTGACTCTTAATAGGTGCACTTAAACGGGGTTGCTACTTTCATTATTGTTCTCGGAACCAATGCAGCTCTTCTCGTCGCGGATGCCCTTTTGGTCAGGTACTTAAACTCCAATCTTGGCTAATGACTCAGTCCTTCTCTATAACAATGTGACATGATTTATGATCCATAAATACATTTTATGCAGATACTTCACTGACCATAATTCTGATGGAAGTCCTAAACCTGGAGATGCCAATGTAGAAGTCATTAAAATTTTTATTACTGCAGTATGTCTATCATGTCTACTTGGTTATTTTCTGTAAAATACACGTGTGTGTGTGTCAATTTGACTGATATCGGTATATTTTAGTTAACCATTGTAGTGGCTGCTGTACCTGAAGGGCTCCCCTTAGCTGTGTACATAACGTAAGTCTGCCAAACCTTTTGTGTTAAAACATTTCAGATTTTTCTTTTCCTGCAACCATGTTTGCAACTGATCTAGTAACCTGATCTCATCAGATATAATGTGCATGTGTTGTGTACCCTGTGTTATTCAGCATGTAACAGTTTAGCAGTAGTACCATTATTGTTTTTAAAATACTTTATATCGAATTTCTCATCCTACTTTCTTGATTTCCTGATCATCTGATTTGTAAGATGATATGTGTGGCAGTTGATGAAAACTGACCGTCATAATTAATGTAATAAGTACACATCAAGTATCACAACATTTGCTCAGCTAATGTGGTATGATCGAAAATGTGATCTCTATAGCATTATGCTTTTAAAATACTTTAGCCTTTCCCTTGAGTCTTAGCTCTACTAACATGGGGCAAGGTGGGGCTCTTTGTAAGAAAAAGAATACTTCAGCCCACATTTTAAATACCTTATCTGCTAAGTTTTTGTAATATGTATTCATCTTTTAACATTTCTCATTTTTCTTTTCATTTCATTTTCTGGTTGTGACACAGCCTTTTCAGCTGGACAAAGAAAATCAGGGGAGACAACGCCTTGGTATGTGCAATTGTATTTTATTTTTCATATGTTTGCTTTAATTCTCTGAAGTAGATATATTTGCATTGGGGTTTAAGCATACAATTTACATATTTTGCTGGAACTCTATCGAAATGTAGGTGCGGAGACCATTTTCATGTGAAACCACAGCCTATGTCAATAATTTACTCTGTGACAAGGCTGGAATAACTTTGAACAAGGTGGTTTATTAAAGGTTTCGTTTTTTGGTTGCTCTTTCTTGTACTTTGTTTCCCCTTGTGGTCTTTATTCTCTGGGGCCTAGGTTAGGATATGATTGAAGTTGGGGTTTCTTTTGCTTTATTGATTTGTGAAGATGAACATATCCAGGTCTTATCAATTCGATAGTTTTTGACAAAAATTAATTCAAGGTTTAGCTAAAGTGGTTTGTGTTACAGAAGTCATTAAATCCCTACAACATCACAAAACTAAATTCAACACTAATGGAAGAAAGTAAGTAAAGCCAATCACAGACACAAATCAAACTATGTTAAAGTAGGGGCAATGATGATCCAAATCACTAAACAAATGAAGACTAAAAAGGTATGAAGAACAAAGTTTCAACTGACATCACAAAAGTAGACCCTAAATGCAATCTCTCTTCTCTCCCAAGTTCTCAATAGAAAACTCTAAGTACACACAATCTCACACAAGTTCCAAATTCTCAAGGATTGCAACAGACAAATCCTCATCTTGGGTTGAAAGTGCTTGAGTGGAAAATTTCTGCTGGATGGCTGATTAGTCGGTTAGGCAGCTTGGTGGATTGGTCCTCCAGAAAAACTTTCTTTTCCAAATTCGAGCCACACTCAGCGGTGCCCCACTTAAAAAAGGAGATTAGTCAATTTAAGTTCGTGCTGTAGTAAATAACAACTATAAATGTTTGTGGATGTGCACAATAACAAGTGTGTGGACATGGAAATTGTGCTTCAGCTCCAGCTTCCTCTGTTTTATTTGTGTTTTCAGGGAGAAGACCAGTCTTGTTTCTCTTATTTCTTGTTTTTCCCTCTCCCTAAAGGTTCTGATGATTGGTTTTCTTTTTTGATATTTGTACAAGTATAGATGACTGTTGTTGAGGCATATGCTGGTGGAAAGAAAATCGATTGTTCTGAAAATATGCCATGCTTGTCTCCGAAGCTATCGTCTTTACTTATTGAAGGAATTGCGCAGAACACAAGTGTGCCTGAGGTTTATCTTTGTGCTACTTTTGTCAGTAAGATTTTTCTAGCAAAATATAGAGTGGCAAAGGTTTAGTCCTGTAATAATTTGCTCTGGCTACTCTTTTGTAGAGTGGTGGTGTAGATGTTTCTGGATCACCCACTGAAAGGGTAATTCTGCATTGGGGAACCAAGGTTCTTTTTTCGGTTGTCTAACTTTGTCTCTTCTGCCATTTCTCATATATAACTTTATATTTTAAAATCAACATTAGTTACTGGTACCTTATTTGCAGCTCGGTATGAATTTTGAAGACATCAGGTCTCAATCTTCAGTTCTTCAACTGGTCCCATTCAATTCAGAGAAAAAACGAGGCGGCGTTGCACTTCAATTGGTAAACTAAACTGATTGTTCTCTACTATTGTTTATGTTGCATCCTTTACAATGTTAAAAAGTGCTTCCTTTACATTGTTCTCTGAGGTGTTGCATCCTTTACATTGTTCTCTGAGGTGTATACACTGCCCTTGGGTGGATCTTTTGTCTTTGAAAACTTGGTATCTAAAGCTTGAAACATATTATTGTTGAGTATGTCACTGTTACGTACTTTTGTCTGGCTGGATGGTTTGAATATCTGGTTGAACTACTATTCCTAGTAAAGTCCTGTTATCTCTTCATGCAAAAATTAGCTTCTCTTCCAATGTGACAAATTCTTTTTGTCTTGCAATGCTTTAATTTTTCTTAGAAGGTTCAGTGGATTGAGAAACCACGTGGATTTGAGTAATCCAAGATGGATCTTTATGTATGCATGTATGTATTTTTGTCGTCCTCTTGGATTAAAAGTGATCCACATATATATAACATGCCAAATATGTTGTAAGGGAACAATACTCTATATATATTCTTTTATAAATACATAGGTATATCTATTTGTTATGTAGTATGTAACTATAGTATATTGATTATAGCTGTGACCCTTGCTTAAAATGTCTCTAGTGATGAAAGTTCCATGGTGGTAAAACTTGTTTCGTTGCCAACTAGCGGTGAATTCTTTTGTTTCCAGAAATAGAAATGCATGGCTAAATACTTTCTTCGTGTTGACCTGACAATTTTTCATGCAAATTTATAGGCCATGACATGTTTTTTAGCAATAAATGGTTTCATTGCCAAAATGCACCATTGTATCCCAATAAAATGTGATCCCAAGCGATGAATTTGTATCCCTCTAAAAGTGGCGTTACTAAAAGCCCACCCTCTTGTGGTGAACAAATAATTCATGAATCGGGACAATCTATTATTGTACGTAGTTTAAAATTATAAATTATTATGTTATGTATTAAAATTTTATTTACAGGACATGGGAAACAATAACATAGTATAACTTTTTGCTGATAACTTCTTTTGCATCCAATCTAAAGTGTTATTAATGTATTGATTGTATGTTTCTATATTTACAGCCAAACTCTCAAGTTCATATACACTGGAAAGGGGCTGCTGAAACAGTCTTGGCCTCATGTACAAAGTACATTGATGATAATGATCAACTGGTAGCAATGGATGGTGATAAGGTTTGAGAACATAGTTTCTTTTAAGGAATAGTTATATGATAGTTGTAGTTAATGGCTCTGATCTCTTATTGAGTGAGATGCATCTATAAAATATTCTGTTTATTTGTTTTTTTGCATGTATTAAAATTTGTAGATCTTAGAAGACATCTTAAAAATTGTAGTTTGCACTGATAAAGAAAACAATTGAAAGTTGAGCTTACATTTTTCCAGTTTGTATATTTTTATTGTGATTATCTTCTAAACTTAGAAAGTTTTCTTCAAATGGTTCCTTCTTATGAGTCATGACATATATATGTCCTCTTTTGCAGTTACTATTTTTCAAGAAATCTATTGAGAATATGGTTGCTCGGGGTTTGCGTTGTGTTGCTATTGCATGGAGATCATGTGAATTGGAAGTTCCAATTCATCATGAAGAACTAGCTCAGTGGCAATTACCTGAGGATAACCTTGTTTTACTTGCTATCGTTGGTATATGGGTAATGCCTCCAAAAATACACACACACATGGATATCATATCATTTATATTTTAAGAAGAGATTATATCATTTATAGTTTTAATGTGCGTAGGGAGTTTTACTATCATACTAGAGTATGTTTCTAGATTGCAGCACTACTTCAGCTAGCTGTTTACCACAGTTTCATGGTTTTCATTGTAATAATACTTGGGGAGTTTGAATTGATCTAAAACCTTAAAATCTCTTTGAAATTTTCCAATCGTCTTTGGAGCATGCTGATAAAACTTATTTTTAGAAAAGCCATACTAACTTAAATTTAATCACTTCCTATTTCTTCCATTAGAGAACCCCAGGCAATGTGTTGAGAGTATATCTCACATTGGAATGTTAAGCCTTTTGTTACTATGTATCTCTTGGGCTTCTCCACCCATTGACACTTGGTTTTAGGTTGGATGCTTTAACCTCTACACAGTGATGAAGGTTCTCTTCTTAAGTTTATACAAACAAAAATGATTGCTTTTAAGGTTTTTTTAATACACATGTTCTCTATGTTTCTGGGTTTGTGCTTGAAAATTTATGTGTTTCCTGAACTGGAGCTTTATCTGAGCTGGCAATTCTTCCTCTATCCTTAGCTTCTAAGTTTTTCTTCTCTTCGCATATAACATCAACAGTCTCAAATTGAATATATGTATATATTTATATATATGTGTGGTGTTTGTTTGTTTGGGTTTAAGGGACCAGTTTTAGATCTTCATTTCCTTTTTAAAGTTTCATCACAAGTTTGTTTAGCTTATGTAAACAACGAAATGCAGGATCATTGTCAACCAGGGGCCAAGGAGGCAGTGGAAATATGCCAAAGTGCTGGCATTAAGGTATTGTTTAGTAATAAACCTATTGCATATAAAATCAAAACCTTGTGTGAATTATCATGTGAATTTTTACACTTCATATGGATGGAGGTTTATTTCATATTAAAAGTTGGGAGGCCAGTTAAGACAAATTAGATTGAGAAGTGATGACTGCAGTACCTGCACCCAGCTAGTAGAAAGCCAAAAGATTGATGCTTTTACACCTATTGTTTAGTATGAATTGCAATTGCTTGTTCATTGTGCTTTGTGCATGCAAAAGTGGAAGCTCAACTTTCCTTTTTTTCTGTTTCTTTTCTTCCTATCGATGCATCTTGTCTTTTATATTGTTTTTGCGGCACCTTAGGTATCACATCTTATTTACATTTTAGTCTTTCATTCTCTCACTTGAAAACTAATTCATTATTTTGATTTTTACACTTAACTGATCAAATGAGGTCCTTTTGTAATCATTGTAAGATTCATTTATGTCAATGTATCCCCCACCATGTTGGTGCTTTTTCTTTTTAATTAATGGTAATATTACTGCATCTGTATCTTATTCCTGTATATGAGAAAATCTAAAGAACCATTTTTGCATTATTATAAAAATGCAACTGTTAAATGGGGGAAGGAGTACTATTTCTCTGTGGGAGCGATGACTCATTCTGATTCAATCATCATTGGATAGCTAGCACCTATTTCGTGTCTATCCTTTTTGTTGGCTTGATATACATAGGTTCTTCCATATTATGGGCAGATAGAAATCTATATCTTTCTATCGATAGATAGACATATTGAGAAATGTAATTATTGGAAAAGTGTATGGTGAGGATGTACTTATGTATACATGTGTGTCTCTCTATGTCTGTATTGTCTGATTTGTTTGCCTCTCCACAGGAAGGGTTGTTTGCTTGATATACATTGTTGGTTTATACCCAATGGCTTAAGTTTTTGTGGTCTAGTGGCTGAATAATAAAGTACCAAGTAGAGTGACCAAAATTTTAGAGAGGTTGATGAGATATATATATATATATATATTTTTTATGGTAGGAGAGTGATGAGGGGAGGATAGGATCGATCCGTTAATTAATTGGGCCTAGTGCAAAAACTAAAATAAGCAGGGGTTAGCTATTGATTGAGAATTTAGTAAAAAGGAAGGAAACTCTTTTTAGGCAAATGGTTGTGGAGATTCCTCTTGAGCATGATTAATTTTGGTGTTCTGTCACTAGGAGTAAGTATGGGATGTAGTCTATTGGGTGGAATTCCAAGATTGTGGAGTAAGTTAGGTTGTTTGTTGTCCTTGGAAATACTATTTGCAAGGTTATACGCAGTTCGTGTTCCCTGTTGTATATGTTTACGGTGGCAAATGGGTCCAAAATTCAATTTTGGGAAGAAATTAGGCATGATGGCTTATCTTTCCCAATCTTTGTTCCGTCATCTATATTTAGGAATCATAATGAAACTGTTTCTTGTATTGCTTCCCTATAAATCTTTTTTCCACTCTATGTTAGAAAATCTTGATGATTTGGAAACAGGCTGGTGTTTTTATTTATGTGCAGATTTTTTTGGTTGCTGGTACGTGAGAAAAAATAATTCGTACAATATGCTCAAAAAAGGAGGACCCTGTAGATGGTGTCATTGTATATGGGCCTCATTGTCTAAGCATTTTAGAGGCATTTCCTTTAGTTTAATTCATATATATTCATTGGGAGGGAGTTATGACTTAATTGTAATTTTTTTTTTTTGTATGTAATTACTTGTATGCTTTGAATACTTATTCTGTACCATTTTTCTTCTTTAACAAATGTTATGTTTCCTACAAAAGAAAAAGGAATATAGTTGTAAAACATTTATGAACACTTGGAAGTTGGAGTGCTAAGTTCCTTCCGATATGATTAAGTGAAGAAATTTCCCACATCTTGAGCCATAGGTATGCATGTTTGCTCGTGAAAATCTGCGAACTGCAAAAGCAATTGCTTTGGAATGTGGCATACTTGATTCAGATGCTACTGATGAGTCAAGTCTCATTGAAGGAAGGGAGTTTCGTGAATTATCTGACCGGGAAAGACAAGAACGTGCTCAGAGGATTAAGGTATTCGTTTGAGTATCTACTATCTGTTTGTTCATATGAATTATTGTTCCTGTACATTAAGGATTAAAAATTATTGTGGTAAACTTTGTAGAAAAATGGATCTTTTTTAATTAATGTGTAGGTCATGGCACGATCTTCCACCAATGACAAGCATTTGTTTGTGCAAGCACTGAGTAACAGTGGAGACATTGTTGCTGTCACTGGATATGTAACTAATGATACTCTTGCACTACATGAGGTTTGTGAACATTTTTTATTTGCTATCTTTTTTCTAGCCCGTTTCTTGACTTCTGTATTAGCTAGCAGTTATTACTTCTTCAATCCTCATACTATTTATTTTTATTTTTATTCGATTTGTGTTTCTCCTTGCATTCTAGATTTGTGATGTTATGCATTTTTGATGGTTTTGTTTGGGTTCTATCACTTTCAAGTTTAGGCCGACATTGGTCTTGCTATGGGTATTCAAGGGACTGAAGTTGCTAAAGAGAGTTCTGATATCATTATCTTGGATGACAGTTTTGCAACGGTTGTGAAGGTTTGTTTTTGATATCCAAAAAATACCTTTTTCATATTGTCTGAAAATGGTCATTTTCTGATTCTATGCTATTGCTTTTTTCTCCCCTTGAAAGCTGTTGGTTTTTTGTCTGCTAATTTGTTATGTGAACAATTGCTACTTATCCTAGCTTTTTCGGTTTTTCTCCTAACTTTTAATCCCAATGTATGTGGTACAGGATATGCACACCACATCATTGCATTGGAAAAAAAATTATGTTGTAGAACCCAATGTGAATTGCGGAGAAAAAAGTTGGATTGTTTTGCATTGTTCATTATGGAGTTCACTTATATGTACATTAATGAATCTCGGCCTTTAAAAATTCATGAGAGAAGGAAGACTGATGTAGAAAAAGATCTTTTGTTTCCTATGTAAATGAAATGAATTTTTTCTTGAATCACAGTTGTCGGTCGTGATGGAAAGTCTTGCTGGCTTGATAAAATATTACAATAATGCTACACTGACCAAATTTACGCATCAAATTTATTCACCAAATAACATAGTATATAACTTGTTAAAAATAATTGAGGTGCAGAGGGGCTTAAATTTGAGTAAATGAAATACTGTCACATTATTTGGAGAACAAAATTTTGGGGAGCTAGCAGTGGTCTAATTTCCATCTCAATGGATGGTTCTTTCAAGAATATCTATTTACATTGGAAATTGAAATGGGCTTGATCTGTTTGGAAGTTGGTCATTTTTTGTAACAAAAACAATGATGATTCAATAACAGGTTTGTTACCTGTGTCTCGACTCCCCAAACCGGTTGTTCAAAGCTTTGACGCTTTGGCAAAGTTTTGACATCAACAGGGTTTGACTTCTCTAAATATGGTGGATTTTATGTCAGCCTATCTTTAACATCCTTTGTATGTCCCTGAATGTAGCACAGTTTGATCGAATATAGATTGTAAATAAAGCTTGTCATGTGCTCTGGTTAGTTTTTTATTATTTCAAAATGCTGATTCATCAATAACATTTTAATTTGTTTAATGGATGTAGGCTCTTACATGGGGACGATTTCTACATGCCAATGTTCGGAAATTTATGCAGCTGCAGCTTACAGTCAATGTTGTTGCCGTAACTATAAACTGCATGGCAGCCATTCTCTATGGTGACATTCCACTAAAAGCTGTTCAGGTTCTCTCTCTGTTTCTGATACTCTTTCTCTCTATTTCTCTCCATGGATGCACCTAATCAGATGTTGCAATTTTTCTTGTGCTTTGTACAGCTTCTCTGGGTGAATCTTTTCATAGTTGCTCTTGGACCACTAGCATTGGCTAGTGAACATCCGGCAGATCACCTGATGCACGAACTCCCTATTGAACGAAGGTAAGATGTCTTTGATGGTGGGAGCTGCAGATGATAATTTGGAAGCAAAGAGATGTTGGGGAAAATAAGGTTCTTGAATCAAGCATATATAAACCAATCATGTATGGAAGATTAAAAAAATAAAAAGTATGATTGAAAAAAGGGGCATCTGATTAATAATCATTGTTAAATCATCCTTACTTACACTAGGTCCATATCTCTTGAATTTTTTGCTGGCCTTTTTGCTTCTCTGATGGTTATAGTAATGCACTTATGGTACAATGTTTTACAGACAACCTTATCAGAACTATGTACAGTGGAAGATACTGGTTTTCCAGGTACATGTTTTTACTTGATTTTATGTAACCACAAGAATTATAGTTCCTACCCATGTATATAATATCATTATACAAACTTCGCATTAACTTGAGTTGTGTTTTCGAAATATTTGTCATTGTAATTTGGTTGTGAAATTTCAGGTTGTGTACCAAATTGCTTCTCTGATTGTCATCAATTTTAGAGGAGGGAGTTTATTATTGAAAAATTATCCCAGCGATCTTGCCACCAAAGTGAAGAATACAATGATGTTCAATACATTTGTCATTTGTCAAGTAATTAAGTCTTAACCCTTTAAAAATAGGAAAAAGTAATTTATCTTTTCCAATTCATTAGAATATGCTACATTATGACTTTAACTGAATCTTAATTGTTCAAATTGCAGATTTCTGTTGTACTCCATGCTCGAAAGACTGGTATACTAAGCAGTCCTGTGAAATGGGTTACTTCTAACTCTCTCTTTCTGGTAATAGCAGGAGCAATTCTTGCAATTCAGGTGAGACTTATTAGTACTTTTATTTTGTCATGTGGCTTGATGAATTTTGCATTTGTTTACACTTGGCTTTCTGTTCTGTAGTTTATCATCATCCAGTTTCTTGGGAAGATTTTTTTCACAGTCAGGCTTAGTTGGGCACAGTGGCAGTATTGCTTCAGTCTTGGTCTTGTTGAGTAAGTTGATCATAAAGATATCATTTAAGGTTTTATGGGTGTTACAAGGATGCTATTTGTTGCAAATGGAGATGTTTATCAGATGTTTTAGTAGTACAAGTTGAACATGTTAGATATATTTTCATAATATAAATATGAGATAGGATGATGATTTAGTAAAGTGGTGGTTTTATAACCGCATGAAATTTAACCTTTCATTGTGAAAGGGTGCAAAGTGGTCTTTGCACCACTTGGGTTAAATCTGCAGAGGGATGTCTCTGTCAAAAGGTGTCTATTGGGTTTAAAGTATATGGCTTTTGATCAGAAGATGTCTGTTGAGTTTTGTACGTGACTTTTGATCAAAAGGTGTCTAATGGTCATTAATTAATATTGGCTGCAATTGACAACTCTTAACAAAGAGTGGTAACCCAGAAATCTGAAAAGGTATTACACCACTTGGAAAAGGTACATCATTTCTATATAAAGAGATGATTTCCTGCAGATTGATTACATCCAAAAATTCTATTCTCTCCTCTTGTATCTTGTGCTTTCATCTCCTTTGAGATTTCTAACAAGCCTTTACTATAGTTATTATTCTAGAAAAACGTCTAGTAATTGTTATACTGCAGAAACAATTACTAGAAACCTTGAGTCTCTTGAAAACCTTCATTTGAGTGTTGGGTTGGTCTTCGGTTGTGCAAAACGCAGACCAACATTAGCATATTGCTAGGCTTCATTGTATCCTAGAGACTTATTTGCATATCCCCTTTGCACACTTGTTGTGGGGGCAAATAAAGTCTTAAGGAAAGCGTAAACATTTACGTGCCTTTGAAGCATTTTCCCTCTCTAGCCATTACCCACATACACATTGTTTCAACAGAACATAGTCTTTATTAATCTTCTTTTGTTCGTGCTGACAAAATTCTCTCTCTTGCAGGTTGGCTTTTGCGGTGATTATATTTTCAAAAAACTTCGCACAAAGGCATCTATAAGCTTGTATTTGGCTCATGTTTGTGTGAAGCTCCTGTTCATAAATTAATGGTTTAAGATTTGAACTTTGAACTTTCAGTACATCCTTATCCCCCCAAAAAAAAAAATTGTCGATATATCCTATGGAGTAAGAATTGGATTGGTTTAACTTTTCTACTGCAGTAGTTTCAAAGTACAAATGGTGAATATATTTGTAGCATAAACAAAATAATAAAAAACAAATAAACTTTAAAAAATGAAATAAAATATAAAAAAGAAACAATTGAAAATAAAAAAATGAAAGCCCAGCCCCGCAGCCCTCCTCCCTCCCCACAGTCACCGTCAACCCCTCACCCTCACCGGCAGGTATGGTTCCGGCGATGTCTCCTCGCCGGTCCGACAAGATTGCTGTCTTCTCCTTCCGCCAAACCCGCATCGCTGTATGTGTATATATCCATATAATTTTTCCCCAAAAAGGAAGAGCAAGATAAACAGTCACGTTTTAGATCTCATAGAACTCTAGACTCAGATCTCATGAGTCAGAGTTTTGATATCCTTGCAGAATGAGAATTTCCCATTTCAGGAAGATGACCTCTTCATGGTATGAGATCCATATTGCAGAGATCTCCCTTTTGAAGAATTATCTCTGTGTCTTGTCAGTGTGGCGGTGGAGGGGTATTCCATGATTGTGAGCTCATTGAGAAGGAATGTTGGTTTAGATCGGTTTAAACCGATCAAACTGAACAAAACTTTCTGCTGTGAACTCACACAATGAAGAGAAATAATCTGGAGAAGTTTTCTGTTCTCTTATTTCTTCTTAATTCAAAAAAACAACATACAAGCTGTCTCATATATAGAGGTTAATTAGCAACACACAAAGACAAACCAGCCTACATGCTGGTGGTTAGACTCCAGCTTATAACATGATGGAGCTAACTGACATAAAACTAAGTAAAGTGATGGGCTGATTAACAGGAGCCCATGCCTACTGTCTTAACTAATTAATGCGGACACCCCTACTTGATTTGCTTATTCTAAAGTATGGGCAAGAGATTTGAATGAACAAGAAGGAAAACAACGATGGTGGTCAGCAAAGTTTGGTGTTTTGCTTTGGTTGAATTTGTAAACTTTTTATATGAATTATCAATTTGTTCTTTCAAATTGTTTTACGATAGATGAAACAATTCATTCATTCTTTAATTATTTTTTCTCTTCCATATATTTGATATTAAATTCTTTTGTTTACCATCTTATTCATTCTTTGTCATGCACTTCCTTTTTTTCATATGTAAAAGACGAATGGATTAGTGAGAAGGGAACACAAGGCCAGCGGTAGGAGTTTAGCTCTTTTGTAATATGGATTAGCTCTTTTGTAATATGTAAAGTGGAGTTTAGCTGTAGGAGGAGATGTCGCTGGAACTAGACCCGTTGGTGAGGGTGGGGTGTTGACGGTGACTGTGGTGAGGGAGGAGGGAGGAGGGCTGTGGGGCTGGGCTTTTATTTTTTAATTTTTTAATTATTTCATTTTTATATTTTATTCATTTTCAAAAATTTATTGATTTATTATTATTTTTTGTCTATGTGGCTATTTTTACAAGCCAGTTTAATGCTGAATGATGGGGTCCATGTGTGCCAAGTCATTGCCACATCGACAAATAACAGAAATTTTAACAAAAAATGTAATGAAGGTATGAAATTGACATAGAATGAAAGTTGAAGTATCATAATGCAATTTTTTATAGTTGAGATATTAAGTTGAAAAATGAGATATAACCGTATAGTTAAGGTACTAAAACGTAATTTGCTCATAAATTTCTATTCTAAATTCATACAACGGTAGATTGTGTATGTCACTCTTCTTTGTTGGGAACATGTTTCTATATAATTTGAGCTTGCTTTTCAATGATTTCTTTCATCCCTGTTTATGAAAATACCAAATATTTGCTGTTTATACTTTATACCAATAGAAAATAGACTTTAAATCTCTGATTTTTGTGTAGATGATCATTTTGATGTTTAAGCTATTTCATTTGCAGACATGATCATAAATTTCAAATTTCTTTTTTGCAGTGTCTGAGGGCCTCCCATAGACATGTTTTTCTTGATTTGCCACTCAGGGACGGATCTAGGAATTAAAATTTGGGGGGGCTAAAAACAACCTCGAAGATACGAGGAAATTTCATTATAAAACATAAAAGATACGCCTAGTTAGAAGGGACATAATGAGTCTTACCCATTAAAATGCATATTTATACAAAAACATAGACGAGAAAAAAAAAATGCGACAAAAAAAAACCAATGAAACATGCAATGCAAATACAAGATAAGTCTATAAAAATTGAACCATGTGCTTCTTCACAATATATAAATTCTTAATTACTGAATCTGTATCTATACTATGTTGAGAGTAATGTGGAGCAATGTTTCACATCGGAAAACTAAAGCTTAGCATATGTGCTTATAAGTCTTTGGCCTCTCCACCTATAGTCAATTGGTTTTGGGTTGGATGCTCTAATTCTACCATGGTATCAAAGCTTGGTTATCCGCGTGTAAGGCCCAACAGCCACACGTGCTCCCACGTCACCCAATACAATTTGTTCACGTGTAAGGCTCAAAAATCTCGCCATACGTGCGGGGGTGTGTTGAGAGTAATGTGGAGCAATGTCCCACATCAGAAAACTAGAGCTTAGCATATGTGCTTATAAGTCTTGGGCCTCTCCACCCATAGCCAATTGATTTTGGGTTGGATACTCTAATTCTATCATACTATTGGTAATATATTATAAACATGACATGTAAGGATATTCTACAAAACAAAATCACACAATAGCTACCTATTTTTCTAGCATTAATATGCAACTACAATTTAATATTGAAATTTAGAGATTACTTGGTTTCCAAACTTGCACTTTCAATAATTGAGATTGAGCTTAAAAGCGATCATATGCACATTAACAAATTACACGAGTTTTCCTTAGAGTTTCTAAACAATTTGGATAATTAAATATTAATTCTCATTTAATTTTACAAACATTTAAGAGTAAATTAGAAATACCACAATTATTGCATAAAAATTAAATCCCTAAATCTTTAAATCCCTAATTAAATAGCTAAATCCCTAAATGGCTAAAAAAATAAAATATAAGAGCTTAAATAGATATATTAGTAATTAGATAATAGTATTACTGTTGGACTTAATTTATAACATATTTTCTAACCCTAAATTATACATTTTAGTCATTATTTTTAGTATTTTAATTGTTGGTTTGATTATTTAGTTAATTATTGATTTTTACTAGTTTTCGTTTTATTTCATAGATTTTATTAGATTTTATTTCATTTTAAGTTTTAACTAAATTAGGGTGTGCTTTACTTTATTTGTTGTTGAGATTTTATTTTAGAGAAAATTACAAATTTGGTCCACTTATTTTATACCTAGTTCAATTTTGGTTCACTTATTTTATATTTAGTTCAATTTTGGTCCATGATATTTTTTAAATTATAATTTTAAATCATTTTAGTTGTGTTTTCTTCAATTATAATTGAAATATAAGTTATATTTTATCATTTCTTAGTCATAAGAACCAATTTGGAGTATTAGAATCAAAGAAAATTGAAGTTTGGTAAAGTTTGAAAAATCTGAAAATTTTTTAAGAAAAATTAGTAGTTTCGGGTACCCTACTTTGGGGCCAATTATCTTGAGTTTTAGAACTCCAATTTGAATGATCTTTATATGGTTATAAAGAAGAAATGCATAGCTGTAAAACAAGTATATGTTTGGTGAATTTGACTGAAATTTGATAGGGTAAAAGGCGAGACAAATTTTAAAAAACAAATCTGGACTTTTATTGAGCAAATGAAACAATTAATGGACCAAAACAGAACTTAAAAAAAATCGTAAACTGAAATTAAACTAAATATAAAATAAGTGAACTAAATTTATAATTATCTCTTTATTTTATTTTGATGTGTGTTCTTTTATTTTGTAGAATTAATTGTGGCCCAAAAAGAAACAAAGAATAAAGAAGGCCAAGAAAGGAAGCCTAAGCTGCATGCATGCCTCTCCAAGACTCTCTCCAGTTCACTAGCCCACGTGAAGAACAAAGCCAACAACAAATTTGATTAATCATAGCAAATAGAGAGGATTAGAGGAAGAGTAAGGTTATGCATACCATCTTAGTTGTTGAGTTGACCATCTTAATATATTTTGTCTAATTTTTATTTCATTTTACCTTTTATTACAAAATTATGAAGAAATTATACAAATCCATTCGGTAGTTATCTACCGAAATATCTATCAATGTTCAGCAAATAAGTATCGAATAAATATAAATATTTATGCAGAGAACTATCGAATGCCTTTTTCATTTTTATTTAGTAGTTATCCACTAAAAAATCTACCAATGTTTAGCAAATAATTATCGAATAATTATAAATATTTTTATAAATAATTGTTGAATGACCTAAAGAATAAAATTGAAATTTTTATTTTAAAAATAAAAATAAAATTTTAAAATAAAATAATTAACTCTACAGTTTAAAGTAGTCCAAATAGCATCACTTTTAAAGCAAACGAAAAGAAAGTGGGGTGGGGACAAACTATTTTTTTTGGTCGAATAAAAAGCTGGTGCCGCATCGAATCGAAGAGTGGGGACAAAGACAAACTGACAAAGATACTTTTTTTTTGTTTTTTTCATTAGTGGGCTAGCTGGGCTATTAGCAGGTGTATATATATATTTTTTAAAAAGATAGGAGGTGCTTTACCCACAACGTGGGGCTGCCACTGTAGCTAGCCAAGAAAATCCATTAGAATAGTGTCTATACTCAGAGTCTTCAAAGTAGGTTCATGCGCGCATGTATCCATCGATATTTGTCCCCAAAATACATTGCCCTGTCGGATGAAAACTTCCAGTGCACATTATGTCAGTCAATAGTCGCACTTTAAATCATCTTAGACTTTAGTAGAAAATTTAATTTTAGATTATTTTAACTACTGCGCCCGAAAATAAAATAACAGAAATAACATAGTTATAATAATCCCAAGAAAATCCAACATAGACAACCAAAACCCAACTTCAAATTCATTCAAATTAAGAACCTTAATAGAAAAATTCACACAGAGATATATAATAAAAGGAAGAAAGACCTAAAACCAGAAGAAAATGATGGAGAGGGGCCATAGATATAGAATCAATTACTAAGCGGTCCATAATTAACCTCAGCAACAAGGATGAAGTTTTAAAGTTTTGGAATTGCAAATAGTTGGCAGATTTATTTGGTACTTGGACGGAGTCAAATTTTAAATTTTTATTTTTAATATGAGAGCGACTCCGGATCACTACAACATTATCTAGCAAAGCTCACCAATTTTTTTTGTAGGAATAAATGCAACTGCCACTATTGTTAGTTTGTATTACCCATTGCCATCCTGCAGTCATCATAGAGCATGTTGGAGGTTTGTGTTGGGGTGGCAAGGGAGCTAAAGTCACCCAAATGTAGGAATGGTGGAAGCTAGCTTCTGCCAAAACCTGCCATGACAGTCTGCAAGAATGCTCCTCACCATGCTATAGTTAGTTGGTTTCAATTTTTCACCATATCTAATGAGGTTGCTATATTGGTGGATGATTGATATTATTAAATAATGATATGCCATGGATTCTTCCGCTATTTTGTTAAAAATGGGTTAGGTAGCTCACTAATTCCAACAGTAGCTTGATGCATTCCCACTTTCTTGGTATTAGTTTTTGATTTGGTTTCAGTAATTAAATGTCCTCCACCATGCAAAAAAAAAAAAAAAAAGCTTACTAATTAATAGTAATGAATTTTCATATAATCTCAAAGGAACGCTACTAATTAATAAACTGTTCATAAAATCTGAAAACGCATACTTGAATCGAAAGTAATTGCATTACATATATATATATATATCAGTTGAAGCCTAAATTACAAATCATTCTATCAGTTTCCTTCAACATTCTTACTAAAAACATCTAAAACAATTAAACTTGGTCAAGCAACTGCTCCAAACTCACTACAAAATACGTAGATACCCTGCCAGTTTTCACAAAAATATGACCAAGCTTTCACCATCAATATCATCCCCTTCAAGATCCCTCTTCACGAACTCAAGATCCTTCAATACCATCAATCTCACAGAACGACAAAATGAAATTTTATTAATTGTACCACCAAAATAAATATATAAATGCCTCGATAATTATCAAGAGTGTACCTTGAACATGCAACTTTATCCTCTTGATTTGTTGCTGCTTCAGTAGTAACTCCCTCTGCTTCAAGAACACCATTTACAAGTCATATAGTGTATATTTGTTAAATTTACTGATAAACAAACTTTTTTGTTGTACTTATATAGAATTAACCAAAAACAATACTTAGTCATTGTGCATCATCTAAAATCTACACAAATATATACACCAATATATAAACCATGCAATGTTGAATGTTCCATATTGATGTAGGACAAGAAGTGGATTCGAAGCCTGAGGACCGGACCTCCAGAAACTCACCATTGAAGCCATGAAGCTGAGGACCGGACCTCCAGGAAGCCTCCATGAAGCTGAGGACCGAACCTCCTCCTTGAGGTCCGGACCTCCAGAACCTCCAGCAGCTCCCAACTTCACCATGAAGACCGGACCTCTCCCAGCAAAATCTAATACTTCATATTCCTTTTATTTTTAAGTCTCAGAATTTACTATGAAATTAAGTGTTTGTTTATAGCCACAAAATCATAAGGAAATTTATAAAACATAAATAAATATAAACATATCTAAAAAATGAAAAAAAAAAAAAAAGATTCACAACAAATATAAACGGATCAACTCTCAAACTCTTGTTCATAAGAAAGAAGCTCGCTTTTTATTGTCCACAACATAACTCAAACTAAGTTCAACTAGGATGGAGGTCTCTTAGAAATTAGGGATCTTGGACATGGCAGATATTAGGGTTCATGGTGGGTCTCACCAGAAATTCTTCATATCCTCATTCGGGTGGTCCAGAGGATGTTCTTAAGATGATGATGATGGTGACAGTATAAACAACATTGAAGATAGAAATTCTTCAAAGCTCCAAATCTGAAAGGAAATAATGAAACATAATAGTTACAACTCAAATCTTCCTCTAAACACTAAATCTACAAATTGTAATAATTTTCAAAATCCCGAAACCCTAGAAGAAAATTTCATGATTTGAGAGAGGAAGAGAGAAAATATTTGTTTACCCGTGCGTGCCTCTAAGTTGTATCCATGGAGAATGCAAGAGAAAAGATCTTAATTAGGACATAGCAGTGAGAAGGTGTGAATCCATGTTTCCATTGGGTTGTTGAGCAATCGAAAGGCAAGGATAGAGAGAGGAGGAAGAGACTAGTTGATTGAGGTCCATGTCGCTGGTGTTGGCAGCTAGACGACGAAGAGATGGCCAGAGAGAGTTCACGGCAGAGGAGAGAAAAGAGAGAGAAAGAGAAGAGGGTGTGCGGCTGCTTCAGGACTAAAATGAGAAGAAAAATGTTGAAGTTAGGTCTTTATAAACAAACCATATCTAACAAATTTACTAAATTGCCCTTTAAAAGCCACATGGCACACACCTATAGGCTATAGACTAACTAGAATAACGAATAACTAATAACTAATAACCACAATCATTGAAAATACAGACATATGTACAATTCAGCACAATCATGAAGTAGAGGACCGGACCTCCACATTGAGGACCTGACCTCCAGGAAGCCAACATGAAGTTGAGGACCGGACCTCCAGAACCTCCAGCAGTCAGCACATTTTACAGCAGCATCCTCAACACAATTAAGACATTCAAATCATGTATAATCTACTGCAATCTTAACACAAAAGACAATTGTTGGAAATTGATTAAAAAATAAAAAAGAGGTTTGCTGCTACAGTTTTTGTTTGAAAGGAGAAGAACCATGTGTTTATGACACATGATGAAAAAGGGTGCTGCAGCATGGTGTGATAGAGACAAGCCTCCTTGAAACAAGGAGGGCTATGACAATTGATAGGTAGGGGGCTGAGGAGCTGTGGGCTAGTTGGATCAAGTTGAAAACCAACTCTTGGTCTTTATTAGTTGGCACATTGATGGCTGCCTTTTGTTTGTTGACTTCGGTGGATGAAAGAGTTCACACACTGCAATTGTTTATAAAAGGCAGCAACCCTTTCATTCAAGTAGCAAGGCATTAGAGAAGCAAGCCTTGTGAGCTTCTGAGTGCAGAGAGGAAACAAGAGTGCAATACTCTTGGGTGAGATAGAGAGTTCTTGGGAAATTCTATGAGTGTGGGTGTACAAGGGTTCATGGGATTGGGTTATGTGATGTAACTCAAGTGTGTCTTGTACTATTTGTATTCTTATAGTGAAGAACAAATATCTCTGGTGGATGTAGGCGGAAATTTGCCGAACCACGTTAATCTTGTGTGCATTATTTTCATTTCTCTGTTGTTTTTTATATTTCTCTAAAGGAGAATCCTGGAGGGGATTTGGAAATACTCTCAAGTTAATATTGAGAGGTCCAATTTTCCCAACAACAGGTATCAGAGCTTCGGTTGCTTGGTGTAGTGCTGCTTTAGTGTGGTAGTGTGGATACGTACAAATTACTATTCATTTGTATGGTTACTATTCACGTATACAGAGGTACTATTCACAGAGCACTAGTACGAAGCAGAAATGTCTGTTAAACTTGATATAGAGAAATTTGATGGCAGAATCAATTTTGGCTTGTGGCAAGTACAAGTCAAGGATGTGATGATCCAATCTGGGCTATACAAGGTTTTGAAGGGGAGACCAACCCCTGATTCCAGCAAAGATGCTACAAAATCCGGTATGAGCGATGAGGACTGGGAAGATCTAGATTTGAGAGCAGCAAGTGCGATTCGTTTGTGTTTGGCCAAAAATGTTCTTGCAAATGTGCATGGAATATCTACGGCCAAGGAACTCTGGGAAAAGCTTGAAGAATTATATCAAGCAAAAGGCGTCTCAAATCGTGTGTGCCTGAAAGAGCAGTTTCACACACTGCGTATGAGTGAAGGTACAACAATTTCTGATCATCTGAGTGTTCTCAACGGAATCGTTTCTGAACTGGAGGCCATTGGAGTTAAAATTGATGATGAAGATATGGCTTTAAGACTCATATGGTCTCTTCCATCTTCTTATGAGCACATGAAGCCTATTTTGATGTATGGAAATGAGACTGTGATCTTTTCAGAGGTTACAAGCAAACTCTTTTCTGAAGAAAAAAGGCTGAGAGATGGAGGTAAAATTTCATCTGAGAACTCAGCATTGGTAGCTGCAAATTGGAAGAAGAAGAAGAACTCCATGAAAAAGAATGTAGTCTGCTGGGGGTGTGGACAATCTGGGCACCTCAAAAGAAATTGTCCAAAAGGTGGAGCTGGTTCGGCGAGTGGCTCCAAGTCAGATACTGACGGTGATGCTAACATCGTGTCTCTCTTGGGAGACTATAGTGATGTCTTGTGAGAAGGGCACGTACATCCTCATGGCATGTCGCTAGTCTCCAAAAGTTGCCATGAAAAGAGGATGTGTACTGCTAGCGGATCCACAAGTTTGCACACAAGCATTGGTTAGGCATTGATGCAAGGTGTGTGGTGGAATTTATGTCGATGGCTGATGAACTCTCGGAGAAAGCCTAACATGAGAGTTGCACCATATTTTTCAGCAAGTTTGTTCGACATGTGCTGAAGTGAAATTCTTAGAATTTGTTAAGTCTAAGTGTGTGTACTCTTTATGGTGGAGTATGATAATTCTCTGTGTTGAGAATTATGACTGTTGATGAAGACAGTGTTGATATCAGAAGCTATATTTATTTTTAAATCAAGGTGGAGATTGTTGGAAATTGATTAAAAAATAAAAAAGAGGTTTGCTGCTACAGTTTTTGTTTGAAAGGAGAAGAACCATGTGTTTATGACACATGATGAAAAAGGGTGCTGCAGCATGGTGTGATAGAGACAAGCCTCCTTGAAACAAGGAGGGCTATGACAATTGATAGGTAGGGGGCTGAGGAGCTGTGGGCTAGTTGGATCAAGTTGAAAACCAACTCTTGGTCTTTATTAGTTGGCACATTGATGGCTGCCTTTTGTTTGTTGACTTCGGTGGATGAAAGAGTTCACACACTGCAATTGTTTATAAAAGGCAGCAACCCTTTCATTTAAGTAGCAAGGCATTAGAGAAGCAAGCCTTGTGAGCTTCTGAGTGCAGAGAGGAAACAAGAGTGCAATACTCTTGGGTGAGATAGAGAGTTCTTGGGAAATTCTATGAGTGTGGGTGTACAAGGGTTCATGGGATTGGGTTATGTGATGTAACTCAAGTGTGTCTTGTACTATTTGTATTCTCATAGTGAAGAACAAATATCTCTGGTGGATGTAGGCGGAAATTTGCCGAACCACGTTAATCTTGTGTGCATTATTTTCATTTCTCTGTTGTTTTTGATATTTCTCTAAAGGAGAATCCTGGAGGGGATTTGGAAATATTCTCAAGTTAATATTGAGAGGTCCAATTTTCCCAACAACAATTATGTCAACAAAAGTTTAAATATAACCACAAAGCATTCCATGTTGGTAGGAGAGCAACAAGTGAAATTGTACAATTACTGATTATCATTGATTGTTTATCGCTTACCTGATTGTTGGTCCTTTCAAAACTTCGATAGTTGGACCAACTAAGAACTATCTTCTACGGAACACAATCGACCCTTCTAGTTTGTGTAGCAGGTGCTTCCTCATTCACGCACAGCCCAAACACAAAGAGGAACCACAATTTCTGAAAAAACCCAGGTCCAGGTGCCACAAACATGAATAACGGTAACCATAGAAGCAAAAAAACCCATGAATTTCCCCCACCTATGCACAACAACAGTGGAAGGATTGAACCTCAGTTATTTGGCAATAAACAGTCCAAAGGGAACGCACTTTCCGATGGTGACTGGAGGAGGAGCAACCCCTTAATTTGGGGATTTGAACCGATCGGCACTTTCTAACGTGAGTGTTGACATCCACCGATGCTGGATCCTGTTTGGTTTGGGGAAAAGAAGAAAGAGATGCTGCCACTAGGGAACCACTGATTTAATTAAACCCATTTTTTTAGTTTAAATTACTAACTAGCCACAATTTAATCAACACTTCAGACAAATTAGTTGAATATGTAATTACTATTCATGTCTGACTTAGTGATGTAATCACCAATAATAAACATTAGTGAACAACCACATTATCAATTGGCACCCTCCCAACTTTAGTTGAAATTATTGGAGGCCTTTGGCCAAAATTGTTTTATCGGATATATAATAGAATAAGATTGAATAATTGAACAAAATAATAAACATAAAAACTTATAATATTGATTCATATATAGTATTTTCAATGCAATACACAATACAATTACTATTTTCCATGACTTGTTTCAATGTAATGGTGTAATGAGACAATATATAAATAAATTATGAGAGTAAATGAACCAATTTTAATCACAATTTCGAAAAGTCAATTATATTTGGGATCACATGATTCACATGAAGTGGGGTAATAAGGACAAGAGTTGGTGGTACGGGAAAGGTCGCGTAAGCAAGCAATAAGGACCGGCCACCTAACTTGACAAAAAGGAGGCCGGGCATCTTATCATCCATGGTTGTTTCTAGCTAGCGAGAAAGGTCATGAATGAATTTGAGCAATATTGCAAAGCCAAAAATGAATCTGCCTCAGCCAGAAGCAAGAAAATATTGGTTTGCTAGAGCAGATGATCGATCACTGGGTTTTGTATTGAGGCTGCAAGAAAAAGTCGCTAGCTGCATCCAAGATTTGTTGGCAAAATGGAAAGCAGGACGTATGCGAATGTATATCTCAACTTCAACCTCAAGGCAAGCGATGAGCTACGATTGCGGTTTTCAGGGACAGATGAAAGTGAAGATCAACTAATACTCCCTGCAGACTCCAATATATGAAGAAGAATATGGATCAAAGGGTTGCACTGATGCTCAGGATTCTAACAACGAAACTCCCCCCCCCCCCTCCCGCCCCCCTACAGAGTAAGTCATCGATCCTCTTCTTTAAACTAATCTTGTACTTGAAATGTTAAAGGAAGTATTAGTATGATTTTTGAATTCTCATCATGCAGCTAGCCAAATACTGATAAAAAACTTAATTATTTTCGGCTCTAATAGAAAACTTAATTATTTTAGGCTTATTCATGTTAATGCCCCTTGAAAGTAACTTTGGTTTTCAATTTGTCCCTTGAAACTTCATTCCTCCGACTTTACTCCCGAACTTTACAAAATATCATATTCCATCAAATCCGTTACAAGCTCCGTCAAATAAGTTGACGTGGCAGTTTATTCCCCCTTCCACATAAGCGCCACGTAGGCTTTTTTGACGGACTCATAAACAGACTTAACGAAATATGGTAGTTTGTAAAGTTTGGGGGGCAAAATGGGATGAATGAAGTTTCAGGGGCAAATTGAAAATCGAAGTTACTTTAAGGGGACATTGACGCGAATAAGCCATTATTTTATGCACATCACAACATTTATCTAGCAAAGCAAAAGACCATATATCTTACCCATTACATGCAACATATCTTCAAATCCAAAAGTTCCTTTTTTAGTCCCCAATTGATAAGTACACTGGCCCCCAACTAATTTAAAAATCGGCAATGCTAGAGTGCCTTAATATGGCACGTGCCCCGATGACATGTCAATTAAACTAATTAATGTTGTTTAATTAAATTCATTATTTCTTGCTAGTTTTTACAAATATTATTTTAATCTTCATTATAAATTTTACAAAATTTAAATTAAACAAAAAATATATATATATCCAAGCCATAAATCGTTTAACCCCTAAAAACTCATCACATCATAATCTCTTCCATGGTAGCAATTGCTAGCATTCTTTTTTTTGGCCAGGAATGCTTTATGTAATATAAGTTTACGATAGAACTAGACAAGAATGATGCCATTAATAATGGCAGTGGACTGCTAATTGATAATGTTTTTAGCTGTTGCCTTGTCCTTGACCCTGTTGCTTTATGACTTTTTTCTTGTTTGATGTTATTGTACTGCTTGTACACTTGTTCTTGTTCATAGTCTATTTATTGCATATATGAAATTTGGGTATAGGGATCGAAGAGGGCTCACTTTCTAAGAGTCCAACTTGCCTCCATGTTTATAAATCAAAAGGGGTTTTTATCACTGTCTCTTTCTCTGTATGAGAGAGAGAGAGAGAGAGAGAGAGAGAGAGAGAGAGAGAGAGAGAGAGAGTTTTGTTGTTGGGTTGGAGACTAGCTTGGAGTCAAAATGGCTTTTCAAGGCTAGTCAGGGATGAAGGGAAAGACTAAAGAGAGAGGGGGTGGGGGTCCTTCACTCTTTATTTTTTTCTGAAATTTAAGTGGGGATGTATGATAGATTGATAGTTGCAGGTGTGTCTAAAACCAAGGACCAAATCGTTACTGGGCTTTTACCTGGTAAGGTTATGAAGAGAAAGACTTCGGATGAAAAAAGAAGAGTGTGAAAGACATATGACTATTTAATTTTTTTTAAATATATATGATGTGGTTGTTGAAAAAGACCATTGGATTATAAATAGTAATTATAGCCATTAGATCTGAATTGGGTAAAATAGATTTTTAACAATAATAATATTAATTTAATGTGACAAATAAATAGTGATGTGTTAAAAATAATTTTTTTCATATTATATTAGGACACAAAATCTTTTCCCTTTAAAAATAGCAGTGTAGCTTCCATAGAAAAGTCAAATCCAATACAGATGCTATGAGTAAAGTTTTGTAAGCATTAAAGGAAACAGGGTGCTCAAAATCCCCTAAGATGCAATATTCACGGCTTTAATGGAATTCGTTGTCCGATCCCCTTCTTCATCAAGATATATCATGGTCACTTATACCTGTACCATATAGGGATTAATTCTTTCCCTAATGGGACTTACCTATATGAATTCTTTTACATCTCTCTCTGATAAAAATATCTTGTTATGGTGTCCATCTTGTGAAAGCAACAAAAGTTCAAAAATGTGCAGCCGAAGAGCCAAAATGTTGAAGACCCACATAGCAACAATAGCTCCACTCCACACCAATATTTCTAATAGTGTACTAAGCTCTTCTTGGTTATTTTAGAAAAGGGCACTAGTTTTTGAAAAAATACAAAAAGAAATAAAGTGCATGGGTGTAGTAAAATAAAGTGCATGGATGTGTATTGCAATGGCATATGCTGCAGAGACGAGAGCTGGTAGTAGCCCGAAGCTACCGGGAAATTTCTCTCAAAACCACTTTTAATCTCATAAAACCGCGTTTTGCACTTTTGTGGGTTCAGCTAGCTTTCTGGATATTCCTCACACACTACCCCCGCACGCGTGAGTCCTTTACTGAAAACTTGTGACTTAGAGAGACATAGGGTTGAGGTTGAGCTAATTCGGGCACCGTGGTGTGGATCTTGGAGTATATACTTTAGAGCACAGAGATTGCGAAAACTAACTGTATACCATCGATGAGTCTCTCAAACCACCGCTCCGGCGACTTCCACGACGAGTCCTTGTTCAGTCTTTTTGATATTCCCAGTACCAAGTACGCTTCTACGGCCCGCCTCAAGCGTTGGATGATGGGGGTATATATATGTTTACCGTACTATCATTTCATCTGATTAGGGTTTGTTTCCATGGCTATGGCTGTCGCTTCTCAGCCTCCATCTACTTAAAGATCAATTTTAGCTATATATTATGTTGAATTTTTAGAAATGATTAGTGCATATATAGAATTAATTTCTTTCAGAAATAATGTTAAAAGGGTTTGAAGATTAGTACTGCAAGTCAGTAAAGAAGAATATCATTGGACAAGTCATTCGAGCAATATATGTGTTTACTTAGAAACTAATTAATGTGTCTTACATTAATTGCTCGATATATCCTGCTCTTTGTCTTCTAATTAATGTTTGTTTTCGATGGATGTGTTATAGGCTACGCTTCTTTTTAAGCAGCTGGCTGAAGAACAAGTGATGACAGGTACCTGGGCCTTTTCCTGTATTTTTTAAGAAAAATGATTGATATATACATATTGAAATGTTTAGTTTTTCTTTCAATTCATGACCAATTGATCCTTAAAAGTCAACACTCCTTAAATATGCATGCATTGTCCATTTTTTAAAGTCTTCTATGTATGATTTTTAAATCTTATAGGATACAAATAATGCGAGATTGATACTTGTGAAGTAGAGGATCGAGATTAATACTTGTGAAATCAATCTTATTGATCCTCGACTTCTATATATTCTCTGGTATGCAGTAGTTTTACATGCAGGAAACTTCATTATTCAATTCTGAGGTTACATTCTTAATTGTGCTTCATTGTTTCACAATTGTGTTTAGAAACTTTTGCTTGTACGTGTTACTCGAGTTGTTTGTTTTAGTTTCTACACTATGTTTGGTTTCATGTATGAATTATTCCGGCCTTGTCTGGAAATACCGTGTTTGGTTTCATGTTTGGTTTTATAATTGATCACTTGGTGCTTCTGCTAATAACTTAGGAACTGCGTCATATCTCCTGCAATGGTTCGAGTCCAGCAGCAGCGCTACTGGCGGCTTTGATGAGTATATGTCTTTGTCCAGCCCTTTTGATATTGTCAGTACTAAGCATGCTTCTATTGACAGCCTCAAGCGTTGGAGGGTGCGTATGTTCATTACAATATTATCATTCAATCTAGCTAATAGTTAGACTTTAGGGCGGCCCTAGACTTTAGGGCAGCTAGGGCCGGATCTTACCCGGTGCAGGTGGTGCGACCGCACAGGGCCTACCATAGTAAAAGGCCTCATATTTTGGACGACCATTGTTATACAGGCTTTATTGTTTACTAAACTCTAAAATATGCAAATAACTTGTTGAGTATTTGTTTTATGGCTTGTGTCTCCAACTAGCGTTATAAAACAGCTACCAATGTCATACAAAAAGGAATAACGTGACACAAATTATCCTAAGAATCTGATGTTAAACTAATTAAAAAATAATAAAAGTAGCCATGGAAGATAAAGAAAAGAAACAAGAAAAACGTTGGACTTTAATGAATCTTTTTTTAAGTTTTATATTTGGTCCTGAGAAAGAAAATTTTATTCTTCATTTTGAATTAGGATTTTTCTTTTTTTTTTTATTTAGATGTATTGGTATGTTAATTCAATGTTTTTCATTGGACAAGTCATTCGAGTAATATGTGTTTACTTAGAAACTAATTAATGTGTCTTACATTAATTGCTCGATATATCCTCCTCTTTGTCTTCTAATTAATGTTTGTTTTTCGATGGTTGTGTTATAGGCTGCGCAGCTTTTCAAGCAGCTGGCTGAAGAACAAGTGATGACAGGTACTTGGGTCTTTTCCTGTATTTTTTAAGAAAAATGATTAGTATAAGTTGATATATACATATTGAATGTTTAGTTTTTCTTTCAATTCATGACCAATATATTGATCCTTAAAAGTCAACACTCCTTAACATGCATGCATTGTCCATTTTTTATAGTCTTCCATGTATGATTTTTAAATCTTATAGGATACAATTAATGCGAGCTTGATACTTGTGAAGTCGAGGATCGAGATTAATACTTATGAAATCAATCTTATTGATCCTCGACTTCTATATATTCTCTGGTATGCAGTAGTTTTATATGAAGGAAACTTCATTATTGTTATAGCTTGTTTCACAATTGTGTTTCGAAACTTTGTTGCTTGTACGTGTTACTCGAGTTGTTTGTTTTAATTAGTTTCTACACCATGTTTGGTTTCATGTATGAATTATTCCGGCCTCGTCTGGAAATACCGTAAGTGCTTGGTTTCATGTTTGGTTTTATAATTGATCACTTGGTGCTCCTGCTAATTACTAATTAGGAACTGCGTCATATGTCCTGAAACGGTTTTGGGAACCAAGGATAAGTCACTCAAATCGCGAGTTGGAGTCCAGCAGCAGGGCTACTGGCGGCTTTGGCGAGGATATGTCTTTGTCCGGCCCTTTTGCTATTGTCAGTACCAAGCATGCTTCTATTGACAGCCTCAAGCGTTGGAGGGTACGTATGTTCATTACAATATTATCATTCAATCTAGCTAATTAGACTTTAGGGCAGGCTGGATCTTGATAGAATTTGAGCTAACATTCAATCCAAAACTAATTGGCAATAGGTGAAGAGATTCAAGACCTTATAAGTACATATGCTAAGCTCTAGTTTTCCGATATAGAATATTGCTCCACATTACTCTCAACACGCCTCCGCACGTGTGACGAGATTTTAAGCCTAACACGTGGACAAATTATATTGGGTGACGTAAGAGCATGTATGACCATATATTAGGCCTTAAACGCAGACAACCAAGCTCTGATATCATAATAGAAGTTAAGCATCCAACCCAAAATTAATTGGTAATGGGTAGAGACACCCCAATTTCACCAAAGCTTGGGATTAACTAGCTTTTGCTTCCTTGTTTGTAGCAATCTACACTTGTGCTAAATCCTTCTCGTCGATTCCGATACACCTTAGACTTGAAGAAGCAAGAAAAAAAGGAGCAGACATTAAGGAAGATTAGATCAGCACGTGCACAAGGCATGCCACCAGAAATGTATTTGAAAAGGGAAGCAGAAAATGAGCGGGCAATAGGAAAGATTAGAGCATATGTGCACATGAACAAGTGAGTTGGTGATTCTTTTCTGTATTCTTTGTCACACAATTTCATATGATATATGTCACGCTTCTAAGCACATACAAGTGATAGGAGTTATTTCACTTAACATAACATAAACTTACGTTGTACTGAAATTGTTTTCTTAGATTTTATCAATTATAACACGCATAGCATCCTTTGAAACTGTAGCTCCAGAGAGCTGTAAGAGTGCGGGTGTGAATTAAAAACTATAGCATCGAATGACAACTTTTTAGATTTGAATTTAAAGCTGTACGTATGTGATCACATATGGTGGCCTAGCTGCAGATTTGGAATTAGCCTATACGATATACACCAAGGTGGTTTTAATCAAATAAGAATCTTAATGGAATACAAAGATAATTAACAGGGAAGGTTAATTTCCTTGAAGTATTTTTGATAGAACAAGAGGATTCACACAAACTGGTCTAGGTTTTTGTGGCATTAATTTGATGGTCTTATCATATATGGGAGGGGACAGTTCTAGAGCGAACCCATAGGCGATCAAGGCTTTTGTTTTCTTAACAAAATCTTAAGAAATGTTTTTTTATTTTTATTTTTTATTTACATTTAATATTTCTCTTAAACATACTAGTTCATATTGATTATCAATGTGTTTTGCATATTTTGTTGATTGCGTGTATATCTCACATTGATAATGTGAAGTATTGCCTTATAATATCATGTTCATGGCCTCTTCACCCATTAATTAGCAATTGGTTTTGGATTGGATATTCATAATTTTACATATTCATCTTCCTTTAGCATGAAAATAAACTGGAAATACATACATGCATGTCTAGCTTAAGCTATGTCATGCTTTCTAAGATTTTGGAATTGAGTTTGTAAGATATGATTTATGAATTGATGAGTTAAGCGTATACGTATATACATATATATATAGACTTATTTTATTATAAAAGAAGATTTCAATCCACTATACACATAGGTTTTGGACTGTCCGTCAGGATACTTAATTTTTTGTTTGCTCACTCAAGTTGATCAGCTCTCATTTAGCTTTTGTTTATATTTTTTCCCCACATGCAGGTAGAAGGTTGTAGAGGTTGGGCTAATTCCACATTGAGGCATCTTCTTGTCCACCTCCAGCTCGCGTCCTATGCACAGTGTCTTTCCTTTCGTCCTATATTGTTATGTTTATGACTTATAAACATTTTCCTTTTTAGTTATTGCTCTAATACACTATTTGCTGAAGGATGGTTTGGTTTTATTTTGATATTGTTTTGGGGGTGCATAAGACCCGTATGGATTATTGTATGACAAATTATGGGATATGGAGAGGACAAGAGGTGCTGTTATTGTTTGGTTTGGTTGTTATTAATATTAGAAGTATTTTCTTCTATGTATTACATGTGGGATAGTACTATTTACAAGGGAGACTCAGCAGGATTTTGGGTAGTACTACATGGCCTTGTTTGATGTATAGCATAAGATTGGATATGAAAAATGATTAAATTCATGTGTATTTAAGAAAGAATATGGAGGGTGTCTTCTAACTTGAAGGAAGAAGATGGGAAGAAGATGAATTATATATTTATAAGAGGAAACTTATCTCCACTAATCCCACCATTTTTGGGGGGATTGGAAGGGATAAGTTTCTCCTTATGATTAATTCATCTTATTCACATCTTGTTATTTAAGTTAGAAACTTCTTTCTTGAATATACATGAATTTAGCCATTTATCTTATCCAATCCTATCATATGCATCAAACGAGACTCATGTGTCATCTAACAGAGTATTCTGAATATAGGGGTCGTGCTCGATAGAAGTTTTATAGAACTCAGTTTCATGATTGAGAGGTAATCCATGTAGATCATCTAGGAACATTTCACCAGCCCATAATGTTGTGAATGTTTGCTTTTCTTTAACCACGTTTGCCAGAAAGCCCTTACAACCTTTTATGAGAAGTCTCTAGGCTCACAAAATTGATGTTGCTTATGGTTGTGGACTTGTGGTTGTACTCTGGCACTCATAACACAAAAGTTTGGCCCCTTCAACTAGTTTGAATAGTAGTGTGGCTATGTACTATTCAAATCGATCAAACGTGATAGTAATTTGTGGCTTCCTCTTAGCCTTAGCCAAGAGAGCTTAGAAATTCATAAATGAAAAAAGCATATTAATTTCAAGCTAGTGAAAAGCAAATTAAATGTATAATCAAGATAAAATAATAACATAAATTAAAGCTCCCTCTTTCCATTCAGCAATTAATAATCTTACTTGGCTTCACTATACTCTTCTTACTCCAGAAGAGCCAAAAGCTGAACGAATCCCTCTCAAAAGATCACAACTTCATGTCTCACATCAGTTGCCTCACAAAAGTACTGCCCTTTCTTTCATCAATTATAGCTGCTGCCCCTTATTTCCTCTGTAACCCTTGACGTCACCCACATCACATTAGCACATGAATTAGGGAATGAATGAGATTATGATTATAACAGAAAGAGAATGGAAGCCTTGAAAGCAATCATGGTAAGTCCGTTAGTAACTTAGCATCTCCATGGCTTCGAAAGCTCCGGTCAGGTAACTCCTTCAGTGCTTGTGCTCTGCCTTTTCTTTAAGCAAGTGTCAACTACCAAGGTGCCCTGTGGTCCTTGAAAATGAAAACAACATAAAATACTTAGGAAATTATTATATAGTTTTCTCTGTTTTTTTCATTGTTTGGTCCAGGAAATTATTTTATAGTTAATCCCTCTTCTTGTGAATTTAGAAAATACAAAAAGGATAAATACATTTCATAGAGAGGAATGAGCACAGTAGTTAAGAGTGAAATTAAAAGAAAAAAAACCCAGAAATTTGGCACAAATATTTTTGTGCACTTTACACATATTTCTTGCCATACAAGTAATTGAAAATCATACAAGCAAAGCAGATGTGAATTTAGAACCCCAATTGCTTCACGTTAACTGACATGTTTTTCTGGAATATGAGCTATATAAGGCCAATCTGGTCCAGTTTTCTTTTTGCATCTAATTCTCAGGTCAGGGCCTTTGGCAATGAACAGCTTTTGGAGTGCCATGAGGCTGCCAATTCCTTCTGGCAAAGCTTTCAAATTTTGGCAGTCTACAATCACCAACCTTTGGAGGGATTTGAGGTCCACTCTGGCAATGCTGTCAATTCATGACAACTTTTAATGCTCAGATAGTGTAGTGCAGATGCAGACTGATGAATTTCTTAAGGCAAAAATTGAAGCTTTCGAATTTCCCCAATGTCCAATGGTCGAATTCGTTTTAGACCCTCCATGTCATTTGGAGCCAATAAAATATTGTAACCCTTGTGACAAAGAAGTTGAATGATCAGAATTCAAAATCCATAATGATTGAAGAGAGGTTAAGCTTGCAACCCAATATCCTAGCAGACAGTTTTTCTTCAAAGTTACATCCAAATGCCTGAGGTTAATGAGTTTCCCAAAGCCTTTAGGCAGTTCTTCTAGTTTTTCACAACCAGAGATCTTCAAGGTCTGCAAATTATACTTTTTGCATAAAGAATTAGGGAGAGTTTTAATGCTTCCATTTCTTGAGAGGTCAAGAAACCTCAAATGCTTCAACTTGCCTAGGGAATTTGGTAATCTCTTGCTTCCACCACCCTCTACCAATAATTTGATCTTCACTCCAAAAGAGTCTACTGTAAAGCACATTAGGAATGGTTCCAATGTGATGACACAATTTCTTCAGTTTCTTAAGAGCGCCATGGAAGTAGTGGCATATCGATCAAGCCAAAATTATTGCATATATTTGAGAAGTCTCATGACTGCAATATCCATATTCTAATGGAGAAAGTTGGTGCTGACAATGCTAAGGTGGAAATTACCACAAACAAGGCTAAGAATGGGGAAACCATGTGGCTTGGTAAAAAGGCACAACCAATCTCATTCATGCCCAAGTATCAAAAGGGTTGGGATGCCTAGCATGAAGGCCAGTTGCGCAGAGATTGCGGTCATTTGGGACCATCTTCTATACTCGACATTCTTAAGGCCTGAGGACTGGCCTAGTGGCCTTCATTTAGGGGGGCAGGAATGATGGGAATTCTATTGGATTACTTGATAATGAGTTGTACATATCACATAATGGATAGAAATGTTCTCAGACAATTATGAACAATTGTGAGCACCTATTGAATAATCACCGTTGGATTGAATATGTAATTTCTTAAATGGATAACTCATTCACTCGTTGTATTAGATCCAACCACTAAATAAAATAAGTGCTCACAGTTGCTCAAAATTTGCCCCTTAAATGAGTGACTACACATGAATTTGGGTAATACTGTGAATGGGTGTTTAGCTATTAGCTGGCGGGTAGTTGGGTAGACTTTCTAGCGTAATTGATGTCTTTATAAGGCAATGAGCCTTCATTGTAAGGGACTGTTTTGGATGATGCAGTTATATTCTATATTCTAGTGTTAGTTTCCTTTGCTTTTGGTGCTCATACTGTATCTCTTGAGTATTAAGAGATGAGATAGCCTAATTCGCCCCACTAATATTTGAAAGTTAAAGATTTGGCAAGTTCTTTGCCGAAGGTAATTTTTTTTTTTTTCTTTTCTAATCTTTCATGAATTTGTGAGACTTTGAGTTTAATTGGGCTATTGCCACTTACAATAATGGGCTACACATTGGGCTCGGGTTAGATTGAGGTTACATGGCTGCTAGCTAACCCAAGCACAATGTGTAGCCCATTATAGTAAGTAATAAGTAGTAACAGGCCAACAGCCCAAATGAACCCAAACAAATGATAGTTATCCCAACACCTTCCGGGCAATTCTAATGCAATCTTGTTTTCAAACATTATAAAAATATAGTAAATATTTAAAAAATTCTTTGTAGACTTTACATTGATTAAACAAAATTCAAACTTCCTTATAGTTAAAAGAAATTTTTTTTTTTTTCAATCTATGTAGGTGGTTATTTTTTTTCCCAATGTTATTTTTTGTTGTTGACTCTAATATCACAGTCAGTCGATGATATTACTTAGTACTCGTTGAGAGACGAAAGAGTAACATATGAAATTAAGTATATTAATTTCTTGTTTCAGCGTGTCTTCCTCATTTGAACATATTTATCATTGTCCCTAATAACTAATTGCCCATAACAACTTATTGAGTTTCAAAGATCAAGTAGGATGTTGTTCCACATAAACATAACTACAAGTATGCAGTAACTACATCTACATATTAATATGCATGTGTGAGCTCTATACACTCTTAGACACGAGAAATTATATATTGTGTGTAACTGTAACACCATGTGGCAGTATGACCAATCTATTATAATTAAAGCAAATTATATTTTAGTACCTTAATTAATTATACCTTATTTTTCAACTTGGTACCTCAACTTTAAAAAATTGCATTACGATATCTCAACTTTTATTTAGTGTCAATTTCATCCAATTTTCAAATGTATGTTGAAATTTGGGTGACAAAGGCTCAACACACTACAAACAATATCCATTCACCCCAAATTCAAATCGTAGGAATACAAATTTTTCCCTTAAACTAGCGTTTTAAGCCCTTTCTTTAGCGCCGTAGGCCTTTCTTAATTAAGGATCCGTGCTAATGCTATCTTAACCTCATTGTTTACGATAGGAAAGCAGGAGCTACCCCCTCCTTCTCTGAGGGCTGCCTGCCGCAATAGGAATGAAGGAGGCAGGAAGCTATCAATTCTGGAATGCAAGCTCATCCTTGACTTTTTTTTAGAGCGTACGTCCTCAACTCAAGCTAACCATCACTCACATGAGCACAGGTAGGACAACCAAATAATTTCAAAACAAAATAACCAGCATGAGTATCATACCATACCTCGATTGGAGTCTTAAAAACAAATGTAGTCGAGGGAGACCAATTAACCAAGAAGCAAGAACTAACAATTTCAGCACCAAGGTCCTTAGACCAACCAAAGTTAGAAAGCATACTATTTGCTTTCTCCAAGAGCGATCCACACATGATGTCTGCAATTCCGAAATACAGTGGTGTCTTCCAATTAGTGTGGTGTCTCACTATCTCATCTCCACAAAACCCATCCAATTTATCCTCACTAAATACACCCATCTCCATACCAATATTCAAATCTAGACATGATGAAGAGGAAACTGATGCAGCACTAATAACTGTGCTACCCTGAAGTACATAGAGGTTACCAAGCAACTTTCCTCTAATCACAACAAGAGCACCCTTTCTAATTCTTAGAACTCCACCATGAGCATAAAGCCTATAGCCTTGAGAGTCAAGAGTACCCAAAGACACAAGATTCTTTTGTAGAACATATGATACGAGCAACCCAAATCAAGAAACCAAGCATCTTCTGTAGAATTATCATCATAAAGAGCAAATGCAAAATCAGAATATATCATCACGATTCACAAAATTTGCATCAGCAGACTTGTCATTATCTTTGAGTTTAGGGCAATCAACCTTTCAATGCCCTTGCTTGTGACAATAGTTGCATTTACCTTTCCTTGTCTTAGACTTGGATCTCAAATTACCTCTACTACTACCAGAATCTCTATCTTTACCTCGAACTAACAAACCATGATCACCTTGAACTTCATTCAAGTTTTCTGACACTTTCTTCTTTAGTTCTCTAGAACTCAAAGTTGCTTTAACATCTTCAAAAGAGATAGTTTCTCTCACATAGAGCATAGTGTCAACAAAATGTTCATAGGAATAAGGTAAAGAACACAACAAAATCAAAGCTTGATCCTCATCATGCATCAATTTTCACATCCATATTTTTCAAATCAGAAATAAGTTTACTAAACTCATCAAGATGGTTCTGAATAGATAAACCTTTAGACATACCGAAAGTGTATAATTGTTGTTTCAAATACAGCCGACTGGTGAGGGATTTGGTCATATACAATTTCTCCAACTTAAGCCACAACCTAGCTGCAGTTGTTTCATCAACAACTTCACGGAGCACCTCATCAGATAGTGACAACTGAATTGCACTATGCGCCCGATCCAACTTGTCTTCTTTCTGATCTGCAGACAATGTAGCTGGCAAGGCCTCCTTACCCTGTAGCGGCTTAAGCAGCCTTTGTTGAACTAATAGGGCTCGCATGTTGACACGCCAAAGATTGAAATCATTACTCCCGTTGAATTTCTCAATTTCATATTTTGTTGACATATCTTCCTTCATAAACAAAATCACAATTACAAAGCTCAAACAAATTTGGAACTAAGAGCAAATCAGAAATAGCCCCAAGCGTAGCCTTGAGCTCTGATACCACTTTGTGTGCAGAAACTCAAAATATGAAGGAATGACAAAATAAGAAATTAAGCAAACAATCCACAAACACAAAGGATTTAACGTGGTTCACCCAACCAGTGTAGATGGGCTACTCCACAGGCGGCGATGGCGAGAAAATTCCACTAATAACAAAAGGAGATTACAAAATGAGTGTTTATTCTCACAAACCCAAATCCCAAATCACACTCTCTCCAAAGAACAAGAACAAATTAAAACAAATCTTGTTCACAAATACAAAGAGCAAAGGAGACTAGGAGAGAGATCAATATAAAAGTGCAGCGACACACACAAACTATACGTGGGCAAATAACACTAACAAACCCACAAAGAGAAGGAACAAAAGGTGCGGCTGCTCTTCCAACTCTCTCTCTTCATCTCTATATTTCTCACTCTACTCTCTCTATTAAAATTCTAAGAAAAAACAATCAGAAGTCAGAAAAAGCGCTCTCTTTTAAAAACAAAACAGCCCAAAAGCCAGCAAAAGCGCTCGAGCTTATTTGCGCCATTTTGGGCAGAGATAATTTGAAGCGAAAAACAACACTAATTCCTTCCGCCAAAGCTTTAAAATTTGGGCAATCTACAATCACCAACCCTTGAAGTGATTTGAGGTCCTTGATCCACTCTGGCAATTTCTTTCAGGTTTTCTCTCCTTGTAGTCAGCAATAACATGAGCAGGCCAAGTGACTCTTTTAAGATACGTAAACTTTCTTTGGATGTTTACTTATTAAGCACTGGAAATTACATCGATGAATGAAAGAGGGATATTTAGAGAGTTACACCCACAAGTACGCTTTCTTTCTCAATCCATGCAGAGCATATATACGAATATATTTCTTATATATTTCACGTCTACTCACTCCCCATGTTGTCCCATGAGGCATAACGCCAGGGAGGCATAAATTTTATTTTATTTTTTCTAAGGAGACCAAGAATCTAAATATTGTATTTATGAGGGCCATTATACAATATCTTTTTTTCAAAATTTTTCCAGAACAATACCTGTATTTTTTAAAAAATTTTAAAAATATAAAGAAAAGAAAAAATCACATGCACGCTAACTCATGCCTACACGGCTACTCATGGCTGATGGCTCCACCATGAAAAGAAGGCTATGACCATCACTAATGTAAGGGACCAGTGCAGCCAGTTGCTCCCAATTACATTTATTTTTTATATTAAAGTGTTTCAAAACAGTCTTAATTTTTATATATAATGAAAAAAAAAAAAAAACTATTCAGATTATGAGATTACATAATGTAATGAGTCCAAAATGGTAATTAACTTCATATTAATTTACTCACCAATGAACTCTAGAGCATTTATATATATATATATAAAGATAAGGATAAGATATTTGAACAAATGCCTTAAAGAAGCTAAGTTAAAGCAATTTATGAGGGCTGCTATTTGCACACTTTTTTTTTTCTTTTTGCACACCCTTTTGTAAAAAAAAAAAATAAAAAATCAAAGGAAAAGACACACTCACCCCTCACCCAACACACCCCTTACTCTCAGACCAAAAAAAAAAAAACAACACACCCCTCAAAAAAAAAAAAAAAAACACACCCGACCTCCTCCCTCCCCTCCACTAAGCCCCAGCCCCGACCCAGCCCACCTCATTCCCCTCCACCCAGCCCGACATCCTCCTTCCCCTCCACCAAGCCCCAGCCCTGTCGCACCCTCCCTCCAGCCCCGACCCAGCCCACCTCCTTCCCCTCCACCCAGCCCAACCTCCTCCCTCCCCTCCACCAAGCCCCAGCCCCGTCGCACCCTCCTTCCAGCCCCGACCCAGCCCACCTCCTTCCCCTCCACCCAGCCCGACCTCCTCCCTCCCCTCCACCCAGCCCCGGCCCCATCGCACCCCTTCCCACCTAACCCCGTCGCACCTTCCCTCTAGCCTCGACCCACCTGGCCCACCTCCCTCTAGGTTAGGCGGATATATGCCGAATGGTTTGTGGGTGTTCAACGGGTGGCTGTCGAATAGTTTGTAGGTGTTCGGTGGGTGGCTGCCGAAGGAAACTCAAATTTTCGGCAAACCAGTGCCGAACGAAGGAGAAAGCAAAGAGAGAAAGGGAGGGAGGGAGGAGAGAAGAGAAGGAGGTTGGGGGTGAGGTCGGATGCTGCTTGTGGTGGTCGGGTGAGGGAGGGAAGGAGGGGGCTGGGTGGGTGGGTTGGGTGACGAAAGGGCTGCTGAGGGAGGGCTGCGTGGGTGGGTGTGGTCGGATGAGGGAGATGAAGGGGGGGTGTGTGTGGCTGGTTGTGTGTGTTTTTTTTTTTAGTCTGTTGATGGGGTGTGCAAAAGAGAAAAAATGGAGTTGGTTTTTGGGTGTGAAAAGGAGAGATATGTCTTTTCCTTTGATTTTTGATTTTTTTTTTTTACAAAAAGATGTGCAAAAAGAAAAAAAAAAATATACAAATAGTAGCCCTCTAAAAAATATTTGAGAGCTCTTTATCATTGAGAAAATATATATATATGAAAAATTTTAGAATCCGCCATTTGGCAACAAGATCAAATTACATTCTCATCCGCAATATATGCATTGTTGCGAGGCATTACCTTTGCGGGCCGTGAAGATAAGCAGATCATTGACAAGAATTAGGCCATATTTTACACGTACCAAATGTGAAATATCTCTTTACTAAAGTCCAGAAATAGAAATGTGAAACATCTGATACGGTTTTTGTCCTTGTAGGGAAAACAGGGGCTGTGGCCTGTAGTTGACTTTTAAATTTTGGTTCCCACCTTGATTTGTCCAAATTCTTGTCTGAAAATAAACTTGATCGACAGTATGTGCAATTTCTTAAGTGGGCTATCATTGTTGTAACATGACAAAGTAGTACGGCAATCCAACCCCTTGTTAAATAAGTGCCTTCTCTTATCATTATCTAGTGCCTACACTTTGTACTCAGCTTAAATGTACGGTTCACAAATCGCAACAAGAGCAAAGAACTTTTTAAAGAAATTTCATAGCAATCTTGTGGGCGGCTTCTATTTTATATTAAATTGGGTATCTTTTTAATATAAGGACGCAAGATGAGGTTGAAATGTGTCCCGGCCTTGATTTGTTAAATAAAAAACTGTTGGTGAAGCTTGTTTTTGTAAGTTTCCATTATTTTAAATTGATTTGTCACTGTTCTAAAATCAATCCCTATAATTCATCTAATTTTTGGCTTTACATGTATTTATAGCACTTGTATTAATTAATACAAATCTCTATGTCAAATAATTGTATTTAAGAGTGGTAAAAAAAATAATTTTATTTAAAGAATCCCTAATGGGGTCCACTCCATATAATATTTCAATGAGTCCATTAATTATAAGGTACTGACAACATTTTTTATTAACCAAACACACCCAATGCCTCATTCTTACTTTGCAGGTCACATCCTACAAAAACTCAACGGCATATTCTTCTTTTGTGGGCCACATGCTTCAAATTCACTAGATCTTCATGCCACGTAATCACCAAAATAGACACAGAAAAAACCAAAATACCAACCATATCCTTACAACTGCAACGGGTCAAAAAAATTAATAAAAAGCTAACAAATGGATAGTGTCTGATACTGATTTGTTGGTTAGAAAAGATATAACTTTTATATAAGGTTGTTGGCCAAGATATTTTAGAATAAAGGATTAGAAGCGTTCTTTTTTTTTTTTTTTCATTGAAATATGGTTTTTATTTATGAAAACCATAAAATGACAATGTATGTTTACTATACCAAAGCACAAAATGACAATAATTCCTCAAAGATTTCAGTTTAGTAAGCAACCATATGAAAGTTTCTGCAGTTTCAGTTCACTTGTAATTCCAGAAACTGCAGTTTCAGTTCACTGTAAACTGCATAAACTGCAGTTTTTTATGCAGTTTCAGTTCACTTGCAGTTTCAGAAACTGCAGAAAGTTCACTTGTAATTCCAGAAACTGCAGTTTCAGTTCACTGTAAACTGCATAAACTATAGTTTTTTATGCAGTTTCAGAAACTGCAGAAAACTGCAGTTCTAGAAACTGCAGAAAAATGCAAAAAACTGCAGTTTGACTTAAAATGGCATAAATGCATAAAGAGAGAAGATGAACGTGAAGAGAGAAGAAAGAGAAAGACAAAAAGGAAATAAAATGACAATTGACCAGATTTCAAGATAAGCCAACTAGCTGCAACTTACCTTGTTATTAAAAAAAACTAATTGGTGCACTAGAGAGTAAAAACAATAAGTAAAAGGTACCTTAGAGTAATTAATTCTATTTCAATGATTCGAACCGTCTATTTTTTAGGTCTATATTCAAATATCATCCTTACAAAAAATTAGACAAATCGAAAAATCATTAAGCTATCAAACTTTGATCAAATAAATAGACGAACATAATATTTTCGATAAACACTTGCAATGGTGACCGTTTAATCAACGGTCAAATGGTTTCCGATTAGCTTAATTTTTTGCAATAACGATCATTTAAAGGAGACCAAAAATTTAAATAGACGATTCCAATCATCAAAATATAATGTAAAGTGGACCCCACAACGTGATCCCATAATCTGAACTGTTCATTTTTTAGGTTTCCATTCAAAAATCATCCTTGCAAAAATTGAAAATTATTTAGTCATGTGACAATCATCACAATCATTTCAATGTTTATAAAAAAATTGTGTTCGTCTATTTATTTAAGTACAATTAACTTATTAAAAGTTAGTTAAATGATTTTTTTTTTTTTTTGGAAAAGATGATTTTTGAATGGTTCAGATTATAAAATGGCGTTATATAGTGGGCCTAAAAGTGTGTTGTGTATGTGTGTACGTGTGTGTACAAAATAAATACATTATTCTCAAATAAGGAGATGACAATTTTGATACAACACAATAACACGATTGGAACTGACACGAAGTTAGCAGGTTTGGGTACGTTAGCCATTGATTGACAAAAACACGAAGATGACACGAATTATAAATGTGTTTAAACTTGAATAACCCGAATAATTATGTCACAATAAGTGTGTTTAAGTACTAGTATTATATGATCCAAGAAAATTTCTAACTTTTCTTATATTTTAATATCTATTGTATGAGTTATTATAGAGTTTTTTCTTTTTTTTTTTAACAATTTTGTTAGTATCATAATTAAGTGGATTTTTAGAGGTTTTTTTTTTAAAAAAAAAAAAAAAAAACTTTAATTTTTATTTTTTAGTTCACAATATATGTGGATCAATCCAAAAATACTGTGATTATAAAAAGATTAGATGAGTATAAATACATCTGTTGTAATTAATAGGTTAAATTAGTATTGATTAATATTCACCACAAATACGAGATAATATGCACGACACCAACTCCACGGAATTGCCACTCGATCATATTCTCTTCTCCCCGTCAAAAAAAAAAAAAAAATTATCTTCTCAAAAGAATGATGCTCGGTCGGTAACCTTTATATTAAGAAAATCAATACATTGATGATTGTAGATTTGAAGTCCTGGCTCATCCAATTAGCACGTTAATTAGGATATCACTTTTCAAGTAGTGCACAACCACTGAGATTATTTAATTGTTGGTCAATATTTGTTAAGAATTAAGATAATTAAAGCACTTCCAACTAATTAAAAAGCAGATGTCGTACAAGTTATGCATTGGTTAGAACTTAATTAGGAGATAAGACAGAAGAGGATTTGCTGGCACAAATAATTAAATTTTGGAAGGGCTATGTGCCACTCTCTCTCTCTCTCTCTCTATGTGTCTTTTCTAAGGTCGAATTTCTCTCTCTCTCTCTCTCTCTCTCCCTCTCTCTCTATGTGTCTTTTCTAAGGTCGAATTTCTCATTTAACGGTAAATAAGAAATCTTTTGTAGGGCTTATTTCATAATTCGATAATCGAAGTCGTTTATTTTTTAAGTCTCATTTCAAGGATTAACCTTTCAAAAAATTAGATAAATTGGAATCCATTTAACCGTAGAATTAAATGATCAATTATCATGTCAAGTGTTTATTGAAGACATATTATGTTCGACAATTTATTTGAGATTTGTTTAATTTTTTGCAAAAATGATCTTTGATTATATAGACCTACAAAATAGATGATTCAGATTGTTAAAATACAATATAAAATGGTTAGTAAATGGGTAAGTTTGAAGATTTTTTACAAAGATGATCTTTGAAGTGGGGCTAAAAAAATTAATGAACGGTTATCATGTAGTAGACCCAAAAGGGTAGTTAGCTTCATATTAACTTGCTAACATGTTAACTTTAGAGCATTCTTGTATGGTCCACTCCACATTGCACTTTAATGATTAGAACCGTCTATTTTTTTGGTCTTCATTGAAGGATAGTCTTTGCAAAAAATTAGGTATATCGGAAACCATTTGATCATTGATTAAATGGTTACCATTTTAAGTGTTTATCGAAAACATTTTGTTCGTCTATTTATTTGATCAAAATTAGATATCTTAATGGTTTCCGATTTTTCTAAATTTTTGCATAGATTATCTTGGAATAGAGACCTACAAAATAGACGGTTCAGATCGTTGAAATATAATATGAAATAAGCCCAATGATAGATCCCTTAAATAAAATTATTTGAGGGATCCCTCAATGGAAAGGGCCTGATATATATATATATATATATATACATTCCGTCAGATAAAATTGAAATAATGTTGGCAAAATACTTGCTAAACAATTTTCGATTTGGTTGACTTTTTGCAAGGGCGATCTTTGAATGATGCCTTAAAATATGAATGATTCTGATCATTCAAATTCATTGTTGGGTGGTTAGGTGAATGAAGAAATTCTCCACTCTATGGTGAGCTGATGAAAATTACAATAAGCTTGATTCTTGAATGTGTAAGAGGAGAAATTTTTTTATTCTCTAGCACATTTAATTTCTCCCATTATACATATTTATACTCTACCGTTATATGAGCAAAGTAGTAGCATTAGAGGCACAACTATCTAAACTTTTTTTTTTTTTTTAATCAAGGAAAAGAGCTATATTTATTGAATATAATTTGACCAAGCAGAAACATCATCTTGGAGGAAATGAATGAGCCAAACAGGGCCAACCTCCCTCCAGACAACAGAATGAGTACAACTTAAAGAAAATTCGGCCAATTGATGAGCCACAACGTTACATACCCACAGAGTATACGCAAAAGAAATAGTTTGGAAATCACCAAGCAACATTTGAACTTCCAGAACTAACTCACATCGGCACTGAGGCATTCCGCATCAAACATTACCTCATTAACCACCTCAAGTGCATCGCATTCCACCACAATACGGGAGAAGCCCAGCCTCGGGCAGAGTCGTAAGCCATGAAGAACCGCCAATAACTCAGTTGTTTTAGGCGAAAAACAACCATCAAACCGTTGAACAGCAGCAGCTTGCAACGCCCCACCAGGATTCCTGACAACCGCCCCAACTCCCACCACCCTATTCTCCACCTTGGTAGCGCCATCAACATTAAGTTTGAACACCTCCCCCTCTGGCGGAAGCCACACCTGTTTAGGCCGAGGAACCAAAGTAGAGGAAGGGCCTAAAGGAAACATGGCCTCCGTAAACTCTTGCAAATAGTGATTAGCTGCATCAACATGCTTAGGTTCACCAATCGACCCACCAAAGCTTGATTAAACGCCCGTAGATCACGAAAACCCAGTCCACCAACATGCTTAGGTTCACACAATTACCGCCAACTAACCCAAGAAATATCATCATCTTTTCCCATTTTTGACCACCAAAACTTTCGAATGAAACTCTGAATCTCCTTGCGAATTCCTTTGGGCAATCAAAAACAACGCATATAATACAATGCATAGACTGGGCCACCGACTGAATCAACAATTCCTTCCCCGCAACTGACAAACACTTACCTTTCCATCCTTGCAACACCGCCCGCAACTTTTCTTTTATAGTGGAAAAAATCTTCTTCTTTTCGCGCCCCACATCAATAGGGAGGCCTAGATATCGTTCATCCAAAGCCACCTTCGGTATCCCGAGAATATGACAAATCCAAGCATGAGTTAGGCCATCAATATTAGGACCAAATGCCACCGCCGACTTCTCCAGATTAATTTTTTGCCCCAAGGCCACCTCATATTGAGTAAAAATACCACGTAACACGTGGCCAGCGGCAACTGATGCATGAGTAAATAACATACAATCATCCGCAAAAAAAGATGGGAATACATCGGAGTCCCCCTTGCTGCCACCACTCCATGCAACTGCCCCCTTTGCACTACTGAATACAATAACCCGGAGAAACCTTTCGTACAGAGTAAAAATAAATACGGCGACAACGGATCCCCTTGTTGATTGAGCTTAAGAATTTGGCAGCTTAATTTAGCTAATTAATATTGCAGTTTTGATAGTTAATTAGTTAGATATTTTTGTGTAAATTGAACACGTGTCTGTGTCTCATAGGACACCAAATGAGTGGTGGTGCTGAGCTCATAGGCTCACACATTTGGAATGACTCAGCTATATTGTAGCTGTCTTTTATGTAACAGAATATTGTGAATGAATACAAAAAAAAAAAAGATGAGAGCACCGCGTGTGACTCACTGAGAATGATTATTCCTCTTCTTATTCCATCTTCAATGCTGCTTCTATTCTCTGCCTCAATATAATTATTTAATTAATCAAACACTCTTCAATTCAACATGGTATCTAGAGCCTAGGTTGGATCAAGGGGTACTGGGGCGTGATTTCTGTGAAGGAAAAAAAACAGAGTGAAACGAGCAAGGATTCGTGTTTGCAATGGCAAGCTCTGGAGGTGGTGAGCTACGAGCTCCTAGTAGAAAAAGGGATTACAGTCCCTGAATCAAAGAAAAATAAAATTTCAAAGAAAGAAGAACATGCTGAAGGTGTAGATGTTGATGAAGAGATGGAAGCATATCTTGAAGAACAGCACATGAAAGATGCAAAGGCATTAGGCATCATTCAAGGAGCAGTCTCCAAAGAAATTTTTCCTCGAATTGTAAATCAAGAAACTGCAAAGGGAGCTTGGAATCTATTGCAGGAGAAGTATCATGGTGATGAACAGGCTAGATCTGTGAAATTGCAAGGTCTACGCAGAGAGTTTGAGTATATGAGAATGAGAGATAATGAATGTCTTGCTGATTATTTTTCCAGGTCTTTGATTTAACAAACCAGATGGAGAAATATGGTGAAATCCTCTCTCATCAGAGAATGGTCCAAAAGGTACTTATCAGCTTATGCAAGATTTATGATCCAATGTGTGTAGTGTTAGAAAGAACTTGTGATATGAATTTAGTTTCAGTGCATGAAGTTGTTGGATCCTTGAAGAGTTATGACCTTCGATTGAATAGACATGAAGAAGATGATGGACATTCAGAGAAGGCATTTTCCAGCATGAGCATCAGTCCAAAAGGTCAAAACACACAGAATAGGCCATATGCTCATGATGGAGGAAGGAAGGGACAGAAGCAATGGAAAGGAAAATCAAGGAAGTGGGATGCCAAGTTTCAAGTTGCTGGAAAACAGGAAAGAGGTGCTGACTCTGGGAAGCAGAAATGCAAGATTTGTGACAAGATTCACTATGGTGACTGTTGGTTCAAAGGAAAGGTCAAGTGTTACAAATGTGACAAATTTGGCCACATGATGAAGGATTGCCATCAACCTAGCAGGAGGGGTGAGGTGGTCAATTATGCCAATCAGGTCCAGGACACTGCCACAATGTTCTATGCATGTCATATGGCATCTGTGCAAAAGGAACATGGGGTCTGGTATCTTGATAGTGGCTGCAGCAACCATATGACAAGCTGTGAGTCACTCCTTATCAACATAGATCGAAGTGTGAGGTGCAAGGTTAAAATGGGGACTGGTGACTTAGTGGAGTCTACTGGCAAAGGCACACTGGTGGTTGAAACAAAGAGAGGAGTCAGACACATACCTGAAGTATGATTGTTCCTGGTCTGGATGAGAATCTGCTCAGTGTTGGACAGATGATTGAGCATGGATATTGGCTTGTTTTTTGTGATTTCATGGTTTGCATTTTTGGAGACAAGAATTTGCAGGAACCTATCACCACTGTCAAAATGAAAGGAAACATATGCTTTCCTCTTTCATTTGACAGTGTTACTCCTTTTATGGCAAACTCAGTGACCACTATTGGGTCAACTTGGAAGTGGCACAAAAGGTTTGGACATTTGAACTTTGGAAGTCTGAAAAAGTTACAGGAAAATGAGATGGTATATGGTCTACCAAATTTGACAGATAGTGATCACATGTGTGAAAGCTGTGCGATGGGAAAAGCTCATAGGCAATCCTTTGACAAAGGCAAATTCAGAAAAGCCTCTGATCTTTTGGAGTTAGTACACACAGATGTGTGTGGTCCCATGACAGAAACAATTGGTGGTAACAAGTACTTTTTCACCTTTATTGATGACAAGTCAAGAATGTGTTGGATCTATTTTTTGAAGTACAAGTCTGATGCACTCAATGTGTTTAAGAAATTTAAAGCAATGGTTGAATTGCAATGTGGATTTAAACTCAAGAAATTGAGAAGTGATAGAGGGGAGGAGTATACCTCTCATGACTTTGAGAAATTTTGTGAGGAGGTGGGAATTGAGAAACAATTAACTGTTGCTTACTCACCTCAGCAAAATGGTATTGCTGAAAGGAAGAATAGGCTCAAATGGTGAAACAAATATGAAAAGGTCTGATGTTGCAATTTCTACAGCTGAAAGTGAAATTGTGATGTCTGATACCTATGATTATACTCCAAAGAAGTGGAAGAATCTTAATGAGGTGTTTGCTCACTGCAAGTTTAGTATAATTGAGCCTGAAAATTTCACTGAAGCTGTCAAAGACCAAGCATGGCAGAAAGCAATGTCAGAAGAGATTGCTATGATTGAGAAAAACCAAACTTGGAAGCTTGTAGATAGACCAAGTGACAAGCCTATTGTGGGAGTAAAGTGGATTTACAAGATCAAACTTAATCTGGATGGTACAATTCAGAAACATAAGGCAAAATTAGTTGCTAAAGGCTATACACAGAAGCCAGGAATCGATTTTAATGAAACTTTTGCTCCTGTGGCAAGGTTAGACACCATTAGAACATTGATTGCTCTAGCAGCTAAGAATGGCTGGAAACTTTTCCAACTTGATGTCAAATCAGCCTTTCTCAATGGAATTCTAAAGGAGGAAGTATATGTAGATCAGCCAGATGGCTATGTTGTCAAGAATCAGGAGCACAAAGTGTATAAACTGCATAAAGCCCTCTATGGTCTGAAACAGGCTCCACGAGCTTGGTATGGAAATATTGATAGTTACTTGTTGGAATGTGGTTTTGAGAAAAGTCCTAGTGAGGCAACTCTGTATGTTAAAAACAAGGAACGCCAGGGCACACTTATTGTATCAATCTATGTAGATGACATTGTCTACACAGGGAGCAGTGACAGTATGCTTGTGGAATTCAAAAGGGATATGATGAACATATATGAAATGTCTGATCTTGGTCTGCTACATCATTTTCTTGGAATGAGAGTGATCCAGCTAGAAGAGAGTATTTTTATTCCTCAAAGAAAGTATGCTCACAATTTGCTAGAGAAATTTGGTCTAAAAGATTGCAAACCTGTGTCCATCCCATTGTCAACAACTGAAAAGTTAAGGAAAGAAAATGGAAGTGCGCCTGCAGATGAAGGCTTATACAGGAAACTGGTTGGAAGCTTGTTATATCTAACTGCTACAAGGCCTGACATTATGTTTGCAACAAGCTTGCTAGCTAGGTTCATGCATTGTCCCTCTGCTAAACACTTAGGAATAGCTAAAAGGGTGTTAAGATATGTGCAAGGAACCATTGACTATGGCATACAGTATAGGAAATGAGATTCTGTCATCCTTATAGGCTATTGTGACAGTGATTGGAGTGGAGATGAGGATGATATGAGATCTACATCAGGATATGCATTCTCCTTTGGGAGTTGTGCATTTTCATGGGCATCAGTCAAACAACATAGTGTTGCACTCTTTACTGCAGAGGCAGAGTATATGAGTGCTTCAGTGGCCACATCTCAAGCTATTTGGCTTAGATTTGTTCTACAAGATTTTGGAGAAGAACAAGTTGAAGCAACTACCCTACTGTGTGATAACACATCTGCAATAGCAATGTCCAAGAACCCTGTCTTTCACCAGAGGTCAAAGAACATAAAAAGGAAATTTCATTTCATAAGAGATGCTATTCATGATGGAGTGGTTGATTTGGTGTACTGCAAAGGAGAAGACCAACTCGCAGACATTTTCACGAAGGCATTAGCCAAAGATAGGTTCTGTTGCTTAAGGAGCAAGCTTGGTGTGAAGTCTGCCAAATCCTTAGAAGGGAGTGTTGACTGAGCTTAAGAATTTGGCAGCTTAATTTAGCTAATTAATATTGCAATTTTGATAGTTAATTAGTTAGATATTTTTGTGTAAATTGAACACGTGTCTGTGTCTCATAGGACACCAAATGAGTGGTGGTGCTGAGCTCATAAGCTCACACATTTGGAATGACTCAGCTATATTGTAGATGTCTTTTATGTAACAGAATATTGTGAATGAATACAAAAAAAAAAGATGAGAGCACCGCGTGTGACTCACTGAGAATGATTATTATTCTTCTTCTTCCATCTTCAATGCTGCTTCTATTCTCTACCTCAATATAATTATTTAATTAATCAAACACTCTTCAATTCAACACCCCTTGCCTCAAACCTTATTTGGGAGTGAAGAAAAAAGATGGTTGCCCCCACTAAAGAACATCATATTGGACAGAAGAAACATAGCGCATAAGCAAACTCACTCATCTTTTCGCAAAACCCATACGCTCCATAACTTGCGCAAAAAGCCCCATTCAACTCTATCATAGGCTTTACTAATATCGAGCTTTAACACCATCTTTGGGGTTTTGGTTTGACGTTGGCGCCGAATTGAATGAATGGATTCAAAAGCCAAGATAATATAAAGTTTCTAGCTCATCACCTGCCAGACAAACACCCACCACATCATCACCCATGGTGGCCCAAAATTTTTGATAGAAAAGGGCAGGCATCCCATCTTCCCCCGGTGCCTTAGTGGGAGGCATTTGTTGCAAAGCGACCTCAATTTCCCTTTTAGTGAAAGGCGCAAGCAACATCTGATTCATTTCAGTGGTCACTTTACACTCAATCCCATCCAACACCAAGTCACAATTAGCCCCACCACCAATGCAAAATAAATCAGTAAAATAGGCCATAAAAACGGAGTGAATCTGATCATCCACGCTGTTTAGCCGACTCATGGAAAAAACGAGTATTACGATCACCCTCACCAAGCCATTGAACACAGGAACGCTGCTTCCATAACAATTCTTCCTGTTCTAACAACTCATGATAACGCCGAAATGAGTCAATCACTATCTCAACTTTCTAGATTATAATCATATGACAATATTTAATTTTTTTATATTTAAATCAATTATGAGTCTTATATATTTATAAAAATTGTTGTCTCTAATATTATTAATAGGGTGATTCTAAACATACCCAAGCATATCTTATATATTTATAAAATTGTTGTCTCTTATATGTAAAGAGGAGATGCATATCTTTAAACCAAGCATAATTTTTCGAAATTTGGTGGAGTTTTGATGAGTCCAACGTCGGGCAAAAATTGAGATAAAAATTGAAAAAAAATATGGTCTTTAATTAACACAAAATGAAAGTATGTGTCCTTCATTAACACAAAACAAAATTAATATCCTGAAATAAAACAACTATCAAAGTATATGTCTTATTTGTAAATTTTTTCCTATTATATAATTTAATTATTTGTTTTGAAGGAATCTAATTTAATTCAATGAATTTGATTACTAATTCCAATGCACTATGATAAATAAATTAAAAAAAAAAATCAATACGCGGAAAGAAAGTATTATGATTCATGGCATGTTTCATAGAATAGTTAGACCGTCACAATGAAATGTTTTATATAAGCCACTCCTCTTATCAAACTTAAGATATGATTGAACAAATTATTAATTATTCGAAAATGTACTTCGAAACCTTGAAGTGGTTGGGAGAGTAGTATATCGAATATGGTTGCTATGCGTTATGCCAAACCTGCGGGCCATTATTGCATTGCATATCGCCATTTATTTGTAATATCTTCTTTTCTTTTGTAACGGCAAATTAATTGTAACCCTTACAAAGAAGAAACAAGTTAATTATACTTTTTTCTAATTGCTTTTTTCCTCTTACCAATTGCAAAGCAAGTTTGTTTTGGGCAAATTGCTTTTTTCCTCTTACCAGTTGCAAAGCAAGTTAGATTCCCTATCAAATTATACATTTATGATTGAACCCCAGTGCATTAATTATTGGAGTTATAAGTCACCACCATACCTATTAAATTTGAATTTATTTAATGGATTGTTGAGACTTGAGAGATCGATAAAGTCCAAATGAAAGAGTAAAGTTTGTAAGTGTTTTTCTTTTTAATATATATATAGGAGGTGATTTTCACGCTCCTTTTTTATCGAACTGCACTCCTTCTCTATTTTTAATATTTTTTAATATTTTTTATTACGTACATTTCTATATCTACCCTTTCATTATCTTTTTATTATTTGTTTTCTCTCTCATCGATCAGTCGTCTCCTTCCTTATGATCAGTTCAGATCTTCTTCTCCGTTAATAGTGCATCACAGTACTTTTACATATTGAAAGATGCATGATGGTCACTCTAATTTTTTATTTTCTATCTTTTTCTATTGCTGCTCAGAAAGCATAGAAATCAAAACATGAATCTCAATCCAAGTACAGCAGAATCAATTTGAAGCTCAAGTGGGTTATGAGTTTCATAAAGATAAAAGCTTGCTTTTCAAAATCAAAATTTGAACTTTAGAGATTGATTAAAACCCATAATTTTGTGAGATCGATCTATAAGTATTAGTCATTAAAAAGAGAGATCGAGGCAAAATAAAAATACAAAGATGCCTTGTTTCTCTCGTAGACTGAAAGTCTGAATTGGCATAAGGTTCCAACATTTTTTACGATTAGGTGGGTTCTACTTTTTTACATTTTCCAGATGAGAGTTTTTTTTTTTTAATCTTCTTTCTAGGAGGAAAACAATATATAAAGTGGTGTTCAAGCATCTTGAATATAGTAGCCTGTATCATTTTGTGTTGCACGTACTATTAATGGAGAAGAAAGCAATACAAAGGAGACGGCAACAAATAAAAACAAAAAACAAAAATTGAAAACAAGGAGATGACTCCAATGAGTTTGAAGGCTGAGTGGCGCTAAATGAATTCCGAACTAAAATGAGATAGAATTTGAATGTTTTTTTAGTCAAATTTTAAAGGGTAGATTTGGAAATATAAAAAATTATTTAAAAATAAGAAAGAGTGCATGAGGATAAAAGTAGAGTGCGAAAATCACCTCCTTATATATATACATATTATATCATCTAACTTTTTTTAATTAATCAATAATTGTCGATCATGAAATTTATTAAACTCGGAATGTCCTTCAACAAAAGAGAAACTAAATGCCATTAGACTGATAGTCATTGGTTTATTTAATTTGGATTCTATGTTTAAATTGTACATAGTTTAAATGCTTCCACAAAATAAAAAGGAGAAGAAATGATTTATTGTTCATTTTTTTAGTATTGATTTTCGGTTATAGTAAATTTGATTAATTGGCTCTGTCATTTTGTGTATATATTTAAGTGCGTAAATACAAATTAATGTGGTCAGTGGTAACGCTCGTTTTGGTATTCTATTTTCTTATTGAGGGCCGGTATTCTGTTTTTTCTTTTAATTTATTTTTTCTATTTTCACAGCTTCTTTCTCAGCTTTTTTTTTTGGGGGGCCTCTCAATACTCTCATATATCCCCTTTTTAATTAAAAAAATAAAAACAAAAAAAAAATACAAGAATTACTAACTTTGTCCTACTTTTGGATTCATATATTACGAAAATTTTATAGCGGAAATTCATATGACGTTATATAATTATTTTTCAAATCTTTAAATCTAATGAGTTCATTTTTCTATATATATACCGAAATTTAGATTCGTGAATTATTGAACATGTCTGTGTACCAAAGGAACTATCCATGTATTAATTAGTTATATACTAAGGAGGAATGCTACTTGCCTTTCTCAATCTACTTTCTGTTTCGGTTTTCTATCTTATTATACTCATTATGTAGTGTTGTTTTTATGATAAAAATCATTCATTTTTTAGGACACGTAGTTTACTCTTTAAAAATTATTTATGCAAAAATCAACCAAATTATAAATTGTTTGGTTTTGTCATCAGAGGAAATTACAGATTTGGTCCACTTATTTTATACCTAGTTCAATTTTGGTCCACGATCTTTTTTAAGTTCTGTTTTGGTCCACTAATTGTTTCATTAAAGGTCCAGATTTGTGACTTTAAATCTTTTGGGTTGTATTTTCTTCAATTATAATTGAAGTATAAGTTATATTTCATCATTTCTTAGTCATAAAAAAAAATTTTGAGTATTAGAATCTAAGAAAATTGAGATTGAGTGAAGTTTGAAAAATTGGTACGTAGTTTTGAGTACCCTACTTTGGGGTCAATTATCTTGAGTTTTAGAACTCCAATTTGAATGATCTTTATATGGTTGTAAAGAAGAAATGCATAACTTTAAAATAAGTATATGTTTGCTGAATTTGAGTGAGATTTGATAGGGTAAAAGGTAGGCCAAATTTGAGAAAACAAATCTAGACCTTTATTGAACAAGTGAAACAATTAGTGGACTAAAACATAAATTAAAAAAAGATTGTGAATCAAAATTAAACTAAGTATAAAATAACTGGACTAAATCTGTAATTTCCTCTTGTCATTATTATCAAATAAATAGACGATGAGTCTAACTGTTACCAAAACCGTCTGTTTATTTAATAATAATTACATAATCAAACAATTTTTGATTTAATTAATTTTTGTAGAAATGATCTTTAAATGGTGATCTAAAATGAACGGTTCTGATTATGAAATTACACTGCAGAATGAGAATAATAAAAGAAAAAGTCAAATAAGAAAGTAAATTGAAGAAAGTATCTGGTATTTCCATAAAGAAAATAATTAATTAAAATAGAGAATTAGGATTAAGTCCCTAATAAAGTAGTAACTGGTAAGTTATTCATATGCCCATTTGACCCAACACCCCGTTCCATGGCCATTTGACAATTTTGTAAGGGAGTAAAATCTCTAAAAATATTAAAGAAAATCTAGTAGTTGTATACTTGGATTCAGTCCAACACAAAAAAACAAAAACTAAACTAAAAATGAAAACAAGAAGCGATAAGAATAGACCAAACCATATATATAATGAAAACTCAAAGGTGGGCGACATGAGCGGGTGGCCCGGAGCGTTGACTTTGTCCAAGTGGGCGACATGCATTGCATGGCCACGCAACCCCGCCTAAGCATACGGCCTTGTACTTGCTCACCCTACGTCATGCACACGTCAGCACGTACATTCCCACCTTCTCTCTCAATCGCTTCCGTACGTCCTTAATTACTCTCTCTCTCTCTCTCTCTCTCTCTCTGAAATATATTCATCTCATTCTGTGTCTTTCCAAATATGCAGACACGAACCCGAACACAAACACAAACACGCCTCTAGGCTCTATCCATCCATTTATCTCTCTGCTTGTGTTTCTCTCTCTTGGGCTGATAAATTTTCTTAGGTTTTTTGGCGTTTGTTTCTCTCGATCTCTTTCTCTCTCTCGAGAAGGAATTGAAGAGTCTTTGTTTCTTCTCGGGTCTGTGAATATGATGTACGAGCAGCAGCAGCAGCAAACTCAGCATCAAATGAAGAAGAGAGCTGGTCATGAGAGTAGGAGCTCGATAGAGGAAGAGAGGCTTGAGATTGTGGATTTGAGTGGGATGTCTCTCGATGCCCTCCCTAATCCTTCACTCAATTTGGGCACCATTTGCAAGCTTGACCTCTCCAACAACAATCTTCAGGTAATTTTATTGTCAATTAATCAGGATTATATTAATTTGTGTTAATTGATTATATTACTGTATGTTGGGTATTGAAATGAATTTCTCTAAACTACAGATCGATGCATATTTTCTCAGATGAAACATATATGCATATTTTTCCTCTAACTAATATTGTTTTTGGGTTATAAATTTGACAGAATATACCAGAATCATTAACAGCAAGATTGTTAAACGTGGTGGTGCTGGACGTGCGCTCAAATCAACTGAGATCCCTTCCAAACTCAATTGGTTGTTTGTCCAAGCTCAAGGTTCTCAATGTTTCTGGAAACCTTATTGAATCTCTCCCAAAAACTATTGAAAATTGCAGGTAAATTTATTGTCGATCTGATCTGTTCCACTTCTAATTTTCCAATTCAGTGATAACAACCACACATTATTTTCATTGTTTGATGTATACATACACACACACACAAGGGTTATATTGATCTATCTATCTGTTTATTTTATACTTCATCTTAGTGAATTTTCTGGAAATTAGGATAGCTAATTAAAAGAGAGAAAATTTGGAAGGTACCGCTTAATTTTAATTAAAGTATTCATTGAATATAGGATCAGTTTTGTCCATGTGTTATTAGAAATTAACAATTTGATTACTGGTTATAAAACTTGTCAAACATAAAATATAGAGATCCACCAAAACCTTTCTCAAGGAAATTCGGTGTAAAATATTTTTTACACTCATAATTGGTATATGTTGAAAACCAGTGTAATTAATCTCACTATGTACGGTATCGTACAATTTTGTAGTCTCTAAATGGGTCATAATCTCTAAATCGATCGTATTCTACGGTTAAACTTATATATGATTATGCAAAACTTAAAATATCTAATATCTAATATTGATCAAGAAACCGATGTGACCGTTTGTGTAGTATTATTTTATTTGACATCATTGCATCACATGAATATATTCATACATGCACCAAAAACAACAAGTAGGTCAGGATTATATTTGAAAATTGAATATAAATATCTAAATGCAATGGTTTACTCAAAGCATATCCTTATCCTAGCTCTTTTGTTCCAATACAAGACATTGTTTAATGTCTAGTTGCCGTCATATTTTTCTTGTCCTAAACGAAATTATCATGATATCATTGATATGGGGATTACTTAATTTTCACTACTCTCAGTGTGAGTAATGAGTATATTAATAACACACCTGGGCAAGCAACATAGAAAGCCCTAGTAATTCATGAGATCATCCACACCTTTACTAAGTCAACAATCTGATAATTTTCAAATTCCCATTAATTAATACTGTTTGTCAGTCCATCTTGAATTTTTGATGTAACAGTTATCAATTTGATGTAAAAGTCAAAAGTCTCATTCATTATCAATTTGAAAAATCTTGTAGTAACAGTTACACGCATGCAAAGAGTACCACCCAAGAGTCCTAGACCGTACGAACTTAGTAAAGAATACAAAATGGTTAGGGCACTTTGATGAGGTCAACTAACACAAGATGGTAGCCCATCAACGGTCTCAAAGCACTTATTAAGTATCAGGGAAGAAGAAAAAGTAGAAAACAAAAAATAAGAAAGAGCTAGACTCAATATCCTTACACATTAGATTGATTACACCATGTGACATTGTATCGGTTACATTGAAAAAATTCTCCACTGAGAGTACATGTGATTAATGATCCTGCCATAGTAGAGATATGGTTTATATGGTAACAAATAAACATGGTAGAGATATGGTTTATAGAGTAACAAATAAAATAGGACACATAGTTTTATTCTTTTATGAATTGTGTAACTCTTAAACTTTAATATCAAAATTGTTTGAATATATAATTGACTTAAAGATTGTATGTATAACTCTCTTTAATGATGTGACAATATTTCATTTATTTAAATTAATTCAAATCTCATTTATTCTAACACATCAAATTCTGACATAACATGACATATATATTGAGACATCAAGTGGTAAGTTGTTAAACTCGATCATTTGAACTTAATTAATTGTGGTCTTACTATTAACCTAGGTCATTGGAAGAGCTGAATGCCAACTTCAACAAGCTGAGCCAGCTTCCAGACACCATTGGATTTGAAATCATCAACCTCAAGAAGCTTTCAGTGAACTCCAACAAGCTTGTCTTCTTGCCACGCTCCCTCACCCACCTAACCTCTCTTCGTGTACTAGATGCTCGCCTCAACTGCCTCAGGTCTCTTCCTGAAGACCTCGAGAACCTCATCAACCTTGAAGTCCTCAATGTGAGCCAAAACTTCCAGTACCTCGAAACCCTACCATACTCCATAGGCCTCCTCATGTCCCTCGTCGAATTGGATGTCAGCTACAACAAGATCACAACCCTGCCAGACTCCATTGGATGCCTCAGGAAGCTTCAGAAGCTTATTGTAGAAGGGAACCCTTTGGTCTCTCCCCCATTGGAATTGTTTGAGCAAGGAGTGCATTCGGTGAAGGAGTACCTTAGTGAAAAAATGAATGGGGGACACAAGACCACACCCAAGAAGAAATCTTGGGTGGGCAAGTTGGTTAAGTATGGAACGTTCAACGGGTCCACCAGAAGCAGGAACCGGGAGGAGAGAGAGGGGTTCATCATGCCCGAGTATCGCTCCATCGATGGCCTTGCTTCGCCGAGGTATATGGGGATGTTCTCACCCCGTCGCCTCTTCTCGCCCCGTAATTCCTTTACTCGGTGAGGGGCAAAAGTGTCTTTTGGGCAAAAACTATGATCATATGAATCATGAGTTTGACTCGTGAGGATAAGGTTAATTTTCAGTTATGTTTGTGTTTTGGGTGATTGAGTTGGTAATCGTGTTGTACCCTGTAGGTATATAATTGGGACTATCATATTTAGTAGGACTGTTGTATTGTGGGTTAAGTCCTTGAGCAGATCATGTAGCTTGCATTAGAGATAGTAGTGGTTTTTTATAAATCATAGGTCTCCTATCAGATAGGTGCATGGGGTCTGTGTGGGGTTATCTAAAATATTACAGTTCTGTGTAAGTAGAATAGTCATCCATCTTGGCTTGGTCTGTAAATAAACTTCATGCGCTTGATATGCAGTTTTTGATTGAATCTTTTGATAAATAAATTTGTCTGGAAATTACAAGTGGAGCTGTGCAACTCTTAATTAATTTACTCTATGTAGGTGGTAGATACAGGATTTCCTTTTACATATCCTTTGCTTAATATAATAAAATTACTGCAAATTTCTTCATTCCTAACAAGCAAATTTATTTCATTAACTAGAGAAATCATAAAGGGATAAGCATCCAACAGAAAGATTTTGTGGTAACTAAGCCAAGAACTTTAAGTAAGAATGTGGACTGTGGCTAAGACATAAGGCTAAGCGCCACTTGCAGGCCCGGTTCAATTTTTCCTTCTCTCTTAGACTAATATCTTAATGCTTTTTAATTATTGTCTGAGGTCCAAAAATATTATCCATATGTTTTTAATTAAAAAAATGTCTAATATTATCCTTAAATTAATAATATTTAAAACTTAATATTATCCTAGTATTATCATAATATTGTCCTAATTTTATATTATCTAAATATTATAATATTAGCATATTATCATATTCTAATATTCGAATATTATCATATTATCCTCAAATTAATTGTGGGATTTAAATTATATTAATCTAATAAAAATGCATCAACCAAAAAAATAGAAAATAATCAAATAAAGAAAAAAATTATTTATGGGTACATTTCAATTGTACCAATCAATCGATGGTTTGTCGGCATTTATGTTATCGAGTTAAACATTAACATAACGCCTTCAACAATCTCATTTTATACCCTAGGAAGGGATGAGGTGAAAAGATGATGATTTACCCTTAAAACTAGGGGAAGGAAGCAGCAGGCATGGCCAAGCGATCGACGGCTGAAATCGAGTATAATGTACCTATATATATATATATATATATATATATATATACAGGCTCCTTCTATTAAGGTATACCTCAACTTATTTATATTGAGGTATGACCTTATTGGGGCCCACACCAGTCGTTTTGTGTCGATCCGAACCGTTCATTTTTTACATCTTCATTGATAGATCATCCTTGTAAAAAATTAGTCAAATCGAAAATTATTTGCCTATCTAACTTTGATAAAACAAATGAACGGTTTCATTGAAAATATTTAGTTCGTCCATTTATTTGATCAAAGTTAGATAGGCAAATGATTTCCGATTTGGCTAATTTTTTGTAAGGATGATCTATCAATATAGATGTAAAAAATAAACGGTTCGGATCGACACAAAACTACTCGTATAGGCCCTAATAGGGTATACCTCAACATAAATAAATTAAGGTATACCTCAATAGAATGAACCTGTATATTAGGGGTGGGCACGGGATGGAGGGGGATGAGACTTACCTCATCCCGTTCCCATCTCATAATTTGAGTTCGGGATCGGTACGGGATGGGATGAGGGTTTTGAGATTATGATACCATCTTGTCCTGTACCAAAGTGATTCGGTACGGGTTCGGTACCATCCCGATCCCAGACAAAAAAATAATAAAAAATCAATTATTCAATTTTTATTCAAGATTCATCTTCAAATAATAACTTGTAAACAATAAACATAACCTATTTTTATTCAACTATGCAAACGGAACAAGAATTCAAGTAATAAAGTGTTTTTATTCAAGATTGAAAATTCATTTTCAAGACTTCAACAATTCAACCAATTATTCAACAATTCAAAATTCAAAATTCAAATAAACAACAATACAACATAAACTTCAACAATTCAAATATTCAAAGTTTCAAAGTTCAAACATAAACTCATAAATCAGTAAATCACAATTAAGCCTCATGGCTTATTTACCAAATCCAAACTAAAAAACATAATTAAGCCTTATGACTTATTACATCCCAAACTAAAAAAAAAAAAAAACTGAAAAACATAATTAAGCATATGACTTATTGCATCACAAACACAACATAATTAAGCCTTATGGCTTATTACATCTCAAACTCATAAGTAATTGAAATCCAAATTACTTTCCCTTTGCTTTTGGATTTGAACTCTTCAAACTACAAGTGGCATCAATGGGAGTACTTGCATATTCTACACAAAATAATTCATAACAATTAGTAACTTAGTTCATGAAACTTACAAAACTAATACAAACTTACAAAGCAAACTAAGTAAAGTTTAAGATAATAAACAAAACATTACCTGCTTCAACACTTTCATAAAATTCAAGTTCTTCAAGACAAGGTTCATCTTCTAAATCCAAGTTGGAAATGTCATCTCCCCTCAACCAGTTTTGTATACAAATTAAGGCCTCCACTGATTTTGGAGTTAATGAACTCCTAAATGCATCTATATATGACCCTGCCCCCAGTGCTAAAAGAACTCTCAGATGCAACAGTAGATACTTGAATGGCAAGAACATCCTTTGCAATTGCTGCCAACACAGGATATTTGAGACCATTGAGCTTCCACCACAATAAAATGTCAAAACCATGTGCTCCTTTAGCTGTCCATTCTAAAGGATCCATCAAGTATGTATCAACTTCATGTGCCACCACTGCATCATTACTCTCTTCCACCACCTTTCTCCAATCATCCAAAATATCATCCCTCCCACCACATCTACCCTCATCTTCTACCATAGAACTAGAAGTAGCATTTTGTGAATCAGAATCCTCGTTCTTTCTAACGTGTATGCCACCATCTACTCTTGGTCCATAATCTTCATAAAGGGCCATCAAAATTCCTTTAATCCGTGAGGTGGTCCCATCCACTTCCCATTCTTCAAACCCCTCCTTCCTATACAATGAGTTACATGTCTCATCTTGAACCTTGGATCCAAAACAAGTGCAATCAACACCAATTGGTTCAGCTGGTCTATTTTGCAAAAATACTTATCGTATTTTTCTCTCATATTGGCTGCCAAGTCACACAACACTTTCTCAGTCTCTGAACCAGTGGCCATCTCAGGTGTCACAAATAACCTGTCAATCTCACGGTTAATAGCCAAAAGATCATGAAAAGTTGTGTGGATAGTGGGGTGCAAAGAGGCACTAACCCTTAAAGTCACATCATAAAATACCCTTAAAACTGCACAAACACCCTTGCTTTTTCCCAATCATCCTCATTAGGTGGTCCAACCCTAGACCGCTTACCACTACTCTTAATCACATGGCCATCATCATCATATTCTTCATCTGGTTCCTTAAAGTAAGCCAAAAAGGGGATGTCCTCATCCTCCCTCATTCTTGCAAAAGCCTTTTTAAATTTCAAGGCTGCCTCCAACATTATAAATGTTGAATTTCACCTTGTGGGGACATCCATGCATACAAGACTTTTGGTGGACAATTTTTCTTTTTCCATTGAGGATTTAAAATAGTCCAATCTTTGTGGAGAGGACCTCACAAACTTCACAGCATTCCTAATGGCTAACACAGACCTATTCAGCTTCTTCAACCCACTCCTCACTATTAGATTGGTTATGTGAGCAACACATCTCATATGCAAATACTTCCCACCCAAAACAGCTTGTGAATTCTCCCAATTATTCATCTTAGACCTCACCCAATCTATGGCTACTTTATTTGCAGAAGCATTGTCAACAGTTATGGCCATGACCTTCTCTATCCCCCACTCCAACAAACAAGCCTCAATAAGCTTCCCTATGGTGGACCCTTGGTGATTAGAAATCACACAAAAGTTTAAAACTCTTTTGTGCAACTTCCAATCACTATCAATGAAATGAGCAGTGAGCACCATATAATTAAGGTTTTGGACACTTGTCCAAGTGTCAGTAGTGAGGCTAATCCTATAGCCACTCAACTCCTTCTTCAAGCTGGCCTTATGGACATCATACATGTTGAGAAAATGTCTAACTATAGTTCTCCTGCAAGGGACATCAAACAATGGGCAAGCAACACTACAAAACCTCCGAAAACCTATCTTCTCTACAAAACTAAATGGAAGCTCATCAATCACAATCATCTCAACACAAGCTTCCATCACATCACTCTGCACAAACCCCCTAGAAAACCATCTTGTTACCCTAACTCATATCACCAGTAAGGATCTTTTGGTTTTTATCTTGATTGGGTGGGTAGTATCTGCAATATTTTCTAATGTGTTTAAGCATTCCCGATGTCCCATTTTTTCCACTATCAACAACATAATCTCCTAAAGAACCTTTAGGACAATATATGCATTTAGCTCTCTTATGAACAACTTCTACTTCTATCATCTTCCCTGTTTCATTATCTTTTTTTTTTCTTTTTTCTTTTCCTCATACTCTTTAAAGTGATTCCAAACCCAACTACGCTTGTTTGCAAATCTATCTTTACTATTTGTATTGAGCTCACTTACAGGTTCATTTGCTTGGGATGGCATGTTCTTTCCTCCCCATTGGCTCTCTTCTACTGCAGGTTCAGTTTGTATAGAGTTGGACAGTGGGCATGGTGGTCCCATTGGTGATGGTGAGGTTCCTGTTGAAGAACAAGCAACCGCACTCGGGCCACTTTGCTGCTGGAGGGGATTAGACTGCATAACCCATAACATATAACATATTAATTGATATAAACAACAGAATCTAAGTATCTAACATTCTAACCCAGAATGCTCAATCACTTACCATAACCTGTAGACAGAGGCTGGTGCAAACGTGCAGTGCGATGCGAGGGGGAGAAAAGCTGGTGCGACGGCGACAGAAGCTGGTGCCTGGTGCGATGGCCAGAGAAGCTGGGCGATGGCAACGTGCAGTGGTGCGATGCGAGGGGGAGAAAGGCTGCCAGTGATGCAACGCACAGTGGTGCGATGCCACTCGATGACCAGAGGCTGTGGCGACGGCGAGGGGAGAGAGGCTGTGTCGACGGAGACGACGAGAGACGACGACGGCTTCGAGGGTTGGGATGCGAGAGATACTTCGTCGAAAGACACTTTGTCTGAATCTGAAGTGGGATGCGAGGGAGAGTGGCTGCTGGGAGAGGGTTGGGCTGCGAGGGAGAGTGGCCGCTGGGAAGAGTCTCTGAACTCTGAAGTCTGAGAGAGTGAGACTGTGAGAGTGATTCAGAATTGGGGATTACTGATTTAGAATTTTAGGGATCAAGTTATCAGGCGATTCAGATTTCAGGCATTTAGGAATTACTGAATTAGGATTGTAGGTCATTTGGGAGTCATGGGCCATTGGACCGTGAGCGGGTGTGGGTTGGGTTTTTGGGTGAAAGACTGAAAGTTAAAAAATAAAATGGGTTTAGTGATATTTGGGCCCATTAAATTATTAAATAATTAAATTTTTAATTAAATTTTAATTAATCGATACGGGACGGGATCATCCTGGTATTGAACCTTCAGGACCGATCTCATCCCGTTTAAGATCGGTACGTGATGTGATCGGTACAGGATTGAAAAAAAAAAAGGGATGGGACCAAATGATACGAAATGGCACAGAATGGGATGGTTTCGGTATTTTCGGTCCTAATGCCCACTCCTACTGTATATATATATATATATATATATATATAAACCTAGGTATTGGTACAATTGAAATATACCTATATATATATTTTAATTGTTTGATTATTTTCGATTTTGTGGGTTAATGCATTTTTTTTATATTTGTATAATTTAAACAGATATTATCTTTTATTATTTTAAATTATACAACATAAAAACTAGATAATCTTGAATGTTTTAATTAAAAAATGTAAAAATTAAAAATGTTCTAACGGATATTATCTTTCCTAATTTTTAGAATTAATTCATATTAATTATCTTAATTTTAAGAGATAATATGAGTCAACATTTTTAACAAGTCCATTTTTTGGACCTTAGCCTAAAAAATTGGATTTAAGTACAAATCTAAATTCCTATATGTTTTTAGTCTGAATAACCCTCCAAAATTGGACCTACTTCTAATTAACTGTAAGGCTAAATGCACGTGCCTAAAAGCATGTACATTGCTAGGCTAAAGGCAAGATTTAGCCCAAAATGTGAAAAAACCTCTACATTGCTGGGCCAAATGCAAGATAATTTTTGCCATGGTAAGATTTTAGGCTAAATTTGGCTCCAAATCTTGTTATTGCCTTTTGCTTTGCCAAGACAAGTGGAGCCCACAAGAGAGAAAAGCAACTGATAGTGAGATAGTGGAGTCCACGTGTCGGCGCGTGATTGGAGAGAAGAAAAAAGAAGATGTTGTCTTCTTGTGGGGGACAAGACCAGCAGCGGCACCAATGGGTGTGTGACACCTGCTGCATTTTTTGTTTTTTTAATTCCCACCAATCACCAATGTACACTTGGCACCAACGGTTTTACTTTTTTTCTTCTCTTTCGGACACCCCTGGCTTGAGTTTGCTTCCTCCATTTTAGTCCACAAAACCATGAAATTTTCCAAGTTGGTATCCTCCTCATCACTCAATTCGTCAAAGGATACAATGGGGGTTATGAGATAATTGGAAAAATTGGGATTCATGGAAAAATTGGGGGCCATAGGGGGATTGAAGGCCATTGGAAAATTGGGATTTATGGGGAAATTGGGATCCATGGTTGTTGGAGATGGTGTTTTGGATGAGGTAACAAATAGATGAGAAATGAAAGTTAAGTTGAAAATGATAGTTGTGAATAAAGAGTGTGTAGTGTGCTTGTATTTATAGATTTGTAGATGAGGAGATAGATGATAAGGTAGTTGATGTATGAGGTAGTTGATGAAATATATGAGAAAATATACATAGTTGATGAAAAAAATTTAAATGGGTATTAAAATAATAATATTTAAATATATTCAATATTATACTCATATTAAAGATCTCATTAAAATAATTATAATAATATAATTATTAATGTATATTAATTTATAAATTTTAATTTATTAGAGTATATATGAATACATTTAATAAATTAAGCATCTTGCATTTTGCTTTTAACCTTTTGCGTTTAGCCTTTAGCAATTAATGAAAAAGCCTCCTAACCCCAAGATTGTTCTTGGTGATGGAAGAAAATCTTGAACATGTGACTAGGTCTTCTACTCTTTTGACTCTTTTCTCAAGCATAAAACTGGGATGATCCATGGACTTAGCTTATGGCCAAAGGATCTAGGTCCGTTGGGAATAATATTGAAGTGAGTATTATTGTTGAAGAAAGAGTAATGACTCTACGATTTGAAGTAATACTTTTGGGGTGCAATGCAGTTTTGAAATCCTTTCTATTTCTTCTACAGTTCTACTGTACATTAAGCATGGGTTTGCTTCCAAAATCGTGCCTAGTTTCGTGCTCCTACAATCATTCTCTGTAATTTAAACATTTTTCTCGTCCAGCTCCAGAAGAAATAATTGAAGATTGAGTTCTGAAAACCTAAACTAGCAAAGCCCCTAGCTTTCGTCTCAACATAACATAACTTGGATTCTACTAACAGAGGTATTCTTATGAGAAATGTGAGTCATTGGATTGCAAATCACCTATTAAGATCTTACAATCCAATGTATGCTCACATTTCTTATGCTTATATAGAATTTCTTTCAACTAACATGCTTGGGATTACCTGAAAACTAATCGTACAACATTGCATCCAATACTCACAAATAATTACCTCTAAACTCCAATCATACAACAAACCAGAAAACCAACAACCTTCAGGATAGTCTATCTACATGGAAAAATCCATCAAAGTAGCTTAGAGATTCAAAATGCATGGTCGACTTAGCAAGTAGAAGATGCAACAGCACTCAAAACCAAGTGGGGAGTAAACAAAGTAATAGAATGTGGCAGGAAAACAAAGAAAAAAGAGGCTTTAAGGTTTAAACAATCATGAAAAGGTTATCCTTGAAGTTAGAAATTAAAGGAAGAGAGTATGGGTGAGGCAAAAGGATCTGATCCTTTCAGGAGGCAATGCCAAGACAAGTATAAATTTTATTTCCAAGGAAAAAACCAAAGGTCTACTTTTTAAAATCTCCATATGACAGTTTCGTTTTGGTTCTCTGTCTGCTGGATGGAAGTGAGGGTAGACTAAAGGAGAGTTCATAAAGGTTCTGAGGCTTTTGTTTTCTTTTTCTTTTTGTGTGTGTGTGTTGCAAAACACGTAATGAAAAGGGTTAAGAAAATGTGAAAACAGGTTAAGGTTTTCTTCAAATCTCAGGATCCAGCTTGATCAAGGGACACATAGAGAGAGATACGCGACAAATGCACATCTCTCTCATCTACAATAAAGAATTCCAGTATATGCATAGGTGATGCCCCAAATAATGAGCTTTTCCATGCAATTGCTTTTGAAAAAATAATCTCCATGTACTGTGCCATAGTCCTCTTTTTTTTCAAAATTTTAGTGTTCATAAAAATAGAAGGAATTCATCATCGTCATCTGTGATGAAGAGCAAGGTAACAGTGTAGACCAGAGGTAATGAGGACAATGAAAATCAATTGTAATAGCTACAGAGAATGTTGTAACTATTAAATATGCAGCAGCAATGGATACACGGTACTTATATAGTTATATGATATGGACTAGATACTCTTCGACCAAAAAAAAAAAAAAGACTAGATACTCTACCAACCTCAAAGAAAGAAAAAAAGTTATAATACTGCTGAAACAATAGTAAAAAAAAATATCTTGACAATTAAAAATCTTTCTGTTCTAGTTAAAAACTATACATTGACAATTTATCTAATCACAGAAGTATTTTCCATTCATGAATATAAACCAATCCTTCCTGAGTTTTCAAACAATTATAGTCCTTTCCTGTATAAGAAATAAGCTACCCCAACATCCAAGGTCTTGCACTCCCTCTCATATGCCCAACACCTATACGCTATGTTCCCTTTAACAATCTTAGGAGCATCATACACATTTTGCAAGCCATAATATGTATCAAGTAGTAATATGGATACGACGGTGAAGTATTAATAAAGAAAATGAGGGGTACTTTCAGAACTCAGAAGTATTAGAATCTCATATAGACATTTAGAATTATCAAGGTACCAAGGAGTACCTAGAAGTATCAGTATCTCACATAAATATGGGTCCATTTCGGAAGAATCCGTGCTACATTCTATTGTATCATAGTATCATATAGGTTCATCGTTAAGAAAAATTACCATTTGAGTTTTAACCTTTAATTCACCAGCAGGCTAACATTACATATAAGATTTTCATTGAAAATGCAGCCAATCAATTTCAATAAAAACCACATTTCCAAAGCACAAAGAATACATTGTCTTGGTTCATAGTGTTCCCATAGAGCATTCTTCTTTCAGTTCATCAGCCAACAAAACATGAAACTCAATTGAATAAAACCGAAAACAAATCGAAAACAGAAAACCCACGAAAGATATAGATATGCCAAAATCTTAATATATAGATTAATATAAACCCAGTTGGAAGAAAAGCAAATATAAGTCTAATTAAGGTCCAGAACTTGTAAATTATGAACTCAAATTGAAATGTAGCTGCTAAGCTAATGAAGATAAGCCGGGATCTTGATACGAATGAATAGCATACTCATAACGTAGGAAATGACGACGGAGGTGATCCCAGCAGTGGCGTACGAGACCTTCACACTCTTCGCTCGATTGCGATCTAGGGCCAAGTCCATGAGCACAATCCCAATCCCACCCAGCACGAACATGAACCCGGACGAGAGCCCTTCGATTATGTACTGCCCGTTGACCCGGCCCTGGAGGAACACGACGGGGCGGACCGACCCGGTAAGGCGGTCCTGGGTCGACCCGATGCCCGGGGGCTCGACGATGACGTCGTAGACGATGCCCGAGACGACCATGAAGTAGGTGAGGAGGACGAGGGCGTAGACGGTCATCGGGGAGGGGAGGGTTAGGGTTGGGAGCTTCAGGCGGAGGCGGGGCGGGCGGAGGAAGCTGTACGGAAGGATCCGGATGATGGGGACGATCGGGTCGATGGAGTTGGTGAACGGGTCGGAGGAGGTGGTGGTGGTTGCGGTGGTTGGGGGCTGGGTCTCGGATTTCGGGCGCATCTTGGCTGAATTGGATCCGATTCGGGTTTGGGGTTTTAGGAGTTGGTTGTGTACTAGTGTGTAGAGACGAGACTCGAGAGTGACAGGGAGGATGATCGGCTATGTGAGGGTGAGTTGGGGAGTCAAATGGGTTTTAACTTTTGATGGAGGGGTAGTTTTGGTCTTTGAAAATTTTGTAAACTAGCACAGTTCTTGTTGTTTCTTCACTTCCTTGTTACATAAAATATTTTTTTGAAAAATTATTGGGTATAACGTTATGTTATGTAACTAATCAAATGTATAAGGGTATTATTGAACGGTATATTTATATTTATAAAATATAGTATTAATAACATTCACTTATATTATGATATATAAATTAGTTATAATATATGGCAGTGTATCAGTTATACAAATTATTTCTCAATAGTTCAACTTTTACATAAATTGATAAAAAGGTCCATTGACTTTAGGTACCAAATTATAATATTTTTTTATTTCAACTACTAAAACATTTATGTCATTTCAGTTTAGGTACTAAATTTCAGTTTAGGTACCAACTTTAAAAAACATGGTTATATCGAACTGTGACTGTCTAACAGTCATAACTTTTTTATTGATTTATTGTTTTTTCAATATTTGTAAGGCTTAAACTTTAATATTTAGTCATTGGGTTATAAGACTTTATCCCTCAAACCTAAATCAAAAGTATGAAACTCTTAAAAATTTTGATTTTTTATAAATTTTAAATAGTCATATCACAACTGTGACTGTTCGACAATTACAACTGTAATTGTTCGACAGTCACAACTATATAACAAACTGATTTGTGACCTAATCCAAAATGTTTTACTCTAGGTTAGTACCTAAATTAAAAAAAATTAGTGTTTTGCTGCTTTATTAAAAAACTATTGATATTTGGTATTTAATCCTAATTTTCTATTGATAAAAATGGTTATTTTAAATCTTATCTTGATAAAATAATTCACCTACTAATGAATTACAAAATTAGTGTCACAAAAAAAACCTACTTTTTTTAAGATGTGAAACTGACCGAAACTTTAAAATTCTCTCTCTGTGTTTTTTTTTAGTACTAAATTAATTAAAAATGTTGAACTATATTGTAACTGTTAAACAATAACTAACAAAACTACTTTAAATATGATTCCAAAACTATAAGAAACACGATAAAGCGAACAAAACTTTATAATTGTTCACATATTTCCATTTAGGTTTTATTTTTTTCCAAGAATTTTAATTAAATGACCTATTTTCATCCCTCTTAAGCTTTTTTACCCTACCTCTCAAATATTTATTTTTCTAACTCTTTTTCATGTGAAATATCCATAACACCCTTAATATGCACCTCTTTTTCTCAAATTTTTTTTACTGTAGTTTTTTTTTTTTTTTTCTCTCTCTCTCTCTCTCCCTCCCTCTACCATCACAGAAAACATTAACACCCAAACCACATTGCCACCCCCACGCCTCCCAAGCCTCGCTTGCGCCCAACTTCTCTAGCGCCCGCGCCCAGCCTCCCTCTCCCTTAGCCTCTAGGCTACCCCAGCCAAGCTCTGTCCATTTCCTTTAATTTTTTTTCTTTTAATTTTTTTTCTTTTTTCTTCTATTAAAAATTATGAAAGGGATATAAGTATGTAACCTTTTTTGATTGATTGGGTAATCCAAATCTAGTTTCTTCTAATAAAAATTATGAATCTGGTTTCTTTTGTTCACCCAGATCTAATTTCTTTTGTCCACCCAGATTTGATAAAGAAACAAATCTAATGGATTTGGATTGGATTCAATGGAGAAGAATAAGAAGATGCAAAAATTGTAGATGTGGACTTTTTTGGTTGACTTTTTGGTCAACAAGTGCTATAGCACTATATCAAGTGGACTTTTCGGTGGACTTTTTGGTCGACAGGTGCTATAGCACTGTCTGGCAACCACAAATTCCACAAAAATCAGATCTGAGTTTCTCCTTAAATTCCACAACAATCAGATCTGAGTTTCTTCAACAATTTGATGTGGCTGGCGGTGTTCATGTTGCAGATCTGGGTTTAGAGATGGCTCTCTCCCTCTCTCCCTTCTTCCCCTCCTCAAAACCAGATCTGGATTCACTAGAGATTCATTGCCAGATTTAGATTCATTGGATAGATGAGATAATGAAATAATGAAATAATGGATTCAATAGATTAGCTCAAGTTTCTTGTTGGATTCATTCTTCTTGTTTGGGTAATGAAAGAGGGTTTGGCAACGGCAGCTGCAGGAAGAAGGTGGAGGAGTTGGTGAAATTTTTTGTAGACTATGTGGTGGATTGTGGCAATGAGAAATTTCACATAAGGGGTATTTTGGTCTGAAAACAAAGAAAAAGGTTAGAAAAATAAGTTTTTCATAAAGGGATCAAAATAGCTTAAGTTGGATGAAAGTAGGTTATTTAATTAAATTTCCATTTTTTTTATTGTAGCGCCTTTTTCTTTTTTATGTTAGAGATATGATCCATTTTAATGATGTACTTTCCTTAATTCCACACCCAACAATTAATATAAGAGGAAATTACAAATTTGGTCCACTTATTTTATACATAATTCAATTTTGGTCCACGATCTTTTTTAAGTTCAATTTTGATCCACTTATTTTATACTTAGTTCAATTTTCGTTCACGATTTTTTTTAAGTTATGATTTTAAATCATTTTGATTGTGTTTTCTTCAATTATAATTGAAGTATAAGTTACATTTCATCATTTCTTAGTCATAGAAACCAATTTGGAGTATTAAATCAAAGAGAATTGAAGTTTGGTGAAGTTTGAAAAATCTGAAAATTTTCTAGGAAAAATTAGTAGTTTTGGGTACTCTACTTTGAGGCTAATTATCTTGAGTTTTAGAACTCCGATTTGAATGATTTTTTTTATGGTTGTAAAGAGAAGATGTGTAGTTTTAAAACAAGTATATATTTGCTGAATTTGGCTGAGATTTGATAGGGTAAAAGGCGAGACAAATTTGAGAAAACAAATATGAACCTTTATTGAATAAGTGGAATAATTAGTGGACCAAAACAGAATTTAAAAAAAAATCGTGAATCAAAATTAAATTAAGTATAAAATAAGTAGACTAAATCTATAATTATCTCTTAATATAATTACGAGGCACCTCTATGAATAAATGAGATGTGTGACCATATATGACGTAATGAGATTTTGTTTTCATATAAAATATTAGAATGAGCTTTATCGTGTGAATTTGTTGTAGGGATTATCATTGGATCATAGCCGTGTGTTTTGTAGGACCCACTTTGTATATCAACCATTATGATTTGAATGGTTGTGAGTCTTCTGACACCATTTGTCGAAAACTTTGATCGGACCGTTGAGTGCCACTTTAGGCAATAACCTAAGAATAAGATAGCCCAAATCCCTTTCATTTTTTCGTCGAAATATAGCCCAAATCCTCAATCCTAACATACCCGACCTTACAAAATAAAAGCCCGCAAAGGATTCAACAAACAAAAAGAACCCCACAAAAATATATAGACCCACTTTGTATATCAACCATTATGGCATTATGTATCATTCAATATTCAAATGAATTTCTTGGCCAAAAAAAAAAAAAATTCAAATGAATCAAATGTACCCAAAAGAATTACAAAGGCTCAACTTATAGGAGCCAAAACCTAAGAGGCCCATTTCACACTGTCGAAAAAAAAAAACATTAACAAGAGCCCCGTTCGAAGAAAAGTCAAATTTTCTTACAGCATGTGCTTTTATTGAACTTGTAGGTGAGCACTGAGCAAAGATCAATTGTAGCTAAAATTACCAAGACCCATTTGGGTACATAGTCTGTACCGCAACCCAATCTGAAGAATAGTGATAATTTATTGGTTTGGCCACAATAGAAAAGACATAGCTGAATCTTCTACTCCTGCCAAGATGGAGTTAGTATCCAAAATTGTACAAGAGCTGCGGACCACCAAATGGGAAGAAGTGCTAGAGAGATATATTCATAAAGAAGTGCCATATCGATACATATGTAACATCGATCCCTGAAACAATAGAACAGATTCCAGATTCAAAAAAGAAATGCAAGGAAATGAAGACCCCTCATAGTGAAGGGACTATGTAATAAAGTAGAAATTTCGTGAATAACCATGGATTTACCATATAATAGCTTAGATATTTTTATCAACACTAGTAAATTTATGACCACAACCTATTCTCCCAAAATATGACATTTAAAAAAGTTTTTATTCATACCTTTTTTTGGAAAAGGACACTACTTTCTCCCAAAAGTTACACAAAATTAGATCAAGTGTAACTTTTCTGATAGTGGTAGACTAAGATCAAGTGTAACTTTTGTGTCAGCGGCAGATTATTTCGTTACTGGTATAGTCTTGATGCATGGTAAGACTAATATATTGTTTTTGCATGTCCTAAAATATTGCCCAGGTTTGTTTTATTAGACAAATTGGTCAATAAGACTAGTTTGATCAATTTAATGCAATTTAACTCCCTTCTTTCTAGATATTAGTTTTAAAATTTTATTGAAGCTTGGTTGTCCTCCAACAAGTCTCCCCTCATCTTCCCTTATCCAATTAGCATCCATTATCACCTATAATATAGTTCTAAGCTCAAAATGTATAGTCAGTCATCATTTACCAATGAAACAGGTAATGTTATGGCATTCAGTTGCTAAAAATCAAATTTTATAAGAGTAAGAATGAAATGGAGACTTACACAAGCTATCTTAATTATTCCATTCAAAATTGATGTCTAGTAATTAATAGTATTTCTCATAAAAAATTACAAACTTAAATTTTCCAAGGAGCTACAATGATAGGACTTCTAACTTGATGTTTAGCGGATAGACTAACATTTTGTTCCTCCCAAACTAGTGAACCAAATGTGATAGGTAGCCTTGTTCTCATTTCCTTTGTGACGAATAGTGAGAGTATACGATTGTTTTTCATACTTTTTTATAAATGCCAATATCTTTGGTGAGATAGTAATCATAGAGCCTTGTGGAGTTGTCACATTAGCCATGTAAGTGGCATATCCTTCACCAACATTAGTTACAATCCTCGTAAACTCTTCAGTAATTGATGTACGTTGTAGCATCATTATATAAGGAAATTAATGATGGATAATTAAAATCTGAAGATGGATCGGAGCAATTATAAACTGTTGATGTAGTGATATTGGAGATTTGATCTTGGCTATAATTCAAAGAGCATAATAAATTGACATAATCTTGTACCGTTGCATCATAAATCAAACCAGGAACAAATGCTTTATTTGGATTGATGTAATTAACCTGCTCCCATGTCAAAAGGTGAAGCGTATAGATGGTCATTACCATCATCCCTATAAGCTCGGATTGGATCTAGAGTATTATCCTATATATCTGCAGTGGTCATAATAGCAGATTTAATAGCCGACAGTATTCTCTTTGAATTTTATGCTAGCTTTGGGATTAGGGTTTTCTTCTGCATATGCAATGACAAGTGGTGCATCAGATTCTCTTATCACAATATAGGGACATGATGACGCGATGTCAAGTGACACCCCTACATTATCTTTGTCATATCTTATATTTAAATTCAAGGGATCCATCACTATGGACAAGTATAGCTGCTTATATGAGGAGAGAATATAATTCATTTGGTTTATGACGCTCCCTCTATCACATAGGATGATGCCTTTAGGAGCTTTACGCAACAAACCCTTCCTATTGCAAGCTGCTAGAGTCTTATTGTACACCAATGGCATGTTTTATAATAATGATGAATCACCAATGAACATAGACCATCCTGTTATAGTTTCTCCATTGCCTAAAGTCAAAACTCCAGCAAACATACGATCAATAGTACCAGAGCCAACAGTTAAGACCCATGGGTACCCATTTAACAATGTTTGAGGGGTTGGTCGACCTTTATTTCCTGCAGCTGATGAAACAAATATACCATTTTTCATAGCAGAAAATGAAGCTATTGCCATAAGATCCGTAAACAAGCTTTTCTTATAAAGTGAAGTTAAAGAGATGGAAATTAAATCAACACCATCAACAATAGCTTCATTTATACCAGAAAGAACATCAGATAAATATGAGAACCCTTCACCCCAACTAACCTTGTAAATAGCCAATTTGGAAAACGGTGCAACACCTTTGGAGGTTCCTTCTGCATAACCGAAAAAAGAAGCTTTTTTTACATAGTTACCAGCAACTATGGATGCAACATGGGTACCATGCCTGTTAGAATCCCTAGCTGAGTCCACAACTGTTCCATTGTAATTTTTTTTCACACCCTCATTGAAGTATTTAGCTCCAATGATTTTTGAGTTACACATGGAGGAATTAAAGTCTCCATGACCTCCTCCTTTACATGAAACTTTCCATTTTACTGGGTTTGTTTCATTCATATCATGGTCTTCAAAGCTCGGATTTTCTGGCCAAATACCACTATCTATGATTCCAACAATAATATTTTGGCCACAATTTGAGATAGGTCATAGACCAGTTGATGGATTAAGAGAAAGAAATTCAGGGGTTCGAGTGGTACCAAGAGTTAGAGGCTCGATCATCACTATAAGCTGAGATAAATCCCGGAAACTTCTTTAAAATATTTAGTTCGTTTAAAGATAAAACAACAGAAAAACCAGAAAAAGCATGTTCATAAGTGTACAAAATGGATGGAGAAGATTGACGGTCATGTAATGAGATTGAATTTGAAAATTTGAAGGAATCGATCATGGATGAATACCAATTATTATCATTAGCAAATACTTGAGGCATCGGTAACTTGTCCATGTAAACAATATAGGTAGACCTCTCTAATGATACTGAATTAGCATGGATTGCTAAGAGAAAATATATGTGACAAAATAAAAAAGTAAAGTAGATCAATCTTGTTACTGAACCCCATAGTTTCTTAGTGATAAAAAGTTCAGACTAATACATAAGTAAGGATTACCATCTGCTTATATATGAAAAAAATAATAATAATAATCTAGAAAAGAGAAAATAGTAAAAATATCAAAAATTTTGTTTCAAATATTATATTGTTACCAATAAAAAATTTGGCTGCATATACAAGCAAAAAGACGTCAACTGACATCTCGCATTATCTAAAGGTTGTAACATATGTGAATTCTAAAAACAAAATCTTTGATCACTTGAAGGGCCGGCCATCAAAAGTTTTGTTCCTCATAATATTATAGAGGGAATTACCAATTTAGTCCACTTATTTGTTCCAAAGTCTCACTTTGGTCCACCCTTTTTTTTTTTGGCCAACTTAATCCACGAAATATTTAACGTTTGCCAACATGATCCATTCCGTCAAAATGTCAATAACAACCGTTAAACTTAAGGACAAAATGGTGAATTCATATCCTAATTCTATTCCATTAAAATGTCAATAACTACTATCAAATTAAAGGATAAAATGGTGAATTCATATCTAAATTAGGTCTAGATCGAAATGCACAAAGACCCTTCCCCCCGCCATTTTCTTCCCTCCCTGCCTATACCAGAACATTTCCCTCCAATAATAGGCAGAACATTTCCCTCCAATAATTAAATATTAGTTTTTGTGGGTTATATGTATGAGATCAGGTACCTAATATATCCTTGCTGCTGCCCACATCTTCGTCCACATCTTCGTCCACATCAGGTACCCCATTCTTGACCCCAAACAGAAACATGTCTTCGTCCACATCTTCAACGCAAAGATGGATTGGTGAAAGATTCTGTGACTGTGGGAGGCTTGCCCGAACAACCACTAGCTGGACTGATCTTAACCCAGGAAGAAGATTCGAGGCATGCCAACTCGGGAAGGTAAGATAGATGCATGGGTGTTTATTTGTGTATTTTTTTTTTCTTGTCATTTTCGGGTCATTGGTTTTGTGGATTTAAAATCCATCATTTTGCAGCGAAATGGAGGATGTGATCTCTGGAATTGGTTGGACCCTCCTATGTGTGCACGTTCTAGGCAGGTTATTCCCGGATTGCTTAGAAGGATTGGAGGATTGGAAGAGACCATCAAAAAACAGAGGACAAAAGAGAAGGCGTTGCTGCTCTGTTTGGGGCTGAGTTGGGTTTTCTTTATACTGACCATGATGATGATGATGTAATTTAAATGGGAGGAACGTGGGTGTAGTGGGAATGACTTTTGGGTGATCTGTGTTTGGAAGTTTATGTACTTGTTAGCTTAAGTTTTTTGGTTTTCGGGTATGCTCTGTTTTGGACCTTTGCCATGGCTTTTGGGTGTTTGGTGGTGTAAAGGACTTGCTTTGTACGAATGGCATTTCGGTCAACCTGTGTAGAAATGGCATGCTTTGTAATGGTAGAAACTGGCTTTGTTTTACTTTGTAATGCTAGAAGTTGAAGTAGCATTTTAGGCTTTGCCTCATTTATGCATTCCAAACCCTTTAGTCAAAGTGTACGCCAAAATGCATCACAATTTGGCAACCAAACTGGTTACAAGACAGACAAATAAAATGCATTCCAATTTGCAAATAAAATGCATTCCAATTTGCATAAAACCTGTATTCCAATTTGCATAAAACCTGTATTCCAATTTGCATAATTTGGCAACCAAACTGCATTTCAATTTGCATAAAACCTGCCAGCCATAATTTGGCAACCAAACTGCATTCCAATTTGCATTAAACCTGCCAGCCCAAAAATTGTCCAGAAATGTTCAAAAGAACCACATTTTTACAAACACAGAGCTTAAATACCTTGGTCAATCAAAACACAACAAGAAGCAAAAAAATCTAGTAACCCTATTTCTACTCCAACGGTTGCCTTAGCTCTGCCTTAGCATCAACTCCCACTTCTTCCTCTTCCTCTGGTCACATTGCTTGCCTTAGCTCTGCCTCTGCCTCTGCCTCTGCCTCTGCCTCTCCTTGCTGCAGTTGAATTTGAAGGCTCAGTGGTTACTACACCTCTCCCACTCCCTCCCCCTATTACCATACCTCTAGCTCTACCTCTGGTCACCTTCCTTATTACCTGTCCATCACATTGAATTAATGATACTGGTTGAGTCCCAACACAATAACATAACAAGAACATCACATAAAGGATTTGCATTGTACCATGTTTGCACTTCGAGTAACTGAGGTTGGTGCATCTTGTTGAGTTTGAACTTGAGGGGATGTCATACTCCTTTCACCTTGCACATTCTGCCAAACCAGAATTATGACTCAAATACAAATGAAATAAGTGTATGAAAATTCAGCATGTATAAAGAGAAGCATAAATACCTGATTGCCTACGACCCTTTTACAAGTTTTCACATTGTGGCCCTCAGCTCCACACTTGCTGCATCTGATAGTTACCCAATGTCTTCTCAATACTTGAGGTGGGGCCACTTCTAATGGATTGGGGTTTGGGATAGGGTTTGCAGCTGGAACTTCACCTGGGCCATCTGTCCTTTTTTTCTTGGGCCTACCAGGCTGCTTAAGGCATTTTGGTGGTAGAATTTTATCATCATCACCTGTTTCCCACATATCCATTGAAGCCATTGGAAAAATCATGGGGTCATATGCCTTGAGGTAAGCATCTTTCTTGTAACAACCATGAACATAATCAAGCACATCTTCCTCTCTCATCAATACACATGCAATAGCATGTACACAAGGTATCCCACTCAACTCCCACCTCCTGCAGCTGCAAGTCCATTGACTGATATCAACACTGAACTGATAGCCCCCAATATGCTCCACCTCATATATGGCTGGCCCTGCCATTCTTACTATCAGCACACCTGTTTCTAGCTTTCTCTTCTCCACTATCTTCAAGATCCTAGGCCCAACTGAATGATGCCAGCTCCTGCAGGCAGCCCTTCTATTGGCCATTCTCAGCATCAACCACATTCTAATCCTCTCTAGCATGGTTAGGATAGGCTTGTCCCTAGCATCAAGGATGGCAGAGTTGAAACTCTCACATAGATTGTTCAATAGTATATCACATTTGGAATGTGTCCCAAAGTGTGACCTTGACCAATTTTTTGCAGGCTTCTCACTCAACCACCCCCAGGCTGCATTATCAACAATCCTCATTTTGTCCATCTCTTGTTTCCACCATGGAATACAAGTAGACCTTGCTGCTGCCCATAACAGGTTCTTCAATTGGAGGCCAGGGTATTTGAGTTTGAAATTATTATGCAAGTGCCTCACACACATCCTATGTTCTGCACTTGGCATTAACCTCTCTATGGCAGGCACTAATCCCTTCTGTTTGTCGCTGATCATTACATAACCATGACCATTCTCAGTGTTGATGTCTTTCATCAGAAGCTCCAAAAACCACTCCCATGAGTTCTTGTTTTCAATCTCCACTATAGCATATGCAACTGGAAACAATCCATTGTTTGGATCAACCCCCACTGCAGTGAGAATCTGTCCTGGGTAAGGCCCTTTGGTGTGACATCCATCAACCCCAATGACAGGCCTACACCCTTGTAAAAAGCCTTCTCTACATGCATCCAAACAAATATACATTCTATGGAAAAGCACTTTGTCACCTTCTCTGTTTGTACTAATCTTGACAGTGCTACCTCTGTTTGTTCTCAGCAACTCATTTGCATAATCTCTTAGCCTAGCATATTGAGTATCATAGTGGCCTTCATTTAGGACATCAGCCTTCCTCTTGGCCTTGTAAACTTGAGTCTTTGTTACATTTATGTTGAATTGTTGTCTCACCTCACTCTGGAAACCAGCCAGAGACCAACCAGGATTGTTCCTCAACTTAGCAGCAAACCTGTCTGCAAGCCAGGTTGAAGTGGCTTGCTTCACATTCCCCTTCCTGTTGCACATATGTTGCAGCCTTAGTTTCTTTATGGCCCATGTGGATGAACTTGAAGATAGAGGGTTGGCCCGTACTAGGAAAGGACATTTTGTGGTCCCAATACAAATTGCATTCAATCTAACCTTGTCATTCTTCACAAACTTTAATTGCCTGCCTTCTCTAATTCCACATTCTTTTATGAACTCCATGCATTCATCTTTAGTGGCAAACTGCTTACCTAACTCCAAAACAGGATTGTTCATATCAGTGGCCCTATTGAATTGCTTGAACTTTGGCACTTTCTTTTTTTTCTTCCTTCGAGAGCATTCAGCTTCACCATCAGAAGAATCCTCACTTAAGCTTTCTAGCTCATCTGATTTGTCACCATCATCTGAAATCTCCCCAGCATCATTGGTAGCAGCCACAGGGTCAACCTCAGGATCTACATTAGTCTCATATGCCCTATCATCCTCATTATCACTGTATTCATAATCACTGTCTACAAATGAGTCATCTTCAGCAGCTTCACCAACTTCTGCAGCTTCACCAACTTCAGCAGCTTCAGCAGCTTCACCAATTCCACCATCTTCACCAACTTCATCATCTTCACCATCTTCACCATCTTCACCATCTTCATCATCTTCACCATCTTCAACATCTTCATCATCTTCACCATCTTCACCATCTTCACCAGCTGTGAAACCATACTCATTGTAGTCTGTGTAATCATTTGGATCCCTCTTCCTTGATTGACTGTTTACCTCATCACCACCACTACCAGAAACCACATTGTTAAGTAAAGCTTGATCATCGACATCATCTATAGTCAACTGATACTCTGGTCCCTCCAAAGATGGCCATACGTGTGAAGCCTGACTCTCAACTTGGGTACAAATAGGGCCCTCATAATATAACAGTCCAAGTTGGTTGGGAGGAACAACACTAACCAATGAGAGAACCTGTGCATCAGACCTAATATACACTAAACCATTTGGCCCACTAGTTCCAGGAACCCTATAGTATATACTAAGTTTTTTGGGCTCAACTTTTTCCATGTTCACATCATACCCAAGTTGCTTGCCCATTTTCATGAGGTCCAATAGGGATAAAAGGTCTCTTGAGAGATCATCAACCCAGCACACAGTGCCCCCCTTGTAAACCCCTTTTGTAAATGTACCCCCATACTGAATTTGTAGAGTAATCCCATCAGGATCCCCTACACACAATTAAAAAATTCATATTCCTCACAAACCATACCTAAGTGTAACATGTTCTAATAGTAACACAAATATAACATGGATTACATACATACACTAGCTACCCACTTACCAAACTCGATGCACATGCTAATTAACCAACCCATTTGGCATCCTAATATCCTATCAGCATTGGCAAATTGACACAATTGGCAGCCCCATTAACTAGAAAAATTGACCATCACAAACCATCCTATTAAACTATATACAGTCACACCACAAAAAGAAAAAAACAAAGGACATTTAGGACAAACCACCTACACCAGTACCAGCCTTCAATGTTCACCGACCACTGTACTAAGCAATAACACTTAAAAAAACAAACCCAACACAGTATAAAATTCAAGATTCCCATCCATCCAGCAGACTAAAGAGAACAAAACAGAGAAAAGGTTATTTGGGACCACATCGAACAGAAAAAGGACAACAGAAAAAGGAAAACCCTAAAAGTGGCAGACATATGCATTTTACAAGCTGCCAAATCGAACACACAGGGACCACACCCACACTTTTTCCTAGCTACCAAACAAACAAAGAACAATAAACAACAGCTACCAAACATCCAAAGCATAACAAGACCAATTTGCGCACTTACCGTACGTGGGATGCTCCCCAGATGTCCGAAATTCAATAACCATCTCCAGAAATCCCAACGATCTCAAATGCAACACGAATTCACCAAGGTTCCAACCAGATCTCGCGAACAAATCCAAAAAAAACCCACAATACCGTTGGCCTGCTATCGGTTCTCGAAGAGTCCACAACCCACATACGCCAATTGACCCCATTTGACCATATTTGACTTATTAAGCATATGAATTCACCATTTTGCCCCTAAATTTGACGGCTGTTATTGACATTTTGACGGAATGGACCATGTTGGCAAACGTTAAATATTTCGTGGACTAAGTTGGCCAAAAAAAAAAAGGGTGGACCAAAGTGAGACTTTGGAACAAATAAGTGGACTAAATTGGTAATTCCCTCTATATATATATATAGAAAGAGTATAAGTTTCACTGAGGGTGGGGTCATGGGGTAGCTCTACGTTGAATATAGGCATGTTGCATGTAATGAAAGATTCAAAGGGATCTGGCCATTCCTTGGTGTTTGGTTTGACTATTTTTGAAGATCCTCCTCCTGGTTGTGAGATGCTGCTTATTGTTGATTTGGTTGGACTCTCTAGAAGTCGTTTTTTTAATAGCTAATTTTGTTGTTGTTTGGGTCTTTTAGGCCCCCACTCTACCAAAAAAAAAAAAAAGATTCAAAGGGATCCAAGCTATATCTGGTACTATTTGGCGCGGGTCAAGCTTTTGATATTATGCACGGTTTGCGTAGAATAATATAGAGGCGTTATCTATATCTTATTGTTTTGTTTTTACTTGATTTCTTATTTAAACATTTTATTACAAATTCAAAGTTATAATTCAATCTACTTTTTGGTTTTATTTATTAAACCCTAAACTCTAAAGAAGTTTCCTACTTTGTGACACACGTAGATATTACTTATATTTAAATTTAAATAATATCAAGAATCGACAAGTATAGAATTTATGAGAGGAAAATGATTTTGTGCCTTAATTTTGTGCCTCAATATGATGTGGCAAATTTAAATAAGGGAGATTTAGAGTTCAGTCTATTTTATGAGTCTTTTTTAGACTAAAATCGGTAGTGATTTAGGATTTTTAATCAAGTCTTTTTTTTTCTTCTTTGACGACTTTATGTTAGGTTTTAACTCCGAAATTTGGGCGTACAAAGCCCACTCTACACCCTAAGAGGAGAAATACCCTTCAAATCGGAGAAGAACTTTATTATGAATTAAAAAGATTTTCTTATAAATTAAAAGAACTTTATTATGAATTACAAAAAATTTCTTATAAATTAAAGGACTTTATTATGAATTAAAATGGTTTTCTTATAAATTTTAAAACACCCCCGATCTCATCTAAAAACTATTTTTCTAAAAGACCCAAGTCTAATTATCTCTTTAAATAATACTCATAATTATTTATTGCCAAATCACATTATTACTTGTCAAATTATTTTTAGTTAAATACCATTTTACCCCATAAAATACATCTCCAAATTTAACACCTTAATTGGCTGCTAAACTTATCTTTTAATATGGACCATCTATATTTCAAAGAGAAAATCTAAAGACTACAAATTTACCATGTCAACCCATAAATTTCTAAGCACAAAACAATTTCTCAAACGTTTAGTCTTCTTCCTCCATAGAAAGACAAAGAATAACATGGGCCTCCAAATCAAACCCGGTTGCTGTATATAAGACTTTCATTGTTTTTTCTTTTTCCTTTTTAGTGTATCAGTGTAATAGCAACCCAACCAGAAAAAAAAAATAAAATATGGAGGGACTAGAAAAACTTCATCAATCTAGCCAAGAATTTGTTTTTTTCATTTACTGCACAAAGGAATTTTGTTTCATCCTAAATAGAGAGTTGGTTCGATGAACCCAGCAAGGAGGGAGAGAAGGAAGGAAGGAAGAAAGGAAGGGAGGGAGGGAGGGAGAGGATCTCTGATTCTAATGAATCAATTGAATGATGATCTGTGGAAATAAAGGGAAAATGGAGAGTTCATCATAAGGGTTAGTATGCAGTGTTTGGACTGATAATTGAGGATTCAAATGAAGATTTTTTTTTTTTTTTTTTCTGAAAATGAAGAAAATTAAAAAAGGGTAAAATAGGTTATATATAGAATATATGATGTGGCAAGTATCTTAATTTACATGGTAATCCATGTCATTGAGGCACATTGAGGCACCCTAGTAGTCCCCTTTATGAGAACTCATCAAGTACGCACTAACGAACATACGCACCTATCATTGAGTGCTCAGTGACTTTGTTGAGCGCTCGACAAAATTTTTTTAACACAGCAACGCTCGCCGCTTCTTCCTCCACCGAGTTTTGAGAGTAAAACCTCATCTTTTCACCTCATCCCCTCATAGGGTACGTATAGAATAGACTTAGTGGAGCCGTTATGTTACACCCAAAATTCAGGAACTAAACCATAACATAAACATTTTTGAACCATTTTGCAGCTACCAAGCGCTTGGCATCAGGGGCCTCTGGAATCTATATCTATAAAATGTAAGCGAAGTTCTATAAAATAATCCATTTTAATGATTAGACACCTACAATTTTAACTCATGCTTTGAAATGTTAATAATTTTGACTCTTTGGATCTTTAATTTCTTTTACCAAATTAATTAATTATCTCACGTGTGTGTGTGTATATATATATACTAGTTCAATTAGCTCAACTTTAATCTCGACCTTCTTGATTCTAAGCTCTTAAACATATCCAACCAATTTAACCATCTCCTCAACCAATTTGACTCTAATCTCGACTTTTTTTTAACCATCTCGATTTCTTGGGTAATACAATTCTATTTAGAACCCTAAAAGTTAAAATTGTTTTTTTTTTTTTTGGCCAAGAACAAAAGGATTCCATTCAAAAAAGCCACAAAGGCAGCAACAAAAGAAGAGAAGCAGAAATCTAGAAAATTCAAACAGAACCAAAAAGAAAGCTACAGCAGAAAAAAATCAATCCAGAGGGAGTCCATCAGCCACCAAAACTCCAAGCAAGGAAGATGGGGGTGTCTCCACCCAATCCTCTGGGCACAGCTTCCTTCTAGCTAGCAAAGCAACTGCATTAGCAGCACCATTAGCTTTCCTTGGCACCCAAGACCACCTCACAGAATCAAACTGAGATGCAAGATGCCAAATCTCCTCTACAATTGGGACAATACGCCAGTCCATCTGTTGACTTGATTTATCACAAGCTTTGATAATTGTTTGAGCATCAGACTCAATTACAACCTTTGTAAGACCAGACTTCTGAGCACATATTAAACCTTCTCTTACTGATAGAGCTTCCACCACTGACACAGAATCGGATAAGCAATGAACAGAGCTTCCTCCAATGACACAAGCCCTGCTATCCCTTATAACCACCCCAAGACCAGCCTCGTGAGAAGCTTGATCCCAAGATCCATCTGTATTAACTTTCAATTCAGGATCACAAGGGGGAGCCCAAGCCACATGATCATTAGAAATGGAGGAGGGAGGCAGAGAAATAGAAGGATTATACATACACTCAAGATATTCTATACAAGCTCTTTTAGCAGATAGACCAACCCACACAGGATCAGGGAAAGATTTTTGAAACACAGCCTTACATCTAGGCTTCCAGATATTCCAAATAATAAAACAAATCCAAGAGAGAATATATTCAGAGTCCTTCTTCCAATAATCCAATACCTCCAATAACCAAGAATCAAAAGTAGAAATTGCAGCCTTATCAATCTTGTACCCCAAACAATCAAACCAAACTGCACTGACCCAAGAGCATAATAAGAGCATATGTTCAGTGGTTTCAGCATACTCACCACATAGAGGGCACAAAGCATTAGGAATGATCTTTCTTTTCCACAAATTCCACCTAGAAGCCACAACATTTTGCAAAACCTTCCACAAAAACAATTTAATTTTTGGTAGAGACTTGGCCTTCCAAATAATGCTCCAAAGCCTACCATCCACCTGATGAGAAGAATGACTAGAGACCAAATTTGGAATTTTCATATGAGAATGACGCCAATGATAACCAGTTTTGACTGAGTAACTACCAGACTTAGAGAAAGGCCAAACAAACCTGTCATGATGAATTCTGGGGCCAATATGGATTTCCTCAATTCTTCTTTGCATCTCATCATCAATATAAAAAGAGACTTGACTAAAATCCCATGTCCAAGAGCTTTGATCAATGAGCTCAGATACTACTTGAGGGACATCAGAGGCACTATGGACAACTTGATCCAGGAGGGGGGAATTAAGACCTGGAATCCAAGTATCCCTCCAAATGTTGACAGAAACCCCATCAATGACTTGCCATCTACCACCAGAAAGCAACAAATCTCTTCCCTCAAGCAAACTGCTCCAGGCCCACGTAGCCCTTCCACCTTTTTTGGCATGTAAGAGACTAGAATTTGGAAAGTATATACCCTTCAAAACCCTAGCCCACAGAGAGTCTGGTTCTTGGAGAAGCCGCCAAGCTTGCTTTGCCAGTAAAGCCAAGTTAAAATCAGCCAAATTCCTAAAGCTCATGCCTCCATTGCACTTTGGTAATCCTAACCTGTCCCAGTTAATCCAGTGGATCTTTCTCTCCTCATCTTTCTGACCCCACCAAAAATTTGACATTAAAGAATTTAACTCATCACATACTGCTTGTGGAAATTTAAAAATGGCCATTGGATATGCAGGGACAGCACAAGCCACAGCTTTCAGCAAAACCTCCCTGCCAGCAGAAGATAAAAAGCCATGCTTCCAACCTTTAATCTTCTTAGCCAATCTTTCTTTCACATATGCCAAAGAGTCTTTTTTTGATCTCCCCCAAATGGTTGGTAAACCTAGATACTTTCCAGGATTTAAAGCAGCCTCCATATTCATGATGGAACAAATCTCAGCTCTAACATCATTATTAGTGTTAGGACTGAAAAATAAAGTGGATTTTCCATAGTTAATCAACTGGCCTGAAGCTTCACCGTAGTCTTCCAAGATCTGTCTCATTACCATACAATTCACTGTAGAGGCTTTAAGGAAGAAAAAGGAATCATCAGCAAAAAATAAGTGAGAAAGAATAGGGCCTGACCTACTCAATCTTATTCCTTTCAAACTTCCTTGCTGGACTGCATCTTGAACCATCTTAGAAAGTACATCTCCCACAAAAAGAAATAAGTAAGGGGATAAAGGATCCCCCTGCCTCAATCCTCTTGAAGGAGAGAAGAAAGCACCAGGTTTACCATTGATGTGGATAGAAAGAGAAACAGTCTTAACACATTCCATGATTAGATGAACCCACCTTGCATCAAAACCCATTCTTAACACTGCAGCTTCCAGAAAATCCCACTCAACTCGGTCATACGCCTTATTCATATCCACTTTCAAACCTAACTTACCAGTAATACCCTCCCTCTTAATCTTTATATGATGAAAAGCTTCATGTGCAATAAGTATGTTATCTTGTATTTGTCTCCTAGCCACAAAAGCACCTTGAAAAGGAGAGACAATCTCAGGCATGAAAGGCTTTAGTCTTTTTGCAAGTACCTTGGACAGAATCTTATAAGAAAAGTTGCAACAACCAATTGGTCTAAATTGAGAAAATTCCTCAGGCGCTGTAACTTTAGGAATAATCACCACTCTGGTTGTATTCATGGATTGCAGCACAGAACCCTCATTATAAAAAGCCTTAACAGCCCTATTAACAACATCTTGCACTATTTCCCAATGTTTTTGATAGAAAATTCCAGAAAAACCATCTGGACCTGGAGCTTTCAGAGCTCCCAAATCAAAGACAGCTACCTTAACTTCCTCAAGAGTGATAGGGGAAAGCAAAGCAGCATTCATACTTTCAGTAACCACAGGAGTCACACAAGAGAGAGCTATATCCAAATTTCGAGGCCCAACTGAGGTAAAAAGCTGCTTAAAATAACTCAAGAAACCACTATGGATATCTTCTTCTTTCTGTAACCAGTCCCCATTCAAATCCTTGATGCAGAAAACTTTATTAAACTGTCTTCTTTGAAGAGTAGATAGATGAAAAAATTTAGTGTTTTTATCTCCCTGTTGAAGCCAATCCACTCTTGATCTTTGCTTCCAATACATCTCCTCCCCTTCCCAAAGAAGCTTAATTTTACTTGTAAGAGCATGAATTCTTTCCTTGCACATTTGTTCACAAGGTAGATTTTGCTCCTGAGAAAGCTCCTGCATAAGTAAACGGATCTGTCTCAAATTATTACCATAGTGCTTTTTACTCCAATTTGTCAGATTATGAGCACAAGAACGTAAATTTTTGTCCCATCTAACAGCAGCATGATCAATATGATCTGACAGCCAAGAATCTTCTATCACTTCTTTGCACTCTTCACTTTTAAGCCATTTAGCTTCAAATTTGAAAAGCCATGGAGATCTAATTTCTTTATAAGCACAGTCAATAAGTAGGGGGGAATGATCCGATCCAAGCACTGGAAGATTAATCACCTGCACGTTAGGATGCAAAAAGTGCCAAATGGAGTTGGCTAAAGCTCTATCAAGCCTTTCTTTAACCCATTCACCATTTCTGTGACAAAACCAGGTATATGACAGACCACTAAAACCCAAATCCATCATATTAGCTTTGTTTACAAAAGACTGAAGATACCTCAACTCTCTGGCTGATAACAAGTTACCACCTTCCTTCTCTGAATTCCAGGCCATGACATTCAAGTCCCCAAAGCAAAGCCATCCACCAACCATTCCTTTGCCATATTGAGTTAAAACCTCCCAGAACCTAGCCTTATCCACATCCACAGGAGGCCCATATATGCAAGAAGCCTTCCACCTCTCCCACTTTTTCTTGACTGTCACACTAATATTGATAACATTTTTAGAGAAATCCAGAATCTGCACATCCACCTCCTGATTCCACCAAAGGGCCAGGCCTCCAGACAACCCAATTGGAGGGACATAAAATTTCCCAGTATAGGAAAGAGAATTCCTAAGTGTCTCAAGCTTATCATTTTGACCTCTAGTCTCCATTAAGAAAACTAGAGAGGGACTATGCATTTTCCTCATGTCCCTTAAGGACTGAACTGTCAGGTCAGTCCCAAGACCCTGACAGTTCCAACTTAGAATTCTCATTGTTCTGTGGTGGCTGGCCAGAACCATCCAACTGAAGAGTTAAACCACCAAAGAAAGAAGCCACTGGGACCTCCACCATTTCCAAAGATAAACAAGAATCTGAGACATGCTTAGTTGAAAGGGCAGAGGTTTTCTTTGGTCTTCCCCTCTTTTTTCTTAAATAGATTTGCTTATTCTTCACTGGTATATCACAAGGATCAGGAAGCAACATCATGTTAACTTCAGTTTTAGCTTTCTTAGGAGGATTATCCCCTGGATAATTATCAGCAAGTCTTTTGAGGTTAAGAGTTTTAAAAACCCTTTCCAGGCTGACAATAGTCCCCAAGGATTCATTCATTGCATCATCAAACAGTAGTGTAGAAGCTTTAGCTTGGACAAATTCTTCATTTTCAATAGGGAATGCCACTGAATAGTCCACAACAGCATCATCATTTAAAACTTCTGAAACCATCAAACCATCAGATAATTCCTCAGCATTTTTTTGTGCTTCTCCATGATCAACAACAGACGACGCAGTAGGATAATTCTCATATCTCACAGTGTGAGTAGTGGTAGAAACTACATTATGAGTTTGGTGCACAATTGCCATGCTAGAGTTACCACTAGTTATAGCAGGAGATTTTCCACAGTCGGGAGAAACTAGCAAAATATTGCCTTCAGGTTGCGTGCCAAGCAAGGATGGAGACCTCCCTGAAATATCAGACTTCTTAGATAAATTTGTACCTGAGTTAAAACCTAAACCATCCCCAACAACCAAATGATCTTTAATGCCTTTTAATTGCTGCATTTCCAAACTCAGGTCTAGAAAATTATCCACCATAGGAGCCTTATCAAAAGTTCTTTGAGGTCCCAAACTTTTCCATAAATCTTTCTTTTTCACTTCTTTCTTTTTAAACAAAAAGTCCAAATTAGGAGCAGTATTAGTTCTTAACTTTTCATTAAATTTCATTTTGCCAAAAACATCCAGAGAAACTTCATCCTCACAGTCAGAGTGACAATGCCCCAATTTACCACAATTATAACAAAAATCAGAAAGGCGCTCATACTTAATCTTCACTTTGACATCCCCATGACATCCCCCTGGAATCCATAACTCACTGAGAAGAGGCTTGGTCACATCCACAAGCACCCTCAGCCTTAACACACCTCTGGGATAGATTCGAGGATCTTCTACCTCTACCACAGATCCAATTCTTTCCCCAAACTTGAGAGCAACATCTTTAGTCATTAAACCTCTAGGGAGATTAGTAATTTGAATCCAAAAAGGAACTTCAGAGAAACAAAGATCCCCAATAGCTAACTCATCATGCCAGCGAGTGATGCTCATGCAATACCCCTTCACAGACCAAGGACCACCATTCAAAATTTTACTAGCAACAGATTCATTTTCGCAAGAAATGGAAAACAATCTGTCCTTAACCCCCACCATTTTAATATCTCCAAAACCCTTCCAAGCATTAAGTAAAATGCCAATAACAGTGCCACGATTAGGGACTTTCTCTGCTATTATTGCTGCAGCGAAGTTAACAGACAGACAATCTGTAACTTCAGGCATACCCTGTCTTTTTGGATTAGCAGATGAAGAAGCCATCAATCAAACAGCTAGAGGACACAAACCTTCACTAGAAAACGTTCAACCAAACACCAAACAGAACTACACAAACACTCAGATCTAAGCCAGAAAAATGAGATCCAACCAAACAGCACTCTAGCCAAGTGATCAGAAATTGAAACTGCCAAACCGATAGCGTAGCAGCAAAGAAAATAAAGATCGCAAGCACTAACTAGAGTCAGAGAACCAGAAACGAAGAGATCTCCATGAAAAACCACCAATACACCTCTTAAACAAGCAACGAAGAAGAAAACATGGAGAGACGAAGACAAACGGCGAAGCGTAATACCAGCCTCAATCGAGCACCAAAACACAGCAACTCAGCAAAACAGAGAGAAGTGGAGCAAACTAACCATAAACGAACCTGATGGAATGGTGAGATTCAATCATGGTTGAAATGCAAAAGGCGATGGCGGTTATGAGACGAAGCTCACGAGGTAGAAGACGCCAAACAGACGCGGGAAAATCCCATCTCTAGAGAGAGAGACTCCAGCTAGAGAGAGACGACTTTTTCCTAAAAGTTAAAATTGTTAACTATTCAAAAGTAGCTCAGAATTAAAAACGTTCTACTAAATTGAGTCTTGTATGAAGTTTCCATAAAGCGTATGCCTAATTAGCACATCCCTATATATTATTCATTGGTCAAGGTTGAGATGGGTCAACGTTGGGACCAACATAATCATGCATATGCATGGTAATTTTACAAAAAAGTGGACCAACAATACATTCAATTGTGATTTACACAAGTCCATATAAAGGTGAGTTTCAATCGTGAAAATCATGCTGATTACGATTTGGGCATAACTCTACAAAGCCAGTCGAACGTCGGCAAGGGAAAAGCTAGTTTTAAAACAAAATCGACTAAACCTATAAGAACTTACACCTATTGATTTCTATAATGAAACTTTTGTATGACCAAACAATAATTATCTAAAGAATCAAATCAAATCATAAGAGATGTAGAACTTCTTTCTCACTTCTTATTGGTGTATTTATCATCCTTCATATAATCATATTTATAGTATCCATTATTTTTATTACTTATCACAAACTTTATGGTCAAATTGATCATAACACAAAATTCAAATGAAGCTCCCTTCTACATATTTTTAAAAATATGTTTCCTATAAAAGAAAAAGTAATGTTGATGTATGCAGAACTGCATGTGGCCTCTTTTCTATGGTATCAGATTAGCCGCTAATCTCAACTGTGGTAATCGGATTCTACCTTGGTGATGAATTTGGTGAATGTGTACATGGAAATATGGGGCAACTGTTCTGCTGATTGCTTCGCCAGGATGGGTCATTACTCATTAGGTTTGCTTGGGCTTGCATGATCTTGCTGGCCATCCTAAGCCCAAATTGATTTTGTAGTTTGTTTTCTCTCTGGGCTTAGGCCCCATTAATCTAACAACAAAAAACTCTTTGCATGTGGGTTGATATTGTAAATGCACTTTTCTTCACCTTAGCAAAACATTCCAAAACAACGTAAAATTATTTACTGTTGAAAAATAAATTTAACCTGTGCTTAATAGAAAAAGTCTTTTGTCATTGTTAGATAACACTAGGGCTTAAGCAAATAAAATTAGAAGATCGAGAAAATTGAACCTAAGACCTTTTGCAAACATGATTTCGATAACTTGGAGTTGCTTGCACCTCACCATTTGAGTGGCAAAACCACATAAAAAAAAAACTACCACTTGTTCAATTGTTATTATAATTTTTCATTTATATTTTATATTTTGAATTGTCAATTTATTTTTTATCGCAACAATTAAACAAATGGAAAGTTTTTAGTGCGTGGTTTTGTCACTTAGCACATTGAGGTAGTAAGTAATTCCCTACATAAGTTTTTTTTTTTTTTTTTTTCTAGATAATCACTATACTCTAAAAATTTAAACTATCAAAAAATGAACAATAATGTATATTAAGCTAATAAACATGTACATGAGCACAAACCAAGAAATTTAGTGTGTAAAATAGTGGAAGGTCCATATTAAAAATAAAGAAGATTAAAAAATTCTGATCATCCTCTCCAACTAAATCATGAGAATGCCCATGAGAGGATGACAGTTAAGTAGTCAACTTCAAACAATTTCACAATTTCATTATTTCAAATACCACCCTCTTGTGGTTATTCTATTCCGCCCATTTAACAGAAGTTGACTCCAGTCAATTTCTATTCCCTTTCTCTAGATTGTTTCCTTTCCGAGCATTATCACACACTATACCAAAAGGAAACAAAGTCTTATATGATCATTGCCCTGCCTCTTTTGACACATTTTACATATTATTCAATTTCAAATAATTCCCAGTGAAAGAAACGTGTGTTATTACCTTCTTGCAATTTCAAATAATTCCCAGTCAAATAATTTTGACTCTTTGGATCTTTAATTTCTTTTACCAAATTAATTATCTCACGTGTGTGTGTGTATATATATATACTAGTTCAATTAGCTCAACTTTAATCTCGACCTTCTTGATTCTAAGCTCTTAAACATATCCAACCAATTTAACCATCTCCTCAACCAATTTGACTCTAATCTCCACTTTTTTTCAACCATCTCGATTTCTTGGGTAATACAATTCTATTTAGAACCCTAAAAGTTAAAATTGTTAACTATTCAAAAGTAGCTCAGAATTAAAAACGTTCCACTAAATTGAGTCTTGTATGAAGTTTCCATAAAGCGTATGCCTAATTAGCACATCCCTATATATTATTCATTGGTCAAGGTTGAGATGGGTCAACGTTGGGACCAACATAATCAGCAGTCGATGGTTTTATATACTGGGGCCATGGGCAAGTGGGATGCATGCATATGCATGGTAATTTTTCAAAAAGTGGACCAACAATACATTCAATTGTGATTTACACAAGTCCATATAAAGGTGAGTACGTTTCAATCGTGAAAATCATGCTGATTACGATTTGGGCATAACTCTACAAAGCCAGTCGAACGTCGGCAAGGGAAAAGCTAGTTTTAAAACAAAATTGACTAAACCTATAAGAACTTACACCTATTGATTTCTATAATGAAACTTTTGTATGACCAAACAATAATTATCTAAAGAATCAAATCAAATCATAAGAGATGTAGAACTTCTTTCTCACTTCTTATTAGTGTATTTATCATCCTTCATATTCATAGTATCCATTATTTTTATTACTTATCACAAACTTTATGGTCAAATTGATCATAACACAAATACAAATGAAGCTCCCTTCTACATATTTTAAAAAATATGTTTCCTATAAAAGAAAAATTAATGTTGATGTATGCAGAACTGCATGTGGCCTCTTTTCTATGGTATCAGATTAGCCTCTAATCTCAACTGTGGTAATCGGATTCTACCTTGGTGATGAATTTGGTGAATGTGTACATGGAAATATGGGGGCAACTGTTCTGCTGATTGCTTCGCTAGGATGGGTCATTACTCATTAGGTTTGCTTGGGCTTGCATGATCTTGCTGGCCATCCTTAGCCCAAATTGATTTTGTAGTTTGTTTTCTCTCTGGGCTTAGGCCCCATTAATCTAACAACAAAAAACTCTTTGCATGTGGGTTGATATTGTAAATGCACTTTTCTTCACCTTAGCAAAACATTCCAAAACAACGTAAAATCATTTACTGTTGAAAAATAAATTTAACCTGTGCTTAATAGAAAAAGTCTTTTGTCATTGTTAGATAACTCTAGCCCTCAAAAGCTTAAGCAAATAACATTAGAAGATCGAGAAAATTAAACCTAAGACCTTTTACAAACATGATTTCGATAACTTGGAGTTGCAAAACCACATATAAAAAAAGGGAAAAACTTACAACAGGACATATACTTTGATGGTTGTTTCATTTTAAGACATTAATTTTGCTTTGTGTTAATAAAGGACACATACTTTCATTTTGTGTTAATTAAGGACTATGTTTTTTTCAGTTTTTTTCTCAACTTTGGTCCGACGTTTGACCCATCAAAACTCCACCAAATTCAGAAAAATTATACTGAGTTTAAAGATATGCATCTCTTCTTTATAACCATATAAAGATTACCCATATTGGATCTTTACAACTCCAGATAATCGGCCCTAAAATAGGGTACCCGAAATTGTTTGATTTTTCAAATTTTTTTTAGAGGTCCGATTAGACAGTTTTGGGTACCCTACTTTTGGGACAATTATCTGAAGTTGTAAATGTCCGATTTAAGTGATCTTTATATGGTTGTAAAGAGGAGATGCATAGCTTTAAACCAAGTGTAAGTTTGCTAAATTTGGTAGAGTTTTGATAGGTCCAATGTCGAGCCAAAGTTGAGATAAAACAGGGTCCTTAATTGACACAAAATAAAAGTATGTGTCCTTCATTAACACGAATCAAAATTAATATTCTGAAATGAAACAGTCATCAAAGTATGTGTCCTGTTTGTAAATTTTTCCCTATAAAAAAACTATCACTTGTTCAATTGTTATTATAATTTTTCATTTATATTTTATATTTTGAATTGTCAACTTATTTTTTATAGTAACAATTAAACAAATGGAAAGTTTTTAGTGCGTGGTTTTGTCACTTAGCACATTGAGGTAGTAAGTAGTTCCCTACGTAAGTTTTTTTTTCTTCTAGATAATCACTATACTCTAAAAATTTAAACTATCAAAAAATGAACAATAATGTATATTAAGCTAACAAACATGTACATGAGCACAAACCAAGAAATTTAGTGTGTAAAATAGTGGAAGGTCCATATTAAAAATAAAGAAGATTAAAAAATTCTGATCATCCTCTCCAACTAAATCATGAGAATGCCCATGAGAGGATGACAGTTAAGTAGTCAACTTCAAACAATTTCACAATTTCATTATTTCAAATACCACCCTCTTGTGGTTATTCTATTCTGCCCATTTAACAGAAGTTGACTCCAGTCAATTTCTATTCCCTTTCTCTAGATTGTTTCCTTTCCGAGCATTATCACACACTCTATACCAAAAGGAAACAAAGTCTTATATGATCATTGCCCTGCCTCTTTTGACACATTTTACATATTATTCAATTTCAAATAATTCCAAGTGAAAGAAACGTGTGTTATTACCTTCTTGCATTTTCGTACCGGCTGCATCTCCCATTCATTGACATTATTTTTTATTCTATATTATTCTATCATCAAGAATATTGTTGGTCCAATTGACCTCCAAAAAACATTTACAGTATTGCCATATATCGTTTGGACTCATAAGAACCCCCCATTTACATGGGGGTTTCCAGTTCGAGCTCCTCAGCCAACTATGGCTGGTCTTTACTTATTTATTTATTTATTTGGTTACTGTAATTTGGGCAAAGTTTTATTTTTATTCTTATAGTTTCAATTGTACTTTACATGTTTTGAATTTAGTCATATACTTTATAAACTATTGCAATTGAAAAACACATTAAAATATCCATTTATTAATTCGTTAAATTTGTTCTTGAATTATTAACGGTTTGTAAAGTACATTATTAAAATTGCAACGGTTTATAAAGTACATGACTAGAGGTGGACATTAGGTCAGGCCGACACGAGTCCAATACTAGCACAGTCCATTTAAAGTCAGCCCATCCTGTATTTATGGGCCGGGTGAGGCCAAGATTTTTTATCTTGTTGGGCCGGTCCAGCCCGAGCCCATTATGGGTTGGCCTGTTTATACTAGTTTCTCAATTTTTTTTTTTAGATTTAAATACTAATTTTTAATTCCATAAATAAAAATATTGTCAAAAAACTAAAATACAATTATATATTCAATTACAAACTTATTTCTTATTAATTATTTTTTTAATTTATATTGACATTGTTGATTAATTTAAAAATTAAGTCTTTGATTTATAAAATAATAATAATAGAAACTTAAAATAATTAAATTAATTAATCGGGCCGACCCGACCTAACACGAGCCCGACATGACCCTTTATGGACTGGGCTGAGCTTAAAATTTAAAATAATTAGACTGGTCTGGCTCAATCTGAACACAATACAAAACATGAATAGTCCACTTTTAAACGGACCGACTTATTGTATATGACTAAATACGCAACAAATAAAAAATGCTAACATGTCCTTGGTTGCAATGGATTGTAAAGTACAAAACTAAATCAAAATAATTAAAACTACATAGACATAAATAGAAATTAGCCCAAACTATATGGAACAAAAGTGAAATTTGCACTTTTTAAAATTATTTATCAGTATATCTAATGGCAAGTTTGTAGATTTCGAAAAATACAAATGAGTGCTGTCTGTACTAAATTACTAATCAAATTGTTGTAGGTATAGGAGTCCATATTGGACACGGTAATAGCCTAGCCCCATAAAACTTTAACCCGGCCCAAAACCCCGTGACCCGTTTGCCAGCTCCACCAGCATCAAGGCGACAAGGCCTTCATGCCTTTCTGGCAAATTTTCTGTTTCTTACGTTGTCTGCGATCAAAATCAAACACATTCTCTCCGAAGCTGCTCTAAAACTTGATGCTGAATAAAACGCTGCGTTTCGTGTTCGATCTTCGCAATCCATATTGGAATGAATTCCAATATTGAGCTCTAAATTATTTGGGAATTTAAAAAATCATGTGGCTTTCATTTTGGAGATCCAGGGATCGATTTTCCTTAGACGAGCTCAGGTTTGTATGCCCCATATTGTATTTATGCTTAATTTAGTTCGAATTCTGATTCTCTTCATTGTTTTTTGTATAATTAAGATAATGTTAATTAGCTAAATTACAGGCTACTGTGCGTGCTGCGTGTTTGCTTTGATTAATTTGATTATATTGTGACTGAGAATTTTACATTTTAGATTGTATTTTTGACAATTTATATTTCAAAATCCAAAGTATGGAGCAAAGTCGATTACTCTTTTTTTTTTTTTTTCTTGTTATGTTTGGATTGTGAGAAAGTGGTGGGAAAGAACAGCAAACAGAAAATTATTGTTTAGCAATCCCAAAAAGTAAAATTAGTGTGAAGAGTGACAACTATAAGTGGATATAGTTTGTGTGTGAATAGTGTCAAGAACCTTCCACTGCTGGTATTTAAAATTTTGTTTCATAGTTTGGTGAGCAAGTTGAGTTTTTAAGCAGTGATGTTCTTTGGTGAGGGAAACTTTAGATACCAAAGGTTTGAATTGAGAATTAGCGCTGTTTCGAGCTTGATATAAATAAAAAGAGTGTAATTTCTACACAGACTATACTCTTTGAACTGTGAGTGATAGTGGAATCATACCATAATAAAGGGTTTCAAGCAAGGTTTCGACCTCATATTGAATGTCCCTTGGAAAACAAATTTGAATTTTGGAGAGTGCGTATTTTTAATGACCTTGACTCTGTGCTGGAGCCATAAAGATAAGGCACAAAGAAGAATGCTGCTTGCTTTTGACTAGCATGGTGAAGCTGACTCTTGATTTGGAAAGGGCTCATGACTGTTTACAAATAGCCTACAATTAACTGACCAGAGCTTGAAATCAAATGTCTACATGGCTGGAATGAGTTCATCTTTGTCAAATAAAAAACTAGAAAGAGAAGGAACAAAGGTTTAGTTTTGTCATTGTTGAAGTTTACTTCTTATTACCTATATGATGATATGTGGTATGTAGAGTCCTTCTCTAAAGTGGTCCACTTTTTAAGAAAAGATTGGACACAACATAAAGGGGGTGCACCTTGCAATGTAGTCCAATGATCCGAACAGTTTAGTTTTAGGTACCCTTAAGAATCATCCCTGTAAAAGATCAACCAAATTGATAATCGTTTAGTCATTTGATTACAATCATCATCATTTCAGTGTTTATCAAAAGTGCTATATTCGTATATTTATTTCACCACAATTAGATGGTTAAATGTTGTGATTTAGCTAATTTTTTGGAAGGATCATCCTTTTATGAAGATCTAAAAAATAAATGGTTTGGATCATTGCACTACATTGTAGGGGTGATCCTACAATGTTGTTCACTCTTTCTTTTATAATGGACGTCTACTTCTAAAAGTCTATGTTTGTACATGCTGAATCTTGAAAACATTAGAATACCATTTGGTAGGAATGTGTCCATAAAAAATAAATATATATGCTATTTAATTATTAATCTGTTGTATTATCAAAAACTCTGTTGTTACAATTTTATAAGAATCCCTTTTTATCATTCTGGTTACATTAATGGTGTTTTTCTGATCCATAAATGGTATCCTAACATTTTTTTTAAGTCACATTTTTTCCTTTCAATGTTTTGCTATCCTGAAGTTCTTGTGGTGCATAATTTCTTCTCTGTCATTCAGGAGCATTGTATCATTAGAATACTGGTGGTGTTTTGGACCCTGATTTCGAAATTTGATATGTGATGTTGGTAGTAAATATTTTGCCATAATTATGTTTTTTCAATCAATGTTTGTCTTACTGGAGCAGGTATTTAACTGATCAGTTGGTGAAAGTTCAAATTGTGAATGACGTCAACAAGGTAATTGGTGTCCATTTTGTTCCTCCATCAGCTGAATTATGTTATTGGATTCTTTTCTCAATGTACTAACATTTAGTCTATTATAAAGGATTACGTTATTGAAGCGCTGAGATCAATTGCGGAGTTGATAACGTATGGTGACCAACATGACCCGACCTTTTTTGAGTAGGACTTCTCAATGCTTAGTGTTGCTTGTTGTACATGTTTTACTGTTTTTTATTTATTTATTTATTTTATATTGTCTGTCAATTTTGCAGATATTTCATGGAGAAGCAAGTGATGGGAGAGTTTGTACGTATATTGAAGGTTAGCAGAACTGTGACTGTTTCACTCCAGTTGTTGCAGACAATCAGCATTATGATCCAAAACCTAAAAAATGAACATGCTATATGTAAGTTGCTTCTGAAGAAAGAACTGATAAATTTGTAGTTCTCCAGTTTCTATAGTTGGTTATAACCATGTTGATGGATTTGGTGGTCTTACCTATTAAAGATTTTTGCAGACTACATGTTCAGTAATGAACATATGAACTGCTTGATAACTTATTCATTTAATTTTCAAAATGAAGAGCTACTGTCGTACTACATATCCTTCTTAAGGTTTGTATTTGGTTTCTTTGTTGTCTTTGTGGTAATTGATGATTACCTTATATCCTTACAAATCATCTGATTGCTATGTTATTTGATTGCACGTGCTATGGTTGGTGAAGAGCAATAAGTGGAAAGCTAGATAGGAATACAATTTCTCTGCTTGTAAAGACTCAAAATGTAAGTAATGTTTCTTTCTCTTTTTATTGTGTTGAACTGTTGATAACACTTACAATTATCTTTGAAATGATATTCACTTTTGTTTTGTTTTGTTTTGTTTTGATTTGTTTTTTTTTTTTTGTTTAATGTATATGGCTTCATAGCTAGTCGCTACTACACTCTATCACGTCACTTGGCTGTTAGTTGGTATGAATTTTATTTTGGGTCGTAGACTTACAAAAATTTAAAAATAAAAAATAAAAGCACAATAAGTGAGGGGAACTAATATAAGGCAAACATCAAATTGGGGTTAGCATTTAAAAATTTATTGTAAAGGTGTCACGATTTGAGGTTTTTATTAATTTACTTTTTTAATGGTAATCGAAGGGACCTAGGGCTTGAGTTGGGTTTTAAATTAATTATGAGAAGGGTTTATATTCTCGAGGTTTGGGATGCTTGGATGTTGGTTCAGATACCACAAATTGAGGTTATAGAAACAAGGGTTTTATGATGGAAAAGTAATGAATAGAGGGGCTGTTACAGCCGATGGCCTTTGGGCCTGTCCTTGCCCTTAACACCACATATGGAGCTGGGCTGATTTTAGTGTAGTGAAGTGAATGCAATAATACAGGGAATTAAGAATAGTACTTATAGAAACTACAAGAAAGGGAGAGAGTACTACTCAATTCGCCTTAATCTCAATAGTCCATCATTAAAAGTTTGAATTCTTTTTGGTAGAATTAGTTATATTTTCTACCTTGAAGACTCCCAATATGGTAACTTCGAAAAGTGAATATGAAGAAGAGAAATTATGGAAAACTGTATGGAGTTGAACTCGATAAAAAGCAAATATTAAATCCAATAAACAGCAATTTGACTTCTAGAGACTCATAGAAAGCTCTAGACAGATTTTTGGTTAAAAAGTACCCTTAAAAGAGCTAATTAATAAGGTTCTGAGCAGATGTTTTAAAAAATTATAGTTCTTCCACCAAATAGAAAAGCGTTCTGAAATTTTGAACCAGTAATTGAAAGATTATTTATAACCCTAGATTCCTCATTACTTGACTGTCAGACCATATAAGATTGCCTAGATCATTTTTCAATTGCTTTATCATGAGGGGACACGATTGACATTTTAACTCCATAAAAAAAGCCTTGAGTCTTATAAAATGCAGTCATGTACAAGACAGATGCAGTATGAGGAAACAAGGATCATGAATTACTTGTCCTGCCTTAGATTTTGCACATTGCTTGCATGTCGGCTATAACTTCTAAATTAATACCATTTTGGGCATGTTTTAGTGGTATCTTGGCTATATGGAGCTTGGGTCTGTTGGGAACAAACTGCAAAATTTTGTGGCATGTTTATAATGGAGTGCATTAGATGTTATGCCAAATGATGAAATATGAAGTTTTGAAATAATACTTGTTATTAGTTTTTATTGAATATATTTTGGTTGAATCCTCTCTTTAGAGTTCTCTCATTCTTTAAGCAGTACTGTAGTGTGGATTAGACTTTTGTACTTCTCACCTTTTTTTATTGTTCTAATAAAATCATAGTTGATGACTTGATGTAAATCTATGTTGATTAATTAATCTCTTTATCTTTTCTAAGTTTTAGTGAATGATAGCCATGCATGTATCTCTTTTTGTGCATCTAGGATGAAGTAGTTTCATTTCCACTGTATGTTGAGGCAATACGATTTGCTTTTCATGAGGAGAGCATGGTTCGCACTGCCGTACGTGCTTTGACGCTTAATGTTTATCATGGTCAGTTTCAGTTGTTTCCTCTCTGCTTAATAAACTTAATCTCTCTCCTACTCCTCCCCCCTTTCACCCAAACTAAAAAGTGTTATTGTGTTTAGTGCAACTTATATTGACATGTAAAAAAATGTTCTGATTTTTCAGTTGGAGATGATTGTGTCAACAGATATGTCACCAGTGACCCTCATGCAGATTATTTTTCAAATCTAGTTAAATTTTTCCGGAAGCAGTGCATTGATCTAAATGCATTGGTTTCTGACACTATGAAGTAAGAGTGAGAGTAGTATTCTGATTTCATTGTGAGAATGCATTTATTTTCTCTAAAAGGTTTCCTTTGAATTTTGTGACAGAAACCCGGGTGCAGACACAATCTCATCAATTCCTGCTGCTGTTGATGAGATTGAGGACAATCTCTACTATTTTAGTGATGTTATTTCTGCAGGAATTCCCGATGTTGGGAGGCTAATTACAGACAACATCTTGCAGCTATTGATATTCCCATTGATTCTTCCTTCTCTTACAATGAAAGCTGTCCAAGTATGGAAACATACACATTTTGCCCTCTTTTATTTCAAATTTTCCAACTAGGGAGGCAAAGGGATTTTAATAGCCTGTTGGTAGTCGGTGTATTTTTATAATTTTAAGAATGCAACTTGCTCCTGTTTAACTTTTGGTAGTTTGTAAATCCAGGGGATACAAATCGGGGCTGTCACTTCTTTGTATTTAGTTTGTTGCATCTTGCGCATAGTGAAAATCAAGGATTTGGCAAATACAATTGCTGCTGCTCTTTTCTGTCCGTTAGATGCTTTTGTACCAAAGTCTGGAGCTAAACCTAATGGTTATATGTCTGGTTGTGGTTTTGCACATAAAAGTCAACCGCCAGGCAGTAATAATCTAACCAAGAAAGATGCTGGGCTCTTAAGAGTTGATGTACCAAACTTGTCAAGCTCTGCCCAAATCCAGCCAGTGGATGTCACAACAGAAGATTGTTGTGATTTTCATTTTTCTTTGAGGTAACGCAATGCCATTGTATACAACTACACGTCAGACTTCTTTTCTTCTATTTTTCTTACGTGATCGTTTAAATGGACCTTTAAGATACGATGTCTGCTACAAGAGCAAGTCTCTAATGATAGATTGCCCAGTGACCACGTTTTTTATTGTTTTGGTTTTATTAGCTGCCAATAGCAAAATTATAATGTGTTTGTCCCTAGTTTTTCACCCTGGTATGCTGATTTAATTTGTTAACTTGTACGCATTCTCTATTTTTTTTTTTGTTCTCTCATGAACTGTAGATAAAATTTACAAATGAAGTTATACTTTCACCAGAAATAGGAATGCAAAAAGAAAGAAAAATGAACTGGATGGAGATTTTTGAAGTTCTTAAGATATGCTTGTGCTAATTTCTGCCTTATTCTAACTGTTGGTCAATAAATGGAATGTTCTCATTTATTTACTTTTCCTCCTATGTCTTTCTACCTCATATTTTATTCCTTCCAGTCATGAGCAGAATTGCATTTTCTGCTTATTATTTGGTCACTTTTTTTCATTTGGTGGTATGGCATTGTTTATTTCTGTTTTCATTTGTCTTGTTTATTATTCATCATGATGTTGGTCATCTGTATAGGGAGGCATTGCTTTCTTACATTACGAGTGGGGATGATGTACAAGTTTCGGGTTCGTTGAGTGTTCTGGCTACTTTGTTGCAGACAAAAGGTTAAATTACTGAAATGCAGATTTCAGCACAGATTCACAACTTATTATCACTGTTCACTTACCAAAATCCACTTCTGTAATTCTCATCACTGTTTCTTACCGGATATCCACTTCTGTAGAATTGGATGAATCAATGCTAGATGCTTTTGGAATTCTTCCTCAGCGCAAACAGCATAAGAAACTCCTGCTGGTATGCCTTTGTAAAAACTACTTTATGATTATTTTTTTTCTTGAGAAATGAGTTATATAATCAAAACCCCATGGAACAAGAGAATTACTGAATGATTGGTATCTTTGTCACTTAATGAATTTGAGGATATGTGAATGGGGAAGGCCGGAAGGGTCTGTTTAGTGGGGTTAGGTGGGTGTGAGGTACCATTGACATAGGAGGGAGTATTTTGTAATATGGTAGACCTACCAGTGGCATACTTCAGGTTGGTTTAAATCTTAGTTTTGAAATTGTAAAAGCCAAAATCAAACCAAATTTTAAGAATTTCTAAAATTTGAAAATTACAACCAAACCAAACGAATAAAATTTAAAAACAGAACCAAACTGGTCGCTTTGGTTTGGATTGGTTGTTTTTATCAGTTTATTTGGTTTTTGTTGCACACCTTCAAGTAAGTATGTATCCCCAAGGAATAAAAATGGGGCTCACTTAAGTAAAACCCCATTTGGTATGCCCATATTACACAAGACTTCCTCGAGGTATTGGTATTGTTTGTGACAGTCATACATCCTGTGCTTTTTCTGTACAGAAACTGCTCCAACAAAGCATTCACCCCTCTTCTTAATCAATTATTTTATTTTTCTTCCATAGATGCCACAGCTCTGATCCATTTCCAACCAAGTAATTCAAACAACAAGACGCCTAGATCTCACTATTTCTCTAAATTGTCAAATTAGATCATATCAAGCAAGCATATTGCTTATGTAAGGTTAATTACTTAATTTCTTCTCTTCCATTTACAATTCTTGTTATTTATCCCCTTGATTATTTACTCACAAGACATATGATCATACAAAATGATGTCCAAGTAATTGCATAGTGGGGGTTTTTTAAAATTAACCAAATAGCTACATGTATTGTTTTTCTGAAAGAATTGAGATGAGCATGAGATTTTTACCACCACTCTTTTTTTTGTCATATGAATTTTTTTTTTTTTTTTTTGGTTGATAAGAAGGGATAACTTTATTAGAAATGTGAAGGAATGCAGATATAATGGATTGAAGGTCCATCAAATAGCTACTACCACAACAATATATCTTATAAAAAAAACAAAAACTACCACCACAACAGATACACAAAATCCAAGAAACACTTAGAACAATACACCCGTTCCCGGGAAACAAAGAATTTACAAGTTTTAGATTCTTCTGGGTATCTGTTTTTGTCCTAATTGTTTTAATTTAAATTTACACTCTCCACTACATTATATGATTGCAAATGTTATTGCATTTTGTTTCGAATATAATGCATTTTTTGTTGCATTCTTGCAGCAAGCTTTGGTTGGTGAAGGCTCAGGAGAAGAGCAACTTTTTTCTTCAGAAAGTGGCTCAATGAGAGATAGTATTGAATTTGGTAGTGAGCTGGATGGCTGTCTACAAAAGCTTAGGGTAGTAATTCTTTTTGACTGCTCTCTGTCTGTCTCTGTCTCTCTCTCCCTCTCTCACTCACTCACTGGTTAACAAATAATTATATACCTTACAGTAGACATGCGGTATTCCTTCTTGCTAACTTGCAAGAAGAGTATTCCAGAGAGAGCTACGTCTACTGAACCATGCATTGCACTCATTGAACCCCTTCACAAAAGACACAGCTTTTCCCCTTTCTTTGGTGGGAACAAATGGCAATGATTGGTGATTTTATTCTACCACAATAACTTTATCAGTTTGAAAAGGGCAGTCAACTCTTTTTCATAGATCCATGGTTGGTTGACTCTGATCAACCCCACTCCATATTGCATTCCTTCTACAAAGAACATACTATATTGTCCGTAAACCATTTAACTGAAGACTAAATTATGTGTGTGCATGTTGTCTGAATTTCGTGCCAGTATGGTGTTTATATTGTTGTCTGTTTCTCCAATGTCAAACAAACCGTCTTTCATCCTCCCACCTCTATTGTGCACCAAAAAGATGGGGGAAAAATTATCTACTGGTTTGACTTTTGAGTTTTCTTGCAAGCAATAATTGTGATTTCATTCATTTGGGCTCTTGGGGTCAAAATTTTGAATTTGTATACATAGGTATATATGTATTTCAATTGGTCATTGCAGTTTAGAGAACTTAGGTTGCAAATGCTTTATAAAGGTTTCTAAGACTTCAAGTTGATATTTATATAATATATGTAAAAATGATAAAACCGCTTAAGGTTTACTAGAGCTGTCCTTAGGTTGTATAGAGTGAAATTTTGTGCACTCCATCCCTCATACACCTAGCCACAGGTTTTACAAGTTGGATAATCAAGGCTGTGTTTTAATTGTATAATACAGTTTAGAAAAATTAGATTGCCACTTGTTTTATGAAAGGGTTCAAAGATTTGAAGTTGGGCCAATAAATTAACAATTTCGGGTAATGATTATTGTACAACCTTTGGCCGCTTAAATTTTATGATTATTTATTAATTCCCTAGCTAATAAGAATTTAAAGTCTTGATTATTCTGGAATGCTCCACTTTTTGTAGGTGGAACTTTTAGCTTGTTTTCAGCGTTACTTTGTTGCTATCATTATGATTTCTTTATCAAAGTCAGTTTACTGTTTCTTTTCTGTAACTTACAGGAGCAGTTTGGAGTGTCGTGTTCTTTTCTGGAAGTGAGCGCTAGCCCTCGTGTACATAGATTTCAGGTACTTTGGGTAAAAAAGTTGAGTTTAGCAAACTTTGCACCTTCAGAACAGTTTTTTTAAATGGTTGGCCTCACTGAATCTACTCAGTTAAAAAATAGGTCTAATTAAAGTTAGTTAACTGTGGTAAGCTAAATAAAATTAAGCTGGATTGACGGAAAAAAATCTGTCCACAAAAAGCCAATGATTGTCTTGAATTATTATGTTAAATAACACCCCGTTCATCACTTGTGGCTATTTACAGCTCCTAGTAAATTTTTTTCTCAGGCATGGAATTTTTATTTTTATTTATTTCAATTTCCTTGGGTTTGCTTTTGTAAAATTAAGGGTTTTATATAATTGGCCTTATTCAGGTCTGGTTCTCATCTTCTTTTACTGCTTGACTAGGAGATTCTTTTAGGGTTTCTTACCTGAGGCATTGTTATAATATAGAATAATAGTTAACCCACATCCTAACAACTAAAGTTTTTGGCTACGGTGGGTAACCAAAAAAATTTAAAATGGTAGCAAGATATCCTGAGTTTAATCCTTGCAGCTGGGTCCTAAAAGCTTAAGCTATTAGGATGTGAGCCAATTATTGTTTTATCTTCTAACACTCCCCATCATGTGTGGGTCTCTCTTCACCACCAGAGAGTCCAAGTAAGAAATTCAACATGAATTGGGAGGTTCTATAGGAGTTTAAACTCAGGCTTTCTTTTTTGATATTATATCAAATTTTGTTGGTGAACCATTGTTCCCAAAAGTTTAAGATGTTTGGATGTGAGCCAGCTATTGTATTATACTCTAACATGCATGATTTCCTTCCTTTTCTTTAATCCCTAAATATTTATGCAATTAGTAAGCACATTTGTTTCTCTCTCTCTCTCTCTCTCAGCTTTTATTTTCTTTGTACCATTCAACAGAATTGAAATAGTCCACATTTTGTCAGTTTGAAACTTGTAACCATATTATATTTCTGGGCATATCGCGTAGGTGCTTGATGCATTGGTGAGTCTTTTTGGCCGTTCAAATATATCTGCAGAGGCATTGTGGGATGGTGGTTGGCTTTTGCGGCAGTTGCTTCCTTATAGTGAGGCAGAATTTAACAGCCATCACCTCAAGTTACTGAATGTAAGTTCCATCTTATATGACAGAATACTAATAGAATAGCTTATTGTCTTGTCTTCTTTGCCATGGATGTTTTGGCTTTTCTTGACAGTCTAATGGTAATAATTAGTTGCCAATTTGCCACACTTTAAGTTGCTGCTCCAGTTATATTGGTCTATGCAAGGTTTTAAAAGGAATTTTTGAGGCCCGCGTCGGGGTGAGGCGTAGGCTTGTTTAGCAGAAATCACGAAAGGTGTGTACGTTGCGGGTGAGGCGGCGCGAAGTGTACGCTTAGTTGCAAAGGCACCGCTAATGGAGGTTGAGGTGTACAGCTCCATAAGGAAGAAGATGATCTGAATCAGATGCCCTTTTATTTCTGAAAATTTTCGAGAGAACGGCATCGTTTCTGCTGTTTTTCTTCCTTTTAATTAAACGATTCCTTTCATCAACGCATGGGTTTTTTAAAAAAGAAAGCTGATGTCCTGAAAAGACAATACTACCCTTTTTAACTAATGAAACGACAGTATTTTTATTTTAAAAAAGGTGTGTGGCTATCAACAAAACAAAGTGACGCATGGGGCTCACTTAAAAACATGTTTAAATTAAACCATCTTTAGTTTGAAAAACAAACTCCTAAAGTCGTATAGACATAAAAACCCTAATAGAGAAAATCTATCAAAACTAAATAAAAGAGGACTCCTAACACAGTAATGCTAAATAAAATTTAATGCTAAAAGACTTGTATACTATATCTATAGGTATATAAATATATACTTATATATATATTATATTCTTTAATCATATTAATTATTTCTCAAAAGGCTTACACCTCGCCTTTCAAAACTTTGGGTCTATGGAAGGATCTCGTATTGTTTGCATGAATCTTGAACTTCTGTTGGTATATTATCTTGTTGGTTGGAGCTTGACTGAAATTCATGTCTTAGTGGATATGATTTAGGCACTAGGACACAACAATCTTCACAGTTTCATGTACGTCATTTGGATTGGGTTAATATGACCATATATTGATGCCCTATTTGTGGTATAAGCTCTATGTTTTCTTATCGTCTTTCTTCTATTAGTGCTTCTAATTCTATTGTTTGCAAATCTTGTTGTGTGCTGTTTGCTAAGGTTTTCAAAGTTTATGCTGGTAAGACTTATTTGATCTCATGGCATGGGGTTCCTTTTGGCCTCTTATTTTTGGTTTTGTACTGAATCATTATTTGAACAACTGAAAAAACAAACATTGCTACATGTTGACAATGGTTTTGAGTAAAGTAAAAATGGTTTCCAAACTAGTAAGCTTTATGAAGTTGAAACATCATCCAATATTTAAAACAATTACCCGCATAATTAGCTGGACCTTGATTATCCAATTATGGCTATAAATACCTACTTTGTTGACATATGCGCTTCTCAGCATGCATATAAGTTCCAATGTCATTGGGGACATGATATTTTGATGCAGGAGCATCTACTAGGGTTTCCAAGATTTAGTTCTTTTTTAGTAACTTTCTAATTTTTATTTCCTAGTTTGATTTGGAGTCTAGTTTCCTGATTTTGTTAGATTTCTAGTACTTATGTGCCTTTAGTCAATTAGGATTTTTTCTTTCTTAGCTAAGGTTTATTGTCTTCCTAGTCAATTAAGGAATATGTTTACCCTTAGGTTGTAATAGACACTTTTTATGCAATATTTTTCTGGGTTTTCAAATTTTAGAGTTTCTCTTGGGTCTCTTTACCCTAGAACTCATCTATCAACAATCCAACTTTGATCCTTCAACTTTCTTCTCTGTCTTTTCTACTGTTTATTGCTGGAATTTCCTTTCTTCTGTGGTTTTTACCCTATTACCCTATTACAACAGCAAGACAGCAGCCCTTGGCTTCTGTCCTGCGTCATATTTGCAGCATTCGCATTGCCTGTGTACTCATGACCAGTTTGGAGGTGTGTTTTCACATCTTCTTGTTCATCCATGGAAGATAGATGTAGACTTCCACTTGAAAACGACAACAATGCATAGACCAAAAAGAAAAAAGAAAAAAAGCTCTCTTTGAATGCTAGTTGCATCCAAGTAGATCCATATTTTAATTTTTTTAGATATATTGCTTATAACATGACAATGTTTACTTCTATTGTTTCTCTTATTTAGGATTCATACAAGAACTGTGCTAGTACACTTCTCAAGGAGACTAGAGGTATCTGGCCAGATCTACTCATAACAGTCCTCTGTGACGAATGGAAAAAGTGCAAGAGAGGTAATTCTTGTCATTCTTTGGTAGGAATGATGAGTTACTTATTTTAAATGTTTTAGTGATGTGTTTGAAAAAATGTAGCTATAGAGGCCTCATCCCCTCAGAAAGAGCCCAAGTGCATTCTGTTTTCATCTCAGAAGTTCTCTTCTGAAGGTAGGATTGAGACTTGTTGTGGGTATTTAATTGGGGATTTTGAAACCCCCAAGGTTGTTTTTTGCTTTAATTGAGCAGACTTCGAGTTAATGCATCTGTTTTTCTGACAGATGGTATCACAAGTGATTCATCCTTTGCTGCTGGTGAAAGGATGTGTGAGTTGGTGAAGGTTTGTGTTTTGTACTCTATTAATCTTCTTAAGATGTTTTCAGGTAGACATTTACTGTTGGGTATCCATGAAGCTGAAAATCAGTAAACTAATGTCTTACTCTGTGGTTTTGCCACTGATTAGTGAATCTTAAATAAAGAAATAAAAAGAGAACCTTATGGTGTGATTTGTGAAAATACATAAATACATCTCATGCATGTCTTCTGTATCCCTTTGTGGTGGTACCTGATAAATTGGTCGGGCGCTAATATTTGTCATATTTTAGGGATTTGTACTTCTACATCAACTTCAGATTTTCTCCCTTGGTAGAGCTTTGCCTGAGCAACCTCCTATTAATCCTCCAGCTGATGTTTTTGAAACTTCTCGTGCAAAAAGTGCTGGCCTAGATGCTTCAGGTCCAAAGCCTGGCATTGAGCTAAGACTTGGTCAGTTCTCTATCCCGCACATATCTCTACCATAATAAATTTTTAGTACATATGACCATACAAATGGTAATTCAATATTTTACATGCCGCACCCTTCAAATACATAATATTACTTTATTGCTAGAACCCTGGATAAGTATTTCTTAATTAATTTGTTGTGGTCACTGCCATATGCAGACGATGCTGTGCCTTGTAGAATTGCGTTTGAGAGGGGTAAAGAACGCCATTTTTGCTTTCTAGCAATCTCTTTGGGAGCATCTGGGTGGGTTGTTTTAGCTGAAGAATTACCCTTAAAGCAGCATTGTGGAGTCGTTCGTGTTGCTGCACCTTTGGCAGGTTCCAACGTATGTTACAGCTGAAGTGGTTTCTGTGCTTTTTTTCTTTTTGTACTTTGGTTTCACATTTTTGTGAAACATCTATAGAATCAGTGCTTTCTTTGTTCTTATTCATATTAAATCTAATGGTTTTCTTAAACATAGAGTATGCAAAATATGTGTACTATTTCCATCTCTTCACAGTTCATATTGGTACACAGCACCAGATAATTTTCTATTATAATTGCCATGATGCTATGGTTTCACTTGTATCTAATCTTTTCTTTTCATTGCCTTCAGCCAAAAATTGATGATAAGCATCCAAGATGGTTACACTTGCGGATCCGTCCATCCACTTTACCCTATGTGGATCCCGCTAGATCTGGTGCCTACGGGAAAGTGAAGACAAAAGCTTTGATTGATGGCAGATGGACACTAGCATTCAGGGATGAAGAGTCTTGCAAATCTGCTTTGTCTATGATTTTGGAGGAGATAAGCCTACAAAGCAATGAGGTGGAGAGAAGACTAAAACCTTTACTTGACCTCGAAACCGTTGTAGAACCTTCAAACTCTTCTCCAAGTCCTCCTGAGGTTTCCTCTTCTTATTCAACACCTTCCAATTCTTTGTAGGTCTCCAACTTGCTTGAGTTTTCCCAATAATAGTTTGCCATGCTCAATGGGGTGGGAATATATATGCCTTAGTCACCCTTTGTATATTGTTGAGCCAACCTTAGGTATATATACCCAGAAATGTAGAGTATCACCTTCAATTTAGTACCATTCTTTGTATACTAGCTTTCCTTGCCCTGATTTTTAAGTTATGTCAGCTTTTGCTTCTCATTCTTTAGCAGCCCTAACCCTAGGTTGTTCCTTCCATAATTTGTCATCCCTGTAACAACATTGTATAAATGAGGCAATTCCATAGTGAAGGCTTTTTTGTGCATCTCTTTTTATAACAGATACTATGACTTTGTGTGCATGTGCATTTTGTGTTTTTGTATGTATAGGGATTCTCTTAGGGAGCGTCAGTAAAATGTGAAAAAAAAAAAATAGAGCATATTGTAATTATAACTGTTGGATATCATCCAACGTTAAAGAAAATTTCACGGGTTTTAATGATAGAACTTGGGTAAAAGAGTGGGTTTATGGTAATTGAAAATGATAAATGCACTCCAGGATTAGTTTTTCCACACCCATGCATTCACAAATGAGTATTGTGTGATTGCATGAATTTAGTTTTGGAATGCAAATAACAGCTTCTTTGAAAATTTCATCAATCAGAAATGTGAGTTCTGATTGAGGCTTAGTGGAGAATATTTCCAGCTTACTGACATTTACAGTTTACACCTTGGCATTCATTCACCATATCCTACATTTTGAGTGCATACATCAGAATAATCTAATCCTAAATAACACCCTTCACTCAACAACTTCAATTTGAGCACTTCAAGAACTTCACACAAACACTTTCATGAGATATTTATATCACTTCATAGTCTTGATATGGTATGACAAACTAATAAAGAGATGACACGTATTCATTGGTGGCGGTAGGGCCTATAATATTTTGAATTTTAAATTTTTATAAGATTCGTATGACTTAAATATTATGAATTTCACCATTAATGAATATGTTTAAGAGATAATGAGGCTTGAATCCTTTAGAAAAATAGTTTTTAGATGGAGACTGGAGTGTTTTAAAATTTATAAGAAAATCTTTTTAATTCATAATAAAGTCTTTTAATTTATAGGAAATTTTTTTAATTCATAATAAAGTCCTTTTAATTTATAAGAAAATCTTTTTAATTCATAATAAAGTCCTCTCTCGATTTGAAAGGTATTTCCCCTCTTAGGGTGTAAAGTGAGCTTTATAGAGACTGTATGTTAGGTTTTAACTTCGGGATTTTAGACGGAGCTCAAAATTTCAGAGTTAAAACCTAACATAAAGCTGTCAAAGAAGAAAAATAAAATGACTTGATTAAAAACTCTAAATCACTACCGGTTTTAGTCTAAGAAAGACTCATAAAATGGATTGAAATCTAAATCTCCCTATGTTTAATTTCACTATTGGTCTGTCATATCATGTCGGCATAATAAAGCCGTTTTTACAACATAAGACAACACAAAACATCACACAACACGATTACACATAGCTCCACACTCATTTAGCAGAAAAATTTAAATCACACAAACTAAAATTTTTGAAAACCAACACAAACCCAAAAGCATGAAACACAGAAAACCCAAGTCTATGCATCATGATTGCATGATGGACTAGTGGAATGCTACTTTCAACATTTTTAATGTGTTGGCGAATGTAGAGAAGTGTAAAATTGCCCTTGTTTGTTTGATGTACCTAATACTTATAGGTTTATACCTATTAAGACAATAAGACTAGAGTAATAGCAAGCTGGGCCTCATTTGCTAGAGTCTTAGTCCGTGAATGATCGATTGTTTTTCAATCTAATAACAATGAATTAATAAAAAAACAAATCTAATAACAATGAAGTACAAACTTAATGATTAATGCCTTGTTCCTTTATGATGTTCCAATGATAATTGCTCTTTAATTAACTTGCAACATCTTCATTAAAGGTGTATAACTTGCCCATCTAAAATGGGTCTATTCTTACTTCGTGCTATGTTTGGGTCAGCCTATTTAATAATCGGGTTGGACTGGCCTGATCCAATTATCTTACACTTTAAGCCCAGCCCAACTCATGGCCCGTCCCATAATGGATTGTGCTGGACCGGCCCGATTATTTATTTTTAAAAATTAAAAATTAATTTAAGTTATTCAACATCGTCTCAATATATTATAGGGAAATTAATATTTCACGTATAAGGATACTTGTACAATTAGAATATTGTATAAAGAAACAATTTTATAAAAAAAATTAATGATAAAATATGTTTTAAAAAAATAACAATTAATAATGAATGACTTTAAGAAAATATGTTGTATTTAACTTTTAGGAAATTTATGAATTTAAATAATTTTATTTATTTATGGAGATAATTTATTTTTTAACAATTTGAAAAAAAATTGAGAAAAATTAATGTAAATGGGCTGGCCCGTAATGGGTTCGAGCCGGCCCAAGCTTGACACGGATTTGGGCACCCATGACGGGCTCGTGCCGGACCGGCCCAACGAGATAGAAAATCTTGGCCCGGCCCACTTAATAATGGGTTGGGCCAAACCAACTTTAAACGAGTTGTGTTCGGGCCGGCCCATCTCATTGTACACCTCTAATCTTCATTTAAAAACAAACAAACACTTTGAACTTAAGAGTTATATATTATTCTGAATAATGGAAGATAATTAATGCCTCTTTTGGAAGCAATTATTGAACAAAAGTGGGGGTCCTAGTATTTCTAAAGAACGGCCTACCATGGAAGAAAATGAGACTCATCATCATTACCAAACCTAACAAGTGACAAGGAGAGATGATTCTCCAAAATTATAATAACTATTTGGACACACTTTTATGGAAACGGTGAAAGGTAGATTAGCAAATAGCAAGACTATGACACTTGCAAGAAATAAAATTGAATTATTAAAATTATTTGTATCATAGATTATATCACTGATTCCATGTCTCATAGAGGTGGAACTAATGTGAGATCTATATATGGAAGTGGGTTACTTATCTATAAAATGTATCATTAGTAATGCAGTAGTAGGCACAAAATTATTCTTTTATTAGACAGTCTAGTAATATAAGATGTTTTTAACTTTTTATGATACATGTTATTCAAACTGAATAGAGGTGATCGATGTTAGCAGTGTTCTTCTCTTGTTGAATCCCTTCCCAACTTTTGGCTATATTGGAGAGACTCGAACTCTCAACGTTTTCTAATCCTAACTTATTATCCTCCCACCCACCACTGGGTTAACCCAGAAACTCTCTACCCAATTTATAAGAGGCTCTTTATTTACTTTTGCCCAGTAAATAATGTTAATTAGCCTTTCCCTTGGGCTGAAGAATATTCAATTTCGTTAGTATAACCCAAGTTGGGTCTTTTTCGCTTATTATGTTCCACTAATTGTATGGGCCATGTGAGTGTTATTATGGTCCACTAATTGTATGAAGATATATGCCCATCATTCCCCTATAATAGACCAGTCTTTTACTTAATAATAATGGACACTTGAGACCTTTATTAAAGCGGTGCAAAGAATTTAATTATCATATCATAGAAACTCACAAAGACTAAAATTTTGATCATATATGTTGCATCATAGGAAGACAGACCCCACATCCGCCGTTCGATACAATCATATGGTTTGCTATCATCAATTAACCCTTTTAGGTCAAAGTAATCATAGAATATATCTAAAGAAAAGAAATAATTTAATTCATAAAGTGCCATTGGCTTGTAGTGGAGATTGGAGAGTAATGTTTTTTTTTTTTTTTTTTTTTGGTGAGCAAGCCCAATGAAATATGTATCATTACTCATTTTTTCTTGGCAATAATGACAGATGCATGAAGTGCCATTGATTGTGGTAAAAAAGTATAAGAAGGAAAAAGAGAATTCGAAACAAATTCAAAATTTTATATCTCATTTGAAACCGAAAGTACTTTAATAACTTGTTCATATTTGAACTCTTTTTTTTTGAGTCTTATGTGAAGAGGAGTATTATCAGTCTCATATTGCATGAGATACTCGGATAAGCCTCTAATATAATATGGTATCAGAGCGTGAAGTTATAATACGAAGAAATTAGTTTAACCAACTCAAAATCAAAATGTGTGGAGAAGTTCAAGAGTTTATAAATTGTTAAGCAATAATTTACTTCCCAAATGTGGAATTTTCTCTCTCCACATACTTATTGCACCTAATGGACATACTTTGAAGAACAAATGAAGGACAATGCATCTAGCCCTTAGAATTAACACAATAATTAAAATTGGTAAAAAATTGGATGTAATACGATTAATGAGAGCACCTGCAAATTAACGAGACTATGGTTATACATAGTCTCTCACAACGCTCAAACTTATAATTAAAAGAAAAAATTCTTATACCTCTAGTATTATTGTAAACCATTTTTCCTTCCTTTGAAAATTAAAATAATAAAAATACCATTGTCTAGCAAAAGGTGTGATTTAGCAAAAGCCAAAATGTGGTTGAGAAACCTTGGTGGTGACTGGTGAGTGGAAGTGGAACTCACCTCCCTATGCTAAAATCTTCCACTTTGATAATCTTTGTATATAGTATATACTAGTACTTTAATTAGTTTGTTTTTTTCTTATCGATTGGGGTTGTTAATGTCTCAAATAGTAATCATTGCTTGAAGGGTACATGGGCATTAATTCCTCCTTTTTCCCTAACAATTCTTTATAATTAGTAGATATGTCATGGGGATTATTATACAATAATTTAGTATTACGATGTGATGATGAACAAGATGAAGGGACCGCACAATAACCTTATCTTAATTACAAAGAAGTGTACAGTATATTTTTTTTAAAAATGTGAAGTTTGTTAATGTCCATTAAAGGTGTGATTAATATTGGAGGATAGGCATAGTGAGCTAAGCAAAAGTTTTAGTTTATAATAATCTCATCACAGGAATCAAATCTCTTTTAGGGGATGGTGTGGAACTGCGGATTAGATAGCAGCCTATTAGCTATGCTAGATATACATACATAGTGATATTACATTTGTCAAAGAAAGATTTGCAATACTTTTATTTATTTATTTCTTTAAGTACTCCTCCCTCAAAAGCCTAAAAAGGTTCTTTTGTTGTGGTAGAGTGGTTGTGAATAAGCATGCTTGCTGAAACAGTACATTGGGATCATGGGTTCAATTTGGAGATACAATTACACCAATTCACTATGGTACACACACACACACATACATATATATATATATATATATATAGAGAAAACTAAAAAAATGGGGAATAACCCCAAAACCTAAAAAAAATTGGGAATAAAAAAAAATGGTGTTGGGCCATTGAGTGAGATGCATATCCATAAAAATGAAGGAACTCTTGTTTAAACATCAGAAGCATGGTTTTGATTCGTTGTTATCTCATGGCTATATATGGTTTTGGAAATGTTGTAATTGACAAAGAATTCTTCCTAAAATGAGAACGTATGATGGAACTTCATAGGGATAGAAGTCACACACAACAAATGTAATAAAGGATATGTCGCCTATTTTTTTTAGGTTTATTCAGATAAATGCCTTTTGAAAGTAATTTTTATTCTTATTTTGCCTTCCGAACTTTACAAATCCTTTCAGTAAGTCATATTTTGTCAAGTCCGTCAATGACTTCGTAAAAAAAGCTGAAGTGTTGCTCATCCACATAAGCGACATGTCGAATTTTTTAATGGAGCTATTGACGAACTTGACAAAATATGAGGTTTGTAAAGTTTGGGGGACAAATCTTTTTATGAACTGATAAAGCATAAGAAACAAAGAAGATTCAAAGACTAAACAGAGTACATTTTGATATATAAAATTTTAATTCGAATCTTTGTATCACACCATATAAACTCTTGGATTTCTTTATTTAGTGTCAATTAGTTTTGGTTTGAACAGTTTGGTGCACCAACTTTGACATGGTAAGAGCATACAATTATCAACCTATTAGGTCCAATTTGACCACACATGCTAGAGGGTGCAAAAGGTGTTTATTAAGACTTTAGGTTGGTTGTAAGGTTGAGAGGTAATTGGAAAAGCTTTGTAATTATTTCATTGATAATGAAGTTAATGAACCATCGATCTCATTCTTTCGTGGACCAATAAATTTGTCGAACTACGTAAATTTATGTGTTTTTGTTCTTTATTTTTCTCTTGGCGTTCAAAGATATAAATTAAACAGGAAGAACAAATTAATTTGCATTGAAAAATGTAGGATAAACTAGAGAAGAAGTGTGAAAAAAGAAAAACAAAAAAAACACATACTATTTAGAAAATTAGCAGTTGTTACAGAAGGACAACATGGCCAGTTTCATTTCTTGGAGAGGAGGAATATGTAGAATATCACTCACTCACTCAAGAAATTTGGATTTTCTTGGGAAGACAAGAACCCAAGAAACCTTCCAAAATGCCTTCTTCTTTGCTACTACCCAAACAGAGCCTTACAAGTATACCCTCCTTCCCTACAAGTATACCCTCTTTCCCTCCAAATTTAACCGCCCTCAAACTCGTTTGAAAAATGTCTTTCAGCCACTTCTCAAACAAGCTATTGGGAAAAGAACCAGACCCAACACAAACCCCCTCTAACACCCCCTTATCCACACTAAGACTAACCACATTTTGCTTCCCAAACACCTCCTCAAAACACCCTTCAATCTTGGACAAGAAAAGCTCAGTGATCTCGCGATCTCTCGCCGGGCTTCGATTGAAAACAAAGAGGTTATCCACCATTTCGAGGAACCCTTGTGGGGTTTGGCCATCCACGGTGGTTTCGCGAGTCAAGTCACTTAAATTAGGACTGAGCTCCCCGGGCCTGTCTTCGTTTTCGTCATCCTCCTCACCGGCTTTGAGGTTGAGATCAAGGGCGTTGAAGCTTGATTGCCTTGAGAATCCCTTGCTATTCACATTCTCAACAGCAACCACATTTGGATCTTCCTTTGTTTCAATTCTTGGAGCCTTGGTCTTGCTTAGCAGCTCCCACTCAGCTTTTCGCTTGTGATCAAAGTTAGGTGTCCCAAAATTAGTGCTTTTACCATGATCAACCTTCAATGCCATTTGGATTATAGAATCTGGGTACTTTGCCTTATCTTCATAGCTTGTGGAGTCAGTACTCTTAGTCAATATGAAGATTGCTTGTCCTTGACTCCCTTCTCTTCTACTCACTTCTCCGAATTTTCGAGTTTCGAAACCATCACCTAAAAATTTCAAGAACTGGGTATCACCCAAATCAACATCTTCTACCAACACAACAAGCTTTTCATTGGATTTCAAGGCTCTTTCAAGCATTTCAGCTCTTGGGTTCATCTCACTTTCTCTTTTGTTCATGTTGATATGCAAGAGTGAATCAGCAGACCCCAGAACCAATTCAGCTAATGCATGAGCCAACCTTCTTTTTCCAGTTGAATCATTCCCCTGAATCAGCAGCCAAGTCTCCTGCTTTGCTGATTTGGAGTCAATAATGGCTTCCACTATTGAAGGAATGGATTCTGATTGCCAAGGCACATTCTCTTTCAACACCTTACACATGTCACCTCTCTGCATTGTCCCAAATTCACTTTTTCTTTCCACCATCTTCACTGAATCAGAGAACACAGAGTTACCAAGAGCAAGGGTGATCTTCACCTCCTTGCCTTCAGTGCCTTTCAGAGAATCCAAACTTGGCTCATGTTTTGGGACCCCATTATCGAAATTGAACTCAATTGTGCATGATTGTTGACGCCTGAATCGCGGCACGAGATTCGAGCCTTGGGCTGCTGCAGGCTCTGAATTAGCTGGTTGATCACCAAAGGAGATTGAATTCAAATCAGGAGAGATGCCATTCCTTGTAGACCACCAAGGGTATGATGAAGTATAAGAACAGTTCTTTCCCATTAGGCTTTGATGGTTGTACAAAGCAGAGCTTAAATGATTCTGAGTTGCATGCCTTCCTTGGTGTAGACTGTAGCATAATCTGTTCCACTTTCTCCTCAATTCTGCCACTTCATCCTGAAAATTATTGTAATATTATAATCAGAATTAAATTCGAAAAAAAAAAAAAATCAATTTTATGTGATCCACATGTCAAAAGTTGAGTATGACAAATGTTGGGTACCTTTTGACGGGCTTCAGGGCCTTGTGGTTGCAGCCAGGCAGGCAATTTCTGCTGCCCAGATTTGAACAGCTGAGCTTCTTTTTCATAGTTTGAAGTGCATTCTTCACAGCAACTGAGCTTATTATTATGATCTTGTTCATCCTTGCTGCTATTGAATGGCTTTGTTTCCAGCACTTCAGATGGGTTTTGAGAGAAGATTAATCTTGAGTCATGCACACTGTGATCAAACATAAGTGAAACATACATCAGCTGCTGTAAAATACCAATTTATTCTTTCATTTATCAATACTACTGTATGAAATAAAATATTTAAGATGGGGCAACTAACAAAATATAAGTTATATAAATGTTTTTTTCTCTTTGCTAATAAAAAATATTAGTACTGGCTGTTTGAAGAACACCCTTTGATAAAGAATATAGTATATATTGGACCAATGCCATCATCTCAGATATACTGTACATGCATATACTTTATGTTATGTTTTTCCTTTCTTCCCTTGAAAATAGGGACAAAGTCATTTATCTACACATGCAAAACTATTTATTTAGCTTATTTTAACTAATTATAATCCTCTTAAGGGTTCTCCAAAATAGTTTTCTGAGTTGAGTTTGTACCCAAAAAAAACAAACGAAAGAGTTATTTGTAATATTAAATTTTCTTATGAATTTTTTTATTTATATAAGGTGAAGAAGGAAAAAAAGAAAAAGAAAATAGACCTGGTAATTTTATATTTATTTTTTTTATCTTAATTCAATATGTGGCAGTGAAATCTGTAATTTTGATGAGTGGGTTGGCTATATCCTGACAAAAAAAAAAAAAAAAGAGAAAACAAAAGGACGGTCGTGGTTCTTATATCTCTGTCTTACTTTTTCCTCAGTGGTTTCTGGTTTCATGCAGACCACCATGTAGGCAGTAGTACTAGGCTCAGCAACAGAAAAGTACAAAACAAAAGCTTCAAGCTCAAGGAATGACCATCAATGGAGGATTTATGCACATCAACATACAACATGCTAACAGATAACTTGAAAAAATATTGAGTATGTATAGATCAAGAGATATAATATTGAACCTGGAAGCATGGAGGCTCAAACCAAGTCCACCTGATGGAACAGAAACAGCTTGAAGACCCCATTGAATCTCAAGAGGTGGTTGCCTCATTTGGCACTTCATGTATGTCTGGTAACTTGCAGTGGCCATCAACCACACCTTTGGCTTTGAGTTTGAGTTTGAGCTGTTGCTATGATCATAGTCTGAGACCAACCTTGCAATTTCTGCAATCAAATGCTCAACTGGGCTATAACCACCAGCTGAGACTGCTTCCTCTCTCTCATGATGACTAATTGTCCATTTTAAGTCTCCAGTGTAAATGATAGCACCTCCTAGAGACAAGTCCACCTTTCTTTTCAGCTCTGAAACATTTGTCTCAACATCTTCTCTCTTCATGAACCTCAAAGAAACTGGTGAAAATTGGAATTTGATGAAGTGGGCTGATCTCAGTTCTTCAGGAACCTGATCTCCTCCTCTCTCTATCCTCCCCATCACCTCACCAACTAGGCCTTCAGTGATGGACACAGAATCACCAACAATCACAGTGTTCTTCCTCTTGTTCTTCCTCACCAACACCTCAAATACCAGCTTGACATCATCTTCCTTGTAAGAAGCAGAGTGATCTGGGATGATGGGGTTGATTGGGACAACCACTTTTTTCTGTGGGGATGATGAAAAGAGAAGTGGGTTTTGGTCACAAGTGTAAGACAAGAAATGGGTCTGCCAAAAATTACCAGGAGGACTATTGAAAACATCTCTCTGCTGGTTTTGGTGATGTGAAGGTGAACAAGGAGAAGAGAAAACCCCACCAGAGCTACTATAACACTGAAAAACAGAGGAAACAGAGGAAGCTGAAGAGTCCTCCAAGTTGTTTTTGACAGAGGTGCTGGAGAAGCCAGCCTCTCTCATGACCCTGCTGACACTTGGGTCATCGAGGATGGAGATAATCAGCTGCTCCAACTCCACCTTAATGGTCAAGAGTGGTTGTTGCTGCTGCTGCTCTATGCAGCCCCTTCTCTGGTGAGCCTGTGCTCTCTTGAGAGCTGCAATCAGAGCATTGGACAAAGACGGCTGGCCATGGAGCAGAGGACCAGGTGTTGTTGGGAGCCTGTTGAGGGCCACATTGAAGCAGAGCTCAAGGGCTCTGCATTGAAGTGGATGTGAGGAAGTTTGGTGTGGCTGATTATGATGATGAGATTTGAGACAAGCCCTTCTCAAGAGACTGGTTCTTGAGCTCAGCAAAGTGGCAGCCACATGAAGAGGAGTGACCTGAGCATGGCCTCTCCTCCTTGCCAAGCTGAGAGAGTGCTTCAACACTGAAGCAGCCTCTGCTGTGAGGGTCTGCTGCACTGCACAACCTCCTGAGCGCATCACTTGACCAAAACCCACCCCCCAACACCCACCCCTTTGTTAAGAACACTTTTTCTTCAGAACCAAGAGAGCACTTTCTTCTCTTATATCTCTCTATCCCCCTCTTCCTCAACACCACCCCCACCCTCTCTAACTTGAAAAGAAGAAGCTCAGAAAAAAAGCTTGGAAGTTGAAAATATCACACACACCACCTCAACTGGAAGTAGAGATAGTGAGTTTTTGAAACAAAGAGCTTTCTCTCTGAGGTTTAGTTGATGATGAGCTATAGCTTTAGGAAATACCAGGCTAAACTAGACCACCTTCTTTATACTTCCTGTTATTGATGAGTTTTCTTTTCTTTTTATTTGTGTACTGTTATTATTTTTTTTTACTTTTTTTTTTTGGGGGTGATTGCTTTTCTTTTTAGCTTTTCTTTTCTATTGATTTCTCTCTCTTCTGTTTACAGTTAGCACTGCACCATCTTTTTATGATCACCCATTGTTATGTCACTAAAGATTTTTGTTTTGAAGGCAATTAGTATAAAAAAGGAGTGACTTTTTATAATCATTTTCATCTGTTGGGACTTCCAGATATCAATGTATACAGTAAGTTTTAATGGCATGAAACATGATGCACCTATCAAATAATATTTCCCTGGCCTCATATTCATTATGGTCCTCAAAGGCTGCAAAAGAAGATTTCAATCTACTCTCTCTTTTTATTTTAATTGCCTTTTCTTTTTGCTTTTACTTCAATGACACTGTTATTATTTGTTTTTGGTCATCAATGACACTCTTATAAATGTGAGTTTTTTATACATTTACAGACAAGGAACGAAAATCTTAGGATTTACACTATATAGTAACAGTATTAATAAGTCATCCTTTCTGCTGTGTTAAACTGTGTTATATGTATATATTTTTATGCAATAACTATTGGGATTTCATCAAAAGGGGTTCACTAATGGGACCCACAATTCAAAATTCTTATGGTGCACAAAGAGAAAGAGGGCTTCCCTCCTTTTTACACATCAGCCTTTGAATGGACAGACAAAGCCAGCAGAAATTCAAAAACAGTACCAAAAGGGAAAGGTAGAAAGAAGACAGGGTGTCTGTGTGTGATGAAAGATAAAAAGGCCACACTCCTATTTTCTTTACTTATTTTTATTTTCTTCCAAATTTTCCTTTCTCGTGTTTATAATTTGTTCTTTTTACATGCATGACAGATATGTGCAAATATTGGCTTGTTCTTTGTTCTTAAGAGAGAGAGATCCACAGAGAGAGAGGAAAAAGAGAGTCTCTCTCTTCACGCCAATCCTCGTAGAGAGACAGCATTTTATTCCCCAAGTACCCAAAAAGCAACCCTCTGTCTGCTATCCTACATTGCATTATTGCTTCTTTCTCAGTCTCTCTCTCTCTCTGTGCAAAAACTGCACTGTTACCTTTTGTTTAATCCCCCAAAATCTAATTTCCAACTACCCACTTATCAACACTTTTATGTTTAACCAAATAAAGGAAGGCATTAACAGATCAAGCCTACTGTTTTAATGGATACCCCAGAAATGTGTTCACATTCTTGTAATTATGTAATTAAGATTCACAACCACATGGTTTGTCATATTTGATACTTGTAGACCAAAAACAAAGCCTGCATGCCAAGAATTTACATACCGGGCTTTTTTGTTAAACTTTAATAAGTGACTTTTTTGACTGGTTTTTGATATCATCGTTTACCACCCTTTACTTACATATCAGTACTTGCTTTTAAAATTATCTTGTTCGTATTTGTTCTATTAAATGAGAGCCATCGTTGAAGTGGAAGATAGAAACAAATAGAACAAGATAATTTCTATTTAGTCAATTGAACTCAGATTTAATTTCTTGGTTTCTGTACCTTGATAGTTCAATTAATTGGTAGAGACAAAATGATTTGCTGCTGTAACCTTTGAAAATTTTGATAGACCACAGTACTATACGCCAAATTAAAGCTGCAAATGAAGTTCATTTCAGACTTTGTAGACCAGCAGGTAGCAAGTTTCTGCCATTTATGTTTGTTTTTTTTGCTTAAAGGAAGAAAATAAAACCCAAATGGATTTGTCTCAAATTAATGGCAATGAACTAATTTGGAATTGATGATTTCATGTTTTAGGAAATACTATCCCATTGACTCTATATATCATCACTTCTATTTTTGTTGGGGAAAACTTTGTGCAATCCTCTTAAAAGTATTTTGTGTTCTCTTAATGATGCAAATGACATCATTATTATCTTTAGAATAATTGTATTAAGTGAACGTTGTAAGTTTGATATATATTGTTAACTCATTTTTTAATAGTTGAAACTTTTTGAAGCGTATTGTGGTTATATAACAAATGTAGCTAGCAATTAATTGTTTTGATGAGAACTGAGTTTGGAAAGTACGTGGTTAAATTGGAGATAATATCAGTGTGGGTGCATAAAACTAGACCACATGAACCCTAATTGTTTTTCCCTTTTTCTTTAGCTAGATAGTTTGACCAATGTGAAGAAAGAAAGATCGAGACATGCAACTAGGGAGAGAGGGGCCGAGCAGGAATGGCTTGATGGTTTAAGCTCTTGGCGTGCATTTCAAGAATAGCATCTAAAGATGTGGTAAAAGGAAGATTGAAGGGTGATTTCCCAATTTCTATTGCATTAAAAGGAGCCAAAAGATAGAAACTTGCTGAAGCCACTACCAACTAGTAAAGGAGGAGTGCCTAGCTTCAGTTCAAAGTATTTGGAAAAGCACATTCAATGTTAATAAAATTGAGAATTAATATACCTTTCGTTTATATATATATATATATCAATCATATATTTAGCTACCATTTATCAAATTTATTCATTAATGATGTGTCATTTTTTATTTTTTATTCAAATATGAATTCACTCTAGATGGATTTTATTTCCTGCTAATAAGATACTGACATGAATAATGTTTGGTGAATAAATTTGAACACCATACTATTTAATTCAACCTTTTACTCCTAACCTATATGACATTCTCATATATATTACGTTCTACCATAGTATTCTCTTTTTAATACAATTATGTGGTGTGCATACAATATGCACCATAGGTTAATTGGAAAAGAATGTATAGGCATGCAGATACTGCATGATAGAATCCGATATATTCAAATATCATATTGGAAATACTACTTCGAGAATTGAAAGGTATTCATTGAAAATCTTTGTTTCACAACATGCTAGAGTTTAGACTTATCTTTGGTCTTTATTGATTTATATACTCATTATCATTCCGCCGTTTCTACCAAAGCTTACTTACTTATGGGGAAAATTAAAACAGAAATGAATACTATTGCAATATGTTCTGTGTATGTTACTAGTCAATAGACATATGGAACTTCACTAAAAGCTAAAAGCACTTTTGGGTCAAAAAAGTAGTAGATATAGATCGAACAGGTTTTATCTGATCGAAGTTTGAACTTTTGAGCTTAGTTATATAAAAAAAAAAAGAGCTGATGAGCACCACGTACTTTTGCAGTCAAAGTCATACATATCGTCTAGGTTAAAATTTCATGCAAAATTAATGGTGGAATTAATTGCCATTATTAATTATTAACTCTTGTCACTTACATCCATCTCATGATTGAAAACTTCATCTGAGATTTGCATATACCGTGAATGTGATGATAAAGATAAAAAGTTAAGACAGTGAGCATTGAATGTCATAATATATGATGGGGTTGGGGCATTTTTGTCTGTTCTGAGCACCCATTTTTTTATCAAATGGAGCACTTCATTTGCAGCTTTATACAATTATGGTTTAATTAGATAATAATAATAGGCTCATTGTATTTGTGGGGTTATCATTTATCAACGCCCTCCAACTCCATTGAAGGGAGATTGTGAAATTGATTGAAAGGCAGAGAAAAGGGAGTGCCCAAATCATTGGAACATTATTTTTCTTTCTTTTTTTCAAAGAGAACGGAATTGGGTTTGCTCTAGCTTGAAGAAAAGTATCCCTTTATGAATTAATTGAGACTACGGATTTCACTATTGTTGGAATGAATGCGTCATCTAATGATTTGGTTTACATTTTGCCTAACACATTTTCAACAAAGCAAGAAAGTATAAATTACAAGCTACATTAAATGAAACATTTTGGCCCACATACCAAAAAGACAATTTTTTTGAATAGGACCAAAAAGCCAATTGAGCCAGCTAGGTAAATAGTTTCACCTGGGTAATTTTTTTTTTCTTTTCATAATTCTTAAATAACAATTATTTTATGGCCTTCTCTTACCCAACAGTTTAACTTGTGAATCTAGACGGCCTTACTCCATATCTATAATTGGGCGACATAAGTATCTTAGTTGTTATTTCTGATAAGAATTATGATATATAGGGTCTAATTCATAAGAGGAATGCCTTTTTATAAGAAGCAAAAGGCTTTGCATTGGTGGAGCCGCCCTCATAATGTGTCAAATAATTCAAATTAGATCGATCTTCATTAAAAATTATCTATGCAAAAAATTAATAAAATTAAAATTTATTTGATCATTTAATTATTATTGTGATCATTTTGGTGTTTATCGTTATACTTTAATCATTAAATATTTTTTGATTAACTTTATTTTTTTGCAAGAATAATGGTTAAAGAAGACTTAACAAATGAATTATTCGATCAATCATTAAATTGCATTCAAATTTTCAAATTTTGGGACAGATGAAACCTAACAAAAGATATTTCATTTCAGGAAATTAGAACTTTGTATTAGAATTTGTCATGTAGGATATTTTCAATGCGATTATTCCTAGCTAGTTTGCTATAGGATGATGCAATGGTAGGTAGCTCATAAATTCAAGTAACTGCGTGCCAGTACTTCCCTGATCGGTCGATAATTGCAAGTACTGGACAACAGATCGAGTGATTGATCTGCAATTCTGTATCATTGTTGTTGTTTGGTGATAACAATGGCCCGGCCTCACCTAACAGCCTTGTGGGTAGTCTTAGAAAAGCATGATGCAAGCAAATTAATTCTTGTTGGCCGAGGTCATTTCGTTTCCAGGACACACAATTAAATGCGGTGCTAGCTCATGAACATAAATAACGCTCTACCTTTACGAATTCGAGGTTGGAATGTGATATGTGGAAAAGAAAAAAAGAGATAGAGAATGTTGTAACAAAAACAAAGAGAGACTTGAGACACAGAGTTTGGATAAGGTGAATGAGTGGACCCTTTGAATCATGTGAACAATGCATCTTGAATGTGTGAGAATGTGGCGAGTGCGAATGTGAGATGTCTCACATTAAAAAATTGTAGTCTTGTATAAATGTTTATAAAGATTTTGGTCCTCTTTTTTTATTATCAATTGATTTTTGGGTTGAATATTTTAATTTCCTTTATAGTATCAAACCAGTTTCACCAACATGTATTAAGCCTAGTGGTCATACGTATTTCACGTCACATAATATAAATTGTTTAAATTTAAATTTTAACTCTCTTGCTAATTAATTTTGAATTAGATGCTCAAATTTCCTTCAAAATAAATATGTAATTACTAGCATGAAATTAATAATAGCTAGTAGTATTTCACTACCATTTCTTATGTTATCGTATTGTAATCTTTTATTTTATTGGAATCACATTCGAATATACGATATGAATTGATAACTTAACAATATATTATGCTATGCTATTATATTATGAATTAGGATTTTTATTTTAAGTAGAGTAGTATCTAAATCTACATGCGTGTTCATTAGTTCAATGGAATCATGCATGCGTATTGAGTATATTGTCTTAATTCATCATATGATCGATAATATGACATTATTTTCTATATTATTCCTCTTTTATTATTTTGAATATACAGTTTTTATTTATAATCTTATACCTACGCACAACAGATCATTTTAGATTTGAGCTTGGTACATATTCACATTTGTTCTAAAAAGTTGGTATAAAATGCCAGTCAAACACTCACAGCTGACTGAAAAAGTAAATGGGGAAGAGAGGGTGAAAAGAAAGCGTGCAACTTTATACAATAAATGTCTCGGCCGGACACATATCCTATCATATGACATGTATGTGGCTGGCTGGCTGCCTCTCCTCACTCAGTCTCATCAATCCCTCTTTTGCTTTTTTCCTTTTCTTTTCTTTTCCAATTCCAATTCCCCACTCTTTTCTACGTACTCACATTACATTCCTTTATTATTGTTTTTCTCGGGGACTGGATAATATTGCCTCCTTTATTATTGTTTTTTTCAATTGTTAACTCTGTTTATGATTGGTTGTCTCTTACTCCACCAGCTCCTTCTTTTATCCTTTTCTCTTGTGATTCTTGTGATGAATGCTAAACTTAATTATGCTACAAAATATTGGTAAAATTAATTTACACTTCATGACATGGAGATTGCCAGATTGTTTGAGGCTTTGAGCTCCCTCTTTAATTTCTCCCCTTTTAGTAACACTGTAACAGAAGCTGAGGCAACCAGCTTAAACCCTTCTATTTTTACACATGACCTAAAAAACATGGGGTGGGTGGTTGAGTTATTACATTAGGAGCATATGGGATATAATGGAATATTTTGTAAATTAAATGACCCTTGTTAGGGTCTTAAACTGTTTTAACCTCAAAACATAAATTATTGCTTTTAATTATGACACATTTTAGATATGAAATGATCAAAATATCTAGAATCGAATAGATCAATGTACTTTTAAAATGTTAAAATCGAATAGGTCGAGATTCTAGGTTGACATAAGAGGTATTTTGATTCAAAAAATGTCCAAAGAATCATAAAAATAATAATTTTTATTTTGAACTTAAAATAGTTTAATTAATTTTTATAAAAAAAAAAGTACGTTATTATATGAAAAATCCTTAAAATATATAGTGAGGTGAGAAGAGTAGATTAATTTTTCTTCTTTAAAACTTGGCAGGTGAGATTGTGAGAAAAGAGGATATATGGGTGGACAAATAGAATAGTAGTGTTAAGGGTGCGTAGACCCTTCTAGTAAGGAAAATACTCTAAAGCTAACTAGTTAGCAAATTAATACTAAAATAACTATCCTTTTGGGTCCCATCACACGATGTAATCTTATAATCTGAACCGTTCATTTTCTAGGTCTCACTTCAAGGATCATTTTTGTAAAAAATCTTCGAAATCAGAAGTCATTTAGCCATTTAATTATAATAACAACTATTTATATGCTTTTATTAAAAACAATGTTCGTCTATTTATGTGATCATAGTTAGATGACTAAATTATTTCCTATTAGGTTGATTTTTTGCAAATGATATTTGAAGTGAAGTCTAAAAAATGAACGGTTCAGATTATGAGATTAGTCATGTGGTGGGACCAAAAGAGTGGTTAGATTCATATTAAGTTGCTTATTAGTTAGCTTTAGAGCTAGCACTCCTTCTAGTAATGCTGAGTCGGCATAAGTGTAGTCAGAAAAAATGTTAGTAATTAGTGTTGGTTGGTCTTGGTTAGAGTATTAATTATTAGCTATATATATGCAAGCTGATTGGTTGAGTACTTGCATATAAGTACATGTAAACCTCTCATTGTAATTCATTCAGAAAATCAATACAAAGAACACATGCATTTCATTTTTCTCGCTTTCCCTATTTTCTCTCAGTTTCTTTCTCTTGCTAAGGCATAGATCCATGAATATTGTCAAGTACGTAGCACTCATACATGAAGTGTCAACACTAGCCTCCTACTTTAAATCACATTTCTTCCTAATCGTAAATCTCAAATAATAGCAAATATGGTAGAAGAATATGCATGTAAAATCATCATTTCAAAAACTCAAAATCCATTTTCATCTTCCCAATCAAATAACCCAAAAAAAAAAAAAAAAAGCAGATCATAATCGTTTTTGTGAATGAAACGCCACCCTCTCCCCAATCGTATTACACCGGCCTATTATAGGGTGATTACGAAACATACCTTCAAAACATGTACGTGTTGATCGATTGGAACTGAAGGGAGTTGGGCGCAAAAGAGTTGGGATACGAGATAGGAGAGAGTAGTGCCTGAGGTTAGGAACCAAAGGTTCTTTATGAAAAGGACATGCATTGGCTTGATGGTTAACAAATATGGTTAACCTAGACTACAGGTGAACAACGTCTAAATGATTAACAAATATAAATCCCAAAATGAATAACGTAAGACATCATTTGAAATTTAAAAATAAATAGAAAGGAAAATTTTCATTTTGAAAATTATAATTAATTATTTACAAAATGCTAATAGCTTAAATAAAACATTAATTGACCAAATTTAAAATTTATCCTTGTTAACTTGAAAGATAAAATAGATATCCAAAAAATAAAATTTCTGCAAAAAAAAAATCGTGCATAGCAAATTCGAAAATAGATGTATATCTAATTTTTTTTTATTTTAAAAGGATAAAATTCAAAACCAGCTTCCAAAAATTGGAGTTTTGTCTAATTGTCTAAAAAATGAATTGTGATATAATTCTTATATTGCGTCCTACATAATGATCATTCTATCGAGAAGCCCTCCATGAACTGCTCCATACTGAAATAATTAAGTCCCACGTGTGAATGTTTTAATTATTCCAACCTTTTTCTTCATCTAAATTATTATAACATTGTATAATTAATTTGCATGGTGTGCTGCGCGCATGTTTTAACCTGATTGATCGATCATGAGAAGCAAAAGGGATATATGCATGGCAAGCTCGACATGATTTATATGCACCAACCAAATCATACCCTGAATCATTTGGTGAGAAGTCCTAGAAATTATAACACATAATGAAATTAATGAATTATAAACAAATATATAGTTGGGCTTTTCCTTGGCATATATATATGCCCTTCAAGATAGTAATAAGGAAACAATTTGAACTTCAACTTTTACCACTAATTAATTAGCCTAAGTAATTCATCATATCATGATGTTTTAAACAAAATCACTAAATCCTTGCCTTCTTTCTTGACTCTCGAGTGTCAATCCTCAGTTTATGCTATTCTTTATTGATCGAATTGTACGTGTTTATATTCAAAACTATATTCTTTTATATATATTTTTATTGAATTATTTTCTAAGTTAAGGCTTGAATACTAAATCATATATTGTACCGTTTTAAAATAATTCTGTGAATTAATTTTTTTATTTTTTAAATCTATAAATGAGCATTCTCCTTAATTTGCAACAAGCTTAATCAATTAAGTTTAGTTTTTTGAGAACAAATTATATACAAATAACACAATGATGAAAGTTAAATATCAATTTTACATTTAATTCAATCGACTTATACTATGGAAATTTCTTTCTTACTTTCTATATATAATTCGATCTAGTACTCCATGATTCCACACAAAGAATACATTATTAAATGAGCTTGGTATTACAAAGTATATATATACAGTGCAAACTACAAATTAAGTAGTACTAGACAGATCACAATAATGAATATACAAACCATGAAAAAGGGGTAAAGGAAAAAAAAGAGGCCTGCATCAGAAGGGTAAAGCTTTTTTGTTACTGAAATCTAAGAGAGAGTGATTAAAGTGGGTCACCCAGAAAGTGAAAGAAAAACATAAAAAAGAAAAGGTAAGTATATAAGTGTGTGTGTGTGTGTGTGTGTGTGTGAAAGAAAGTGTGTTGTTTGCTTTCTCTCTTTAATTCCCTTCTTTCTGTACATTGCATATTTGCATGCCGATTGCCGATGACAACCCAACCCCATCATTACTGCCACTCTTTCCTTTTGGCTCCCTAATCCCTATGAGAACATGATCATCAATATTTTCTTTTTCTCTCCCTTTTTTAGCTTTAAAAAGAAAGAATTTCATGGAGTTTGGAACAACTTGCTGACACGTACAATACTAATTTGATCAAGGGAAAAAGGAGATTCTGTTCACTAGCTAGCTAAATGGCTAAGTTTGATTTTTGTGAAATTTATACAAAGGAAAAAAAGTTTATACAAAGGAAAAAACGTTTAAACAAAGGAGATTTCCTTGTACTATTAAGTATAAAGAAACATTATTTCATTATAGATTTATTGGTTGATTAAAAAATACTTTATATTTTTTTTTTATATAGTATACATGAGAATTCTTTAATAAGAATGCTCTCATTTTAAGAAAAATAAGGACGACATGTTGGTGCGCACCTAACGTGTAATGTGATTCAATAATTAGAACTATTTATTAATTTTTTAGTTTCTCTATAATGATCATATATCCTTACAAAATTTAACAAAATCTAAAATTATTTAGTCATTTAATTATAACCAAATAAATATATGAATGTGATTTTTTTATATATAAACATATAAATGATTACGAAGATAATCAATCAAATCGCTAATGATTTATAATTTAGTCGTTTTTTTATGATCCTTAAATGGATACCTCTATGCAAAAATAGATGGTTTCAATTATTGGGAACACATTGTATGATGGGCCCCACCAATATTAATTGTCTTTACTTTTCTTAAAATGAGGAAATCTTTAATTATAAGAGAATGACTGATATAGATTCCTAAGTTTGTCAATGCACTTCAATGTTAAGAGTATAAATACACACCCATGCTCTTTTTAAATAACTTTTTTTCTTTTTATCAACAGTTATTCATGAGATTAATTTGAACTCAGGATCTCATCCGACAAGAGGAGACTAGGTGTCATCTACGTACTAAACCAAAACCAAATGGCCATTGGGCCCCTTACAAAACTTTAGATAACCTACATTAATTTTTAGGATTTAATTGTGTTTTTATTCTTTAAAACAATCAATTTTTTTTAATTTCTATTAGTCGAATTAATGAAAATTTCAAATCCTAAACATTATGTGAGCCTTGATATCTCTATCAATTAAGTACACACAGTATTGAAAATTAAAATTAGTTTTAGAAAGTCCATAAAATGATTTTTCAAGTCCCCAACAACATGTTTTCTTGAAAACATGCAAACAAATCAGTCTTCTCCAAATTTCGGATTAACTAACAAAATTTCAAAATTGTTATGAGATTGTAAACGACATAAAACGTACACAAGCATCAAACTAACAAAATTTAAAATTGGATTTCGTATATATATAGATCGGAACAAAAAAACCTTATAAGGAAAAATAATTAATGGACCAAAAAAAAAAAGAGAACTAATTAAAACACTAAAACAACCCAATTAAGTTTTCACATTAATCAACCCAAAAGCCAACAGGCCCAATAAAATCCCCAAGTTCCCAAATTTATGACAGCAGGACAGATATATTTTGTACATGTAGCCTGTTTTATTCTCTTTTGGGCATTTCTTGCCATCCCATTACTCTGACAGTTACAAAAAGCCAGCAAATGCTAACAGAAAGATGGTCAGGCAGGCATGTAGTACTCCCAATATGCAGTGAGGCAGTGAGCTGATAATTGATGGACAAAAGCTTACTCTGATGTCTGATCATCTGATGAGATTTGATATTTATATATATAATTGATGGACAAAGGGCAGAGAAGTAAGTAGACATGCATGCATAGGCACATAGCATATAAGTACGTACAATCATCTAGCATTAATCTAGATATATAGTCCAAGTCCACAACAAACAAAACCTTCCTGAGACTTGTGCTGGTTTTAAAATAGACCCTTCAAAGTTCAGACTGACCACTGCTCAGTGCTACGTGATGGGTTTAAAAATAGACCTAGCTAGCTATCACATTTTCACTTTGTGTGTGTATTTGACTTAATTGTGAGTACCTGCTAGCTTTGGAATAGACTTCTCACGGGTTTATATATACATATGCATGCATCCCCCCATTGCGTGCTAACTTGCTAAGCTGCACACTGTCTTGTGGTTTTGAAACATATATGCACTACGAATTAACTCTGGGACCACCGGTGGAGGATTCAGGAATTTTTACCTACCTCAATTTCTTTTAGACATTTCATCGAGTATTTTGTTTTTGCCTTAATGAAAATATGAATGAGTTGTTATAATAAATTAATGCAGAAAATCTTGTTGTGTCAGGGCGTTAGACCTCATTCTCCTCTATACACCTGCTAATAAGACTTTTTTTTTTTGGTCAAATACTGCTAATAAGACTAAACCCAAATAAAAGGTGGTTCTAGACTTCTAGTGTAATCACATTTTACATTTTACTATAAGATATATGCGTGAGCGATGAATTCATAATATATATGTATTAAAATCTCTAGATCTATACCCGTTGAGGAGAATAACATTTTGATCTATTCGATCCTATTATACTGACGCGCCATCATAGAGAAATGAGGATTAGTCCCAACTTTTAATGTCCCAAATATTCCTCTCACATGTGTGATGCCACGTCACTATAATAGGATATATAGATAATTTTGTTTCCCGTTCAGAACTTAAAATAACCTACAAGTACATTATTAATTAGAAAGAGTGGTTCATTGTGTTATATATATATATATATATATGGCTTTATTACAATTTAGTATCTCAATTTTACCATGTTTTTCAAGTTTATACCTCAAGTTCAAAAACTGCAAGTACATACCTCAACTTTCGTTTTGTGTCAAATTCATACATCCGTTAATTAAGTTTTTTGTCAGAGAACATTATCTGCTGACGTGGCAAAGATATTTTCGTCTTTTCACCTAATGTAAAATAAATTTAATATAAAATTTTTTGAATAATAAAAAGAAACTATTTTCATCTTCCGTAAAAAAAAAAAAGTTCTTCCTCCTTTCCCGGCCTCCCTCACCCGAGCACCCCCCAACCTAGCCCCTTCCCTTCCCCTCCCATCCTCCCCTCACCCCTCTGCTTCTCACCTCTCTCTCTCTCTCTCTCTCTCTCTCTCTCTCTCTCCACAACCTCTGCATATCTCTTTCCTCACACATCTCTCTTTCCTCTTTGTCTGCAACAATTCACTCATTAATCCACCCAAAAGCAAGAGGAGGTTAAGAGGAGTGACCTTATACCCTTGATGGCTCGAGATTGCCGCTAGTTGGTTTCGCCGGAAAAGGAGGAGGAAGCCGTTGGCCTTTACATCATCGATTTGCTGCCGTCGAGTGTTGGCTGGGCAATCGAAGGTCACCATTACACTCACCACGTCAAGAGGAAGAAGAAAAAGGTGGTGGAAGGTCTTGACGCTGCCAGAAACGATGAACTTGCTAGATAAGCCTATCGGGTTGACTTGTTTGATGAGCTATTGTGGCGGGTTTCGGGCAAACCAACCTTACAGAAAAAAGAGACGGGAAAGAGGGTGGGGCGGGGCTTGGTGAGGGGGAGAGGGTGCGTTGGGCTTGGGTGAGGAGGAGGGGTGGGGGCAGGGAGGGGGAGGGAAAGGAGGAAGAACTTTTTTTTTTTTTTTAAAAGAAAGATGAAAATAGTTTTTTTTTTATTATTCAAAAAAATTTAAAAATATTAAATTTATTTTACATTTGGTGAAAAGACAAAAATACCCTTGCCACCTCAGCAAATAACTTTGATAGAAAACCTAATGAAGCGTACGAATTAATTAACAAAAAATGAAAGTTGAGGTATGTATTTGTAAATTTTTGAACTTGAGATATGAGCTTAAAAAATATAGTAAGTTTAGGTACTAAATTGTAATTAGGCCTATATATATATATATATTCATTTGAGTATTGCTTTAATGGCAATAGGAAAATTAACCTTTTGATCATCATATATGCTTGGTTTATATAAGTCGGTCTGTAAATAGGAACATTCAAATGATGGGTTGTCTCTTGTAAAGTAAGCATATTATTATCATCAGCATGCAGGTTTCATCCAAAAATAGTAAACATCCAAACTTGAAGCTAGTGACAACACATCTATTACTCAAGCAAATAGCAGGTAGTGTTGTTGAACCAGTAATCACCCTAGCTTTACCCCCATACTTTGCGAGAAGGAGATGCTTTTTGGTCAAAGAAAAGATATGACATCAACCTTACTAAAAGAATATTAAAAGATAATCATATATTTGATCTAACTAAAAGTAAAGATCGATATGACATCAACGGAGTAATACTGCATGATCCAACTCAAACTAGCAAATATATATTAGGCCTCTCTTTGATATCAATTTGTTTTTTGTTGTTTAATTAATTTTTTCTTAAAAAAAAAACATATAAAAAGAGTGAGAGGGGAAGAAAGAAACTAATTAATTTAGGTTTAATTGAAGATCGAGCTCTATAAAATATATATAGGACCTAATTAATTTAAGGTTTGGAATTCGATAGTGGTTGTAATTACGTACGTACTGTAAATATAGGACATGCATGACCTGTGACAGGCCATGAGTTGGGAGGCTTTGAGAGCATTTCTACCATATTATCTTATTGTTGATATATAGTACTTGATTGGTTCTAATAGCTAGCTAACAAAGAGTTTACAAATTAAGAATAAGAACAGTTAACCGAGCAAATAATTGGAGGTCTAATAAATCCACCCAAATGCGAAAAAAATGTTTTAAAAGAACAGAATTATTGAACAAGCAAATAGGAAGACGATGTGTACATGTTAATCAGAAAAGATTCTATAAATTTTACATCAACACATATTGTCAATCTGAGACTGAGAGGGAATAAAAATCTGCATCCATTATCCATATATGCTACAATGTCACTGCCTGCATACAATCTGCGCCATGGCCATATTTAATTCAGACCAGTTGGCGGGACACTGACTAAGATTTGAGAGCTACCGACTACCCTGGTACAAAATTCTCACCTTTTCCATTCAATCATTTTTTTTTTTTTTTGAAAAAAGAGAGGAAAATATGCTATGCTAATATTCTTACTATTCTTAAGAATAATGTGTGAAGGCCTCAAGTATTTAAAATAATCTTTGATAAAAAAAAAGTATTCAAAATAATCTTTTATCCCTTCTATCGTCCAAAAAATAAAATAAAAACATGTTTTATCCCAATGGTGGAGATCGAGACTGGACTCTGGAGAGATCCTAATAACTTAATAATCACATATTTAAGTTTTGTTGAACAATAAATTAATAAGACAATTACATGGAGACCCCTTAAAGATTAGGATTTTTCAAAACAGACCTTGATCTTTTGAAAATTATAACACGACTACTTGAGAGATTTGAATACGTCTTCACATAACCCCATATGTTGATAAACATTCGAGGCCTCCTGGACATCACAATATTTGCTGTTTTATTAAAATCTTGAATCTAGCTGATAGACCACTTATATATTACTTTTTTTTTTAATTTTTTGTTTGCATGCACAACATTGATAGAACACTTACTCGCAAACGGACTACCACCTCCCACGTACTATATATATGTCACGCAGCCACACAATTACCATATTCAGGGGACACAATTAAAGGCCACTTAATATGATGCCAAGTCAACCCATGCGTGTAGCCAATGATGTAATAAGCTCAAAATCTACTTCAGCTAAAACGATGAATGGTAATCCAAAAATTATTCACAAATTTTTTGTTTTTCTGTTAAGAGTATCTCATAGGGTTGGGCATTAAACCCGGAAAACCGAACACAAACCGGTTCCAACTTAACCAAACTCAAACCGTTTTGTTTTTAGTGTTCGGTATGAAATTGAACCAAACCGGGTTAAATGAGATGGTATTGGTTCCCATCAGTGGCAGAACCAAGATTTGAAACTTGGGTGGTATAAATCTCTAGACAATTTTTTCCTAGTAAAAAAAAATATACATAGTCAGAGGGGATATATTGAACCTTACCCCTCAAAATGCATATCTATACAAACATTAAACTATAACAAAGAAAACAGTAAATAAACATGCAATGCGATTACAATATAATATTATCTAAATCTTGCCCTACGAGGTCCCATAGCATCAAACTCATCAATCACAAAATCATAATCAATATATATTATCAGCAAATTCAAAGGGAATAAGATTAAACCCTAATCTTAAACTTTAAACTCTAAATTAAATTTTCAATTCAAATTAATAAATCAAAATTAAATTAAATATTGAAAAATAACTCAAAATTTTACTTACTTAGGCATGAGATTGATCAAGAAGAATTGATGATAAGTTGGAGATTAATTGGTAATGAAAGAATAAAGGGGAGCAGTTTTTTTTTATTTTATATTTCTCGTGAAAGCTTCTGAATAAAGAAGGAGAAGTTTGAAAGCTATTATGTGAATACCTAATATTAGATATAGCTATATAGCCTATGTTAGGTTAATAACTTAATAACTTAAAAAATTCTTTTTGACTTTTCAGATTTTATAGTTATTGGGCTTGATATATATATAATCATCTTTTTTTTAGCAAAATTTTCAGCTGGGCTATAGCCTAGCTAGTCATATGTCTCATTCTGCCACTAGTTCCCACATTTCATTCCCAATAGTTCCCGTACTGAACCGAACCGAATAGAATTAATTTTATTTTTTATTTAATTTTTATTACATGTCAACCTATGGTTAGTTGTTGGGCAAGTCTATACTTATAGTATAGACTTGACCACAACCAATAACACCTATACCCTAATCCCGCCCATTCCCAGTGCTCCTATTTTTTCTTTCTTTTTCCTCTTTTTCCTCATTTTTCTTTCTCTTTCCCTGCGACACACTTTCTTCCTTTTCTCTCTTGCCAGCCACCATCTCCGGCAAGAACCTCATTGTGCGGCGGCTGATGACGATGGGAACACTACCATTCTCTCTCTATTCCTCTTTTCTTTCCCCATAGCCTTTGATTTTTCAAAAACTCAGCTAAAACCAACATCCTGCCCCGGACACGATTGTACAGTCGCGGCGGTGATCGACGTTTTCAGCCGAGTTAAGACGCTGGACCACCTGGGTTCTCTTCCCTAGGTCACAGCGAGTTCAACCATGCCCTTCCCCTACCCCGATTCTCACCCACAAAGGAGAATCAAATAGATGAAGCCGGCGGTGATTTACTGATTAGTCTGATTGCATTCCTTTATGTTTATCTTCCTTTTGTTTGTTTTCCATTGGTTTATAACTCATACAAATTGTTATAAAAGCCATATTGTGAACTGACTCAATTGAATTTTGTTTTGAAAAGCCACATTTGATATGAATTTTTATTTTTGATGCCCTCCCAAAATTGGTACCGAATCAAACTGATCAAGGTGATTTCAGTTTAAAAATGGCAATACCGAACCATCATGTCCCGAATACCTATTTTGGTTTTAGGATCGATAAGTGGTCCATACTGAACTGTCCCGTACCGTGCCCAGCCCTAGTATCTTACATTGAGAATGCAAAGTCTTGCGTAACTAAAAATAAGATCTTGACTCTTTCTACCCATTGCCAATTAGTTTTGGATTGGATACTCTAATTTCTTCATGATATTAAAGCACAGGCAATACACATGTCAGATTCAATGACCACACACGCTTCCACGTTACATGATGTTGTTTAGATATTTGGCTTAAGAGCTGTCACACATGTGGGGTATATTGAGTGTATCTCACATCAGATATGTGAAGCCTTCCATAACTTATACTACAACAATTAATGTTGCTCATAAAGCACCAATTTCCATACACAATTGGGCATTGGGCTCATTTGAAATATTACCTCTCACCAATATTGCTCGTAAGTCTCTCCACTCATTTCCAATTAGTTTTGGGTCAGATGCTTCAATTTCTTCAATTTATTTGGACTTTGATGTAAGACTTAGAGTTTAATGTTTAGTCTCTTGATTTTAGGAATTTAGCACTCAAACTTTAATGTGAAGTCTAGACCTTTATAAACCTTGAACTTTTATGAACTCTAGTGTGACTGCATGGTAGTCATACCTCAATGATTGTGTAGCAGTCACAACTACCAAACCAAAAAAAAAAAAACACTACATAATGATTTGTATATATAACAACAAATTGATCAGTAGATCATGAGATTGCTATGTAGAACAACAAATCAATTTACTAAGAAAGAGCAAATTACACATAGGTACCTCAAGTATCCACCATTTTTTAAGTTAATTGGTACCCCAACAAAAAAAAGTTGCTCAGAGGTACTTCAACTACCATTTTTTGACATTGACGGTGGTGGGGAAGGGAGGGGGAAGGGTAGAGCTGGTGGTCGGAGAGGGGGAGGGAGGTGGGTGGTTGGGTTGGGTGGCCGACACGGGGGAGGCGGAGGGAGGAGGGCTCGGGGCTGCGAGGTTGTTGGGTTCTTGGCCTTTTTAAAAAAAAATTTAATTATTGAGTTTTAAATTTTTTTAGGCTTTTTATAATTATTTTATTTTTTAAAGTTTATTTAATTTTTTATTATTTTTTAGTCCATGTGGCATTTTTTAGAAACCATGTCAATGCGCCATGTTGGCGGTTAACGGCCTCTCAAACGGAAAACTTAACGAATGTATGCGGGTGTAAAAAAATGGTAGTTGAGATACTTCTGAGCAACATTTATTTTTGTTGGGGTACTAACTTGAAAAAATGTGGATACTTAAGGTATCTACGTGTAATTTGCCCACTAAAAAATTCTCTGTGTTATACAAAATTTTTGACTCCACGCTAATTGTGTGATTGTGTCTCATTTCCTTCGTATCTAAACTAAAAAAAATATAAAACTATTTTTTACTATTTAATTTGATGAAGAAAAAGATCCACTTGATATCTATTCTAAAATTCCACTTCATTATTTTTGACGAAGAAAATATTAAATGTATTATAAGGTTTACAAAGCTTAATTAATTCAAAATTTATCGTAGAAGATAAAAGTTGCATGTCACACGAAAATCATTGGCTCACTTTTTTGTTTTGGTGTTAATTACCGATGTGTATTTTGAAATATACTTGCTATAAAGGAAATGCAATGTACAAAAAAGATAAATTAAAACAGCTTATTTTTGTTCAAGGCTAAATTATCAATTCTTTCATGTAGTTTGATTAAAATATTAATTTCGTCTTTATAGTTTCAATTTTAACAAGTATATATTTTTTTAGTTTTAATACTTTGTAATTTAAGAACAATTATCAATGTCTGTCAAATTATTGACAGAATTATCAAACGGAAATTGATTGTTATGTCCAATAAATTTGATAGAAATTGAAAATGGCTGAAATGTAAGTATGATCGTTGAAATTAAAATTACGGGAACAAAATTGACATCTTAGTGAAACTACAGTAATAAAATTAGTGATTTGGCCTCTATTCAAAATACACAATTCTTCCAAGACTAGCTAATATCCCTCCGTGATTAATTAATGACCTAATTAATAATCCCTTACAATATATGATATATCATATATGACAGTAACTTTGAGGGAAAAGCTTTTGAGTACTTCATTTACATTATTCAATTAGGACCAAAAGGTACTGTAAGTGTACAGAGCACTATTATAGTCAAAAAGTTTTCTACGACCTTTTTTCACATCTGTTTTTGGATCTCTTTATTCACTAAATTAAATATTTCAGTTTTATTTATTTATTTAAATCGTTGGATAGAGGGTCGAATCAAAAAAAGCTTTATCCGTATCTCACTTGCATTTTCATGTCTTTGAGGCTCCATTGGGCTCTCCCTGCCATGTTAATTCCTTTTCTAGCTCTGTCTCAATTCTCAAAGATGAATTAATCCCACCGACAGGACAAAGCAAGAAAAGAATTTGTTTATAGAATTTAGTGTTTATGCCCCAGAGACTAAACTGCACACACGTATGTATAAATAAGTAGTCTCTCAATACATATATGTTTTATAAAAGGAGCATTCTTATATTTTCAAATTGTGAATTCTGATTGTATAAAAATGTTCTCTTATCAAATAATTTTTCCTTATAAATAAAAGTAGTGTGATAATATAAAGTTTTTATATTATCAGGCTGTAAATATTATTCATTAATTAGCTTGATTATTGATTATGAGTGTTTCAGATTCTTAGTGCGAAAAAAAAAAAAATTATCTTATATATATATACATATATATTACATAGATTAAATATGGACAAGATGAAATAATTAAACCTTGGCCTTAGCCTGAGAGAATAGAAGGGAATGTGGGAAAACGCCAAAGGGAAAGAACCCAATTCCCACTAACATTCCTTAATGTGTCTGATCGATGCAACAACAAAACAAGTTCCTTTGAAGTTTGAAGAACGCATGCCTTGTGAAGCTGACACACACACATCCCCCTAATGTTACTAACTCTCTCTCTCTCATTCATATGGCTCACCTTTTCAAGCTCCCAACATGGATTCTCTTTGCCAGTGCAAAACCCATCACCTCTCTCAAGAGATAGTACTAGATTCTATTTTCACACTTTTTCTCCTTTCATCATATTTAAATTAATAGTACACAATAGTGTGTGTGGGAGAGAGAGAAAGAGAGAGTTTATATTTTATTGTCTACTTTTATTTTGCATGGGAATTTAAGGGCTAGTGAACGATCCTTTTGAGTCTTTATAAATAATATATTATAGAATACTAGATCGAAGCTTTTATATATAAGAGAGAGAGCGAGAGAGAACCCCACTCCCACTCTTGATGTCATGATTGCTTGAGAGAGGTGGTGGGGATGGATGGGCTGCAGCTGCCTTTTGCTTTGTTCGATCATTCTTACTTTTTTTTGGTAGGGACGTTGAGGGAATGTCTCTTTAGTCTTTGCTTGGGTTTGTAAATGTTCCTCATTTATTATCTCTTTCTGCTTCCACTTGTCTAGGTTTTGACCACCTCTGTGTGTCTATCTGTGTGAAATGGAGGAACATTCAGGCACAAGCTCTTCTTGTCGCTACCTCATTAATTATTAAATCATTAATTTAAATCATCAATTTTAGTAGTATATTACGAATTTAATACAAGAATTATAAATTCATAAATGTCATCTCATGCATACTTAAACATTATTTTCTTTGCTCACACTCTTAAATTTATAATACCCTATTAAGATTAAAGGTTAAGTAAAACAAGCAAAGAAACCGAAACCCCATATAGGAGGTGGTAAGTTCTTTCTCCCATTTGTTAATTATTTGAATATTGTTAATATTTATTGATATAGTGTTTTATATATTCATGTTTGAGTTCATTCTAAACTTCATTATTTATAATAAGTAAATTATTGTCAAGTTCACATTATTTGATCCTTAAAATTTGAGAAAATCAATTATGTACACTTGTTTATGAGCTACATGATGAAGCTCACGCATGCTAACTTGATAGCTATTGGTGGTACATTCTCTAGTAACTTAAATTCTAGTGATTTTGTAACATGATATATATCAAGCCTTGGTGGCATGAGGTCATGTGTACGAAATTGATCCTCATTCCACACTTAGTAGTTGTGGTTTGTAAGGGGTGAGGTGGAGGTGTGGACCTACATCTATATGTTTATCTGCTTATATTTGTCTTTTCACGTACATAATAGAACTGTACGTAAAAAACTGTTAGCTCGATATAAATTGTTAGTCTATATATCTCTAACAAGTTAAAGTTAATGATTGTTTAACATTGCAATGCTAAGGTACTTCTAAGATTGTTTCCTTCGGAAAGTGGGAATTTGGAGCACCATTATATTATGTACATAGCTGCTGGTTTTTGTGGAAATGTTTGATTATAGCAAAGTGACTCCTTTCTGTAGCAAAAAAAGGGGTGAAAAGAGAAACAAAGTGACTCGGACTCCTTGGGCAGTAACAGTTGTGAAATGTGCCGTCAGTGATGTACTGATTACAAATCAATAGTTTTGATTCTTGTAGAACTTTATATACATAAAATACAATCATAAAGCTGTATCTACATCATTAATATATATCATATACAAAGATACATTTATATGTATATGTATATGTTTTTTTTCACACAAAATCAAGGATCCAAAATTTTACTTGGGCATCATACTTGTGATCCTTGCTTTTTGCAGAAGTTCGGATCATAGTGTTCGATGATAACTTATCTAATTAATTAATCGAATCCAATTGATAGGTTACTTGTTAATTAATACAGGCATCAACAAGATGAGAGGAATATTATATTAGTCATTTTGAGCCTTCTTTAGTCATTTCCAGAAACTGATTTTTTTCTTTTTTTTCATGAATGATATTTATAGATGAAATATAATTAAGAAATTTTTTGAAAATAGATGTTGAATAGAACACCAAACAACCCTTAATTACCTCTGTCACCATGCATGCAAATTTTTAGTTATCTTCAATAGCAAATTAGCAAGCTATAAAACTAGACCTTCAATAGCGAATTATCAAACCTATAAACTAGAGAACCTAGTTCTGTTTTTTTTATAGGATCAAACAATCTATTGAGAAGCATTATATGCCCAAATAATCAGCAAACCCAAAAAAAAAAAAAAAATGTAAAGGAGTTCAGATGCTCTATTTATATTTTTTGTGCTGATAAAATGTCTGTTTACTCACAAAAACAAAAAGAACAGTGTTTCAAAACTCAAATCATTCAAATTCCTTGCACCCAAAACTTTATACATAAATAAGGCTCGTCAATCGCCCTCTTATAATTACATGCATTTGACACTTGACTCAGCATTACAAGGAATTTAAGCATCCAAATGATTACCGGCCAAAATGATTATTACATGTCATCCTTAATGTTTGTGATCCTAGGATGTAGAAACCTGCAACTACCACTATGCAATCGTATTCTAATAAAAATAGGATCCTCTACTTGTGTTTTACGTGATGATACCATGTTTATGGCCAAAACTACGTTATTTTCAGTTTACAAGATAACATGAGAGAGAGAATTAAAGAGCTGGAACAACATAATTTTTTTTGTTTTGGCCACAAACAGAATAGCAGCACACAAAATTCAGAATGCAAACAGAGGATCTGAACTCATTCTAATATACTACAATCTATTGTTACATACCAAGACAGCTCATCAGTTTCCAGCACAGCCATTCACCATTAGCACCAGATCACTGAATTGTTTGATTGCCTTCAATATCTAGATCAAGGAACTAATGCTGTTAGACTCGGACATTATATATGGTAGGAAAGTGGGAACTGAGGACTTTTACCAAATACGGGAACTAATAAGATCCTGACCGACCTTTCCTACCATGAAACCTGTCTGTTAATCTATCTTTACTATAACTCTCTCCATTAGCGTTTCGAGTCACAATCCTTAGAGGGTGGGCTTCTGTGTTAAATACCCATTCATCCAAAGAGATGAAAGATGAAGGTGAAAAGAGGAGGTAGAGATACTTCAGCGTTTCTGCAAGGAAGAAGCTCTGCATCAAATTGTCTTTATCACCTGTACTCACCTGAGAAAATTGGCTAAAATACTTCAGTAAGGATATTAACATATTTAAGGATGCACACACACACACACACACACATACATATATATATATATATATATATAATTTTATTCAGGTGCAGATGTTCGCATTGATCGAGCCTATATATATATATATACACATAAAAGGAGAAAGAGTCCCAATTTTACTAACTTGGTTATTTATTGACATGCCATGAACAAAGATTTTAAAGCCCAATTGCAGCATTAAGTTAGGTTGTTGCTACCCACCTCTCCAAAATCCAACAATTTAACACCGACCACAAACAACCCTGCTCCTTAAAAAACAACATCATGAACACCTACTGAACCTGCCCCAAAAAGGGCTTAGGCATGGAAACAAGGTATATACAGTCAACCAAAAAAAAAAAAGGTATATATGGGTCACTCACACTTCCAATTAACTTGATCCTGCCCCAAAAATGTCCCTAGTTCCAATTACCTGCCAATAGGGATAGGTGGAGCTAGTTGCCACACAGTGCATACATATATGGACACATACTGCACCATGGGAATGAAGAATAGCAAAGGGTTCAGATGCACCTATTTGTGACCTTTCCTTATATATATATATATATATATATTTTTTTTTTTTCATGAGCATAGTGGTGGTGGGGGGGCTGGGCGGAGGCAACGGAATAAAGTTTTCAAAATGAAAATAAATTTTAGCAGAAGATGATGAAAATCATTTAGTCATGTGAGTCTTGGTTGCATGTGTGTGTGCTATTGTACCTACCTCAAAATTCAAAAAAATAGAAAATAACATACAATTCATTTTAATGAACATTCTTACATCTTTAAGTCCAATATATCCCGTATCTACGCGAGAGTTATTTTCAAATGCTTGGAAAATATTCCAACCCCATTCTTGGTAAGTTTTGTTCCCAGTGAAACGCCATAGGTAAAAGAGTGACTCAATCGTCTCAGGCCTCAAGATGTTCCATGATGTTCCAACTTTCATCTCCTACAAAATTTTATGATGTAAAGTTAATATTATCTACATCTTGGAGTAAAGTATAAGAAGAATGGAAGTTTAAGACCTGTTCAGAATTGAAGAAATAGTTCTCTCCTGCCAATTTTGTAGGTGTTGTCTGGTAGAAGTTATAACATGTCCATGCAAGCTACATGAGAAATAGCAAGAAATAGCAATTTAAGACATAAGCAAATGAATACATAATACAATTATCATTCAACTGTGGCTATTAAGATCCAACCTACAATAGTAATGGTTGAGAAGCTGTGAAACTCAGTTAGCCAAATTAGATTACAATATGAAAGACCCACTATTTTAGTTTATTACTTTTGCTTGTAAGTTTTTCCTCTGTATATTAATTTTCTCTTGTGACCGTCTAACAACATAACATGCCACATATATGGCAAGAGTGATTGTTCCTATATATGAACTTAAGGAAGTGATCCCAAAGAAACAAACCAAGCAAAATGTACTTCACATTCGTGATAACCACTTGGTCTCTAATAAGCAACCCTCATTTTTCGGAAGAAAGTCAAACTTTCCCGAAATGCATTCTCAGTGAAATTACAAAGATGATGGAACTCTCATTACTGGCTCAATATAAGAGCAGTCATAGAAACAGTTTTCTCACAATATGTAATACATATTGAGAACAAGCACAAAGGATAAAGAAGTTTTTTTCACCAATGTTAATTCTTAGATATTTTGTATGCAAGGACCAAGGGTGATCCTTATCTGATGTAATTATTTCAAGAACTTGAGATTGTGATTCTCTTGTTTACATTTTAATAAACACTCAAAGTTGGGTGTTAAAGTATCCTCTTCATCAATTTTACCCCTCAGACAAAAGGCTATTTTATCCTTAATATGATGGAATATAATAAGGGTTGCATTCATGGTTGTTAGAATCTGATGATGCAACACAAGCATACAATACAAACAATGCATACCACCAATTTCTGTTGCATCTTGATCAGAACTTCCAAGTTCCAAGACATTAATGTAGAGTTTTGTATCATACATGCACACTTCTTTCTTTTGTTGCTGCTGCTAATTCTCTAGTCTCTTCCACAGAAAGCCTTTTTTACCTCCTTTTCCTCTGATAGCATTATTTTTTTACTGTGTACACAGCCTTTTCTCCCTAATCCCATAAAAAGTTAATTGGTTTTACTGTGTGGACAGCCTTTTCCAGACTTGCAAGTACGAAACCAAATGAGTGTTTTGACTAGATTTTTTTTTTTGGCTAATGTCACACGATTCTAAACTGAAACTGTTTTGAAATAAACTTTTAAGTTTCAATATGCAATGTAAATTTTGTACGAGTCTCAAATAAAAGCAAAACATTTTGGAGCATCAGTGTTACTGTTAACTGATAACAGTTGTGGAGCATCAAGAAGAGTTCAATCAACACACTATACTGTATTATTGTATTTATTTGAACATATTTATTTGTTTTCTTTTTCTTTTTTGGTTGATAGGACAACTATTCATCATCTACATGCTAAATTGAGTCTAAAGAAAAACTTGACTTCAAATACTTTCTGTGAGTACCTCTTCCGCAAGGGATAAAAATTTTTCAGCTTCACCAGGGCCATAGCCAGAAGATCCTAAAGCCAACATGCCAGGGGCAAAGCAAGCTAATTCATCCATCTGCATACACCAAGGCACAGCCCTCCAAATTTTTCACAACTTATTTGGCAAAACACTATAGTCAGTTTATTCATATACTACCTTATCAGACAGTGAGCTTCCAATCTTCTCACATATATATGCAAATGAGGATGGTGTTGTCCTCCGAATCAAGCTTTTCAGACCTTTCATTGATGTCTCCCACATTTCCCTAATTCCAGCATTCATGGGCAAAGATTTGTCAGAAAAGAGATTCAACTAACTGACTTAAATGATATTAATAGAAGCCATAACATATCATCATAATTTATCAGAGTGAAAAAAAGAGAGAGCACATGTACTGTCACATGCAAAGGCAAAAGACTGACATGTGTCACCATTATTAACTGTGAAATGTTGATAATAGTGTACATCCATTCATCATGATTAACTATATCATTAAAATATTACTGTCGTATTTTTTGAGGCAAATCAGTTGTCCCTTGAGGCAAGGCACGCCTTGACAAATTGAAGGCATAAGCCTTTTGAAATTTGAATCTTACATAAAGATTATTATATTTGGAGAATAGTGAGAAAGCATTAAACCCCAAAAGTTACCTGATCAGAAACAAGAAATACGGAAGTGTAAAATAAAAAATAGTAAAGTGAACCCATATATTTATTTACCGAAAAAAAAAAGGTGAACCTATATATGTTGCACAAGCAGAGATGAAAGCAGTTTTTGTTGCCAGTATGCAAAACAAAAACTACAGCTTTGCTTCCTTTTCTCTTAGGCAGTTCTGTGAGAGGATTTTGTATGGCCTTAGCAGTCAACTAACAATAATTGAAGAGTAGGCTTTTGTTTTACACTAGACAAATGCTACTTCTAGTTTTGACCATGGTTGACTGGTGGCGTAGTACACTTGCCCAAAAACAAGCACTAAATGCACAAGTCTTCTTTACTAAGAATGTGCATTTGTATTGGCTTTTTCTGTTCAGGAATCTTATACAAAGATCGGTACTTTTAGCATAACTTTGGCCTACCTCACCTAAAGGTGCAGTTTGAAAGCACCTTTGAAAGGTTTGACCACTGCAATTACAGTAATTACATTAGCTTTAATAGGTGACTTAATTAAATTTGTAATGCCAAAATATCAGCATAGAAATGTACATCTGAGGACCACTAAATCCATATGATCATCAATTTCTTTAGTATAGACATACCAAGTAATGCCATATGGGCCAACCTCCTTAAGGTTGTGGCGGTATGAATCTTTTGCAGTCTTAGCATAGCAATTTAGTCACTGTAAATGTAACACAAAAGAGTGGTGACCCAAATGAGTACCATGCATCGCAAAAAATGATATCTAAAGCTTCTCACCTGTAGTGCTTTACCTCCTCAGTTTTGTTCCCTTGTATCCAAGCCTTGAGTAGATATTCATAAAAACTGCATCCACAAAGACATTGTGCAAAACAATTGGCCAGCCATATGTATGGATATCATCCCTCCTAAAGTTACTGGGTAATATATGTGTTCATGTTCAATGTAGAGAAGATCAGATACAGAATGGAATACTGGTCCTCCTTTCATTACTTTGTACCTTTCCACTACTTTCAATAGAAATTTCGTTTCTTGTCCAAAAATAAGGTATTCATGATCAGATATACACAGCACATATTTGTTAAATACGTTATGTTCCTATCTATACTTGAGAAACATGAACAAAATTCTAGAGATAATGACATCTAAAACTCACAGCAGCCATCATGGTGTCCTCCATGAAGTTTTTAACAGGCATAAAATCCATAATTTGATTTTATATTTCAGTAGGCAAATCCATCCAAAACTTGTGGTTTTTCCTTCTTAACCCAAAACTTTCTTTCAAAACCTCACATCATTTCTGTTAATGCTAAAATTTTATCTACTAATAATCATTCAATTTCAAGTTATTAATGTTTGTTGCAAATAATAGCCCAAAGCATTCCAATGTACTTCACAAATTACAGTTTCAGGATAAAAGGGAAGGTAACCAAGCACTAGCTTGAACGAGAGTCATAAACAGTGGGTTCAACAGCCAATTCTTATCGGAATCTACAAGGCCTCAAAAGCACAAACTCAATAGTGGAATTGTGGAGATACCCACATAAAACTTGACATAGCTAACCTGTTATTTTCCTCCTTTAAAATTTGGAAACTTTCAAACACAGAAAATCATTTTTATTGAATATGTATTACAATAAGTTCCAAGTTTCAATACCTATCACCCATGGCACCAAATGTGATTTTTGAGTATGATGTTGTTCCAGTGTGAGGATTAATATAGATGGGAAGCAATCCATCAGCAGGGAAGATCTTATGAAGCTCTTTGATAACATATTCCACCTGTAATATCAACATGCAAAGAGTTTATAGGGAGCAAAGAAAGAAAAGAGTTGCTCTCTCTGAGATTTACATTTTCTGTTCATTCTAAAGAAATTAGCTTGAGATATGAGAATATTAACAATAATGCCACGATAATGATTATTCTTTTTCATCTGATAGGCAGGTATCAAAATAATTTCTGAGTTACATTGTCAAAACATAAAACAGAACCTTCTGCTGGTACTTGGGATCTTTCGTCCTTTGAGATAGAGCAATAAATTCAAGCTGCTCTGAACCAGCATCTGCCAGAATACTTTTTCCCTAGCAACATAAAATGTTTGCATAAACAAAAAAGAAAATCTGATGATGTTGCAAAAAGATTCATAACCGATGCCATTTAGATGACCACTTCAACATATCAACATACACTGGTTTACACCACTAGAATTTTACATAGATTATAGTGCTGTGTTCATACGTCAGACATTACAATCTAAGTAACACCAAGCAGAGGCATAGTAATTTAGAGACCTAAATGTTCAATAATGAACTCACAAGCACTCTCTACTGTCCATTAAAATGGGAGAAAGCTAGACAATTAAGGGAATCAATTAAGTATTACGTCATAAAACCATGGTTGAAATGAAACTTTCTTCTCATTAGCACTAGTAATTAAGGCGTGCTGATCAACTGGAAAAACTTTCACCATGATCCCTAAAAAGATATATGGCAGTTGATGAAGTGGATCAGAATGCTTAAGGGATATATGAATCAACATGCAAGAGTAATTTTATTACGAAGCACATGAACAACTTCATATATGGAATAGATTCTCACAGCCTTTTCTTTCCTTTTTCTTGAAAAAAGAAAAAAAAAATAATGACAACATGCATAAGATTAGCACTTATATAAAGATAGTCCTTGCTATCCTTTTTATTTGTCAGAAAATTTTGCAGTACGAACTTTTCTAACAACACATGATAAACGACTAGAGGTCTCATGAGCAGGACATCATGGTTACAAAGCCATCCATGGCAGAGTTTCACAATGCTTTGAGAGTGTGACCAATATCAATGAGAATACAGGTTAATTATAAGAAGTCATTAAATTAGCAAAGCATATTTCTATTGGGCCAGAACATAGTTTAAGTCATAAGACTTGAAAACTATGATCAAGGAGAGGAATGGTTATACAACTTTTTCCATGCCTAACAAAGCAGAAAGCAAGTTCGGTGACAATGATAACCATATTTAATTTCTTTATGCAGTTCAAACTGAGAAGAAGACACCAAACAGTATAGATTTGATTATCAACAGATCCTTTCTTCCCTTTTGGATAGAATGATTTAAAAAACTGATTGTCAATAAATTTATCAAAATAGATGCAAAAGTTTCATCAAATAAAATCCAAGTTCATATTAAAAAAAAAAAAAAAAAACAAGGAGGGCAGGGGGAGCACCTCCCAGACTCCTTCACTTTTATTTGTTCTATACCCCTCAAATTTTCTCAGGCTACAACACACTCACCGTAGAGTCCCCAGTTAGACTGGCAAGAGGGGATTAAAATATACAGTATTGAACTATTACTTGTGTAACGACCCAATGTCTCCTTCAAAAGTGTTGGCCCGAAGTTAACTATGGATTCCTACTAGATTTCCTAGCGCATTACCGATGTGGGATTTAGGGATATCACAATCTCCCCTCCTTTAGAGATCCACATTATCCCATAGCCAAGGGGACAATGCCTTTAGTCGTCGTCCTAACCATGGCCCTTGAGTCCCACATAGGCAATGGGCTGGTTGCACTCAAATCATTTTTTTAACGACACAAGGCTCCACCAAAAGTGCTATCCAAAGTTAAATGTCAGATTTCTAGGCCTTAAGTACCCCAAATATCCCCAGTGCATTACCAAAGTGGGATTCAGGGGTATCACAACTTGAGGCTTCTTTAATTTTGTACGTGATATTATTCAGTTATTATAATAAATACACTATTCAGAAAAACATGCAATAAAATGAATGCAAATGATTTTATGGTTGACTTAAAGGTAAAAAGATAAAGAGACAAACAAAGCAGTAGATGGTCCTGGTAAGAACAACTTAAGAATATCCATCTGTAAACAAAAGAAGCTCGAACCTACCCCTGTCCACCGAGGGTTACGGGCATCTCCATACATCAAGTTTATCATGTTATAGGGGATTCCTGAAGGTGTATTCCACGCAGGAAGCAACCTATCTGCAATGTCTTTAGCCTTTTCAAGGAAGACTTTGTCATCAGAGAGATCATACGCGCTAAGAAGTCCACCTAAAACTCTAGATTTCAACAATAGTAGCCACAAAGAGTCAGTCACTAGAGTTGACTTGGAGCAATGGACATGCACTATCATATTTTGGTACTTGTCCAAATGAGGTAGGAAACTTAGTCGGAATGTGTGAAAACAAATAAGTAACTTGGTTATTATGTAAAATAAAATTAAACCTTCTAATGCAACCTTATGGTTGTCTCAAAAACACTAGCCTCGTAATTCTTGTTGAAATTCAATGATTTTGCAACCCACCTGCAATTATTTATGATCTTCAGTATTAGCCACTTCAAACCAAGAATAAAAATTATAGAACCTTAACCACAATAATTAAAAGAAATTTGGATGTTACAGCTAGAACTAGTTGAGAAAACTAACACATCAAGAAAATCATTTGGAAATACAACTGTGTTTTCTCAATCTGAATGTGTATTTTACAGTTATACATACATGTTACACATATGTCAGGCATTTAACAGAGAAAATAGATCTATGAGGGTAAGAATGAAAACAGTTAGAAAATCACTCTCTAGCTCTTTGGAATTGATGGTCAAGCCCCATTATATACAATGTATCAAGAGAATCCACTAGAGTTGCTCCGAGACCGCCAAAACTATCAACAGCATCCCTTGTCTGTGGCTGTTTTGATTTAGAGTTAAGTCATTAGAGTTGCAGCATTCAAAGCAATGCATTAAGAATAAAACTGCTTGTGCCATATTTTCCGACCTCATTGCTAACGACATATCACAGAGGTAGGTCCCACATAGGACCCACTTTATAGTTCCTACCCTTTTTGAGAGATGTGATAAGTAATGTGGTGAGTGTGTCACATATAGCATTACTCAAGAATTAAGGCATTACTCATAGTACCTGGAGTTCATCACGACCCCATGCATACTTCTCGTAGCCAGTCCATGCATGAATCATAGCATCTTTAACTGCCTTTCTTCGTTCAGCATTGATAGGATCATCATCCTCAACGATCCTCCAACCTTTTATATGCTTCTTCACATTCTCTAGCTACAATTCATCATTTTTTTATTTTATCAATTATCACTCCCAAATCTCAATGCCAATTGCCACAACACACACACTCTAACAAGCTAAACCCACTTCTCAAAATTACCTGATTCTTCAAGATTTTCAGTTCCTTATGCAACCTCCACACCACTACCTATTCAAATTCAAATGCCAGACACATTTTCACATTGTTCATAAAATTACTCACTAATTCATTCAATTATTTTGAAATTTCAAATGCAATAGCTGAAGAGCATAGCATAAAGCGGCATGCACAATTAGAAATGATTCAAAAGAACCTGGTGCTCTTCGCTGATGGATTGGCGGTCACAGACCAGCCATGTGAGACCCACGAATGAGAAAATGACGAGTGCCAGCAGCTGCGGCCTCTTCAGGTAATACCGCGGGTGAAGATATCTCCGCCCTCTCCACCACCACGACGGCGATGACGATGTTGATAAAGAAGATGACGATTTCTTTCCCATTTGTTTCATTTTTTATTTGCAAATAAATGAATTATGAAAATGAAAAAGGAAAAAGACTCAGATTTGACTATTTGAGGGAGGATGAGGCTTTTTGGTTGATTCTTAGCCAAAATGGAGAGGAAAAGTAGTTGGTTGATTTGAACTAAGAAAGGTGCCTCAGAGATGGAGGGAGTCTACGTGGACTGGGCTCATACTTTTTGGGCCCAACACAAAGTGGGCCTACTCCAGATGTTTAAGGTTTTCTGATTATAGCCCAATGTTTAAATTTCAACTTTTTTTGGTAAAAAAAATTTTAAAATTTTTCCTATTTTAATATACATATATTCATTATTAATACAAGAAACAGAATCCACCCGCCCTCTCTCCTTTCTCTTTTTAAAGAGACAATAATGGTTAGAAAAAAGTTAAAATAGTGCTTTTATTTATCTTCACTCCCATCTTGTTTATCTCCTCTTTTTATTATACTCTTTATTACAAATGCATCCTTAGAAAATTATGTAAAAAAAAAAAAAATTCTGACTATCATAACGAAAGCTCCAAATACTAATACTTACAGTCTTGAATATTTTATAGATTGTCATTGCTTTTGGTACATAGAGGTTGTCGTTGACTAATGCATTTATCCACTGCTTAAAAAGCAAAAGAGGGTTCACTCAGATATTATACCAATCCAGAGTCCAGAGTACTGCAAACTTCCATAACCTCCTTGTCCAAGTCCTGCAATACACTGGCCTAAGAGAGCCATTCAAACACTTCACAAACCACCAATCTAGCAGTTAACAGTTGACATATATACATAGCAAAAGGCTTATGACATGATGCTGTTGATCCACTAGTACAGACTGCATATTTTCCATAGACTAGTCTAAATGAGTTCATTCATAACACCTTTTGTTGCCACCCATCTATACCTAGCCCTCATCTGAATGAAGAAGCTTGCGCTTTAAGATCTCATTCTCCTTCCTCAGCTTCATTATCTTGGACTTAAGTGTTTCAACATGCCAAACTGAATTCGAATCGCGTTGCTGTTCGACAAGCTTTGATCTGCTGACCAGCACTGAGTGTACCAAAGAAATCAGTAGCATGTTAAACAAGCACATTGAATATACATGTAAACAATTTGAATACAATGGAAACTGAAAGCAATCTCACACTCACATTCCTTTTCTAAATCTTGGACTTTCCTATTCAAGTCACTTTTCTCCTCCTGTTCAATTGCCAGACAGTCCTTAAGATCCTGAATCTCAAGAATATCTGTCACGGAAGGATTATCGAATTCATCAACATGAACACCTTCTGGCTAATACTTTTTAACAGAGATATAAAAGCAAGGAGTTCCTTAAGACCTCACATTTTGTTTCCACATCGAAATGGACTTGGTCCAACCTGCTTGCTAGAATTTGCACATGGGATTTATGGGCTGCTAAATCCTGTCGAAGATGATTAATGGTTGCTTCATTGGTTGCCTTTTCAAGCATAAACCCTCTGATATAATCCAAACAGCTTTAGTTTGTATACAGAGTAATTTTCTCTTGAAAAAAAGGCCACATGTTACATCATCTGATGTAGATTACACACACTTAGACATGATTCACCCCCTAATTGACGATATAGATTGATATCTGACAATATCAATAAAGACCACATATTTAGACTTATGTGATTATATAACGAATGAATGGATACATTAGAGTAACAATTTGGAAACCATTAGCATGTAACAGTTCTGGCAGGCGAAAACAAGAACATTGAATGGATATGTAAAACAATTTGAACACAAAGGAAACTAAAAGCAATCTCACTATCACATCCCTTTTCAAAGTCTTGGATTTTTCTATTCAACTCATTTTTCTCCTGCTATTCTATTGCAAGACAGTCCTTCAAATCCTGATTCTTAAGAATATGTCCTAAACTAATACTTGTTAACAGAGATATAAAACCAAGGAGTTCCTAAGACCTCACATTATGATTCCACATCAAAATGGACTTGCTAGAACTTGCATATGGGATTTATCGGCAGCTAAATCCGGTGGAAGGTGACTAATGGCTGCTTCATTTGTCATCTTTTCAAGCATAAACCCTCTGATGTAATCCAAACAGCTTTAGTTTGTATACAGAACAGTTTTCTACTGTCATAGAGTCTAGAGTCTGGTATGTTAGACCGCAGACATGATTCACAAGTAGTCGTAGATCAAGATTGATAATCCGACAACATCATTGAAGACCACATATTCAGACATGATTTTACCCCTAGTCGACGATCTACATTGACGATTCGACAACATAACATCTATGACACTCTTATTTACGAATAAGGAGTACATTTTGTTCAATAGAAAGCTCACCTAATTTGGGCCTCTAAGTGATGGACCTTGGATGCATAGTCGTTGTTAAGCAATTCCATAGCCTTGCTATGCTCTTCTTGTTTACTGAGGCATTCATCCCTCATTCTCTGCAGCTCTTCTTTCAAGCTCTGGCATGAAGTACGGCGTTCGAGCTGATCAACCAGATTGTTCAACGATTCGGTGTACAATCTGGTCAGCCTCAAATTTTCTGAAATATAACGCGTCCATTCAGTAATCGAAAAATTAACTGAAAATGAAAACGAGAGGCTGAAAGAAGTAAGTACCAACCTTGTTTGAGATTGTTGCAGGTGAATTCAAGAGTTTCTCGCTTCTTGGCCTCGGCATTGCTCGCGGATTTCACCAGCTGGATCTCTGCTACGCCGCTCTTGAAATCCTGACAACATATTCTGAGTTAATACTAACAAAGCCTCCTCTCAGCTCTCTTGTTTGGTTGCCGAGAAACGCTCAATTTTCTCTTATTTTCCGTCGTTTTCTAGGCAGCCAAACGGAATAGGATATAGAGGAAGAGGAAAGCTGTAGTTGTACCTGGTAGATTTGATCGAAAGTGGAAAGCAGAGAATCCATTTCTTCGTCACTCGTTGCCGCCATTTCCAATTGCTACACTTCTCAGTCTTCAGCGCCTTTCCGTTTGCTTTTATTCTTTATTTATTTTGTAAAATAAAAAAAGATTGGTTATATACTTATATTTATCACCCCATTTTCTTATGTTTTTACTCATATTTTAATAAAATTGATAAAAAAAAATTTTAATAAAAAAACTTATTTACTATTTCACCCCATAAAATTAAATTTTAATCTAACTTCACCTCTTAAAATTTATTTTGTATCACATTACTGAAACTAATTCTCATATATTACTTTGTTCATTTCATATTTTTACAAACTTTACAAATTAATTAAAAATAGCTCTGAACTCAAAAAAATACACGGAAAATTTTTACGGACTCGTCTTGACTAGCACTAATTTACTATGGGGTCAAATTACCAATTTTTCATCCGAGTGTTTCCAGAAAATTAAAATACTCTAGACTCTTTAAAAATTCATAGGATAATCTCTCGAACTCCAAAAAATACGAGATTTACATCGTTGGTCTTCTAAAAAATAACACTACCTTTCTTGTGAACACTTGCTATCCAAAAGACCTCTTGGTCTTAGTGAAAAATAAATTTCCCTCTATAAAATAAATTCTAAAAAAATTCTAGAATTTTCGTAAAATTCCGGAAGAATTCTCTAAAACAGGTTTTTGGTAATTTCTAAAATATTTTTGAGAATTCATCTGAGATTTTATGGAAATTTTAAAATTTTATAGAGGGAAATTTATTTTAATTTTCTAGACCTAAATGTGGACTTCCCAAATTTTCTAGAAACTCTCAGAGAGCAAATTGGTAATTTGACCCCATAGTAAATTAGAACTAGTCAAGACAAGTTCGTATGAATTTTCTGTGTATTTGTCTTAAGTCCAAAGCTATTTTTAATTAATTTTCAAAATTTGTAAAAATAAGAAGTGTGCAAAGAATTAATTTTAGGAGATAATGTGATACAAAATAAATCTTAGGGGATGAAATTAAATTAGAAGTTACTTTCAAAAAGCAAACTAGGAAATAAACCTTTTTCAAATGACTTCTAAGGACGTATTTGATTAAATAAATCTACTCTGCTCCTCCATTCCTCGTTACTTTCCATCCCATTATCCCTACAGTACATACAGTGATATGTTATCAACAGTTGTATGCTTCTTGTCCAAATCAATTCGATTGAATTCTTCTATGTTCGTGGGCATTGCTCCATGCATTAATAGTCATCAAAAAATGTACGCATGTTATTATTTTTTTTTTGTACGGAGCATATATGCATGCTATTAGTTGTTATTTTATTTACCTCTAGATATATGATCACAATTGCAGCAAAAATGGATTCACATGATAATACAAATTCTCATCACATGGAGTACTATGAGCCTTACATCTTAATATATAAAAGTAGTATTATAAACCTTACATCTCAATTTTGAGTCTCTTTGATTGAATGCTCTGATTGGATTACAAAAACATCTAAGCAAAGAGTCTATCTACATGTCAGATTCAATTTTGTAACATGTATGTATGCTTCATATCGCTAAATATAATTGTTATGTTTTGAGAATATTGAAATCTAGCTCACATTGAATATTATTATAAGTTTTGTATTTCAACATATAATTCATCGAGCATCTTTTATCTAGTTTATATAGTTATTATCCTAATGGACGTGATGCTCGTACTCCAGATGCAAGATTGGAATTAGTGAATATTAAAAAATGAGGGATCTCAAAGCTATTGATGTGCTACTAATGTTCCCAAATGAAGCCGGTGACAGTGAAATCCACCAGATTCTCCTTGATGTTGTTGGAGCTAATTCGGTAGCACCAAACATAGTTCAACATTCTGCTAATAACCATAGTCCCTCGTAAAAGGGACAGAGATTCTCCGAATGATGGCCGTAACGCACTGTTAGTTGTATTTGACCACAATTGCAGCAAAAATGGATTCACATGGTATTACAAATTCTCATCACATGGAGTACTACGAGCCTTACGTCTTAATATATAAAAGTAGTATTATATATAAACCTTACATCTCAATTTTGAGTCTCTTTGATTGAATGCTCTGATTGGATTACAAAAACATCCAAGTACAGAGTCTATTTACATGTGTTAGATTCAATTTTGTAACATGTATTTATACTTCATATCGCCAAATATAATTATTATGTTTTGAAAATATTGAAATCTAGGTCAAAAAAAGAATAAAATAAATTAAAAGTGAATTTTGCATCCTAAAATAACAGTGTTCATTGCGTGCAAGCTAGTATGCTATCCATCTTCCTTCTCTTGTAGTTACTGTTTCACATTAAAATCCAAGCAAGACTCAACCTCGAATATTGAGCTTAAATAGCAACAACGACTTGACCAAAAAGAAAAATAAGCGAAAGGTTAAAAGAAGGACTATTTACAAAAAGGTCAATAAAATATTTTAAAATTATAAATAGGTCAATGAACATTTTCTAAATCCCAAAATAATCACCATTAACTAAAATGAATTGAATAAAATTATGCATTATACAAAAGAGGACATAACAAATATTAGAAATTACAGCCACTGCCATTACCATAGAAATTTCAAAAAATTACAAAAAAGTCAAAACTAATCAGAAGCTGACACGTATGCAAATTAAAGGTAACAAACTAACTAAATTATTAAAATAAAACAATGGGCTAAGGCAAAAGGGTAAAATAAACTCGAAGAAAAATCAATCATGGGCAGGGATCTGCAGGGCTATTGATGAAAATGTAATTTATGAAATTATATTGTTGACTAAAATGAGATAGGAAATTTGGTATCGACCTTTTTATAATTTTGAAATATTTTATTGACTTATTTGTAATTATCTATTAAAAGAAATACCAATACCATGAAGAAAAAAAATGATATTATTAAGTCCACTTTGAATTTCACCTAATGTTTTTAATATTAAAAAAATTCATATATTATTTTTTAAAATGTTAAACCAGCTCACTTTATAGTTTATACAGTTATTGTCCTAATGGACGTGGTGCTCATACTCCAGATGCAAGATTGGAATTAGTGAATATTAAAAACAGGAGGGATCTCAAAGCTGTTGATGTGCTACTAATGTTCCCAAGTGAAACCGGTGACAGGGAAATCCACCAGATCCTTCTTGATGTCCCATCAGCTAATTCGGTGGCACCAAACATAGTTCAACATTCTACTACTAACTATAGTACCCCCGTACGGGGTCAAAGAGATTCTCCAAATGACGCCCATAAGGCACTGTTAGTTGTATTTGTATTAGTGGCTACAACGACATTTTAAGCAAGGATCTCTGTCCCTCAAACCCTTCATGATAGGGTCTCCAATTTCCCTTTTCGATGGCAGCTTCAGTTCTGTATGTTTTCAATGTACCTTTCCTATATCATTACAGTGATTGCCAATTCAACAAATTACACGTTCTTCTACCTTACTCTTTGTATTGCAGTGGGCATACCTGTGGCACTATATATTGGTTATTACATGCTTTGCCAAATGTTGGATCGAGGAAATTTAGACAACCAGAACCTATTGCTAACTAATGTTAGATTGTTTTAATATGCATACAAAAAGTACTAACCTTGAGAAGCCATTGATGATATGTGGCAATAGCAAAGATCTTTCTCTCTCTCTACACGTCCTTATGCACTCCTAATATAAGGTAGGTTTTGTGCTTGTATATATGTTGTGTGTGAGAGGGGGGACCTAAGCCTTATATTTATAGGTGAAAGGCTTAAGGTTTCTTGCCCATAAAGAAAAGTACCCTAAATTAAACTTATCCTTATCACTTCCACAATCCATAACCTAATAGGATATATATTCCTTAATAATTAGTAATTTACTTCACCTTTAAGAAACCAGATAACCAAATAAAACTTCCCTTCTTGTATCCTTAATCAATTAGGACTCCTAAATAGATGTAAGCTCAAATAAGGTTCTTACATTCTCCCACTTGAGTGCCACATCTATTCAAAAATCCTTCTTTACAACCAATTAAGGATCGATTTCCTTACGTGCACAACTTTGGAAAGCTATTTGATAAAAATATCTATCTCAAACTTAGTGTCAAATATCATCAACTCATAGGACTATAGACATGATTTCCAATATAAATGGTAGCATCCACCTATAATCACAATAAGCAACGATATTCACATAAAATACCAACAAGTTATGGTCAAAAGTTATATGACAAGTGAACTTAATTGTGAAGTATCACACTTGACATATAAATGGTCCTCTTTATGATCACTATGCATGTGATCTTTTTTTTTTTTTTTTGGTCAAATTGGAATATCATAGAACAGCCCAGAGGGCAAGAAGCAGAAAAAAAGGCAAGTCCAACCAAGCCATAAGAGAAAAAACAACGCCAACACTTAAAACAAAAGGAAGAAACAACAACGCAGAGCTGCCACGAAGAAGCTTCCAGGAGCTACCAATTAGACAAAGGAGAACCCAAGTCCAGCAACACCTAGAAGGCAACTATACCCCCCTCAAACAACAAAAAGAGGGGGCAAGGTAGACCATCCCTTGAGAGAATGAACATTAAGGAGGATGAGGGTCTGGGGACCCAAACTTCTGGGCACATCCTCCTTTTAGCAAGAGCTGCGACATGGTCTGCCACAGAATTGGTAGATCGCGGAATCCACGACCAAACAGATGCAGAGAAGAAGGAAGAAGCCTCAGTAATAGCCTTTAAAATAGGGTACAATCTCCAATTGCCCCTCTTGATAAAACCAGAGATACTCTGAATTAGTTCTCTATTATCGGATTCAAAAATGATCTGCTTGAAATTGTGTTGTTGTGCTAGGAGAACCGCCTCATGTGTAGCCAAGGCCTCCATTTCTAGAGCTGAATTTGAGAAGCAAGTTCGGGCCGAGCCCCCGCAAAGATCACCATTACAATTACGCGCAATTACTCCAATACCACCCTGCGAGGATCCAGAATCCTAAGCACCATCAAAATTGATTTTAATGGTTCCTGGAGGGAGCGGTGTCCAGTACATGGGGGGAGGGACATCAGAGTCATCGCATCCAGGGGTGGGGTCCTCCAAGGATGAGGCTCTAGCCTTTAGAAACTCCAACGTCGCCTCATTAACTTGCCGAGCCACCATAATCGGGGAGGGTTGAGTAGCTTGATACAAGAAGCTGCAATGAGCTTTCCAAATCTCCCAGCAAAGAAAGGAGCTCAGAGTGAGCGCTAACTCCAACTCCGACCTTGAGGAACCTGCAGGGTTAGAAAAGAGAGCAAACCATCTTGCAAAAGAAGTGAAATCTCTGCAATTTATTATGTGAGCTAGAGAGCTAGCAAACCATGCCCCTCTGGCCCATGGGCAAAGGAAAATAACATGCTCAGTTGGCTCGAGGCCTTCACCGCACAGACTGCACACAGGCGAAAGAATGATTTTCCTTCTAAAAAGATTGTGAAAGGAAGGGATAGCATTATGCAGGCATTTCCATAGGAACAGCTTAACTTTTGGCAAAGTGTTGATCTTCCAAAGTCTTTTCCAAGTTTCAGAGTCAGTCATTCTAGAAGGGCCAGGACGCACAGGGAGAGATTGAAAAGATGCAACCCGAGTAAAGTGATACCCAGCCTTGACCACATAGTCACCAGTAGAGGACGAAGGCCAGATTAGCCTATCAGCTGTAGACTCCGCACCCAGCGCAATAGCTGTTATTTTCTTCAAAGTTTGGGCATCCACTAGACCAGCAAGATAATTAACATCCCAACTTCTTGAGGACCAGTCAATAAGCGGATCAACAATAGAAGGAATAGGTCGAGTCGAATTGTCCAACAGTTGAATTGTACTAGATGGCAAGTTGGGAACCCAATTGTCCCTCAGAAAGTTAATGCTAGTCTCATTCCTAACTTGCCAAAGAGACCCCTTTAAGAGAAAATCACGTCCTTCCAGGAGGCTACTCCAACCCCACTAAGCCCGCCCACCTTTACAAGCGTTAAGGAAATCGCCATCCGGGAAATAGAGGCCTCTCAGTATCCTTGCCTAGAGAGAGTTGGGTGATTGGATGAGGCGCCAACATTGCTTGGCAAGAAAGGCTTCTAAAGCCCAAGCCACCATTCTCTTTAGACAAATAGAAAATATCCCAAGACTTCCAATGAATTTTGAACTCATCCTCATGCTGCCCTCACCAGAAATTGGAAACCAAAGAATCAATCTCAGCACGCATACCCAAAGGGAATTTGAAACAATGCATGGGATAGTTAGGGACAGCATAGGCCACCGATTTGATAAGGACTTCCCTACCAGCTTGGGATAAATTTTTTTGCTTCCAGCCTTGAATTCGATTGTTAATTTTTTCCTTCACAAAGGCAAGAGCTGCCCTTTTGGCCTTACCCCAAATAGTAGGGAGGCCCAAATAAAGTCCAGGAACATCACACTGCCCCACATTTAAAATGGCACCAATTGCATTCCTTAAACACACAGGGGTATTAGGAGAAAAGAATAAATTTGACTTATGAAAGTTAACCAATTGGCCAGAGGCATGGCAATAAACATCCAACAAATCTCTCATTTGTTTACAATTACGCACAGAAGCACGAATGGAAAAAGAGAGCATCATCTGTAAAGAAAAGATGCGAGAGAGGAGGCCCCTGGGGACTTAGAACAATTCCCTCAAGGGTCTTGAGGCTAACTTATCTGGAGATGATGGAAGAGAGGATTTCCGAAACCAGTAGAAACAAATAAGGTGATGTTGATGTGAGTCAACGGAATAGTTAATAGAGAATATATGGGTAGCTAATAGAGAATATTTTTGGGTGTAATTATGTTAATTATTTTTCTCCTGTAATTAAGCTATAGGACCCTGTATATATACTTTATTTTGTGGTAATGAGAAATTATCAAAATATTAACCCAAACATTCTACTCATGGTATCAGAGCCGACCCTTCTCACCTCTTCCTTCTCATAGGTATTAGGGTTTAGGTCGTGGTTTGTTTTTTGGATGTTTAGGGTTGTATCTTGATCATTATTCCCCTTAATCCTAAATTAATTGTTTTTTATCAGAATTTAGTGTACTGGTGTAGGCTGTGTAACTCTGTTCAAACAGAGAAACATCAAAGACGAAGTCCCGTTGCCCGTCTATCTCCCTCCACCAGAAAATCATCCCTGCCCGTGACTGCCACCTGTGCGCCGACCAGTCAACGTCGTCCGTTCGCCTGTGCGCCGTCCAGTCGCCGTCACGCCGACCCTCGCCTGTGCGCAGATCAGTCGACGCCGTCCGCCTGTGCGTTCCGTTCGCCTGAGCGCCGTCCAGTCGCAGTGAGGCCGACCCTTGTCCATTCGCCTGTGCGCCTGCCTGTGCACCAACCAGTCGACGCCGTCCGCCTCGCCTGTGCGCCAACCAGTCGACGCCCTCCGCATGTGCGCTCTGCTCGCCTGAGCGCCGTCCAAGTCGCCGTGAAGCCGACCTCGTCTGTTCGCATGTGCGCCTGCCTGTGCGCCGACCAGTCACTATGACGCCGATTGCTCTGTGCGCGTCTTCTCTGTTTGCAGTGACAATCAGTCGCTCGCTGCGGCCCCGAGTGCTCTGCTCCGTACTGCTCTCCGTAACATCGACTGCTTGGCTGCTTGCTGGTCTGTGTGTGTTTTCTCTGTTTTGTTAATCACCATGTCTCAGACACCCCCCTCTAGTCCTGGTGGCTCAAACAAAAACAAGAACATGGATGTGGTTAACCCAAAACCACTACTGCCTGCTCTCCCTCCGTTGAGTTCCCAAGATGTGTCCTCACTAATCTCACCCGAGAAACTTGATGGCTCAAACTATATTGATTGGGCTCTTATAGTGCAGAATAAGATTAGAGGTCGAAAACGTTGGGGTTTTATCACAGGGACAAGAGCAGCTCCAGAAGATGTAAATTCAGATGAGTTTGAAACATGGGAGGATGAGAATTGCATGGTCAAGTCTTGGCTTCTTGATGCTATGACCAAAGAAGTCCGATCACTCTTTATTCGATTACCGACGGCGAAGGACATCTGGGACGCAGCCAAACAAACTTATACAGTGAGCCAAGATGCCTCCAAGGCATATCAACTCCATTGTGAGGTAATCTCTGTACGTCAAAATGGTGGGTCTATTATTTCCTATTTTGGCAAGCTACAAAAACTTTGGCAGGATATTGATGCAATTGAACCTTGTATTATGGATTATGCGAGTGATGTTGAAAAATATACTACTATGATTAACTCTCAGAGATTATACATGTTTTTAGCTGGGTTGGATCCTCATCTAGATGGAGTTAGAGGCCGTATTCTTGCCATGTCTCCTTTACCTAAATTACAGGCGGCTTATGCAATTGTGTGCTCCGAGGCTAATCGGCAAGACGCTATGATGGGGGGTGCTGACGGGGCAGTCGCTATGGCAGCCCGAAAATTCTCACATAAAGATGCTAAGAAAAATGACAGGAAGTGTACTCACTGTGGAGGTACAACTCATGTGGTTGAAAAATGTTTTAAACTACATGGCTATCCTGAGTGGCATCCGAAAGGTGTGAAAGCCTCTCCCTCTACTTCCAAGATTGACAATACTAGTTCCAGGGTGAATTCTGTTAGTGCATCCAGCTTTGTTGCCAAGTCAGGTACCTCTAACTCTGTTTTGAGTACTTCTGCTTGTTCTAGTGATGGTACATGGATAATTGATACAGGTGCTACGGATCATATGACCTCTGATTATTATGTGTTGAGTCATCTATCATCAAATTGTCCTAAACCATTTATTATCAATGCCAATGGTGTGTCATCCCCTGTTGTCGGGGGCGGCACTGTGTCTTTGTCTTCTAGGTTGTTGTTACGTGATGTTTTGTTTGTTCCTTCCCTCAACTGCAACCTTATTTCTGTTAGTAAACTAACTCAAACTCATAATTGTGTGGCCACATTCTTTCCTACTCATTGTATTTTTCAGGACATCCATACCAAGGAGAAGATTGGCAGTGGTAAGAAGAGAGGTGGACTGTACTATCTACACAGTGGTGTTTCTCCATCAGATGGTCGTGGCGTTGTGAGTGTGGTTCGAGCTAATTCTTTACAGAATAAGAAACAGATCTGGTTGTGACATCGTAGACTTGGTCATCGTTCATTTGGTTACCTTAGAAGATTATTTCCCTCGTTATTTGTTGATTTAAATATTTCTGACTTCAGTTGTGAGGTCTGTGTTTTGGCGAAAAGCCATCGTACTGTGTTTCCTTCTAATGATCACCGTATGGATATTCCTTTTGCATTGATACCCTCAGATGTTTGGGGTCCTGCCCCATCTGTTACACATAAAGGGATGAAATGGTTTGTGATATTTATTGATGATTGCACACGAATGACTTGGGTTTATTTTCTGAAAAATAAAAGTGATGTGTGTACTGTTTTTCAACTCTTTCATAAAATGGTACTCACTCAGTTTGCATTCCCTATTAAGGTTCTTCGCTCTGATAATGGTGGAGAATTTATCAATACTGAATTGAGTCAGTATTTACGTTCTGCTGGGATTCTTCACCAAACTTCTTGTCCTCATTCTCCGCAACAGAATGGAGTTGCTGAAATGAAAAATCGACATTTATTAGAGGTCACCCGGTCCCTTCTCTTGGGTGGTCATGTGCCCTCTTTCTTATGGGGTGATGCTCTGAGTTCCGCTGTGTATCTGATCAATCGAACACCATCTAGTGTCCTGAACTTTCGTTGGCCGTTAGATGCTCTATCCGATTTTGTTTCCTTACCAGGTATTCTTCATTTAGAACCACGGGTCTTTGGTTGTGTTGCTTTTGTACATTTGCATTCTCATCAACGATCCAAGCTTGAACCTCGGGCCTTAGAATGTGTTTTTGTCGGCTATGGTCCATCTCAAAAGGGGTTTCGGTGCTACCATCCCCCTTCCCAGCGTTTCTATGTTTCTTTGGATGTTACCTTCCACGAACATCGGCTTTTTTACTCCTCGAGTACAATGGACTCTACACTTCAGGGGGAGAGTTCTAGTGAAGTGCAGAATCGAGAGGATATGTTGTTCTTTGATCAGTTTGGGTATAGAGAAGTGGAAGATGAGACTGATAAGAATGTGGAAAATGAGACTACTGAGGTTGTGGAACATGAGACTAATGAGACTACTGAAATTGTGGAAGATGAGACTTCCATTGTTGAAGAAGAAGATGAGACTTCCATTGTTGAAGAATCACCACTCCATGATAGTACGGTTACCTCTCCTACTCCATTGGATCAAACTCCTGAGGTAATCAACAATACTCTTGTTTCCAATCCTACTCTTGATACTATTGCTCCTAAATTTACTCTTCCTCCTCGGTCTAACCGAGGACAACCACCAGTTAAATATGAGCCAGACCCCAATGCTAAAGTTAGGTACCCAATTGGAAATCATGTGTCTTCTGTTAAGTTGTCAGAGTCATATGAATCCTATGTCTTGCAATTATCTTCTTTTTCTATCCCTAGTAGATTGCAGGATGCTCTTGCAGATTCTAGGTGGACTAAGGCTATGGCAGAAGAGATGGAGGCACTACAGAAAAATTCAACTTGGGAATTGGTCTCTCTACCTAAAGGGAAGAAAACAGTTGGATGCAAATGGGTGTTTGCTGTCAAACATAAAGCTGATGGATCAATTGAAAGATATAAAGCTCGTCTAGTGGCAAAACAATACACCCAGTCATATGGCATAGATTACCTGGAGACTTTTGCTCCTGTTGCAAAATTGAACACAGTACGAGTTCTATTGTCGTTAGCCGCAAACATGAATTGGCCACTTCTTCAATTCGATGTCAAGAATGCATTTCTACATGGTGAGCTGACTGAAGAAGTATATATGGATCCGCCTCCAGGTGTACCAGAGTTTGATAATAAAGGGCTGGTATGTAGATTGAAAAAATCTCTGTATGGTCTTAAACAATCTCCAAGGGCTTGGTTTGAGAGATTTACTCGTGCAATGAAGAATTATGGATATCGACAAAGTAATTCTGATCATACTTTGTTCTTAAAACGAAGGAAGGGAAAAATTACTTGTCTTATCATTTATGTTGATGATATGGTTTTGACTGGAGACGATCAGGAAGAAATCTCTGACTTACAGAGGTACTTGTCTAGAGAATTTGAAATGAAGCAATTGGGGGATTTGAAATTTTTCCTTGGGATTGAAGTTGCTAGATCTAAACATGGCATTTTTTTGTCTCAAAGGAAATATGTTCTAGATTTATTGGCCGAAACTGGTATGCTTGGATGTAAACCAGCTGTGACTCCTATGGAACAGAATCACAAACTTTTTGAGTGTTTAGGGGCTTCACCTGCAGATAAGGGGAGATATCAGAGGCTAGTTGGAAGGTTAATATACTTATCTCATACTAGACCTGACATTGCTTATGCTGTTAGTGTAGTAAGTCAGTTCATGCATGCCCCGTGTAAACCCCATATGGATGCCGTGGAACGGATTTTACAATACTTAAAATCTGCTCCAGGAAAAGGATTGTTATTTGCTAATCATGGTCAATTGAATGTGGAAGGTTTTTCTGATGCAGACTGGGGAGGCTCAGCTGATGATAGAAGGTCTACTTCAGGCTATTTTACCTTTGTAGGAGGAAATCTAGTGACTTGGAGAAGTAAGAAACAATCAGTTGTATCTAGATCGAGTGCAGAAGCTGAGTACAGAGGTATGGCTCTTGGAGTAGTTGAACTCTTATGGTTGAGAAATCTGTTGACTGATTTGGGCTGCAGACTTACCAAACCAATGGACTTATATTGTGATAACAAATCTGCTATTGAGATAGCACATAATCCAGTTCAGCATGATAGGACGAAGCATATTGAGATTGACAGACACTTCATTAAAGAGAAGCTTGAAGCTAAAATCATTAACTTTCCATTTGTGCGGTCTGAGGATCAGCTTGCAGATGTATTGACCAAGGCCGTGGCAAACAGGATTTTTATGGACTCACTAGACAAGTTGGGTATGTGTGATATATATACACCAACTTGAGGGGGAGTGTTGATGTGAGTCAACGGAATAGTTAATAGAGAATATATGGGTAGTTAATAGAGAATATTTTTGGGTGTAATTATGTTAATTATTTTTCTCCTATAATTAAGCTATAGGACCTTGTATATATACTTTATTTTGTGGTAATGAGAAATTATCAAAATATTAACCCAAACATTCTACTCAGATAGTGGATCACCCTGCCGAAGCCCCCTAGAAGGTTGAAAGTGGTTTCCATTCTTTCCATTGATGGTGATAGCAAAAGAGACTGTTCTAATACAATCCATAATTAAGCCAATCCACGTAGCAACAAAACCCATTTTATACATGACTCCTTCAAGAAAGTCCCATTCAACACAATCATAATCTTTGTTCGTATCAAGTTTTAGACCGACTTCAAAAATCTTCCCGCTCTTCTTAAGCTTAAGGTGATGAAACCCTTCATGAGCCACAATAATATTATCTTGAATTTGGCGATTAGGGACAAAAGCACACTGATGAGGAGAGATAATGTCTGGAAGAATAAGCTTCAATTGCTTGGCCAGAACCTTTGCCAAAATCTTATTAGAATAATTGCAGAGACTAATAGGACGAAATTGTGAAACCACTTCTGGATTCGGAACCTTTGGAATAAGGACGTTATTAGTTTGATTCAAGAGAGAAATGAGGTTACCTCCATCAAAAAAATGCGCAGCCCCCTGAACCATGTCACAAATAATAGACCAGTACTGATGGTAAAAAAGTCCCTGGAGCCTTATAGGCATCCATCTGCACTGCAGCCTTATGAATTTCCTCATTAGTAAGGTGCCTAAGCAAATCCTGGTTCATTTGATCAGTGACCACTGGCTGGATATAATCGAGGGCACTGGCAAGATTTCTTGGCCCATTAGAAGTGGAAATGTGCTTGAAATGGTCTTTAAACTCATTTCGAATTGTTGTGTCTCTCTCCGCCCACTCGCCGTTCCCTAATTTTACTTTGAGAATTCTGTTTTTCTGGCGGTGTTGCAAGGTAGTGATATGAAAGAAGCGGGAGTTAGAGTCCCTCTCCCGAAGCCAGTTGATTCTAGAGCGCTGCTTCCAATACAGTTCCTCCCTCTCCCACAGTTTACTAATTTCCCGCTGTAGAGCAATAAGCTTAGCATTATCTTGTGGGCAGTCTTGGAGTTTATTGATTTCAAAGAGCATCTCACGCTTGACATTCCCAAATTTTCTACTCCAGGGGATTAAATCCCTCTTGCAAGCCTCAAGTTTCTGTACCCACTGCGATGCCAAGCTTCCAGGGACCGGTTTGGACAAACTCCTAGAAATAACCATCCTACAATGCTCATCTTTTGCCCAATGAGTTTCGAATCTGAAAGGCCTAAGTCCTTTCCTAACCATGGGCTCAGTTTTAATAATAATTGGAACGTGATCAGAACCAATAAGAGGGCAACAGATGAATTGTTTTCTACTGACTTCAACTCACCAGTTTCAGTTCAAATTTCCTACTACTAAATGAGCATTATTGATATGAATGTTTTGTTGATCGAGCCTGACAATTAAACACTTTTTCCTACCAACAAAACTACCACAAATAATTAAGGGGATTTAATTTTGTGGTTCATATATAATATATTAATTGTTGAAGTTTCTGACCAATATATTAAAGGGTTTTTTTTTTAAAGTCCATTTTTTAAAATTTACTATTCATCCGGCCCAATCGCTACAGTAAAATACTGTAGCGGCCCACTTTTTAAAAAACCGGTGCTACAGTAACAGCGCTACAGTGACGCCGTTACTGTAGCGCGCTACAGTGTTTTTAAAATGCCATTTTTCCCCTTTTTTTTTTTTTTTTTTTTTTTTTTTTTTTTTTATAATTTTAGTACCAATTGGTACATAAACTACCCAAAAAAAACAAATAATAATTTATGTATTTTCATGTCATAAACATATTAAATAATAACCAATATAAAATACAAAAAATCAAGATGAGGCATCCATAATCTTTTACGTTTTAATAGTAAATATAATTGTTACTATCGAATAGTAACAATCATCTATTGCTACTGCCGGGCAGTGGCAATCAAGTATTATCATTGTTTGATAATAACAATTACTTATTGCTATTGTCTGGCAGTGACAATCAGAAATTGTTATTATTTGGTAGTAACAATCACCTATTGATACTGTCTTACAGTAACAATCACATGTTGAAAATAACTAATATATCTTGTTATCGTCATACAATAACAATCACCAAAATTCAAACTATAGAAAATTACAAAATTCACAGAATAACAATCACTTGATTGCTATTGTCACACAGTAACAATCACTTGATTGCTACTGTCACACAGTAACAAATCAAGTGATTGTTAATTTGCTACTATCACACAGTAACAATCATCTAATTGCTACTGTCACAGTGGCAACTATTATTTCTTGCCACTATCGAACAATGACTATTCTCATTGTTCCAAAAAAAACCTAGAAACAACATACATATACAAATCTTATGTATTTTTCTAACATAAACACATAAAAAACAAAAAAAACTTAAACAAAAATCTTTGTCTTCTTCTTTTTTTCTATTTGCTGAAGCAGACATGTACTTCCTTTTTTCTTTTTTTTTTATGAAGCTGTCATGTGTCTTCTTCTTTTTTCTTTTTTGTTGAAGCTGCCGTGTGTCTTTTTTTTTTTTTTTTTTCTTTTTAACAATAGCCACTGTCAAAAAAATAGCCACTGTCAAAAAAATGCTATTTAACAATTGTCACTATCAAAAACATATAATACAAGTAACATGTTCTATATGCTTGTCAAAAAACGGTCATAGTCCCACTTACATATTGTTACTGCTTGTTAGTAATAATCATAACCTCACTTATAGAGGTTATGATTGTTACTAACAAGCAGTAACAATTATAGTCTCACTTGTATAAGTCCAACTTGAAGCCTTTTTTTTGCATCTGGTGGTAAAGAGCAACTGCCATTTCCATTTCTCCATGGTGTACACAATTAGATATCAAGGTATTCCATGTTATGCCATTTCTTATAGGCATCTTATGAAACAGAGTAATAGAATAAGAGAGGTGATGACAATCAGAGTAAAATGCCAACAGTGTGTTTGACATATTGAGGTTTGAGTGGATACCCTTTTTTATACTAAATGCATGAGCATACCTACATTAATATTTGTTCAAAAAGATACCTGGATGAATTAATATTTCCAACCTTGGCATACATTGATACAAGGGCTGTTAGTACAGGAAGTTGATTGTCTTATCCATGTTTTTGTTTTTTGGCCAAAGATTGTCTTATCCATGTTTAACTACACAAGCATGAATAGATTCACCAAAAGAAATGCTACTGGAATTCACACATGAGGGAACAATGGACACGAAAGTGACCAAAATCAAAATAAAACAAAAAAAACAAAAACGCAAACCACCAAAATAAGAGTCAATGCTATATGCTACAATAGGCAAGCAAACAACATTGGCGCCAAGCAAAAGTAGAAGTTTCAAGTTTGAGTTTACACAATTAGCATAACGCATGTTTCATTTACAGATTGGGGTGTACTTAGCATATGTCAGCATAATTACAGACACACAACATAATGTTCAGAAGATCAATCACTTGATGTACACAAAAAACTGAGGAAAATTAAACTAACCCACCAAATTATTAGTCCAAATATTTGAATTAAACAACTTATCGAAGGCAGAATGGACCAAATAAGATTTCCATTTTACTGATAAGAAAAAAAAGTAAAGGAGGAGATGACACCTTAATTGAGACCAGGCACTTGAAGAGGCGTTTTCAATGTGGCCGAGTCGAATCCTCCGCCGAGAAGACTCGAAGTCAACTTTCCAGAGCCGCTGCATCAAATACAACACTTCCTCTGTCGCCGATTCGCCGCCATGGCTGGGTGGATGGGCGATCGGAGGGTACCGTCTTGTTCAGAACGACGAGAGGAACAAAACCCGACAGGTTCGGTGCCTCGTGGTGGCCGGAAGAAGCAGATCTCCATCGAAGTTGACTCTCAGGTTTCGCGTCGTTTTGTCACCGTTGATGATTGGATGGACGATCGAAGGCCATGGGAAGGAAGAGGAGGAAAGGCGAGCATGGGGAGGTCGGTCTCGCTGCAATCCATGGCCGAATGACTATACATCGAGGAGAGAGAGAGAGAGAGAGAGAGATATGGTGAAGAGAGAGAATAATGCTAACTTTGAAATGAAAGAAATGACAGAGGGAGTGGAAGATAGACGGAGAAAGAAAAAGAGGACCGGTTTGGTATAAACTGGACCTCCTTCAAAAATAGAAAAAGTACCTGGATCTTAAAAGTAGTGAGAGCTCAAATTTGGACTTTATAATCATTTACTTTATATTAAATGCTAATTAATTTGTAATATATAGCAGAGGTTCGTGGCCTTGTTCAATGGAGACGAATGGCAGCAATAGTTTGACTTATTCTCAATATTCCCCGTCATCAAATGGTAGCAAGGTATATATCGTAATTATAAAATTTTATAGATCAAATTAACCATGCATGTATCATATATTGTGCTTAATTGTTATAATGTATGATATAAAATATAGTTTTATTAATTTTGAATTTCTATTAAATAGGTGGAAGAGCAGGAGGCCAGGATTCAGCCCGGCATGATGTGTGTGGAGAGAGCATGAAGGAGAGGTTGGATTGTAGCTCCTTGTCATCTTTGGATCGTCATGATATGTACCTCAATCTAGAGTTCACCCTTGGAAGGCCAAGTGGCGAAGAATGGACTATGCAACTTAATACTCTCAACCTTCAAATGAGTACTTAACCCCTAGCTAGCTATATATAGCTACCTTACCTACCTACCTTCCATAGTGTTAATTAAACAGTTCTACTACTTAAAATTAATTAATATATCTTTTCCTCCCTTAATTTAGGCTCATCCATATCGATCACACCATGCATGTAATTGTTATTTGTTGATTCCATGTTTCTTCGAATTTTGTCCTTTTATATATTTGACCACAAAATTAGGGGAGGGGAATGCATGGTACCTATAATTACCTTGTTATTTACATGAAACTTTTGTTGGGACTGGTAGCCCAATATTTCTAACAGATATATTTATTAATGGCATGGATTTATCAAAAGGACAAGGGACTTCCACTAAATTATTTCATGCATATATAGACATATATTTCTGGTACGGTACTTGGTTAATTGCAGACCAACTATAGAGGACCCTGATAACTAATGGATCGACAAGCCGGTCCATAGGTGGGTCGATCTGGGTCATGAAGTGAAAGTATGAAATAGGTTCTGTGACTATTTAGGTCAATCAAAGATCATGAATCTGATCGAAATTAACAATTTATGGTTCAAGCTAGACCTTTTTCTTATTCCCTAATCCCTTCTTACAAATTAACACTTCACTATATATGCTTCATAATCGATTTTCCTTTTTCAGCTAGCATTAATTGACAGTTATATGAAATTAAATTAGATCTTACGTAGTCATATCCATATTCAAATGATGAATATTGAGTGTAAAGTTGGCGATAGAGTGGACTGTTGTATATTTCCTTGCTCATGACATATATGTGCTAAACATTTTCATTGACTTATTGTCTTACTGGGTTTTATTCAATAAATCTTTTTTTGCTATCATGCAAGAGAAATACTCAAATGCACCAATACCGTTCTGTTACTTGGTTATTATTTGTTAGATAAAGATTTCGATTCATGTCACTGGCCGGGATTAATGATTCCATCTCCATCTCATGTAAACAACTAAAACGGAAGGGCTGTTTCGGGAATAAAAATTTCTAGGACTGGGCCTGGGTTTGCAGCATATACGGAGATTGGGCCTCACGCGTCAATTGTTCAGCCCACGGAGTTTTTTTTTTCTTTATTTTATTTTTCCTGGTAGTAATAAATTAATAATCGCAGTTTAAGTTAGCCAATAGGAAATTGAATATTGCGGTTGTGTTCATGATTTGCTTCGAAAGACCAATGCGGCTGTAGCTTCCAAGTGTAGAGTAGAGGCTCCTGAACCTGCTGGTGGATGGCCAATTATAGGCCACCTCCACCTTCTAGGCGGCTGAGACCAGCTCCTTTACCGAACGCTCGGTGCAATGGCTGACAAATATGGTTCAACTTTCAACATCAGACTTGGCAGTCGCCGAGCTTTTGTGGTGAGCAGTTGGGAAGTGGCAAAGGACTGCTTCACCGTAAACGACAAGGCACTCGCTTCACGTCCCACCACAGTGGCTGCCAAGCACATGGGCTACAACTACGCTGTGTTTGGCTTCGCGCCTTAAAGCCCCTTTTGGCGCGAGATGAGGAAGATCGCCACCCTTGAACTTCTCTCAAATCGACGGCTGGAGATGCTCAAACATGTCAGGACTTCTGAGATTGACATGGGTGTAAAGGAACTTTATAGTTTATGGGTCCAAAATGGGTCGCGTAGTCCTCTGCTTGTTGAAATGAATCGTTGGTTAGAGGAGTTGACACTGAATGTGGTGGTCAGGATGGTGGCGCGAAAACGCTGTTTTGGTGCCTCAGCTGGTTGTGATGAGGGCGAGGGAAGGCGGTGTCAGCAAGCAATTAGTCAGTTCTTTCATCTGATTGGCATTTTTGTCCGTTTTTATGGTGGTTGGATTTGCAGGGGCACGAGAGGGCAATGAAGAAGACTGCCAATGACTTGGATGCCATACTTGGAGGCTGGCTGGAGGAGCATCGCCAGAAGAGAATTTCTGGTGAAGTCAAGACCGATCGAAGCAGGCGACGAGGACTTCATTGATGTCATGTTGTCTCTTCAGGAGAAAGGGGACCTCTCAAATTTTGACTACACTTCAGATACCAGCATCAAGTCCACCTGTCTGGTATTTTGAAACTTGATATAATAATTAATTCATCACTATTTCTAGACTCGCTAAATTTACTTACCAAATAATTGTGAAAGCAGGCGGTTATACTGGGTGGGAGTGACACCACAGCAGGCACTCTAACATGGGCAATCTCATTACTGCTCAACAATGGCCATGTGTTGAAGAAGGCACAAGAAGAGTTAGACCTCTATGTGGGCACAGACAGGCAAGTTGATGAATCAGACATTAAAAACTTAGTATATCTTCAAGCCATTATCAAGGAGACTCTTCGTCTGTACCCAGCTAGACCCCTATTAGGACCGCGGGAAGCTTTGGAAGATTGCACTGTAGGTGGTAAATGTGTGGAAGATTCAGAGGGATCCAAGGGTCTGGACCAACCCATCTGCTTTTGAACCAGAGAGGTTCCTGACCAGCCATTCGAATGTTGATGTTCGAGGCCAACAATTTGAACTGATTCCTTTTGGGTCTAGGAGACGGTCTTGTCCTGGTGTGTCGTTTGCACTTCAAGTGCTTCACCTCACGCTTGCTCGTCTGCTTCATTCCTTTCGGTTTGAAAGCCCATTGGGCCAGCCTGTGGACATGACCGAGAGTCCGGGTTTAACCATTCCCAAAGCAACTCCCTTACAAGTCCTCCTCACCCCACTCCTCCCTAGTATACTTTATTTGGAGTAAAATTTTTATGAATCAGATATATACATTTATTGTGTTTTTCTATCCATCACGTACTAAGTTATGTGATTAATAAGAGAGTTAGACACATAAAATGCAATATAAAATTTTTATTTTCGTTGAAGCGCATTTGAATAACGGAAGATGGAATGTTGTTCATAAAGGAGGTTTATATATAGCCTTTTATTTGTTGTCTTGCTTGCCTTGTGGCTTCTATGAAATTATTTCAAATGTAATAATAATTGCATTGAAAAAGAATGAAATATTTATGGGTCCATTGTACAACTCATATGTGCCCATTCTACATAGTAGGCCCATATATCTATGTTTAGACAAGGTACAATGAAGAATTAATATCGAAGTATCATGATATATAAGACTAATCTTAAGGCGGCCAGTAGCCTCCATGATAATTATGAATTTTCAAAGCAAAGATTCTTAAGATGCTAGTTTTCAACCTCTTCTGTTTTGTTCTTTCCCCTCTTTAGAGACTTTTAGTGCTGAATGTTAATAAACCACAAGAAAAAGTATGTAGAAATAAAAAGATTGACACTATCTTGTACAGAAATAAAAAAGCATATAGTATCGGATAAGATTAAATATATAGGATTTAGCTAGGTATATATCTTTTTCGAAGCAACCTTTGAGAAAATCCAAAGGTCAAAAAATTATCTTCAAATTAATTTGAAGTGAAGCTCAAATTTTATGAAGTAATGTTAGCTATACCATAGTTTTCAATTGTGGTATAAATAATTCTTTTTTGCTGAACTTTTTGGTTTTATAACCAGAATGACAATTGCTTCCTAGCCTACGCATTACTATTCTGGGTCAAACTTATGAAGAAATATTAAATCATCCACTGATAGATATAAAACTATATATACTCACTTAATAAGATCGAATTAAGCTTTGAAACTAGCTAGCCAAATAAGCCAAAGATAGTAGTACAATGGATTTCCCTCTCCCACACCTAAACACTGCCATAGCAGGACTCTTTGCCATACTTGTGTTTTCCTACTTCACCATAAGGAGGTCCAAATCAGCTGCAGCCAATAAGGGTCCCAAACCACCTAAACTCCCAGGTGGATGGCCTCTAATAGGCCATCTCCACCTATTCGGAGGATCCGACCCGACCCAGCTTCCCCATATAACCTTGGGAGCCTTGGCTGACAAGTACGGACCAGTGTTCACCATCAATATCGGCGTCCACTCTGCTCTGGTGGTCAACACTTGGGAGGCCGCCAAGGACTGCTTCACCACCAATGACTCAGTTGTCTCCTCCCGCCCCGCTACTATTGGCGCCAAACTTTTGGGTTACAACTACGCCATGCTCGGGTTTAGTCCGTACGGTCCTTTCTGGCGTGAAATGCGCAAAATTATTGCCCTCGAGCTTCTCTCAAACCGCAGGCTGGAGCTACTCAAACATGTTCGAGTATCTGAAGTAGAGATGAGTTTGAAAGAGCTGTACAAGCAATGGGTCAAAAGAAAAGATGGGTCGGGTCAATTTTCGGTGGAGATGAAGCAGTGGTTCAACGATTTGACTCTAAACGTGATTTTTAGGATGGTTTCCGGAAAAAGGTACTTTAATAATGTTGTTGCTAATGCTGGTGGTACTAATTTGAGTGATGAGGAGAAAGAGGAACGACGGTGCCAAAAGGCCATGAGGGAGATGGTTCATTTGCTGGGACAGTTTGTGTTGGGAGATGCTGTTCCATGGCTTAGATGGTTGGATTTGGGTGGGGTTCAGAAGGCTATGAAGAAAACTGCAAAAGAACTGGACAGTATAGTTGTGGACTGGTTGGCCGAACACAAGAAGAGAAGAGCCAAGCTGGGTCATGAGGCTAAAGGTGAGCAAGATTTCATGGATGTCATGCTGTCAGTTCTTAATGGAACTGATGTTGCAGGCTTCGATGCTGATACCGTCAACAAAGCAACATGTTTGGTACGTATAATGCTAGGATCCTTGAATTTAAATTTGAATAAATGAAATACTATTGTATCATTTAACATTTTGCAGAGTATGATTGCTGGAGGGAGTGACACAACTATGGTGACCCTGACGTGGGCACTCTCACTGTTGTTGAACAACCCTCAAGCTTTAAAGAAAGTCCATGAAGAACTAGACAACCATGTTGGCAAAGCAAGACTAGTGAATGAATCAGATATCAACAACCTGGTTTACCTGCAAGCCACAGTTAAAGAAGCAATGCGTTTATGCCCAGCTGGACCAATTTCGGGCCAAAGAGAATTCACAGAGGACTGCACTGTAGGAGGGTACCATATCCCGAAAGGCACTTGGCTATTAGTGAACCTGTTGAAGATCCAAACCGACCCACGGGTTTGGGCCGACCCGATGGAATTCAAGCCTGAGAGATTTCTGACCACCCACAAGGACACTGATGTTAAGGGTCAGCATTTTGAGCTCATGCCCTTTGGTAGTGGTAGAAGAGCATGCCCCGGAATAACTTTTGGGCTTCAAATGACGCTTTTAACCCTGGCTAGTCTTCTGCATGGGTTTGAGATCACAACTCCAGGAAATGCACCAGTTGATATGACAGGAAGCTTTGGACTTTCAAACATAAAATGCACACCGCTTCAAGTCATCGTCAAGCCACGCTTGTCTCCGAATCTTAATGAATGAGTTGATTAAGATTAATGTGAATTTAATGCTCAACTCTACTATATGAATAAGCTAGGATTAATGTGAAATAACATGTAATCATTGAATGTATACGTGTGTATTTCTTAATTATAATGACAATCTCTATAAATTTCTCACTTGCAAACATTAATTAAAATCATATTCTAACACTAATTAATTATTGATTTAGTAATATTCCTCACTACAATATTAGAAATATTTTAAACTCAAATTCTTTTCTCCAGATTAAAAAGAAAAATGATATCTTTACTTTTAAATATTATTATTATCCGGATGGCACTGATAAAAACACAATGAGCTCACTTGTACAAATGATTTTACAAAATATTAAAGAGAAACAGCCAGATTTCATTAAATATTTTAGGAGAAATTACTGGCTCTGTAAGTTGTATTATATACGTTGAAAATGAGATCACGCAACTACCAAATATAATAACTTTTCTCCATCTAAAGTCATTAATACTGCACCGCAAACTATATTAAACACACATGATGATCAAGCCCACTTGTACATAGTGAGATTCACTTATACATATTTAATAAATCTCCCACTTTTGACTATTGAGCTCCACTTTTATAGTGAGATTCACTTATACATATTTAATAAATCTTCCACTTTTGAGTACTATTGAGCTTCACTTTTAGCCAACATCAGGGATCAAAATAGTAATTGATACAAATTTATTTAATCTTCTCATGAATAATTGAGTGCAGATCGATCAACATAAATTTGACAAGGAAAGGATCCAGTATTATCCTAACTGATTAATTAAATCCTTCCCATTTATCTGTGAGATGCATATATATAGGGTTCGATGTTTGACACGAGGATAATTATTGTATCTTACCCAAATGGTCCAGCTCTGCGACATAAGTACATTGAATGTCACTAGTGGCCGGATTCACTAAGCTTGGAAATAAACTTGCCATATATTGTCAAATAATATTAGACCGTGACTGACCAGCCTTCAAGTTTGAATATTCTTGGTACAGCATGCACTACTATTCTTCAGTCTGGTAAAAGTAAAACTAGCAAGCAGACAAATTAAATACATAGTTTTTGTATCAATGGCTGCATGCTCCATCCTCCATTACATAGTTTTATACATAGTTTTTGTATCAATGGCTGCATGCTCCATCCTCAATTACATAGTTTTTTTTATCAATGGCTGCGTGCTCCATCCTCCATTGCATAGTTTTTTTATCAATGGCTGCGTGCTCCATCCTCGATCCATTACATAGTTTTTTATCAATGGCTGCGTGCTCCCCTCCATCACCATTACGTACGTATGGAAGTTTAGCACGTACCGAAAGTAAACCGTAGTCGGTCAATTACTCAATTAAGTACTAGTCTCTCAAGATCTTTTCCTGGTTAGCATCAATTAATTGTTAAAGTTGTTCAATCCTTGTCGTTTTGTGCCCATCTTCCATGCTCATCAATGTTGGCAATTATATATGTTACTCCTATGAATAATACAAAAGGTATTATATATATTTTTAATACCATATGTGATCTCAATTTATTAGAAAAATAGTTTACATATATTACTAATTAAACATGTCATGCCCGACCCTAATATTTTTCTGCATCTATATGATATGAGCCAGTGATTGAAGATAAATTATATCTGCATGATGTAGACTACATGTCTAATAATGATGATATGTACACAAGTTGATCTCATAGTCCATAATATGTCCATAATGTAAAATCATAGGCCCTTCATAATTAAAATTAAATTATTTTAATTAGAGTGGATTTTGGGTATTTTCAGGATTTTGCCGCCGCTGCCACCATCGGAACTGCCACTTGTGGCGGCGGGTTGGGTGATTTCCCTTGTTAATCAGCCTCCCTAGGACACCCAGAGACCAATCCCAGGATCCCTATTGCGTATTGGTGAGTGTTGTTTGTTGTTTGGGGCCGGGCAGCCACCGTGCGTGGTGGTTACTGTCCATTTTGACCATTTAACAGCCAAAATATTACCTTGCGTGAACTCTGAATAGTGTTTGATGGTACATCGTTGTTGTGGGCAGGTTGCAGTGACTCGGAAATTATTGCCCAGAAACCGATCGAGAGTCAAACTTCAATTTCAATGCAAAAACCGACCCCGTATCATTTGTCGAATGAACTCTCACAAGAGGTATAAGTTGGTTTTGTACGTTTGATTTGAGTTGAGTTGATAAGATGAGATAAATCATGGAAATTTAGTATGAGACTTCACTTACACCACGAGGGTCGTTTGGTCGTTTTAGTTTCTTAATTAAAATTCATATATATATACTTAATCCTCGATTATTAAAGTGAGCGATTACTTTTGTATTAGGTCGATGGAGCTTCATCTCTTGGTTTACTGTTAGTGGCGAACAAGTGAGGGTTTGTGATTTAGAAACGTGTTCCGAAAAAGGGGTTGAGCATAGCTCGGCAAATACTGTGAGTGGACTTTTGTTTTCCGAATTGGTTTGCACATCTTATAAATTAATTCTATTATGCATAATATCTTGAATTGATTTGGGATTTGATCAATGGCGATAGATTTCGAATTTCAAATGTGTTCATAAATAAGTTTTTAAACCATATAGTTACATGTTAGTTTTAGCGAGTTGTTGGGCTTTGGGAAAGGAATTTGGTTTCTCATTTTATATACAAGGTTCATTTAATATTTCGATTTTGTCGAAAAGTATTATTTTGATTTATGTATATTGAATTTGATTCGAATTTCGTATGTTGGCTTATGGATTTAAAGTTTCTTTTGGGAAAGTACCATGATATTTATTTTTGGTGGAAAAAAGGATCTATTATTTGGGTTATGGAAAAATGGTTTTCAAACCACCCTTGCAGTACCCTCCAGGTTATCAGATTAGATAGGTCTTTGAGACCTATTGCGGCACACACATAGGCTTTGGGCCGTGTGTCGTGATGCTTGACCCTTTGGGGGTGGCTCTGCGTGCACGTAAGACAGAAATTCTGGCTTTGCATGTGTATGATAGATTCTCGGCTCTGCGCATGTATGACAGATGCTTTGGGTAACTACTTGGTGTGTTGTATTATATATGTATTATACAGTTTTATTGCGATCGTTTATTTTAAATTTATAAACTATTCAGAATTTTAAAGGTTTGAATTTTATTTGATAAATGGTTTGTGCTTCTGTTGGGTTTATTAAATTATGAAAACAACTTTGAACGTGTTTCCAAAAGCATTTTAAAACTGGGGGATTTTCAAAGAGTGACGTGAGGTCTTAGTGGAGATTTGATTTTAAAGGAATTTGAAGGGATGAATCACTTAATGTTTTGTTTCTTTATTTTGTCCACTCACTGAGAGTTATCTCACGTTTTCTTTATTTTTGTTGATAACATTTTCCCCCCAAGTGTTATAGATCGCTGAGGTTGGGCCGTACCACGTCGAGACAGGACTTTCAGATCTTCATCGTCATTTCTCTTAAGTTGAGGAGTTAACTTTATAGTGTAATGGAAATTTAGTTATGCTCTGAATTTGTTGTGCTCTGGTGAATGAGAACTTATTGTTTTGGTTTGTGGTAGAGGTGGCTGAAAGACATAGAAGTGTTTTTACATGTTTATAAATTTTGGGTTAGTTCATTTTCAGGGGAGGTTCTACCGAATTTTCGGTAGGATTTTCCTTGATTTTGAATCCCACAGGACCTCTCCGGGTTTCAGGGTGAAATCCGGGGGCGGTTCTATCAAGCTTCCCTCTAATTTCTCACCTATTCTTTCTCTCTCCCAGTCCCACTGTGATTGTCCCAAATTTCTTCTCTCTCTGGCCTACCTCTTCCTCATCTCCCTCCTCGATCTCTCTCTCTCTCCCAGATTTCCTCTCTTCTCTCACCTCCCTCCCCAATCACCTCTCTGTTCGATCTGTCGCCCTCCTCCGGCGACGGCTGGCCACTTCCTCCCCTCTCTCCCTCTAGCTCCGCCTCCCAGCTCGAAAATTTGGGCGAAATTTTTTGAAATTTAAACGAAATTAATTTGGTATAGTGTTAAAATTTTCATACCCCAAAAAAACGAAAATTTCGGCGAAAATTTTGAAATTTTACTCCTTGCTTATAATTCAGTACATTTTATAAGTATTTTTTAAACTAAAATCAGTAGTGGTTTAGAGTTTTTAATTAAGTTATTTTATTTTTCTTCATTGACGTTTTTATGTTAGATTTTAACTCCAAAGTTTAGGTCCACCTAAAATCTCGAAGTTAAAACCTAACATGCAGTCTCTACAAAGCCCCACTCTATACCCTATAAAGGGAAATACCCTTCAAATAGGGGGAAATACCCTTCAAATCGGAGAAAGACTTTATTATAAATTAAAATAATTTTCTTATAAATTAAAATGACTTTATTATAAATTAAAAAGATTTTTTTATAAATTTTAAAACATCTCTGGTCTCCATCTAAAAATTATTTTTTTAAAGGACCTAAGCCTAATTATCTCTATAAATAATTAGGCTCAATTATAAATACACTCATCAATTATAGGGGGTATTTCAGATTGGTTCATGAACAAAAAAATATTTCAGATTAGTACACTAACTAATAGATATTTAAAAAATAGTACATTTGTTATAAATTTCGTTAATAAGGACATTAAATGTCAGTGTAGACAGTGCTGATGTGAATTTTTTGAATGATGTGGGTATCAAATTTAAACCACATAGATTAATGATGTCATATTTAATTTTATTTTTAAAGGGTTTAAAAGTTTTGTTACTTTTTAATTTTTTTTTTTAATCAATATGACATTATTAATCCATGTGGAGCAAATTTGGTGTCCACATTATTCAAAAAATTTACGTCATCTTTGTCCAAAGTGTTATTTAACTACATTTTTTGACGAAATTCATAATAAATGTGCTATTTTGTAGTTTTTTATTAGTTAGTGGACCAATTTGAAATATTTTTTTGTTCATGGACCAATCTGAAATAACATCTATAGTTGGTGGATGCATTTTGTAATTGAGCATAATTAATTAACTATTGACCTATTGGTATTTTTAATTTTTCACAATACAGTCGACATTTATTCTCAATATTGGTTATATTAAGAAATTCCCAATTACTTTTATAGAAAGTTTTTGCAGAATATGATTGCAGGAGGTAGCGATACCACCATGGTGATGTTGACATGGGCAATATCACTATTGTTGAACAACCTTCACGTGCTGGCATGGAAAGAGTTCAAGATGAACTGGACGCCCAAATCGGCAGAGAACGATTTGTGACCGAGTCAGATATAAGCAAGTTGGCCTACATGAAAGCCATAGTGAACGAAACGCGCTGCGTTTGTACCCTGCAACATCATTATCCGGACCCCGTGAGTTAACGGAGGACTGCACCATAGGTGGGTAATATGTCCCAAAGGGCACCCGGTTGATCACCAACCTTTGGAAGATCCACACAGACCCGAAAGTGTGGCCCGACCCGTTTGAATTCAAGCCGGAGAGATTTCTCACCACCCACAAGGATGTTGATGTTAAGGGTCAGCATTTCGAGTTGATTCCATTTGGTAGTGGGAGAAGAGCATGCCCCGGTTTGTCATTTGGGCTTCAAATGGTGCAATTTGCGTTGGCTAGTTTTCTACATGGGTTTCAAATCTGGACTCCCTCCAATGCACCAGTTGATATGACTGAGAGCTTTGGTATCAGAAACGTCAAGGCCACCCCTCTTCAAGTTCTCATCAAAGCCCGCTTGTCTTCTAAACTTTATGGATAAAATTTACTAAATATAAATACTGTATGTGATTATGGTAGAGGAGTAGAGGACTCTTAAGTTATATAATCAATATTTCTAATAATTAAGATTGGGGGGGGGGGGGGGGGCTTTAGGAAGAGGAAGGTAGAATCTATTGATTTTCCTTTCCATGTGATGTAACTGAATCAAGCAATACAAAAACATCTTCTTATCAAATTTCTAAATTGTTAAATGTTGGTTCATGTTGAAAATCTATGAAATACCTAAGCTGAGACCTCTGCCAAACATGGGAAGCATCCACCCATTCTTGAGTGTTAAAAAGTAAAAATGCAAAAACAAACACAGCCTAAAATACATGGAAGCAAAGAGCATCTTTTTTCCTTGTTACAAGGAGGCCAATGGCCCAAAAGTAAACATGCAACACACCATGCTGGGCCGCGCTACGCAGTCCAATCCCCATATCATCTTTTTTCCTTGTTACATGTCAGCCCATGCCAGAGTGTTTAGTGTACACCACCGAGTATCAACCTTCAAATTTCAGTAGAAAGAGACGATGTGCATGCTTATGATCATATATATATATGCGCATAAACTGAAGCACTATACCTATAAAGGCTATATATACATGTACAAATTCATGTCTACTTCAAAACATAATTTTGGATATCCATAGCTCTACTAGTTATTCTAGTACGTTTCGATGGGCCAACATGGTTGATGGTTTATATGCTTATCCATACTTTTGCTACGCAACTATATATTTTATGCATCAAAATGACCCAAAGTTACATTTATCTTTGTTGATGCTGAAAAATGGTAAAGCAATCAACGTCGAGTCGAACCACGTGGGCCCGTTGACCTACCACTGAGTGGATGACACGTCGAAGTGGGGCAGGAACAGGTAGCTGGGTCCGACTGGTGAATAGTAGAGAAAGAGTAGTATTCAAAGCACCATGCGCAAGTACACAAAAGTGAGCGGGAAGGGCACCGATGTGGTACCGGCCAAACCTCCTCCGACGCTCAAGTCAGTGTTCAGAGAATCTGAGAGCAGAGTGAGTGAATAGTATAATAATGATTTCAGTTGTCCTTTTGTGAACAGAAAGTACCTCTTTTATAGTACTTTTGGAGGAGTGTCGACCAATCTGGTGATGACACGTGTCCCTTTGTGATGACTCGCACTGTAGGACCGCCACGTGTCACCTGTCTCGAGGATCCGAATGAGTTGACACGGGCCGAGGGCCCAGGAGGTTTGAGCTCGGAGGCCGGAGCCTATGAGGCTTGAGCTTGGAGGCCGGAACCTAGGGGGCCGGAGCCTATGAGGCCGGAGCCTAGGAGGCCGGAGCCTAGGAGGCCGGAGCCTATGAGGTCAGGGGCTAGGAGCCCAGGACGGGCTTAGCTTTTGGGCCTAGGAAGTCGATGCCTAGGAGCCCATAAGCCTAGGAGGGGCTTAGCTTTTGGGCTTAGGCCCAAACGACATGATATTAAGCCTTGTGTGACTTGTCGTTATGCCAAGATGATTAATCATACGAACAATTTTTTATTAATATAACAAATCAATTTCATGAAATTAATAATCAAGTCATTAAAATGTAAAAATACAATGGTTAAATTAAACATAGTGAGTAATTTTAAACCCCCTAACCACCCAAAAAATTTGTCTAAACCCTCACCCATCTAGAAACTCTCTCAAAACCCCCTATAACTTATAATCTTAAATTACCCTTCTGACGCACCCTGACACGCATTGACGCGCGCTGACATCACTGTAACTGAATTTTGGTGAAATTGATTTTTTTTTTTTTCTGAAACTGAATTTCAGAAATTCAATTACACTAAATTTAAGAATTCAATTACAATAAATTAAAAAAAAAAAAAACATAATTAAAATTTTATGGAAATTAAAAATAAATAAAAGAGGTAAAACTGGAAAATTAAAAGATAAGGAGTCAAACTTGTCTGTGTATTAGTTGATTAGGAGGTTTAGGAAAATATTAAGTGTAAGATTGGGGGTTATGGGAGAGGTAGATTTTGGGTAGGGGTTATGAGAGATTTTTTCTCTATCTAGGGGGTTTATAATTATTTACATAATTAAACATGCTACTGTATAGAAAATTGACTTTTTATAGTTGATTATTATCATGGTTAACACATTGTCTTTTTATACTCTTTAGCACTTTACACCAAAGAAAATGAGAGTTTCATTACAGAATAGTATCTAGTGATAATCTAACGAAACAAATTAAGCAATCAAATAATTAATCTGATTCTTAAATGTAACTTATGATGCATCTAATCAAGGTCCATTCCATAAAATAAAAATTAAGCCTATCCCCTGTAATTAAAACCAAGACATGCAGAAGGAAAATTTATGTGCTTATAATTCTCCACAATTACTTTACCAAAAAAAAATGCAGCATTGGACTTACCTGGTGCAACGTAGCCAAGTGTACCAATAGTTCTGGTTTGTGTTGCATGCTTATTTTTTGCCAAAATTTTCGTAAGACCAAAGTCTCCCACATGTGCAACCATGTCTTCATCAAGAAGGATATTGCCAGGCTTCAAATCACAGTGCACTACCATTTCTGAATGGCCATGGTGAAGATATTCCAAAGCAGATGCAATATCAACCATTATGCTAACTCTTTGGAGAAGATTTAGACAGTAGTTGTGAGAGTATAACCACTTCTCAAGGCTGCCATTAGGCATGTATTGCAGCACCAATACTCTTAGCTCAGGGCTGGAGCAAGCAGTTATGACCTTGATAAGATTTCTATGGCGGATTGTTCGCCACACCTTACACTCTGCATCGAAACTTCTAAAAGCACCATCCATTTGCAAATTTAGAACTTTGACAGCAACAATTGTTCCATCAAATTTGTACACAGAGCCAAAACTTCCCACTCCGAGTAAGTTGCTTTCGCAGAAGTCAATTGTAGCACGACGAAGTTCTTGATATGATATCATTCTATGCTCAATTTTTTCTACCCATTCAACTGAACTTGGAATGCCTGAATTTCTTTTTTGAAACTTTGTCAAGTACATATAAATGAGAGCTATTAGGATTAATGCTGATGCAATGGTTGGAAGAATATATTTGAGCAAATGATGTGTTGTCTTTGATTTTTGAGATCCAGAGTTCGATTCCCAAGTCAACATTACCCGTCGGCCAAACAATTAGTCTTCGGAGATTTTTGGACATAACATTAATTAGCATAACTGTCAGTAGTGTATTTGCTTGTTGATGCATAAAAATTCTTTTGTTTGAGTAATTGTTGGTGTTGGTGGAGGTTGGCAAAGACCACCAATGACGAGAGAGAAGTGGGAGGAGAACGATGAAGAAGTTGACGATGTTTTTTTTTTTCCCTTTATGTTTGGTGATTCCTTTTTTAATGGAAATGACAGGTGTAAGCATATTGTTGGTGCATACAATTGGGGTGAATATGGAGATTCACCCGGGGTGGATCCAAGCATAATGCAATATCAAATTGCATCTCATTTACAAAATTAAATATTTAATAAGATAGGGTAAACACATTTTCACACACACAATTTATTATGAAATCACATTTGGTGCCAATGACTATTTGGTCTAGTTGATGACACCCAATCCTTCCTTAGTTGAAGATGGTCTTGAGTTCAAAACTCATGAACGCCAGTTATTACTAAAAAAATAATCACAGTTGATATATATTGAATTCATGAATGCCAATTGTTACTAAAAAAAGGAAAATCACATTTGATATATATTGGTTCTAATATTTTTATGGTGATAGGGTCCAATTATTTTACAAGCACAAGTAGCATCAGTTGAGCTATGCTAAATACAATGACTCGTAAATTCATGAGTAATGGAAAGCTTGAATGAATGGCAGAATTAAAAATGTGTAATCTCGAATTTAAATATGGGATGAAACGATATCCTTTGTGGTGTGTTGAGCCTAAGTTATCAACAAAATTCGTTCACACAGGGGTGACATTTCATGGTATATGCCAAGCTAAATAAGAATTAAGGACTCTCTTATTTATACTAGGTGTCAATAAGTAGGTGAAACTTCCACCTTGAGGTTCAAGCTCTTGATTATTGCTACTGGAAGGGTAGGGGTAAATTAAAAAGTTAGGAGAAACTATAAACATTAAAAAGTTATATTGGGTGTGTAAGGGTAAATGGGGTGTAGTGAGAACGGAGGGAGTGTTCAAATAGCAGCCATCAAGACATATGCTAGCTTATAAAAACTTAGTTTCTTTTGCATTGACTATGGCAGAGTATATCTTCTGTATAAGTACTGTTATTATTGATAATATTAACATATAAAAAGTTGAAGTGATTTCAAGCTTATTACTAATTGCAATACTACTGTAGCTGAATGATCCAAGATGCTTGGAAGATTAAAAAGTACCAAAGATATATAAACCGGAAGATGAACAACAACAAACTTGTGCACACATGGACAACCAAGGAAATAGTCACATGGATATTAATTCAACACCCCTGTTTCTACTTAATTTCAAGTGCCCCTTTTATTTTCATGAGCTTGGGCACTACCTCCCTAATGTCCATTCTTTCCTCTGGCACTTCTTCAGAACACTTCAAGCCTATTTTCATGATGGAGAAAATGACATCTTTTGTGACAGTCACGTCTCTTTCCTGTTCTATGCTCAATAAACCAACATCCACTACCTCCAGAACATTGTAAGGGAGCGACGCATTCATCCATTGCCTCAAACTCAGCTCTCCAACAAACATTTCATCAGTTGGTTTTTTCCTTGCAATTATTTCCAACAACATAATCCCAAAGCTATAAACATCACCTCTTGTGGACACTTTTCCTGTAGAACCATACTCTGTGGACATACATCAATTGTGAAGCAATTAATCTAACCTTCAAACTGATATGGAAATAAATTAATTATTTAATGATTTTGTAAATCTTGTAATTAATTATTATTTACTCGTTCTCAAAAATTAGGATACTTGTACAAATAAACTTATATGCAAATGCGACTAAGACAAAATTTTGTTTTAGCAATAAACAAAAAAAAAAAAACAAAAAATGTAAATAACTGGACTAACCCGGTGCAACGTAGCCAAGTGTACCAATAGTTCGGGTTTGTGTTGCTTCCTTATTTTTTGCCAAAACTTTCGAAAGTCCAAAGTCTCCCACATGTGCAACCATGTCTTCATCGAGAAGGATATTGCTGGGCTTCAAATCACAGTGCACTACCATTTCTGACTGGCCATGAAGATATTCCAGAGCAGATGCAATATCAACCATTATGCTCACTCTTTGAAGAAGATTTAGACAGTAGTTGTGAGAGTATAACCACTTCTCAAGGCTGCCATTAGACATGTATTGCAGCACCAATGCTCTTACCTCCGGGCTCGAGCATGCAGTTATGACCTTGATAAGATTTCTATGGCGGATTGCCCGCCACACATTACATTCTGCATCAAAACTTTTAAAGGCACCCTCCCTTTGCAAATTAAGAACTTTGACAGCAACAATTGTTCCATCAGATAGTATCCCCTTGTACACAGATCCAAAACTTCCTACTCCAAGTGAGTTGCTTTCGCAGAAGTCATTTGTAGCACGACGAAGTTCTTGATATGATATCATTCTATGCTCAATTGTTGCTACCCATTCAACTGAACTTGGAATGCCTGCATTTCTTTTTTGATACTTTGTCAAGTACATATAAATGAGAGCTATTAGGATTAATGCTGATGCAATGGCAGGAAGAATATATTTGAGCAAAAGATTTTTCGTCTTTGATTTTTGAGTGCTAGGAGTTGTGCAAGGTAAGACTCCAAAATTTGTTCTCCCACAAAGTGCTCTGTTCTCCAAAAATGATTGGGCAGTGAAGTTGACAAAAGGTCCCCCAGAAGGAATCTCTCCAGAGAGTTGATTGAAAGAGAAATTCAAATTCTTGAGATATTTGAGTGATTCAAGAGACTTTGGTATTGTGCCAGATAGATCATTGTATGATAGGTCCAAGAATTCCAATCCTTTCAAATCACCAAAACTTTGTGGAACAGGTCCTATAATCAAGTTGTTTGACAAATTCAAAGAGTTTAGGCTTTGGAAAGCTCCAATGATGCTTGGAATGTTTCCACTAATTTGGTTCCAAGATAAATCCATCATCTGAAAAACATTGGACTGTCTCATTCCTGATGTTAAGTCGCCACTGAAAGAGTTGCACGACAAATTTAGGAACAACAGATTTTCAAGGTTCAGTAAATTCATTGGTACCATTGAAGTCAATCTGTTGGAATTTAGTCGAACTATTTGAAGGCCGGTGAGGTTTCCTATGCAATTTGGGATCAATCCAGAGATGTTGTTATTTGCTAGTGATAGATCTCCTAGGTTCCTCAAAAGACAAAGCTCATCCGGAATGAATCCTTCAATGTTGTTGTTCTGAAGATACAATCTTTGCAATCTCTCCAATCCTCCAACTGATGGTGGTATTTGCCCACTCAAATGGTTGTTCTCCAAACCAAGATATGTCAAATTTTTCCAAGAACCAATTGTCTTGGGTATATGGCCTTTGATTTGGGAGCTTTTTGCAGAAAATTCCAGAAGGGAACCAAAGGTATCGGGTATTGAGCCATTTAGAGGAATTTCATCTAAATATAATTTTTTCAGTGAAGTACAATTGAATAAACTAGAAAGGAACCTAAGCTCAAGAATTCCAGGTTCTCCTGTTAACTGATTTCTTTCCAAATTAAGGTATTGAAGGCCTTTTATGCTACCAAGATTCATGGGTATTGGACCGTAGAGCAAGTTTGTGTTAAGTTCAAGCGAAGTAAGCTTAGTAAAATTAGAAATGTAGGATGGGATATGTCCTGTAATTTGATTGAGAGAAAGATATAAAAGTTCAATGTTAGGAAGAAAAACTCGAGTGGTACTAAATGAAGGAAAAGTTCCAGAAAGGGAATTGTAATCTAGGCTGAGAGTTTGTAAAGAGGAGATGTTGAAAATTTCTTGAGGTATATCACCGGTTAGGCTATTATTACCTAAATACATATAAAGTAGGTTAGAAAGGTGCCCCAAATCCCTCGGAATACTTCCCATAATGCTATTGTGTTGTACATCAAAGTGGTTCAAGTTGGACAAGTTACCTATTGTGGCAGGTATAGTGCCAGTTAGGCCATTTTTACCTAAACTCAAAGTAAATAGATTAGAAAGATACCCAATATCCCTCGGAATACTTCCGCTAAAGTTATTTCCTACTATATCAAACTCCTTCAAGTGGGACAGGTTACCTATGGTGGGAGGTATAGTGCCAGTTAGGCTGTTACCATTTAGATAGAGATATTCAAGATTTTGTAAACTCCCAATCTCTTTTGGAATACTTCCGACAAGCCTATTGTACATCAGACTTAGTAACCTAATCTCTTTGCAATTGTTGACTATAGAAGGGATCTGGCCAACAAGTTTGTTGCCACCAATAGCAAGGTATTGAATGTTAGGCCAGAAACGGCAAAGATCCACAGGGAGAATTCCTGAAATGTTAATAATTTACAATAATTAGAGAAAGAATAACTAGAGAGGTTAAGGAGAGAAGAAGGGAAAGAACCTGTGAGGCCACACTCCGCCAGATTCAATTCTTGTAATGTTGAAATGTTACCCATAAAAGATGGAAATTCACCAGCTATATAATTGTTTCCGCCGAGATATAATTTCTCAAGACTGGGTAAGAAACCCAACTCGTTAGGTATAACCCCGCTTAGGCTGTTTCGTGCAAGGAGTATGACTTGAAGCTTTTGACAATGATGTAAAGTCGGAGGGATATTTCCTTCCAACTGGTTAGATCGCAGTACAAGTATCCTCAAGCGATGTAAACGACTGATTTCATGTGGGATGAACCCAGTGAAGTTGTTATTTTGTAGATCGAGTGAGACTAGGAAGGAGAGGTTGCCAACATGAGGGGAAATGGTGCCCTCGAGACCCATGTGGGAAAGGTCCAAGGCAGTGACTCTTTGCCTGTGTTTACTACAAAAGACCCCAATCCAATTACAGAAGCTTGTTGTGGTGGTCCAATTGCCACCCAAGACAGTGTTGGTGGGGTCAAAAGTGAGTTTAGATTTGAAGGCAAGGAGAGCAGATTGATCTGTGAAGTTGGAAGTGGCTGCTGCTACTGCTAAATGAAAGTGGAGTAACACAAGTCCAAACAGAAACAGAAATTGGGGGTTTTGCATGATGAACATGGTAAAAAGGCAAGGATCAAGTTTGGTTCTGGTCAGATGATGAGTGTGAGTTTGTAGTATCAATTATCATCGGGGCTTCACTTTAAATATCAAATTAAGCTTGTGTACGCCTTTCGGCAGAGAACGCCTAAACACGGCATGACTTTTGCTATACAAAAGTCTTTACCGGTCTTTTCTTTTAATCCTTTTTCTTAAAGTTCTTTCATCTATCGACCCTCAGTCCTTCTTTTGTTTAATTACTTTTTGTCTCTCTTTACAAGTCTTTGTAAATGGTTGGGTTGATTCCAAAGTGCCTGATCTTGACCTGAATCAATTTAATATGTTGTCTTACAGCAAGCCCAATGGTGGTTCTAGTTCAGTTGCAAAATATACATTAAAATATCAATTTTTAAACCCAATTGCAATTTTTGAACTGAAGTTGAAAGTTGATCCCCATGCAATGCATCTTCGATCAATTGCCTAATTGTTATGGAAGCCTGGAAGGCGTCCACTTGTATGTGCAGTTGGAGGAACCTCAACGTCTCTCTCATACGGGTTTCGCGTCTACAGCTTTGAAGAAACTTGTTCTATCATAGAAAGTCAGATCAACCCATGTAAATGCGTTAGTGTGCCTTGTGAATCGAGCCTTTCTGTAACTTATGTTCAACTCAATTTAAGTTCAAGCAACTGAACTTTGAAATGAAACTCTCCCCAAATGAACCTTGCTAATCAATTAAAGCTCAAGTGCTTGACCTTGACCTCAACCAAAATATTGTAGTTTTAGAAGATCGAATTTCTACCCTATATGCTAATTTTATGACAGGACCGCCCCTGGATTCCACCCTGAATCTCAGAGAGGTCCTGTGAGAATCCAAAATCAAGGAAAATCTTACCAAAAATTCGACAGAATCTCTCTTGAAAATGGACTAACCCAAAATTTATTAAGCTGTAAAAGCACTTCTAAAAACCATCAGCCGCCTCTACCACAACCAAAAAGGGTCTCAGACCCAAACAACACTACAATAACATAAGGTTCTAGTATGGTTTTCAGAGCCACTACTTCTAGTACAACAATTTTTACAGTTAAAGATAATGGAAGCGATGCCTACAAGATCCGAGAAGAGAAAATGGACGCTATGCCTCGACGTGGTTGGCTCGACCTCCACTAATGCTACGGCTTGGGTGAAACAATTTAAGACAAAACAAGAAAATTGTAAGATATACTCAGTGAGTGGACAATTTATAAGTACGGAAAATAATTGTTGTTTAACTTTTCACGAATCATTAAAAGTCAAATTTAACTCTAAGACCTCTCATCGCTCTTTGAAATCACCCAGTTTTAAAACACTTTCAGAAACACGTTCAAGTTGCTATCATATTTTAACAAACTAAACCAAAGCATAAATCATTTATCAAATAAAATTCAAACATTAAAATTGAAAATAGCTTATAAATTTAAAATGAACGATCGCATTAAAACCGTATAATACATTTATAATAAAACACACCAAGTCAGTTACCCATAGAACCTGTCATATATGTGCAGAGCCGAGAATCTATCATACGCATGCAGAGCCAGAAATCATGTCTTATGTGCACGTAGAGCCACCCCCAAAGAGCTAAGCATCACGACACACGGCCCAAAGCCCATGTGTGTGCCGTAATGAGTCCCAAAGACCTATCAAATCCGATAACCTAAAGGGTACTAAGAAGGTGGTTTGAAATTGTTTTCCAGGAAAAGATGTAGAATCCAGATCGAACAGATTCATTTTGGGAATATGTACACATTGGTCCGAGAAAGACGGTAAGTAAAACCATTTACAAAGACTTGTAAAGAAAAAGACAAAAAGGAATTAAAAAAAAAAAAAAAAACCGAGGGTCCACTGCTCAAAGAAGGCCCTCTCTCATATTGAACATAATTAAAATAGGGTTAAATACAGAAGTAGTCCACGAACTTTGACCTTTGTCTCAATTTGGTCTACACATTATAAAATGTGACAATTTTACCCATGAACTTCACATGTTGTATCTAAACAGTACAAATAATTAACTTCATCCAAAAATTAACATAAGTGATCATGTGCACAGTAAATAAACTTTTTTTAGGGGCATTTTAGTCATTTAATGTGCCTTTAATCTAAAGGGTTTGTGAAATTTTGATATTTTGACCAAATAAAAAAAAATAAAAAAAATTGGAAAGTACTATGAAGGAGATGCAGCAGCCCCACAACAACCACCAAGGCCCCAAACAGCAGCCACCTCCTTCTCCAACGGACCCTCCCCTGCAGACGGCCCATCTATTCTTTCTTTCTTTTTCCCTCTCTTCCCTCTCTTCCCTTTCTATTTTTTTCTCTTCCATTTTTCTTCTTTCTCTCTTCCAGATCCCCATCTTACTTTCAGTATTGTTCTTAGTGAAATTGGTTCTCATAGCTCGATGATCGAGGTTGATGAATTTGAAGTTTTGGTTATACTCCAACTCAATACGTTATGGCTTTTGGTTATACTTCAACTCTCTGAGCCATGAAGAAACACACATCAAGTTTGGAGTTTGGACCTAGCGGTTTGAGTTTGGTGCTTATGGGGTTTTTTGAAAAATGAGTATTGGTCGATTTATGATTTAGGGGTTGGTTTTTTGTAGAAGAAGAAGAAGACACAGGGGCTAGCAGGTGGGGTGGTTCCTTATTTTCTGTTTGAGATTTGAAAGATAGTAGGAGAAAGGGAAGAGAGCGAAAGAGAAAGAGAGAGAATAAGAAAGAGGGAGGGGAAGTGCGCCGTTGGCAAGGGAGTGTTCGCCGGAGAAGGAGGTGGCTGCCATGGGGTTAGGTGGCTGTGGGGCTGCTGCATCTCCTTCCTTTTTTTCTTTTCAATTTTTGTTTTTTGTTTCTTTATTTTCATTTAATGGAAAAGTTGGTATTTTAAAGAAAAAATTTTAGGTAGTGTGTTTTGAGCAAATTTTAAGGTAAATAAAAAGAGGGCTGCTATTTGCACACCCTTTTTTTTTTTTTTGCACACCCTTTTGTAAAAAAAAAAAAAATCAAAGGAAAAGACACACTCACCCCTCACCCAACACACCCCTTACTCTCAGACAAAAAAAAAAAAAAACACACCCAACCTCCTCCCTCCCCTCCACCAAGCCCTAGCCCCGTCGCACCCTCCCTCCAGCCCCGACCCAGCCCACCTCCTTCCCCTTCACCCAGCTCGACCTCATACCTCCCCTCCACCCAGCCCCGGCCCTATCGCACCCCCTCTCACCCAACCCCGTCACACCCTCCCTCTAGCCTCGACCCACCCGGCCCACCTCCCTCTAGGTTCGGCAAATATATGCCGAATGGTTTGTGGGTGTTCGGCGGGTGGCTGTCGAATGGTTTGTGGGTGTTCTGTGGGTGGCTGTCGAATGGTTTGTGGGTGTTCGGTGGGTGGCTGCCGAAGGAAGGAGAAAGCAGAGAGAGAAAGGGAGAGAGGGAGGAGAGAAGAGGAGGAGGTTGGGGTGAGGTCGGGTGCTACTTGTGGTGGTCGGGTGAGGGAGGGAGGAAGGGGCTTGACAGGACTGCCCCCGGATTCCACCCTGAAACCCGGAGAGGTCCTGCGGGAATCCAAAATCAAGGAAAATCCTACCGAAAATTCGGCAGAACCTCCCATGAAAATGGACTAACCCAAAATTTCAAAATCTGTTAAAAAACACTTCTAAACAGCAACCACCTCAACCACAACCAAAAAGGGTCTCAGACCCAACAATTTCATAGAGAAACCAACTTAATATTTAATGTGGTTATCAGAGCCTCTACTCTATTACAAGGAATTTCTACAAAAATTAAATTGCGCCTACAGGATCCGACTAGGGAGATAGACGTAAATGCCTCAACGTTATTGGCTCGACCTCCACCAAAGCTACTACCTGGGGGGACAATTTAAGACAAAACAAAATAAATCGTGAGACAAACTCAGTGAGTGGACAGTTTAATAAAAAAACGAAAACAAAAGTAAACTTCCTATTTCAGAAAATCCTCCAAAACCACGTTTAGCTCTAAGACCTCACGTCACTCTTTGAAATCCCCCAGTTTAAAACCATAAAGTTTATTTAAACTTAAGAAATTCAATAAAACAATGTATATTTTCTCAAGATAACAATTTCCTAAAACAAAAGAACCATAAAACATCGTAACAGCAACCTTGATAGAATTCAAAAGAATCCCTCACTTAAAATCATATATAATAATTTCTGAAAATAACCAAATTCATTTTCCACCATGCTATATACCCTGAATAACCTGGCCATACACCTGTGCGGAATTCCTGTATAGCACAGGCAGACAATATCCTGGCCATACACATGCGTGGAGTAAATCCAACACGTGCAGGCAATATCCTGGCCATACACACATGTGAATAAAATCAGCATGTGCAGACAATCCTGGTCATACGTGCACGCAGAGCGGCCCCCAAAGGGCGAAGCATCCCGATACACGGCCCAAAGCCTATATGTGTGCCGTGATGGGTCCCAAAGACCTATCCAATCTGATAACCTGGAGGGTACTGCAAGGGTGGTTTGAAAACCATTTTTTCCATAGTCCAAAAATATCCTTTTTCCACCAAGAATAGAGTTATTGTACTTTCCCAAGAAACTTTAAATCCATAAACTTATTGCATAATTCAAATTTAAAATATTTTTTTTCTCCACAATTAAAATTGCCAAGTTAACTAGGTCAATACTCAATACGGAAATCTCATTTAGAAATTTTCAAAACTAGATAAAATCTCATATTTGATTTTCAAATGATTAATTAGGCAAATAACCACATAAAACCCATAATCAATTTAAAATCAAGATCAAACTCACAAATCATCATATTTGGAAAAACTCATTATAATAATCATGACTTAAATCTCAAAGTTTATGAAAAATCATTTCAAAGAAAACAAAATCTAACTCACTACTCAGAAATCAATTACTCAAGATATAAAATATAAACAAATCCATGAAATAAATAAAAACGTTCAAGAAACCAAGTCCACTCACAGTGATATCCTTAGCTTCGATCCTCCGCCAGATCGTCACGAGCCACGGTCGTCTCGCCTATAAAATAAACAACAAAAACAAAGATTAGTCTCGGTTCTACGCCCTTTAAAGGATATGTGTGTGGAGTCTAACGTCCCACTCGACTTCGTTCCTATGCGATTGGTTTACGATCTACACAAATTGACCAATAACACTTCCACAACCGCCCCTAATGTTTCCCGGCTCAACCCAACGTCACTCTCACTTCTAAAACTGAACTCAATTTAAAAGGAATAAGAACAAGGTTCATTTCGGTCGGAAAACTCGTCTTAGAGTCATTTCGACATCGGTAAAGTCTCACATTTTCGCCTCAAACAAACCTCGGCTTTCTCTAACAACACTCAAGCAGCCAATATCAAAAAAACTCACTCAACAAATGCCCAAAATAGCCCTTAATTCACGAATGGCAGTGGGGGGTTTCAGAATCACTGTGGGTGCCGCCCAAGGTGGCTGCCCCAACTCCAAATTCAACCAATTAAATTTAATTTCAACCAAACCCATAAAGTTTCTTAGTCCTAGACAACTATTGAGTCTCCTAGGGACGAAATTTGTCCTAGACAACACCATAAAAGCCCCCAAATCCGAAAACCCAAGATAATCCCGAAATGACTATAATTCCCAGAATTTCAAAATTTCCAATTACTCAAAATTAAACAACTAAACCATAAGAGGGTGAAAGCCCAATAGAAGAGGAAGAAAACTCACCTAAAATGGAGGTGATTGGTGCCGGAAATTGGTCAGAATCCAACGACACAAAAGGGAGCCAAACTGCTGGTTTTTCTGTGCGCACGGCTGGGCTAGCTGGAGGAGTGCTGGGGGAGGTCGCCGGCCTGAGGGAAGGTCACCGGAGAGTGGCGATTGCGAGGGGAGGCCGGCGTTGATGGCCGGTGCTGCGCACAGAGGGAGAGAGCAGAGAGAGAACACGGGGAGAGTGAGAACGAGGAGAGAGAGTAGGCTGGGGGGGCGTGGTCGACGCCTGGGGGGTGTGCTCGTCGGAGGTCAAGGCTGGCAGGGTGGCCGCCGATGTTGAGTGGGGGTGGCTGGGGTTATGGCGCAGGGGAGAGGGTGTGGGGGAGAGGAAAACAGGGAGAGAGAGTGCGGGAGTGAGAGAAATAAAAGGGGAGAGAGAATGTTCTAGAGAGAGAGAGAAACTTCTAAAAAAAAAATCTGATTTTTAAACCCAATTTGTCCATTTTACGAAATTGCCACTCGCTTCAAACGCCCATATCTTTCATGTAACTCGGATCGACGAGTGCTACGTGTCTATGAAATCGTGGGATCGAAACCTATCTAACGGACCTAAAGTCAAAATCGAAAGCCCATTTATTTTAAAAGTGAACTTTGGGTCAAGCCCCAAATTAAAACAAAAATAAATAAAAATTTTAAATCAAAACCGTCTTTATTTTTCAAATAAATCTCAAAATCTTTAAAATACAATTCAACATCCTTAAAAAAAATCTCTTAAAAACATAGTTAAATAAAAATTTAAATTTCTAGTAGAAATTTGGGTCGGGTCGTTACAGGGTTGGGTGGGTGGGTTGGGGCTGGAGGGAGGGTGCGACGGGGCTGGGGCTTGGTGGAGGGAGGGCTGCGTGGGTGGGTGTGGTCGGGTGAGGGAGATGAAGGGGAGGTGTGTGTGGATGTGTGTGTGTGTGTGTGTTTTTTTTTTTTTTTTTTTTTTTCTGTTGACGCAATCCACAGAAATTCCACGAATCCCTTGGTGGATAAGTCCGACGACTCAGCAGCAGTGCGGAATTTAGTTTCTCGTCTGGTGGATCTGATCTATAGTTAGGGGGCAATACATACCAAAAGGTTTGCCTCTATGCGGGCAAATTCGCAGGCCTCGAAGGTTGAATTACCTTCGTGCCCTAATAGCCGGCTTTTGATGGCCTCCACACTATCACCCCCTATTACCTGATTTGGTTGATACGGATAGGGAGAGTGAGTGGGGACTTGGTTGGACGGCCTAGCTTCCTGGGAACCCGCTGGATTCGCGGGCCGCACAGACTCAGAAGGGGCTGATCCCTCGGAATCTTCCAGCAGAACGTTGATTTCAAATGTGCAAAAGAGAAAAAATAGAGTTGGTTTTTGGGTGTAAGAAGGGTGAGTGTGTCTTTTCCTTTGATTTTTGATTTTTTTTTTTTTTAACAAAAGGGTGTGCAAATAGCAACCCTCAATAGAAATTTCACAAGCCCTTCAGATTAAATGGCACATAAGACTGAATTGCCCCTAAAAAAATAGTCATGTGCACAACACATGATGACTTCCATTAATTTTTTGGATGAAGTTAAGGATTTGTACTGTTTAGATACAACATGTGAAGTTCGTGGGTAAAATTGTCACATTTTAAAATTTATGGACTAAATTGAGACATAGATCAAAGTTCGTAGACTATTTATGTATTTAACCCATTAAAATAAGAGTTAAATACAAAAATAGTCCACGAATTTTACAATGATTCTTAATTTGATCCACTAATTATAAAAAATGTCATTTGATCAATAAATTTTCTAAGTTGTGCCAAAATAGTACGGACGTTAACTTTCATCTGAAAATTAACGGAATTGGTCACATGAAAATGTGATAAACGGACTGAATGTCTCTAAAAATGTGGTCACTTGCTGTGTACATGACCATTTTCCGTTAAATTTTTAGATTGAAGTTAATATTTGTACTGCTTTAATACAACTTAAAAAGTTCGTGGACCAAATTAACACTTTTTATAGTTAGTGGACGAAATTCACTGTAAAGTTCATAGACTATTTTTGTATTTAACAAAAAAAACAAAGAGAGAGAAGTATGGGCTGGGCTGAGCCGAGCTGACTAGTGAGATGTGGCCCACCTTTCGAATCTCACTCACACCCTCTCTAATATAAATCTCAACTGTTACTTCAAAGGGGTGGAATTTCATGAGTACACCATGCTACCATGCTACCATGCTACATGAGAATTGAGGAGTTGTTATTTATACCACAGTGTCAATAACTTGTCAATAAGCAGGTGAAGCTTAAGGTTCAAGCTTTTGATAAAGTGCACTTCCATTTAATCTAGTCAAGATTGTGCGATTATATTAGTGATACAGAAGATAAACATGCTAACTTATGCAGTGGCGGATCTAGACATCCATTGGTATGGGGGCAAGATAAACCCAGCAGGGGCAGAAGCAAGGCTTGCGACTTGCAAGCAGAGGCAGCAGCCAGCAGGGGGCGACGGGTGACGGCGAGGGAGCAAGGGGCGACGGCTACAGCGAGGGAGCAGGGGGCGACGGGCGACGGCGACAGGCTCTGGTTCTTTCCCATGTTCTGGTTCTTTCCCCTACTCTGCAATCTTGCCCCTGCTAGCCATGGCTGCAACCAAGACACAAGCTTCATTCATGGGGTCAAGATTTTTCATCAAGCCCAGTCTTTCTGAGTTCATGGGGTCAAATGACCCCATTGACCCCATTGTAGATCCGCCAATGAGCTTATGCAAACTTAAGTTTCTTTTGCATTTTTTGAGTGGTCTCGAGGAGAGTAGTAGGAATTAAACACTAGCTTGAATTGGTATGAAGACCTTGTTGCAATTTAAGCGGATCCATCTTTTAAACTCCAGAAATAATGATTTGGGATTGAGGCAACCAATATGCATTGGAGGCTAGATCTATCAAAACCTTGTACAAGATGCAATGGGAGAAAAAAAAAAAAAAAACCAAAACCAAAACCATTCAACAGGTCGTATTTCTATTTATACAACTGTTGCTGAATGATCCAAGATGCTCGGAAGATTAAAAGATACCAAAGATAAACTACAAGATGAACAACAACAAAGTTGTGCACACACAGGCCGGACAACCAAGGCAATAGTCACATGGATATTAATTAATTAAACACCCATGTTTCTATTTTCAAGTGCCAATTTTATTTCTATTTTCAAGTACCAAAACTAAAAAATTTTGGTCGGTAATCGGTCGGCTCGTAAAAACCAAACCAAAAGATAGCTCTAAGCACAGTCTTGGCTCAAGGCCCATTTGTGATCGTGCCGTATTTGTGTCGTATCCGGGCCGGTTTGATTCTTTTGACACCAGCCACTATAGTTAAGAGATAGTTAAAAAATAAAAACCACAAATTTACATTATTCCATTGTGTTTTTTGTTTTGAGATAATAAATTTGTGTTGTTAAGAAATAAATTTGTAGTGGTATCTCTTTTTTTAGGAACTTTTTTTTTGTTTTTTTTTTCAGATTTGTTAATCTAAGAGATTTTTTTTTATCAGATATTAAGAGATTAGTTCGTTTACGGTTTTATTCTTTGTTAATTAAACTATTTTTTAAATATTTTAATTAACTAAGGGTATTTTTTAATATTCGAAAGTTTAACAGGGATGCCCAGTGTCAATGAGGATGTGTAGCTCCAGGTTCAAGTTTTTGATAAAGTTATAAGATGGCACTTCAGCGCAATCTAGTCAGAATTATGTGCTTGATTTTGTGGTTAAAGAGAAGGGAAACTACGAGAAAACAATATTATATTGTATTGAGAGAAATCCCACATTGAAGATGTGAGGGCCTTGCTAGTGGCTTATAAGGGTTTGAGCTACTCCTCCCATTGCCAATTGGTTTTGGGATGAATGCCTAGATTTCTTCATGATTTCAGAGCAGGTTATTTACGTGATGCGTCTAACGGCCACACGTGCTCCCACGTGTTAGGCTTAAATGACGCCACAACGTCCGGGAGTATGTTGAGAGAAATCTCATATTGAAAATGTGAAGGCCTTGCTAGTGGCTTATAAGGGTTTGGACTACTTCTCCCATTACCAATTGGTTTTAAGATGGTCAAAACACATGTAGGAACTAAATTATTTACCTGTAATGGAGAAGCACAGAAAGATTGAGTGATAAAACAAATTAAAAAGTACCAAAGATATTTGGTTTTTAGAGAACCTCAATGGTACGAGAAGATAATTTATTGATAAACGAAAAACACCAAAACTACAAGTCTGGGGACATCAGCCAAAACCTCGGAAGAAACAAACAAGAAGCAAAAAAGAGGTGCATATATTAGGAATTGAAAACGGTACATGCTCCTCCACCAAAGATTAAAATGAACATTGAACAACAACAAAGTTTTGCACTCACAAACAAGGCAATAATCGCATGCGTGCATGGATATTAAACACCCCTGTTTCTATTTTCAAGTGCCAATTTTATTTTGATGAGCTTGGACACTACATCTGTAATGTCCATTCTTTCCTCTGGGACTTCTTCTGAACATCTCAATCCTATTTCCATGATGGAAAAAATGATATCTTTTGTGGCATTCACATCTCTGTCCTGTTCTGTACTCAATAAACCAACATCCACTACTTCTAAAACACTGTTAGGGAGTGACACATTTATGATCCATTGCCGCAAAGTTTGTTCTCCAGAGAACATTTCATCTGTGGGTTTCTTCCTCGCAATTATTTCCAACAACATTATCCCATAGCTATAAACATCACCTTGTAGTAGACACTTTTCCTGTAGTACCATACTCTGTGGACACATCAATTATAAAACAATTAATAAAAAATGAGTGTTCAGCGTACTCCACCGAGTATCAACCTGCAAATTTCAGTAGAAAAGTGACAATTAATGTGCATGCTTATGATCATATATATATGCACACAAACTGAAGCACCATACGTATATATACATGTACAAATTAATGTTTATTTACAAACATAAATTTGGATATCCATAGCGCTCGCTACTAGTTATTCTAATTTCGATGGGCCAACATATATGGTTGATGGTTTATGTGCTTATGCATCAAAATGACCCAACGTTACGTTTATCTTTTATCAATGTTATTAATATTACATAACAATATCATAATATTTATGAAAATAATAATCAAATCATTAAAATGTACAAATATAATGTTTAAAACATGCTACTGTACGTATAGAAAATTGACTTCTAATAGTTGATTATTATCATGTTGGTTAAAACATTGTCTTTTTAGACTCTACAGCACTATACGCCATGGAAAATAAGAGTTTCATTAAAAATAGTATCTAGTGATAATCTAACGAAACAAAGCAATCAAATAATCAATTTGATTCTTAAATGTAACTTATAATGCATCTAAGTAAGGTCCATTGCATAAAATAAAAATTAAGGCCCATCCCCGGTAATTAAAACCAAGACAGCAGGCAAACTTATGTGCTTATTATTCACCACAAATTACCACAATTAGTTTCCCAAAAAAAAAAAAGTGCAGATCATTGGACTTACCTGGTGCAACGTAGCCAAGTGTACCAATAGTTCTCCGTATTAAGGAGAGCAGAAGGGAAAGAACCTGTGAGGCCACAGTCCTCCAGAGCCAATACCTTCAATGTTGAAATTTTACCTAAAGACGATGGAATTTCAGCCATAAGATTGTTTCCACCGAGATATAATTGCTCCAGACTTGTTAAGAAACCCAACTCTTTAGGTATGACACCACTTAGCCTGTTGGCTACAAGGCATATGATTCGAAGCTTTTGGCAATGATGTATAGTTGGAGGGATGTTTCCTTCCAACTGGTTAAATTGCAGTCCAAGTATCCTCAAGCGATGTAAACGACTGATTTCGTTTGGGAGGAACCCAAATAAGCTGTTATTTGGTAGAGTAAGTGAGACTAGGAAGGAGTGTTGGAAAACTATAGGTATAAATTGCTATATTCAAACAAAGAGATTTTAAAAAAATATATAGAGAATTAGACAGTAAAAGAAGTAGAAAAACCTTTGAAGTCGAGTCTAGTGTTCAACACTATGACCTTAAGACGATTTACGCCTGCCCTACCATGCTATGGTCAATCGGCGCTCACCTCCCAAGATACAACGACTTCCTCCTTGCAGTAGTAGCACTTCAAACTACAAGGTTCTGCAAACCCAAATATGCAAATAACTCTTTCTTTGGTAATGGAAGACTGTGCTTGAATGAATGCAAGTTTTTCTTAGTAATTTTTCCTATATCTAAAAGATTTCAAGACTACGATATTTATAGATGCAAAGTGCCTTTTGGAAAGATTTTGATTGAATTAAATGGCCAAGAGACACATTCCATTGAATAGTCAACAGGCACATCTGTTCATGGCCATGACTGTTTTAATTCAATCAGTGTTTCTTTCTGAAACCTTGTGTCTATTCAGTTTTAATTGAACGTATAACAGTGGCTTTCTGGAGAATGACTCTACAAATCAATGTTGGGCCTATTACTATATAAAGCCCAATATTTAATTCCTTTCCACTTACATTTTCCATTCAGATAGAATTATGATATTTAAGCAAATAAATATTTCCATAATTAATTTAAATATTCATTACTTAAAATATCATAATTCCAACAATCCCCCACATGAATGAAAATTTGCACAAATATATGCATATGAGGATGCAGACACTAGAAAGAGTTACTTATTGGAAAGTTATTGAATCAAGATAGATTGTGGCCTTGAACCTTCCCTAGTGAAGGACTATCGGATTTACTTGGCTAATCAGTGAACGTAACGTCTTGAACTGTTCAGCCGTTGGTGTAAACCAAGACAATAGTATTCACACAATAACCTCCCAGACATATTTTGGTTCTAACGGTTGTGTTCATTTCGGCCTTGAACAAAACCTGGTATTCATGAGTGCTTTAGAGAATTCAGCCCTACTTAAAATTCTCATAGAAACGGCCACATTTCCACTCATATAGGTGACTGCCTATAAGGAATATCCTGCCATACCCCACTTGGATAAACCAAGATATAGAATCATTAAAAGCATAGCTTAGCCTATATTCACATTGCAGGCAGCACTGCTTCTTATTAGGAATGGGAAGGAGATTTTATCTCCGCAGTGCTAGGTCAGAGCATACCATAATTTAGTTGTCCCTTTTGAACCTAAATCTTGGGATCGCTAGTCAACTAGGTTAGGTTTCCACTATGGCTTCTCTTTTACAAGGGCTTTAATCTCATTCCCCTTGATAATCTATAAACTTGCTCTCTATTCAAACCTTTCATAAACGGATCCGCTAAATTATCTCTTGACTTCACATAGTCAATGGTAATGATACCACTAGAGAGCAGTTGCTTTACGGTGTTATGTCTTCGACGTATACATATAGCGGGCACAGGCTTAGGCCAACATGGAATATCCTCTAAGAAATTCCGAAGCCATTCGGCTTCTTCTCTTGCTTTATCCAAGGCTATGAACTCAGATTCCATAATGGATCTAGCAATACACGTTTGCTTAGTGGATCTCCATGAAACAGCCGCACCTCCAATCGTAAAGACATATCCACTTGTGGATTTTGAGTCTTTAGTATCTGATATCCAGTTGGCATCACTATAGCCCTCAAGTACGGCTGGATATCTTGTATAATGTAGTCCAAAATTCTTAGTGTATCTTAGATATTTAAGTACCCTAATTATAGCCTTCCAATGATCCTTTCCAGGATTATTTGTATATCTACTCAATCTGTTAACTGAGTAGGCTATATCAGGTCTAGTGCAGTTCATAAGATACATTAGACTGCCAATGATACGAGCGTATTCTATTTGTGATATACCTTGACCATTATTCTTCATAAGATGAATATTTGGGTCATAAGGTGTTTGTACAGGACTAGTATCATACTTGTTAAACTTATCAAGTACTTTCTCAATGTAGTGTGATTGAGACAAGACTAGTCTATCAGATGTTCTAGTAATTTTAATTCCTAGAATCACATCTGCAACACCCATATCTTTCATGTCAAAATTATTAGTTAACATTTTCTTGGTTGATTTAATTATACCAATATTACTACCCATAATCAACATGTCATCTACATAGAGACAAATAATGACAAACCCATCTTTAGTGCTTTTAGTGTACACACATTTGTCACACTCATTTATCTTAAAGTTATTTGACATCATGGCTTTGTCAAATTTTAGATGCCATTGTTTTGGTGCTTGCTTTAGGCCATACAAAGACTTAACAAGTTTGCACACTTTACGTTCTTGACCAGGAATAACAAAACCTTCAGGTTGTTCCATGTATATATCCTCGTCTAATTCACCATTTAGAAATGCCGTCTTGACATCCATTTGATCCATTTCTAAATTATGTAATGCTGCTATTGCAATTAGCATCCTAATGGATGTTATTCTTGTAACTGGTGAGGATGTGTCAAAGTAATCTAAGCCTTCTTGTTGCTTATATCCTTTCACAACAAGTCTAGCTTTATATTTATCAATTGTTCCATCGGGCTTCATCTTCCTCTTGAAAATCCACTTATAACCCAAAGCCTTATTTCCAGGGGGAAGATCCACCAATTCCCAAGTATGATTCTGTAAGATGGAATCAATTTCAGAATTAATAGCCTCTTTCCAAAGCGCTGGTTCAGGTGAAGACATTGCTTCCTTGTAAGTACGAGGCTCATTTTCTAACAAATAGTTAGAAAATTTGGACCAAAGGACTTAGATGTTCTTGCTCTCTTGCTACGTCTAGGTTCAATATTGGGTTCTTGTCCACTAGACCCTTGGTCTATATTTTCTTGATGGCTTTCTTGGTTATTATCATTTACAGTATTATAAGTTCTTTTAAGAGAACTTCTTTCTCGTGCCTCTTTATAAGGAAATATATTTTCAAAGAAATATGCATTCCTTGATTCAATAATTGTGTTCACATGTATATCTGAAATATCAGATTTATGTACAAGAAAACGATATGCACCATTGTTAATTGCATAACCAATAAAGATACAGTCAATGGTTTTTGGTCCTATTTTAACCTTTTTAGGTTTTGGGACTGTCACCTTAGCTAGACACCCCCACACTTTGAGATATTTGTAAGAAGGTTGGTGACCTTTCCATAATTCATATGGGGTCTTGTCTAACTTCTTATGAGGCAACTTGTTGAGAATAAGATTTGCAGATAGCGTTCATCATCTCTTTTAATGTACGGTTCTTTCGTTCAGCAATACCGTTCTGTTGAGGTGAATAGGGTGCAGTAGTTTGGTGAATAATTCCATGTTGAGCACAAAACTCACCAAAAGGTGATTCATATTCACCACCCCTATCACTTCTTAATACTTTGATCTTTCTGCTAAGTTGATTCTCAACTTCAGTCTTATAATGTTTAAACATCTCAATCGCCTCATCTTTGCTTCTTAGTAAATACACATGACAATATCTTGTACAGTCATCAATAAAAGTAATAAAATACTTTTTCCCACCCCTAGTTTGTATAAATTTTAAATCACAAATATCACTGTGAATTAAATCCAGAGGTTCAGTAGTTCTCTCAATAGAATGGAACGATGTCTAGTTAGCTTTGCTTCAACACAAGTTTCACACTTAGTATTAGAATCAATGTAAAACTTAGGAATCAGATCCATGTTAGTTAATTTACGTAATGTATCAAAATTAACATGGCCTAATACCATGCCAAACATTAGATGACTCAAGCATATAAGCAGAACTAACTGTGTTATTATTATTAACTTTTGGTACAACAGTCATTACATTCAATTTAAACAGACCATCATTCAGGTACCCTTTTCCCACATACATCCCATTCTTAGTAAGTACAAACTTGTCAGACTCAAATACCAACTTGAAACCATTCTTGCTCAATAGAGATCCAGAAACCAAGTTCTTTCGGATGTCAGGAACATGGAGCACATTGTTGAGAGTAACCTTCTTGCCAGATGTCATCTTCAGAACCACTTTCCCTTGGCTTTCAACCTTTGAGGTGGAGGAGTTTCCCATGAACAGTTGTTCTCCATCAAGCCCATGATAAGTGGAGAACATTTTCCTATCAGCACACACATGACGAGTAGCCCCAGTGTCCACCCACCATTCTTTGATATTTCCCACCAAATTAACTTCAAAGACGACTGCAGAAAGATTGATATAAGATATATCATTGGAGAGCTTATCTTCCTCGGTTATGTTTGCCTCATTTCCCTTGCCTTTCTTTTTGCCATGACTCTTGCCTTGACTCTTGCCACTCCTACAGTCCTTTGCACGGTGGCCAGTCTTATTGCAATTAAAACACTTGCCATTGAACTCCTTGGCCTTCTTGGAATTTCCTTGACTTGTGCCTTCCCCAAAATGCTTCCTCTTTTTGCTATGATTTGGCTTATTCTCTACTATGTGTGCCTTAGCCTCCATGGAAGATCCTCGCTTATCAGAGTGGCGATTATCTTCCTCGATCCTCAATCACACGATCAGATCCTCAAGCCCCATCTCTTTGCGCTTGTGCTTAAGGTAGTTCTTGAAATCCTTCCAGGATGGCGGTAATTTCTCAATTACAGTAGCCACTTGAAATGACTCAGGAAGTACCATATCCTCTGCATCAATTTCATGCAAAATAAGTTGGAACTCTTGGACTTGACTGATCACGCTTTTGGAGTCCACCATCTTGTAGTCAAAAAACGACCCACAATGAATTTCTTCATTCCAACATCTTCGGTCTTGTATTTCTTGTCCAAAGACTCCCACAACGCCTTGGCTATTTTCATTGGACTATACACATTGTAGAGTGCATCGTCCAACCCATTAAGGATATAATTCTTGCAGATAAAATCAGCATGGTTCCAGGCATCAGCAACAACTATAGATTCTTTGGAAGTTCCAGGAGCAGGAGCATCTTCCTTCAAGAATTTGACCAAGTTCATTGTTGTTAAATAAAACAACATTTTCTGCTGCCACATCTTGAAATCAGTTCCATTGAACTTTCCAGGTTTCTCCCCATGGTGAGAAGATTGCGGCAACACAGGAGCAGATGCCATAGGAATAGCAGATGACAAAGGGACTGTATCTATCACAGGTCCAGTCATGGTATTCATATTCTCAGTACTTGAGGAACTCATTTTTCCTTTGAAGTATAAACAATCTTTGAATAAGTAGCTATATTTAACAACAGTAGAATAAAAGAAATATAAAGAAACTGACTTTCAAAGAAAGACAGAATAAACAACCAGAACCAAAAGAAAAAAAAAATAGATAAAATGTATGGAAAGTAATAAAAAAATAGACAAAAGGAATTCTTTAATGTCAAAGCAACAGTAGAAAAGGTAAAGCACAAAAGACATAAATATGGCAAGATCAAAAAACTAATAAAGATCTAAGAACAAACTCACTAGAGATGTAAATAAAAAAATGATATAAATAGGAACAATAAACAGTAAGTATATATATAAATATATATCTATCAAAACGTAGACTACTAAACAAAGCAGATCTTTGTTGAACAAAAATCAAAGCCACCAAAATTGACAAAGTCAAAGCAGTTATTGAATGAATAGATAAAAAAAAAATTAAAAAATTAAAAGTAGAAACAATATAGCAAATTACACAACTTAAATTGTCTTAAGATTGTTGGAAAACTATAGGTATAAATTGCTATATTCAAACAAAGAGATTTAAAAAAAAAGACAGAGAATTAGACAGTAAAGGAAGTTAAGAAAAACCTTTGAAGTCGAGTCTAGTGTTCAACACTATGACCTTAAGACGATTTACACCCGCCCTACCGTGCTATGGTCAATCGGCGCTCGCCTCCCAGGATACAACGACTTCCTCCTTGCAGTAGTAGCACTTCAAACTACAAGGTTCTGCAAACCCAAATATGCAAATAACTCTTTCTTTGGTAATGGAAGACTGTGCTTGAATGAATGCAAGTTTTTCTTAGTAATTTTTCCTATATCTAAAAGATTTCAAGACTACTATATTTATAGATGCAAAGTGCCTTTTGGAAAGGTTTTGATTGAATTAAATGGCCAAGAGACACATTCCATTGAATAGGCAACATGCACATCTGTTCATGGCCATGACTGTTTTAATTCAATCAGTGTTTCTTTCTGAAACCTTCAGTTTTAATTGAACGTATACCAGTGACTTTCTGGAGGATGATTCTACAAATCAATGTTGGACCTATTACTATATAAAGCCCAATATTTAATTCCTTTCCACTTACATTTTCCATTCAGATAGAATTATGATATTTAAGCAAATAAAAATTTCCATAATTAATTTCAATATTCATTACTTAAAATATCATAATTCCAACAAGGAGAGGTTGCCAACATGAGGGGAAATGGTGCCCTTGAGACCCATCAAGGGGAGCCTTAAGGAAGTAACTCTTTGCCTACGTTTACTACAAGTGACCCCAATTCAATTACAAAAGCTTGTTGTGGTGGTCCAGTTACCATCCAAGAAAGTGTTGGTGGAGTCCAAAGTGAGTTTAGATTTGAAGGCAAGGAGAGCAGATTGATCAGTGAAGTTAGACTTGGTAGTGGTTGCTACTGCTGCTGAAGATATGGTCAAATGAAATTGAAGTAACACAAGCCCAAAAAGAAAGAGAAATTGAGGGTTTTACATGTTGTTCAGTAAAGGCTAGGATCAAGTTTGGTTTTGCTGGTCAGATGATGAGTGTGATTTTGTAGCATCAATTATCATCAGGGGTATACCTTTAAATATCTTAGCATGAGTACGCCTTTCAGCAGTAAACGCTTAAACACGGCATGACTTTTGCTGTACAAGTCTTTCAATATCTTTACCAGTCTTTCCTTTTTGTCTTTTTCTTTGCAAGTCTTTGTAAATGGATTTACTTACCGTCTCTTTCTTGGACCAATGTGTACATATTCCCAAAATGAATATGTTCTGGATTCTACTTCTTTTCCTGGAACAAAGCTGAATGGCACCGAAACTGTTGCAGTTAAAACTCAAGAGTAGTCTTTGATATGCTGGGTTGAATCAATTTAAAATGTAGTCTTAGAAGAAGCTGAATAGAAATGCCACCGAGGCTGGTCCAATTGAAGCTCAAACAATCCAGGCCCCTCAGACAAGTCTTTATCACTTGCATAAGTCTTTTTTTTTTTTTTTTTTTCTTTTTAGCAATTACCAAGTCTTTGTGAATGGTTTTACTTACTGTCTTACTCGGACTGATATGGCCGGCCAATATATTTCCCAAATTTTTCTGTTCTGGATTTTACATCTTTTTCCTGGAACTATATACATGTAGTTCTATTTTAAAGTTTTTAGAAAGACTTTCATTTAGATTCTTTAATTTTATAATTTACTGACTAAAACCTTATGGCTTTTAAAATTCTAACTAAAGTCCAATAATATTGTAATCATTCCATGTTACATAATATTGGTCAATTATTTTTTATTGTTTTCACATATACTGAGCGTCGAGTTGTCGGAGGCTATTTTCGAGTGTTTGGCAGTGCATTTTTACTTTTTCGTCAAGCTCTGGTTTGTCGGCTTTATATTAGGTTTTAACTTCGAAATTTTAGGCTCCGAGATAAAACCTAACATGCAGCTTTCACAAACCTCATTCTATACCCTAGGAATATGAGGTTAACCCGTACCCTATACTCTCAAAAAATAAAAAAACAATGACATATTTCTTTGACAAAGCAATGATCAAATAACTTTATTTAAAAAAAATAAAGGCTTTATTTTGGGAAAAAAAAAAATGACATAAGGTTTTTTTCAAGTTTTTATGAGGAAATATATATATATATATATCTCATCATGTTTAAGATGAAGTATTTTCAATGGAAGGGGCCTATATATATATATATATATAGGCCCCTTCCATTGAAAATACTTCATCTTAAACATGATGAGATATATGCAACTTGTGAGACAAACTCCGCATTGTAATTTGATAATCAAAACCGTCTAATTTCTAATTAAGTCTCTATATAAGAATCATCTTTGCAAAAAATTAAGTAAATCGGAAATCATTAAGACATCTAATTGTGGTTAAATAAATATACAAACATAGTGATTTCATAAACATTTGAAATGATGGCCCTTTAATCAAATGGTTAAACGATTTCTGATTTATCTAATATTTTACATGGATAATGGTTTCTTTAGATTAATGGTTGCTTCATTTGTTGCCTTTTCAAGCATAAACACTCTGGTATAAACCAAACAGCTTCAGTTTGTATATAGAATAATCAGAGAGTGGCATATGTTACTTTGTTAGACAAAAACCTAATACTCAGGCATGAATCACCTCTAATCGACAATAATGACAATTCGACAATATAACATGATACTCTTATTTATGAATACAATGTACATAACAAGATAACTCTCCTAATTTGAGTCTCTAAGTCATGACCTTGGATGCATAGTCATGCATATATATATATATATATATATTACTACAAAAAAGCTCATACATATTACTATATTAATATCAGTTTTAAAGGTATTCGATATAATATGATTTTTAATATCATTTAAAAGTTTTTTTTTTCAAAAACTGATATATAAACTATTTTACATATCATTAGGATTTTGAATGTGATATATTATGTTGGACAAATTTATTAATCCTGCTTTAAAGTGATATCTATACAAATAAATGATGCGAAAATTTAAGAATGGGAAAAATGCGGCACTGTTCACCACTTAAAAATTTTTTGACAACCCGTGTTTACACACACCCACACTCACATCCAAACTAAACCACACCCAGACCAAACCCACACCAACACCCACACCCTAACTTATCATCTTCTTCATTGATCTCCGACAAAGATATATGGATTGAGCTCGAAGATTAAGCTAGGTAGCTGGGCTTCCAATCCACCCAGCCTTAAGATGTTGAGAGCGAAGGCTTCTAGATCGAGATCGATGGGTTGAGCACTCGCTAAGGCTTGCAGAGAGTGAACACGACAGAGAGACAAAGAGAAGTCTGAGAAGTTGCGAAGAGAGAGAGAGAGAGAGCTCGATCTGGACGAAGTCGCGAGATCCAGATCGACCCAGAGAAGCCTTCCTGATACCACCATCCAGCCTTCACAATTTCAGGTATTTGATGAGATTGTTTTGTTATTTTTTCTTTTTAATTTTAAGTTTAGATTTCGGATTTAGGGTTCTAATATCTGCAAGTTGTTTGAACATGGGTGTTTTGTTTTTTGGGTGTTTCTGGAATTTGGGTGTTTTGTAGTTTGTTTGAACTCGGGTCTGTTTGAAGTCTTTGTAAGTTTTCATTAAACTTGCTATTCAATTTGTGTTGTTTTGTTTTGACAGTTTTTTGGTTGGTTAGATTCTATATATATGGATACCAATAATTGGAGGCCTCCTCAAGTTGGCGAACCCCCCTCTATGGAAGGCGATTGGAGGAGTCAATTGCAGTCAGATTCACGGCAAAGAATTGTCAATAAGATGTAAGTGAATCTTAAAAAACAAACAATTTCGTGGATTGATTTATTCATCCTGAATTTACTTTTAGTGTGAAGAACCGACCTCCATGCCTTGATGGTCAATAACTTGTTAAATATATTGCTTGTACAGAATGGACACATTGAAGAGGCATCTTCCCTTCTCTGGTCAAGAGGGATTACAGGAACTCAAGAAAATTGCTGTAAGGTTTGAGGAAAAGATTTATACTGCTGCCACAAGCCAAGTACCTCCATAACTCTTGGGGTCGTAATTTTTCATGGTACATGTAAGCCTACTTAGATATGTACCTTTATGTTACATATGTAATTACTTACACAAATATTGTCTGTGTTTCAACTTTCTTTGTATTGTGGCTAGCAATGTGTTCTAAGTTTTGTGTTGATCTCTGTTTCCAGTCAGATTATCTACGGAAAATTTCTCTGAAGATGCTCACCATGGAGACTAAGTCTCAATACACAATAGCCAATTCTACAATGGTGAATTTACCATCCAATTCTACAATGGCCACTTTACCATCCAACTCCGCTGGTAATAGCAGCAAGCCCCCTGATCCAGGTAATAACATATCTGAACATTGTGCTCCTGTTTCATGCATCTATACAAATTTCATTTACACTTACAACTACCCCTTCCTTCTCCCTGCATGCATATATTCCTTTTGAAATGGAGAAAAGGTTGCATTTATATTTTATATTAGGTTTCTTCTTAATGCCTGAAATGTTCTATGGTTTCCTTATTCTCACATCTCTTATCTGAAATGATTCAATGTTGATACCTGTATTGGTTGGTACAATGAAAGTTCGAGATTGAAGTTGGTTTACTATATTTTTTTTAATTTATTTTTTCAGGCAAGGGATCAGATTATTAAGAATATGAGGAACATAAAGGGCATTTTTGTGTTTTTGTCTTCACACTTGTTTATGTACTTGGAAATCTTTGGCTGACCATAACTTGCTATAGTATTTTTTATTTTATTGTTTATGTACTGGTGTTGTACTTTATAAAATTGTCTAACTGTTTAAATCTTACTTCTTAGATTTAATAATGGGAAAGGATAAGAATGCATGATTGGTCTATCTCATGCTCCAATCAGATTGTTTAATTTTTGGATTTGCTGTATTGGGTTTTGTTGATGCACAATTCTAATAACTGCCTTTTCTTTGGTATTACAGCTTTCCTTCTCTTTCAGACCAAAATTATTGATTTTTTGTGGATTCAAAGATCTGCATATTCAACCCAAAAGATAAATCAAGGTGCAATCCAATATAAAGTAGTTTAATGGAATTTATATTATTTTTTATTTTTAGGTTCATTTACTTCATGTTCTTTTATGCTTAACCTAGATATAATGTTTCTTTAGTGTTTGTCTCTGCTGTCCTTTCACCTTATATTGATCATAGATAGTTTTATATCTTTATGTTCTATAATTCTCTGACCTTGCTGACTTTTGCCACTCAGGTTCTTGCCTCTCTCCATCATGCAGTCATTCCTTATCTATCTAATCTTGTCTTGTTATGGTAAAGTTACATACTAAAGTGGTTTTATTTTATTTTTCATATCTTTTCTTTGTAACTTTGAGTCTAATTCATTGCTTGACAACATGCAGTGACTACTTAACTAAATCATACAACATTGGTGGTGTTATCAATATCATGGCTCTTAGCAGCCTCTTCATCATCCTCATAAAAAATATGGTTTAGACTTTAGAGTACCCCAACTTTTATGGGAAACTTTATGCATTGTTGGTTCCTTTAATTTTTATGGCAAAACATTGGTCAATATCTTTTCAGGTAATGCTAATTACTACTATTGTAACAGTTTTCAGAAGCTAAAGTTGTATAGCTAGTGAGAAAACCCAGGAAATTGACATAAATTTTTTATCCTTTTAGATATGTTGTGTTCATGATAATCAATTGAATGCAACATAAAATATATTCTATGTGATAGCTAATTATAAGGCCTGATATGGATTATACAATCTACAGAGCTATGGCTGGTGCTCTTGGGGGGTTCAATGCCCACGCCAGCAATATTGTTGCTGCAATCTGCATAGCCACTGGCCAGTATCCTGCTCATAATGTAGAGAGCTCTCACTGAATTAACATGATGGAAGCTGTGAACAATGACAGGGACCTTTACATCTCAGTCAGCGTGCCTTCCATTGAGGTACAATACAACTAATTGATGCTTCTTTTGAGTGAATTTATCTCATTCTAAATTTTAAATGAGTTTTGAAGTTGATGTCAAATCCATGGCCTAGTTTTTTGGGGAATGTTATTCTTTTGCTTGTGTTTCTTGCATTTTTTCCTTTCTCATGTACACTACCTATCTCTATTGACATGCCTTTTGTAGTATATTGCACTTGCAAATCACTATATGTTTGAAAATTTTCATATATTTTTATTCTTACAAGTTACAATGAATTTAGATAACAATATAGACCATTTGCTATGAAATCTTGAATATTTTAGTAATGTAATTTGGTATGAAAACTCAATTTGCTTCTTTTTAGTACTGTGATTTTGTAATTTTGTTTGATTTTTCCAATTGTTAGGTGATCGAATTTATAAGGAAAGCAGTACACATGGGAGGAAATTGAAGTCAATGAGGTGCAGATTTCATGGGTTAATTTTGATTCAATTAGTTTGTAAAATTATTTTCCTTCATGAACTGCTATGATACAAATTAGAACAAGTGTGCACTGCCATGCCTTATATTTGTACATGTTGATGACTATATAGGCCTAGCTTAGATTTAAGGATGGGGTTAGAGATGAGGTCTCCCCCTAATTTTTGTGATATGTAGACATATTTTGGGTACTTGGAGATATTGAAATTTATGTGAATTGAGGATCTTTACTATGTAATGGATGTTGAGCATTTATCTCAATGGGTTGGCCACTAAAAAAATATGCAATACAAGTGTAATGGTATTGAGCAATTATCTCAGTTTTCAGGAAAAAAATTGATATCTAAACAGGGTTTACATAACAATAATTTCAAAATATTCGAGATCATTCTTTCAATGTAAGTGATATCAATCATGCCTTCAAAATCAATTCCATTACTCAAACTGATGTCTATAAGTATATTTATACCAGTTTCATACTCTTAAAACATATAATTCAGATATACGATATCATTTCTTAGAACCAATAACGATATCTACGAGACTATTTATACCAGTTCCGTAATTCATGAACATATAAGTCTAATCTAAGATATTTGTTCTTATACACAATACAGATGTCTATGGAAATAATTATACCAGTTATACGATTAAAACTCATATTATTCATTTATAAGATATCAGTTATAAATATAATACTGATATAATATATTATAAATATATCATTTATTGTGTTTTTAACCATCCTGGAAGGAAATATATATCGCATTTAAAAAAGAAACTGATGTAAAAAATGATATAGATATCAGTTCAAAACTGATATGTAAACCAATGAGAATAGATATCACGCTTTCCTATATCGAATTTTAGGGGCCTTACATATCGGTAAATTACTGATATGTATGAGCTTTTTTGTAGTAGTATATGCTTCAGCAATTCCATAGCCTTCCTATGCTCTTCTTCTTTATTGAGGCATTCATCCTTCATTCTCTTGAGCTCTTCTTTCAAGCTCTGGCATGAGGTACGGCGTTCAAGCTCATCAGCCAGATTGTTAAAGGATTCGGTGTACATACAATCTGGTCAGCCTCAAATTTTCTGGAACATAAAACAACACGTTCAGTGAGTAATTAATCCAAATAACTGAAATTGAAAACGTTGGCAACAACACAAATTAAGCAATAATAATAAACAGATTGAAAATAAAGGACTAATTATCTGAAAGAAGTGGCCTTGTTTGAGATTGTTGCAGGTGAATTCAAGAACAAATTCTAAGTTTTAATTTATAAAACCTCCTCTGTTTGTTTGGTTGCCGAGAAACGCTCTATTTTGTCTTATTTTCCATCGTTTTCTAGGCAGCCAAACGAAACAGGTATCTTCACCTGATATATTTGATCGAAGGGTTAAATACAAAAATAGTCTACGAACTTTACAGTGAATTTCAATTTGGTCCACTGACTATAAAAAGTGTCAATTTAGTCCACGAACTTTCCAAGTTGTATCAAAGCAGTACAAACGTTAACTTTTATCCAAAAATTAACGGAATTGGTCACATGAAAATGTGATGAACGGACTAAAATGCTGGACTTTCTCTCTTTCTTTTCCAATTAATTGCTGGACTTTTTAGTCTTTAGCGCCTTTTCGTTTAAAAAAAGAAAAGAAAAAGATGGAGAGAACTACGGGCTGGGCCGGGTGGCCTACTTCGAATCTCACACACACAACTCTCTCTCTCTCTCTAATATGATCAAATGAAAATGCAAAATCTGATTTTTGGGCTTCGGTCACCATCATACCCAAAAGAAAAAAGCAGCATGATCGAGATTACATCTCATTTACAAAATTATTATGAAATCACATTTGCTATTGGTTCTAATATTTTTTTGTTGATAGGTCTTATTATTTTCAAGCAAGTATCATCAGTTGAGCTATGCTAAACACAAAATGACTCACGAATTCATGAGGGATGGTAAGCTTGAATGACTGGCAGAATTAAAATTGTGTAATCTTCGAATTTGAATTTGGGTTGAAACGTACAATATCGTTTGTGGTGTGTTGAGCGAGAGATTATTGTGTGTGACCGTACGTAATATCACGTGGCATACTGACGTAATGTTACTAATTCACTCAAATTATAACACGTATATAATAATTAATTTTTAAAACTCTAAAATCTAAGAAAAAACTCTTAAAATCATCCACATATTATAATTTGAGTGAATTGATAACACTATATTATTATACCACGTGATATTACGGTTACATATAATAATTTTTCGTGTTGAGCCTAGCTAAGTGATCAATAAAAATTGTTATTACATTGGGGTGATATTTTATGAGCCAAGCTACATGAGAATTAAGGAGTCTGTTATTTATACTCACGTGTCAATCAGATTGCGTGCTTGGTCATATCGGTGATGCACAGGAGAAACACGGCAACAAAAACATATTATTGCTACTGGGAGGGGGTTAAAGAGGAGACAAATTAGGCCACCAAAGACGTGCAGAGTCTATGCAAACTTGGCTTCTTTTGCACTGACTATGGCAGAGTCTATCATCCATAGAGTACTGTTATTATTAATAATATTAAAATAAAAAGTTGAAGTGATTTCAAGCTTATTACTAATTACAATACTACTGTTGCTGAATGATCCAAGATAAACCAGAAGATGAACAACAAAGTTGTGCACACTTGGACAACAAATGAAATAGTTACATGGATATTAATTAAACACCCCTGTTTCTATTTTCAAGTGTTAACTTTATTTTCTTGAGTTTGGGCACTACCTCTCCAATGTCCATTCTTTCCTCTGGTACTTCTTCAGAACACTTGAAGCCTATTTCCAGGATGGACAAAATGATATTTCTTTTAGCATTTACATCTCTTCCCTCTTCTACACTCAATAAGCCAACATCTACTACCTCTAGAACATTGTAAGGGAGCGATGCTTTCATCCATTGCCTCAAACTCAGCTCTCCAGAAAACATTTCATCTGTAGGTTTTTTTCTCGCAATTATTTCCAGCAACATAATTCCATAACTATAAACATCACCTTTTGTGGACACTTTTCCTGCAGAACCATATTCTGTGGACACACATCAATTGTCAAACAAATTAATAAACCTTCAAATTCCAGTGGAAATAATGATATGCATGCTTATGATAATATACATTCTATATACATATACTCATGTTAAGATGGATTAGATTCTGAAGAATCATTTTTAACTAACTTTTATCATAAACATCATTTTTAACTTAACTACATATCCCCCAAAACTAATAATGCATCTGATTAAAGCACATCCCATAAATTTAAAAATAAAGACCCATCCCATATAATTCAGACCAAGACAGAAGTAATTAAACTTTTGTGCTTATTATTTTCAACTAATTAACCACAATCAGTTTGTTTTAGCAATAAAAAACTATATATTGTAAATTACTGTACTTACCAGGCGCAACGTAGCCAAGTGTACCAATAGTTCTGGTTTGTGTTGCATCCTTATTTTTTGCCAAAATTTTGGCAAGACCAAAGTCTCCCACATGTGCAACCATGTCTTCATCGAAAAGGATATTGCTAGGCTTCAAATCACAGTGCACTACCATTTCTGATTGGCCATGGTGAAGATATTCTAAAGCGGATGCAATATCAACCATCATGCTCACTCTTTGAAGAAGATTTAGACAGTAGTTGTGAGAGTATAACCACTTCTCAAGGCTACCATTAGACATGTATTGCAGCACCAATGCTCTTACCTCAGGGCTTGAGCATGCAGTTATGACCTTCACAAGATTTCTATGCCGGATTGTCCGCCACACCTTACATTCTGCATCAAAACTTTTGAAGGCACCTTCCATTTGCAAATTTAGAACTTTGACAGCAACAGTTGTTCCTTCAGATAGTATCCCCTTGTACACAGAGCCAAAACCTCCTACTCCGAGTAAGTTGCTTTCACAGAAGTCATTTGTAGCACGACGAAGTTCTTGATATGAAATAATCCTATGATCAATTTTTGTTACCCAGTCAACTAAACTTGGAATGCCTGCATTTCCCTTTTGATACTTTTTCAAGTACATATAGATGAGAGCTATTAGGATCATTGTCGATGCAACGACTGGAAGAATATATTTGAGCAAACGCTTTGACCTTTTGCTAGGAGTTGTGCAAGGTGGGACTCCGAAATTTGGTCTCCCACAAAGTGCTCTATTCTCCAAAAATGATTGGGCAGTCAAGTTTACAAATGGTCCACCAGAAGGAATCTCTCCAGATAGCTGATTGAAAGATAAATTCAAATACTTGAGAAATTTGAGTCTGTCAAGAGACTTTGGTATTGCGCCAGACAAATTATTATATGACAGGTCCAAAAATTCCAACCCTTTCAGATCACCAAGAGTTTGTGGAACAGATCCCATAAGCAAGTTGTTTGACAAATTTAGAGAGTGTAGGCTTTGAAAAGCTCCAATGATGCTTGGAATGTTTCCACTAATTTGGTTCCAAGATAAATCCATCATTTGAACGACATTGGACTTTCTCATTATTGAAGTTAAGTCTCCACTGAAAGAATTGGACGACAAATTCAAGAACAAGAGATTTTCAAGGTTCAATAAATTCATTGGTATCAACGATGTCAATCTGTTGGAATTTAGGAGAACAATTTGAAGGCTTGTTAGGTTTCCAATGCAATTTGGGATCAATCCAGAGATTCTGTTATTTGCTAGAGATAGTTCTCCTAAGTTCCTCAGAAGACAAAGCTCATACGGAATGAATCCTCCAATGTTGTTATTTTCAAGATACAATCTTTGCAACCTCTTCAATCCTCCAACTGCTGATGGTATTTTTCCACTCATATGATTGTTAGCCAAACGAAGAAAGGTCAAATTTTTCAAGGAACCAATTGCCTTGGGTATATTGCCCTTGATTTGGGAACTTTCTGCCAAAAATATCTGAAGGGAAGAAGAAGTATTTCCAAAGGAATCGGGTATTATGCCATTTAGAGGATTTTGAAATAAAAATAAATTTTCCAGTGAACTGCTATTGAATAAAGAAGAAAGGAATTTGAGTTGAGGAATTCCAGGTTCTCCTGTCAGCATATTTCCTCCCAAATTAAGGTCTTGAAGGTGTTTTATACTACCAAGATTCATGGGTATTGGTCCATAGAGCAAGTTATAGCTAACATCAAGCTTTCGAAGCTTGGTAAAATTTGAAAAGTAGGATGGTATATTTCCAGTAATTTCATTGTGAGAAAGAAGTAGCAATTCAATGTTAGGAAGCAAAAGTCCAGTAGATAATGATGGAAAAGTTCCAGAAAGGGAATTATATAATAGTGTGAGTGTTTGTAGGGTGGAGATGTTGAAAATTTCTTGAGGAATTGCACCTGTTAAGTTATTATGAGCTAAAGACAAATACTGTAGATTCGAAAGATGCCCAAAAATATGGGTCGGAATACTACCCGTAATGTTATTTTCTGTAACATCAAAAACCTTCAAGTTGGATAAGTTACCTATAGTGACAGGTATAGTGCCAGTGAGGCTATTATCACCAAGCTGTAGCTTTTCAAGATTTTGTAAACTCCCAATCTCTTTTGGAATACTTCCCACAATCCTATTACCTGATAGATCTAGGACCCTAATCTCTTTGCATTGGTCGATTCTAGAAGAGAGCTGGCCAGCAATTTTGTTGGTAGAGAAAGAAATAAATTCAATATTAGGCCAATAATAGCAAAGATCTTGAGGAAGAATTCCCGAAATGTTATAATTTCCATATATAGAAAGCAGAACTAGAGAAGAGAGGTTAAGGAGAGCAGAAGGGAAGGAACCTGTGAGGCCACATTCCTCCAGAGCCAATATTTGTAATGTTGAAATGTTACCCAAAGACGATGGAATTTTGCCAGGCACAAATTTGTTTCCACCAAGAAATAATTCCTCAAGACTGGGTAAGAAACCCAACTCTTTAGGAATAACACCACTTAAGCTGTTTATTGCAAGGGACATGGCTTTAAGCTTTTGGCATTGATGGAGAGCTGGAGGGATGTTTCCTTTCAACTGGTTAGCTTCAAGTATAAGTGTCCTCAAGCGATGCAAACGACTGATTTCATGTGGGATGAACCCAATGAAGCTGTTATTTCCGAGATCGAGTGAGACTAGGAAGGAGAGGTTGCCAACATGAGGGGAAATGGTGCCTTGGAGACCCATAAAAGGGAGCTCCAAGGCAGTGACTCTTTGCCTGCGTTTACTGCAAGAGACACCAACCCAATTACAGAAACTTGTTGTGGTGGTCCAATTACCACCCAAGACAGTGTTGGTGGGGTCAAAAGTGAGTTTAGATTTGAAGGCAAGGAGAGCAGATTGATCACTGAAGTTGGACTTGGAAGTGGCTGCTGCTACTGATGGTATGCCCAAATGAAAGTGAAGGATGCATGAGTAGTGCAGTAACACAACTCCAAAATGAAAGAGAATTTGTAGGTTTTGCGTGATGAACTTGAACATGGTAATTAAAAGAGAGAGAGAAAATGCCTATAAGGTGTTTGGGGTTTAATTTTTTCAAGATGGGACTGAGTCACTGAGAGGACAATGGTGACTTGGTGAGTATGTTTATTTATGGATGAGGAGGTGTAAAATATCTGCAAAATTGTGATGGGACATGAGTGGTCTAGAATTTGTTGGAGAACATGAACCAGTCCACACTCCACCGGTGTCAGTGTACTACTTCTCTGTCACTACTTAATTTGTAATTTTCAAGTCTTTGTAAATTGCTTTGCCAATATGAGAGGCCCTTCTTTCAGCAGTGAAATTAAACACGCCCTGACTTTTGCTTTACAAGTCTTCGTCAATTTATATTCCGTCCAATATGAGAGGCTCCACTGCCCAAATATTTCCAAACTCTTTCTGTTCTAATTTGTGGAAAAAGCTGAATGGAAATACCACCGAAACTGGGGCAATCTAGTCCTAGTCTTAGATGATCGAATCCACCATGCTAATCTCACACCGACAACAAATGATGAAAAATTAATCAGATAATTAAAGTGTTGAAATTTTCCTTGGGGATATAAAGTTGATCTAGTGACTAATAATTACATTCTTTCCTCTGCTTCCCACTAAAATAAATTCTCCTAAGATGTACCATCAAATAATTATAATGGCCAGAAAATTCAAGCCAATTGTATTGTAATCAAATTATCGAAGGGGTAAGTCCATATTCGCCATCATAACTTTGTTCAAAATAGAAAGGATTAATTTCACATTACAACCTCAAGTTTATACTAAATTTTGATTTATACCTTGCCTTCAAAAAGTTACAATGTCATTTCTACAGTTCTGTTTAAGTTGCAATGGTACGCCTACGTTAGCCAGTCTGTTAGTCAAACATTCATTGTTACATATTCAATGGTTTCAAATTGGAAAAGACAAACAAAAAAAAAAAAAAAAAAAACTAGATAGTTTTTAAAGAATTAAAGAATGAATAACTATACAGAATTTTTGTTATTTGTGTACCCACCTTTAACAAATAACAAAAATTCCATATGACTATTCACTATTTCATTTTCCTGCTGCTCAAATTAGTTGAATTTTCTGCATTTCTAAAAGGGATTTGTGGTACGGTGAGATGTGCAACAACGTCTACAAGTCTTTAAGTCTTAGAATGGAAAAATCCATTAGATAATGAACAATTGGTTCAAAGCCATCTCTGGCGATGAATCAATAATTCGAAATACTTTTGTTGCGTATTCTTGATAAACCAGCGTTTATATATGGATGTAGGAAGATCTGTTTAGGAAGTAAGAAGCCCCTTTGACATCTCTTCATCTGCAAAGAATTCTCGGTGTGAAAACATAAAGATAAAAGGCTGATCTTTGAATAGGAAAAAGAGTGGATCCGCAGGGTCCCAAATGAATTGGCTTATTCAAAAAAAGCCTTGTACATTCTTCGGAAGCTAGCTCTATCTCGTATCTGGTACTGCATGATTCCACTTGGATATTAGAGTTTTGTGTTTTGCCTATAGGTGAAAATAATGTTGACTATCATGGATCAAGATCCTTATAAGCACTTATACAAAAATATAACTTTTTAATGTGAGACAACACTCCACATTCACTTACACACCCCAGAATTTGTGGCGTCACTTAAATCAAACACGTGGCTATTCATATTGAAGGATGTGGAGCACGTGTGGCCACCTCGGCCTAACACGTGGGTGAACCTGGTCCAATACCATGAAGAAAATTGGAGCATCCAACCCAAAACTAATTGGCTATAGGATGAGAGGCCAAAGACCCTTAATTATGAGCACTTATACAAGACTACAAAGCCTTGTTTGGAATGCAAGACAGGACTGCAAGGGATAGGACTATGTCCTATGGACAAGTCAGCACAGGCTAGTCCCATGGTGGACTACGTACCTTTGAGCAGAGGACAAAAATCCTTAGTTCTTTGGGACTATAGTCCCGAGTGTGAGTCATGTCCCAAATTCTTAATAAGCCCACCAAACATAGGACAAGAGACTACTGTCCTTTTTAATTGCTTAGTCATGTCCAGTCTCGTCCTCCAAACGAGGCCTAACTTTCCAATGTGAAACAACATTCCACATTCTCTTGGATCTCACTCTCAGACCTAACTCACCACCACCTGCGATCTCCACCGCCGACCACCACCACCACCCGAGACCTCCCCATATACCTCCGCCCTTCGATCAACACCCCAAAGCCCTAAACAGTCAAATCCCTAAATCCATCTAAAATCCGTAATTTGATCTTCAGACTCTAATCCCTAATTCCCTATCTGGCTAGCTCAGTCTCTTATCTCTTCATTTCTAATTCCCTAATTGATGCACCATTGATCGATTTGGGTAATTACTCATCTCAGTCTTGAAATTTAGGGGGTTTTGATTTTTGATTTTTGATTTTTTTAATTTGAGAAAAGCATCAATCTTCGAAATTTAGGGCTGTCTAAACTGACTTTGTTCATTTCTTCATTGCAGGCTGCAGTAGGCTACATCAGTACATTGCAGGGTTCAAAAGTTGGTAATTACACCGTCACATATGTTACTAATCCACATCAAGTAATGGTATCACTAACATATATGTGCTCAAAATATAAACAACAATTAAACATAAAGTCAATGGTTTACAAAATTGAAGGATAAACTTTTTTTTTTTTTTTTTTGAGAAAACAATAACATTGCATTAAAATAATCAAAAAGGCAGAAAGAATACAAGGTTATCGCAAGAAGCCCTACAATAATAGGGCAAAAAAGCTAAACGCTTACAACAGAATAAGAGCATGATCTCGTAATGTCGGCATTGAGCAGACACTACAGCCGTCAAACGGAGCCAACGAAGCATCGTAGTAATTAGCGAACTAGTCGCGTTTGAGTCCACAATCCAGCCAACATCTCTAAATCGAGTCTGACAGTAGACCAAGGTGGCGGATCGGATAATAATAACTTGTAGGACTGGTACCAGCGAGTATAGTGACCTCCGTACACAGTGTGACAAGAACCAGAGCCAAACTGGAAGAAATCCCTTCAGAGAGCAACTAATCATCTCTAAAGCAAGATTCGATGCCGCACAACGCGCAGATCGTGCACAACGCCATGGGCAGACCAAACCAGAGCGATAAGAAAAGCTCTCCTTTATTGAGATGAAAAAACTCACATAGAGAGAGATGAAAAAGCTCTCACAAAGAGGAAGGAAAGTATTCCATAAGTGAAGAAGAAAAGGAGAAATGAGAGGAGGGGGTAGGAGCAACAGGCCTGTGAGGAGCACAGGAGCCACCACCCCCACCCCTGGAAAACATTGGCTAAGAGAGATAGGATTGAGGAGAGAGGAGAGAGCATTTGAGGGTGACGGCTAGAGTTTTGATAAAGGATAAACTGAGTAATACATAAAGTCAATGGTTTACAATAGCACACAAAAATTGAGTAATACAACAAATTAAAAAGCACTAAAGATAAACTCAAAAAATGAACAACAAAAAATTTGTGCGCACATGGACAACCAAGGAAAAAGTCTCATGGATATTAATTAAACACCCTTCTTTCTAATTTCAAGTGCCAATTTTATTTGCATGACCTTGGGCACTACCTCCCTAATGCCCATTCTGTTCTCTGCCACTTCTTCAGAACACCTCAAGCTTATTTCTATGATAAACAAAATGATATTTTTTGTGGCATTTACATCTTTTCCCTCTACACATCTTCCCTCTTCTATGCTCAGTAAGTCAACATCCACTACCTCCAGAACATTGTAAGGGAGCGATGCATTCACCCATTGTCTCAAACTCAGCTCTCCAAAAAACATTTCATCCATGGGGTTTTTTCTCGCAATAATTTCGAGCAACATAATCCCATAGCTATAAACATCGCCTTTTGTGGACACTTTTCCTGCAGAACCATACTCTGTGGACACACATCAATTGTGAAACAGTTAATCTAACCTTCAAATTTCAGTACAACTAAAGAGATAATATATATGAATGCTAATGATGATATACATTTATACAAACACAAGCAGGAGTACGTATATACTCATGTTAAAATGGATTAGATTCTGAAGAATCATTGTTTTTTATTAACTTTTATTATAAGATATCATTGATTGGGACAAATGGTTATATATAAATTCTATTTGCGTCTTACATTTTGCAACTATATATGATATATTAAACCATGTGATCATTTAATGGATACCTTAGTTCTGCTATATATTATTAATCATCAGATATCTCATCAATTCATTATCATGATTATATCTGCTATGGATGTGATTGGTTTTAGAAGTAGATGCATGGTATTGGTACAATTTGCAGAGTGCAGAGAAGCTATAGATAATGCGTGAATAAAATGATGCTGCTCGATCATCTTGTTTTCTTTCTGGCTTTTGCTTGAATGTGAAGGTGGAAATTGAATTGAAAAATTGGTGGAGCCTCAAAGCTAAAAATTTCTGATTAGGTTTGGCAAAGTGGCATAATTTCTGGTGAAAATATGGTGGCCTAGAAACATGGTGGTGCTATAGCATATGGTTGAACTTGTGGATCGAATTTGTGGCCGACACATGGTGGAATTTGTGGTCGACACAAATCGACTTGTGGTGACCATGTGGCGACCTCATGAGCACATGTAGCAATTTGTCAAATTTTTGGTTAGACACATGGTGGACTGTGGCAACATTTTTACATAAAGGGGTATTTTGGTCTGAAAAATGTAAAAGGATCATTACTGTTAAGTTTCGGGTTAGGGGGCCAAAAAGTTTAAGGGCCGGGTATTTAAAAGGGTTCTTTAATAAAATTATCCATGGTTTTTGGGCAAAGCTATAGATCTGGTTTTTGTTCATCAAAGAGCTATAGGAAATTTAATTTTTGGGCAAATAAGATCTATTTTTTTTCTGTTAATTTCTTTTGGGTCAAGCTATATTTGATGAGCTATAATAGCTTCTTTTTTTTTTTTCTTTTCTTTTTTCAGATCTGGTTTTTGTTCATTAAAGAGCCATCGTGAGGGAGGGAGGGAGGGAGGGAGGGAGGAGAGAGATGTGGACTTTTTGGTCTCCTAGTGGAATTTCCAATTTATAAAGTATATATATAGAGGGGTAGTTTAGTCACTGAAAATACAAAAGAGCTATAAAAATAAGTTTTGGAACAAAGGGATCAAAAAAGCTTAATTATGATTAAAAGGGGCTATTTAATTAAATTACTCAATCTAAAAACATAAGAGAAAGACTTGTATGTCACAGATTGCTCGGTGTCAATGAGCATGTGGAGCTAGCTTCAAGTTCAAGTTTTTTTATTAAGTAAGATGGCACTTCAATTCAATCTAGTCAGAATGATGTGCATGCTTGCTTTTGTCGTAAAAGAGAAGGAAACTACGAGAAAATAATACATTTTTATTGAGGAGACAAATTGGGTGACCCATAGACATAAAACACAAAGATCAAATTGATAAAATTTAAATTACAAGAACTAAATATGATTTTTTGTCAAAAGACACGAACCAACTATGTATTTTTATCCATAATGTAGAAGCACACAAAAATTGTGTGATAAAATAAATTAAAAAGTATTTCCCTACACACCCGGGTTTGAACCCTCTTCTGAAAGAAAAATAAAATTTAAAAGTACCAAAGATTGATAATTTATTGATAAACGAAAACACCAAAGCTACAACGTGGGGGACGTCAGTCAATACCTCGGAAGAAACAACAAGAAGCAAATAAAAGGTGAATTAGGAATTGAAAAACGGTACATGCCCCTCTACCAAAGATTAAAATGAACAACAACAAAGTTGCGCACTCACAATTAAACAAGGCAATAATCGCATGCATGCATGGATGTTAAACACCCCTGCTTCTATTTTCAAGTGCCAATTTTATTTTGATGAGCTTGGGCACTACATCTTGAATGTCCATTCTTTCCTCTGGGACGTCTTCCGAACAGCTCAATCCTATTTCCATGATGGAAAAAATGACATCTTTTGTGGCATTCACATCTCTTTCGTGTTCTATACTCAATAAACCAACATCCACTAGTTCCAAAAAATTGTTAGAGAGTGACACACTCATCCATTGCTGCAAAGTTTCTTCTCCAGAGAACATTTCATCTATGGGTTTTTTTTCTCACAATTATTTCGAACAACATTATCCCATAGCTATAAACATCACCTTTAATAGACACTTTTCCTGTAGAACCATACTCTGTGGACACATCAATTATAAAACAAATAATCCAAAATGAGTGTTTAGTGTACACCACCGAGAGTATCAACCTTCAAATTTCAGTAGAAAGAGACGATGTGCATGCTCACTACTACAAAATCGTAAATAGACATTGGTCAATAGACAACGGTTCTTGTTTTGTCCGTTATCTTAATTTACCATATAACGCTTTTTTGTAAACCGTTATATGAAGTGATAATATGCCATGGTTTTTGTTCTTATGGTTTTCTTGATTTGTTAAACACAATAGTTTTAGGCAAAACCGTTGTGTTGGTTAAGTTAAAAAAAATTTGGCAATTTTGCGGGTCTTTGTATTTTGGTAAAACACGCTACAATTAATGAAAAAGGTTATCGCACCTTAACTCCCGTTTTGGTCAAAGCCCCTCTGACTTCTCCATCTCCTTCTTCATTGCTCTTTAACCCAAATTGTTCGATCTCCATCTTTCCAGCCCTCTAACTTAGACAAAAGTCCCTCGATCCCAAGCTCCCAGCCAGATCCCTCTCAGAGTCTCACTAATTCCTCTATCTATCTGTCTCTCATTCTCACTTCTCAGTCTCTCTCTTTATTTCCTCAGAGGTGTATCTCCTACCCTTCATGAAGCCCTAGTTGCGATTTCACAACCCCATGAGCTTCTCTCTTGCCATCTTCCTCAGCTGCGTACTCCACTCGCTCATCACCTTAGATTGATCCAAAATTTTCCTATTTTTTCTCCCCTTAGATCGATCTTGTCGCGCATCATTCTGGCTAAGTTGTATGGGTTCTTTAATATTCTTGTTTTAGCTAATTTAGTCTTGGATTTTGTTAATATTTGGGCATTTCTTTGGTTGTCTATGGTTGATTTATGAATGGGTTTAGGTTTGGTTTGTTGATTTGATGAATGGGCAGGTCTAGGGTTTGGTTTGTTGATCTGATGAATGGGTCTATGGTTGATTTTTTCTTTATTTCATTTTTCTGAGATATATATTTATTTCTTGAACTTTACTTTTGATTTTAGAGGTATTGGTTTCTTCTTTGATGACTGTGATAAATATGTTCAGAGAGCCATATAAGATTTTTGAAACTTGATAAGGTAAGCCAATCATTACCATACCTTGATAGTTGTTTTTCAGTAGGTTTTTATTTTTATTTTTTATTCATTGTGTGTCATATATAGATTGAGGTTGGTTACTGGAAAATGGTTTCTCATTTCTGTAAATAGTGAAGTCCCCTTATACCATTAATGGATAGCTAGTAGCTTCTCCCGTTCATCCGTGTGTGTGCATGCATTTGTGTGCTCAGAATATATACATAGAGAGAAGTGCATATTGTCTTTTTACTTGCCAGTGCATCTGCTCTTTGTTTTGTTTTTTTTTTTTTTTTCCATGACCATTTTGTCTTAACCATCTTTTGTTTGTAGCAAGTTGCTAAAACAAAATCTCATATTGGTTTTGATAGAAGTCCAAGAAGTGGAACCAAGAGGTCAAAACGTGATCACGTGCAATCATGCTATTTCATCTTGCTGCAATATTTCATTTTTCTGCAATTTTCTTTGTTTAATAACATTTTGTCTTATACAAATACAATATGCCACATTTTGTTTGCAGCAACTTGTTAAAACAACATTGGGTTTGATACTTGCAAGAAGTCCAACCGGTGGAGGTGATCAAGTGATTCCATCTTGTTGCAATGGTTTTTTTTCTTTACTCCTTTTAGATTGTTCTGAACTTGCTCTACACCTTTGCTAGTAGCTAACTAAACTCCTTTTTTTTTTTTTTTTTTTTCAAGGTATTAGGTTGCATAAAAACAAAGCCCAGAGTCCATTTATTTTCTGCGGGCAGCCAATCAAAGGTCAATGCTCCTTTTTTTTTTTTTTGCTAAGGAGAGAAGCCTAACTATGAGGATATCATTAATATTGTTCACAAAATTCATGAGAAAGATAGCATGTCTAGGGATGAAGTTGTACGTATAGTGGACACTTTTCCTAATCAAGGTATCCCTTTGTTCTCATATCTTCCCTGAATAGTGGACATTTTGGCCTATCTAAAGATAACTATTTTGAATCTTATTGCATGGCCAAAGAGAAAAGGAAAGACTTTGGGATATTTTACTTGCTTATTTAAGAGTATTTCAAGATTTTTTTTTCACTATTACTTTCATATCCTAATTTGATGATTTATGTATTTTACTTGATTTCTTTTTTAATTTATTATTTGTTTTGATGATGAGCGGAACTGGATTTCTATAGAGCTCTAAGAACCTGATGATGAGTAGTAGGAAGAAGAAAGTTTTGCTGAGATCTATCTTTATTTCTTTAGATTTACTTTTGATTGTAGGGGTATTGTTTCTTCTTTGAATTCTCTTTATTTTGGTATTGGCTTATGTGTGCAGGGATTGGTCTTGTTGGTGCCATAGGTGCCATCACATTAACAGGGGTTGCCATGTCCTTGTTCAATGGGGAGACCCCACAAAGAGAGGTTTGAAATTGATTCATAATTGATTCTATAGTTTCCTTCTCTTATTATAAAGTGTTCCGTGCACACAATTCATTTGATTCTTCTGGGATTAATTAATAGGTAGATTATATTTGAAAGCCAGTAGTTTTATGTTACTTCATTCAATTGCATTATATTTAAATTTTCTCCAAAGGATTAATAGGTTGTTCCCATGTTTTACTTGCAATATTCTGATTGTTTAATCATCTAGATGCAATTAAGTTCCTTACTTGATATTCTTAAGCAAGTACGTATATATGTATATTCTCTTTGGATTCAAGAGCATTTTGTAAAAGGTTCTAAAATACTTTTTTATGCATTCATAGGGAATAGTACATAGAGATGTTAAACCTGGCAATTTCCTACTCTCTCATAAGGTCGATCAACGTACAAAGGTTACCTCATTGATTTCAATATTGCCATGGTTAGTTATAATTAATTATTGGTATTTTATTATATTTTTCGTTTGTTTCACTGATTTATTTACCTACTTTCAACATGTTGAAATCTGTTGTTTCTTTCTTCTTCTTTTTTTTCATTTTTTTTTTCTATGTTTGACAGGATATGCATAAGTATGGAAATACTAGTAAGCTTTTCATCTCCTCCATGCATCTTGATTTACTGTTGGCATGCTTTAGTATACTGAACCTAGATTTTATTTAATTTGTTGGATGGTCACTAGTTGATTGTTCGCCTAGATACATTTTTTCTTTCATTAAATTCTGTTTGTTCACACAGACATTCATGTAGAGAAAAAAAACAGCATTTGCTTATACATGCTAAATGTATTTGTCTGAAGTTTTCTAGTCATACTAGTATCGCAGGGAAAAGATGTAAAATGAGGAAGCTAATTTGCATATTTTTGCGGGCAAATTAAAAGTGGGATATGATTTAAAAATCAATGATGAGAAACTTACTCATATATATATATGTGAAATATGTACCTCAATTAAAATGTCTTCAATTAATTGTTGATAACAGGTTTGACTGTGGCATGTTTATGGTTAAATATGCTGACTTTTATAGCAGGAGCTTGGGGCTCTGTTTCAACCAAGTAAGGCACATATGCTTATGTTGCTTTGGCACTTGCAAGTTTATAGTATTTTGTCTCCCAAGTTAAAGAACCTTGGTAGGCTAGTATTCATTTTTATTTGCCAAAACCTGCATTCAAAACATTGACAATGGCAAATTGCGAGTATGTTGTTCCTCTTCCATAACATAATTCTTGGCAGAAAATACTTGGCCTTGTTTCCTTCTGTTTACTTGATTTTACCTCTCCTAATAAATAATTGGTCAGTAGTATTATGCTATTAAATGAAATAGTCCTGGACCTGGTTAGATTTTTTGGAAGATCGAACTTGCATAATGAACCATTCCTCTCTGAGACTTTGAGTTAACACATGCAGCTGTCAACTCATATTATTCAACTTTGTGTTTCTTGTCCTTTCAGGAACATATGCCATATTTTCGATTGATGGAAATGGTGTCAGTAGTGCAGACTTGATAAGAAACAAAGGTTTGTTCCTTTTAGTAAATTGGACAATCTGGTTGGACTAAACAATGTCTTTACTTCAGTTTGCCATATTTAATTTTTTATGAATATATAGTGGAAAGCAAATTAGAGAAGGTCCTTGTATTGGAACTAAAGGCTTCCAGGCTCCGGAGGTGAGGATTCATAATAAAGGTTAATTTATTAAATTTCTATGATTACCTAACTTAAAATCTTGATCTATATCCTCAATTTAATCCTAACATGACACTGCATAAAATTGTTGCAAGTTCATGTATGATCTAAATTGTACTGATTTACTCATAATAAGAAACTTCTCCAAGTTCTAGACAAGTCACGCTGCCTCCAGTTCTTCCATCTTCCATCTTCGCTCGCTCTGTTCTTCGATCTTCTTCATGCAGGTTTGTGTTCATTTCCTCTCTCTCACATGCTCTGTCTCTCTTATTCTTGTTCTGGTTCTGGGAGAAGTTATTGTGACTTGATAAAAATTTGGGGTATTTTTCTGGGTTTAGTCAATATTCATGGGTTGTGTTAAATTCTCTGGTTTGTGATTGATTTTACTGATATGAGGTTTATTGGGTTTTACTAATATGCGGTTTGTTTATTGATTTTGTAAATTATATGGGCTTATTGATATGAGTTTACTGATATGTGCTTATTTATTTTGCTTGATCTTTATTGTTTTGGTTTACTGATATGAGTTTATTGATTTTGTTTATTGATATGCGGTTTGTTTATTGATTTGGTGTTAGTTGAATCAGTATTTTAGTTGTTGAAAATGTTGTTAATTTCCTTTTGTTTAGTCTTGGTTGCTCAGCTTCATGTTGACAGAAAACTAAGTTCGCCACTGGAGGTTCGAACCTCAAGCCTAGGTCTCAAACACCAATCTTACTGGAGGTCCGATCCTCAAGGGTGAGGTCCGGACCTCAAACTTAAAGTTCTAAATCCAATCTTACTGGAGGTCCGGTCCTAAAGGGTGAGGTCCGAACCTCAAGCCTAGCTTTGTATTCTAATTTGTTGTGGGATTGAATACTGGATCAGAATGAAATTTTAAAGCTTGCATGATTACTCAAATAATAAGTTGGGCATTAGGAAAATGGACCAAACATGATTTGTGCACAGACTTATTTGAAGCATTAGAACAAATTCATTATGGTTATATTTTATTATTTTAAAAAAATAATATATTTTAGTCCGATACAGCACCAAACATAGGTCATCATTTTTTTAAAAGTTCATCTTCTTAGTCTGCTGCAGCACCAAACGTAGGACAATACTTAGTCCAGCTTAGGCCAGCTTAAGCCAGCATGCGAATCATTACAAAATCAGTGGGCACTCTTAGAGCATTTGTGTTCAGTGATGGTCCCTGTTCTGCTCATTATTTTTTTGTGTATGTGTTTATCAAGGCAAATGTATTTGTGTTCACCCAACCATTAAAGATTACTACAAGGCTTATATCAAGGTAAGCTGCTAAGTCTTTTATCCTTGTCAATTTAAATTTAAATGAGTATCATATTCATGCAGCCATGAGTTTCAACATCTCCCAAGTGACATATGATTTATTTTATAATAGAATTTTCAATGATGTGTCTTATTTACACAGACTTTGATTTTTCTTTAATTAATGAGTCTATTTGCCTATTTTTCTGTAGGGATTCAAAGACGGAAGGAGCTCAAAATGCTTTGGTTGTCGGTCCATCTGCACCAAAGGCACAATGAGTAGTCTCTTGCTCTCTCGGTTTATTTTTCTCTTATTATCTTCATGGAAGGTTTTTGGGGGTAACAATGGTTTCTCATGTTTTTACTTTATCTATGTTGTACATATATTGACTTGGTCATTAGGGGCAGCAAAACATTTTATTTTGTGAGGGATGAATAATATACATGTATTTCTTTGATACATTCTGACTTTGTAAATTGAAAAAGTTGATAATATTATTAATTACTTTTTATCTAGATGTTACCAAAAAAACTCATCTCAGGTTGTGCATGTTCATAATTGCATTGTGGTAATATATCAAAGACAATTGAGAGCTTCTAAAAATATATGTAAACATGTACATAATACAACAATATATTGTTCAAAAACCATTGTTTAAAGTGTCGTCCTACAACGGTTTTCAATAGAAACCGATATATGTACCAAAGCATTATATACATCAAAAGTAAATTGAAATTGTTATTTTACACAACGGTTATTATACATAAACCGTTGTCTAGCTTAATGGCTATTTCACCTTGTGTTTATACTTAAAAAAGTTGTAAAATACATGCATTAGGGTATAGAAACCGTTGTCTCGCCTATTAGTACACATCGGTCTTTAAATAAAAATCGATGTCTAGATAAGTACGCAACAACGGTATCTCCTAAATCATTGATTTTTGAGAGTGTATATACAACGGTTTTAAATTATCCGTTGTCTATTGATACCCCAATAAACATCGGTCGATTAGACGACGATATTTTGGCAACTTACACAACGGATAAAATCCGTTATATATTACGTTTTTTTGTAGTAGTGGCTTATGATCATATATATATATATATGCGCATAAACTGAAGCACTATACCTATATACATGTACAAATTCATGTCTACTTAAAAACATAATTTTGGATATCCATAGCTCTACTAGTTATTCTAGTACGTTTCGATGGGCCAACATGGTTGATGGTTTATATGCTTATCCATACTTTTGCTAGGCAACTATATATTTTATGCATCAAAATGACCCAAAGTTACTTTTATCTTTTATCACTTTTCATTAATATAACAAATCAATTTCATGAAAATAATAATCAAGTCATTAAAATGTAAAAATACAACGGTTAAATTAAACATGCTACTGTATAGAAAATTGACTTTTTATAGTTGATTATTATCATGGTTAACACATTGTCTTTTTATACTCTTTAGCACTTTACGCCATAGAAAATGAGAGTTTCATTACAGAATAGTATCTAGTGATAATCTAACAAAACAAATTAAGCAATCAAATGATTAATCTGATTCTTAAATGTAACTTATAATGCATCTAATTAAGGTCCATTCCATAAAATAAAAATTAAGCCTATCCCCTGTAATTAAAACCAAGACATGCAGAAGGAAAACTTATGTGCTTATAATTCTCTCCACAATTACTTTACCAAAAAAGAAATGCAGCATTGGACTTACCTGGTGCAACGTAGCCAAGTGTACCAATAGTTCTGGTTTGTGTTGCATGCTTATTTTTTGCCAAAATTTTCATAAGACCAAAGTCTCCCACATGTGCAACCATGTCTTCATCAAGAAGGATATTGCCAGGCTTCAAATCACAGTGCACTACCATTTCTGAATGGCCATGGTGAAGATATTCCAAAGCAGATGCAATATCAACCATTATGCTAACTCTTTGGAGAAGATTTAGACAGTAGTTGTGAGAGTATAACCACTTCTCAAGGCTGCCATTAGGCATGTATTGCAGCACCAATACTCTTAGCTCAGGGCTGGAGCAAGCAGTTATGACCTTGATAAGATTTCTATTGCGGATTGTTTGCCACACCTTACACTCTGCATCGAAACTTCTAAAAGCACCATCCATTTGCAAATTTAGAACTTTGACAGCAACAATTGTTCCATCAGATAATATACCCTTGTACATAGAGCCAAAACTTCCTACTCCGAGTAAGTTGCTTTCGCAGAAGTCAATTGTAGCACGACGAAGTTCTTGATATGATATCATTCTATGCTCAATTTTTTCTACCCATTCAACTGAACTTGGAATGCCTGCATTTCTTTTTCGAAACTTTGTCAAGTACATATAAATGGGAGCTATTAGGATTAATGCTGATGCAATGGTTGGAAGAATATATTTGAGCAAATGATGTGTTGTCTTTGATTTTTGAGTTGTGCAAGGTAAGACTCCAAAATTTGTTCTCCCACAAAGTGCTCTGTTCTCCAAAAATGATTGGGCAGTGAAGTTGACAAAAGGTCCCCCAGAAGGAATCTCTCCAGAGAGTTGATTGAAAGAGAAATTCAAATTCTTGAGATATTTGATTGATTCAAGAGACTTTGGTATTGTGCCAGATAGATCATTGTATGATAGGTCCAAGAATTCCAATCCTTTCAAATCAACAAAACTTTGTGGAACAATGACATTAATCCCTATCAAAAAAAAAAAGTCTCAAACGTTTGTCTCCGTTTCCTCTATCGTTCTCGTACAAAAAAAAAAAAAAAAAAAAGTCTTCCTTCTCCAAATTTATCACTGAGCCACTACTACTGGAGCTCTTCCAAATTCATCGGAGACTGCGATTGATATGCTGTTGTTGTAGAACATTGGTGATGGGGTTGATTGCAGGAACTGGATCAGATTGGGAATTGGAAAGTGAGATTTGGGGAAATTAGGGATTTTGGGATCAAATTGATAGAAGGGTGAGCTACTTTGTTCTCCTGTGCCTTAGCGTTGGATTACTGATTAAGGTTGCTGTTTCCAGCCTCCACCAAATCATCTTTTACTAGACACCAAAGCATTAGACATAAACTTCGGATCATTGTTGATAATCCAAGAAATGCTTAATCTAATTGTTGCTTAAACTGTCTTGCCCTATCGTTTGACAACATCATCCACAGAGCAAGAGGAACATGCATTGTCTTGATTTTACTAATTTGGTGAGGATCTGGAACATTTTATACAGTGGTTTGTGTTGGGGGTTTGAAGTCTATATGCTTAATCCATAATCCAAGTCTATTTGCTTTGTGATTTGTCAGAAAAAATAAAAATAAATTATGGGTTTTATTTCGTATAATGTGGTGGAAATCATTCACGGTCCATTTTCACAGTCCATTTAGAGAATAGCCCATTAGGGGATGAACCCAATAAAGGATGAACCTGGGATGAAGTAATGAACCCAAACCTGGGTCCATTCACGGGATAGCCTAAAGAGTGGACAACAAATTAATAAAGGCTCGAGGATAATTGGAACGTGGGAAATAAGAAAGTCTCGCGTGAAGCACGGGAAGCACGACGCACAGAGATAAACTATTTGCGCTCCAAGCAAACTTTGGTATAAATAACGAAACCCGTTATGAGATAAGGTACGCAATTCTTATCCAGCAAGCATTACTAGAACAATCACTAACTTGAGTGTCAAAGTATTTTTTGAGGGTACCCCACCTTGTGTCCAAAGCAAATCAAGATCCATTAAAGGGTGAAGATCCCAATTCCGAGATCCAAAGTTCGATTCCCAAGTCAACATTACCCGTCGGCCAAACAATTATTCTTCGAAGATTTTTGGGTCCAACACATAACATTAATTAGCATAACGGTCAGTAGTGTATTTGCTTGTGGATACAAAAAAATTCTATTGTTTGAGTAATTGTTGGTGTTGGTGGAGGTTGGCAAAGACCACCAGTGACGAGAGAGAAGTGGGAGGAGAATGGTGAAGAAGTTGACGTTGTTTTTTCTTTTTCCTTTATGTTTGGTGGTTCCTTTTTTAATGGAAATGACAGGTATAAGCATATTGTTGGTCTATACAATTGGGGTGAATATGGATAGTGTACACACATTTTCACACACACAATTTATTATGAAATCACATTTGGTGCTAATGACTATTTGGTCTAGTTGATGACACCCAATCCTTCCTTAGTTGAAGATGGTCTTGAGTTCAAAACTCATGAAAGCCGGTTGTTACTAAAAAAATAATCACTGTTGGTATATATTGAATTCATGAATGCCAATTGTTACTAAAAAAAGAAAAATCACATTTGATATATATTGGTTCTAATATTTTTATGGTGATAGGGTCCAATTATTTTTCAAGCACAAGTAGCATCAGTTGAGCTATGCTAAATACAATGACTCGCAAATTCATGAGTGATGGAAAGCTTGAATGAATGGCAGAATTAAAAATGTGTAATCTCGAATTTAAATCTGGGATGAAACGATATTGTTTGTGGTGTGTTGAGCCTAAGTTTTCAACAAAATTCGTTCACACAGGGGTGACATTTCATGAGTATATGGCAAGCTAAATAAGAATTAAGGACTCTCTTATTTATACTAGGTGTCAATAAGTAGGTGAAACTTTCACCTTGAGGTTCAAGCTCTTGATAAAGTGCACATTCAATCCAGTCAAGATTGGGTGCTTGATTATATAGGTGGAGCAGAAGAGAAACAACGACAACAAAAGCAGATTATTGCTACTTGGAGGGTGCTAGAGGAGGCATATTAGGCCACCTAAAAGACATAGATAACTGCTATTTTAACACTCTCCCTTCTCACTACAAACCGCCCTCAATTACTTTGTCAATGATAAAAATAACACAATATCAAAAGAGCAAATTGTACAAAAAATATCAAAAAACTGGAACCAAAGCCCCTCCTCCCACCACATCACCGCCCTTGTCGCCAACTGTCGGGTGCAATTCCTCCCCCTCTCTCTTTCCCTCTTTCTCTTTATATCGATCTCTTTCCTTCCTCTCTCTTCGCACCTCCCATGCTGAACAGAAAAGGAGCTAGGCTGGCCTGGGAGGTGCAAAGAAAGAGAAAGAGAAAGAGAGGGGAGGAGGCACACCAACAAAGTGGACGACGAGTCCAGTGGTTGGGGGCAGGGGTGGGTCTCAAGTCTTGGGTTGCTCTTATTATTTTTTTTTTTTTTGGGTGTAGGCACGCGAAGGTATTTGGGAATATTGTTGGGGATGTTTAGTGAGAAACTATAAAAATTAAAAAGTTATATTCGGAGTGTAAGGGTAAATGGGGTGTAGTGAGAAGGGAGGGGGTGTTCAAATAGCAGCCATAAGACATATGCTAGTTTCTTTTGCATTGACTATGGCAGAGTATATCTTCGGTATAAGTACTGTTATTATTCATAATATTAACATATAAAAAGTTGAAGTGATTTCAAGCTTATTACTAATTGCAATACTACTGTTGCTGAATGATCCAAGATGCTTGGAAGATTAAAAAGTACCAAAGATATATAAACCGGAAGATGAACAACAACAAACTTGTGCACACATGGACAACCAAGGAAATAGTCACATGGATATTAATTCAACACCCCTGTTTCTACTTAATTTCAAGTGCCACTTTTATTTTCATGAGCTTGGGCACTACCTCCCTAATGTCCATTCTTTCCTCTGGCACTTCTTCAGAACACTTCAAGCCTATTTTCATGATGGAGAAAATGACATCTTTTGTGACAGTCACGTCTCTTTCCTGTTCTATGCTCAATAAACCAACATCCACTACCTCCAGAACATTGTAAGGGAGCGACGCATTCATCCATTGCCTCAAACTCAGCTCTCCAACAAACATTTCATCAGTTGGTTTTTTCCTTGCAATTATTTCCAACAACATAATCCCAAAGCTATAAACATCACCTCTTGTGGACACTTTTCCTGTAGAACCATACTCTGTGGACACACATCAATTGTGAAGCAATTAATCTAACCTTCAAACTGATATGGAAATAAATTAATTATTCAATGATTTTGTAAATCTTGTACTTATTATTTTACTCGTTCTCAAAAATTAGGACACTTGTACAAATAAACTTATATGCAAATGCGACCAAGACAAAATTTTGTTTTAGCAATAAACAAAAAAAAAAATGTAAATAACTGGACTAACCTGGTGCAACGTAGCCAAGTGTACCAATAGTTCGGGTTTGTGTTGCTTCCTTATTTTTTGCCAGAACTTTCGAAAGTCCAAAGTCTCCCACATGTGCAACCATGTCTTCATTGAGAAGGATATTGCTAGGCTTCAAATCACAGTGCACTACCATTTCTGATTGGCCATGAAGATATTCCAGAGCAGATGCAATATCAACCATTATGCTCACTCTTTGAAGAAGATTTAGACAGTAGTTATGAGAGTATAACCACTTCTCAAGGCTGCCATTTGACATGTATTGCAGCACCAATGCTCTTACCTCCGGGCTCGAGCATGCAGTTATGACCTTGATAAGATTTCTATGGCGGATTGCCCGCCACACATTACATTCTGCATCAAAACTTTTAAAGGCACCCTCCCTTTGCAAATTAAGAACTTTGACAGCAACAATTGTTCCATCAGATAGTATCCCCTTGTACACAGAGCCAAAACTTCCTACTCCAAGTGAGTTGCTTTCGCAGAAGTCATTTGTAGCACGACGAAGTTCTTGATATGATATCATTTTATGCTCAATTGTTGCTACCCATTCAACTGAACTTGGAATGCCTGCATTTCTTTTTTGATACTTTGTCAAGTACATATAAATGAGAGCTATTAGGATTAATGCTGATGCAATGGCAGGAAGAATATATTTGAGCAAAAGATTTTTCGTCTTTGATTTTTGAGTGCTAGGAGTTGTGCAAGGTAAGACTCCAAAATTTGTTCTCCCACAAAGTGCTCTGTTCTCCAAAAATGATTGGGCAGTGAAGTTGACAAAAGGTCCCCCAGAAGGAATCTCTCCAGAGAGTTGATTGAAAGAGAAATTCAAATTCTTGAGATATTTGAGTGATTCAAGAGACTTTGGTATTGTGCCAGATAGATCATTGTATGATAGGTCCAAGAATTCCAATCCTTTCAAATCACCAAAACTTTGTGGAACAGGTCCTATAAACAAGTTGTTTGACAAATTCAAAGAGTTTAGGCTTTGGAAAGCTCCAATGATGCTTGGAATGTTTCCACTAATTTGGTTCCAAGATAAATCCATCATCTCAAAAACATTGGACTTTCTCATTCCTGATGTTAAGTCTCCACTGAAAGAGTTGCACGACAAATTTAGGAACAACAGATTTTCAAGGTTCAATAAATTCATTGGTACCATTGAAGTCAATCTGTTGGAATTTAGTCGAACTATTTGAAGGCCGGTGAGGTTTCCGATGCAATTTGGGATCAATCCAGAGATGTTGTTATTTGCTAGTGATAGATCTCCTAAGTTCCTCAAAAGACAAAGTTCATCCGGAATGAATCCTTCAATGTTGTTGTTCTGAAGATACAATCTTTGCAATCTCTCCAATCCTCCAACTGATGGTGGTATTTGCCCACTCAAATGGTTGTTCTCCAAACCAAGATATGTCAAATTTTTCCAAGAACCAATTGTCTTGGGTATATGGCCTTTGATTTGGGAGCTTTTTGCAGAAAATTCCAGAAGGGAACCAAAGGTATCGGGTATTGAGCCATTTAGAGGAATTTCATCTAAATATAATTTTTGCAGTGAAGTACAATTGAATAAACTAGAAAGGAACCTAAGCTCAAGAATTCCAGGTTCTCCTGTTAACTGATTTCTTTCCAAATTAAGGTATTGAAGGCCTTTTATGCTACCAAGATTCATGGGTATTGGACCGTAGAGCAAGTTTGTGTTAAGTTCAAGCTCAGTAAGCTTAGTAAAATTAGAAATGTAGGATGGGATATGTCCTGTAATTTGATTGAGAGAAAGATATATATATTCAATGTTAGGAAGAAAAACTCGAGTAGTACTAAATGAAGGAAAAGTTCCAGAAAGGGAATTGAAATCTAGGCTGAGAGTTTGTAAAGAGGAGATGTTGAAAATTTCTTGAGGAATTTCACCTGTTAGGCTATTATTAGTTAAAGCCAAATTAAACAGGTTAGAAAGGTGCCCCAAATCCCTCGGAATACTTCCCATAATGTAGTTTTGTTGTATAGAAAGTTGCTTCAAGTTGGACAAGTTACCAATGGTGTGAGGTATAGTGCCAGTTAGGCTATTTTTACCTAAAAGCAAAGAAAATAGATTCGAAAGATTCCCCAAATCCCTCGGAATGCTTCCCGTAATTTTATTTCCCACCATATTAAACACCTTCAAATTGGACAAGTTACCTATGGTGGGAGGTATAGTGCCAGTTAGGCTGTTACCAGTAAGATAAAGATATTCAAGATTTTGTAAACTCCCAATCTCTTTTGGAATACTTCCGACAAGCATATTCAGTGACAGGCTTAGGTTCCTAATCTCTTTGCAATTGTCGATTGTAGAAGGGATCTGGCCAACAAGGTTGTTGCCATGAACAGAAAGCAGTTCAATATTAGGCCAGAAACGGCAAAGATCCGCAGGAAGAATTCCTGAAATGTTAATAATTTACAATAATTAGAGAAAGAATAACTAGAGAGGTTAAGGAGAGAAGAATTAAGGGAAAGAACCTGTGAGGCCACACTTCGCCAGATTCAATTCTTGTAATGTTGAAATGTTACCCATAAAAGATGGAAATTCACCGGCTGTATAATTGTTTGCTCCGAGATATAATTTCTCAAGACTGGGCAAGAAACCCAACTCGTTAGGTATGACACCACTTAGGCTGTTTTCTGCAAGGGATATGACTTGAAGCTTTTGGCAATGATGTAAAGTTGGTGGGATGTTTCCTTCCAACTGGTTATATTGCAGTATAAGTATCCTCAAGCGATGTAAACGACTGATTTCATGTGGGATGAACCCAAAGAAGCCGTTATTTTGGAGATTGAGTGAGACTAAGAAGGATAGATTGCCAATGAGAGGGGAAATGGTGCCTTGAAGACCAATGAAGGGGAGCTCCAAGGCAGTGACTCTTTGCCTGCGTTTACCACAAGAGACCCCAATCCAATTACAGAAGCTTGTTGTGGTGGTCCAATTGCCACCCAAGACAGTGTTGGTCGGATCAAAAGTGAGTTTTGATTTGAAGGCAAGGAGAGCAGATTGATCAGTGAAGTTGGAAGTGGCTGCTGCTGCTGAAGACATGGCCAAATGAAAGTGAGGGAAGCATGAGTAGTGCAGTAACACAATTCCAAAGAAAAAGAGAATTTGGGGGTTTTTCATGAACATGGTAAAGGCTAAAGTTTGGTTGGTCAGATATGAGTGTGTGTTTGTTGTATCAATTATTATCAAGGGCATGAGGGCATCCCTTTAAATATCTAAGCATGTGTATCCTTCTTTCATCCATTCCCCTCGGCCATTTTCCTGCAGGTGTCTGAATGGAATTTAATGCCACCTAATTAAACTGGTGCGAAAGCCGAATTTAATTGCCCGGTGCCACCTAAACGGGTGCCATTAAAGCTCAAGACTTTGATATATGCATGGGTCGATTTCAAGTGCTTGACCTTGACCTGAACCAAATCAAGTGCATGGTCGATTTCCACCATGCTAGCTAATCTATCTATTAGGGGAGTAAGTAATAGTGTGCTTTTTTGTGTTTTTCCGTTTACCAATTACCCATCTGCCTTCTCCCTCTTCCTCTTCCTTAAATTGTCTCTCTCTTTTCTCAAATTAAATTATCATTCAATTCGATTACTATCACAGAGTACATTTCAGCGATGGACCCAACTATTTGTTAAACTTAAATGATTTGATGTTGTCATTTCAATATATCTTATGTCTATTTCAGTCTTTTGCCATTTGCATTTGTATGGCAGATGAACTGCCACCAGTGGCTATTGTTAGTGGCTGATATCTTGTAATGGACTGAGATATTTTGTTGTCCAAGTCTCAGAGTAGAGGTAGAGAGAAAACTGTCTAAAACATACAAGGGTACAGGGCCCCACTCCTTTTTGGCTCTTCCTTCCTCTGTTTTGAATCATTTAGTGCAGGGGCCAAGTCTAATTTAAACCCAACACGTACTATTTTCTCCAGCAATCCAATAGCTTTTGGGTGTTGAATCTTCATGTATGAATTAATCAGCAAGAGCTCCAAAAATGTGTTCGGTCAAAACACAGAACTGTTCAGTTCAGTCACAACAATCAAAAGTTAAAACGGTCGACTGCATTAGGTGGGGGGTTTGTCAAGGCATGCATTGAACATAAAAATATTGAACGTAGTTTCATCTATGCTTCCGATGCTTCATTATTATTAGAGTGCCATCAATGATCAATATAACATGTGATCAAATAAAAACAAAATAAATGAATATGCCACATGCATAGTCCATCTAATTAAGACCAAGACAGAAGGCCAACTTCCATGCATGCATGCTTATTATTAAATATATATTCCACCAATTAACCACAATTAGTTTGTCTTGGCCACAAACAAACAAATATGTAAATTTGTGGACTTACCTGGTGCAACCTAGCCAAATGTACCAATAGTTCTGGTTTGTGTTTTATCCGTATTTTTTGCCAAAATTTTAAAGTCTCCCCCACATGTGCAACCATGTCTTCATCAAGAAGGATATTGCTAGTTTAAATCACAGTGCACTATGATTCCTGATTGGCAGTGGTGTAGATATTCCAGAGCAGATGCAATATCAACATTATGCTCACTCTTTGAAGAAGATTTAGACAGTAGTTGTGAGAATATAACCACTTCTCAAGGCTACCATTAGACATGTATTGCAGCACCAAAGCTCTTGCCTCAGGGCTCGAGCATGTAGTTATAACCTTGATAAGATTTCTATGCCGGATTGTCCGCCACACCTTACATTCTGAGTTGAAACTTTTAAGGGCACCCTCCATTTGCAAATTGAGAACTTTGACAGCAACAATTGGTCCATCAGATAGTGTCCCCATTTACACCGAGCCAAAACATCCTGTTGGTACTAGAAATAACTTGCCACGCGTCACCACCTTGACGTCGCCATGTGGAAGATGGAAACAACAAAGACCAGAGCCAGTCAAAAGAAGTCGCAACTCTTCAGCCGAGATAACGCGTTCTCAACCAAGTTCAGGCCGTAATAAGTTACACTACAATTTGAGCCGGAATAAACAAGCTGACAAAGGGAACCTCGTGATGTCATATACAGGGGACAAGCTCTGAAAAGTAACATTTGTAAACACTTTATACATATTCTGTATGTACACACAACATAAAAACACTAGACATGTATATTCACCATTGCATAAAGATAACACATGTGAGAATAAACTTATCTGAAGAAGCCATGTCGTCTGCAGCAAGTATCTTGAAGTCTAAGAGCACAAGTCTTCCAATCAACACAGCCTTCTGCAGTGCTTTACTCAATATGGGGCAGAGTACCAAATAGCATAGATTCATTAACTGTGTGGCCAAGGACCTGAGCCTATATAGAGTCTTGATCAAATCTTGTACCTCCCATTAGGATATCTATATTTCAATCCTAGTATAACTCTATATAATGACTGATTAATAAATGCGTTGTTTATAGTATAGGGCAGCTCACTATCTAAGTCATCATAATCCCATTCTAATTAGGAATATGACTTAGTTGGACATTTCCTATTGTAGTTTGATCAATACTCCTATTACTTGGCTCTTAAGTATTATTAGCATTGTTAGCATCCGAATAGAACAAAGACTAAGTCCATTAATTTCTTACAACATTGCCACGCCACTATTCCAGTTGGGAAAGGACAAGATAAGGCATTTATTAAGCTGGCAATAGTACAAAGTTAGGTAATGGCCAAAAGGAGGATCAAGGGAGGCCCTACACGTGGAACCCATCCAAATGGATCATGACAAACCCTAACTTCAAAAAGAGGTATAAATACTAAGCTACAAAAGGAATAACCCCACACACACACAAAACTCAGATCCCAAAGCTTGCAAAAGCTGAGAGGAAAACGTCTCACAATCTCAGATGAATTTTCTTCCTAGTGCTTGGAAGTAATAAGAACTAATGCCTTTTTTTGTGAACTAATGAATTTCTTACCTAGTGTTCATATGGTATGTACAATCTTCACACCTACATTAAAAAGAGTTCTCAAGCCATATATTTTTCCTTAACTTTTTGACAAACTAGCAGGATCCAAACGTTGTTCTTGTTCCCTTCCCAATCTCTTATCAAAATCAATTTTTTCTTGGGTTTTTTTCATATTTAGTACCTGAACTTTGACCATTGTCTTACTGTGGTACCTAAACTTTTATTTGTCCCAATTGAGTACCTAAACTTTTATTTTGTGTCTAATAGGTACCAAAATGAATTTCTGTTAAAATTATCAACAAAAGTTAGGGGCAATATAGTCACTTCAAAAAATTTATTTTTTATTTTAAATTTTAAATTTTTTTTGTTTGTTGTGTGTTTTTTTTTAATAATTTTAAACATATAAAGAAAATAATTAAAATATACTTTGACTATATTGCCCATAATTTTTATTGACAATTTTAACAAAAATTCATTTTGGTACCTATTAGACACAAAATAAAAATTTAGGTACTCAATTGGGACAAATAAAAGTTTAAGTACCACATTAAGATAAGGGTCAAAGTTTAGGTACTAAATATGAAATAAACCCTTTTTTCTTAGTCTCCTCATTCATTGGCAGATCTTTTCCGCTTCTAAATTGCGAAGCATTTTACTTTTAGCAAATTAATGTAGTGGAGGATTGTTATTAAGGCGAGTAATACAAGGTTACCAACCAGGGACTTTGTTAACCATAATCTCAATCTAGTTGGAATTTATTACAATAAGTTTCATTAACAATTGTCCATGTACATATTTTATCTATGAAAAAACTCACCTATAATAGAAATAAGAACTAACTTGACATCACAAAAGACAAGTTTCTCTCTTCATCTATTAAATAAAATGCATACATTAATGAGGGCAAAAAAAAAAACTATCATACAATAATGAATTGTATGATGATATTATTAAAAATTACGGTTGTTCTACAAAGGAACCCAACATAAAGATTCTTCGCTGGAACCTAAACATGGTCTGCTCAAAAACAACTTTAAAGCTTTTGCATCCTCTCCCAATAGACATTCAATTTTAAAACTCAACTGCAAGAAGTATATGAGGGAATGCCACATATCATTATGAACTCAATTAAAAGCTCAAATTACAAGCAAGAGGGAATGCCACAAGAGGTTTTTGCATAAAAAATGTACTGTTTTTTTTTCTAGCACTTTTGAGTTATATATACAACAAGGGATTACCCTCCCTTCTTAGCCCGACTATTGCATTACAAAGATCATAAATCCTAAATCACAATACAATAACACAAGAACAAAACAGAGATAAGAGTACTATTAACAACAACAAGAACAAAAATGAAAGAGGATATACAACATGGTTTAATGGCAGCTCCAATATTTCTAAAAGCTGCAACCAGAATTATCCTTGTAATCCCACAAGAATTGCTCATCAATCTTGCTCAGTTTCTCATCATCAAGACGCTTCCATGTCTTAATCCTCTCAACTCCCATCCACCCTTTCTCCCCCTTCCCAAGTTGTGCCAATATGACCCTTGCCCTCCTCCGCCACTCGACCTTTCCATAACCATGGTATCCAAACCCCCCACCATAACAAAACCAAATACCATCAAGATCCCCACAAAAGTCATTGGTGTGATCATGCCCCATGAACACAGCTTTCACATCTCCCATGGATACAAGGGTCCGTAGAACTCCTGAGTTCACTGATGAACATGCCACAGCCTCCTGAAACTGGCCAACAATCTTTTTGTACCACAGCTGCCGCACCTCTGGAATTGGGATATGGAAAAATGCAAAGGCTGGTGGTTTATCTGGAGTGAAATCATTGGCTGAGTGATCTAGATTTTGATTTTGGTCCTGTTATGGTGTTACCTGCAACATGTTAATGAGATCTAAATCCACAAAAACTCCCTAGCTTGTGGGAATTTGAAGAACATGGCAAGCAATGAGGGAAATATAGGATGAACAAGTGGATACAGATATAGAATTGTAGTTTTCAAATAAGGGTGGGGATAAAAGACTTTGACAAGACAGAAAACACATTTCCACTTAAATCAGGGAAAAGTATGCATGAATTTGAATTTAATGAAAATGCCACTTCAGAAAGCAAGTCTGAAAAGTTTCCCAATTCTTTTCATAAGAACAATTTGGAATGAATCAGATGAGATGCAAGAAAATGCAGCCAAAGTATCTTTATTGCATTGAATATGTTGAATGTATACCTGAAATCCCTGAGAAACACCACGAAGCCAGCGGAGTTGAGATTCTTTAATCCAACCGTAAGTTCGAACTCCTTGTACAGTCTCCCTGTCACCACTGTCAAGAAAGAAAAGATTGAGGATGCTACTGTTTGCCAATTGGGAACCTGGGGCACCATATACTCTCAGATTATAATTGCCAAAGCCATCAATGTCTTTCATGCCCCCTCCTTTTGAAAGATTAGAGAGATCTTCCGGTAACGGATTAACTTGTGAAACTGAATAATCCATAAGGGAGATTAAAGACATCAGTTCTTCACGATTCATTGTAGATTCTTGGTCGTGGTTTCCTAGAATTGCTGCCCATGGAAGTCCAGATTCAATGGCAGGACCAAATGCCTTAAGCAGGGATTCAGCAGCATCAATAGAGCTTGACCCAAATATATTATCTCCTATTTACAGGAACTGAATTGAAATCAATACTTGAAAGAGAGAGAGAGAGAGAGAGAGAGAGAGAGAGAGAGAGAGAGAGAGAGTTACTGGCCTTCATCAGAAAGGACAAACTAATCAGGATCAAGTTTAACTAGATGTAAAGTAACCTATTTTCAAATAAATGATACCGGCATACATTCAGAAAGATCCAGATCTCTTAGGAATTAAGTTTACTGGATCCAGGGACCTGTTGTAACCCTCCAAATGTAGAGGATGCATAAACTGATCAACTAAGTCCATTTCTTAACTTTTCCCCACCTCTTAAATGCTGCATGCAGAACTTAGACCTTGGCTTAAAAGGAAAAAGTCTGATAGCTGAAGATGCGGGTGGCTACAGCTTACACCTAACAGGATAACCTTGAGAAATTCAAAAGATTTTAGCTTAAACATTCATACTTCAGGGCCTTGATATGAATATTTTCTTAGTCCAGATTTCTTTTCTTTCCTTTTTTGGTCGAATCTTAGTCTAGATGTTTAATGAAATTTTGGTTACCAGTCTAGTTGGTTGTTTCCAGTATAAAATAAAATTATAATGGTTCCAAAAATGAAAAAACCACAATTGGTTCATAAGAGCTATGATATATTTCTCTGTACCGGAAACCACAATAGAGCAAAATATTTACTAAAGAATAATCATTGTATAGGTGTTATTTGTTCCATTTACTAGAGAAATTTAGAAAACTAACCCATTTTGGTTGTCATTAAAGACTTTTAACCCTTTTTAAAAATGTTTAGAATTTTAACCCTCGAGTAGTACTTGAGCTCGTCTCAAGAAGTGCTCAAACCCCCCTCGAGTAGTACTTGAACCCTATCGAGTAGTGCTCAAGGGGTGTTCGAGCACTTCTCGAGGGCAGCTCGAGCACTACTCGAGGGTCAAATTTCTAAAAATTTAAAAAAGAGGTTAAAAGTCTTTTATTGACTTCAATTTGGGTTAGTTTTCAAAATTTCTCCATTTATTAAGTGGGTTCTCTTGTAAGAGTATTCATAGAAATCATTGGTCAATTTTAGGGGTGGCAATCTAATTGTGTCGTGTCATGTTGGTGTTCGTGTTGTGTCATTTCGGGTTCATGTAAAGTAGTAGTCAACCATAATTTTACCTATTTAATTATCATATCAAAAAGTCCTGAAACTAACTTGACATGTTTATTGACTGTGTTGTGTACGGACTACAAACTTAAGACCAAGCATGAAAATGTCTGGTTGGTGAAAATAATGGTATTTTATATTTATCGAAATATCAGTGAAAATATCAATGATTCAGTATTAATGAAAATTCTTTTTTTTTTTTTGGTCAATATTATTGATGAAAATATTGTTAAAATTTACAGAAACAATGGAAATCAATTTAAAAACATAAAACTTTAAGAAATGCTAAACCAATTAATAATGCACCAATTAAACATACAACTTTCACAAAGTAGAATATTCATGATACATGCATGACACATATATGATCTCAAAACTCCACTTCTAATGTGCACAAACTTCTTAATTCCAATAAACATGATCAGGGCCGACCCAAGCCTAAGGTGAGCAAGGCCTGGGCCACATTTTGAGCAAAGGCCTCATTTTAGAATGTCCATTATGCATACACTTTAAGAAGCCCAAATAAAAATATGGCCCAAAACAGAAAAAAAAATGCCTCATTTCAGAATTAAGTGTTTTATTCTAACACTTCCAGAAAAACCCAAGTGGAAAAAAGAAAGTAATGGCCCAAAATAGAAAGAATGCCTCAATTTAGAACAAGTTCTTTATAGTTTTTCTCTTACTCTTCATTTCCAATTGGTGATTGAGTATAACTGTATAAGCATTCTAATCGGTAAAATTAAAAATCTTTTTATGTTTTTGAACAGATCACAACTATTTTCCAGATTACCCAAGTGGCCATAGGCCCATAACTAGCAATATTCTTACTACCAAATTCGTTTTATGTGTGTATCTTCACAAAGCCTATTCATTTGGCCCATTAAGTTAGTTAACATAGAATAATATCCACCAAAAATAAAAAAAGCCCTGGGAAATATTTTACAGCTTAACAGTAGCTCTAAACTAAAAAACAACAACAACAACAAAAAAAAAAAAAAAAAGGTACCTGTAAAAGCAATGAAGTCAGGCTTTTCAGCTTCAATCATCCTCTTGAGGAAGCGAGAGGTGTTGAGATCAGAACAGTGCTCAAACTCAGATTCCAACACGTCTCGGCAGCGAGTCAACGCTCCATTCCCGTAATGCATATCTGCCACCTTAATCACATTTTCGAACCAAAAAAAAAAAAAAACCCATCAACAAAAAAATCAAATCAAGCAATAACTGAGAGAGTCAAAGACCGATGAAAGACCTGGAGGATTTTGAAGGTCCCATCGGAGCGAAAGCGAAGAGGAAGATCTGGGTTCGTCTTCTTGACTCTTACAGGTCGATGGCCTATTAGTAACTTGTGAGAGATTTGGGTGTGGAGGAACGAGAGAATGGCGTAGAGGAAAACCAAATAGAGGAGAGAGTGTTTAAAATTTGGAGCTGGAGAAGAATAAGACTCCATTGAAGCTGCTTCAGCTTTTGAGAATCAGAGAGGCGGAGAGGGTTGCGTTCCGGTTTTGGCGGACCGGACCGCGTGACGCAGCGGATAAAATTTTCGAAAGGGATTCGAGTCATTTGCGTTGTGTTTTGTCTGCTGGTTATAAAAGCGAGGGTCATCCTGATGTTAATTAACTAAAATAACCTCCTCTTTCTAACAAAAACTTGTTATAATATTAATAAGTTAACCGTTCTAACAACAACAAAAAAAATTGTTAACGCAAAATACGGGTAAACTTGTAAAATAAAATAATTAGTTAAAAACTAGAAAAAGATGTCTTTTATTCTCCACTAAATGCAGTTAGCACTTAGCAGTTATCACTTATCAGATGAAGAAAAAGAAGTTACAAGAATAGGGCTCACCATCCCGTAGTGTTATATGAGACAAATGTATGCATTTCTATTAGGAAAATCGATTTTATGATATAGATGCTTATGACATCTCCCTCTATGCTCTGTGGTAATGATTCCCCTAGCATTACAACTTTTATCACAACGATGTTGTTCATAGATCAAATTATTTCGTGGATTTTATTTCACTTTAATAAGATTGTCATAAAATGTCATTATAATTTTAAATTTTAACCACTTAAAAATAAGCATAAATTCCCAACTTGAGGAAAATAAAATACAAAATAAAACTCCTCCCCCTCCCACCCAACCACTCACCCCCACTCTCTCCACTCCACCGGCCGACCGCTCTCACCACCAATAGCACCATCGGCTGGCTGGCTCGGCCACATCATCTTCCTTCTGATCCATTCATATGGCTTAAGATCAAAAGAAAAATACAAAAGGAATGAGACCACATGCAAGATTTACACCAAAAAAAAGCTAATAAGAATGCAAAATTCGAATAAGACATGCATTGCTAGTTAATTAATCTTAAAATAGGGAGAAGCTATAAGTCATGATTAAAGAATTGATTGAAAAAAATAGAAATGTCACATTTACTCAAAAAGATTAAACAATTTACAAATATCATCTTTATATAATACAGCAACTTGGTCGAGCGTTCGGCGGAGGAAACCGAGCGTTCGGATCATGTGCGCACTTAATCAAATATGAATACATATACCAACTCAAGTATTAGTACAATTGAAATGTACCTATATATATAAACCTAGGTATTGGTACAATTGAAATATATCTATATTTTTTTTTTCTTACTTATTTGACTATTTTCGATTTTGTGGGTTAATGCATTTTTTTTTATTTGTATAATTTAAACAAATATTATATTTTATTATTTTAAATTATAAAACATAAAAATTAGATAATCTTGAATGTTTTAAGAGAGACTTAAAGTTCAATTCATTTTATAAGTATTTTTTAGACTAAGACCGGTAGTGATTTAAGGTTTTTAATTAAGTCCTTTTATTTTTCGCCCAAAATCCCGGAGTTAAAACTTAACATGCAACTTCTACAAAACCCACTCTACACCCTAGAAGGGAAAATACCCTTCAAATCGGGAAAAGATTTTATTATAAATTAAAAATATTTTCTTATAAATTAAAATAACTTTATTATGAATTAAAAAAATTTCTTATAAGTTAAAGGACTTTATTATGAATTAAAATGATTTTCTTGTAAATTTTAAAAGACTCCCGGTCTCTATTTAAAAATTATTTTTCTAAAAGACTCAAGTCTAATTATCTCATGTTTTAATTTAAAAATGTAAAAATGTAAAATATCATAATAGATATTATCTTCCATAATTTTTAAAATTAATTCATATTAATTATCTTAATTTTAAGAGATAATATGAGTCACAAATTTTAAAAAGTCCATTTTTTGGACCGTAGCCTTAAAAATTGGATTTAAGTACAAATCTAAATTCTTATATGGTTTTAGTCTGAATGACCTTCCAAAACTGGACCTACTTATAATTAACTGTTGATTCTAATATACATTCAGCCCAAAACTTAATAATCATAATTTGATTAAATAAAACAATATAAATAAAATTACTAACCAAAAATTTAAATTTTCTATCACATAAAAATAAAAATATGGGTCTTCACACTATCCCTACAAAATTAGTTAAACTGAAAATATACTTTTTAAAAAAAATGTCATTATTATTTTTTTCTTTCTAAACAAAGTGAAATAGCTATGTATAAAAAGGTTGATTATGACTCTTGAGTTTGTAGTGCAAAGGGGCACATGAAACACAATCATAAGGATGCGAATTTCAAAGTAATGAAGCGCATAATGTTTCTGAAAGAATGCTGCTATTTGCACACCTTTTTTTTTTCTTTTTGCACACATTTTTCTCCTATACACCTTTATTCTCTTTTAAAATTTAAAATTTCTCTTTTAACACACCCCTCCAATTACCCAAATACCCACATTTACTCAACACACCTCATCTACTAAAAAAAAAAAAAAAGACACACACACACACCCAACCCCTTTCTCTCTCTTTCTCTCTTTCTTTTCCTCTCTCTCTCTCTCCTCTCTCCCCGCAGCACCAAAAATTAAGAGTCCTTTGGTTCACCCCCAACATCCATCCTAACACATTTTTTGTATGTTTTAGACGATTTGGAGTGTGGGTTTTTTAGAGTTTAAGATTTAATTTTCGAGTGGGGGATTGTTAACGTCGCAGGTCGTTTGGCACTGCACTTCCGAAATTTTTCTTTTCATTCGGCAGTCACCAGCCGAACATGACTGAATGAAAGTGTTTGTCATTGTATTTCCGAATGGTTTTCTTGATGTTCAACACTGTACTTCCAAACCAGTTACAAATATATTTTTTTTTGTTTTTGGCTGTTTGCTTGGGCGAGAGGAGAAAATGAAGGAGAGAGAGAGAGAGAGAGAGAGAGAGAGAGAAAGAAGGAGAGAGAGAGAGAGAGAGAGAGAGAGAGAGAGAGAAAGAGAGGGGCGGGGTGGTGTGGTGTGGTGTGGCTGAGTTGGTGTGAACAGAAGGGAGCGCAGATGGCTTCGACGGTGCTGCCCGCTAGTGGCTTCGACGGTGCTATGGCTTGAAGGTGCGGTGGCTGGAAGGTACTGTGGAGGAAGGTGTTGACTGCTGCGCGCGGTGGTGCTGCAAGCATAAGAGGAGAGAAGCCAGAGAGAAATGGAGAGAGAGAGAGATAGAGAATGAGAGAAAGCCAAAAAGGGTGGGGGTAGTCTCCGACGAGACGGGGCTGGGCTGGGCTGGGGTAGTTGCAGACAGAGACTGAAATGGGAATTGTTAATGTGCTGGGCAAGGCACAGTTAATTAAATGGGATGGAATGAAGAGATAAAAGAGAAGATGGGGTGTGTTGGGGAGGATTTTAAGGTCTTTTCACAATATGATAAATTTGTAAAATCACTAATTAAGTGATAAGGGGTGTGCAAATAGCAGCACTCTTCTGAAATTGTAAAAAAGAAAATATTTAATGTACCAACTATTTTTTCTTAACTTAACTAATTTGATATCTTTATAATTATATCGTTTCAACAGTTATTTATTATTATTATTATTTTTTTTTTTGCAGGTGATCCATCAATCATCTAAATTAAAATTAAAATTTCTCATGCAAACATCATTTTTTTTCTTTTTCCATACCATATACATTTTGTAATGTTGATTTTGTGTCTAACATGTGAACAAATTTTATTAGGTGACGTGGGAGTGCGTGTGGTCGTTGGTCCTTACATGTAAGCAGACAACCAAGCTCTAATATCATGATAGAATTTAGGCATCTAACCCAAAACAAATTGACTATGGGTGGAGAGGCCCAAGACCTTGTAAGCACATATGCTAAATTCTAATTTTTCAATGTAGTATATTGCTCCACATTACTCTCAATAATGGTCACATTTATAGGAGAGCCATATATAGATAACAAGTAGGTGATCATTATCACATCTTTAACATGAAAATAAGAGTAAAGTATCTTAAGTACCCACTCTTGAACACCCATAATCTAATTAAAACTACAAATTAATGCTTCAACAAAATATTTTACAATTACATAGAACTAAGATATTAGAAGAAATTAATTCTTGATAAAGATTGATTTACTAATATGTGACGAACTATTTGATTTTCCACATAAAGTCTTAATGAATTTATTTAGTGAGGTGATCATTGCGCTCCAACTTTGGAAAAATACGAGCTCCAATAGAACTTACAAGGCCGGCCCAAGCTCAATGCGAGCAAGGCATTGCCTTGGGCCTTCTATTGAGCAAACGGCTTCTGTTTCTGTGGGCCTCCTTTTCAAATGAATCATGTTAATGGAACTGTGGGAGAGTCCATTGGTAATATTCTCAGAAGATATGTAGTATCAAGCTTCATGAAATATAATGCAGGGCGTCATGCAAAATCGACAGGCATGTGGTGCGTCAAGTGGGTCTAACTAGTTTAAATGAATCACATTAATGTGAAGTCAATTGGTCTTATTCTCACCAAAAACAATAAATATTTAACTCTTAAACTAGACTTGCCAAAAAAACACTATTAATATTATGGTGGCTTAGGTGATTCATACTTACTCCCAAAATTAATTATATTATGCATCAATCTCCTTTTTTTACAAAAATGTGAATCTTTACTAGCCAAAATAAAAATGTGAATGGGCTTACTAACCAAAAATCAGTCTGGCCCATCTAGGGACTTATAACATGAGTCATTTAAGAGGTGAATTTACTTCAATAAATTATTAATTTTATATTTTTGTTACATTTGTGTTGTATCTCACTTACGGAGTTACGGTACGTATCTTTTATATTAAGTCTTTTAAGTTAACAAAATTGACTAAAAAAAAAATGTGAATAGGTTTTACTTTACCATATGAAAAGGCGTGGATCCCACGAAAAGTAATCGACAGTACAGATTGAATCAAATATGAGATTTCGGCCTAGATCTAAGGCAGAGATTGCTCAACTGTGGTCTGGGTTTTAAGAGCCATAATCACTTACATTAATAAGTTAATATAGTAATGTAAGTTCTCACCCCACTCAATTGAGGCTATTGAGATATCATATATTATCAAGTTCCCAGTACTAATACGCATATTATTATAAGCCACCCACTTGATTCAATGAGGACTAATAAAACAAATTAACTCATCCTAAAACGCATCTATATATTAGGATCAAACATAACTATGTATAAACAAATGGCCGGATTTATTTTTTATCTTAGGAGAGAGAGGAATTGAACTTAGAACCAATATTATGGAAAGAAAAGTCATTAGACTATAAGTTAGTTGGTACAATAAGAATTTATTTGGAGGAGAGTACTTTCAAATTTAGGGATTGATTTAATTAATTTTATATAGTTAATTACTTACTTTATTGGAGTATTACAATACATAAATATTTAGATTTGCATGAGAAGAAAACACTTTGATATCAAATAATTAATTCATTATATATAGACATTTCAAATATATTGTATCCACTTATTTCAAATACACTATATATCTAGTGCTTTGATAGTTTCTTGTAACTTATCTAGTCGATCTTATGTCAAACCCATGCTTATATTTTCTTCGATCTAAATCATTCAATCCAAATGCACCCGGCCGAAAGCTTGAAAAGCAAGAAAGGTTTTTCTTTTTCCTTAAAATAATAATGAAAAAATAGTACAACAAGAAGACAGGAAGAGGGTTGTTACAAATTAACAAAAGGATAAGGAGAGAAGGAAGGAGGGTTGTTACAATGAGAACCCAATTTGATCCTTTAAAACACAAAGCTGACTTCATGTCCAAATAATTAATGGAGTGCTCAATAGGACAAGGCACTGAAAATTTGAAACACTAAAAACTCAAAAGCTAGAACGTCGTACCCAATATGATTTTGGTTTATAGTACTATCTATTTTGTAGTGGAAAGACTAGTCATTAGTCATTGTAAATTTCTTGTAATCTACCAGAAAGAGGACCACAACAACCAATACCTGAGACGACTTTTGCTTGATCTGTTTTGGCGCATTTGCTTGTGTCGTTCAGGCTTTTTTCTTTTCAGCTTCGCGTTTCTGTGTGCTGCATGCGCGCATTGTTCATATTATTGTGATATGTGTTGTTGATGTCTAGAATGTTATCATGCTTTAATTGAAACACTTGCCTTGACTATCTATATGAACAAAGAAAATTAAATGGCCTTGCAGGGTTTTCACAAGACATGGCAACCTTCCTAGCTCAGCCGCTTTTTCTCTTTGCTGGGAAATTGTTGGACAAAGAGTGTAGTCCAAAACAATTAGCCATAGCATGGGACACTTGAGTCCATTTTCGTATGCTAGCTATCTAACTTTATTCTTTCTGTTTTTTTTTTTTTGTATAAACAACTTTCATTATTCATTAAAATAATTAACCCCACATATGCCTAATACCTTTCCTTCTTGGAGAATTAGCAGAACAGAGAAAAAAAAATGGGAATCTCCAAGAAGATATAATCTTTTTTCTTAAATCTTCTAATTACCTACGTAATGAAAGAGAAAACAAAATAATTGAGAGAAGAATATTTAGTAGGCGTTGGAAGGATTGAGAGAAGAAGCATGTGTTGGAATGGTTGAGAAAAAAAAAAAAAAAAAAGCCTTAATCTTGGAGAAAATAAGCAAGTTAATTTTTTACGTTATTCAGTCACTCAAGAAGATAGCAAAATGATAATACAAATGTGTTTTTATAGAATTGTAATTTTACCTATTGAATTTGAGATGGATAAAATAATATTTCATCAAACATGATATAATCTACGTAGCGAATAAATAGTAATGTATACATAATCGTTTTGCCACATTGAGTATATTAAGTTCCCTAAGTCTTGTGTCATACCAAGGAACATAATTTTTTCTGGCTTACAAACCATTTGATGTAGATATCATAATATATGTTTCTATAATTCTATCTTCTACCAATGATATTGACCAACTTTTGAACCTAAATTGATATGGCATCTTCATCGATTAAATTAAAAAAAAATCATAAATTGTAACCATTACAAGAATATAGGGATAAAATCAACACAATTAAACTATATAAATTTTAATAGAATTTGATCCAAACAAGAAGGATCAGAAACATATTTTGACCAAATATCTTTTCTACCAAAAATTATTGTTGCGAGTCAAGTCACAAGGTCAGAGAGCAATTCCGCGTGGCACTCATGTGCCAAATCTCAATTGAATGACCCCAAGTCGCGCCGCTTTGCAGAGAAGCAATCCTCTACACCTAAGAGCATCAATGCATGGTTAATTGGTTATAGTCCTTTTGGACAGTTAATGCGTGGACCATGGCTATCATCAATTGTTTAGGTGGATATGACGTCAGAAAGAGGGTAAAAAGTGACGTCAGAAAGAGGGTAACGAATGGTTACCTAGAAAGAAAATAGGGAAGTGCAATCAATGATTATGGGACCTAATAATTCCTTGGGTGCCTTTGTCTTTTTCACCCTTTTCCGGGGGAATTGAAAACTTTGTCACATATTCCTTCAAGGCTTATGTATTACGAGAAAAAGAAAAAACAATATTTTAGACCCTTACCACTTTAGGGTCCTTTAATAGATTCATTTTTAATGGTGGTAATGCTTATTCCCACTTTTTTTTTTGTAGTGAGTAAAAATGAACTTGTCCTTTAATACTTTTTAATTTTTAGGGGAAACGGCGAATGTGGTTCTTATAGATCGGGTGTTTTTCACTTAGGGTCTATATAGTCTTAATTTTTTCAATTAAATATCTGTAGTTTGGTTTTATTTACAATTTAGGACAAATTAAAATTAATTTTAGACGAGTTTATCAGTTTCTTATGTTTTAATTCAGTTCTTTAAAAACATATTTAATACATTAAAAAATTTCAGTTTTTATCCACATGTTAGATCATACGCTACATATGCTCCCATGTCATTCAAAGTTGTTTGCATGTTTGACTTAAATGATATTACATGTGAAGGGGCGTGTTGAAATTAATGTCCCAAATTCAAAGAAGTTGAGTCTTATGTTACAATTTATAAAAGTTGTTAGTCTTCTCCATCAATTTTCAATTAGTTTTGAATTTGATGGTCCAATTTATACATAGTTAGAGCGGGCAACACACGTCAGGCCTAATGACCGACGACATGTGCTCCCTTGTCATCCATGCATTGTCTATTTTTTTTAATCATGTCACATGTAAAGGAGCATGTTGATAGTGCTATATCACATCATTTGGGTCTCTCCAGCCATTATCAAATATGTTTAGACTTAATGCTCTAATTATTTTATAGTTGGGGATGTGTCCTCCATTCCATTAGAAAGTGTGGACATTTGAAATCAAGATGGTTTCACATTAATTAGTCAATAATATGAATAATGTTGTTCTGTTGTCTACATAAATTTCTAGATGTACGTTTTGGACTATTGATTATAGTTTTTGGCAACGATATTGACTTATGACTAAGCCTAGCTTACATGAGATTCCCATTTCAATTAGATGTATAAAAGCTAAATTCCTGTCACTAGTACATATGTCTTCCCTCTCAACACTCAACACATCATCGCTGAATTAACTTCTATTGCTTTGACCAAACAAGGGCGGTGGGTCGTGTTCATATGAATCATGGTAAATTCTTTTCCACAAAGCCATCATATCAATTCTTTCCTTATTAGTACCATACTTCATTATAAGCAAGTTCCTCTTCTCTAGTTGAGTCTTACATTTTGTTTTTTCTTCCTTTACTAAGTCCTAATCTTTCAAGCAAGTTAATGCGCGCTTTTATTGACCTTGGGCTCAAATTGTTCCGCTTCTCTTACACAACTCAATCACGTACTCTAGCTCATTATACGTTGTTTATGACTCAATAGTAAATGACAAAAATTAATTAAAACCATATAGTGTATCACGAGTCATGATGAAATTACAGAATTGTAACCCTTATAATTTTCATCATCGTAACTAATCAGATTCATTATACTCATCACCATACGCTATTGGAAGATTATGATAGCATGTCGTCCTTGAGACAACAAGGAGGAACTTATGTTGTACATAATTAAGTATCTCATCAAAAGATCTACGATATTTTTGGAGTACTCAAAAACTCTAATCCAAACCCAACTTTATATGTTATAAGGTCGAATCCAACAATCTCGAATTTAAGTTTGAATCAAATTAGATTGATTTGTATTTAAATTCAAAATATAATTGTAACTCAATAAACTGGGTTAGAAACCCACACAAATTTTAGAGAATAATTTGTCTGCCCTTATAATATGGAAAGAAAGAAAGAAAAAGGAGAAGAGAGAGAGAGATACCACAGCTGATATCCCGGAGACATGTAAGTCTCTCTCCAAATTTCAAAAGACTTTCTTTGTTTTTTTTTTTTTTTTTGGTGTGTGTGAGAAAGAGAGAGAGAGAGTCTGCCCAAACCCAAAGAACACAAATTTGGACACACCCAATTATTAGGAGAATGCACAACACGCGTCGGGTACAGAAAGTGAAGGTAGCACAGTCCTTTAGTACATCATTTTCCTTTGGGTCATCAGTCGTCTCAGCCCGTTGGTGCATCATTACGCGGCATTGTAGACCACATCTCTCGTTCAGTCAATCATCCAACGGCTCAGATCTTTCCAGTTTCCAGGAAGCAGCAGCAATTAAACAAAGCGTCCTCCCTCTCTTCTCACGTGCGTCAATCCCCCACCTATAAAAACCCCCCAAAACTCACTCACTAGCTCCCAACCCCCAACAAAAAATTGAACAGCATCTCATAAAACCTGCAAGCCTCTCTCTCTCTCTCTCTCTCTCTCTCTCTCTCTCTCTCTCTCTCTCTCTCTTACCAACCACCATGGACAACATTGGTGATGAGTACAAGCATTACTGGGAAACCAATATGTTCCTCCAAACCGAAGAGCTTGACAGGTACTACTAATTATGAAAGACCCACACTCTAATTAAAAGAATTAATTAATTAATTTCTAATTTCCATTTTTCGAGCTCCAATCTAATTTCTTGACATACAATTTTTTTTTTTTGTGTGGCGGCAGCTGGGGACTGGATGAGGCGTTTTCCGGGTACTATGATTCGAGCTCCCCGGACGGAGCCGCGTCATCGATGGCCTCGAAAAACATTGTGTCCGAGAGGAATAGGAGGAAGAAGCTCAATGAAAGGCTCTTTGCTCTTAGAGCAGTGGTCCCCAAAATTAGCAAGGTAATTAATTCATTAATTAATTAAATTAACCATACAATAATATTCATCATAATTCATTATTGCTTGCTTGCTTTCATTTTGTTATATAGCAACAAAGTAGCAGTTAGTGGCATTTAATTTGTGCCCATTATAATATGAATGTGACCCTTTGTTTTATTATTTTTGAAGAAAAAAGTGTTTGTCATGATTCATTTGGGGTTTCATTTTGATTTTGATTTATATTTTTCTTTTAATTTTATTTGATTTGTTGGGGTTGGGGACAGATGGATAAAGCTTCTATAATCAAGGACGCCATTGGCTACATCCAAGATCTCCATGAGCAAGAAAGAAGAATTCAAACAGAGATAATGGAGCTGGAATCTGGCAAATCCAAGAAAAACAATATTGTGGGTTGTGATTTTGAACAGGAGCTACCTGTCTTGTTGAGATCAAAGAAGAAGAAGACTGAGCAGCTCTATGATTCTGGAGGGTCAAGAACTTCCACCATTGAAGTCCTTGAAGTAAGTCACTCACTCACTCAATCTCTACTAAATCACAATTAAATCATATAACATTATATTATATTATATTGTTAGCCTGTAAAATTACAACCGTTAATTTAGATGTATGGTTGTCCTTATAGTCCGACAAGATAATACGGGTAGCAATAGAATATTTCTCATTGTGGGCAATCATTAAATAATGAATGGGCCTGGTGTTGCACTTTACAGCTTAGGGTTACGTACATGGGGGAGAAGACACTGGTGGTTAGCTTGACATGTAGCAAAAGAACTGACACAATGGTGAAATTGTGTGAGGTCTTTGAATCTTTGAAGCTCAAGATTATTACAGCCAATATCACTGCTTTCTCTGGGAGGGTTTTAAAGACAGTCTTCGTTGAGGTAACTTACACCTTTCCTTACTTTTTACTATTCTTAATTATTTCAATCTTGGGTTTTGTTTTTTGGTTTTTAAGTTACTGTACGACCGACCCTGTCGGTCATATATGATATTTTTCTCACGATATATATATATATATATATATGTGGGACTCACATATAGCGCGACACACACCATTACACGTTACATTTACAACATGTGATTAGCATGGTCTAAAAGAGATAAGAGTCATCTAGAATTAAGAGGAAAAAACTATAAAGAGCATTATTGGACTTTATTGGTGTATGTGATAGTGATTGAAGTGAATTTCTCAACTGTTTAAATAGCTAAGGTGGGGTTTGATGTAAAATATCAAGTAACACTTGGGTTAATTGGGTTCAAATGGCACTGGTAGGTTCCAATTTCTTATCATAAACAATAGACATAGAGAGTACAAATGCTAAAGGCCAACCATACTTTTTTCACCGCATCATTTACTAACTACATAATTTAGTGATAGATAATGTGTATTCGTAATATCAATTATTATGATTAGCTATTAATTGTACATCAACTATAATATAATATAGTTGAAAAATATAATCCCTTAACATTCCTCTTAGACAAATAAAATTAAGAAAAGTAAGTTCCATTTGAATGAATGAAGAACAAACTCTTCATTAATCAAATTAATGAAGAGGAATAATTGCTTGATTGGTTTGGAATATGGATGCATAGGTAGTTGATAGGCATAAGCATAATGGTATATAATTTAAACTAAAAAAGTAAAGTTAATAAAAATAAAGAAGAGCTAGGTAGAATTGAGGGTCCACAATAAGCAGAAGGTTGGAAACGATAGAGAGCACTTTAATAAAGTGGATGAAGCATTATGTGATACCGGTCCGCTATTTGGGGGGGAAATGATTATTGGTGTAATCCAGAGTGTCCGAATAAAACCAGTCGATAAACAAAAGTGACGAAAACGACCCCATTTGGATTTCCACTTTAACATGTCCCTTAATTTTGTGGCACCTCTTCAACCAAATTAAGCTTGTAGTTTGCTTCTCCTTTCTTCTTACTTAGCTCCTTTAACATCATTGATTATCAAATATCAAAACTCTTTCTACTTTGTTGCATCATGCATGTTGTGAGAAGAATGTTATATATAATAAGTGCATAAGTATTATTCAAAAACGTAATTTTATCTTATATTTCTAAAACTCCGAGAACTTGCAAAATGGTTGAGATTTATAGCTTTAGTAGTAATATACTTTACCCATCACATCCCCAAATAGAGACGAAAAAAAAAAATTCGGAGAGTCAAGAATTCTAGATTTTGTTTTCTTTCTAAAATGGTCATTATATATTATTTCTTTTTTCTAAATCTTCTAGAATACTACATATATTTTTTTATTTTATTAACAAATTTTAAGAGAACCACATGTAGATTGCTACCCGAGATCTATACATAACTTCGCTACTAGTATATGTGGTAAGAGTTCGAGTCTTGTTATCTTTTTTGTTTGCCATGAATCAAAGTAAAAAGGTGGTTTTAAAATTATAATGTCATCCAGCAATTCGTATTATACGAGATTCAACTAGGTAGTGAATAGTAAGATGTTTTGGTCAATGGGTGGCAAGAAACATGTTTCCCACATGGGTTAAGTTGATTTCCTAGACCGGCAAAAAAAACAAAAAAACAAAAAAAAAAAAGTTGATTTCCCAGAAAATACTAGCAACCCGACAAAACTGGATGGTTAGAATAAGAGTTTAGAGAGCTCGTGGGGGATTTTAAAAGTTTAAAACAAAATTATTACTATGAACTTTACGGTTATTATATAGCCTATGGTTTCATTGTTTCATTGCAATTTGAAAATACAATGTTGGTTTTGAAGGGAACCTCTTAACTAAAATATGAGCTGTCATTATAAACTTTTAATTTTTAATTACTAAAAGTAAATAATCTTAAGCGCATAATTTAAGAGAAAAAAAATAAAAGAATTATGTTGGGTTACAAGTTATGTCCCTCTTGATTTAAGATTTTGCATTTATTAAAAAATTTAAATAAATATTAGCGTTATACATCATGGACAATAAAATTTAAAGATTTATGCTCACGTGAATGACTCATATAAATAAAACTGGAAAATTTTAAGGGACAAATCATTCTAGTCTTCTAACCAAAAACGTTAAGTGGTACTCTTAGTAGGTACCCAAAAAAATGGAAGAGAAATATGGATGGGATGGGTAGGGTCGAAATCATATATTTAAAATTTGATAAGTACATTTCATGTTGGAAGTTTTCCAAAAAGACACTCTGGTTATGTCTTGGCCCTCTTGGGTGGGATAAGGTTTCTTAATCCATGAATTTCAGCCAAAAATTTATTGATCCCAATTTGCACCTTTTCTGGTATGAACGTTGCAATTTCTTTTTCATGTCTTTTTTTTATTATTATTTTTTAGAGAAAGAGCAAGACACAACCCAAAAAAGTATGATGGTTACACATATATACATCTTACAACGCCCCTATTTCTGCACATTTTAAATATTTTCAATTTAATATTTTGAAGAACTATTTCTTTGTCTTATTTTTTTTATTAATTAAAATGACACTCATTCATCCTTTGTCTTAATCATACTCAACTTCTTGAAATGGTAATTGATCAGATAATCAAACACGCTTTGAAAATTTATGTTTTTTATTACGCCATAATATGAGTTGATGGGTAGCTGCAGTTTCTTGGCCCCAATCTAGCTGGGACGTACCTTCCAATTGGGGTTAGTTAGGAAACACACAAAAAAAATACCATTATCATTACATTAGCATCATCATCATCATATAATCTAAATAGTATTTTAAGTCATGGTTTCATAGATTGGATATAGAATATCTGAGGCCACCTAAGCTGTATCTCATATTTTGTCTGCTTGACTGTATGATTGTGAGGGGGGAAATTAATGTTCTTTTGTTAGATACTTGACATGTTATGTTGTTAGATTACCAATCTAAATTACACATTTAAATACGAATTTACCTCAACAATAATCTAAATTCACAATCTGACAAGATAACATATATGTCAACACATCTAGTTTTGTCTTTGGTTTTAAAGGCAAGTCTACATATGCATACATATGATATGTACAAGACACAGATGATTGTTTGCCAATGATTTATTTTGTAGTGCTAGCTTTTATTAATTTGATGAACTTCTGAAAAGTAAAGATCTCATATATATATATATATATGTGTGTGTGTGTGTGTATATTATGTATGGAAAAGCGACTTATTAATAGTAGTTGAATCTCAATTGATTTTGCAGGCAGAGGAAGAAGAAAGAGATCATTTGAAGATAAAGATTGAAACAGCCATTGCAGCTCTGAATGATCCACAGAGCCCCATGAGCATATAATGACAAGAACTGATCCTAATTAAGTTCCATTTTTCTCATCACTGCAATTAGTGGGATGTTTTTCTCGTCCTAGTTGCCACCATGTCTATCTTGTTATAGAAATGTCCTTCTCTTTATTGGGTTTTGTCCTCGGTGTTTTCCTTGAGGAAGAAGCGGCTTCCTTTTGGCTTTTCGGTTTTGCTTAATTATGAGGAAATTAACTTAGTTTTTGTCCAAGGCCAGTGTTAAATAACTGCATATGCTGCTGCAGTAAACATGTCTTTGCAAATGAATAATTGGTTGTCTAAGATGTTGTTAGAGTCTAAAATTTAATCACAGGGCCCTAGTAAGCCCAACTAATAAAAATATTAGACCACAGTCATGATTTGTCATTGTTACGTACCCTCATAAGTCACGGCCAAGATTCAGCCACTGGTCCGAGTAACACTTGCGTCCTTCTTGTTTTTGTATGGGGGTGCCACTACGCGTCTACGCGGCCGAGAGGCCAAGCATAGAATTAATTGTGCATGTGTTTTGCGCCGTAAACTGACTTTCTCACCAAACAACTGTATGGTCGAGGAAGGAACAATTCCCAACCTAACTTCGCTTTGCCTTGGTTATCAAGGACTTCACTAGTCGTGTGTTTCTGTGACTGTATTGGTGAATTTAAATGTGCGAATAACAGACTCCAATGTAATGGGATTAAATGCCAATAATGAACTTTAATAAATAAAGTATAAGTAATCTAATTATCTCGAATTTGAATACAATTGTAGTTCTAACAATATACCTCATAATGCTGAAACCAATAAACATGGATTTGCCAAGGAAAGATCGATACTAAGGAGATTAAAACCCTAGCAGAGCTAAAACAAGAAAATCGAGAGAGAAAACTGCTTCGAAAACTGCGGTGTTGCTGGAAATAAGTTCTTGAGGAATCTTTGAAATATGCAAGGTTTTTCAAAAATCGAGGTTGAATTGTTGATGTTGTTAAGATCCTTCTCCTCTACCTTTGGCAAGTATTTATAAGGGTTTAACCCTAGCGAACACCAGGAATCCTTTTTCGAAGAGGATTACTCTACTTTTTTTTCACTTTCAAGTTATTATTTTTTTCCTTAACTTCATTTCCCTATTCGACCAAGATTGACTTCTTCTAGGCTTGGGCCGTGATTTTTATGCCAAGCCCATTGCTCTACACGCCTTGGGCCTCTGGGTTGTCTTTGACGGCCCATTGCCAAATATGGTGTAAGCAGTCATGTAGTACTCTTAGGCCCCATTTGTTTGACCGGAATCTTAGAATTAGGAATAATAATTGTACTCCTATTCCTGTCTATCCTAGAATGTAATGGGTTTTCAATTCTTATTCCAACGTTTGGAACAAAAATATAATCAAAATTATTAGTAATATTTCCTATTATATTTTCTAATTTGGTAATTGACACATATCAATATAATAGGAAAGATATGTGCCATAATTATGTGCCAATATTTCCAATTTCTCAACGTTTGATAATCTTTCCCATTATATTTTCTAATTTTTCAGTATAGCCAAATAATAAAAGAATATATATATGATAATTTTTACATTTGAGATTAACTATGAAATATAAATATCTCCCCCCTCATGGTATTTCTATTCCTCCTTTTTTATGGAATTGGTTTACAGTCAACTAAGGTTAATTCTTTAGTTTTGTTTCCTTTTTAGTCAACCAAACATCAAGTCTTCCTGAACTGAAATCTAATTTTATTCCAGACTTTGAATTACGACTAAACAAACATGGCCTTAAATACATGTTATATATGTCATGCAAGTGGGACTCAGGCCACTATTCGGGACTCACAAGTTGGTTGTGGTTTGAAAATTGAAAAATATGAGGAGGAACGATAAAGACATGCACGAATTATTTATGTAGTTTGAATAGGCTCGAACCATTCTCCAATACAATAAATAATATGGGCTGATGAAGGAGCGACAAGTAAGTCCATAGCATTAAATAAGCCCATGTATAAATCTAAGTCCAGAAACTCATACAAAGCCCATAACATACCCTAAGGTAAGCCAAGCCCACCTGAAGTCAAGTAAATGGTATTTGGGGCCTAACAATTGTTTCGCCAGTTTACTACTTTGTATGGCTTTGAAAACGAAGCACTTTTAATCAATATATATCCTACAAACATAAATTCAAGATTAAATAATAATATATTATTTATTCTAACTATTTGTCTATTCATTGAAGTGATAAAATTTGTTAATTTTGAGGAAACAAATTTTCACGGCAAAATGCTACATATATTAACAAAGTACACCTTTAACCTATAGGTGATAAAGAGAAACTTTTCTATCACTGGAATAGGGAGAGGTGGCATGGCATCTCCACTGCCTATCATTGGCTCTCTCTTTTCTCTCTCACTCCATTTCCCTCTCTGTCCTCTCCTTCTTCTCTCCTTCTCTCTTTGCCTTGACACCAGCTTGTCCCTACTACAGGGACATACAAGTTATTTTCTAGATGACAATAGAATAGATTTGCTACCTAGAGAGCAAAGCCCTAAGTGACGTCCAACTAGCTCTCACTCCCTTCAAAGCCCAAATGTTGACTGAAAGACAAAATTGTGAGTCATCCTGAAAGGAACCCAAAAAACTCAATTGCCCATAGAAAGCCTTACAAGTCAAGGTCTGCCATTGCACACTCCAACATCAGCTTACCTCTTTAGGCCGATCTAGAACAACCCCAGCAGCTTAAGAGCGATTGCAGGAGGCATTTAGTGCCTTAATCAAATCCATTTTTGCTTATAAATAAGGCTTCATTCATATTCCATTTCTTTATTATATATTTATAAATAGAAGAAGTTAATCAATCAAGTGATATGATCAGTGCGTTGAATATTTGTTGGAAGACATGACATAAATTGAGAAAACAAAAAGGAAGTCGTAGCAAAAAAACATAATATTGGCGCATTTGTCCTATATGTGCAAATAACTATTAATACTAGATCTGACCAACTATCCATCCTATCTCCTCTCCGTTCTTGACAGCCCATCTTTGTCTCATCTTTGTCTCAGTAGAGTCTTTCAATAACATGTTTTGATCCTCTTCCTCATTACTTAGAAAAAGTAAGTCATCGATTCAGGTACAAGATATAATCATTACTATCTGGACAATTAGATATCTAACCAGAAGAGAAGAGAGGTACTAATAAAGATTGACGAGGTTGAGAACTTCAAAATAGTCCCATATTCTTTTTTTAGATTGTTCATCTAAAACACTCTCCAATCCATATGCCTAAAAAGCAAGCCAAATGACTCCAACACAACTCGTACAATGCTCCTCCATTACTATACCACAATTCTTGTTCTTACACCACATGCTCACTATTGGTGCTGAGTTATTAATAGCATACACATTGAAAGGATAGAGAAACTTCCCTGTAACAGGGATATGACTGATTTGATATCTCAATTCAATAACATCATGACACCTATGCTTTTATACATCATCACATTAAACTTTTTCTAATTTCAACACAGAAATTATTTCTAGGGATATCAAGTCAACCCATATATCTGTTATAGGTAAGTTTTTCTCTTGAAATGATCTTTCTTTGTCATTATTGTGCATTGTCCTAGCAAGACCGTAATGGGGCCTCCCTAGTCCCTAGATTAGCTTCCATTCAAGGTGCCACAAACATATGTTATATATATATATATATATACAGGGGTCTTCCAATGAGGGATCCCCTGTGGGGCCCACACGAGTCGTTTTGTGTCAATCCGAACCGTTCATTTTTTATATCTTCATTGATAGATCATCCTTGCAAAAAATCAACCAAATTGGAAATCATTTGCCTATCTAACTTTGATCAAACAAATAGACGAACCAAATATTTCCAATGAAACCGTCCATTTGTTTGATCAAAGTTAGATAGGCAAATAATTTTTGATTTAGCTAATTTTTTGCAATTATGATCTATCAATGGAGATGTAAAAAATAAACGGTTCGAATCGACACAAAGTAACTCGTGTGGGCCCCACAATGAGATCCCTCATTGGAAGGCCCCTGTATATATATATATATTTTTTTTTTTTCTTTTCTTTCTCTTAGAAAAAAGAAAATTGATAAGAAAATTGAGATTTTTTTTCGTTATGACAATTTTAAAGTTTAGGTACTAAAAAAATGAAAAATAATAGTTTGGGGTCAGAATTCTTGTGCAAAGGGGAAATTTATTTTTGCAGTAGATCCATCTGTTGGTCTATGATTTAATCTGTGATATTTTAATTTTTGTTTAGTATATGGTTATGACTACCATGCTGTCAGATTAGTGTTGATAAAAGTTTAAATTTAATTCTAGCCTTAAACCATAATCCAAATATTATTTTTTTTCAAGGGAAAAAGCCCGTAAGTAAATTATTCATTAAATTTTCTCCAAACTATTACATTATGGGTCAAATAAGATAAAAGTCAAAGAGGACTATCTTCTACCCATGTTAAAGGATGGTCAAGATCAATGCTAAACTTAGCCAATTGATGGGCTACAAAATTACAAAGACGAGGTTGATACCCCAAAGATATTACATCAATCCCCAAAAGCAACACCCTAATTTCCCCCTTCAATTCACCCCCTGAACTCAATCATTTACCATGCAAACCCCTTAACGGAATAGAGAGAATCGAATCAACTTCATGAGGTAGGAACAAAGCAGTGAGCAAATCCAAATTCCATTTACCTGTATAAGTAAATAATTCTGCCACCAATGTGTTAGACTCTAACACTCGAGGAGAACACACTTGAAATGATGTTAGGCAAGGCAGTTATAAAACAAACAACAAATAAATGCTCAAAAAAACAAAAAAAAAACTAACAACAAATAAAACAAGTTATAATTGTGACTCAATCAAAAAGTTGTGATAATTAAATCATAATTAGCTGGGTTTGTAAAAAAATAGAAAGGTTCATGGCTGGTTGGTCGGTCAGGCAACTGATTGTTCAGTGATATATACTGCCTTGGAAAAACTTAAATTTTTCCTTACTGGTAATCAAAATTAGGCATAACATTTTAGTAATTAAAAAAAATGAATTCAGTAATTAATTTTTTGTAAACTACGAAGAGGACCCGACAACTTTTAAAATCATCATTCTCTAATTTGAAGGACAATCATGACAAAGTTGCGTAACTTGAGATTAATGCCATTTTGGTATGGAGTCTATTACATTTGTATTAGTTTGGTTCTCAGACTTTTAATTTAAAAAATTAATAAGATTTTGATTTTTTTAATTTTGTCAATTGAGGGTATTCTGTCAATTTACACATTTTTTATCCAAATTTTCGTTTGCATTGCACTATGTGCCAATCACGTGGGGTCCTTTTTTAAGGCAAAATAGTTCCTTTCATTTATATCTTATCATTTTTTCCTCATGCACCATTTTTTCCTCTTTTATTTCCAGCTAAATTTGGATAAAAAATGTGTAAATTGATGGAATAACCTCAATTGGCAAAATTGAAAAAGTCAAGAGTCCTTAATTTTTCAAATTAAAAGTTTGAAGACTCAATTGATACAAGTGTAATAGTCTGGAGCCCAAAATAGCATTACTCCCTAACTTTAATGACAAAAGTTCAGTGCTTTTTCAATTTTCGTCGAGTACTTGAATGCTTTGCAGTTGGAGGCAGTAGTTATAATTGTAGTTGCATTTGTAATTATAGTTGGCAGTTGGAATGACTAAAAACTACAATTGCAATTATATTTTTTGGCTTATTCTAAGTGATTTGGGTGTGCCAGTATGCGTTGTAGTATGATCAAAGAAATGTATTAGTTTATGCTTTAAAATTTATAGTTTTTCAAAAATTGTGCGGAGAAATTTCGATGAGCATTTGAACTTGCTCATGGAGCGTTCGAACACCTGACATGAAAGTTCTTTAAAAATTACAAAAATTAATCTTTGCTTCTATAAGTAACTGAATCAAAAAAATAACAGGAATGTTATTTATTTTATTCTTTCTATTTCTATTTCTACATTTCATTTTCTTCTGCCTATTTTATCATGATTAGAACCGTTCACTTTATAGATTATCCTTTAAAAATTGTCATATGAAAAAATAAAAAAATAAAAAAATTCTTTAGAAATCATCTCTAAAAAATAAATTAAATAAAATTTTTTTTAAGTAAAGAGTTAAATTGACCGATTATTTATTTGATAATAATTAAATAACTAAATTAGTATTGATTTGATTAATTTTTTACAAAAATAATCTGCAATTTAAAAGATAAATGGTTTTCATCGTACAATTACACTGCCTAAAGAAGGCGAGTGCTCGCGAATACAAAAGATAGTTAGTAATCTTCAATAAATAATGAAAAAAAATATTTTTTTTAATAAAATTTCAACCATCTAGCAATCAGTTGAAGAAAGCTATTAGCAAAAAGAGAAAAACCCCAAATTTCAGCTCCCCTTCCCCGTTCTTGAATTCCTGAACTCGAATCCAATCCAACTTCCCGCAGGAGTCTTTCTCCTTCTCGCTCGCTCTCATGGACTCTCTGCTAGCAACCTATGCCTCTTCTGACGAAGAAGAAGATCAACAACAACCACCACCACCACCACCAAAAACCACAGCTTTCCCCTCAAAACCCACCTCTGGACCTTCCTCTTCCTCTCTTTTCTCTTCTCTACCCAAACCCAAACCTTCCTCTTTCGTCCAATCCCTTCCCAAACCAAAACAAACCCAATCAAAACCACCAAATCTTGATGATGATGAAGACGAAGACCCTGTTTCAAAACCCACCTCCAAACCCTCCTCCACGATTTTCTCTTCGCTTCCAAAGCCCAAATCCCAAATTTCAAACCAACCCATCACCAATCTCTCATCCTCAGACCAAAAGCCCAAAAGGGTCGTCCAATTCAAGCCTCCCATTAACCCTTATTCGATAAAGTCTTCCCAAACCGACGACGAAGACGAAGACGATGATGATAAAGAAGAAGAAGAAGAAAGGCGACGGCGAAAAGGGTCCGAATCATCGGCTCAAACTGCATCGGCGACGTCATTCTTATCGACTATGCCGGCGCCTAGGAACTCCGGCACATTGGGTGCTCTTCCCAGTTCGGGTTCAGGCCGGAGAGCCATTGTGGAAACCGAATCGGGTGGTTCTAGAGTGGACAGCGATGCGGGTGTGGATCAAAACGCAGCAAGTTATGGGAATTACCAATCAAACATTGATCAGAATGGAGTGAATTATGAAAGCTATGGTGGTTATGAGAGTTACCAATCTGGTATTGATCAAAATGTGGATGCTGGGATTCAATTGCAAGCAAGAATTAGTGGCAGTGATGTTTCAAATTATGCTAGTTATGATGATTATGGGAGTTATGCTGGTTATGAGCAGCATGGGAATGATTGGGTTGGCGGATCGGCAACTGCAGTGCCCGGAATGTCGGGAGGCAGTGGAATTGGAGTTAAAGTGACTGGAAAGAGAGGAAGGAATGAAATCCCAACTGAAATAGTTGAGGTTAAGCAGGACGAGTTGATGAAGAATAGGCCAAGGGAGGACCAGGTCAAGTTAACTGGAATAGCTTTTGGGCCTTCTTACCAGGTATTATCACCACTTACAGTTCTAGGTTCTTGTTTTCTCTGCAGTCATTTAATTAAATAGCTACTTTTTAATGCATTCTGAAACCATCAGCAGTATTTTTAGTGCAATTCTGTGCATTTGAGATATATCTTTTATTGTGATTTATCTTGTTAGTTTTGTAGGAAGAACTTGATAGTGCATTACATTCTTTCCATTAATGAAGATGATAACACTCTTCATGCATTATTCTTGTACCAGAGAAAAAATATAACCTGGTAATTTGATCATCTGTGCATGTATTTTAGAGAAAGCAATACAAACATTAAGTCAGTTACAGTGTAATAAGCTCAATGAAAGGGGATGTGGAAAGGAGAGGTGTTGTAATCTGAACTACAGTTTATTTTAATAATTTGCGTGAATATATTATTCATACAAAATTGTTAAATAACACTGGGAAATCCTCTATGCTTTCCCATGCATAATGTTCCTTAATATGTTAGGCATCAGGTAGGATCAAGGATTCAGTTGGAGGCTCTGAGCTTTTGTCCTGAAGTAAGACGTTTAAAATTACATGAAGAAGAGGAAATTTTGATGGAAAAAAAGGTCTATGAGGAATCATCTGTAATTTGTAATAAAGAATTCTCCTAGTGCAAGACTGCAAGTTCAATTTCTGATAGGAGTGAGACCATGTGGATATGTTTAAATTTGGCACAGTTGCCAGTTATTTAGATAAATATGCGCAAACAAGTATGTTAGCGAAAAGGCATAACATCCTTGTGTCTGTTCACATATTTATAGTAAAATCAAAATGCTAATACAAGCATTTTGCAGCAGTTGACAGGAGGGCATTTTGTGTGCAGCAGTTTGAAGACTTTGAACTGTCAATTACCATTTGGGAGATGTCCTACTGTTATAGGATTAGCGAAAAGGCATAACATCCTTGTGTCTGTTCACATATTTATAGTAAAATCAAAATGCTAATACAAGCATTTTGCAGCAGTTGACAGGAGGGCATTTTGTGTGCAGCAGTTTGAAGACTTTGAACTGTCAATTACCATTTGGGAGATGTCCTACTGTTATAGGATTAGCTTAGTAACTATTTTTTATGTGATATAATCAATTGAGGGTCTAAGTTTTCAATACTACAAGAGAAAACGATATGAACCCAATGCACAGTTAGCTAGTTAGGAACTTGGATGGTTTTTAACTATGTTGGCTCCAAAAGAGCAATTAATTCAGAAAGTCATAAGGAAAGGACCGAGGCAGCCATCCAAAGCATGGCCTAAGTTAGATCTCAGAAGCTTGTTCCTATGCATGGGAAGTCGACTCAGAAGGTGATGTTTCTGAGACAATGGTGGACAAGATTAAGGTGTCTGTTATGATACTAGAGTGTTTTCCTTGGCATGAAGAACTGGAAGGCCTGTGGATAATCAACTTGCTTTGTAGAAATATTCTTGTTAGAGATGCATTGTTTTGCAGATCTAATGGAAAAATTCAATCCAAAAATAAAAAATAAATAAAAAACTAATGGAAAATTTGTAGAGAATGCTTGGATCTATGGGTGGACATTGCAGAAATTGGGTCCATAAGTGGACATGGGTTTTCTCTTATTATTATTATTTATTTTTTTTAAAGTGTGTTGGAACTCGGCAAGTCCTTGGGATTTGGGAAGACCCTTTTTCAACTAGATTGACTTGGAATTACCGAAAACCACCATAGAGCAACTTGTTTGTTGAGTACTGCTTGATAAGATCTTAACAATTCTCCCTGGCAAAAAAAAAAAAAGATCTTAACAATCCTCAATTTCATTCCTAGACAAGAGACTACCCCCAATGGATGTGCTTGGCAAACGTCATGAGGAATTGATATATCATTTTATACAAGTTATAATTAGAGTGAGAAGATGGGGATCATATTGAGAAGAATATACCGTCAAGGCTGTTTGTGTAACTTTTCTGTGATGAATGGTTGATATTGGAATGGAGGATTATATATATTTATTTATCAAAAAATATAAAGACGGAATTAGTTTTTTTTTTTTTTGTGTAGTCAAGATGGAATCATAGTTATTAGTAGCTTTTTTTGGTGTTTGGTCTTTTTACTGTTCATGTTCATTGAATACTTGGTTCATAGTTTTTCTGTTTTATACTTCCATGGCTTTTTCTTCTTTGTGCTTGTTTGTTACTTATTTCTGAGAGCACCTAGTACATGTTATACAAGGAACTATCACATGGTAATGAAATATACTGTTTCTAATTGTTAAAGAGACATATACAACGGTTGTCTCTGGTTGAAACTTGGAAATGATTTCAGTCAGCCAATACATCATTCTAAATTTCAGTCATATGTTATAGAACGTTCCATTCAGCAAGAAAAGAACTCCTCATTACAATCTTAGGCAAATGGCTGGACTGTGTTTTATTATGTTCTCATTCATTATATTTTCATTTTAGTTTGCGCATTGACGTATTTATTTGTACCTTTTACTTGCAGCCTGTTTCGACAAAGGGGAAGCCTTCAAAGCTGCACAAGAGGAAGCATCAGATTGGTTCCCTATTCTTTGATATGAAGCAGAAGGAGATGGAACTTGCAGAGCGGCGTTCAAGAGGGTTCCTCACAAAAGCAGAAACACAAGCCAAGTATGGGTGGTGATCCTGGGACAATTCTTCATATGTTGTATTATGAAACTGTAATTTTTAAATAGTGACATAAAAGATATGAGCTTTTCTCTTCATAGTGCTAGCTCAAAGTTCATTTGTTTCTTCATTATTCTATCATATCAATGATGTTTTCAATTTTAATTGGAGAAAGTTTTGCTATTTGGATTTGTCTACTTTGGGAAGCTGGAATGTTAGGAAGCTTTAGCCATTATGCCTGTTAGTAACAGTAGGTTATCCCCTTCAGTAGGGACTTTCAGGAAGAAGAGTCAATTAGCCTGTTTAAGTTCATCTCTCTTGTTGGACGTGAGCTGGGTTACAGTACATGCGTAAGATAACAATAATATTGTGCCTTATTTTAGGGCTATTTGAGCCTCCATTTTGTGGATTTTGGATACCCATGGGAAGGGCAAAGCCAAAGGAGTTTGCACTGACCAGGTCTCCCATAACATTAATAGTAATAATGGGGGAAGGTACCAATCCAGTACATCATCTATTGGCTTGAAATACCTTATTGTCTTGCAAAGGAAAAATAAAAAATAAAAGAATCTGTTTCTATCATGCCTATATCAAACCTAATGCAGAAAATTCGGCAGTTCCCCAAGGCACTGAGTGTCTTTTACAGAGCGAAAGAGCAAGATGAAAGAATATGTTGTTCCAATCAATATGCTATTTGTATGCATGATAGAGTACAATCAACCAAAATGGAACGCTCAAGTCAAACAGCATTAGCTGACACATCCATCATTCATGTCTTCTGTGACCCAAGTAGTTGCAATGCCCACAACTGATAAGTGTCTAGATAACGCAACAAAATGTCTCAGTTTGTATTATCCTACGAGTATTGACATATAATTTAGGTACAAGGGAATTCAAAAGCCATTACATTCTATCAATCCATAATGCCCGATTGTAACATATATACAGAACAGACAGAAAACAACCAATGCAGAAAACAATTTACCAATCCTTAAGCAGCTCACTAGCAACATCCTTGTAGCTAACTTTCTTTTTCTTTGTAGGCTCTGCATTCAGATGTACTGGTGGCTTCTCATCCTCAATACTCATATTCCTCATTTCAACTTTCTTTTTCTTTGTAGGCTCTGCATTCAGATATACTGGTGGCTTCTCATCCTCAGTACTCATATTCGTCATTTCAACTTTCTTCATTCCAAGACTTGGAATCAAGTCAAACAACATGGCTTGAACTGGATCAACCATAACTTCAAGTTTCTCTGGCTTCTTACTGTCCCGGTTACTATGCTTCTCAATCATTTCAATTTCAGGAATTTTATCAGAATGCATATCAAATCTAATGTCTTCAGCAACCTCCTGCTCAGTTGACTTGCCTCTTTGTAATGATTCATCATCCTTCAGTACATTTTCTTCGATGTCTAAACTTTCCTCACCTACAATTCCATGTTTTCCTTCTCCTATACCAACCTCTTCCCCAAATGATGTATTATCATGAGAACCACCTTCATCTAACTCATTACCCGATATTTTAACAGGCTTACTTCCAATTCGTGCCCGGGTTCTTCGAGCTTGGTTGACACCTGTTTTTCCTTTGTTCATGCTTGTGCGAGCAGGTCTTCCTCTTTTCCTTTTGTTACCTTTCTCAGGTGAGGCCAAGATCCTATAGTTTTCTGGAGCTGCTTTGCCTCCAATCTTTTTTCCTTCTAGGTTAGATAAAGAAGAAAAATTATGGTTTTCCACAGTGTCCGCATCACAGGGCGCTTCTTCTAAATCCATGTCATGTTTGCTAGAAAGAACAGGAGCAGAACAAAAATATTAGCCACCCTAAAATCCCCCCAAATGTTCTGCTAATGACAACTAGAAGCATTACACACATGCTATGCATGTGCAGTGTGATGGAAGTTAGAATAGGGTGAGGAAAAGTATAATGTGGTAGAGAAAGTTAGGTTTATATTACCATATTAACCTTATTTTTTAAACCTACTATTGGGCTTGTTTAATGTAAAGGGGGCATCATGTACATTATTTATAATATGTCAGAGATGCACTGTACCTTTAAACAAATTTGACATACCATGAAGAAGTCCCCCACAGATTAGTAGGTTATTTCCAAGAGTTATTATAAGAGAAATGCCCCACAGTGTACATCATTAAGTGGAAAAACAAAATTAAGAAAATAATGAGAGAATAAAAGAGGAAACAAATTGCTAAACGACAGCTAACCTTGAGCAATATGTCTTAGCAATATGTCTTAGCAATCATTTTTCTATCTTATTTATATTTTCTTTTCTAAAATCATATCTTCTAGACCTCACGATAACAGTCTAAAATGGATCACCTATGTTCAAGAAGATAAATAACTTATATGGTATTGGAAAAGAATGAGATGTGATTTCCACAGAGAGATAGGGAAAACTGGGTTTTAAGCATTTCTTTTCAACAAAAAAATAGGTTATAGGTCACCGGACATAGGTAAATCCGTCTTGGACTGTTGTTTTCCATGTCATAAATCTGAAATACATATGGACTCTTGTTAGATTGATTATACCTATGGACAAATTTGTGATCAGAACAGCCTCTACAAGTCAAATCAACTGATTTCATTTAGTAGGCTTTAACAATACGTACAGCCCAATACCAAATAAGTGAAACAGCAGTAGACACCAATACCCAAAGCATGACCTATAAACACCTCCTTACAAAAAAAAAAAACAAAAAAAAACAAAAAAAGGGAAAAGAAAAGAAAGAACATACACACACTGCAGAGTGGAAATGGTTTGAAATATTATTTTAAAATATTTTCACTCACCACTCTTCAATGTTGGATTCTTCCCATTCGTCCAACCCATTGGGTTTTAAACTATATGTTTCTTCTTGCAGTCTTTGGTTCCTTTCCAGGCAGTCTTCCAACCATTGAGATCCAACAATATGCAACCTTTTGTTATGCAGAAAGCGTTTCTCTACTTGAGTGAAACTGTAACATAGAGAAATCAATAATGAAAAGATAAACGGAGAAAAGGTCAAGGACTAAATTGATATAGATAACAGCTGTAATGAGGAAAGGGGAGGACATTGGGAAAAGCTATTTCCGTTGTAGTGGGGAAAAACAACAGGACCTAAAACTGGGGAATAGGACAGAGCAAACAACTTGTCCTCTTATAATGATAATCATGTCTAAATCACCTTAACAAAGCCTTATAGTATCATTTAAGGGGAAAGAAAAAGAAAAAAAAAAAAAAAAAAAAAGAAGCCATGCATTTAACCAACCATAAGTTGAAAGAAGAAATTGAAACATGTGTCTTCTTAACATGAAATTTGATAGTTACAATGGCTATTATAAAAACCATGCATACGGCCATGGTGAGAAACAAGTGACACCACTCAAGACAAATCGTACTACAGGAACTCAATTTCAAATGCATACGCCTTTACTGCATGATTCTTGATTAATTATCGTGAATAATCAATTTTCTCACCAACATGTTGTCAATCACGTCATGCAAGAACCAACTTGCAAATGGTCTACTAGTATTTCCCTCCACAATGTTGGAGAAGTCCCAAGTTTGATCCCCCTCCCCAAGATAAAAGAAAAAATCAAGTCATGCGAGAAAAAACACCTCTGCCAATATAGTTGGAAAGCAAATGAGTGAACATATTACTTTTTGTTCATCAGATGCGATAAATACCATCCCTAAACATGATATGGACACATCCATAAAAGTACCGAAATTAAAGTGATCGCACACCCATGATTGGGGGGAGAACAATTGAAGTACTGAGCATCCATAATTGATGAAAACCGCCAATAAACAAATTAGTCATAAAAACAAAAATAATCATGTTAATAATGTTTGGAGGTTCCGAGAAACCTAATGTGTTTGCATGTTAATAATGTTTCAAATTTTCAATAATAAGTTCACATATCTTATTTATCAGAAGAAGCCAGCAGTCACCCTCAATTAAAGAGACTGAGAATAATTAATCATATAAGTCCAAAAATTATGAGCCATAGGTTACCTTTGCAATAAAATTTCAAATTCCACATCAATACCCTGCACTGACAAGACTACCAAATGGGTAGCATGAGCAGGACTGTCAGTGACTCTGCCACCACCCATGATGACTTCAATCTTCAACCTTCTCAGTGTGAGTCCTAACAGGACTTTCCAATCCGGTTTCCTATAATCAAATGTTAATCAGAAAGAAAATAACAGAAATTTGAGAATATGTAGGAAAAAAGGGTAATATAATGATATAATCTGTCTCCCGAGAAAACTTTATATAACCAACAGATCTTACAAGGAATGAATTGATGGGTTAAAGTAAATGCAGCAGCCGTGAAAGTGAGACCATTTCTTCAATGGACAGTATTTTGTCTTGTAATGGTCGATAGTTTTGGTATCCTCTGATCTATACACATTGCTTAAAAGCTGAAAAGAATAAAATAGACAAATTACCTCATTGTCTATCAAAAGCCTGCCTCCCCCACCAGTAGTACTACCAGTACTAAATATATCAAAGGTAAACATAAGTACTCAAACTTAAATCTGATGCTTCTTTTGCTTTCTTCTTATATCACTCCATATATAATAGAGCAAATTCACTGTTTGGTGAGCAATTAAGAATTCTGTGTATATACCTGCTTGATGTCCGCAAGGTCAAGATCCCAGTAGTACGAGTCAGAAAATTCATCGATCTCTTCTTGCAACTTCTTCTTTGAAGAGTCAGATATGAAGAGATAGAACCTTCAACAAAAAAAGAATTCAAAGCATTGTACAATCATGATAGGAATCATATTTTGCATTGTCTTTTCAAATATGCAATTGATGAGATACTGTCACTGACTTTGGCTGTAAAGGAAGGAGCTTCTTTTGAGAACTACAATCCAATACCCATGAGAAATGAATGACATCTCCATGACGTTTTGCTGCCTGATACTTAATCCCTGTCAAATTAAGTTATTATTGATTAGAGCCAATCTTAATTGTCTCTGTGTGTGTGTGTGTGTGAGAGAGAGAGAGAGAGAGAGAGAGAGAGAGACCTTTGCTATCAGCTGCAACACTGTGTGTAACTGAGTTATTCAAATTCATAGAGAAAGTACCCCCATTCTCAACAACAATTTTGTGCAACGAATCAAGAGAATGAGTTGGAGGCACATTAACAAAGTCTGAACATGTCAAGGACAACACAGTACAGCAGAAAAGGATTCAAAATCCAGTACTGTACCATATCCCATTTTGATAAGTCATTGAACAAATAGATGCAATTATTGGTCACTAGTATCAAAATAACCAATTTGATTGGTTCCAATTGCATGTGAATTGTATCGCCTTTTATTTTATTCAATTTATATTTTGGATATTATCTACATAAAACACCTTGAGGAAAGATGTTAAAGAATAATTTCTTCTGGGGTTATCAAACGCATGTGCATCATCTCTTCCACCTAAAGCACTCCCCCCACCAACCCCTTAATGGAAAAACAAGAAAGGGACAAAATGCAGAAAATATAACCATTGTACATGGAAGCTGACAACATGCCCCAGAAAAGAAAAAATAATTATTATTATCTTAAGAAAAATCTAAAATGAAAGATCAGGTAATTTTGTCAATCACTTGACTCAGATATTAAGATAGTAACTTAGCGGAAACCTCAAAGGATACAAAACATCATATTTGAAAATATTAATGTGTCCTCCTTGACGCCAGAAACATCAGTCTGAACTAAATGAGAGGGAACAACAGACATATTTCTTTTTTCTTCCTTTCTAGAAGATTTTTTGTGTTTCTTTTTATTATCCTGTGAACCATCATAATCCGTCCCCCTTTGTGTGGTACCATTGCCTGAATTTACAAGCTCTATAAATGCTGCAACAGAAGAAAAGCAAATAACCAAAAATTTTAAGCGTGCGACAGTTAAGAGCTTACCCCATCTTTGATGCTGAAACTAAGGAAATAGAGAGGAATCATAGTTTAGAAAATTAGTAATATACTGGTAAACATAAGTAAAACTACAATCCCATGATGCATTTGGAACAAATTCGATCTTCTTACATTGCACATCAAGGCATTCATGCCAAGGTTTATCATATCTAACTCGATCAATGCGTGGAAATCTCAGGCTGTATGGTGCAGCAAAAACCTGGAAGAATGCAACAGCCAACAGCTCAGTCGAATAATGACCAAGTCACACTCAAAATACAACCTATATACTCTGACCTTCATACTAGAGTTACATGCAAAATTCAGAATATTAAATGAATCACAATTGATATTACAGCTGTTAGGACGTACCTCAGACCTTATAGTTCGGATGTCACTTGTTATAGAAAGTATTATTGATCTGCAATACAAAGGTGGAAAAGGAAAAAGATAACTGAATATATATGCTGAAAATGAATACACAGCAGACCTACAGTCGCAATCATACTAACTTTTCGGGGCTTTCAATCCAAACATCTGGTCTCTCTTTTGAATTGTTCGTTACTTGATAAAAACTTGGTGGTGCCTTTTTTGGGTAGTCATATTTCCTGACAGAACAGAGAGCAATTCAATTTATATTTGTACCAAATAAAAAAGTATATCACCTAATGCCTAGTATTTTGTTGCCATAAGGTATAGTATTTTTTTTTATAAGATGTAGTATTTGACCATATAAGCAGACTTATCATTCCCGGTACCAGTAATTTGCCAAACATGTCCTATTTGGGTGTCAGCTCCAAGCACTATCTCAACGGCATTTCTCATTCATTATAAAATAGTCAAACTGATGGGTCCTAAGATTATTAAACCACACTGAAAATCACCAATGAAATCAATTTTCGGTCCAAGACCATAAATTTAATGGCCATCAATTAAACTGTCACAGCACAATCTGTTCTGGTTGTTTCAATGGGCATTTTATGTTGCTCATTGGATATTTTCTTGAATGACCTGAGGAGCTACCACAATGTTAAGTTATAAAACAAAATACCTCAAATAAGGCTTTAATTTGGTAGCAACAGCATCTAGCTCCTCATCAGAAAGTCCAGTACCCACTCTGCAAAAGGATACAAATCTGCAAGGATAACAAGCACCAATGATGCTTTAGGTTCCCTAGTGTTTTGAAGTACATTACCGAAAACATAGAGCGCCAACAAACAACGTAACACAGTGCATATGCAACCTACTCTGAGTCAATATTTTAGCAGCAAGCCAACTTTGAGTCAGCCGATTCATATTCAAAATTTAGTATAAAATGACCCAGGTAGGAATCCTACCAGATAGATAAAGACCACCCAAAAGAAACAATCAACTAGTTTATGTTTAAAGAGATAGTAGCAACAACCTAAGTATGAATCGGCTTAAAGCATATTGAACTCTAGTATAAATTACCCAGGCAAGGATCTAACCCAATAGATAAGGCCAACCAAAATCAAGAAATCAACTTGTTCATATGTAAAGAAATTGGAAGAATATAGAAACATCAAAAAAAGCTAGAAACACATGCAAAAGTGATGGCGTCTTATCATGGCTATGAATTGGTAATTGCATCAGGGCGCCATTCTCTGCTAATTGAAAATCATGCCGTGTTTCATGGAGGGAGGAAGGCTGAAATTCTATGGGCTTATCCGTTATAGCATTTGGGCGGTGGTCTGAGTTATTTGGATGGAGAGGAATAGGAGGATTTTAAAGACTACAAAGGGGAAGGAGTGAAGGAACTTCGGGATAAAGTAAATTTTTGGTCTTTGTCGTGGGCTTCTGTTTCTGCGGAATTAAGGACTTTTGCTTTTCTTCTATATTGTTAGATTTGAAGGTAGCTGTAGTATAGTGCTCATTTTTCATTTTTCCTAGGTTAGAGCTAAATATTTTCCTGTGTATTCTAATGTTGTATTTAGGATGTGGATATCTTGTCCACAGTTCTGTATCATTTTAAGATGACCAATAAAGTTCGTTTCTTTTGGGGAAAAAAAAGGCTGCCAATAAATTGGTGGATAAACGGGTCTAAGACAAAACCATATCAGTTCAATAGTTTTAAGTTATTGCATTTCCTATAAAAAAAAAAAAATTTAAGTTATTGCTGATCTCAAAAGCTAAATCTGTTAGAGAGCAGCCCCAGCAATGTATATAAAACTGAATGCATCAAACTAACAGATAGTATCTGCATCGCTCATGGCCAAATCCTATAGTTAAACACATAATTGAAATCATCTTTTCAGGAAGGTTAAAGAAATTTATTGGAGCTTGCTTATATTTTGTTAACTCAAGGTCGCAAATCCCACATTAAGCCAGAACATGATTTCAATAAGCTTACCATAAAGATTAACATAAGCATACAATACGGTTATACTCTGTTAATAACATCTACTTTTACTAACAAAAATAAATAGGCAGTGGACAAGAAATCCACATCAGAAATACAGAAGCAATGACAATCATACAGAACAAAGAAAACAGAACAATACCTCAGAGATACAGATCTAATCTATAAATGAAATGACCAAAAAAAACAATGAGATCTCATCCTACAGCTGCCCTCCAATCCAACATTACAAAAGAAAGAGATAAATCCTTAAATTCCATCAAGAGGGAAGCCAACAGTGAAGACCAACATCAACTTTTATTATTACTCTCTCTCTCTCTCTCTCTCTCTCTCTCTCAAAGTATTCAACTAACTCTTTGCTCATCTCCCCACAAAAGCATGGTGCATCATCATTTCATATAAGTTATGGTTTGGGCAATCAGTTTCAATAGTTATCCTTCATAATGATGAGAGACTGCTCAGGAAGCATTCTTAGAAAGATTTACTGAACAAATATGGGTAATCTTCGTTTCATAAGACAATACAAAATCTAAGTTGCTGCTCCAATATTTGAGGACAATCATTTTGTATAGATCAACTAACCATTGAAAAATACTTACCTTCTTGGGTATGTATTTGGGACTGGACGCTCAGCAAGACCCACCAGGAATTGAGCTACCTGCAATAATGATAAATTTATCACTAGAGCTAACTCAAACAAAAATATATCTATATATATATATGAATACACAATTCTTCTCTCCTAAGATCCTTAAATCAGGTTGTTTCTCAACATTTATATCAGATAAAAACAACTGAGATGCACAGTGAGTGAGATGCATGTATCTCAGTTGTCTATATATAATCTAAACAGTTGAGAAACATAACCTTATTTGAGGACCTTAAGAGAATTCGTGATACACATTTACACACACAGACGCGTGTGTGTTTGGGTGGGACAGGGGAATAGATTAGTACATTAGCAAGGATTGCATACTGACCTCCCCTCCACGACGTCCAGAACCGTAGTACCCTCCTAAACACACGTATGCCAAAATTTAACTAAAAAACTATAGCAGATATGATAAATCCAACATGTTTCTTTGAGGTAGATAAGAATTTAAAAAAAATAAATTACAGACCTATGATAAGAACATCCAGATCAGAACCAGCACGAATGTAATCCGGCTTCAATTTTAACCACTTTCCACTACGATCACTAGGTTCCCATTTAGAACCAAGGTCCTTTAAAACAATCCCCTCATCTCTAAATGGAAAAAAAAAATGATATATGAGCTTAAGAAAACAACTGATCAAATGACACGTGAACAACTCAATTTGATAATGTACACATAAGACATTTATCTCAAAGAACAACTATAAATTCAATACAAGGAACAAGAGAGAACATTGATTTCAGACATGGAGAAATTAAGATGCTAATACAGCATGGGGAAAAGGGCTTATTACTTGAATTTGTATTATTCAAATTTTTCTCATGTTCGACATTTGATGGGCGTGATCATCCTTACATAATTTTAAAGGTAAACTGCAAGTAGTGTAGAAAAAATTAACTTTTCAATTTAGCTGAACCAACACAGAACCTAGCAACATAAAACATACCATGAAAAAGAGAGAGAGAATAAAATATACATACATATTATATATGTAGAACAAAGATGAAATCAGACAGTAAAGAAAATTAAAATCAATCTTGCAAGAAAAGTTTTTCCGGAAGAATAGACGTGATAAACAACAATCATAGTCCATTCTAACTAACTAGAATTCTGAGGGTATGGCCCTCAAAGCTAAAAAATCAGTTGAATTTCTGTTGACCTTATAATACATGGAATGCTGACCTATTTTCGATGGTTTCTTTAAAAAACTTCTCGACATCATCCACGTTATGAGCAATAAGCGACCAACAAGGTTCCCCTGCATGACCAGCATGGGTAAGACATTGATCCACTGGTAAATATTAAATTATTTGGCATTGATTAACTTTCAAGGACAAAAAAAAACATCATTGTATTTGTATACCAGGAATTGCCAATGGGGCAGAAGAGGAGTATGCTAACCCATCAACATAACACCAGACAATAATGATGGGAATCTTGTGCTTCTTTCTCTATTTCATCTTTCTTTTTTCGTAAAATTTCTCTCCCATAGAGAATAACTTTTTACTGGGATAAAAAAAATTCCCAAACCCAGTTGGATCACATAGTAAGTTTACATACACAACTTTTCCACAGGTTAAAGATGATTATCTTTTTAGAGGAATTCTCATCAAAGATTACTCTCACAAGTTTCTCCCCATGCTAGATACATAATACTTAGGAGGTTTTATACCTCCATAGAAAATCCTACATTTTAGATGAAACTCATTGACAAGCGCAGGGGGCAGTTCTCATCAGTCATCACAACATGCTCGACTTCATAGAGGATATAGTGTCCACAGATGTGGGGATTCCACTTTTTGAATGAAGCAGTAGAGGCAACAAATTAGTTAAAGTGTTCCAACTCGTGACAGATAATGGTGTAAAATAACAGACATTCCATCAAGTAGCTTGACTAAGAAGTCACCATAAAGAAAAGAAGGTTGTGTTTGGTAGTGCTACTTCAGTGACATAAGAGTAATCTAGCAGGAGAGAAGCGTGAACAATGCAGCATCCCTGACCTCTACCCTCCTAATGACCACCCAGTCGCCTCCCTTACAAGAAAAGGGAGGAGATAGAGACAAGACAGAGAGAGAGTCTTGCAGCCACAAATTCCCAACAGATAACCTAAAAGATTTAGTCATACAAGTCAATGTTGGAGTCCACAGATCTAAATGATTTAGTCAGGACCACATGACTTCGGTATGGCAACCAAGAAACATGATTTGTCCAAGATATCATGAACAAAGTTGACCCAATCCTCATCTGCCTTGATGGAAAAAAAAAAAAAAAAAAAAAAAAGATTCGGTTATAAGAACAAATTTTGAATTAGTTAAAGTTGATCTCCTTAAAACTGCAAATCTTAGACTAAAGCTTTGCTTCACCTACAACACAATCCAGAGCATAGGTTGGAAACTTGACCAGTGCTGGTCTACACTAAATCAAAACACTACCAAGGAGATGATAATATAAAAATGTCAACTAAACCAACAAAATCCACTGATCAATCACAATGCATAGGGTAAATTTTTTTACTATATTGAATAAAACATATAAACAAATTATGAATATCTAAAATGTTTTTACCTGAAGAACGGTGAGCATTAAGACCACCATTAGGCACTAAAATCTCTAAACGACCCTTTAAAGGCTTCACAACTTTCTGGAGAAGCTCATGTCGTTCCTTCAAGCTCTGATGAATTACACTAGTATCTCCGACATAGAGGATATCAAATGCAACATCTAGTCAATTTCATGTCAAGGTACAGACAATCAACTTTTTACATAACTGTCCCTCACATTTTGAATTGCAGATTCAATGATTTTTCACCATCAATCACATTGAAATGCTTGAAAAGTTAGACCTGGACCTCAACTTGGAGCGAGGTCAACACAAAAAGGATACAGCACAACTGCATGAGGAGGGGGAACATAAAGAGTTAGCTGTACTCTAGCTCGGTAGTCCTGAATATAAAAGAAAATATTACAAAAAAGAAAACCTGCTTATCAGTGTCAAATCCGTCCCTCGTTGCCTTGGCTGTAAGAGTAAGACAAGGAAAACAAATTTAAAAATGGAAAATGCAGAAAATGAAAAAAGACCATATCGAGAAAAAATTAATCAGGAAAAAAAAAATGAAAACCTATTTCTTGATTTGAACCAAACTCAGCAAAACGATTCAAAGATGTGTCCCAGACCAACATCTCACCATCAAGAATACACCTACCAACATTGGAAGGGGAAGAATTAATAATTGCTTAAGGTGATTACAAAACATTAGATGAAAAAGCAACTGCATGGTTTCTCACGCCAACATGTATGGAATTTGACAGTAAATGATGCACAGCTAGTTAAACCAAACACCCTCACAAAATTAACAGTTTGCACGCATACAAGCATTTCAAAAAATAGTGTTCACACATGGATTGGTTAAATAATTAGAGAGCTGTGAAAGGCACTACTTTATGCATCTTTTGGTGTTTTCTAGAGAGGAACTGTAAAGCTTGAGAGAGAGAAAGAGAGAAGCTTCGAAAATTGAGTACCAATTTTGGTGATGGTTGTTCAAATGGACAATAAAGACAGCTTTTCCATTTAACTCATTCTAATGTAGTTATTACTTATCCCCCAAATAAAATGCAAAGTTACCTAACAAGGTTGCAATAGCAAGACAAAAATTAGTATAATCTATATGCTTGACCAAATAATAAACTTTAGCACAACAAGTTTGTTATGAAATGATACAACAACTTGAGGGGTGATTTTGAGGGTTTTCTTTTTGGGATAATTTTAGCAAAAGGACTCATACTATACCCCTTGTCGCAGTTGAGGATGCGACATTCACTTTGTTCCAATTAAGGATCCCAAACTTTCTATTTGGCTCAATTAAGGATTTTCGGTCAAACATACCAATTTTGAGGGGCAAAAACATCTTTTAACTTAAAAAATTATTAAAAAATAAAAAAATAAAAATAATCATAAAAAAAATAGTTTACAAACTAAAACTAAAAAAATAACTCTACCCAGCTCCCCCCCACCCCTCCCCCCAGCCCCGACCCACCCTATCCCCCTCACCCAGCCCCGACCCACCTCCCTCCCCCCCCCCCAACCCCGACCCATCTCTCCTATCTACCCAGACCCCACCTCAGCCCCACCCCGAAACCCCATTCCCCCACCCAGCGCTGACCCACCCCATCCCCCTCACCCAGCCCAACCCACCCCCTCCCCTTCACCCAGCGCCGACCCACCCCTTCCCCTCACCAGCCCAAACCACCCCCTTTGCAAACAACTAGTTCTTTAACAACCTTCAACAACTCGACCCGCCCCAAGAACCCGTCTAACTTCATCTTCGACTTCTCGAACGACGACTGCTTCCCCACCCAGCCCGACCCACCCCCTCTGCTAACAACCAGTTCTTTAACAACCTTCAACAACTCGACCCGCCCTAAGAACTCGTCTAACTCTGTCTTCGACTTCTCGAACGACGACTCCTTTTCCCCACCTCTGCCGACGACGACGCCTCCTTCCGCCTGGATGAGGGGAAGCCTCTGCCGCTGCCCAAGTTGTGGAGGCTGGGTGTGGGAGGGTTTTGTGGATTTTTTTTTTTAGTTTCATTTTTTTTATAATTGTTTTTTAGGCAAAGAGACGTTTTTGCCCCTCAAAATTTGTATTTTTTATCGGTAATTGAGCCAAACAGAAAGTTTGGGATCCTTCATTGGAACAAACTGAATGTGGCATCCTCAACTGCAACTAGGGGTATAGTTGGAGTACTTTTGCTAAAATTATCCCTTTCTTTTTCTTCTTTTTCCATTTTTGCGCATTGAGAGTTGCTTAGATTACAAAGGGTTGTACATTTTCCACTGTCATATGTGTGTGTGTGCGCAGGGGGCGTGCATGTGTTTTTTGCAGAACAAAGGTATCTCTTAACTAGTAACTCCAGCTCATTTATCCCACAACTCTTTTCTTCTAATCCTTTTGTCAATTCATTCAAAAAAAGTATGCAAACAACTGAAAGAAGGACTATCCATATTACGGAGTACTTATCAAGATACTTTACATTCCCAACAAAGCAAGAAAAGAACAAAGTGAGCCAGCAAATCAAAACAAGTCATATCTAGTGTAGATTCTAAAAGGGATATGGAAAAAAAAAAAAAATAGCAGCAAAAAATGACAATTTGGCATAAATATTTACCTATCAGCCAGAACATTTTGTATGATAATGTCTGATATTCCATGCCCATATTCAGAGTGATCAAGAAAATTCCTGCATAAGGTAATTTGTCAGTTTCAAAACACTTTTTCTTAAGGAACCACTGAGATAAAAAAGGCCCATGCTGTTCATAATTTCAATGGGGAAAAAATATTTCTTCTTGAGTAATCCTGACATACTGTGAACTAAGTTTACAGTTTAATATAGTAAGATTTGTAATCACAATTAAAGAATGTCCATGAGAATAATAGCATCCCCAATATAAAGATTGAAAACATTGGTAAAGTTGTGAGGAAGACTTGTGATTACTGATAAATATGCCTCTACCTTGAGAAGTAATGTACTTCGGTTCCATTCTTGTGAATTTGGATGCGATCACCATCAAATTTACACTCAACAACCACTTCCTTACCATGAAGCTGAGAAGGCAGGGAAAAGACATAAGAAAGATACTATAGGAGCAAGACATATGAAATAGCAACACCATTACAATAGAATTTACAGATACTTGTATGTGTGCATAATTTGTGTATCTGTTATATAAAACCTTTTTCCATGCACCAGTTGCATCACCAACTCTCATAGCTAGTTGAGGGCGCACAGCTTTTCCAACTTCAATGTCCTGCAATTGATGCGCAGAACTGTCATTATTTCAGAAGCTATATAGTTTGCATGCATATAATGTACACATTTTTAAAAAAACACAAACAATACACCAGAATACAATATTAAAATCAAATCTTCTGCAGTAGGTACTGCAATTTTGAGATGTATAACATCAGGGAGAGCTCTTATAAAAGAGAGCTTCTTAAGATATGTTCTTCACAAGCAATCACCAGAGGTTTTTAAATCTTTGGCATGCAACAATAGCTTGAGATAATCTCTCCCAAAGTAGCGTGAATTAGTGAGTAGTAAATACTATGGAAAATAACATAATAATTTGTTACGCCATAAAATGTCTAAAGGAGATATACAAAATTGTTTCAGAATTTGTAACAGACCTGGCGTTTGTGACGCTGACTTCTATCCCTCAGCTTTTCACAAACCAATTTCAAGTCACAAGTGACATTAAACAAGTCTTCAGCATCTGGATGAAATTCGTGAAAGATGCTCTTTTCACTAATTCCCAGCTTCAGATCTACAAGAAAATATAAAAACGTTAACTATTGAAGCTTAAAATATTGGATATGAAAAAATTCGTGTCATGAACATTAGTAGACAACACCTTTGAGAATGATCATGACAATCCACTTCATTTCCTGTGCATTTGTCTTGTTTATCAAAGTAGAAAGAACTGAAGTTTTCTCTGCCCTGTTGACATAGTTGTGTCATTTAAGTTGAACATTTATACTCAAGTTAAAACAACAGTAAAGTAATATACCTGTTTTCACTTGACGCTAAACGATCAAGCAAGTCATTTAACTCCTTGATTGTTAGTCCACCTGAACTCAATCCTTGTCTACGTTGCAGCACCTGATACACAAATCACAAATGTAAAACAATTAAAAACCAATTAAAAGCATAAAACCGAAGGAACCACACAATAAAATTATAAAACTATGAACCAAGAATTAATTTTGTAAGTCATTTCATATGAGTTCCTTGGGGTCCGAGTATCGTGTTTCTTTAATCACCACTGAAAAAGTGATCATCGGTCCCAAAATAATCTGATTGGCTTCATTTCTTCAGTTTCATGCAACTGAACTCTTATTTGCAACAAGCCATTATAAACCCACAAAATTCAAAACCTTAAAAAAGCATACCCTGCCAAAACCCAAACATAAAAACACAAAATTTCACTGACCCAGATGCCAAAACACCAAATGCCACTAAACCAAAACAAACCACAAAAATGGCAATACCAAACCAAAAAGGAGAAAAGAAAAAGAAAGAAAAAAACCAAAACTGTACCTCGGCTGAGACGAGAGCGAAGTTACCAGCATTGGCACCAGTTTTGGCGCCACCTTTGCGCCAATTGATGAGGCGAAGAGCATCCTCGGAGTCCCTGGCCATGCCGAGTGCGTCGATGAGACACGTGGCGAGCACAGACTCTTTGAGGCCATAGGTGCCGCGCTCGCGGTCGAGGCTGGGAAGAATTAGACGAATTGCGTTGAAGTATTCAGTCGGTTTGCAGAAGGCGTCGAGAAATTTGCGGAATTTGGAGCGCTTTTGGGTTGAAGTTTTGCTTCTTTGCATCCAGTTGAAGAGGCTGCACAGCACACTGAACTTAGTCTCCGCAGCCATTTTCAAGCTAGAAGAGGCTGCACAGCACACTGAACTTAGTCGAAGTACAAATCAGTTAGAGGTGTGCACGTAGGAAAAGACCAAAATTGGATTTCCAGTTTTCATCGTGCTTCGTACGCCTAAATAATTTTTAGTTCCCTTATTTCTCTATTTTTATTTTAAATAAGAAAAAGTTCTATTTGAACCCAAATTTGGCATTCCCTCCCCTTTCCTCAAATAAAAAATTTAACTCATTATCATTAGGGCGGAGGCTATTCCAACTATCTTCATTGTTGAGTTGACCACCTTAATATATTTTGGATAAATTTTTTTTATCATACCCTTTCTTGCAAAAAATTATATAATTACCCAAATTCATTCGGCAGCAAACCACCGAAATATACTAAGGAATTTGGCAGCTTATGGCCAAATATAATAAATATTCAGCAAAATATTGCCAAATGTCTTTTTCATTTCCATTCGGTGGTTACTTATCGAAAACTATACCAACTGTCCGCCAACTTTACTTTTAGATTCCTTAAGTCCACAAACTTTTTCAAGTTTCTCATTTCAGTCCACTCCGCCAATTTTTCTTCATTTGTCATATATTTGCATGTGACAAGCACATAGACCTCAAAATTTAATGTTTTTTTCTCTCAAAAGTTAGTCATGCGCTTGTTACGTGCAAATATTTAACGAAAATTTGGAAAAATTTAACAAAGTAGATTGAAGTGAGTGACGTAGAAAAGTTTGTGAACTCAAGAATTTAAAAGTAAACAAGTGAGACACGGGGTAAAGTTTGCGGATTGTTGTTATAATTAACTCTTATTAGAGGTGTTAACCGAGCTGTGTCGTACTCGTCCAACTCATTTAAGTTAGACCTCATTTGTGCTTCGTATCGCATTTATACTGACTTATTTAATAATCATGTCATGCTCGCGTTGGTATATGTGATGCCTAAGTTGACACGATTTGCGACTCACAACCTATTTTTGCTTGTGTTGTTTGTGAAACGGACCGAGCATATGACCTTTCTTTCTATTTCAAGGTAAAAAGTTATTTTGTGTAATTTTTTCTTTTTATAATAAAACACAAACATTTTATGCTTAAAAATTTATACTTTTTTTGGTTGAAAAGTTATTTAAAAAGGAAAACAAACAATGATAAAAGGTTGCGCCTAATCCAAGCTCATTTCGTACTCGAACTTATGTCATACTTGGCATGTTTCGTGCTCGTGTTTTATCTTTGAGGTTGTGATGCTTTTTTACTTAGAAGAGTAGTGATTTGCCGCAAATCTCAAGGAAAACTGTAAAACCAAAATTAACAGAAATTTATAACATAAGAACATTAATTTTTTTCAGAAAAGCTGACCATTGTGGCTGAAAGACCATGGTGGCCATGATCAGATCATGGCACTTCTCACTGGAGGCACCATACGATCACCTCTTTGGTAAGGCTTGGCTAGTGACCAATGTGTAATGAATCTACAACTTGTGTTACTATTTGATTATCTGCTCATGAACAGAAAATTTATTAATTTACCATCAGCCTCCTATAGTAGCAATACTTTGCTTTCTTTGGTGAATCACAAGGAAAAATGAAAATTAGAAACAAGCACAAGCTCCATTGATATAGCATTATATATTCAACCAATGTTTGTACTAGAGATCTCTCTACTGATTTAGTCATCGGAGAGTCTTCATCAACAACACACCGGCCGGTGTTACTCTGACAACCTGTACTCCCTTTTTACACGGTTTTAGCAGCACCCACCTGCTTGACCACTCTGAGCACATCATCAAACCCTCAGTTCCGCCATTGGAGCTGTGTGATTGTCAATCAATTTGTAGCTTCAACAGTACTATTTTCCCAGTGACATCATAACAACTATTAAGTAATCAATTCTAAGGATAACTATTTTTTATTTGAACAACAGTTAAATATTTTCATCAAAAGATATAATCAAACACAATGACTTTTCTTTCATATAAAGAAAAATTACAACTGAAGGCAAGAATAAGTCATTAGCCAGCCAGCTTCGGCCTTCAACACTTGATGAACATATTACCCAAGAATAGCGGTGATCAAAATGTTGAGCCATTAAACCCAAAGAACGACCGCTGCAGCAGAAAGGGATGATCATATAAACTAGTCAGTAATCAATTATGAATATATTACTACAAGCATTTAAGCATTGGATAATTTAAGTGTTAACAATATTGAGATTGATTTTTGTTCGATTACAATCCATATTCCAGTCTACCATCAGGGCTGTGGAAGGTGAAAAATGTCCAAACCATATATACAATTAGGTTTGTAAACAGAATCAATCTATATCCTAATCTACCCAATATATATTCAGAATCAGATTGAAATCACCATCCATATCTAGTTAATAAAATTGGAATCAAAATCAAAATCCAGTCCATTGACAGACCTATATAGAATAACTCATTTTTATTGTGGCGTGACTCGACTCAAATACCACTTATACCAGGTGACTTGGGAGCACGTGACCAAACAACTTATACTAGGTGACTTGAGAGCATGTGACCATTGGGCCTAACAAGTGAATTGTCTGCTCTAGTACCATGTGGAGAGACCCAAAACCAATGGCAATGAGTGGAGAGCATTATATTTTGTAACGGAAGGCTTTACATTCTCGACATGATATAACTTTCAACAGTTTGAACTTTTCTTTTTATTCACTAAAGAGCAGGACAAGAATAAAACTCTTGTCGTGAGTACGGAGTAATTCTTTTACCACTGAAGCGCCAGAAAGCAGTACTATCTGTAAGTTCAAATATGAAGAGCAGTATTCCACATCTCTAGACTAGTAGACTGTAGCTGCAAAATTTAGGCAATCTAAAACAAAACAAGTTAATTGGGCTCACCTCAACGTCGTAAAATTTGATGTAGAAGCGGGAGCTATCTATGGAGAGCTTAGTTTCGAGAATCTCTGCAATAGTTGAACTCAGTTTTCCGTTAACACTCGGTCCAATGCCCCCAATGGAGATCAATTCTCCGTAGGCAGCTGGCTCTTCGGTGCCGGCGAACGCAATAGGCACACTCCCATTCAGCAAAATCATCACGTACTGAAAGAACATATATAGAACACAAAAACATGAATACACAATGTTAATGAAAGAAGCCACCAACAGCATATTGGAGTGCATGAATGAGCACATTCATAGTAACATTCAGATTGGAAGTCAAAAAATTCGGTTAAAAGTTTGCATGCAGAGAATGTTTCTGTTGGTTTAGTACTTTCATCGAACACTATACGTTCAAACCAAGAAGAGGGAAAAGGGAGAGACTTAACAGACTCGGGTTTGCCGATGATTTTGGAGACGGCTTTGGTGGCGTCCTTGAGAATGTCAGAGGCCACCACTGCATCCACTGGCACATTTGTGAACAGATTCAACGTCGGCATTTCTTTTTGTTTTCTTTGTTTGGAGTTTGAGAGCAAATGAAGAAGAGAGTTTTGCTTAGAAGTGGGAGATTAATGGGTGGTTTCAAAAGAGCAGCTTGTAGATAACGCCTTTTAGGACGAGGAATGTCGTCTTGTCATAGTTTAACTCCTTGCAGTCACCTCTGGCTGTCTCGAGCGCTATCCATGTATGCACCATACAGCGAGAAAGCTAGAAATAATATAATTTTTGAGAAATGCGTCTATATGTTAGGAAGTAGGAACGTCCGCACGGTAACAAATTTCATAATTTTTCTCAAAATAAAATGAAATTCCTCTATCATTTTTATAAATTCGCTACACTCATTGGATTCACATCCAACGACTGTATTTTTTTTTTGGCCACTACATCCAACGACTGTATTTAACAGCTCAAAATAGGTGTCAGTGAGGAGTCATATTCAATGATTGCATTGTTAAACAATTTTTCCAAGCAAGTCCAAAGACTAATAGGAATACTCACCGGCCTATTTTTAGGGAGGGTTTCTGGAAGTTAGGCTCGCCGGCGTTGACAATGGGAGACGTCAGTGTTGGACCTCCCAATAGTGAGGATGGGAGGGAGTGGGGTTGCTAGAGCATTTGATTACATGTTTGAGAAGGTTGCTACAGTCTTTGGTTACATATTTAGAAAATTTTCAAAAGCAACACATGCCTCTATTGTATTGGACCATATCTCCCTCTGATTTTTTCTTTTTTGATATATGTTTTTCATTTTCTTATGTTGATGGACAGATGGAGCAATAAAATTAAACATGTTATTATCATTTTTAAAAACTAAAAGTTATTTTTTGAATAGAAAATTAAAAGTAGTTCTGAAAATCAAACTTAAATAACATCTCTAATTGCAATATTCTTTTTGCGAAATGGGAACAATGCCCCAAGAACAGAAAAAAAAAAAAATTGCAACGAAATGACACAGAGACTAGCAACCCCAACCAAGATACATTAAGCCCAAACCAAAAGGAGCAAAGGAAGCTGCCTCATCACTCATCAGTCACAATGTTTTTTTTTAAATGCAGGAAAAATCAGCCGGGAAATGAGTAGTTTTTGAGATGGTAATGTCACTCGACAAAATATTCAAGAAAAAAAAAATTGCAACATGCTCATTTAACTTGCAAACTAATGCGCTTATCAAAAAAAGGAAAAAAAAAAAAATACATCCAAATAGTGCACAAATTCAGGAAGCATAATGAAAATCACTATTTCATTACAACCTTTCTATATCCCTCTCAAGCTTGGCTACCTCAAAAGCTACCAACAGATCCGATCTGATGATATCAGATAACATAATGGGAACCCCTCTGGCAATTTTACAAAATACTACACTGGAACGTCAATTTTTCTCTGATCAGAATTAATTGGAAATAGCTTAGTCCAAGCAGAGAAGCCACCATTAGTCTTTGTTTACCAATTAATTCAAAGCCTAAAAGTGCTGTAGCCTCCTCCTAGACCAGAAGATCCATACCCACCATAGGGTTGTGAGGATAGTGAAGATGAAGCACCTAACTGAGCAGCGTAAGATGAAGCACCTAATTGACCGTAGGATGACCTCAATCCACTATCTATCCTGCCATAGCTACTTGTAACTGGTTCCTTGCGACTGCTCATAACTTCCTGAAAATACATAAGAAAAGATACCGACCATGCTTAAAACTTCCAAGCAGGGTTTCACATTTCCCCCTAAAGAATTCACAAATACCAGTTCAAATTTCAAAAAGCATACCTGAATCAGTTGTTGAGCCATCTGAACCTGTGATGAGGTGCCTTTTATTTCCACAGTAATTTCATCAGGTAGTCCTCTGCTCTCTTGCACAGTTAGGATGGCTCCACTACTACGACGAATGTATGCAATATTCGACCCTTCAACCCCAATAATGTCCTCAGCATAAGACAGAGGAATTTGCATTGTTTGTGCAATCTGGATATAGAATGCAACAGAGAAAATATTGTTATCCAGACTTGTAATAGGAATGAAGTACAAGAATGTGAAGCAGAATGCTATCAAATCTCAAGAACGAAGGTTCCTCTTTTTTCATAGTCCTATCTAGACTCAATTTTTATTTTTATTTTTTATGAACAATCAGAGTATACATGGAGAGATTGACAGATGTAACACAAGCCTGATGCAATCTTGCTTATTTTAGGATATTGTTCTGTTCCCAATTGACAACAAATTTTCACAATAGGTCACTCATCAAGACATTGTAATCAAATAAACAAGTTAGTCTGTAAAACATATGACTTTAGTTAGATTCAGATTTTTAACAAAGATATATATATTCCTAATGTTACAAAGTATATCACGTTTAGGACATACAGTGAAAGATCCTCAAGCATTTTAGGGAAGCAAAAACTACAATAACACACTTGGTCCCATTTAACTTAATTACAAGTTAGACCATCTTTGTGTGTATATGAGCATACATGTGAAGATGCAAATGAGCAAATGAGCGCTACCATAAAGTAGGAAGTTTAAGCTAAAAACTCATAGTTAGAACGACCAACCTGAGTAACAATAGGAGCACCAGTACGACCAAGGCCTGAAGAACGAATAGAAGAAAGGGTAGGATCTTGGCCATAAAGTGAAGTAGGATCTTGTCCATAGATTGAAATTCCAGAGGAAGGCAGTTGTGATTCCAATTGAGTTTCACGATCGAGATACAAAGATTCCCTCTTTGCTGAGAGAGGATAATTACTGCTAACTCCAGTTTGAGAAGAAGAATGCAGCAATGACTTGTCAGCCCAGGTCTCTGGTTGGCGGTCTTGTGAGATTGTTGCATTGTACTAAAGATGCATGTTCCAATAATCAATACACAGCAATGCAAAGAAATGAAAATACACCAGATGTTAATGGGCATTAAGCTTACAGTCTTCTCAAAAAGTGGAAGAACACTATGATCAACCAAAAATTTCCTCAGGTGAGCCACTACTGCTTCTAAAGCTTTGAGAACCTTCAAGGCTTCTCCTTGCAATTCAACAATCCTCTCATCTGCAGCAGCGTAGAATGGAACCTCATCTGCCATTACAGAAATTAGTTATCACATGGCTTTTAGCATGGAAAGAGGCAAGGCGACTTGAGAATGAGAGTTAGGGCCTGTTTGGCACTGCTTTTAAAATTGGCAAAAGTGCTTTCAAATTAGTAAAAGCGCTTTTGGTTGCGTTTGACATAAATAAATAAAAGTGCTTATGGATTATAAAAGCGCTTTTAAGTGGTTGTTTGAGAAACACTTCCTCAAGAAGCACTTCCAAGTGCTTTTGCATGAAACACTTGAATTTTTTATAAAAATTTATATGTGCTTATGAGCAGAAGCACTTCCAACAAAAGCGCTACTGATTATAAGCGCTTCTAAGAAGCAGTGCCAAACGGGCCCTTAATAGGAAAAGGGAAAAAAAGGATTAGAGGCATTAGTTGCATCCAATTACAAACCTGAATACATCGATTGAAGATAAATAGTATCATTAGAGCATTTCTAAAATGAATGACGGATATTACTACACCAAAATTTTAAGGAGTAGCTACATAACATATGATAGGAAGACATACTGTGATTTAGAATTCCATATTTACATCTTATCAAAGAATAATTCCATATTTACATAAACATCCGCATACCGAAGTTAAAGGACTCTAAAATGGAAAACAGATCCAAAAAATGCATAACTCAGATTGCTGGAAAAGAAAAAGGGAGAAGAACATATGTTAAACTACACACAGTATTAAGAAAATCACAATAAGTATCTTCACTAGCATGAATATTGAAATCTAGATTACCAATAGCAAACCTAGGTGTCCAAAACTTGTTTCATGCAACACTGAGAGCGTACCTCCAGACAATACTCGCACAGAAGCCCCTGTTTTCTCCTGTATAGATTTGATTAATGAACCTTGTTTTCCAATTAAATTAATTGCCTGTGTGGATGCTACCAACAACCGGATTGAACAGAATGCAACTCCAGCAGCACCAGACACTTTTGTATCACCCTCACTCTCAGATAATCCAGAGACACGTTTGAATATTCTTATTACAGCTTCCATTGCAGGGGAAAGAAAAGCCTCTGGCTCTTCCCTTCCAGAGATCAGCACCTAAAAGAAAATTGTATTAGAAAGATTGTGGCAAAGAATGGTATCACTGGAGACTTAAATCAAATGTCTATTTGAAGGGATATGCATGTGGAAGGGATAGGGATAGTAGACTGGCATGTAAGGAGCAGAACACTAAAAGCATTAAAAGCAAAGGGAACTTCAATCTCCTCATTTGTTCTCTATACCCTTGTAAAGTGAAACTAGAGGGCTGTAAAACTGATAAGTCTACATCAGAACTCCAAGAGGCATTTTGGATGTCTTCCCTAAACAACTAAAATATTTGTAGACTTATATAGAACAGTCACTTGATTTTGAACTTAATTATCCAGTCTAGCAATATATTTATGGTATAACACCTACTCCAGATGGAGTAATAGTACAGTTTGAACAATACAGCTGAATGTAATACAACATAAATTAACAAACCTCAATGCACATTATTAACTAAGATGGAGAAAAAAACAAAAATTCTGTCATGCAAGAAACTGCAAAGAAGAACACAGCCATCAAAGTAGTGATAGACCACTTTGAGATTAAGGTGTAGGACTTTCCACAGAAAGAGAAACAAGTTATAATGGCTTCATGACATTGACAACCATGGAAATCTGTTATGAAGGTCTGAAATCTTATTATTTTCAATCATATGGTGCTTAAGAAAACAAAGTTTTAGTTTTATAAAAATTATTGTCAATCAAACTATGTGTATAAAACTTTGAGACAGTTACTCCTCTTATGCCCATTACTAATAAATTGACTGTTTGAACTAAAATACAAGCCAGACGCAAAGGATTAGCGTAACAATGGGCCATGTTCGCATAGCAGAATACCCATTAATGATTATGTCCCATTCTCAGCTTTCGGATTGTTTTGGTTCCTCCAAGACCCAAAAACCAAAACCTAAACCCCCTCCCCCCCAAAGATCATTCTTTCAAAGCATCTTATAAGCATCTAAGAACCAAGCACTAGCATTAGAAAAATTTTGCTTTAGGGGTTTCTATTACCTCATGACACAAATACTACTCAGTTCCCAGAATTCAATTACAAATTTTCGTTCTTTATTGTTCTCAGACTTGTTACTTTGTTAGCAACCACAAAGCTTAAGTAGACACCCTAAACAATGATTATGCTACAATTTTTCCTGCTTTGATATAAAAGTTCAACAAAGATTATTTATTCAATTCATGCTTCTCTTCTATTCAATTCATGCTTCTCTTCATTCTCACAATTAAACAGAGAACAACACACTTTATAACGAAAGCAAGTTAAAACGCACAAACCCTATACTTGAAAACAACTATAAAAGACTGTTGAAGCTGAATTCGACCAAATTTCTTCTCTTTTCTTTTTGTTTCATCTTTCTATCATTTTCCCAGCCGAAAAAAACAGTTCAATATAGCAATTTTGAAAAGAGCAAACCCCATAAAAAGAGAAAACGAGGCACAACTCACGATGCGATCAGGAGTGCCGACGGCGCCGTCAAGGACCCGAATGCGAGCTCGGGTCTCCTCGCACATCTTCTTGATGAGCTCGCCTTTTCGTCCGATAATGCTACCGACCTTAAGCACCGGCACAATTAGCCGAAACACGCAGTCCCCGGGCCAACCCGGCCATCGTTTATCGGCGGCTGAGTTGGCATCGCTGCTAGCGGTCGTCGCGATTGCCGGAGCCCCCGGCTCCGATTTCGGGGCGGCGTCGGGCTCGGGGTTTTGATTCTGATTGTTATCTGTTGTTGTTGATGTTGGGTCGGACTCGGGTGCGGCGGTTGTGGCGGTTGCGGTGACGGTTTCGGATGTGGGTGGTTGCGGGTCAGGTTCCGGAGCCTTGGCGGAGCCGTTCTCGACGGGTTGGGCGGTGGCCATAAGGGGGAGAGAGAGAGAGAGAGAGAGAGAGAGAGAGAGGAGGGGGTTAGGGCAAAGGTTTTGTTGGGCAGACAGTGGATGCCAGAAAACGGAAGAGGGGTTTTGTTGAAGCTGCTGCTCGGTGGGTGTTGCAAAGGCAAAATATTGGTTATTTGGTTGTTGTTCGAGTATGGGAAATTGGGAATATGGATGTCACATAGCACGTGACCACTCACACTACAACTAGGGGTATTCATTGGTTTGGTATTTATCGAACCGACCGGTCTACCGATCGAAATTTTTCAGTTTGATAAATCGATTTTAACAAGCCGAAAATTAAAAATCCGAAACAAAAAATTAACAAAAAAGTTAGTTTGGTTTTGGTAAAAACTGAAAAAGTTAGTAAACCGACCGATTACCGAAAGCAACCGAATCGATTATTATCAAAAAAACCAAAATATATACCGAAAAATCTGAAACAATTACCGAAATTTAATTATATATATTTATATGTAATATTATTACATTAATAATTTAATATGGTTAGTATATGGTTATATATATTTATATGTATTATTATTACATTAATATGCTTAGCATATAGTTTATATACTTTATAGTTTATAGTTTATATAGTATATAGTTTATAATATCATATAGTTTATAACTTTACTAACTTTATATAGTATATAATTTATAACTCTATATAGTATATAGTATAACTCTATATAGTATATAGTTTATAATTATATAAGTAGTATATACTATATAGTATATAGTATATACTACTTATATAATAATGTTTTAATATATAATTTTAGTTATACTTATACCCTATATAATAAAATTACTAATTAGTTATAGTTTTAGACTTTTAGCTATAACTTATAGTTTTAGACACTTTACCTTATATATTATATATTCTCTATAGTCTATACACTTTATCTCATATCCTAAACTTAAAACTTAAAAGTTAAATACACTAAACTCTATTAATATCCTAAACACTATAATTAAAAGTTAAAATTTAAAACTTAAAACCCAATTAAGCATACAATTTTAATTTCTAAACACTAAACTCTATACACTAAGTCTATTATTATTTATTAATTACTTTATAATGTTATATATACCTAACATTGTTTATGTATATAATATATAGTTATATATAAAGTTATAAAGTTATAAACTAATTAGTACTTAGTAGTTACTATAGTTTGATAGTATATAGTTTATAATACTATAAGACTATAGTTTATATAATATAGTATATAGTTTATAATACTATAAGACTATAATTTATATATTTGATAGTATATAGTTTATATAATTTATAGTATATAGTTTATAATACTATAAGCCAATAGTTTATATATTTGATAGTATATAGTTTATATAATTTATAGTATATAGTTTATAATACTATAAGACTATAGTTTATATATTTGATAGTATATATTATATAGTTTATAATACTATAATTTATATATGTAACATATATAACATATAACATATAGTATTATAGTATTATATTAGGGTTTAGTATTATGGTATTATAGTCTTATACTATAGTTTATATTAGGGTTTATGATATTTTTAATTATTTATTTATATAGAAATGTATTACATAAATTAAAACAACTAAAAAATCTCAAACAAAATTCCAATCGAAACTTCAAACAAAACCCCAATCGAAACCCCAATTGCTCAAACCCCAATCCTTTTTTTTTTCAATTTTTTCTTTCCTTTCGGTTTTTTTTTTGTGCCCACCCACCCCTATCCCCCCCCCCCGGTGACTCTCTCTTCCTCACTTTCCCAGTTTTTCTTTTCATTTTTTTTCTTCTTCTCTCTCTTACCTCTCCTTGCGCCGATCACCTTCTCCGACGAGAACTCTCTCGTCTAGCGGTAGATGGCGACGAGACCAGTCCCAAAAGCTTCCTCTCTCCCTCCTCTCTCTTGGCATGAGCGTTGATTGCCCATAATCCAGCTGAAAACCCAGAACCCGAACCGATAATCCGGCACTGTCGCCGGAGTTGACTTTCATTCCAGGCGGCGTCAAGGCTTCCCACCAACCAAGTCTTATTCTTCTCGACGTCCTGAGCACGATGGTGTGCTCAGATTCTCCATCCGATCAACCACGGCGGCGGATCGAAGCCAGAGATGTCAGAGGCTCCCTCTCTTTTTCTCTCTCTCTGCCTCTCTCAGACTCTCACTCTTCCATCTCTCATCTCTCTAACTCTCGATCTACCTCACAGTCCTCACCCAACTCAGTCGCCAATATGTGTAGATTTGGCACTGCAGGACTGTTGTGATGAATACTGAAAATACCGAAAAATGCCGAAAATCGAAGGATCCAAAAAATACCGAATATCGAAAAAATCAATTCGGAAATCGGCATCAAAATTGGATACCGAAATTTTCAGTAATCGAATCGGCAATACCATTTACCGATTCGATCCGACCGATGGGCAGCCCTAACTACAACACACGAGACTTCGAGTCCTCTTATATAAACGAGTAATTTTATTCAATATACAATTTTAATAAAAAATGCTCTAAAATTAACTAGTTAGTAAATTAATACAAAGCTAACCACCCTGTTGGGCTCACTGCACAATGTAATCTCAAAATCCGAACCATTTATTTTTTAGGCCCTACTTCAAATATCATTCCTGTAAAAAATCTTCAAAATCAGAAGTCATTTAGCCATTTGATTATAATAACAACTATTTCTATACTTTTATCGAAAATACTGATTGTCTATTTATTTGATCTCAATTAGATGACTACATGATTTTCGATTTAGTTGATTTTTTTACAATGATGATCTTTGAAGTAGGGCCTAAATAATTGATGGTTCGGATTATGATATTAGTGATGTGGTGGGCCCAAAAACATGGTTAGCTTCATATTAACTTGCTAACTGGTTAGTTTTAGAGCACTCCTCCAGTTTTAATATCCCATAAATTATTTTGACCCTCCAATCTAAAATATAACTTTTATGACCCTTTTGCATTTAAAATTTCAAAAATACCCTCTATATAAAACCCTTTTTTTCAGTAATTTTTTTTTCTTTTACTGCCTCATTGTCGCCGCGTCACTCGCCATCCTAGCCATCAGCGCCCTCATCCTCCACCGTTATAGTAAACCCAGCAAATGCAGCAAACCCAGTAGATCCAACAAACTCAGAAGATGCAGCAACAAATCCAGCAAAATCTAATGAAAAAAACTTATGTCGCCCAGCAATACCCTCTAAATGAGTTTTTCTCTAAAAAACTGAGATTTGGTTGAATTTTTGGTCGCCACATGGCTATAACACATTCCACCATGTGGCAACCACAAATTCGACCATGTGGCGACCAAAAATTCAACCAGATCTGGCTATAGCACATTCTACCATATGACGACCATAAATTCGACCATGTGGCGACCAAAAATTCGACCAGATTTGGCTATAGCACATTCCACTAGATCTAGGTTTTCAAATTTTTTTTTTTTTTGTTTTTTTTTCAAATTTGGGTTGGGAGAGAAGATGATGGGTCGTTGGCCAATTCCCACCACCATTCTCCACCTCCCCCACCGACATCTCATATTTGTCTCTCTTTCTCTATCTCTGTCTCCTCTTCCCTCTCAACCCATTTAGAGAAAAACTCAAATCTAAGTTTTCAATTTTTTTTTTTTTCAGATTTGGTTTTAGAGATAATGGAAAGAGATAGAGAGAGATGAGATGATGGCCGTTGGCCGGTGAAGAAGCCTAACACGTTAAACCGGCCCAAAGTCAGAACAAGGAGATGTATGAAGTTCCAGTATCAAGTACTCGGTGGCTCTGTTCTTCATTAAAAGTCTAGGTATTATGACAAGATCACAGTAAATCATCAAGATGGAAACTAGTACAATTTTACCGCGTGCATGCATTCCAATCATTTGGCAATGATGCAAGCCATGACAGATGCGAACACTTGACCGAAATGTTAGGTAGCCACTAATAAAGTGGAAAACGCGTGAAACCAACGAACCAGAGAAAGGCTCTAGTACCGAGCGCTCGGTGGTGCTCGGCTACCCTACCGAGTGCTTGGTGAAGCTCAGCGGGAGCTTGGCAGCTCTGGCGAGGGCTCGGCATGCCCTGTTCTTCTGACATCCACTTCCATTTCCTTCCCTGATTAGCGCATAGCATAAATAATTCATTTTACCTAACTCTCTGCACTTCAGCGCTGGAGTTCATCAGCAGCAGTTCATCAATCTTGCCTATTTAAGAGGCATTCATTCAGCAGAGGAAGTTATCCATGATCAATCAAAAGCCCAGAGCTTATCCAAAATTATCCTTAACATTGCCTATCATCAATCTTACTCATCATTTTCCCAACGAGCATCGTCCAACAATTGTCTCTCTTACTGATCCCCAATCAATCACGTCACTCAAGTTATCCTCTTCTCTCAAGTTGGTATTCTTTACCTCACTCAAACAACCCTCCTGTCACCTAAAGCTCTCAAGCTCACAGATACAAACAGTCCAATCTCTCATCAAACAGTTTGCCCAGCTCTCTGAGTTCATCACCAAGATATGCAAGCACTCTGAATTCATCAATAGCTCATGTTAAGCTATTTTCTTTAAGTTAATTCAAGCATCCCTTGTTTATCTTGTTTTTGTTAGCTCTGCCAAGGTATATCTGTCTTGGTATGATTGCTTTATGAAAGTGTATTCATGTACATTTGTCATAAAAGCTTTGTTTGTATTTCTAATCCTCCATTTCAATTGAGCACAGTGTGAATTTCTTTTTAGATTATTAATGATATTTGGCTATTATTAATAATTGTATTTCTTGCCGAGAGCACGACGCTTAGATAAAAAGTTTTTGTGGAACAAGGCATAAAAAAGAACTCAAGGCAAGAAAGTTGTTCCTCGCTTGGCCGTATAATCAACTGATCAGAAGACAGATCACGGCACAAATCAAATCAATCAATATTAAATTACAGATAATGGCTTATCAGCCAAAACTGATTTAATAACAACATCATTCATACCAAACTTGGCGAAATGGCTTTTGGGTCAGTTTGATCCATTTTTGTATCCGGCCTTTGGGCCATGAACAGTGGCATGCCTGCAACACACATCACCAAATCACAAAGAGGACTACAATGTTCCTCATTCAAGGTTCTTGAGACCCAGGCCCGACGAAGTTTGCGGGTAAAAAAAAGAAAATTCAATGTTTAGTGAAAAAAACATTAAGATTTAATTATAAAAAAATAACATAAAATAAGTTTGTAACTTCATAAAATAAAAAAGAGTAAAGGTCAAGGTTAGGTCAGGCGCGTTCAATGTACGACATGAGGAAGAATGGCCCGCATGCCATATTAATTTGTCCTAGGTATTAATTAACCAGGCCAGCATGAGCACAATACAATTTTTAAATGAGTTCGTAAAATACGACATGAAGTATGAATGGACAAAACTCAAATTAAGGTGGGCGCAGTCTGGTTTGTATATCAAACCAAAAACCAAACCAATAAACTTAACAGTTTTGTTCAATCTGGTTTGACACAAAAATAGTTTGTAAATCGAACTAAACCAAACCACTCATAACCGGTTTGATTAAGCAGTTTATGTGTAAAAGAAAATTTTGAATTCAACTAACACTAATCAAATAATTAATTATTAAATTTGAAATAACTTCACTAAAACATTCAAATGCATAATCTACACTAGTAAAACAATAAAACATGCAATAATATCAATATAATAATATGTATCAAGCAAACAAACAACTATGAAAGTCCAATCACAATATATATGCCACATATAAAAAAAAATTAAAAAATACAATAAATGGTCCGATTCAGTTTATCGGTTTGTAGAAATTTCAAACCACAACCGAATCGCTAATAATGGTTTAGTTTGACTTCTTGATTTTTCATTAACCAAACCAAACCAAACGGGTTTTTAGCGGTTTGGTCCGACCTGTTTTTGCACACCCCTAACTCAAATGATTAGCTCATCATGTTTGACCCTCTAACCTCGAGCTAGCGCTAGACCTTGAATTTTGAGCCCTAGTGATCAAACCTCGAGTCTTGAACTCTGAGCTTCGAGCTTGAAGCTTGGGCCTAAACACATGCCATAATGCCAACTACCAAGCCCTAAACTCCCTAATACTGGAATTTCACTTAGAGACATATTATATATATGGAAAATTTTTAGCAAAAAGACTTTAAATATATTTATATTTTCAGTTGAAAATTCCATTTTGACTATTATTAACAATTTGTTACAATTAAAAATATTTTGTCAAGTCTATCAAAAATTTTGTTAAAAGTTGATTAAGTGACTTGCGCATGACCAACTTTTAAGGACAAACTTATATTACCATTTAAAAAATGGTTGTAAAAAATTAAAAATAATTAAATAATAAAAAATAAAAAAAAGTAGGAGGGAGGATGAAGAACTCTCCCACCACCGACCATCCCCACCCCACCTCCCTCTCCTCTCCGTCACCGGCCGACTGGCCCCCCATCGTCGACCCCTGCCCTACCTCCTTCGCTGTCACCTACTTCTCCCCCTTCGCGCTTTCTCATCAAAGCCTCTCTCGACTCGCATTCGATACTCATCGTTGTCGTCTCCATCGTCGCCTTCTCCCTCAATAATCGCTCCTTCAAGCCCAGGAAGAAGGATGTTAAAGACAGAGAGGACAGTGGTCAATCTCCAATTTGAGAGACCAACCATGGTGGGAAGCAGTTTCACAATTCTGGTAGTAATCTCAGAGTCTCTTTCGCCTTTGGGCTTTGAATCAACTACAGTACTCCCACCTCTTCATTTTCCCACAGGCTTGACTGAGTTGCAGCAACTGGGTCATGAATCATGATTACGACCCTTCCTTTTTTTTTCAATTTTTATATAATTTTTTAATTTTAATTTTATTATTTGTAATTATTTTTTAGAGAATAAACATTTTTATTCCTAAAAATTAATTACGTGCTTGGAATATAACCAATTTTTAACAAAATTATAACAGAATTGACGGAAAATCCACGAGTTGATCAATGAAGAAGCTGAAACAGCATCAGCAATGATGTTTAAGACGCTAGCTCCGTAGTGATCCATGCTTATGAAGGATGGGACAGGTACACCTTATAATGCATTTGGTCCCAAATACTCAATTTTAGCCCCCCTAGACATGTGATTGTACGACCACCCTTTCCTTAACCTTAATGAATAGATGGTCTGGATTACAGAGTTTGGAGCCATACCAGCATTTTGGTCCGTGCAGGGCAGGATTAGCTATATATATTCACATCCCAAAAGTTCAATCAATAGTTTGGGAAGATAGGCCAAATGGGTAAGCCCACACTAGCCTTGCACTTGCAGGCAGCAGACTATATCTAGCTATCTTGAAAAGAATGGGCCAATGATGCTTTTGGAATTTAGCATGACCAGACCAACAATTTGATACTTACACAAACAAATTTCTCATTTTGTTAGATACAAAACATAGAGTTAGAAAGTTAATTTGATAGTTCCATCACTTGGTTATCTTACATTTGTTTAAATTACGTTAAGCATGATTAACTAGCTATCCTCTTGTTTCAGTACCAAAAATAAGATGTAGTACTTAGGCGTTGTCATATTGATTAAGATATTTTAAGATGTATAAATGTATTTCATGCATCGTGCGTCTCAACCATTCAAATATGATGCTATAGTGGAATGATAAAGCTAGTACCAAGGAAATCTATTTTCAATTTAAGGAGTAAGGCTTGTAATTCGTCGTGCTTATACGCAAAGTGTTTTTTTTTTTTTGTCTTTGTTAATAATGTTTTTAATTATTTAGACGCGCTTCACATAAAAAAAAACTTCTTTAGAAAACCAAATAATTCACACTTATTTAGGTAGGAATGATTTTTGAGAGACACGTACTTCTCTATTAAAAGTATGGCGAAAATTTATGCTGTATACAATTACTTTTTAGCCCTTCAAAATTGATAGATTTTCTTTTTTACTATATAAAAATTTTACCTTTAAATGAAATACTACCAAAATCATTACCAAATAGACTGATTAGTCATTAGTCTCTTGGATATAAAGGTGAGTGATTCAAACATCAGCATTAACCAAATGTCCTAACTTAATTGGGATAACGAGTAGGATGATGAAAAGATTCGTGAAGATTTGGTACATTGGTACTTTTTTGCTTTCTCCATCATTGTGATGTTGAAGACAGATTATAAGAGTATTTATAGAAATTGGAAATGAAAATGAAAAAGGAGATAAAGGTTAAAAATACATCATAATATGAGATTAGAATTTTGTGTTTTTTCTTTTTTTTTGGGTAATCAAGGGTGTTCTGGGCTAGCTTTGGCGCATTAAGTTAAACCCTTAGGGCGGTCAAATGCAGACAATTCACGTCAGGCTTAGAGAATTCACAAAAGATTTTACCTCTCTTGTTGCCAAAATTTTGTGTTTTCTTTGTTTTTACTTGTTTTAATTTTAAATTTGTAAATAATGTAATACAAATTTTAAATTGTAGATTTAATAACATAACTTCATTCATACTTCAAAAGTATAACAAATTTATTTCACCTTTTGATATTCATTATAATAATAATAATAATAATAATAATACTAATAATATAAATAAAATAAAAGGTTAAAGAACAAATAAATATATAAAATTTAGCAGAAGATCTGAATCTTTTTTTTTTTTTGGTGATAATTGAAGGTGTCTTGAGTCAGTTTTTGCCCACCAGATTAATTCATTGAGTCGGTCAAAGACAGACAATTCACGCTGGGCCTAGGGAATTCATAAAGAATTTTACCTCCTTTACTACCTAACTTTGAGGGTCGAACTGAAAAGTCGAATTCGAATGCTTATATTTACAGCTATTCCCAACATATCCATTGCCACAAAAGAATGAGTCATAATAATGACCCAATTGGTGTACTACGAAGAACAAAGGAATGAGTCATATGTTTCATGAATTTTCTAATCCTAAAAGGCCAAACCAAACCCCCCTGCTACTACTTGAGTTGTGTTTATCCATTTTCATGGGCTGTGGAATTTCCAAGTCACCCAGATAAGGTGTGGTCATTCAGTCATTCTTTCGAGGATATATGCTCTTAGAGTCTTGCGGTCAGAAGAAAACATGGACATATACCCCTCCACAGTTTGGCCCCTTGCCAATTAAGTTTACATCTTCAAAATTCAAACTCTTTCTGGATCGAATGCCTCTAAAATCTAAATATACTTCCTTTATATGTTTTTTTTACACTCCAAATAAAAAAATTTATTACCATTTTATTCTTAAGAAAATATTTTTAGGCTACTCATGGGAATGTATTTAGAAGCGTCATCTCCCCTAAAGCCCCTATAAACCTAAAAAAAATTAGAATGGGAAAATACTTTGGGTTTTCAGTTTTGACGACATTTTAATTCTCAGTTTATAATGTGGACCAATAAACTTATAATATGTGTCAATATCTTAAAAAAATAATAAAAAATACTAAATTATGAGATAAGTTTATTTAAAAAAATGACACATATTATAAAATTATTAGTACTGAGAACCCAATATTTCTCATTAGAATGATGCCTACTACCATGATTACCATCTTTGCCTGAAAAAAATAGTTAGTATTATGGTGAGTAAATGTTTTACAATTAGATATTTATGAAATGGTAAATTACACAAATGGCTCTTGCAATTTGCACCATTTTTCAATGTTATTTTTGTGATTTTTAAATTTTTAATTGTACTGTTGTGGTTACAAATGTAATTAATTTTGGTCCAATTTAATAATTTTGTCTCATGTCTATTAAAAAGCAGTAATGCTACACTTATCACATTTTTATACCACAATTTCATACCATCTTATATGACATTTATACATTGGACACTAAAAATTAAAAAATTAAACCTAAAAAAGAAAAAAAAAATACTCTTTCAGTGAAGTAATGACACATCAAATAAGATACAAATGTGAGAAAAAAAAAAAAAAGTGAAAAAATTAGCATTATTGATTAAAAAGTGTATGTGCGCATTACGTGGAAGGGTAAAATCTCATTTTTACTTGTGAGATGACCAACTGATTAAGTAAAAGCACAATTACAATATGACCTTATAAAAATAGACCGTATTTATCCAAGAAAAAAAATAGAAATATACAGAGTAACTATCACCCGTAGGAATGTGTTAGGCTTGATGATGTATTATCTGGATATTTTGGGGAAATATCTTTGAAAAGATAATTGGAGTATCAGAGGACAGAGGGTGGGAATCTAGAAATGAGCCATACATGTTGACTTTTGTCATTCCTCCACTACAATACTATATAACGAAATTTACATATTTGAGATATTTGAAGTAAATGTAATTTTCTCTTATCAGAATAGTGTAGTATATACAACTGTATATATATGTTATGCTGTCGAATAGTACGCTAAAATAATTGATCGTTAAATAAACTTGTATCTAGTATTGGGTTAATTAACTCAAGTGGTGAGGAAGTTAGGGTATAGAAAATGACTAATGAGTTAAAGCTTATGATAAATAAAGAGTTTTTTTTTTTTAATTAGAGGATAAATTAAGAGTTGAATCCCTTTCAATGCAAAAAAAAAATATCGTGTCCAAATTTATGTTTTAGATTTACGTACCATTAGAAAATAAACATGTTAAATATCTATTATGAGATGGTTTTTCTTTCTAGTAATGACTATATTTTTAATTATTTAAGTTTTCTAGTATATAAATATGTTAAGAGTCCGGTTAATATGAGAGACTAATTATGTGGGACCGTGGAAGACTATTTTATAAGAGCCCTTAGATTAATCTAATTACATCTGATTTGTCACCTTTTTGTTAGGTTTTGACTCTAAGATTTTCAGAGTTAAAATCTAACAGACAGCCTCTATAATGCACATTCTACATCACAGGAGGGTATATAGTGAACCCGTTAGTGAGAGGGGTAAAAATGGGATAATAAATAAAATGAGTTTGGATAAGATTTTCTTTTAAGGGCTAGTCATTTAAAACAAGTTGTTGGCCGGGTAATAAAATTTGTATGAGTGAATAAAAATATGTGTCGACATTAGATTAATTTAAAGACTCTTATAAAACAGTCAATCATATTAATGATTGTGTATATTTTAATATATACACAAACTTTGTACTTTTTTTTTAAGTATACAAATCTTCTAACCTAAAATCCTTATTTTTATATTTTAACCATCTTATAATACTTGAGTTAGAACTTGTGTATGCTCATTTATCTCGTTGTGCTTTGCAAATTTTACATAAACACCTAAAATAAAAAGCTGATGTTGAAATGATTGTGGGAAAGGATTTGGATTTTCTGCTTAAAACCTTAACAATTTGTATCTGGATAGTTTGTGGTTTTATTTGTTTGGGTTGTTTAGCCCACCTTAGCATATAAGAAAAAGAAGAACCATAACAATTTGATATTGTAATCTTGAGTTACTGAACAAGATAAGCTCAACGTATGATTGCCATCGACCGCACATAGAATGGCAAAAGACACCAAAAAGGTTCAAATCATTGATCTTACAAGAGAGAGATCCAAAAGCCCACCACCTTATTTTTCTTGATACACGTGAATATTATCCAACCCAAAAACACAATTCCAGTCAGCCCTAAAAATCTCAAGCACCCAATAGGACCTTGCCACGTCAGCAGATAAGAAACCTTTTCCATAAAATCTCTAAGTAACTTTGGAGGTGGTATGGGTGGCATACTAAGAATCATCCAAACACATCCATGCTTGTCCCATGGTTGGGATGAGAATATCTGGATTAGCATTCACCGCATCCCATGTCATACACTGGCTAGAATTAAAATATATGCCACCCCAAATTATGTTATTACCCTTGTAGTATTTTTTATTTTTTTTAATCTAGTGTCCACTTTAATTAATTACATAAATATTTGAATTTACAATATTTGCATCATCTCACTCAGCTCATCTAAGTTGAATCAAAGGTTTGATGGGTTACAACTGACCGTACTTTTACTGAAGTTTTGCTATATGCCCCTAATTCCTTGATCACATGTACTCTATGTTGATTGTTGCTTCATATAGAGTTATAGGCATAAGTACAATTATTAGACATTATTTTTGGTGCATTAAACCTTTCTCGATCACTAGGCTCTCCAAAAGCATATTGAGAAAGAGGGAATAAGAAAAGCAAGGAAATTAGCAGAGCTAAAATTTAGGTTTTAGGGGGACCAATACAGAAAACACAAAGTAAAAAGAAAAAAATTCATCTTTCAACCTTAACCCATTAGGCTATTGACTAATATACACTTGTATTATTGTAATTATACTGTACTTGCAAGAATATTAGGCTAAGGGCCTAATTATGTTAGTGATTTTTTCTTTCATTTTGGTTATTGTGTTAATGTTATGCCAAGTTTTATTAATTTAGAGCTATTATTTATACCACATTTTATTGGGTCTAAGTTTTACTCAGCTATTAAGCCTATTATTTACCCTTTTGGAAGGGCCACAAGCATTAGTGTTGGTACTGGAGCCACGTCAAAAACAATTATAAAAAACTGCAGGAGGCTAGGCCCCTTCAGGCCTTATAATGGCTCCACCCCTACTAATTAATATATAAGAGACTAATTCATCTTAAGAAATATTTTTGAAAATGACTTTAATTTAAGTTACTTTGAGAAATCCAAATTTACTACCTTAGCGTTTCTTAATGCTCTACTTTTTAAGTTGCCCTCAATGATTGGTAGGTTGTTCATGCCAAAAACAGAAAATGATTGAGTCAGGTTATTGTTTCTCTTGTTATAGTGTAATCATTTATATATTTAACTTGTGATAATTGCGCAGGTTTTAAACCTAAAAAATAAGGGTTATGGTTGCATGTGATGTGACCCATCTCATATAAACACAAGTGGAGTGGGAAAAATCCAAAACAAAATCAATTTTATGTTTCTTTAGAAATTAAGGGTTTCAGCCAAGCCATGGAAAACAAAAATCATAAATACAAAATATATCCAGCATGTAAAATTTAATAATTAAAATATTTAAATTATGCAATTTTTCTTTATCATGTGACCAAAAAGATAAATCTCACATATTTTGTAGATAAACAATTGAAGAAAGTGAAAATTGAAAATAGCATGCGTAAATATGGATAAATATAATACACAATATTATTTTTCTTTTTCACTTTAGTAACTGGTCCACCTTTTTACTATCATGGTATAAATTTTTCTAATCTTATTATATTAACTGGTTCACCTTTTTACTATCACGGTATAAACTTTCTACTATTAAAATCATACAGCCATTGTATCAAAGACGAACTCATTTTGGCCAATAGTATTATGTTCTTTTTTATTTTTATTATTATGGCCAAAAATATTAGTTAAGTTAAGACTTAAGAATGAAGAGAGGCAAAACAAAAGAAAAGGAATGCAAAACAAGGTCAATCTGCCAAAACAAAAAAATGAAGAAAGAATAAGGCCAATCTAGTAAATGAGCAAGATAAAATGATTGAAGAGGTGAAAAGAGAGAGAAAATAGAAAAAAGTTAGAAGAAAAGAAAAGGGTCCCACACCCAGAACTGCTGAAACTGAGCATTGTCTCTTCCCCTGTCTCATCTCCATCACACATACATAGCCACTTCTCCAATCTCTCAGTTCCCTCTGGAGAGAGAGAGAATCTGTGTCTCTCTTCATATGCCTGTATTTACAGGCTTCCCAACGGTTCTTTGCCCTTTCATTTGGTTAGCCTCGTGACTACTCTGCAAAAACACCATCTCCCTCTTCCTCTCTCTCTCTCTCTCTCTCTCTCTCTCTCTCTCTCTCTCTCTCTCTCTCTCTCTCTGTTTTATGCCAAGTTTCCACAGTATATACAGTCTTTGATTCCTTTATTGGGTAACTTTCCGTTCTGAGATATTTCCCATTCCTTTTAGCCAATACCCAGTTGCCCACCTCCATAATAGTTTGAGTCTCTGGGTTCTTTCTAGGGTTTTGGGATACTGTTTTCTAAGAAAGAAAAAAAATATAGTGAGGAAATTTATGCTTTTCTTAATTCTCATGCTAAACTCTGAGGTTGGTTTCTTGGGTTTATGAAACTTCTCTACATCCAATTTTGACTCCTTGTTCTAAAATGGGAATTTCAAGATTCATCTTTCAGGGGTTCTAGTGTGTTCCTCTTTCTATTTTATTCCCAAAACTGCTTGGCCTTTTCCTACTATTCATTTCAAGCCAAAACCAAAACCTTTTCTTTGTTGTACTTTTAGGGTTTAGGGTTTTGTACCCTTTTCTTTTCGGAAAAGTTTTGGCTCTTTTGTAGTCCCTCAAGTCCAGATAGTGAGCTCCTCTGTTTCACCAGAGCTTGAATTCAATCTCAATTTTGGGTTCTATGAGTTCAATTCCTCTGTTTTATCTGGGCTTAAACTCGAACTGAATTCGGAATTCAAATCCTTGAATTTCAAACCCACTCATTCTACTTCTTCATCGAATTCATCCCCAAATGTCTTCGTGTTTAAGCGGCGGGGGAAGAACCTATGCATTTGAGCTTGACATAGTCAAATCTCCTTCAACATCGACCCGGACTTCCCACACATCTTCACCTTCTTCAACTCTCTCCGAATCGAGCAATTCGGGCCTCGCAATCTCAACCCGAAAACCCCGAACCCCTCGAAAACGTCCCAACCAGACCTACAATGAAGCCGCTGCTTTACTCTCCACAGCTTACCCCAACATCTTCTCCACCAAAAACCTCACAAATCCACGCAAATCCACAAAACCCCATGACTACTTCTTCGACCAATCTGCAGAGCTGCTCTTGCCCTTCAGAGTCGTCGACAACTCCGGTTTCCTGCTCCACCAGCCAATCCGAGAAAAACCCAGTTCGCGATTCGAGTCCAAAGTCGCGAATTCGTTCGAGAAGCTGTGCCACAGTCCAGGGGAATTCGATTCCCAACCGAATTTCAATCCCAATTCCAACAATCCCAACTCCATGGAGCTCTGTAATGGCTACCAGGACGACGATTTCGAGACGGAGTCCATTCTCGACGAGGAAATTGAAGAGGGTATTATTGATAGCATCATGGGAAGCATGAGCTCGAACATGGACACAGTCGACGAGTCCTCCAATGGTGGTGGCCAAATGAATCCGAATCCGAATTCTTGCTATGGGTACCCAATGGGGTTGGGATTTGGCGGGAAATTCGAATTCGGGTTCGGAACAAGGAGAAGTGGAGTGAGGCCATTGAGGCCTGTCGATGATGGGAACTGGTGGAGCTATCCCACTGTGGATGTTCTCGAAATCTCCCCCCGGTTCAACAAGTCTCGCGAACCGGCCGGTCCGGCTCCGAACTCGGCCGGCACGAAGAAGAAGAAGAAGGTGGAAAAACCGGCGGCGGCGGAATCGAAATCCGCCGAGTTGCCCAAGGAGACGAATCTGAATTCGATTCCTAATCCGCCGCCAGCGGCGGATTCTGCCGGGCTGATGCTGAAGTTGGACTACGACGACGTTTTGAGCGCTTGGTCGGACAAAGCGTCGCCGTTTTCGGAGGAGATTCCGGGCTCTGATGGAAATGATGTCTCTGTATGTTTCTCATCCCTCGCCAGCAAAAATCAAATTCCATGAAAAATTAAACAAATATTGTTCAAAGTTTGAAGCTCTGTTTTTTTTTTTTTTTGGTCACTCCAATAAAGTTGGTGGGCTTTATGCACTTTATGCATCTTTTTTTTTTATGACTAATGAGAGAAGTGAACTCAGATTTCTTTTTTTTCTTTTTTATTATGAGTAACTCAATTTTCTATAGGTGATTTTTCTCTTCTTTTTTAGCCCATTAAGATTAGAATTTTGAAACATTTTGAGATTTTTTCCCCTCAATACATACAAGGGCCTTTTTGGGAAAAGAAAAGAAAAAGAAAATGACCCCTTTCTGCTTTTGAGGGCTATTAATGAATCATATATCTACCTCATTCTTTATAATAGGCTTTTCAGTGGCCTTTTTGTTGTTAACGTTTTGAAATAATCGAATTAATTTTCATCTTTCAAAACCCACTTCTAGATTCTAATGCGTGACGCCTGTATATTGTTCCTTATTCTCATGTCTACTCATTATATGGGTCGTACTAAAAATTTTCCCAAACTGAATTAGAAAGGATTATTTGTCACCAACCAATCAACCATAGCTCATAGCATAGGTTTAATTTTTTATGCTTAAATGATTCAAAGTTACTTGTATTTTTGCCAATTGCATCGCTTTGCCGTGATGTCAAACTATTTATTATTCTAAAAAAAAAAAAAAAAAAAATCATTTTCTTATTATTATATTCATTACTTTATTGGAGGCAGTATTAGTCCTTTTCTAAGGGTCAATATTATTGCATAATCTATTGGGAGCAAACCAGAATGTGTGGGAAAATGACGGAATTGTCCTTGTTTAATGTTTCTATTTTTTAAGGTTTTAGAATTGTTGCCTTTATAATTGGTTTTTTGTTTGGGGCAGGCCAGGCTGGCGCAGATTGATTTATTCTCGGACGCAGGAGGACTGAGAGAAGCTAGCGTGTTGCGCTACAAGGAAAAACGGCGTACACGCCTCTTCTCCAAGAAGATCAGGTACCAAGTCAGAAAAGTCAACGCTGATCGACGGCCCAGAATGAAGGTACTTATTTTCTCTAATACTGTTACACGTGTCCACTATAATTGTTTGAGATTTATGGATTTTGTTGAATAAAGATGGCATGATTGCTGTGAACATGTGATTGATTTACCGAACGAATCACAAGATAGGCTATCATGCATTCAAACTACTTTTTGGCATACATATTTATGTCCTTCCTTTTTTCTTTTTTTCTTCTATCTCTCTCACAAGTCACATCCATGTCCGAATTTGATCTTCTCAATTTTGAATTTTTTTTTGTTTGAACTTTAATTTTTTTCTTCTCAACTGAAAGAAATTCATTTTTCTTTTCCCCTTAAAAGTAGGAACTCAATTGAAAACAAAAAAAGTTCTTTTTTTGGTACCAAGTAATTTTTAAATATTTGACTTTACTTTGGTTCATCTTATATCAAACATTTTATTTAGTTAAATTGTTGATTTAAATGATACATTTAAACAATAATTTGAATTGGCATTTCAACAACATAACATATTAGACCGTGTCTAATATTTTCTTTGATTTTACTTTCCAATCCCTGCAAAGTATCAAAAGTTTAAAAACCAAATGAGTGTTTATTTATTTATTTATTTTATTGATTAACCATTCATGCAAAATTTAAAATTAAGACTTACTCTAACAAAAAAAGACTAAATATCATCCACTAACCAATAGAAAATTAAGATTAAATACCAAATATTAATAGTTTTTTAATAAAGCAGTAAGACACTAATTTTTTTAGTTTAGGTACTAACCTAGAGTAAAACATTTTGGATTAGGTCACAAATCAGTTTGTTATACGGTTGTGATTGTCGAACAGTTACAGTTGTAATTGTCGAACAGCCACAGTTGTGACTATTTAAAATTTATAAAAAATCAAAATTTTTAAGGGCTTCATACTTTTGATTTAGGTTTGGGGGATGAAGTCCTATAACCCAAAGACTAAATATTAAAGTTTAAGCCTTGCAAATATTGAAAAAACAATAAATCAATAAAAAAGTTATGACTGTTAGACAGTCACAGTTCGATATAACCATGTTTTTTAAAGTTGGTACCCAAACTGAAATTTAGTACCTAAAGTGAAATGACATAAATGTTTTAGTAGTTGAAATGAAAAAATATTATAATTTGGTACCTAAAGTCAATGGATCTCTAAACCAAATGGTCGCTGGCATAAATCACATCTGCAAAACTTTGACCCCCTTAAGCATGCATATAGTTGAGGTTTATGAATCTTATTTAATGATCAAATTTAGTTTAATAAAATCGATGATTGTGGCATTAATGCAAAATTAAACTAAAATTGGATACAACCCACAAGTAGAAAGAAAATAACTTATTCCCTATTATTGGAACTCTCTCTCTCTCTCTCTCTCTCTCTCTCTCTCTCTCTCTCTCTCTCTCTCTCTCTCTCTCTCTCTCTCTCTCTCACTCACCTTGGTGTTCCTTGTTTTGTCACAGGGTCGATTTGTTAGAAGGCCAAATTCCAGCACAAGTGGTCAAAGACAGAAAGAAATATGAATGCTTTTTGGATTGTGGCCATGACACTTGTGGCCGCTCTGTCCTTTCTCTTTGTTGTATTAGTTACTTACTTTTTCCTGTTTTATTAGTTTCTTTTATTTTTTATTTTTATGTTTTTCACACTAAGAAGCCAAAGAGATGGAGACTAGTTAATTAAGAAGAGGAGCATGGAGAATCCAATAACTTTTAGTCTATCTAGGTTCTCATTTTTATATGTGTTTCTCTTTCTTTGTTCTAGTCTTGTTGCAAAGATACTTTAGTTTCTACTCGGTTGCAAACTCATGAATACCTTTTGATAGGTAAAGAGATTTTGTTGGAGAGGCAAAAGTAGCACATAAATGAAGTTATGTCAGTTCAAATTCAATTGGGTTGCTTCTTTTGTGTGTTAGGGTTTATGTTTCTTATCATTCCTATTCTTCTTGGGAAAACTGGATCCCCATCCTTGGAGTGCAATTTTCTTTGTATGCAGCTCAATTTGTTATTCATTATAGTTGCAGTCCATGGTTCAATTAATTGATTGGTTCTAGCTACTAAAAAAAATGTTCAACGTTTACATAGAAGTTTTTAACAAGTAGTTCAGATTTTGATATGACTATAGTGTAAGAACCTAATTGAACATATCATATAATTATTAAGATTACACAATATTATATGTGACACCTTGCAAATAAAGTAAAAAGATAATATATGTAATATATCCAGTAACTATAATATTGTGATTAATATTATAGTATTTGGGCTTAATTATATGGGCTTTAATAAAGCCCAAATAAGATATAGAATTAGGTTAATGTATGGGGGAGGCTATGCAGACCACTAAAAAATGCTAAATTGACCACCCTCCTTAATTATTTTACAAATATTCCTAATATACCCTTAATGTAAATAAAAAAATTTATTAAAAAAAAAAACCACAAAACCCCATCCCTCCCACTCACCCACTCGCCCGCCCGCCCGCCTGACCGACCGACCAGTCATTCTCTCTCTCTTCGGTGTGCCGCCGTCCGGCGATCAGTGGCGGCGAGACCACCACCAGTCAACTCGCCTGCCTCTCCTCTCTCTCCCCATGGTAGCCTTTAAACCAGGAAAGCCCAGAAAACTCGAACCCAGGCGAAGACCCGATTGCCCCATTCGCCGACGATCTTCATTTTCCGGCAGAGTTGAGACGCCAGACCACTTGGGTTTTGTTCCCCAGATCACAGCGAGTCCAACCCTGGTCTTCCCTTGCTCATCCGACCATCGTGCGCGGCTAATCGACGTCGTGAAGCTCTGCGGCTTTCGTCGCCGATTCCGACAGATTCCGGCGACGAATTGGGTCGATCCATGTATGGTTTTCGATCCTCTCGTTGTGTTCTTGATGTTGGTTAGATTGGTTTGAACCAAATATGGGGAGGGGTGATGGTGGCAGTTGGTCGTAATTAGCCGAAATAGGAAAAAATGGGGAAAAAAATAGGGGTAGGGGTAAAATAGGAAAAAAATGGGGAAAAAAATCTTAGGGTGGTCAACTCAATATTTTAGGGTGGTCTGAATAGCCTCCCCCTTAATGTATAGGTAGGTTAATGTTTCTGGCACATGACATATATATAAGACAAGGTCCATGCTCTCACAACTTAATCAGTTCAGTTGTCTTACCGCATTGAGAGATAAAGCATACAGATCTTGCCTAGATCAAACCCGAAGGAGATGGCTTCATAAGGTATGTCTTTATTTCATGGTTGATAACATGATGAATCTGATTGAACATGTATGATCGTGTCTATGCCTCTGTGTAGTATAAAGAATAATTATTTGGTTAAATCTATCATGAGGTTGGGTCGACATACCGCAAAAACTGCATACTGACCCAAATCCCAAATCGTCGGTATACCGATACTGAACCGCCCCACTTCTTCTTCTTATCTTTCTCCTGTGAACATCCCACAGCCACCATCCACCACCACTACCATCCCAGCCACCACCAATACCGATTGTTACTAATCGAAAACAACTAAAACTGTTCGTCAGTATATCGACATTGTCGCGCGGTGGTGGTTAGTAATTGCCATTTTGACAGGGTATCGGTCAGTCGTCGGTTGGGGGCTGGTGGTTCGGTAACTGTACCGAACCCAACCAGTATCTATCATATAGTCCATGATTTAATTAGCCTAAATGGTGAGTAAGGGTGGAGACATAAGTTTAAGATAGGTTAAGAGTTTTAATGTTTCATTAAAAAAAAAATTGAGTTTGATTTTTTATTTTCAATGTAATAACAAAAAATGTCCAACACTTTATGTACAAATTCAAAAATTGCCACTAATAATTACCTCCACTCACTTCACTTGCTTGCAATAATTATAGGAAGACGAGAAAAACTGACCGCCACCCGTTCTGTACAACTTCAACGTATATCTCACTTTGTACATCATATGACTAGCATATAAATAAATGAATGTATACAAGTGTAAGTAGGGTTTTCTCCTAATGCACTTGCATTTTGTATCGCTACTTATAACTTGGTCGTAGATAAAATTTTATTTTTTATTGTTTTCTTTTGAAAATACAAGAGTAGGTGCACAAAACCAAACTCTATATACTAGTACAAAATTCTCTTATAAACATGAAAAATGAAATTCTCATATACTAGTTCAGTAACTTCTAACTTGGAATTCATGCATTAAAAAGGAAGAGGTACATGTCAACAAAGCTTCTACATTGTAGAGGGGCAAGTAGTTTACCTCGTCCATTTATGTAACTCTGGTTTTATGACGGAAAAGAATTTAATTGGTGTGCCTCCATTTATGTACCTCCATCAATTCTGCCTTAGTTATTGATTTGTAGTTCATGTACCTACCGCTTTGAAATTTACAACAACTCCACAAGATTTTTGACATTTTGAAATATCTTTTGAAAGGAGTTGCATTTACATCTTCGGTAAGGGAGTAATGCCCTAACTCTGATCGGGAGATGCGCTCTCCTCTTTTAATTTAATATTTTTAATTTTTTGATGTATTAAATTTTAGGGTTTTTTTCAAATTTGGTACCTAAACTTTAACTTTCGTCCCAACTTGATACGTGAACTTTTATTTGACCTAATTAGGTACCTAAACTTTTATTTTATGTGTAGTAGGTACCAAATCCAATTTCCATCCAATCTATTAACATAAACTCAAGGGTAAGAATGTCCAAAAAAATGTCTTTCTCCTTTACATTCCCTTTGCCCCCACCCACCCTAGCCCACACCGGCCATCTCTTCTCCGATGTCGACACCGGCCAGGCCTCCCTTCCTCTCCTTCCCTCTCTTTCCTCGATCTCCTCTCTCTCTTTCTCCTCTCTCCCTTTCTCTCTCTTTCTATATCTCTCCTCTTTCTCCTCTCTTTCCCTTGAGGCTCTTTCAATTTTCTAATACTTCTTTTCTTTTAGTTGGGTTTTGCAATACTCATATGTTTTCTGATCTTTTAAATGTTGAAAAATACTATTTAATAGAGCAAGGTTTAGTCAAATCAGCATTTCTGATAGATATTACTACTAGAAACGAACATTGCAGCTTTGAGCTTATTTTGTTCCCTTTGAATTCTTCTGTTTGATTCTTTGGTAAGTTTTTTGTTTTTTGTTTTTTTTTAATTCTATCAATTGTAATTAATCTACTGAATTCGTTGATTTCTTTTAGTTTCTTTGGAACTTTCAAATTGTTGTTAAAAACCCAATTAAGCATTTTGATAAGATTTCAAAAAAAAATATAAGACAAAAGCTAATAGTTTCCACTTTGATATGTAGGTAAAGCTTTGTTACAAACAATTAACTCTATTTGTATTGATATACGATGACCATAAAGACAATTGGTCTTATTAAAGATTGTCTTCCAAAGTCTGGGAGCGAGCGGGTTTGGGTGGGAGTTCTCCGATCAGGAGCTGAGGAGAGAAATGAGAGATAGGGAAGAGAGAGAAAGGGAGAAAGGAAAGGAGAGAGAGAGAGGGAAGGAGAGAAAGGGAGGCATGGCCGGTGTGGGCTTAGGAGGGTGGGGTAGAGGGAATGCAGAGGAGAAATAAATTTTTTTTGGACATTTTTACCCCTGGGTTCTGTTAACAGATTGGATGAAAATTGGATTTGATACCTATTAGACACAAAATAAAAATTTAGATACCTAATTGGGTCAAATAATAGTTCATGTATCACTTTGGGACATAGGTTAAAGTTTAGGTACCAAGTTTGAAAAAAAATCCTAAATTTTAAAGAAATTTTAGATTTTGTTTTTGAATAAAATGACACATGTGACGTGTCCAAAACTTCAAATAGTTAAAAGTAAATGATTTTAAAGTTCATTTTACTGTTCTTAATTATAAATAAACTCACCTAAAATATGGTATTGACAAATAGGTCTACTTTTTTGACAAATAAACTCACATTATAACAAGTTCCATGTTTTTGGTGCCAAGCGCTCACCCTTCTGTCTAGGGCTTATCGTGTTTTTTTTTTTTTTGGAAACTGGGCAGATTACCACACTTAAACAGTAATAATTAGTAACAGTCATTTTTATGTTATAATGCGGGTGGACTCCATAAGCTTGATCGAATTTTGTATTTTATGTTAGTTTCATTAGTTTTTGACATATTTATGTAAGAAAAAATATAAGGTATATTTATATTATTTTTAAATAATTATTGTTACATAATAGTAATTATCGACCACACAATAAATAGTGCTGAGCGCTCGGCTCATTAAAATTGAATCAGTAAACACTGACATCGTGTTTGTGTTTTTGCAGGTAGGCTGTCTCATGTTACTATCTATAATAGATGATATAAAATCATATTCGAATAAAAACGATTAAAAAATTAAAAGATAAAAACCAGAAACCCCAACCATTTTCGACCCAAAAAAAAAAAAACCCCAACTACCCAAGCCCCACCTCACCAACCCTCTCACCGGGGGACCCCCCATCCCGGCGCCGGCTACCCACTCACCGTCGGCTTCAGCCGGCCATCTCTTCCTTTTCTCTCTTTCTTTCCCTCTCTCTTCACTCCCCATCCCCATTGGCAATTACTGATCATCTTTCTTAGCAAAGCCCCTACTTGGGTGTGAAGATCAAGTTTTGGGTGCGAATAGAAAACCCCTACTTTTAATCCGACTAAGCCCAATCTGTTCTGTCTACTATTGGGTCCATACTCGAAGCCCACATCGATGGTTTGGATATGTGAAGAAGCAAATTTAGAACCATAGCAGTCAGCAACGAGCAGAAGTTGATCTCTGGCCTGCTCACCATTGCAATTGAGGGAAAGAGAAGAGAAAAAAACTCAAAAACAAAACAAAACCCCTTCATTTGCATTTTTCTGCAGTAGAAGTGATACAGAGAGAAAGGAATGCTCCAAGACTGCCCAGGTAAGTACTTTAAAGCAAATTTTTTTTTTTTTTTTTGAGCTTTATTTGATCTAGTTTTTCAAATGGTTGGTGACAATTGAACTTCCGAGAATCATAGTCCTTAAAGTCAATCTTTGTTTGAGTGATTATCTAATCAAGAAAAGTTTTAAAGCATTGCTCTTTCATTCAGGACATTTATTTATTTATTCTTTCAATTTTTAGTAGTCATTGCAGTTAGCAGTAACCAACTATTATCAGCTTTTAAATTATGTTACACATGAGAAAAAGGTCAACCTTTGATGATTTGTTCATTTTTGGTGGCAAATTAGGCCTGATAGAACTCTTAAGTATGCATTTTGGAGTATTTCATGAGTTGATTATGTAATTACAGTAAAGTCGTCTTTGTGTTCTATTACATGTTTTGCCTTTTTTCTTTTCCCTTCTCTCATTTTTTAATAGATGGAAACTCCTGGAGAAGAGTACCCTAATGATACCCTTACATTCATGGAGCTTGCTATAGAACAGGTAATGCTGAGACTTCCCACAAGTAGGCTGTAATTTTAAATTGGTGTTTAGGTGTGTTTCTGGTCAATTAATTGTAATTTAAGGACTAAATTTACACGTAGATACCTTAAACATCCTGAAATATGGGGAGGCTTATAAATTGGGGGATGTGATTTGGCTTCAATTTTCAGGCTCTTAAGATTGTGAAAAGATTGTCTATTCCTTACAAATTCCCAAAGTTGATGTATCAATGATGGACTCCTGTTGATATTACTATGTGCCATTCACTGAGATTTTTGAACATTTCTGAGACAACATCAGTGCAAACTTTGTTTTTTCATTTTTTTCCTTTTATAGCATGGTTGAGCCTGGTGCTTGTTGTTTATCTGTAGCTGTTAGTGCTATTGGTGTTTCCAATCATCGAACAGAAATTGCATTTCAACTGGCGGAAACACCAGGCATCATGTGGATTTGATTGCATTGCATGTCGTTATTTTATTCTTTTTATTCTTATATGTAGGCAAAGCTGGCTTTGGACAGCCTCGAAGTGCCTGTTGGGTAAGCTTTGTTCCTTTGGGTTTTATACTCACCTTTTGTGTCCTTTTCTTTAATATATAACTTTTGGAAATTTGTTAGCTTACCTTGTTCTTAAGTATATATTGCTAGCATGGAATACTATCTTCTGAATTTGCAAAGCATGCCTGTCACTCATTCTATGGCAAGAATGCAGGGCTAACATGTTACACAACTTTGCACTTAATTAAGCTTCTACTGAATTCAGAATTTAAAGTCTTTCTTTTGGATTGATTCTATTGATCCACATCATTGAGGCTTGACACAGAGTCGACCTGTTGATCCTAGGAAAACTAGTATGCGTGGAATTTGCTTCTTTTGTTAAAAGTCAAGGGTATGATTATATGGGTGCATTTTTTTTTTTATAATCTTTAAATTTGATTGATCAGCTGTGTGATTGTTGAAGACGGGAAGGTCATAGCATCCGGAAGAAATCAAACTACTGAGACACGAAATGTAAACTTACCACCTGTTCCTTTCTTTTTTTTTTTTTTTTTTTTTTTACTTTCCCGATTTGTATTCTTGTGTCGGTTCTGTTTTCTTGGGTAACTTTATCTATGGTGACTGTTTGTAAACTGAAGAAGCATTTGCTACTGTTTATCTAGATTTTTATTTGTAATTCCTGGTCATGCCTCTAGTTTGATTCATAAAAGATAATTTCTCACATTTCAATTGCGTCTTTCTCCTAAAGTCTGATTTCTTTTGAATCACAAATAAAAGATGGGGTCCAGTTAATGCACGTTTTCACATATATCTTAATGGTTGCTTGTGGGATGGCTGAGACTACCTCAATTACTTGGAACTAGACTATAAGTTATCTGTGAAAATATTAGTAAGGCTCAAGTGTTAAGTAGATGATTCGGTCGTTTACTTAGATGATTTAGTTTTTGACTACCTGTGTAGTTCGGAGGAGTTTTTACGTTTTCTTTCTATCCTTTGTTCTTTTGGCGTGAAGTTCTAATTTAATTTAAAGCATATAGGTCCCTGCGATGTCTGTGTGTAATGTTCAAAGCTACAATTATTATCATTTTTATTGAACATTTTTAAAAGAGCTCATTTTATTAGTAGATGATTCCATCATTTACTTAGACGATATAATTTTTGACTATTTAGGTAGTTCTAGATTCTAATCAGGTTTTCCCCCCTTCCATGTCTGAGTGTATATGTTCAATGTTTGAGCATTTATGCCTGCCTCGTTTCTCCCTTCCCCATTTTAAAGAGGGTAGGGTGGGTCTACACTGTACACTTTGATCTCGCTACATCTTTCCTCACTACTATTATTTTTCACCTGCCTCCTACTTTATCCCAAAAATGCAGGTCTATGCTTAACTTCTAGGGTATTCTCCTGAGCTCCTAATTGATACTACAATTAATGCACTCTTCTAAGACCAAATGTTTCAAAATATAGCATGTCACCATATATAATACCACCTTTCTTTTGGGTTTTCTTACAGTTTCTTTTTTCTTTCAATTATTATCATAATTTATAAGAGCTCTGTTTGGCACTCTATGAAGTCTGCTTCCTATATAAGCTTTTGGAAATTGGAACCTATGGTTTTCTAGTTTGATGTGTTTGCCATAAAAATGCAGGCTACAAGGCATGCAGAGATGGAAGCCATTGATACTCTTCTTGAGCAGTGGAGAGAAAAGAGGCTTTCAAAGTCGGAAGTTGCCAAAATTTTTTCAAAATGTAACCTCTATGTTACATGTGAACCATGTATAATGTGTGCAGCAGCTTTATCAATTCTTGGTATACTCATTTTCTTATAATCTGCTAGTAAATGTTGAAACTCTTGTTTTTCTCTTTCCTTCCGTCAATTTGATCAATGTATAGGTGACTTATCCCCCCTTGTTTAGGAATAAAGGAAGTATTTTATGGCTGTGCCAATGATAAATTTGGTGGGTGTGGATCAATATTGTCATTGCATAGTGGTGGAGCTCCGCAGGGAAAAGGTTTCAAATCCAATGGAGGGATAATGGCATCCGAAGCAGTCTCTCTTTTCCGTAGTTTTTATGAGCAAGGAAACCCTAATGGTATCTGGTTTACTAATAATTTATGCTTTTTGGATAGCATTCATCATCGGGGAATTGTCGATTCTTGTTTTTTGAATTCATGAAATCCTTTTTTCATTGAGTTGTTCCCAGTGCCTACCATGGTAATTAAATTCACACAAATTCATCTAAAGATACCACCTTTGTTGGCATATATTTGTTTAAGATGTCCATTTTCTAGTTGAAAGTATTCCTTTAAGCTTTTTTTATGTCTTTAATTGATCGTAATGCTTGGTTTCTTTCAGCTCCAAAGCCTCATAGACCTCTTGCTCATCCGGAAACAGCTGCCACACAATAAAATGTAGGTATTTGGTAATTTCTCATTGAGTTTATTTAGACGGTGATGCTGAGTGTATTTAAGTTTCATTTATATTTTTTTGGGTTTTGTTTTCTCTCTTTTAATAAGTTTAATTTGATAAAACTTAGTTTTGCTCTTTGCAGGTTTTTGCTACATTCTGTTCTCATAAGTTTATGCTTTCTTGGGTTAACCTGACCACAATATGTTAAAGCTACACCTTCTTAAGGTTTGCGGGAAGGGATGTAGAGGAAGACATTGGGAGAAATTCAGGAAAATATACTTTATTTATGTACAACTTTTAAAGACTTGTGATCGTTTCTGTTTAATAAATCCATTCATTTTATGGAATAAGCTTCGTAGAATTTGAGAAAATGGTTTTTGTGGTTTGTCTTTTTATTGCCATTCTTATCGAAACTAGTTAACGTATGAGTAACGTGAAGTATTACATTTCTTATACCAGATTGGTATCCGTAACTTATTATCATCCCTACTCTCAATCCTTAACTTGTAGCTAAAAACCACGTGTGGTTTGCCCAATTGAATAAGTGACACAACGACGCGTTGTTTGCCATGCTAGCCCAGTTCATTTAATTTGGGCGCATTCGTACTTTTGTGCTATGTTGGCTTAGTCTGTTTAAGTTGGGCACATTTGTGCTTTCGTGTCGTGCCGGCACAAATAGGTAAGACTTAGGCCTATCACGGCTCAATGTCGGTGGCCCATTTGTGCTTGTGCCTTACCTTAAACGGGTCATTCCATGGCTCTCTTTTTTAACTCTAAAAAAATTATTGTTTGAATTTTTTTTTCTTAAAATTAGATATTAACATTCTTTTACTTAAAAAATTGAATTTTATTGATGAAAAGTTTTTTGAAAAGGGCAAAAACAATATTAAACGAGTCGTGTCTAGTTCGGGCTCATTTCGTTTTCGGGCCAACCATGCTTGGCCTTAGGGGTGGATACGAGTCAATTTGGTTTGGTTTTAGGTTCAAACCGTAGACCAAACCAATACATTCGGTTTGGTGGATTTTCAAACCAAACTAAACTAATTAAAGTGAAAAAATCGAACCAATCCAAACCAATTAAAGTCGGTTTGAACGGTTTAGGCTTGGCCCAAAAAAACATGTGGATTTAGGCCCAAAGTCAATTTTAAGGCCTAATAATAAGTAACATTTAGATTTACCACCTCATTATGCATATGTCACGTATATGTGATACCAAGTAAAGACCACAATAAGCCTAAAACTAACCAATAATGTGTTGCCAAGTGTCTATTTAAATATATAAATGTTTTTTTTTAGGTCGGGCAGGTCGGTTTTGATCGGTTATTTGAGAGCCCAACCCGTTAACCAACCCATTGGTGGTTGGGTTATAAACTGACCTCCAATTTTTGAGTGTTAAAAACCGGACCCATCTAACCCAATTTGGTTGGGTTGGTTGGTTTGAACCAGTTTTTGCCCGCCCCTACTTGGCCCGGGTTGTGCCATGTTTGATGAGCTAAAAACTTCGGTATGACATGCCTATTTACTTGTGTCATGCTTCACGGCAAAGATTGCCCAAATTCTTAAAAAGAACACTATATCTTTTAGTGTCAATGCGAGTGTGCCACTGCTTTCGGCCGAGAGCCGTTTGCATAATTGGATGTGTTTGTATGATTTAATGATTTGTGTCGAACTTACTTCTTCTTTAACGATTGCACGACGAATAAGGAACAAGAAACTCGTCTAGGTTCTTCTATGCCTTGATCCTCAAGGACTTTAGTAATCATAGGTTTCAATGATTGTGTTTGTGAAATCGAAATTACAAATTAAAGGCTCGAAAGTATAGGCCGGATTATAAGTCAAACAATGAACTTTGATGAAAAAGGTGTATGTAATTTGATTATCTTGAACTTGAGTGACAATGAAAGTTCTAACAATAAATCTCATGATAAACAAACATGAAATCAAAAGTCGAAACTTTGAACAAGATCAATACTAAGGACAATATAAAACCCTAATAGATCTAAAAAGAAGAAAAAGAGCCCAAAAGCTTAAGAGATCGAGCTGTTTGAGATCTTTGAGAATTCTAAAGTTGTATATTGTTAAGAGTTATTTCCTCATGGCTGGTGCCTCTTTATATAGGGATCATCTCCTTATCTTCTAGGAAAACCTTTTCCTACTTGAGAAATGTGAATCTGGCCCAAAACCAAATATAAGTGTAAACATATGCCCCCCATTTCCTTGAGTTTAATTCGGCCATCTTAGCCAAGTTTTTTTAAATGATTTTCTCGATCAAACTTTGTAAATCTTTAAGAATTTTGTTGGTTTCGGCGAAACACCTGATGTCCAACACTTAACAATTTTTCACTGAATTCACTCTTCTAGCCGTGATGATCACAACGCCGATTCGACGGACAAGATCTTTCCAACGGCACAATATCTTCGCATTAAATGCACTTGATCACGTGTGTCCTTAGGCGGCGTGGGCTGTGCAAAAACCAAGGCATATGTCATTCGGGATGTTCACTCAGCCCCCAAAACTCATTGAGTAAATTGAAACTTAAACCTAAATGAGTAAATTGGAAAGTTTGTGGGTTGTACTTGAGTTCAAATATCACGCACCTGAACCACACATCAATTTTCTCAATTTTTTTGACTTCTTTTTCATAAACATGCACGTGGTATGTGAGATTTAACATCGCTATAGCCTATAGCCAATACATATGTACTGTTAACGTGTTCATTTCAATTTAGCAAGATGATGCAAATATGCATTTTCTTATTTCATATTTTATTTCATTTGCGATGACAGAAATTTCTTCGAAAAAGTTCAATCAGTTACAAAACATCTATTTATTTATTTTTTCTTGGTCCCTATTTTGACTGTTCACGTATCACATTTGTTAATTTTTTTTTTTTTTGGTCAAGACACATTTGTTTATTTGAGTTGTAACCGAGTCTTGTGTGCAGGGAGAGACTTACCAAAAGCCTTTTGCTTTGGCTGCAGGTGAAGTATGGAATTGATCGAGTCTCACATGGAACAGGTTGACATCTAATGTGACTGTCAGTTGCTGTCCCTCACCTTTTATTTTTCCATTTAAATGTTCTAATTGATTGGTAATTTGATTTGAGCTGCTTGCACAGGGTGGTATAGCTGTTGGGACTGGATTGAACACACAGAAGGGGTTTGAATAGCTTTAAGGTTCACTATATATTTTTTTCCTAGTTGTTTTTTTCTCTTTACATTGGTCATTGATATAGTGATGTGCTTTCAATTGTAAGAATCATGGTTTCAATCCAATTCAATTCAATATTTTTCCCCCTTTTTTCTTGCTCTGATCGTATTTAAAGATTTAATTTTTTTTTCTCCATAAATCATTCTGTACACCATTTCTTTCACTTTTTATTACAGTAATATTGTTATTAGACAGCTGAGAGGTGCCCGCTTTGTATCTTATCACCAAAATTTGTAAAAATATAACTTTCGTTGTAACTTAATTTGTAGTGTTTTTTGCATTTGCATTGATGTCATGTCTTCCATCTCTTAGAATGAGTATATAATTGCTTCTTTAGTGGTAATAAGATATTTTGAAAGTTTTTTTTGCATGCTTACTGTGTTTAATTTGCAATAATTATGGTTTGTGTTTGGAAGTTTTATTTTCTGATTCTCCAACATTATTCCTTTCTTATTTCTATTTTTTATTTTTTGCATATCTCTCTCTCTCTCTTTCTCTCACACACACACACACACACTTAAAGCAGACACACATACAGACACATGCAGGATTTGTTACTTAATTATTTTGAGATTGGTTTTTTCAATTCCTTGTGTAATTTATGAAATCTTATATGAAACATAGCTAGCTTAGTACTTATAGACATTCTTTGGCAGATATCATCTCACTTCTTTGATTATATAGCTGGCGACTTTGGCAGAGTGATGTGCAAACCATATTACATGGTTTCCCTACACTTTCTCAAAGCTTTAACTCAAAAACATTAATGGAGCAACATCAGAATGACATTTATGTAACTGGTGAGTGATGGCTGCATGTGCTTAAAAATCATACGCCAATTAATAGTTTCATGGTTTCCAAGTGATGCAAATTGTGTACTATCCCCCCCTCCCCCCCCCCAAATCCAAAAATAAGAAAATTCCCCCCAAACAAAAGATAATTAAAAAAGAAAATGATTGTTGTTGGTGGTATGCAATTATATATATTATATTGTTTATAACTTTCTATGTGTATTGTTGATGCAAATTCTCGTAAGGCAGATGCAACAACGTAGAAATGATGACTTGGCTGATCCGAAGTCCTGCTGGATGCTGATGTGGATGTTGATTAGGATTTTCCTGCAAGAGAAACAAGATCAAAGGAGATGGACCGGTGTGGTACCAGCCAAACACACTCCGATGATGAAGTCAGTGATTGTGTTTGATGGTGGGTGAGGAAGAACAAAGGATGAACTTGGGAGAATGGGAAGAACAAGGCAAATGTTCTGGGTTATTCTCAGCAAGTTGGGTAGGCTCTTTTGTGGATGGGAATTTTTGTGTAAGTGTTTTGTGCATAGATTGCTAGATGCTCATTTTGTGCATATGTGGTGCCTTATATAGGCAAAGGAAGACTTAATGAATAAGTTACCTGCATGTGAATGAATGGTTGCCAGAGATCCACGCACCTGGCCAGACCTAGTTGCATGTTCAGCTGCTTACTTCCTCAGCATTTAATGTTGCATTGAATGCTTCATTAAATGCAAGGTTGGAAGGTTCAGGCAAACTGCTCCAGTAGTCATGAATGCAGACTGGATATTCTATCTGTCAGAAGATTGTGTCAGGTGCATTCAAGTGTGGCGGTTCGTCCCAGCGTGATCTTCCCTGGAATGACGGCGGAGAGCTGAGCCGAACCGAACTTCTATCCTTATGCGTGTGCATGAAGTCTGTGTGATCGGATCGGGCATGGGATCCCGGACCGAGCCGAACATAGAAACAGGGGGCCCTCCAAACTCTAACTGGCTGACGTCAGAACTCGAAAGGAGGTCACTTTGGTGCCGAGCCGAGCCGAACCGGGATGACCGTGGAAAGATGGACACTCAATCCTTTGGAAGATCATCGGTTCGGCTCGGACCGAACATGGAGGACCTGGCATGGAGATCCGGTCCGAGCTGGAAGAGGCGGTGCTGAGTGGTGATGACGTGGAGGTCAAAGTTTGACCACTGAGAGCCAACTCCGAGATGGATGTTGACCAGCCACGTGTCGAGCCGTGATTGGCTGTTCGGATCTATGTGGATTTTCCCACAAACAGGAGTCCCCCAACTTCCGATCCGAGCGGGCAGTGGTGGATTGGAAGTTGAAATGTAAGGATCTTCCCAAAGATAGCACTTTGTTTGATCCGAGCCGAACCCTACAAGTCCATGTTCCCGAAGATCCGAACACATGACGACTTGTGATTGGCCAAAATATCTCAGGGACAGGTGAAGGGACGTTTGATTTCTGCATGGGGGAACGTAAGGGTCACCTCGTTATGGGCATTTTTGAATGCTTGACAGGTGTCAAGATCTGGCATGTGAAGCGCCAGAAATGAAGGGCTGAGATCTGATTTGCATGGGGTATAAAAGGCCCCTTTCTCTCTCTTCCTGTTCACTTTCCAATTTTTCCAGAAATCTCCACTCTCTCTCTCTGCGAATCCTCTCCTCCGTCGCGAATCCTCTTCTATCTCCGTCGTCAGTGCAGCAGTCCGGCCGCAGTTCCGACCGAGCGTGGCCGTAGGCGAGGTTGGTCTGAGTGTGTGAGGGGTGGAGACTTTGGCCGGAGGAAAACCAGTAAGTGATTCTCCTCATTTTCTGAGTTTTGCATTTTCGGGTTTTGGGTGTGTGTTCTTGAGAGTTCTTGAAAAGCATACGTTTTGATCCATAAAGTTAGAGAGAGAAAGTAGAAAAACTGTTAGTGATGTCTGAGACTGACTCGAGTGGCCGGATCGGCTCGGGAGAAGCCTTTGAGGGGGATAGTGACGCCGAGCAGAGCCGAAGCCCACCGGCGGGCGAGGCAAGTTGGGATGGCTTGTCGAAGAATTGGACGAGGCCGGCTCGGCATTGAATCGCAACCCAGGTGGAGAGCGCCGAGCCCGAGGGGACCAGGAAAACCCCGAAATATTGAGTTCTGACCGGGAACAAGGGACGACCGAAGGAGGTGACGAAGAGCCTCTTGACGTCGAGCCGATCGCCACCATCCCGAGCAGACTCACCTCAGGTTCGGACGAAAGAGACAGGGGTCACGAGGCGTCGACCTCGGCTCAGGGAATGACGGGGAGTCCGATCGACCCGGATTTTTACGAGGATTTGGCGTGGAAAGCCGATCAGATCCCTAATGAGATGACAGAGTATCATCTCAGGGACTTGAGGGATAGGTACTCAGTTCCCGAGTCCGTGCAGACGAGATTGCCGATGGAAGGGGAGAAGCCGAGCCGACCCCCCAGGGGATGGGTGACCATGTACCCAGAGATGTTCGAGAATGGGGTTCGGCTCCCCCTACACCCATTCCTGCAGGACTGGCTCGCGACGATCGGCGCGGCGCCACACCAACTGAATCCGAACGTATACAGGATAATCCTGTCCATGCATATCTTGTGGCACAAAGTGCACAAGTGTGTGCCACACAAGGATGTCCTGTTCTGCAATTACGCGCTGAGGTCGAAGCAGAGTGAGCTCGGATTCTACAACCTCCAGGCGTACTCGGGGCCACTCTTCAGTGGGAATCCCTCCTCCCAGAAGACATGGAAGAGAAGATACTTTTTTGTCTCTGGGGATTGGGAGTTCGCCGATCCGAACAGCACCACCTCGGCTCGGGTCCCCAGAGCCTTTAGGATTCCAGGTGGGCATTGGACATCCGGGGCCGATCCGAGGGCAATTTGTATATGTTTTTTTTTTGATAATTGTATTTTTTCCTAACTCTTTTTGGTTTCGTCTTTGCAGTCAGCTGGGGCAAATACAAGCTGAGGGGCGAGCTCAAGGATCAGATCGCCGAGATCAGGGATTCACCAGCAGAATACTTGTCAACTAAGTTTCTGCTCGGGGAATCTCAGATCAGACAAAGCGGGATCTCCTGGTTTGTGCCCAGGTGGAATCCGCGAGCCGAGAGGGGGATGGCGCCCACCGAGCTGGAGGCTCGTCTTAGGAGGAAGGCTGCTCGGAGTGTCCAAAGGAGGGCCGCGGGGCGGGCTCCTGCCGAGCCGGTCCAGGTTCCTGCCGCAGCGGCAGCTCAGCCTGGATCTTCTGCGCCGAGACCGGCTCGGCCAGCAGAGAAGAGGAAGGCTCCCCAAAGCGAGGCCCGGGTGGAAAAGAGAGCTCGGGCCGAGCCCAGTGGTTCTGGTGCTGAGGCGTCCGGCTCGGCGCCCTTGAAGGCGGTGGAGGTGGACCCCTGCATCGAGCCGTTCGTCTCGGGCCTTAAGCGCGTGATGACGGCGAGGGCGCGGGAGGGGCTCTGGGCTGGTCAGGACGAGCCGAGCTTCAGCTACCAAGCTCTGACCACATCCCGCCAGGCTATGTTGGTAAGTCTTTCTAACTTCGGATTTCGTCTATCCGCTCGGTTCAGATTAGTGATAAATGTGTTTCTTTTGCAGCTCGCCATGAGGCAGTTCGAAGCTGCCCATGCCGCCGTCGAGGCCGAGGCGACACTGGGGAGATTTCGGGAGCGGACCCAAGAGCTCAAGGAGAAGCTGGCCGAGGCCGAGCGCGTGGTGAAGGCCGAGCGCGACCGGTCGGCGGGTCTTCGGTCCAAGTTGGCTGAGAGGGAGGTAGAGGTCGCTCGGCTCAGGAAGGAGCTTGCGTCCTCGGAGCAGAAGGTGGCCGACCTGGGGCAACTTGCTGATCAGCTCCAGCGAGATGTTGAGGAGGCCGAACGAAGGGCGGCCGAGTCTCGGCGTCGAGCTGGGATTCCAAGCGTCCAGGCACTGGCTGATGCCCATTTTGATGGGTATCAAGAGCTCTTGGAGGCGATCAAATCGAAGAGGCCGGACTGGGATGTCTCATTCCTTGGCGAGTCCGATGACGAGGGGGAGGATACCCAGGGGAATCACCAGGACGAGCTTCCTCCTCCTCCCGATCGCCAAGTCCCCGCTGAAGCCGAGCCGACTCCGGAGGATCCTCCGCTGCCTGACTGTGAGCCGATCCCGATCCCCCCAGTTCCCGAATCCGATCCTAATGCTGAGACGCAGATCGGCGGGGTTGAGGTGGTGCAGCTCGGCGAGGAGACGCCCGAGGAGTCTACTGAGCCAATCCTGGAGGGACCTGCCGAGCGATCGGGATGATAGCTGCATTTTATTTTTATGTTAAGTTTTTACTTTTTTCCCCGAGCCGATGTGTGGCTCGGGTTTGATTTGATTTTTGAACAATATGTTGTTTTTGATTTATCTCGTTTAATTTTATCAGTATTTTCTTTTTATGATACAAGTTGCTGTCAGTTCGGCTCGGAAATTAAGCTAAAAGACAAAACTAATAACACATGGACAAGAAAATGATAAAAGTGAAAAACATAATAAAAACCAAAGCATTTTGAGATCGGCTCGGCATGCCGATCGCAATAAAAATGAATGGTAATGATAAATTAGAACTTGTCTTCGGATCAGCTTGATAAGCATAACCAAGATAAGTAAAAATTCAAAAACCCTAGTTGATCCCGGATGGGCTCGGCATACCCATTGAGATATTTAGGAATGCAGTTTTTTGAGAAAAATATTCAAACCTACTTTCAGATCGGCTCGGCATGCACGATGAAAGTTTTGGTTGGAGTGTATATTTTTCTTTTAGAAATATCCTGTTGAACGTTAGGACTGTAGGAAGTCACTTCGGCTCGGACAGGGATTTTTATAGACCTGATAAGTCTGTAATATGCCGAGCATCGGGCCGGAAATGGCGCGCCCGCTCGACACATGAGTTTATAGACCTGATGAGTCTGTAATATGCCGAGCATCGGACCGGAAATGGCGCGCCCGCTCGACACATGAGTTTATAGACCTGATGAGTCTGTAATATGCCGAGCATCGGGCCGGAAATGGCGCGCCAGCTCGACACATGAGTTTATAGACCTGATGAGTCTGTAATATGCCGAGCGTCGGGCCGGAAATGGCGCGCCAGCTCGACACATGAGTTTATTATTTTTTCGAAGGAAACACTTAGATCTTTCCTCTTTGTTGGAAGTGTATAGGAGTAGAGTCCCCAGTGTTTGTTTCGAAAAATAAGAAGAAATGAGTCAAAATGTGTTCATCTCTTCATTGATCGGAATAGGTGTTAGGTCGGACAGTCCCCGATCCTAACTACATTTTACTGGTAATAAGTCTTCAAGTGTTCAGCGTTCCAGCTATGCTTGAGAGGCTTCCTAGCCAGAGTGGCCAAGTTGTAAGTGCCAGGCTTGACTATGCCTGTGATTCTGTATGGTCCGGTCCAGTTCGGATCGAATGAGCTTTCCTTGATGGCAAGGGGATTCTTTTTCATGACGAGACTGCCCAATCCGAAGCTTCTGGGTTTGACCCTTTGATTGTAGTATTTGGCTACCCTTTGTTGGTAAGCGGCTCGGCAGAGATTGGCGTCGGTTCGCCTCTCCTCGATTATGTCCAGGCCGAGCCGAAGTCCGGTGTCATTGGTCTCGGGATTGTATGTGCCGGTCCGGAATGAAGGAGTCCCCATTTCGACCGGGACGACGGCGTCAGTTCCGAACGCCAATGCATAGGGTGTTTCCTTCGTGGAGTTGCGATAGGAAGTTCGGTAGGACCAAAGCACTTCTGGTAAGAGTTCAGGCCAATTTCCCTTAGCATTATCCAGTTTAGTCTTGAGGGTCTTCTTGATGATCTTCTTGATGATCTTGTTGATGGCCTCGACCTGTCCGTTCGACTGCGGATGGTAAGGCGCGGTGAAGCGCAAGTTGATGTTCAGACGTGAACAAAAACTCCTGAACTTCTTGCAGTCGAACTGTTTGCCATTGTCCGCAATGATGGTGTGCGGCATACCGAACCGGCATATGATGTTCTTCCAGACGAAGGTCTCCATCCGTTCGGCTGTGGTTGTGGCTAGGGGCTCGGCCTCGGCCCACTTGGTGAAGTAGTCGACTGCTACTACCGCCATGGTGACCTGCCCTTTCGCCTTCGGCATAGGGCCGATTAGATCGAGTCCCCACTGCGCGAACGGCCAGGGACTGGATATGGAGGTCAGCAACTGGGGAGGTTGATGAGGGACTGCGGCGAACTGCTGGCATTTGATACAAGCGCGGGACAGATGATCTGCGTCCTTGTTCAGCGTTGGCCAGAAGTAACCCTGTCTGATCGTCTTGTAGGCTAGGGCTCTTCCTCCAGAGTGGTTGCCGCATATCCCCTCGTGGATTTCTCTCAGCACATCCTGGCCTTCTTGGGGAGTGACACACCGTAAGTAAGGCAGGGAGAAGCTCCTCTTGTAGAGCTGACCATCGATCATGCTGAACCGAGCCGACCTCGTTTTGATGAGACGTGCTCTGTCCCTCTCTGGGGGAAGGATCCCGGAGACCAGGTAGGTGATGATCGGCGTCATCCAGTTCGGCTCGGCCTCGGTTTGCATAACTGCAGCCTCGGTTTCGGTGGTGCTAGGTCTGTCCAGAATTTCGACTGGAACATGCCTGGCGGATCCGGTGTCTGTGGCCGAAGCCAAGCGTGCTAAGGCGTCGGCCCTGCAGTTCTCTGCTCTCGGGATTTGGGATATTTTGTATTCGCGAAAGTTCCCGAGCAGCAAACGGGTCTTCTCGAGATAGGCAGTCATGCTGGGCTCCCGAGTCTCATACTCTCCCAATATTTGATTGACGATTAGTTGGGAGTCGCTGAAGATGTTTAGTTTGGTCGCGCCGAGCTCCTTTGCCAATCTGAGCCCGGCGATGAGTGCCTCATACTCTGCTTCATTGTTAGATGCTTGAAATCTGAAGCGAAGAGCATACTCCATCACAACTTGTTCTGGGGAGATCAGAACAAGCCCGGCTCCGCTTCCCATGGCGTTGGAAGATCCGTCCACATAGAGGGTCCAGGTGAGGAGATCAACCTGGCCGTGTTCGCCGATTGTGTTCGGATCGGACGCCGCTGGCATAGCGTCGGTGCGCGGTGGATCCTCCGTCGAGGTGGTCGACTCACAGATGAAGTCCGACATGGCCTGACCTTTGATGGCCGTCCTGGGACGGTAGATGATGTCAAACTCGCCGAGCTCGATTGACCACTTGATGAGCCGACCCGAAGTCTCGGGTTTTGCCAGGATTTGTCTGAGCGGCTGATCCGTCAAGACAACGATTGAATGAGCCTGGAAGTAGGGTCTCAACTTCCGAGCCGAGCTGACCAGGGCGAGAGCCATCTTCTCGAACCTTGGATATCTGGTCTCGGCATCGGCGAGGGCTCGGCTCGTATAGAAGACGGGGTGTTGTACACCACCGACCTCTCTCACTAGAACTGAGCTGAGAGCCGAGTCAGAGACAGAGAGGTAGAGAAAAAGTTCTTCACCTTCCTCCGGTTTGGATAATATGGGAGGTTCCCCCATGTGCCTTTTCAGATCTTGAAAGGCCTGCTCGCATCGGGGGGTCCATTCTATGCCCTTCCCTGCTCCCCTTAAGGCTTTGAAGAAGGGGAGGCACCGGTCAGTGGACTTCGAGATGAACCGGTTCAGGGCGGCGACTCTTCCAGTCAGACTCTGGATTTCTTTGCGTGTCCTTGGGGACTTCATGTTGATCAAGGCTTGGATTTTCTCTGGATTGGCCTCGATTCCCCGTTGGCTGACCAGGTAGCCAAGGAACTTTCCCGATCGAACCCCAAAGACACATTTGGCTGGGTTCAGCCGCATCTGATACTCCTTCAGGACTCCGAACATGTCTGAGAGGTCCCTGACGTGATCGTCCGCCCTGATGCTTTTGACCAGCATGTCATCCACGTAAACCTCTACGGATTTGCCGATGGAAGATCTGAACATGTGGTTGACCAGCCTTTGGTAGGTGGCTCCGGCGTTTTTGAGTCCGAAGGGCATGACCTTGTAGCAGTACATGCCGCGGTCCGTTATGAAAGATGTGCCCTCCTGGTCGGACTTGTGCATAAGTATCTGGTTATACCCAGAATAAGCGTCCATGAAGCTGAGGAGCTGATGCCCTGCTGTCGCATCGACGAGCTGATCTATTCTGGGCAAGGGAAAGCTATCCTTGGGACAAGCCCTGTTCAGATCGGTGAAGTCCACGCACATCCTCCACTTCCCGTTGTTCTTTTTTACCATGACCACGTTGGCAAGCCAGTCGGGATAATTGACCTCCCGGATGAACCCGTTGTTTTGCAACTTGGTTACCTCTTCAGCCATGGCGGCGTATCGGACCGGATCGTATGACCTCCTCTTCTGACGGACCGGTTTGCATCCCGGGTCGGTGTTCAGCCTGTGGGTGATCACGTCAGACGATATGCCTGGCATGTCATCGTAAGACCAGGCGAACACTTCCGCATTGGCACGGAGGAAGTCAACTATGGCAGAACGTTGCTCGGGGCTGATCTGAGTCCCCACTCGGACGAGCCGATCCGGTGTCTCGGCCGAGATCGGCACTTCCTCCCAGGCCTCGGCGGGAAGGGGCCGAGTGTCTGGGTTCGGCTCGGAAGTGAAGTCGAATGTTTCCGCCCTCGGCCACCTGCCTGAATCAGCGATGGAGTCGAGTTCCTGTGAATTCGGCAGCTGACCCTTCTGCTTGATCGAAGCGGCGTAACAAGACCGAGCCGAGCACTGATCTCCCTGAATGACGATGCAGTCGTCGCCCACCGGACACTTGATAAGGAGGTTGGCGTAATGGACGATGCAGTCAAGGTCGACCAGAGCCGGTCTGCCTAGTATGATGTTGTAGGCTGACGGCCGCTTGACGACAATGAAGTACGTCATGCAGGTCTTCTTGATCGGTCTTCCCGAGCGAAAGGGGAAGGTAGATGTGTCCGAGGGGCTGAACCACTTCTCCCCCGAACCCGACCAAGGCAGGTGTATCGGTCTCCAGCTTATCCTCGCCGATGCCCATCTGCGCGAACGCAGAGTGGTAGAGGATATTGACTGAGCTCCCTCCATCGACGAAGGAGCGTGCGATGGTTGTCTCGGCCACCTCAGCCACTATAACGACCGGATCATAGTGGGGGAAGATGATCTCGTTTGCCTCGTTCGGCTCAAAGGTGACCGGTGCCCAGTCCTTCCGCTGTCTTTTGGAAGTGCTGGGCTGACCTGCCTGGATCGACAGGGACTCGTGAGCTTGAGCCGCTTGTCGGACATACTCCTTCTGGGATCGGTTCGAGCTCCCCACGAAGGTTGGTCCCCCCCCGATTGATCCGATGGCAGCATCTCGGACGTCGATGGTATTGGTGGGCTTCTTCGGCGCGGCCTTGGGTACCCTAGGCCCACCGGCCAGGAATTGATTGATCTTACCCGCCCGGGCAAGAGTTTCAATCCCGTCACGGAGAGCGTAGCAATCGCCCGTGACGTGGCCGTGATTGGAGTGGTATTTGCAGAAGACGCCCTCCCTGATTTTGTCTGGGGGTGGTCCCTTGATCTCCCTTGCAACTGGGAGTTGGTCTTTGACCTTGGAGTAGATTGCCTCCAGACCGGCGTTGAGGGGAGTGTACTCCGTGTACTGGACAAATTTGGGCCCCTTGCCCAGAAGTTGGCGTGGCTCCTCGGTCCTGGTCTTCTTGGATTGGACCTGGGGTTTGGGAGTTGCAACCTCTCCCTCCTTCCTCTTGGCCGAGGTCGGCCTGGGATTCAGGGCCTCCACCTGAGCATCCCACTCCTCAGCCCGCGCCCACTTAGTGGCTTCGGCAGAGAGCTCATCGTAAGTGGAGGGAGGATTCCTCATTAGGTGGGAGCGGAGTCCCCCGGCGTGCAGACCTTGCATGAGGGCGTTCTTAGCTGACCTATCGTCGCAATCGTCGCACTTCGTATACTCGATGTTGAAGCGGATCAGATAGGCCTTGAGGCTCTCCCCTTCCTGCTGCTTAACGAGCGACATATCGTTCAAGTTGTAGAGTCGTTCGGATACAACCCGATATCTCGCCAAGAAGGCCCTTCGGAGGTCGGAGAAGGAGTCGATGGAGTTCGGTTGGAGAGTTCGGAACCATCCCCGAGCCGAGCCCTTCAAGGTCGAAGGGAAGATTCTGCACTTCGTGGCTTCAGATGCCTGGCGGGCCTCCATGGCGTATCTGAAGCTGTCAAGATGGTCGTAGGGATCCTTGGTCCCATCGTACTGATCCATCTTGGGGGGTTTGGTGTCGCGGGAGACCTCAGCATCCAGGATTCTGCTGGTGTACGGGAGGGGGAGTTCCTCTCCGTGGTCGGCCCTACCGGTGTACCCCCTGGAGACCTCGACGTGGCCGAGCCGATCGTGGACACTCCGGATTTGGTCCTGGACCAGAGTCCGGACAAGATTTTCCACGTCGGGCGGGGTCGGTTCGGCCGCATTTTCCCCTGAGCATTCGGCCTGGTCACCGAGTCTCTCACTCACCGGCTGGCGAGTGATCCTCTCGCTCACCGGTCGTCGATCCGACATGATCATAGTCGATCCCAGTCGGTCGCTCACCGATCGTCTCCCTGAGTGAGCTCCTGATGGGGAAGGATCCTGGCTGGTGATGGGGCCGAGCCTATCCCCAATCGGGACCATGGTTTCGGCCGAACCGGCTGGACTGTTGGCCCCTAATCTGGATTGGGCCGGGGGTCGTCGGTTTGTATTCGGGTCGGCACGGTCTCCGCCCGAATTCCTGGGGACACGTTTCCCGAAAGCCGCCTGTTTTTGCTGAAGAAGACGGTGGGCGTTCAGGCACTCGGCCGGGGGCATGTCCTCGAAGCCCGGGAAGACGTGATCCGAGTCCTGCCGATCGGTCTGATCGTTCGGCTCGGCAGGAGTGCTTTGCCGAGAAGGAGACGGTGAAAGGACCTCCTGCTCGGTTCGGGTCCGGCGCGATCGGAAGCCCGATCCCCCACTATTCTCAAGCTGAACGCGGTGGCGTGCGAGTTCCCCGGCCAGCTCGGCCTGTTTTGCAAGTAGCTCATTATTCTGCTTTAGGAGTGCATTTTCAGCGGCTAGATGTCGCTGGCTCTCCTTAAGGAGCTTGTGAGCAGCTCGGATTTTTGAGGGACCTTTGGACTTAGATGTCCTGGGGAGTTGTGCTCCCCTCCTTTTCTCAGGTGTCTCAGGTTGATGTTGTTCATCATTCTGAGACGCCCCTGAAGAAGAGCTGGTGTCCCGATAGACGGTAGCCATGATGACTTGCGTGAAGGAAGAGCTTAGCACTTGCGATGATGAACACAACGGCTGAAGTCAGCTTCCCACAGACGGCGCCAATCTGTTGATGCAAATTCTCGTAAGGCAGATGCAACAACGTAGAAATGATGACTTGGCTGATCCGAAGTCCTGCTGGATGCTGATGTGGATGTTGATTAGGATTTTCCTGCAAGAGAAACAAGATCAAAGGAGATGGACCGGTGTGGTACCAGCCAAACACACTCCGATGATGAAGTCAGTGATTGTGTTTGATGGTGGGTGAGGAAGAACAAAGGATGAACTTGGGAGAATGGGAAGAACAAGGCAAATGTTCTGGGTTATTCTCAGCAAGTTGGGTAGGCTCTTTTGTGGATGGGAATTTTTGTGTAAGTGTTTTGTGCATAGATTGCTAGATGCTCATTTTGTGCATATGTGGTGCCTTATATAGGCAAAGGAAGACTTAATGAATAAGTTACCTGCATGTGAATGAATGGTTGCCAGAGATCCACGCACCTGGCCAGACCTAGTTGCATGTTCAGCTGCTTACTTCCTCAGCATTTAATGTTGCATTGAATGCTTCATTAAATGCAAGGTTGGAAGGTTCAGGCAAACTGCTCCAGTAGTCATGAATGCAGACTGGATATTCTATCTGTCAGAAGATTGTGTCAGGTGCATTCAAGTGTGGCGGTTCGTCCCAGCGTGATCTTCCCTGGAATGACGGCGAAGAGCCGAGCCGAACCGAACTTCTATCCTTATGCGTGTGCATGAAGTCTGTGTGATCGGATCGGGCATGGGATCCCGGACCGAGCCGAACATAGAAACAGGGGGCCCTCCAAACTCTAACTGGCTGACGTCAGAACTCGAAAGGAGGTCACTTTGGTGCCGAGCCGAGCCGAACCGGGATGACCGTGGAAAGATGGACACTCAATCCTTTGGAAGATCATCGGTTCGGCTCGGACCGAACATGGAGGACCTGGCATGGAGATCCGGTCCGAGCTGGAAGAGGCGGTGCTGAGTGGTGATGACGTGGAGGTCAAAGTTTGACCACTGAGAGCCAACTCCGAGATGGATGTTGACCAGCCACGTGTCGAGCCGTGATTGGCTGTTCGGATCTATGTGGATTTTCCCACAAACATGTATCTTGTAGGAGGTCCGGCCTCTCAAGGAGGTCTCATCCGTGCTTTTGCATGCCATTCAATCACGTCTTCCATATTGTGAGATACTGCTCTTCTCTCCGAATTTTAACCACTTATATTTTTTGTAAATGAATTCGATAGAATCACTCATTCTTTTAGGTTTTTTCCTTGTTGTATGTAAGAAATTTGTTTAAAGTAATTACCAATTAGTTGTTATGGAGAATGGACATTTCTACTTTCAAGTTGCTTCTTATCTAAAGTAAACTAATGCATACTATTGCCTTCCTAAACAACCTATATAAATTATGTTGCATTAGCAAACTGTAATATAGCTAGGTTGACAACATAAATTTAGCTTTTAGGCTTAATTTTCATTATTTTTTTATTAGGAAACAAGAAACTGAGATGTTTTTCATTATTGATAATCCTGATCTTGGTGTTAAGGATTGTGATGTAGGCCTGATAAAGATGGTGGGGGATTATGATATAATTTTTTATTTTTTTTTCAATTTTAGATCTTATTTCTTGTATATATTACCAGCTATGCTAAGTATATTACTGAGTTCCTTTTTAAAACCACTCTTTGAATTCTAAGGAACTTGAAAAGAAGGGGCTGTGAGGATTCCAAACTGAAACAGGTAAGGGAAGCCAGCCCTGTAAATCTAATAAAGCCTAAATAAGACACAATCATCTTTTGCATGTTTTGTGTGTATCTATGCTCCAGTGTTTTACTGTAAATTGGAATTGGTTATGATTTCTCCCTTTTGTGTTAAATTAGAAAATCTTTGGTTCTGAGTTGTTATCAAATGATTTAAGGTTTCTACCTATTGTGCACCCTGGTATTCTAATACATCCTTAAACTAGCTATACCATGCATAATACACTGTGAGTTCTAAGAATAACAAAAAGGAAACCATAAACCCCAAAAAAACATATTTATATAATAAATGACAGTTAAATGAATAAGGCTAGAGAATTTAATTAGACAAGACTTAGCAGAGATTAAAGAAAAGAAAGGGAGGAAGGAAAGGGACTTGTTATCTTAAGGAAAGTATTACTCAATACTTAATAAGGCAGTAACTTGGACTCTTGGGCTACATTTGGCACGCTGGATTGTGTTGGACTGGACTATTCTTATGGATTATGCTGGATTGTGTTGGACTGGAGTAAGCTGGACTAAATGTTATCCTATGTTTGATGCTGTGTCGGATTATGAAGCCGGATAAGCCTAAAATTTTAAAATAATAAAAAATTTAATTATAAATTTTTAAAAAAACTATAATTTCAAGGGCTAAAATATAAAGTAACATTTGCAAACTTAACTTACAAATATTATGTTCAAGAGCAATCATATATTCAAATTAGTAAAAGACATTTCTATGAAATTATTGGGTATTTGCTTACAAAACCCACAAAATATTGGGTATTTGCTTCTACTGTACAATGGCCATCACAGCTTCGCATTAGTTTTACTGTTGCTACCACTTTACTTCCTTGGTGGAGAAACGTTTGCAATCTGCATCAACATCCTTCCTACTTTTCCTTGGGGGTGAAAGGTCTGATCCAGGAGAAGTAGGCAAGTGATCTCACTTCAATATTGCAGTAGAGTGATACTTGGGATTGGTAAAACCAACTAGCATCTACAAGTCAATGACCTTTCAATTGAAATGAATGAGTTAGATCTACCCCACCGCTCTCACCATCAGAGCCTCCTCTTCCTCCTCGAACCCACCCATTGTCGGCCGCAAGATTTGAGCCGCCATGATCGACTCTGGCCCTGCCAGAAATCCCAGAAATCTAAGAAATTCAAAAAAACTAAGAAGCAATCGCAGAAATCCCAAGCCATCAATCGGAAGAAACAATCCCATAAATCCAAAAAGGCTAAAAAAAAACCCAGCCGATCAATCTCACGCCATCAATCCATCAATCTAGTAGATCAATTCCAAAAAAATTAAGAAAAACCCAATAGATCAATCCCAAGCCACCTTGGTACAGTAGAGGGGGAGGGAGAGAGAAGAGAGTGACTAGTAGTTCTTATTTAGCACCGTCCTTCCACACGGTGCTATGCAATCCTGCCTAAGCGGGTGATTTCCTAAAACCGGTGCTATGCAATCCCACTTAAAATAGCACCGGGTGATGCCAAACATATATTACAGGTGTTATTTAACACAATCCTGTCTAATCCTATCTAATCCCGTGTAACAAACGTAGCCTTGGAGAGTATTCCTAAAACCTCGTACTGTTCTTTTTAGTTGTTTTTTAAGTCTTGATAGCTTACCAATAGAAGTCCTTAATTAGTGTAGGTTTTAAAACTCGTAAGTATCAAGTCTGCAACACAACCTATAGAACTTAATTGGAACAAGAGTACCAGTCAATAAAGGAATTTATGTGCTGCTCTTTGAAAACATCAGTAAATACTCTTTGAACTTAATTGATTAAGGCTTGTTTGACAGTGTTTTTAGAAGGCTTAAAAGTGCTTTCAAATAGTCAAAAACGTTTTTGATTATGTTTGGCAAAAAATAAGAAGCGCTTTTGAGTTCTAAAAGCACTTGAATTTTTTTCAAAAAAATCTATGAATTTTTAACAAAAGAGCTTATAGTAAAAGCGGTACTGAGCAAAAGCGTTTGTTATAGAAGTACTCCCAAACAAGTTAGAGATTGCATGTCAAACCAAAGTGCTAACGTGAGCTGCAAGTTATTCTTTTCCTTTTACATGAATGTAAAGCTCTTGGTGTCTAGCTATGATTAACAAGGTAAACATTAATAGGTTTCTTAGTTCTTTCCTTGCGGTGGAGCTGTAAAGAAAATAAAAGGAAGAAAGAAGAAAAACCCCTCTCATAAAACACCAAATAAGAATCAGCTTACTGTATTTAGTGAAAACACCTTACTATGTTTTTGACAGATAAATTGTTTATTCTTACCTTATCTCATGTCATGTTTCTCTTTAATTAGTTCTACTTACTTCTAAATTTTGACAGTTAATAATGTGAAACATCAACAAGGTACTGGTGCATCCCAACTTCTTGGATATAGTTTGAAGGATGCACGTGATGCTCTTGAAGGATGCCTACTTGAGGAGCTGGAAAAATATAGTTTCTAATTTCATTATATAATTAATACTCTTTTTGGTTCTTAGTACAGTAGATTTGAATATACGATTATAATTAAATGCGTATTTTGATGATTTTTATATATATGGAGTCGATCGATCACTGCTCTTCTTTTATACATGATTAATTTTATTAAATTTTAGTATATATATCATAATAAAAATTTAAGCATAGAAGTACAAAACAACAATTCTTAAATAAGACAAGTATAAGCTAGAATCTGCCAACAAAGTAATTGTCGGCCAAACATTAAAAATCTTTAGTGACGAATAGTTTTGTCCGCAAAAGCACTTTTCCAGACTAACTTTGGCCGGGAAAAGTTAAAACCTTAATCGACGAAGTTATTTAATTTGTTGGCCAAAGTGTTTTTCCGAACAAAAAGTTTGTCTTGAAAATTCATAAATCTGAATCCTGCAAGAAATTCACCGACCAAATTGCCAAGGATATTTTTTTCTCGACAAAAACTTTCTCGAAAAATGGTTGGATTTTGTCGGGGAAAGACCTTGTGCGACGAGCTTTGGGATACAAAATGGGCCGACAAAATTTTTTGTTGGCAAAGACTTTTACCGATTTTGTCGTCAAAAGCCATTTTTTTGGTAGTGCACGATCAGAATGTTTCAAAAATGTTCACTAGTATCCTTTTAAATAAATAATATATTAACTTGTAGAACATGTTTTAAAATAAAAAAGTTTCAGTTTTATTAATACATACGTACGTATTGGCATGCATAGTAGTCTACGTACATAGCCATGCACTGATGCACACGTAGTCCATTCCAACGTACGTAGCCAAAGACTTAATTTATGCGCGCACGTACACCTTCTAGGATATTTATACATCAAGAAAATTTATGGAATAAATTTTTTGTTTCCAAGTATGCTAGCTTGTATAGTTATATATATATATATTCTCGGTACTTTATAGTAGGTATTAATATAATAGAGAAATACATCAATAAATTTTCATCGTGGTCATGTTAGGGCGTCATTTTACAATATATACTTATGATCGGAACCGTTTAATTTTTCAAATTATTTTTTAAATATTATCTCTACAAAAAAATCAACCAAATAGAAAATCATTTGGTCATGTAATTGTTATAAATAACATACGGTTTTAGTAACAATTATACTCACTGTCCATTATTCAATAAAAGTTACATAAAAACGATTTATGATTTGGTTGATTTTTTTTTACAGAGATAATCTTTTAAGAATGATCTCGACAATGAACGATTCCGATTATAAGCTTACACTGTAAAATGACATAGTTTTCATTTATTAGTATGAAATCAGCACACAAAGATTAGTAGAGGATATGACGGAATAGACGATACACAGGTGAAAATTCGTGGACTATATAATTTAAAAAACAAATTTGTGAACCAAAGTGATGATACTCAAGGTAAAGTTTGAGGACCATTTTGCTATAATTCTCTCAAAATAATTATTTCACCACTTATACAGATTTTTAAGCATTAGTTGATGAAAAAAATATTGAAAAGAAGTTTTCTAATTTTTTATCACGTCCAACTAGTACAAAAAAAAAAAAAAAGAACTTTGGTGCATGATACCAGCCTTCAAACCTTGACCGTGGGGTATAGCATACAAAGACTTAACCACAAGCTAGGCTAGAGGGAAGGCCGGTGAGGATGCACCCCAACCAGCCCAAGGTCGACCTTTTTTTAAGCACTTGCCTGAATCAGGATAAGACCAATCCACCTAACAAAACCTATTACCAGAGTCCAGACACAGATTGAAGCCCATTGTTTCTACCAACTTTCCTTCTATATCCCTCCATCTCATCTATAAAAATGCCCTAAACACTCAGTGATATGTGAGTGCAAACCTAGCGCCGCCCTTCATCTCCAATTCACTAACATAACGATTAGGTTTAGGCTCTCATATAGAGAATGGTGGAAGTTTCTGAAGCTGACGCCCAGGGTGAAGAGGAAGACGGTGCTATAGTAATGGAGAGCTTGTTTGGCTGTTCAAAAAGATCGGATCAATGATTTACCAGAGGTACGTATATCTCAAAGCCTTGTCCTTTTCTTTTTCTTCAAACGACAACTTTCTTCCTTATAGATGTTAAATTGTGTTAATTTGTGCAAATCTTGTTTGCCTCGATCTGGGAAATCCATATATTGGTCCTGAATTGGTTGATCTGTTGTTTGACGTACACAAATTATTTATTTTAATTTTCTATTCTAGAGATGAGGCTGACTTTCTGTATTGGTGCAGTTTTTGTGGAGGATGGAGTTGGAGGGAGAACTGAAATAAGTCAGAGAGGTGAAGGCAGGCAACGGCCAAGTAATGCCTTTCCTCCAAACTTGAGCCAGTTATTGAGAAAGAGGGTTGCCAAAGCAGAACAAAGATTCATGGCCATGGTCTGACAAGATTTTTGAGGCTGTAGTTGGAAACAAATTTTATTTTCATTCCTCCTACATCAGAATATTAAGGTTCCTCCATGTTGCAGTCATAAAACAGATAAACTATACGTGATGGTTTCGTAGGTGCTTCCGTGCAGAAGGTTCCAAATCACAATTTTCCGAACCCTAATGGAACACAATTGGAATAAGTTGAAAGAAGCTATAGATCGATGAACATTGTTTATTTGTTTTGGGGAAAATCTTGGGATTGATTATATTTTGCTCTTGTTCCTTTTTCAACCTAGCTAGGTGTATATGAAACTTTTGTCTCCTTGGCTTTTTGAAAGATAAATATGTAGTTTGTAATTATCGAAATTGAGTTTCTTTCGATGTAAAGTCATAGTGTGTACAATATGAAGTGAAAGATCAAAGTTCATACTTGTAAATAGCACCCTTTTTTATTATTAAATTACTTACGTAAGTGGAGCCTTTGGAATTTGGATCTACAATATTATTGGACCATTGAAAATTGCCAATTGTACATTAATATATAAGCGTCCAGTACTCCTCACCTCACAATAAACGGACACTTTGATTTAATATGATTTCCAATAATTTTTGTTAAGATCCTTAATTTAAACATATGGGTCTCTAATTAAGCTAGCTAGTTTGCAGCGCTAGCATATATATGGGGAGTGCTATGACTTACATAGCTAAGTATATGTTGTTCTTAGAGATGTACGTCTTGTTTATGCTTCTACTTTCGCATTAAATAGTATATTAATTCTAAATTAGTTAGTTCTATTCTATTAATGGCGTACCTGAAAGTTTATTAGTGAAAGATACTCGTTTACCTCATTAGTTGTATTTAGTACAGACTTGATCTGTGTTGTTGAGTTTTTTTTTTTCCCCAAACAACAAACTACAAATATTGTTTTGAATAAGCTTTTATGAGCCATTCTTTAGAGGCATGGAGACAGGGAGATCCGGAGATGGGATGAGTTGGCTTGTGAATGAGCATTAATTGATTATTCGTAAACTTTTTTTATTGGTTATTCACTTATTCATAAATTGTTAAGGGATACATGCATATGATTTTATTTAATAACTTATCCATATATAATAATCTCTTTGGGATAGAATTATAGAAACTACATTAATTAGTATCCTTTTTTTTTTGGGTTTTTTTCAAATTTGGTACCTGAACTATTACCCGTGTCCCAATTAAGTACCTGAACTTTTATTTGTCCCTATTAGGTACCTGAACTTTTATTTTGTACTAATGTAGTACCTAAATTGATTTCCGTTAAAGAAATGGACGGAAGCTGTGAAATCCAAGGGTTTTTTAGTCAATTCAAGTGAGATTGTTTACCCATCATCTCTATTCCCCAGCCTGTCCTTTTCCCCACCATTGTCATCTTCTCCCCTGCGTTAATTGGCATAAGTGGGCATGACCTTCACACAAAGTTTTCCTACAACCACCAAAGCCTCACCCAACCCAACTGAAACCAAGAAATCAAGCAAAACATGGCAATGGCATTGGCGCTTCGCAGGCTTTCCTCTTCTGGGGACAAGCCCATTCGACCTCTCTTCAATGCCACCTCTCTTTATTACATGGTTCTCTTTTTATATTCATTTCTTTTGTTGGGTTATGTTCTGTCATTGAATGCCTGATCATATTTAACCACTTTTCCCACTTTTCTCTGTCACTTTTACAGTCATCTTTGCCTAATGAAGCTGTGTACGAGAAGGAGAAGTCCGGTGTCAAAGTAAGCTCCTAATCCTATATATCCTGTTATCTATCTGACTTGGTTTTTCGTTTTATGTTTTTGTTTGTTGCTGTGTTTTGCTTCTAAGTACTGAAATATAAACTTTTTATTGGCTTACAGTGGCCTAATGCCAATTAACGCAGGAGAGAAGATGACAATGGTGGGGAAAAGGACAGGCTGGGGAATAGGCTGGGGAATAGAGATGATGGGTAAACAATCTCACTTGAATTGACTAAAAAACCCTTGGATTTCACAGCTTCCGTCCATTTTTTTAACGGAAATCAATTTAGGTACTACATTAGTACAAAATAAAAGTTCAGGTACCTAATAGGGACAAATAAAAGTTCAGATACTTAATTGGGACACGGGTAATAGTTCAGGTACCAAATTTGAAAAAAACCCTTTTTTTTTTCACTAAATTTGTTTGGCATATAGTTCGATGTTTTGGGATATTAGGAGATATTACATGCATGGCAGCCATGTCTAAGCCTGTATATATTGGGATCCTTTTCTCCTCAAGTGACTGAACTATTTGCCTTCCTGCATATAAAACAACCAAGATAATATGAGATTAAAGTTTGGTTAACATTGGTCGGGTCACTGAACTTTTGCTCCCCCTGCATATGATAATACAATATATTATCATATGGAATATGAGATAAAGTTTTTTGGTTAACTGTTGTTAATTTCATAAGTAATTACTGCATGTTAATTGGAAGATGGTTGTATAGCAAGAGATGTGCAACACTTGTTATGTATATCAATGACCATTTAGTCTAGTGCCGTAGCACCTAGCCTTCCTTTTGTTAGAAGGCGGTCCTATCGATCAATTTTAAATCTCATATATGGATACTAATTGTTGATAATCACAAAAAAAAAAAAAAAAAACACTTGGTATGTATACTTAGATCAATGTTCATAATGATATATTGTGTATTGAATATGGCTGTATGTATTAAATAACATATAAGCAATAATGGTACCTATAGCTAACACGAAAATAACAAGGTTAGGGTTTTGTTTCTTGATGTAATTATGGTTTTGTTTCTTATGTTTGTTTGTGCAAATTTGACCATACTTTTTATTTTTGGTAGTGCATGTTTTTTTTTTTTTGGGCTTAAGTTTGCTTGGGATCTTCCCTTTAGGGATGCTATTCTGGAGTTAGCTAGCTAGATTATTCTTGTTCTGCTGTGGCTCTTGCTAAAAAGGCTTGTGGAGGACTTTCATCCTTTGGCTACAATCATTCTGGGCTGTCAGAGTTGGAGATGTAGTGTCTCATATGTGTAATATGGTGGCGTTGGAGCTGGGCTGTAATTTCTTTGCCTCTCCTCCTGTTTCTGTGCAAGCATGTCTCCCCCTGACAGGATTTCCAATTTTCAACATGTTTTGGCCTAAAAATAATTGCCTATGCCACGTGGGGCAAGGAATTGCGGGCATGCCACCATCCGAAAAAGACGGAATCAAACAGGGGTCTTGGCTGAGACCAACAAGGGTCTGCCGAATTAAAGAATGATCTAGCTCTAGGACTTCGCTTAGTTTGTACTGATTCGATCTAACTCTGTGTGTGAATTTGAGTGTGATAACTATGGGGACTAAAGCGGATTGACTTAGATAAAAACAGAAAATCTTAAAATGGAAAATAAGAGAAATATGTTGTGGGTAAAGTTGGTAAGTGATGGTGGTCCTTACCACGAATCTGACCATATATATTTCATACCCAATCATACCATTTGGTGTAAATAAAGAGGGTGGATTAAATAAATCCACTAAAAAAGCAAATTAAAAGGAACTAAATCTAGAGAATAAATGAGGTTTTCCCAAGGAGTAATGATCAAAATGTAACATTCATTTGAGAGTCAAAGGAAAAGACTAGTCAAGCAGATAAATAAATAACATTCATTTCCAAACAAACAAGAAAAGAGTAACAACTTCTTTCACACTGTTCATAATCAAACTTACACATGAAAGGGAACAAAATAAAGACAAAGGTAAAGAGCAAAAAGTGAGCTAAGAACAATGAACTTACAACTACCTAAATGCCAAATAATCAATTGAAAGTACAATACAAAAGTTGAGCTTTGAAAATTGAGAGAGAGTAGCCTCTTGGGATTTGGTTTTAATGTGGGGGGTTGATGATTTTTTTTATTCTTCTTGTCACTTCGTATTTATATCATTTTTTCGAGGTTAGGGTTTAACGTGACCCTATTTGGATGGGTTCCACGTGTAGGGCTCTTCTTAATTCTTTTCGTCCCACCTAATCTCGTATTATATATTGCCAGCTTTATTGCATGTCACGCTTGTCCTTTATCAGCTAGAATAGTGACACGTGTCAATTTTAGAGTTAACCCCAACACAACATGATCCAGTTATTACTAAGCTCGAATAACAGTCACTATTATTCCAAACTATTCCCCCCACCACCAACATTGTCACACATTAGTGTTTCACACAACAAATATGGAACATGGAATAATCCGTGCCAAGTTTTGTAACTAATTAATATTCATTAACTTTGTAATAATGATTGTTTTAGACTTTTAGTACGAATTGTTATGTTTGGTCGTACTGTTGTTAGGGCAGTCACCAATTTATTAACTTTTGGTTTAGAAACATGATAACGTGTTGTAAACTTGGATTCTGTTCCTTAGTCCTCATTAATTTACAAATGAAAAAATTAGCGTTCATTTCTTAGTGTAATTGTGGTTTAGTTAGATTTTCTTATTAATTAATATTTGGTTATGTTTGTGCAACTTTTACTTTACCTTCTAATTCTATATATTGTTTATTTTTAGAGAAAATCTTATTCACCGAAAAGCATTAGGATATATTTCAATAATACTATGTTAACAGCCATTATTTTGTTTTTAATTGTAGACATATGCAGTTTTGTTGAAGTAACGAAGAAATTCCCTCCTCAACAGAAATAAACCAAAAATTTCCCTACCTTTTTTTTTTTCTTGTTAAAAAGATAATATATCATGAAATTCATTTCTCCTATCCTTCAATTACAACACATGCACACAACTTACAACAACACCAACAATATGTTGACAACAAATTAAGGAGCCCAAGACAAAGTTAATTGTTTATGTTTCAAGGCCTGAGGCCCAAGCCCTCAATAGACTTTCTGGGCCTAAGGCCCATGTGAAAAATAAAGATTGGAGGGAGCCGAGAGTCAGAGGAGCCAGGGCTTCCGCATTAGAGCAACAAAGAAGCAGTAGTCGTCAGTAGCCACCGTAAACTCTTAAACCCTCCAAAAACCCCCAAAACCCCAAACTTTGAAACTCTCTTGCAGTTGCAGAGATGATTGGGGGCGGCAAGAGCTACGTGTCGGCACTGCCGACCTTCTCCACCGATGCCAAGCGCCTCCTCGTCTGCACAGGCACCACCGTCTCCGTCTTCAGCTCCTCCACTGGTTTACAGGTTTCCGATTTTACCCTCCACTTCCTCCTCAATTTACGTTCACATACATACCCCTGTCTATCACAAAGTTTCATCCTTTTTAATTTTATTAGATAACTTCCTTGGAGGGTCACAAAGCTTTGGTCACCTCCGTCATAGTGGTTCCCGGTAACAAAGCTCTGAGCTTCTGCTGGACCTCCTCGCTCGACGGCACCATTCGCTATTGGGACTTCTCCGTCGCCGAGTTGATGAAGACCATTGATATTAAAATGCCCATTTTCTCTATGGTAGCTTGGTTGCTTTATTACATTATTATTATTATTATTGTTGGTATTCTCTTATTTTGTGTTTGGTTACCGAGAAAATTTGAGTGTTGTTTGATTTTGATTTTCAGGTTATTCCGTCCATTTTGGGCCAACCGGAGAAAGGAATGTTGAATGTTGTTTTTGCTTATCTGTCTGTTGAAAATCTCAAAGTGCAAGAAAACACACCAAAGGCCTTGCGCGGACAGATTCGCAAGTGTAATTTGACCGAGTCTCGTTTGGTTGGCAGTGTTCTCGCAGAGGTGCAAGGATTATGTACTAAAAATTATGTGCTTTTAAAGTTATTGCTATTGCATATATGTGGTATTAATGAGAATTTACTGTTATATGCAAGGAAATGAGTATATAAAGGGAACAAATAAGAAGTTCTGTGATATGATTGATTACATAGAGTTGTATAATTTTATGTGTTTCATGATTTTCATGTTGGTTGATAGCTTTTTATTGTTGTGGACTTTTGGTAGAGTGTAATATGGAATTCTTGATTGTACTGGTTTATGTATTGGATAGCTGATATACTTATAACCTATTTATATTGATATTATTACTCGTGACCAGAACTTGAAGGATATAGCATTTGAAGTTCATAAATTTTATGAAAACATGTGTCCTATATGCACTTTTCCATGATATTCCTATTGTACTACAAGAAAATATGTTGTTTAGTCTTTTTCTATTAAAAAGTGGTATGGTGATAAACTTCATTTGGTGATGCAAATGCCTTTTCAAATTGCCTTTGCATAACAATTTTTTTTATTTGTTTTACTTTTTTTCTTTCATTACAACCTTTGCCTAACTATTCGTTTATTCTCGTGTAGCAAGTCCTTTTATTTTATTTTATTTTTCTCTAAATATTTTAGTTGAACTTCAGCATTATATACTGATTATAGAGCTAATCTGCGTTGCCACCAATTTCCTTATACTGTCCAAGATGGCAAAAACTAATTCATTCCATTCAGTTATGTTAAATTGATTCCAATTGTTCTCGTATTTTTGTTTCTTAAGAGTGCCTATTAACTTTTGGAGATGAAACTTTCTTTAAAAGAAAAATGAAGATAATTTCATTGATGCCTGAGATTGTGACAGCCTCTGCCATTTTTCTATGTGAATAACTTGTCTTAATTACACAAAAGTTGCTCAAACAGGTTAAGATAATGGAGAGATGAGGTTCAAGTTATTGATACTTGTACCATAATTTAAGTAAAATACTTTATTTTGGATATAATTCTAAATCTTTAGGAAATGAATTGGAGAACCCCCTTGAGTATTGTTAATTCATTCCATTTTTTTATTTCCCCTATTGTAGTATAAGGTGCATGACATTGTATTGTTTTTTAATTTGACAGACTCGAAAACCAGAGGTTATAACTATCAGTCCCTCAGGAAAATTATTTGGCATTCGGAACAAGCGGAAGCTTCATATATGGAGAGCCCCTGCTATAGATTCTAAACTCTTAGTGTCTAAGAAGATTACTCTGCATCATACAAGAAATTTGACGGTTCTTGCGTTTCATCCAACCAAGAGACTTGTTGCTGCAGGTGATGTAAGTGGGAGAATTCTAATCTGGAGAGGGTTTGGTAATCGTATTTTTTCCGATGGTGACAAACTAGCAAATGGAAGATCAATGAATAATAAGGAAGAAAGACCTGGGGTTAGGGAAGATGATGATGCTGATTCTTGCTCCACATGGCATTGGCATCCTACTGGAATAAGTGTCCTTTCGTTCTCTTCTGACGGAGCCTATTTGTATTCAGGTATGTGGGTTTTGAGGTATTTCAGGTGAAAATTGTGTCTGGATTATGCCATGCTTTTCTTTACTGTTCCCTTTTTTTTTCCTTTCTTTTTCATGATTTTGTTAATGTGTAAAGTGTCCTACTTTTGACACCTCTGTTGATTTACAGGCGGAATGGAAGGAGTTCTTGTGGTCTGGCAGCTAGACACAGGAAAAAAGAAATTTTTACCCAGAATTGGATCTCCACTTCTATATTTGACTGATTCTCCAGATCCTTCACTTTCCTCTGTAAGAAGACTTCCAATTTACTGGGATGGAGTATTGTAACATAGTCATACATTCTCTGTTGTTAAAGAACTAATGAATTCTACTGGTTTTACTGATATAAGGTTTTCAGATATCTTGTGCAGATAATCAAATTCATATACTAAAAATGCCCTCAATGGAAATCTTGAAGTCTATTTCAGGGATCAAGGTTTGTTTCAATTGGAAATTCTGATGTGTGTTAAGGCCATACTATTTTGTTATTGACATATTATAGATGCTTAATAGACTTAGGTAACAGTGATTAGTAGGAAACATGGCTATCGGTAAGTTGCGTATTGATGAGCATGATACTAATAGTAAATTAATATCAAAACCTTGTGGACAGGGGCGGACCTAGGAGGAGACCAAAGAGGGTCATGGCCCCTGCAAATTTTTGGAAAAAACCAATTTATGTAGAGATCCACATCTACTTTTGATGTGTTTTCTGTCTGTTGGTATCATTCATTAGATTTTGTTTTGTTTTGCTGCTTCAGTTTGCTAGTTGTTATGTCTCCCGGCTGCTTGGGCTTCTTTTGCCTTTGTATGTTTCCTGTTGTTTCTCCTGCCTTTGGGCTTTGGCAATGAAATATCCAATACAGAAAAAAAAAAAAAAAATATATATATATATATAGAGAGAGAGAGAGAGAGAGAGAGAGAGAGAGAGAGAGAGAGAGAGAGAGAGAGAGAGAGAGAGAGAGAGAGAGAGAGACCCAATCAAATTGAGAGGTAAGTTTGGAGAGGTCTTTTTTGGATGCTTAATTTCACAATTTTATTTTTTGTTTTTTGTTTTTTGTTTTTATTTTATATTCATCTTGCTACTTTGGCCCCTAAATAGAAAATTTCTTGCTTGGTCCCTGCTTGTGGAGTAGGCCTCATTGCCTGGGGGTAAGGAGAGTTAATTGTGCCTTTGTTTGTGAGGCAAGTGTAATGAAATCCTACTGACATTTTCTCTTGAAGAACCTTTGGAATGGGTTACAAGAGGTGTGGGCCTCATGGTTTGAGATATAAGCACGCAAAAAGCGTGTCATTAAAGTTTGCACCATACGTTGGCTGAGAAGCATATGCATCATGAATTTCTACATGATATTGGCCGGAGACATTCTTGAACTGCCTCGCCTTGTGATGAGCCTTAAATTGCTCTAACCTTATATCCAGTTTGAATGTTAATGTGTGCATATGTGAGATATAGTGAACTGGTGCTTAAGCAACTTATTTATGAATTTTTCCAGGATGGCTGCTGTATGTTTTGATGGATTCCTTCACCTTTTGTGCTACATGTCTTTGAAGTTACTTTCAGCAGCTTCATGTGATGAATAAAATAGTGTCAAAGCTTCTAAATCTCTTATTCTTTACTTTTCAGCCTCCTTTTTTATCTCCAGAGATATGTGAAGGTAACAGCAGCAAGTTTGCCTTTGATCACACTGCTGGGTTAGTTGCGTTGCGTACAGAGAATTATCGCATCCAATTCTATAGCTTGTTTGATGACCGTGAAATTTCTCAGGTGAGGATGTTATATTTTTTTACTTGATGTTTCAGTGGATAAATGTTTAATTTGTTACAATGAGCTTTTTGTTGCTTTCTGGGTCTTTTGATTCTCCTGCTAAGGCAGTTTTCCATTGATAACTACCCACAACAGCAATTCCAGGGACAAGCACTAGCTGCTGATGTTGATGAATTATTATTATTATTTACCTTTATATATTAACCCACTAGCTATATGGCATCAATGTTTTGATGATAAATACGCTTGTGTGTGTGTGTGTGTTTAGGTGTACATGTTTGGGAAGAGAGAAAGGACCCTTAATTGAAGCAGTTCCCTTGATATTTAAATCTTGACATAAATTATTTTTTCAATTGGAGAAACTCATTGCTACTACTTATGGGGAGTTTTTATTGTTTTAACCTTGTGAATTTAAAAAGGTGATATTGCTCTGATTTTGTTCATGTTGGGAGCAGTAATGGATCTACCAGTTGGATGCATCATGTACTTGCTCCATCGCCTTTTAATGTGCATGACATTTATGTATAGACATATATGTATATATATATATACTTATGTTGGCCAAAAAAAATATATATATATATACTTATGTATATGTATAGAGAGAGAGAGAGAGAGAGAGAGAGAGAGAGAGAGAGAGAGAGAGAGAGAGAGAGAGAGAGAGAGATTGCTCTGTGGTTTATAAGTGATGATGTGTGAGTTAAATTTTTCTGGATTGGACGTTTCGCAGGTTCAAGTCTGTGATAGAAACCATCAACCAGGTGATGATGTTACAGTAAGTTGCTCATCTTACTTTCATGCTTGAGAGCACCATCTCATTTATTTGCATATCTCTTAAACATATGATCATTAATTTGATGCTGTCTTGGGATATTGTGGTCACAGGTAATAGTGACTTTGGTGTCTCTATCTGGAGATGGCTCTATGATGAGCACTGTTGAAGTTAAGATTCCTGAGGAGGGATTAGGTAGTCTTGTTTGTCTTAAGTTTTGGGCATCAGGATCACAGAACAAAAATTTCAGCTTGTCCACCATTGCGTATGAACCCCACAGGTTTGGGCCTGACTGATCTACCTTGAAAAGTGGTGTGGGTGACATTTAATATTTTTCTTAGGTTGTGATACTCATTGAGAAATCATATCTTACTGTGAATATAACAATCTCTTATATGCTTAATAGTTGTGAAGCTAGATAATGAATTAATTAGGTGGTATAGTCTTTTGTATATATAATATACGTTAGTGGTAACCATTAATATATACATATATATTTTTATAGGGATGCTGGAATTTCTTCACTTGCTTTCCATCCTACTCGCCCTATGGTGGTTAGTTCATCCTATGGTGGGGATTTCAAGGTAAATTTGAATGAATTGTATATTTATTAATGAGGGTAATGTTTCCTATGAAATTTACAATTTTATTTCAATGTTTCAGATTTGGCTTTGCAGTGATGAGATTCAGCAGAAACATGAGGAATTGCAACATTCTGGTTGGATGTGTCATGCTATAGGTTCATACAAGTATGTTCCTGCTCTATCTTGGAAGACAAAACTTTCTTGTAGAGGCCATCACCGTGTTCTCCTTGCTGGGAATTGAATATCCTACATTTACTTGTTGAAAAAACTTTACTAAGTAATAAGAGGACTTAACTCATGAATACCAAACCTCACGAGGTGAATTATTAAAATTCCATTCTAGTCTCTTGATGAGGATTTTCAAAGTGAATCTTGGTTAGCCATAGACGTCATGTTTTAAGTTTTATCTATGCCATGTTTGTTTTTTTTTTTTTTTGTTTCTTGGCCGTCCTTTGTTCGCCAAAGCTTTGTATGCTAAACTGCATAATTATGTTGACACCTCCGAGTACGGAAATAATTCATGCAAAAGGGGGAGGGGGGGGGGGGGGGGGGGAAGAGGAGGAGGGGGGAGGATAGAATAAATTACAACTGTAGAAGAAAAAAAATGACGTGCAGGCTGGATGTTTTTCTGCATATATAGAAGAATAACCTGGTGTTCAAAACTCTTGGTTCTCTTTGTAAGACATATGAACTGGTTTTGGAAACTCTCAGTCTTATGCACAAGGATTGCCCATGCAGGAAAAAGCCAATGACAGCTGCTGCATTTTCCGCTGATGGTTCTGTTCTGGCTGTTGCAGCTGAAACTGTAATCACACTTTGGGACCCTGACAACAATGTGCTTGTGGCTGTGATTGGAGAGATGCAGATGGTGATTTTTCCTATCCCAATTGTTTTTGCATTAATCTCGCTTCAGGAACATATATTTCATGTGAATCATTATGTTATTTCATGGAAATTTAACAGTCACATGTGGCCTGTCTACCTTCTAATCTTTCATTTGGGTACTGATGTTTCATTTATGGAAGAACTTCAGACCTCCCTGCTCTCCAAATTGAGCTTTAGAATATGACTATTTTTTTCATCTCCCCATCTATCATGTCATGTTCTTGCTGGTCTAAGCTATAGAGTTGCCAGAAGATATATATAAAAAATTTAGTTTACTGCATTTAGTTTGAGTATTGATGAATCACTTCTCTCTCTTTCTCTCACACATATAATTGTTCTTTTTTTTTTTTTTTTCCAGCCAATTGTGACCCTGTCCTTTGCTGGAAAATCAGAGTATCTTGTCTCTGTCTCCCAAGGTTCAAAGCCACAACTATCTGTGTGGAGCCTGTCAAAATTGTCAGAATCTTGGTCATACAAGCTTCACATAGAAGGTTTGGATATCTTTCTTTCTTCCCCCTTCCCCGCCAACAAATATTCCCCTTTTAAATTATTGTGTATATTTTCTTTCTCCGTAAGGTTTTCCTAATCTCATCACTATTGCTTGTGCAATAAACTAGTGACTCAAGGCTTTTATCTTGCTCCTGGTGTAAAATTCAGTTTACTAAATTACTAGACAATATACTAAGGGCTAAGAAAGCCACTCAATAAATGCTTCTGTGGAAAGCTTAGTCTAATAGCTTTCTGCCTGTATGCTTTCACGTGATAAAACCATATAATGGTTTAAGCCAGCTAGGCCTATGTTTACAACTTCTGAAGAGCTCAGAGCACCTTTGACAACATTGTGCCCTGTTGTTCTATATTCCACTGATGTCAAGCTGAACTGAATGTTCCTTTTAATAATTGTGACAGTTATGTCATTCGTGTCCTAATTCGAATGTGAATTTCTGTTGTTTATACATTTTTCAGATGTTACCTGTGCGGTAGACTCATCATCATTTGCTGTTCTTGCCCTTCTCCCCAAATCATCTACATGTATAGGCTCTAATGAACCATCTTTTCAAGGAAAAGATGGGGTTATCTTATTATTCGATGCAACAGATCCTGTTCCATTGGCTATGTGGTCTGTAAGGAAGGTATGGTATACTTAATCTCTGCTTTTTGGTATATGCTTCCCCATATTTCTTTTTTTTTTTTTTTCCTTCTAGAATCCATTTAACATAAAATATGAAAATGTAAATGTGCTTTGAGATGTTGGATCCATGAATACCATGCACACAGAAAGAAAGAAAAAAAAAAAAAGAGGAAGCAAAACAAGGAAACAAAAATGGAAAATCTTCACAAGATATATAATCAGTTGCTTGCTTTCATGGTCTGTTCACATTTGTGTGCCTCTCTTTTTTCTTTTGTGAGGGGGTTTCCTTTTTGATAAAATGTCTAATTGCATTTTCACCAAAGAGAATGAAGAAGGCCTCTGTCACTTTGTTTGAAAAGTAAAAAGTTCAACTCTTGCAAGGCAAAGAAAAGGAAAACAAATGATCCTTTGGTCACAGGCCAAAAAATGTATAAACAATTTTGTAATTTAATCAAAACTCTAGATGTGTATGCAGATGAAGTGTGATTTCGTGATGCTTTTCTGTGTTTTTAATTGCTTTAATTTCCATTGTATTAGAGATGAATAAATTGTATTCTGATCCTTTATGCTTATATTGCAGGCTGAGGGAGGGGCGCTTGCTTTCCTTAACAGAAATTCACCTTCCTTCCAACAAAATATTTTAGATGGGAAACCACCACAAGCTTTGCTTGTCTATATAAATGGTGACCATGAGTACATCCTCTTTGACCCATATGACAATGAAGCACATGAATTTAGTCTAACCAGGCGGGAGGGTCATACTGCCCTTGATGAAACAGGTGAGACTTCCTTGAACATTAGTTACGTCTTAGGATCTAGCTTCAAATTATACTACTATGAAGTTTACTACTCCTTAATGCTTGGAAATTGATACATCGAAATGCTTTGTTGGTTCACCTTCATTTCTTGAAAGTTCAATTTTAATTCTAGTTTTGTTTGGCATATAGTGATACTCATACCTTACAAGGAGTTTTTAATATTCACTCATAAAAACAAATACAGTAAAATGAGGATCACTTATGTTGAAGAAGAATATGACTGACTACTTTTTATTGACTTAGGCCTAAATATTCAAGCATATATTCTAATAGCATATGAAATGTGTCCTATATGGGTGCAAATGGTACGACACTGAGAATCTCGTGATGGAATAAGCTTTCATTAGTTACCATGGATTGCAAGCTCAGTTTGGGACAAAAATTAACTATATCCATAGGTTAAGACATATTCACCATCTAACTTTTTATCCGCATGTCTAGATAAAGCATGCATACATACACATATATACATACATGTATTCCTATGAATACCTATGAATATTGCATTATTATTCAAGAGAAGAGGTTAGAAAAAGTTGATTTATATGTAGGTGAGTTAGATTTTTTTGGTTCAGTGGTCCCTCATTGTTAATTAAACTGCATACATATATCTGCTTTCAAGTAGAAAATATTACAATCAACATCATCATTCGAGTTGGTTGGGTAAAATCAACTGAAGGGTTTATAACCAATATTACTGTTGCGTTCTGGAACCTCAGAATTATGAATGGCATCTGATTTTGCATATGATGTGTGTATGCATGCTTATATTATAATATTTTATCTGGGGTTTAGGTGCAGATTCCACGCTTGAATAGTTCTAAATATTTTGTTTTTTTACTTTAATTTTTCGTACAACAGGGCAATTTGGATATGCATCCATCTATGGGGAGCTACCGCAATTTGATATAAAGAGAGACCAGACTTTGTTGGCCCCATCTGCTCCATCACAGAGGCCGTGGGAGACTCTATTTAGTGGGTCGTCGCATAAACTTCCACCCCTCACCAAATTGTGTTCAGAATTTATGGAATCGCTGCTAGAAAGGAGGACTGCCACTGTAGAATAAGTTGTTTTGTTGCCCTCCACTGTCAATCTAGATATCATCAGGTGAGGGTGTGAAGAAGATTTGCTGTCTGGTTGATAAACAAAGATAATATTGGGAATGTGACATATTTGGTGGCTTTGGGGCAGAAGGCAAATCTGGATGTTGTATAAATGAGGTCAACACTCAGTTAAATTAAAGGAATCATGTATTTTGGAGTTTAAAAGTTTAGTAGTCTTGGTGAGGATTGTGCTCTTGATTTATTGTGAATCCCTGCTTGACTTAAGTACAAGGCCATATGAGAAGAAGGAAGTCCTGTCCAATTTAAGTTCTTTTGGCTTTGACAATTTTGTAACCTTGAGGGAACAACTACAGCAAAATTTTGTAATCTTATATTCTACAGAAATTTTGTAAATTTGATGAGTTTGTATCAGCTCTTAAATTCTATTGGAAGGTGAAAACTTATTGACCAGTTCTTTGAACCTTTGTCTCAACTGTGGCTAGGCTTCATTGTATTTGGATTCAGCCCTATGCTTTACACTAATTGAACCCACCAAGTATATGCACAACCCAATTATTATACTTAGTAAATTACTAAATATGGTATAACATGTGTAAGGGAGGATTTCAATTTAAAACAAGGGAGTTAAAAAGAACAAAAGAGAAAGCTCTCTTATATAGAATAATTGGGCTTTGGAAAGTTGGATCATGGTGCTAATTAAGTTCTAACTATATGCTTGGAAGTTAAAAACGCTACCTTCATGGCTTGATACATAATGTTGGATAAATCACTTCAGTTGAAAGGTCAGTGACACCAAACTTTTGTGTTTCAGCATTCAATAATGAATAAAAAAGTTGAGGTCATCTGTGGTTGATTCACGTGTTGCAGCGCTTTTAGTTCTTTTATGAGTGATACTAATCCCTCTTAATAGTATATTTTAATAGATTTAGTTAGGTCACATCTTTATTTAATGATTATATAACTATAAAAATGCCCTTGGTTACCAAGGCCCTAAAACATAAAGATAATCCTAAAGTCAATATAAAACCGTAATTAGAAAGAAACTTAGTCATTACGGATATATACACTTTTTTTGTCCGACTGTTTTATCATAACGTATTAGGTCTCATTATTAACAATTAATGTATGTGACATCGATTGTGGAATTCACCTATATCAATAGTCGAATCAACACAGTTGAATCAAATATTCACAGGCATGTGGAGAACTAAGCTCTTCTATTTAATCGCAGCTACTTTTGATAACAATATATAGCACAATGTCTTTAATTTGATAGGACTAGTAAAATCATATTTAACCAATGTTCCTTAGCTACTGCTACTTAGGTCCCCCTAACCTTTTCTCTTATGTTATGTGTCCGATAAGAAAACAATTTATATAATAAAGAATGGGATATCTTTCTCTATTTTGTTGGTGAATGAAAGAAAGTTTGATGTTTGATGTTTAATTAATGGGGCTTTAGCACGTGCCCTGTTATATTGTAACTAAGTTTCATCTCTCATATATTTTACATCAGAATGGGTTAGTTATATAGCTAACTTTCTAGTACAAAGTTGGACTACACAGCAAACTACACTAACTTGTCCCTTATATTTCTGGTGCCCACTATTTGGCAGAACTTCCATCAAAGGCAAGTAGTGCAAGAGACTCAACCCCATTGCTCCTTTCATAAACTTCTGGTGCAGTTGCTATTGGACACAATAGCCTCCAAGAATGGCACCAAAAGCAGGCTTAGCAGACCCACCATGTCTTAAAAAGTTGTACACTTGCAGTAGCTATGTTGGTCCATTGGTGTGTTTGCATGTACTTCTTTTATCAATTTTCTGTGGCATTGCCTCCTCCCAAACTATAGTCACCAAATTACCTGGTCTAGAGGGGGACCTTCCATTCACACTAGAAACTGGGTAAGTTTGTACTGCTTTGTGTTTCTCTGTCTTTCTTATTAGACTAATAATAATAATCTTATTGTGCAATTATTGATGATTTGAGCAAGCATTGGATGATGGGTTTTTTTGGGTTTGTAGGTATGTGGGTGTGGGTGACTCAAATGAGTCCCAACTGTTCTACTATTTTGTTGAGTCACAGAGAAGCCCTTCAGAAGACCCACTTATGCTTTGGTTCACTGGAGGCCCTGGCTGCTCTGTTCTCTCTGCCTTCTTTTATGAAAGTGGTATGATCCTGGAATTCTCACTCATTTTATGAACAAGTATTGCATTGAAATTGGGAAATAGTCACAACTGTTGTCACACAGCACACATGCATGTAGTGCAGCAGAGCAGACATTTTTGTTGCACCATTATTGGTACTTTGATAGAGTATATCTGGTCACAATTATATGTTTTATGTACATACACACATATTTCTATATATATAGGGAGCTTCAAGTGTGGATATCTTCATTTTGAGACACTTGGACCACAAAATATGTACATCATGAAATAAAATAGTTTTATAAAAAAAAAGTTCTGTATGGGAAACATTATTTGTGTTATGATCTTTAAAAACTCCAAACATAGAAGAAAGTTTTATAGAAACAAAGACCATAAGCAATGGAACTTATGAATGTTTGTTCTTTGGAGTGTTGAAAAGGCGTCCAGGAAAATGCCTTAGTAGATATGGTAGGTAGCAGGCCCACTATCTATTCTAAGAGAAACAAAATCTTCTACCTATATTTTATGTGCAGAGATGTGCTTATATCATTAAAACTGTGTCATTTCAGGCCTCTATTTAAATATCTTTCAACGAATTCGAACTTATTTTAAGATAATTAAAAAAAACCAATGTTAAACCTGTCATTACTGCTTAATGGCAGTGCCACATCGTCCCCTAGCCCAAACATGGAATTGAATACAGGGTGATTGGTTTGGGTTAATTCAGAAGTTGGGTTTGAATTTTCCAGGGAAAACTTTCCAATGGAAAGTCCATGACTAGGACTCTACTTCAAGACTTCAAGTTATTAGTTCATTGTTTGTGTCATAATAAATTCTAGTCCATTCAGGCTACTCTTGATTTAGAAAGCAATTTTGGGGACTAAGAAGAGTTTACATATGATATATCCAAGGATTCCAAGCATTTATAAAATTAAGTTTCTCTTTTTTACCTTTTGCAGGTCCATTACAATTCACATATGTAGATTACAATGGGACTGTACCCTCACTTCATGTGAATCCATATTCATGGACACAGGTGCAGAATTTCACTTATCATGGTCACAATTCATATCTGCACCTTATGCCTGCTTAATATATAGTACTCTTTTCTAGCCAAGTTTATCTAATCCAAGGGTATAATTAACTTTTGCAGAGCCTCAACATAATATATGTAGATGCACCTGTTGGCACTGGATTCTCTTACTCTACAACCCAAGAAGGTTACTACATAGACGACGAAAAGGCCGTGGCACAGAACGTTCAGTTTCTCAGGAGGGTATGCAGAATGAGTCTAGAAAAAATTTAACAGAACCCAATATAAATTCAAAATTAGCTTTGGCAATGATGAATACATTATGAATTCTTAGGTGCCAAAGACGATGGTCTAAGTACAAGTACAGTGATTTGTTTTCTGCTTTTTAATCCATAATATTTGATCCTAAGACCTACTCCATTATCCACCATCTACTCGTCTGCAACTAAAAGACAGTTTATTTGAGAAGGCTTGTTCTGCTTTCATTTTCTTAGAAAAATGATGATGAATGATGATGTTAACGTTTGTTTGTTCACTAAATTGCTATGCAGTGGTTGTTGAATCACCCTCAATATCTGAACAATATACTCTACATTGGTGGAGATTCTTATTCGGGCATTCCTCTTCCTATCATAGTACAAGAAATGTTTGATGGTGAGTTACATTCTTGATGACCAATACCTCTCCTACTTGGAGGTGCTTTTGAGGTCTTTCTTTTCTCTATTTTCTGTTTCATGGAAACTTAACTAAGAAATCTACTCTATAATGTTGAACTTTGGCTTACAATTTTTGACTGAATTTTCCTGCAGCTAACGATGCTGGACTGGTGCCCTATCTAAACCTTCGGGTACATAATTCTTTTTTCCAGTACTCGCTTTTTTCTCTTTTGCAAAACTGAGTTACCTTGTTACATTGTGTATGCATACATACACACAGACGTACATCCCTATATATATATCTTTTGCAAAGCTCAAAGATACTGTAAAATCTAATTGGTTTCTGAAAGAAAAAATAACATAAAACTTAAATAGTTAAATGTTACTGATACTCCTGAATGTTGGAGATTTGGAAGTGTATTTACTCTTTAATAAACTCCTTGGCAAAACAAAAAGCATCATGGTTAATTGGTTATGAGTTCTGTAATGTTAATAGGGATATGTGCTTGGAAACCCAAAGACTGACGATTTCATTGATGACAACTCAAGAATCCCATTTGCCCATCGGTTGACACTCATATCAGATGAACTTTATGAGGTATTCCCTTTTCAATATTTTTATTTTATTCATTATATATTTTTTTTCTTGGCAATTATATTTTAGTTCAAAATACACCACCTTAAAAATTGATGTATTTGTGCTCTTCCAGTCTGCCAAAGAAAGCTGCAACGGTGATTATGTTAATGTTGACGAAACCAATACACAATGTGTGACGGATATTGCAGAAATTGATCAGGTAAGAGAGGCTAAAGCTGCTATTTAGTTAGATACATTTGTGTATCATTATTAAGTTCTATAGACACTGAGATCATGCAATCTATTTGGCATTTCAGCTGCTTCTTCAAATTAACCTTATGCAAGTTGTGGAACCCAATTGTCAAACCGCCTCCCCAAGAAATGGAGAACAAGGAAGAAGATCACTCCAAGAATACTCAGATGATTTTCTTACAACACAATCTAGTTCTGCATTATGGTGCCGGGTAAATACTTCTATATATTTCTTGTGAATTTTCTTTTTTGGTGGGTAGATTGCATATTCTATCTTTTGTAGCCAACTATAACTGAATCTAAGCTGTCTGCTTCCTCCTTTTGTAGTACTATAACTATGTGCTCGCCGGCGTATGGGCTAATGACAAAAGTGTCCGTAAAGCTCTTAATGTTACAGAGGTATTTAATCTACATATTCTTCTAATTATCAAATAGAACGCAAATTTTTTGATGTTAACTGATCAATGTATAACCATTACCCAACAATTTGACAAGTATTGATGAAATCTGTTGATGCTAAGCAGGGGACCACCGGTGTTTGGAAGAGGTGCAATAGCAGCATAGCTTACACAAAGACTGTCACAAGTAGTGTTGAATATCATAAGAATCTCAGTAGCACAAATCTTCGAGTTCTTGTATACAGGTGATATATAAAATATCATGTATCTCCAATTACAACTATCCCTTTGTATTCAACTCTGTAACATCTGTTCAGAAATTTCTATAACAGTGCATGTAAAACTTTGATTGCAGTGGTGATCATGACATGTCTGTCACACACATTGGTACCCAGAACTGGATCCGTGCTCTAAATTTGTCTTCAAGTTACATTTGGAGACCGTGGTATGTAGATGGTCAAGTTGCCGGGTAGGTTTATGCAAAATCTCTAACATTTTATGTGTTCTAAACATTGTGTTGTTGTCTATATTCTATAATTTATTCTTGCCAAAATTCTGTGACTAATTTACAGTAACTTTCTTTATGCAGATACACAGAGAAGTTTACAAACGGTGACTATAATCTGATATATGCAACAATAAAGGCAAGAAAAAAAAAACCACTTAAACGTATTATGCAATATGCAAGCAAGTAATATTATTATATGGAAGTTATATCATTATTAAGTTCTATATGTTTGTGCCTCATGCAGGGTGCAGGTCATGTGGCTCCTGAGTACAAACCTAAGGAATGCTATTCAATGCTGGATCGTTGGCTCGCTTATTACCCTCTCTGATCTAAAAATGCAGCTCGAAATATATTTCTTGCTGCACCCTGTGTCAAAAGGAATTTTCTAGTCTTATATCTCTTTAAGTACTTTTGATTATTGTTATTATGGGGGGAACTGTGGAAATGCATAACTTGGATCTCAAATTCAAGGGCATAGGTTAGGTTTGCTAGACAAATCACTTTTAGGAAGTACCGCTGCTGCATTGAAACCACATCTCACAGTTGATTTGAGACTGCTCTACATACGACATATACGAAAAACGTACACATTGTGAGTGGTTATGCCGTGAGGATTCTGTAGGATGTTTTCCGATATAAGAAGTTAATTAGTCTTTTTTGAATGGTTTTGACAAAATTCTATCTACTTCCATTGACGAGAGAAATTAAGAATGCATGCCTAATGTTTCAAATCCAGTGAATGGTCACCAAAAGATAATAAGGTGCATGCAAAAAAAGTAGGCACCAAATTGCATCTCAAATGCCTTGTTTCTGTTTGCCTTTGAAGGCTCTGACTCATGGGGAAGGAAAATTCTCTTTAAATAGAATAAAACTCCAATATATTGTCAGCAGTTACATAGCATTATTATAGGAACATGGGACACCGTTTTCCAGAAAATATTGTTGCTAGAAAAAATGAATGAGACCACTTGTGCTGGTATGTTCTAACTTCTAATCAACAACAGAAGCTGTTTGGAATTCAATTAGTAGGCAATCTTGCCTTCTAACCATGATGAACTCAAAAGGGAAATGTATAGTACAACAGACAGCACAGTGCTGTTAATAAACTGTTCAGCCTTTGCCAAATTGCAAATTTCGCCTTCATTAATCACTGTTCCTTAAAAGTGATCATGAAATTTATAGCCTAAACATCTGCAATTAACGTTTTGGTCTGCTGTTTAGATCCTCTAGTGTTTATATGAAACCCTGCAGACGAATATGTGAATCTGATTAGTGCAAGTTGCTATCAAATTCATGTTGGTAAAACCACACAGCAGAATCCTGTTCAAAAACATGTTAAGCATTGTGCATTCCAAACAAAAACTGTTTGCCTGCTTGGATTAAACCAATAAAAAAAGACCGATTCCTTCAAAAACATGGATTGTATAGAGTATATAACAAGTACTTATCTATAAGTAGACAGAGGAAGTGTGGCTATAGCAACTTCTAAATAGAACCTGCATGTGCCACTCCCCTAGTTGATTGACTAGCTCTGCTTGGTGGTGCATGTGGTATCTGCACCAAGACAGTGTCTTTTTTGTTGCATTTGAGACCACCAATATTAATACCATGTCAAATTAATCATGATATTACTGGCGGTTTCAGTCTCTCAATGAGCATACACTAATAGTTTACACCCCACTGTGCTAAGTGAACATTGTTTATTTTGTAGATTATATATAGAATATAAGGAATAATTCCCTGCAGAGAGAAAAGTCATATAAATACATTACATAGTAGGGCCTCTTTGCAAGTGAAACTGGTATGATAAATTGAATTAAAATGGACAATAGTCTCAACGCATGTTTGGCGTACCTATTAAGATTTTGGGCTGGACTAGAATTTTGGACCAAAATTCAAAATATTTCAGCCCAATTGACCTGAATTGAGACATAGATCACGACGAGACATGATTCTCACGTCCCAGTCTAGTTCTAATCTATCATGTTCAAGATGCATAATCTTGTCCAATATAACCTAGTCCAAGCAGCCAAACGAGGGTTAATATATTTTAATCCCCACTATGCTAAGTAAACATTGTTTATTTTGCAGATTATACAGAATCTTAGGAACAATTCCCTGCGTAAAGCTAGTCATATAAATGCTTAGATACATAATACTAGCTCCTATATCTCCAGCCAGCCAGCCAAATGCAATGTACATAGAAAGTTGGTGGTGAATATACACTAACTAATTAAGCCCTTTCTCTCTTCTCTATGGGCTTCTTTCTTATTGAACGCATTTAATTAATTAGTTGTTTAAACGTACTAATTAAGCTAATGATAGTGGACATTAACTAATCAATTCAATAATGCATGCATATTTAAACATGAGCAACAACTTAGGAGTTAGGGCACTGATCAACAACTCTAAATTTTATATTCCATAGTTCTCTTTAAGCTCCACGACACTACTGTGAGTCTGTGACTGCATTGTCGATTGTTATTGTCATTGCAGTTGCACTACCCTATTATTCTCCCCAAAGTCTTTTTAAGTTAAACAACCTTCAACCCACTGAACAAAAGTTGAGCTAACATTTAAAATGGGTACATAAGAGTTAGCTTGAGCATACATTAACTATTGTCTCATTTTGTAATTGAATTTAGTAATGGTCTAATATGGTATTTGTTTGAATTGCAAGATAGAATTTTAGGTACGTAAGGAAACTTCCAATCTTTATTACTCATTTTTTTTGTTGATTTAGTATTTTTTTAACCGTTTAAACTTTTGAGGTTTAATAAATATTGGGCCGAACAATAATTAAGATGATGCTCCTTAGTCCTAAGTCCTAAACAAATTCTATGTGTCTCTTTTTGATAGGGATGTGGACTGTGGACGGCTACTGTTCAACTAACACATTTCACAGATGTGGCCTCAGAATAAAGGTATATGGAGCAAACATGCGCCATCCAAAAATAAGTCTTCCTATTCATCATCAACTACCCACTTAAATATATGTTTCCATGCAGAAGCATTAATATATTACATATTATAAATTTAGTAGCTAGCTTTCTTTCCTTACATTATTTTCATTGCATGCATTGGGGTATCATTACAGTGCCGGCCCTGAAGCGGGGGCACGAAGTGCGACCGCCTAAAAGGGGCCACAAATTTTTATATTATATATATATTAAAAAAAAATAGTTGTTGAGTCTATGTATAATGTTTTTGTTGCAATTATGCCTTGATATTTAGTTTCTTTCTTTGGGCTTAGGCCCACTTTGTACAAAAACAAAAAAACAAAAGTAGGCCCCTTCTAGGATATAAAGTTTGGATTCTGCAACCTATTTTTCCTTGATTATTAGTTGACCACTTTTTTATTTCTTTTTATTTCCTTAACTTGTGTTTGGCCAACTTGCTTCATTTTTTTCCTTGGCTTCTCACATGAATCACAAGAGAAGCAAGTCAACATCCTCATCTGCATGGCAGTGGGTCATTTTTGCCCTTGGTTTACACCTCTTCTCTTTTTTTCATCAAAAGTACATTTTTTTTTTCTGGAAAATTGGATTCAAAAAGTATGTTTACTTTGAATTGGCAAAGACGGATCTCTGCCTCTCCATATATATAGTTTTGTGGAAAATTGGGTTTTTTTTTTTTTTTTGTTCTCCACAGACTCTTTTAATTTGAAAGAAATTAGAGAGGTTTCATTGAAACAAGAAAGTAATTAATGTTTGAGTGTGTGTTTTTCCCTTTTAATTTTTCTCTTATATTCCTATAAATTATTATTTTTTTCAATTATTTTCTTGATATTCAATCAAAAATTTCCTAATTAATTTCTTGATGTGATCAAAAATTTCCTAATTGATTTCTTGTCAATTGTAAATTGTTTTGCAAAGATTTTATTAGAGGCCCAATTTAGATTTCGCCCCTGAGTCTTCCAAAAATCAGGACCAGCCCTGTGTATCAAAAATACATACATTATGCGCATATATATATATATATATGTGTGTGTGTGTAATGGATATGGTTTATAAATCTAGTATAAAATCTCTGTCTCGAATGATTCTACTTTAATTTCTAATATATGCTCAAAAGCCTAACTGCTTCCGGGCCACCTGTTATATATATGAACTTTTAATTCTATTTCTGGTGTGATAGCCCTGCCACCTGGTTTGCCAGAATTGGAAAGAAAAATAATAATTCAAGGCATTTAATTGGCATATATTATTGAAACTCTTCTCACTGAAAACTATTATTTTCATCAGTACGTATTATTTCCAACCATTTTAATGATCAAACCTTCATGGGAAACTTGAATATACATTATTAGTTAATATTAAAATAATTTAAATTTTGGCGTTTAATGTTTGTCTAGCATGATATTATAGTTCTGCAGTAGTTTCTGGATTCAATCAATTGGCAGGGGTAGAAAAGTCTAAGATATTATATATTGTAGTTTAAAGCTTCTTATATCCGATGTGAAATGTATATTATTCACAACACACCCTTTCAAAATGCGACAATAGTAAGCCAAACATGTAGATCAACTATATTGGATCCATAGATAATGTATAGTAATTTGGTTGAACATGTGGATTGCATGCTCACTGGGGTAACATGTTAAAAGTTGGAATATCAATCCAATTCAAACCCAATTGAAATTTGTAGAGATGCCAAAATTAATCTTATATTATGTTACAAGCCTTCAAATACACATTAGGGAGTTAACTTGTTCATTCATTTCTTCATAGCTTAATTTTTAGAGTTCAAAAGATATCTCACAAATTCAAGCATCAATCAATTTGAATTGATTAAGAATGTCATTCAATGATTGACGTTGGCAGTGAAGCTGCATGAAATAGTGTACCAACACAATCATTTTACAGATCAGCAGCTGGCATACATAATTATGAGGGAAAAACTTCCTTTGGGTTCTATCAATGACAGCTCTGGTGGACCTTTTGGTAGGGCTCAAAACATACATGCCTACTGGCATGGCAGTGACAGCAAGTAGTTTAATTAATTAATTGTTATGTTATGCTATTTAGATTCAATGTAATCATTACTCAATAATTATAAAACCAGTTTTAAAATTAATACGGTGGAATTTGTTCCATGCATTTCTTCATCTTGATTATGATCAGCTCCAAATATTGTTACATTGTGGCGCATTCACATCATGAATGAGAGAATATAAAGTTTTACCTGATAAACGATATATAATGTCTTAGAGTTAATAGTCTAACTTATTCATAGTATTAGAATACGCAATTCATGTATTAGACTAAACGAGCACATGTTCTCCCATATCACTCAACATAAGTGTTTGCGTATTTAATTCAAATCATGTCACATATAAAAGCAATGAGTCATTTAATTTTGACAATTTATACTCACAATTCACAACATAATAATGTCACATTATCAGACTAATTAAATAGAGGCTAAACATTTATCCTTTGTAAATAGCATGATCCACTTGATCACGTCAAGAATCATTAATTAATAGTTGAACACTGTACTACTAAGTACAAATTTAATTGGGTCTATGAGCATGTTTGGATCTAAATAATTTTTTTTGCCTTAAATTAAAAAATCAAATTGGAGGCTGAAACCAGTTGGGGTCCTGATCGACTAATTGAGAGCCCTAAGCAATTGTCTTATTCACCTTGCTTGATTCAGGGTCAACCATGTACGTCCGAATGGATTGTTCAATTAATTATTCTTACTATAATTCATTCATTCAATCTCTCTCCCTTTTTTTATAATTAGTATTGGGCTTTTTTATCCGAATATCACATGAACTATAGGGGGTGTGCTCTTATACCACTTAAATTTTTTTTTTTTTGTCAATTTACCACATGAAGTATCAATATGTGCCAATGTGGCACCTGCAATCCATTTATGACAATTTTTCTGTTAATTGAAGGGTAATATTGTCGATTCATATTATAAAATATCTGAAAAACAAACCTAAATTTCAAATACACTTAAAAAAAAAAAAAACAAAACTTAGCCAACCCACCCTCACCCCCGACACCGACCCATCCCTGGCGATGCCAACCTTCCTTCCTCTCCTTCCCTCTCTCTTTTTAATTATACTTAAGGGCAAATTAGTAAGTTTAAGAAAAAAGTTGATTTAACTAGAAAAATTTACTGTATGTGCCACATTGACACATATTGATACTTCAGGTGGTCAATTGGCAAGAAAAAAAGTTTGGGTGGTACGTGAGCATACCCCCTATAGTCCAGGTGGTATTTGGGTAAAAAAGCCTTAGTATTGAAACCTTGACACCATCGTACTCTTTCATATAGCATGCCTCCACCATAATATCAACTTCAAGTACAACATGTTTCGTGATGTAATAGAGCCTTGTTTGTATTTATAGTCAAAAATAAGATTTTACACTAATTTTGTTAGTGTTGATGTTCTGTTTATATCTAAATAATGTAATTTTGGATTTAACGGTTAAATGTTTGAGTTTATGGTTTTGTTATTTATGATTTGTATTAGAAAACTAATTCTATAAAAATCGGAAATAATTTAGTTTTACACACAAGTACAAGATCAACAGGAAAGTGATCAGCAGAGAATTATGTGAAGTCTTACTTGAAACTATCATGACACATGTACATCTTATCCCAACGAATTAATTTTTCCTTCCAATGAGCTATAATAAATTGGTAAGTGTCCATTTTATAAGCTTTCCTTGAAGTGTCTTGCTTTAATGCATGCTATGTGTCCCTATATATGATATGTCGTTGTATGTCATTTGCTTGTCTTTAATTTTCTTTTAGGTGATTTCTTTACTTTTCTTCATGGATGCCAAATGTCACTGTTTGTCTTACATGTCATGTCTCCCATGTGCTCAATTGTCATCTATATTTATAGAAATTGGCATTATTGGTATGAAGTTAATTACACTTACACCCCTGAGGTTTATCGTCTTTTCACATACACCCCCTAGGGTTTTAATAATTACACATACACTCCCTGAGATTTCAAAACTGTTGTATATAACCCCCTATAGTGAGACGAAAAATGATGAGAAATTATGCAAAAATGCATGTTAAGGGGTAAAATGGCCTAATAAGATTACTTAAGGTGTAAGGTCTAATCTTAATACAAATATTTTCTTTTTTGTTTATTTATTTTTTTCTATTATAGGGGGTTATATGTAATAGTTTTGAAACCTCAAAGGGTGTATGTGTAATTATTAAAACTTCAGGGGTGTAAGTGTAATTAACTCTATTGGTATGTTATATTATCATACTTTTGAATCTTAATTATATATCTAAACAAAAATTTACATTCTAAATTAAAATACCAGTTAAAAATCTGTTACTTATAGTGCAAACATTATTAACAAACGACCAACCATCAAAATTAACGGTGACTGAATCATTAATGCATGAAATTAAAATATCACCCACCATATCAGCCCTTTTTTCAGTCTCAATTTTCTCAGTCTTGCAAAAGCAAGGTATAGAAAAAGTGGTGTAAAGTGATGTCCAGTAGTGCCATGGAGTCAAATCACAGTCACATGAAGTGGCCCTTGCTACTAACAGCTATATATATATATATATATATATCTGTCTCTAGATGTATGCTTTATATATACATCATGATCATGACATATGTAAATGTATTTATATATGTACACGTTGGTGAAATTTAAGGTTTGAAGTCACAAAAGTGGTTCCCAAGTCCCAACCCTTTCAGCTATAAGAACTTCATGTTCCTTTGGTCAAATGGAATCATGGGGAGAAATTGAGAAGGAACTGTCAAATTCATATTCTAAATCCTCAAAACCCCAGAACTCATCATGCTCTTCTTCTTCCTCTGGCATCTTCCACTTCTCTTTATCGATGTCCCCTTCTAATTCCATCACCCCCAATACCTGAAATAGTGCCACAATTACCATCAATGTCAGTTCCTCATATATATTGCAGAAGTGAAATTCAAGTTGATGAAACAGTTCTATGATTTCTAGGCACAGCCTCTTCCTTGTGCCCCAAGATTGTTACTTTGATTATTGCACTTCAGAGTAATAATTTTTGCTATATGTAAATCATATAACAAACTAAGTTAATCCCACAAATTAAGCTCACTGATTAGATTGGGTAACTGTAATATCAGCAAAAAAGGGTATTGTTATACCTCATTAACTTTGGTTTACTGCTAGGGGTCATTAATTTATGAATAGGGTATTAAATTATTAATGATCTAGATGGTATAAACTCTTCTTTTAATCTTTCCCTTTTGTATGTGAATGAGAAGAAATTGTCCTGCTTTTCAATGTGCAGATAATTTACATTTTCCTATAATTCAATATGCAATGGAAAAAGACTACTGAAATTGACATGTGCCTTGCAATAATGAGTCACATTAGGACCCACTACTCTCACAATCATTTTGGTAATCATATCTTAATCTTTTCTAATCACGTACATGATAGTGCCCTATTATATATATTCTATGTTTTAGCATGTCTAAATATGGTTAGGTGGGATGAAACCATTTGTTGGATTATAGGAATTGCGTGAAAAAACCCAAATGCTCTGCCACCAACTCCTAAAAATAAAGACTAAATCTAAGGTTCTCCTTTCTGGTCCTAAGTGGTGAAAAAATATGAAGAAAGTCATTACAGGCAACCACCATATACAATTTTGAACCATAACATAACTATTAATTGCGCAGTAGTATACTAGGACATTTTTAGGTTCTGATACAAACAGCTACGTCGGTTGGCTGGTCAACTAAAAGTTTACTATTGAATGTCCCTTTCATCAACATGACACACAAATTATCTACAATGATATGATAAATTAATATTCCTCTCAGGTTATATATAGTTTATTTAGAAAGATTATGAGCTTAATTACTATTAATTGTGTGACATTGCCATATGTTCAATGAATCAATACATGATAAGATTTATTAATATGTAATATGTCATTAAGGCATAGCATGGTACTTCTAATTAACAATAAAACTGTCTTAAATACGTTATAGACCACATCATTAGAAGGAGTCGGCGAACCTTCTGTACAAGTGGGTCGTATCTCTATTAGAGATGTGATCTAGAATATGGCTCGTGTAACATTACTCTATATTAATGGTTACCTCGCTCATGGTAGGCCGCCATGTTGGAGATGCCCGAATGCAGAGAGCTCCTGCAAAGGCAAGTCTTTTCAGCTGTGTAACATCATAGACCCCTCTAAGCCTTGGATCTACTAGTTTTTCAATCTCTCCCTGGTTTAATATTGGTTTTGCCTGTTGAAATCAGATTTAAAATTTATTAAAACCACATCAATTGCATATAAAATCCCAATTAATTATTGATCACCTCTTCTTAGTAGGCCAATACTCTAGAAGAAAGTTAAGGAACCCACTAGGGAGGAATATGGGTAACTTGTAATAGACTAAATCATATATAAGTATTCTACAGGGTTGCCATTACCCAGCTGTGTAAGCTTTGGTGAGACCCATCCACTGGTTTCCTGCCTGAGATGAGCTCTAATAAAATAACTCCAAAAGCAAACACATCTGTTTTCTCATCCACAATCCCATGCATATAGTACTCTGGAGCCAAGTGCCTGCACAATATATATAACATCAGCTATCATTTTGGCAGTGATTCAAATCATTGGTTTGGTTTATAAAAGCTTGTAAGATTGAGTACCCAAATGTCCCTTCAATTGGAGCAATTGAATGATGAGTCCATTGAGATGGAAGCCATTTTGCTAGTCCAAAATCAGATATCTGTGACAATTCAAAAACAACAAATAAACATCAAACTCAATGCATCGAACCCACTTCAAATGAACATTTTGGTCTTGATCAAGAAAAGGCACAAGAAACTATGGTTCTATATGTGTTACCTGCGGTTCAAAATCTGCAGTCAATAGAATGTTTGTGGACTTAATGTCCCTATGAATTATCCTTCTCTGGCAGCCCTTGTGCAAGTAATGGAGGCCTCGAGCTGTCCCAATAGCTATCTTATACCTTGTTTTCCAATCCATAGGTGGCAAATTCTCATCTACAACAAGAATTTTCAAAGAAATATGTGGGAAAATATTAATCCAGAAAAACAAAACCAATAATTAGTCCAAATATAAGTTTCTGTGAGAAAAATAAGAAAACAAGATTGATGTATGTTTACCATGGAGAAGAGAATCAACAGAACCTCTAGAGGAGAAATAGAAGATGAGGTAAAGTCCATTGTCAATGCAACAGCCCACAAGTGACAACACATTTGGATGGCACACATGGCCAATGGTTCCAATCTCATTCAAAAACTCCTTCTCTTTCCTCTCATCAGTGGCAGCTTTTGTGAGCCTTTTCACTGCAATTTCATCACCATCTTTTAGAGTTCCTCTGTACACCTCTGCATAGCCTCCTTTGCCAACCAAATTTTCTGAAACCACACATCACAAAACATGAATTTCAATCACCCAAGAAAACCCAAAACAGAAAAAACAACATCCAGAGTCATCTGTGAAGCAAACCTGAGCTGAAGCCATTGGTGGCATCAGAAATTTCTTCATAGGAGAAGCATTTCCAGATGGGTCTCTGATAGGGCTCTGTTGCTTCAACATTCTTGAAGCTTTCATTGTTTTCTTCGCCATTAGAGCCTGTATTTGGGCTTGCAGCTTCTTCTAAGCTTCTGCGTTTGAGTGAGAATAGCCTTTTCAAGCTGTTTGTCCTAATGTATTTCATTGCAACAAAATTTCAACCGGAAAACCCAGTTTAATGCAGAGCAATGGCAAAGTTGTGAAAGCAGAAAACAAAAATCTCCAGCAGCTCAAGTGGAACAGAAACAAAATGAGGGAGCCTTCTTTCTCTTTCTCTTTGTCTCTCTCTCTCTCTCTCTCTCTCTCTCTCTCTCTCAATTTAAGAGGCAGAGTCATGGGGTTGTCTGTTTCTTATATTTGGTTCAAAGGGAAGTGTTTGTGTGTGTGTGTGGCGCGGGTGTGGAACTTGGGAGCAATGGTGGATCTCCATGCATGGGATCATTACTTATAGAAGGGTGACAAAGGTCTGTTAAAGTGGGTTAAAAGGCTTTGTCCAACATGACCAGGAGATCGCAATGTTGCAAAGCTGTGCCTTATGGAAGAGGATTTATGTTAAAGTTAACCATTTTGGGTCAATTTAGCATTTAAAATTTATATTTGAAAAATAATTATATAAAAATAATTCTCTAGAGAAGATTATCCGCATTTTTCTTTTCTTTTTTTCCGGATTCAAGCATTGCGAAATTGGTAGTGGTGCTGATCATTCAGTGTAGGTTGTTTTTTGTTTTTTTTTTTCTATAATAGACGAGCGCTACAAGAAGAGCTCGCCACCACCTCCTCCTTTTTTACTCCATTTTCTGACGGTTTTACTCCTATAGGGGTAGAATGGTTTGTGAAAGATTTTATATTCGGTTTTAATTATAGAATTTTAGACCAATCATGTCCAATCAATCACAAAGGAAGAAAAATTACACTACCAAGCGCTCAGTTGGAATTCATGAAAAAGACATGCAGTTAACTACTCTAGAAAAATACTCATTATATAAAAGATTAAAGCAACGTAATTTTAAATATAAGTGTAAAATCAAATTTTACATAATTAATTAGTAGAAAAACTAGATCCATGCCTTGTGGTCATTTATAAGGGAATTCACATTCTTTACATTTATGGTAAAATCAAGTCCACCTCTACCACTAAGGTTAAAGGGCTTTGTTTGATTCAATTCGTGAATAAGGCCACTAGCCACTATGAGTTTAATAGCACAAGATCAACACTAAAGAAAACATTACCAGGAGATGGCAATGTGGCATAAGCTTTGCCTAATGGCCATTTTTGATTATTTTGTTAACCAATAATTAAAAATGGTTTCAAATTTTGATTAAACTTTTATACTTTAGCTTTAGCTATCTGGCATGATGCTAAAGACAATTTGGAGCGGCAATGGGTCATTAATTTGGTTGCGCTCTTGTGGGGTAAGATAGATGGGAATGGGTCTATGGCTGCAAAATTCAGCTCCTTCTGGACAGTCCACTTGCTACTGGGTCATGACTAATGAGTCATAATTAACCATTAGTTTTCATGTCTAGTATTGTAATATGCTCTTCTGTCATATTATGAGAGCATGTAATATGCTATTGTTGTGGAAATGATGATGTTATAGAGTGATAAGAGGTATAAGTGATGAGAAAGACAAGTGAGAAGAGAGGAGAGACAAGTGAGAAGAAGAAAATTTCTTGAAAATATAGAACACCTATTTATAGGTGATCGGTGTTTGGCGGTCACTCTATAAACTTGGAGGTTACTCCAAGGTGTTGTGGCCGGAGATCATACTTAGGCCTTGGAGACCAAGATTACTTGGTGACTACCCTTAGTGCCTGGAAGCTACTTCAAGTATTTTACTTGTGGGCATCCACACAATGTTTGTTATTTACAACACTCTCCTTGGGTGTCCACTTCACATTGAATATGCATCATTATAAACCCTTGCTAGAAAAAAAGAAACAAAAAAAAAACTTTATGGGAAAAAATACTAGCTAGGGAAAAGATTGAGTACAATGTGTTCTTTATAACTATAGGAGTGTGCAACACTACCTCGTTAAAATCTTGCTAGAAAAAACTCAATAGGACAAAAACCTGGACAAAGGAAAAATAGTACATTGTGATTGCTTTGTTTTGATAGTACGCTTCCCCTAATGCTGATGTAGGTGCTCTAATCACGAAAGATATTTGAGTTGCCACATCCCAATATTGTGTAGTAACTTCTTGAATGTTGTGGTTGGGAGTGCTTTGGTGAATAAATCTGCAAGATTTTTGCTTGAGTGTATATGTTGGACATTTATTAGGGGTGGGTTCGGAACGGTAACTGAACCAAAACCCACATACCGACTTTCGACCGAGAGTGAGCGGAGTGAGGATTTTGGACCCCCGATATCATGACGATGGTAGTCGGAATTCGATGCATTCGGCATCGGTCGGAGCTGGGCAATGTCGGAATGGTACTCGGGAAACTCACTGGCAGCAAAACCTAGAAATGCAAACCAGGAGGCAGCGAGATAGACAGAGGGGGTTTCGGGTGGGTGGAGACCAGAGGGAGAAAGGGGAAGAAAAGGCAAGCAGCCGAGAGAGGTGATCGGGGAGGGAGGAGAGAGAAGGTCATGGGGAGGGAGAGGAAGAAGAGAGGGAGAGTTTGGTGGTGGTCTCGCTGCCTAACTCACCAGTGTCACACCGGACTAAGGAGAGAGAGTGTCGCGGGAGGGAGGAGAGAGAACATAGAAGAGAATTGGGAGAGAGAAAGAGAAAGTGAAATGAGAGGGAAGAAAAAGTAGTCACGAGGAAAAAGAAGGAAAGAAAAAAAAAAAAAAAAAAAAAGGCCGGTTTAGGGTTTAGGGCCTTTAGGCAATTGGGGTTTGAGCAAATTGGGGTTATCTCGATCCCACAATTTAATGATCGGAACCGTCTATGTTTTAGGAAATCATTCAAAGATCATTCATGCAAAAAATCATCTAAATCAGAAATTGTTTAGTCATCTGATTAGAAGTAACATTATTTAAAGATATTTGTTTGTTTGCATTGTTTAGATAACCAAACAATTACCGATTTAGCTAATTTTTTGTGATGATGATCCTTAAGAAGAGACCTACAAAATAAACGATTCCGATCATTTAAATACAATGGAGAGTTGATCCCACAAAGATCGGTAATTTGTATTACCCACCATAACCTTATACCCATAAATTATAATTGATATTCTACATCATAACTTTATACCCTAAAACATAAAGTCCGAAACTTTATACAGTTATACCTTTAAAATTAACCCTATACTATAATAATTTAGTATATAAACTATAAATTATAGTTTTGAACTTTTAGTAATATTTTTACAATATAAAAACTATAAATTATATAAAATATAAACTAGTAATATTTTTAGACTTTTATGCAATGATATACCATATACTGAATTACTAATATTACCATATTATACCATATATTATATACCAAGTTACCAACTATGAGTCTATGAGTCTATGATTTATAAATTTATAGTATTAGATTATCAGGCTATTAGCCAATTTAGCCTATTAGGGTATAGAAATTAGTAATTTAGTATGTGATATCATATACTGAAATGATATACATTTACTATATAAGGTTTATAATTTAGTATAATATTAGGGTTTAAGTTATTTTTAATTAGTGTTTATATATAAATGTATTATATCAATTAAAAAACATATAAGTTAATAAGTTATAGGGTTTATAAATTTATATATGTTTTATATAAATTATAGAAAATTATAAATGTATTATATAAAATTATAAATTATATAGAAAGGTATGTAGTATTTTACTCTTTTTTATTTTTTATTTAGGGTATACTGTTATAGTATATAAATGTATAAAAATGAATTATTTTAATTATATTTATTCAATATACGGTCGGTATCGGTATACCATCGGTACCGAGCTTTGTGGACTGATATCGTTACCGAACTCATCGGTATAAAAACCCAAGTGTCAGTATCGATTATCGACTATTTCGATATTTTTTGAAATTTTAAACCGATACGACATTGGTATTTTTCTATATTTTGGTAATGAAACACAGCCCTAACATTTATATCTCCATTTTCTAGAAGCTCATGTGTATGGAAAAACTTAGGCAATATATGCTTGTTCTATGGCCTTTAATTAATTTGTGCAATACAAGCAACATTGTCTTCATATAATATGGTTGGACTATTTTTAATGATAGACAATCCATATGTTTCCTAGATATATTGTATCATAGATCTCAGCCATATGCATTCTCGACTTGCTTCATAAAGTGCTAATATCTCATAATGATTTGAAGAAGTAGCTTTAATTGTTTGCTTCACAGATCTCCAAGAAATGGCAATGTTACTACAGTGAGATCAAGTTTTATGAGGGTCATAAAGATAATCAGCATCAGCATAGCCAATTAATTTTGATTTTGATCCCTTTTGGTAAAATAAACCCATGTCTTTTGTTCTTCAAGAAAGGTATCTCAATATATGCATGATACCTTTCCAATGTCTTTGAGTTGGTGCAGAGCTATATCTTGCCAATACTTTGACACATAAAGCTATGTTAGGTGATTTACAATTTGCAAGATACATAAGAGCTTCAATTGCACTTAAAAATGGTGTCATCTACATATACTGCTAAAATAACAAATTTATTTTCTGATCTCTTGATAAAAACGCATGAACAAATTGAATTATTTATATACCATTTGTTTAGAAGGTATCCACTAAGGCAATTATACCACATGTGTCCGGATTGCTTCAATCCATATAAGGATCGTCATAGCTTTATTGAGTATAAGATACGTGAATTTGAATTATAGGTTTTAGGCAGTTTAAATCCATTAATTAAGAACTTTCATGTAAATGTCACTATCAAGTGATCTATATAGATATATGTGTAGTAATTACGTCCACAAAACACATATCAAGTCTTTCTGTAAAGTGATCGATAAGAGGTATAAGTGATGAGAAAGATAAGTGAGAAGAGAGATCGAAGAGAGACAAGTGAGAAGAAGAAAATTTCTTTAAAATGAAAGGTTGTCTTTTCTTCTTACATAGAACATGATGGGTGTTTGGAGGTCACTGCATAAATTTGGAGATTACTCCAAGGTTTTGTGGAGATCTTAGGACTTGGAGACCAAGATTACTTGGTGACTACCCTTAGTACTGGAAGCTACTCCAAGTATTTTACTTGTGGACATTCATACATGTATATATGTTGTTTACAACAGCTATCATATTCTTAATTAATTGCCTAATATTTACAAGTTTTAGCATATTAGGATGAGGTCAAACTATAGAACCCCACTCTTATTCTCAACTTTTTGTCTTAACTCTCTCACACATGAATCATAATGTTATGTGTTTTACTCTATGTAAGTCCGTTTGGGAAAAGAATTCAGTTCTAAAGCATTAATTTCCATATCATAAAGACCTTTTATTTCCTTTTGGGTACAAATGTACAATGAAAGAAAAAATAACTTCAATATAAATATTGAGTCCATTGGAGCTTTCAAAATCATGGCAACCTTAATGTTGTGTACTAATGCGAAAAGTAAATATGGGATTTGTTGATGGTTTAATAGATTAAGAGTTAATTATATTTACACCCCTTGAGGTTTATCGTCTTTTCACATACACTCCCTGAAATTTATTGTCTTTTCGCATATACCCCCTAAGCTCAATTTTGGATATTATATGAACAAAATTGCCAAATAACATATGATATCTTTTGTAATTAAATGTTGTTTTCAAGACAAACATTGAAGCGGCTTTGCATGCGTAGTATCACAAAGCAATATTTTAAGGTCTTGTGACATTCAAAATACCTTTATAAATCAGAATGAATTAATTAAATGGCAAAACCATCAAATAAACTAGATGTTGGCAGATCGATCCTCAAAAATGTGTATTACCATAGAAACTAAAAAGAGTAAATGCGAAGATTCCACACGTGGGTATGACTCCCATTTGAAGGGAAGTCTTGGAAGATGACTGTTGGTTAGCTTATTTCGAATATGAAAGTTGAATGTAGAAAGCAGCAGCTAATGGTAATTAAATTTTCAATCCTGCAAAATGTGTGTTCAAAAAGTGTGAGGAGGTATTTTTGATCTAGTGCTATTTTTTTTGGAATATTTCTTTTTACGATGTTTGATAAGTTATAAGTTTAAATTTTCTTATCCTAAATAAATAAAAAAGTATAAGAGAGATACAAATTAGTCAAATTACAAGATAAAATTCGGGATAGCTTCCCCAAATGACAAAATCAATAAAATTTGCCAACCAAACCAAATTCTTTATCCTTTAAAAGTTTGAAGGATTTGGATTTTGAAATTGAAATATGAGGTTAAAAGACAAAAACCCTTTCAAGCCATATCAAAGAAACTACGATTTCACCCACAAATTTGCGCAATTTTCCCCCTTAGGAAATTCATTTAGCTAGATCAACTTCTAACAGGGGAAAATTTGATAAAGCTCATTTTATAGTAATTAATTACGTACTGTTAACCATCTTCTTTATAATTCAAGTTGTCTTATCAAATCAATGGTAGGTAATTGACCAGTGACTGGACATGAATGGATTTCAACATGATACTGTTTATACATGTGATTTTTATGTACAAAAGTTTTGCAAAACTGTGACCAACCACCCCATGTCACCAGCCTCTTAATAATTAAACTTTATATTACTCAGCCTTTTAAACTTTGTAGACAGCTCCACCTACGTCCAATATATCAAGTACAAAAGATTGAAGCTGTAATCTTCCCCTACCCTACCAGCTTACCACTTTGTCTTAAACCATTGTCCAGCAGCTTGTAAAGAGAAAAAAGAGAAAAACAAGTCCAACACATTTCAAGTTTACAAACAAGTCCAATACATTTCGAGTTTGCATCCACAATATTGTTTAGCACCAAATTTGCTTATTAGGGGGTTCTTAGTATTAGCTAGGTAGCCTTAGTTTTGTCATATTGCACAAAGATTGAATAGGGGCATTTTGATCAATTATGGTTCCAATAAATGTCATCTTAGGGTATGGAACATAGTCAAATTAGGAATCAATCTTGAATAATTGTGGACCTATTTAATCGTGGATATTCATCTCTTACCATCTGGAATTGCTTTCAAGAATCTTTGCCATGAGTCCTGACAAATTGTTAATTTGGTCAAAATTAAATTTATCGCGAAACTCTAGTTTTAACTTTTACCCAAAGTCCAAAGGAAATCATAGGTGGGGTGAGGACTACCTAGTTACCCAATATCTATGTTTGACTGTATATCCACAAACCTCAACCAAAAATGGAGGCAAATTAAGGGTGGGAGAGAAAAGCTTGCATTGCAGTATAGTACTCTGCACAGAGAATAGTTCCTCTTCACTTCTAGCTTGGGTCAAAAAAAACAAACAACTTTTCAAACAGATATCTTCTGCAAGTTTTCTCTTTCAGAATTCAGATGGGGATGTTTTTCCCGCCAACCAAGAACTATCAAATTAATGTTGTAATTACTTTTCCACTTGTTCAATAAATTAAGAAAGTGATGCTTTACTGTTCTTCACGAGCTGCAGTAAATAAAGTGGGTGTATCATGTATGATTAAAAAACAGAAACATTATTTTTTTAAAAAAGTTGAAATTAATATATCGATTTTGAAAGGAGAGCTCCCAAAGACTCATCAACATCAATATATAGATAAAGAAATCTAATTAATTGACTGAATTTATATATAATATATATATATATATATATATACACATGTACAAGTTTGTCTTTCCCTTTGGCGCTGTTATCAAAATTTGTCCTTAGAAGAAAGAAAGATATAGACTAGACCAGTGTATTTAATATATTGATTACTTGCCACTTTAAGAACAAAAAATTGCCTAATCACTTGTCCCCAAGATTATTCGTATTTGAAAGATGGGAGGGTCGGGTCCAAGTCCTAACTGCTTTTCCAGTTCTCGGTGTACGCATGCATGCAAGAGCCAAGACCTACATTAACAAGGGATTGTTGTCTTCATGATAATCTTTGGGATTAGATTGCACGCCATAGGACGGCTACGTCAAGAACAAAACTTCCTTGAAATGATCGAGAACGTGTTTTGGGTCGATATTTTGCAAGTTACGTGATGATTGAGATAAATACATGTATAAAATATTTATATTTGTCTCATGAAAGTTTTCATCCTAAGCCAAAGACATTCAAAAATTATTTTTCTTTGGATATAGCAAAAGTTTCACCAATCACCCTTCATCGGTATGAAGAGTATACAACTACATCTCAATGTTTTGGGGCTATATATGACTTAATGTGGTGAAAACTCTTTTTTTTTTGGTCAGATTGTGAAAACTCCTTCAGTTGGAAGAACAATGTGCATGCTGTTTAATTCAACTATTTTTCTTTAACATTTTACTTGACATTCTCACGTTATGTTATACCGTATAGTAATTAATGATGCGGTGTACATACAATATAGCTTGTTAAAAAAATAATTGAAATAATACAATTTTCATTTTTTTTAATGGGAAGTAGATAACTTCATTCAAGGCTCATGGCCAATAACGGTGCCTTCATCAAGTAAGGTAGCATACAACCAAGAGGGATACTCCTCCCTCCATAGTACAGACTCATCAAGGAGAAGAGATTGTTAGGCCTCAAACCTCACAAGTTAATTGGTTAACGTCTTAAAACTATTCTAAAGATCCCTTCACTCCTATTTCATATATTATAATTAGGCATCGTCAACCTAGAAAAACAAACGAACAAAAAAATAATTCTCATATAATATATACGAATAATAATAATAATAATAATAATAATAATAATAATAATAATAATAATAATAATAATAATAACAACAGTTTACATGTACTATAAATTGGAAGTAGCCTTTGTCAATGACGAATCCAGGAATTTGATTCCGGGGGGTCATAGTGTACACTATACCATCAGGGAAGACGGCGGACGAAAACGGGGAGCACTGCAGCAGGGGCGACGACTAGCTGGGTACTAGCCTTAGTGGGTTGGGCTCTGTGTGTGGGTTTTGCTGTTTGGGGAAATGAGTGAGGAAGGGGCTGAAGAGCACACAGCCACACACACGGGTCAGCAATAGTCTTTTTTTTTTTTTTAAGTTCCTAGCTCAAAACGACGTTGTTTTGAGTAGGAACTTAAAAAAAAAAAAAAAAAAAAAAAAAAAACCAAGCCAAGTGACCCAGTGAGCAGCCCGCAGCCCAGCCCCCTTTTTTGTTCTCACTTTCTCAGTGAGCACTTTCATCAAACACCTGGAGGGCTGGAGGTTGCCTTCTTCACGTCGAGGGGTCACTAGTGTCGCCATTCAGAGGTCCAAGCCTGCGTGTTCCGCCGTTTAGGGGGTCGCCCGACCCCCCAAGCTTGGCTATGCGTCTGTCCATGGCCTTTGTCTGGCTCATAGTAGTTCACTGGAGGATAAATTTTGAACACCCATGAAAGATGATGCATAATCATTGTCTGAAGTGTTGAAACTAATAATTAACCTGTGGACTTCTTGTATTACATTCAACCGCTTAATTAGTGCAATAAAGCTTTTGTTAATTTATTGGTGCTCAAAATTTGTCTAATAAATAAGCAACACTGTAAATGGTTATTAATCACCAATGATATATTACCTAATTAAGGAGTGAACAACAAGGAAATGCTGCCACATTGGTTTTCGATGATATTCAACAAGGAATTGAACAAATACTCCAATTCAAATATTATTGCACTGGAACTCTTTTTTCTTTCAAAATTTTTTTTTAAGCAAATATATAATTATTGATCTCTATATATGTGTCTACCATAAACTTGGAGAAAACCAAGTGAATTTAGACCGCATTGACAAGATGGCACTTGGTAAAGAACGCTTCCAGCCGTTTTACCAGTATCAAAATAGAGTTCTCATCATTATTTTCTGGTCTCTTTAAAAAAGCATCAAACACTTGCTGGATTATCATGACTTCATTGCTGGTTGATTCTAACAAATATTGTAAGTATGTTGCATTCAACCAGACTTCATACTGATCATGAAGTTCAGTGTTGTCATTAACTTCGGACCAGTCGCTTTCTATTCTGCTATATATAGATCAACTTCAATTCTAATGCATGATCATCTCCAAAGTTTAAGGTACGTGCCAAGGCGTATAGCATACCATAAGAAGGAAACAAATATCAATAAGTAGTCGCTTCTGATCAGTGATCATGATCATCGAATACCTGGAAGACACTCCATGTTTTGTCTCCAGGTCTACACAAACCCAATACACCATAAAAAATTGCTGCTACCATACAATATATGTTCGAAATTAATATCTGAGGTAGATAACGCAACTTGAAGACAAAATTTCAAGGCCCCATGACGTTCCCAATCCGTGATTTTTACAAACTCATGAAATCGGATTGAAATAGAAAGATTTTAGAGTCGATCGAGTCCTTTTTAAGGTTTTAAACAAACAAATCTCGTTTTAATAAAAAAAATAGTGATAAACAACTTGCACGGAATGTGTGTATAAGAGAAAATGTTCAAAATAAAATCTTGATCGAGCACTTAAAAAGCTAGTGGTGGCCTCTGGCATGGGTGTCTTAGTGTCTAGACCAGAGAAAGATAGGGGAGGAGGAGGTGAGAGGGAGATTCGCTGTGTAAATTTTTTTTTTTTTTCTCAAAGGGTAAAATTAGGTTTTCGACTTTCAAAAAAATGAAGGGGTATATAAAGAAAAACGAGAGTCAGATTATTGACTCACCAAAATGCTCTAGAGTTAATAAGTTAGTAAGATAATATTGTGCTAACAACACTTTTGGACCCACTACACAATGTAATTTTATGATCTAAATTATTCATATTTTAGGTTTTCATTCAAAAATCAACTTTGCAAAAAATCAACCAAATAAAATCATTTAGTCATTTGATTACCGTTACAATCATTTCATGTTTTATTGAAAAATTTGTGTTCATCCATTTACATGAGCACAATTAGCTTACTGATAATTGACTAAACGATTTCTGATTTTATTGATTTTTTTTCCAATAATGATCTTTGATTGAGAATCTAAAAAATTAATGGTTTAGATCATGAGTTTACATTGTGTAGTGAACTAAAAATGATGGTTAGCGTCGTATTATCTTATTAAGTGGTTTGATCTAGAGCGCTCCTCGTTGACTCACAATGTAAAACCTGAATAATGCAATTCTTTTTTATTCTAACAAAATTAAGGCGAAAGCTATTCCGACCACCCTCCATTACTGAGTTGACTACCTTAACATATTTTGGACAAATTTTCCTATTTTACCCTTTCTTGCAAAAAATTATGGAATCACCCAAACTCATTCGACTGTATTCCACTGAAATATACTAAGGAGTTCAGCAACTACAGTCGAATATAATGACAATGTTCGGCAAAATATTGCCGAATGCCTTTTTCATTTACATTCGGTGATTACTTACAGAAAACTACGTCAATGTTCGGCAGTTGGGTGCCGAATAACCATAAACATTTCGACAGACAAGTGTTGAATGACCCGACGAATAAAATTGAAATTTTTTATTTTAAGGATAAAATTGAAATTTAAAAATAAGGTGATCAAATCAGAAATTTAAGATGGTTGGAATAGTCTAGGCCCAAAATTAAATCAAATGAAGCCCTTTCCCATTTAAAAATTTGGGTTTGGGTTCTAATGGGCCCTAATGGGCCACTCAAATCCTTCAGTGTCAATTGTAAGTTTGATAACTTTTGGCCCACTTCATACATCTCATGAAATAATGTAATGGTCCCGAAACCATTACTGAGTGTCGAACTCGAACTCGTACTTGGAATCACTTTTGCTTCATAAAACCATCCTCTCCCTCTAAACTCATGACATCCCCATTTACTCTCGCAGACTATGGGCGACCGAGACCGAGAGAGGGACCGAATCCGAGACAGAGACCGGGACAGAGACCGCCGCCGAGACAGAGACGACCATGACCGTGGCCGTGACCGCGACCGCGTCCGCAGCAAGAGGTCGCGTACACCCGAGCGCACTAGACCACCGCGCCACACCCGCTCCCGCACGCGCTCGCCGGACCGGTACCGCTCACGCTCCCCCCACTCCCGTTCTCGCACTCCCGAAGACCGGGCCCACCGGCGCCGCCACCATCACCGCAGCCCCTCCCCGGAGCCGCGGAGCAAGCGGCAGCGGCGCGAGCCCACCGTCGAGGACGAGAAGGAGCGGCAGAAGGTGGTGGCGGACTTCGTTGAGGGCATCGCGAAGGAGCAGCAGCAGAAGCAGAGCAGCAATAGCGGCGGAGAGGGGGGAGGTGCGGACGAGGACGAGATTGAGATGATGAAGAAATTGGGGATTCCGATAGGGTTTGATTCGACGAAAGGGAAGCCGGTGCCTGGAGCCGACGTCAGCGGTGTTCGGGCGGTCACGAAGCGGCAGCCGAGACAGTACATGAACCGCCGCGGTGGATTTAATCGGCCGTTGCCTGCCGAGCGGAATCGCTAGACTACTGGTAAGGGTGAATGTGCTTATTTGCTGTTTGGCTTATGGTTTAGGAATGTGCTTATTTTGCTGCTTAAGTTTACTGGATAAGTTGGATATTGTTGAGCGTAGTAAGGTTTTAGTTTATGATAAGTTAATTATTGGATTTTTATGTACAACTCTTGGGTGGTAGAACTATGCCTTTCTTTTGTTCTTGTTCATGGCGGTTAGAATAAAGTATTTTGGGTTTTGCACCAATGCCTGGACTTGAAGAGCTTGCACTTTCAAGTTTTTTTTTTTTTTTTTTATATGGTGCAATTGACCCAAATTTTTGTACATTTCCCTGTTATTGTGTTCTGTTCCCCCTGGATATTATTGTGGGGATGAATTCCCAGTTTAATAGGTTCTAGCCTTCTAGGGTAGGTTAGTCATGTTCTTAGTATCGAGGAGGATGACCATTCTATCTGCTTGAGGAATGGGTTGGAGTTATCACATTGTGGGCTGAACTCAGGCAGCTAGTAATTTGCTCGGTAGTACTAGTTTCTAATTGAATTTTGGTAGGTATTACATTGTCATTGTGGGTAGTACTTATTATTTTCTAATCTAAAATATTTGGAGACATAGAGTATGTGAATAGAATTAAGATTTAGTACCGGAGTTGAACTAGAGAAAAGCAAGAAGCTTGATTTTCTTAATGCAACATTATTCATGAAGCCATTTGCCTAAATGGCCTTAATTCTGACAGATATGTTTCTCTTATCATTTCCTTTTAATTTTTTCATTTTCAATACCTACCTAAATGTGATGACAAGCTTTTGGTCTGTTACTTTGCATGGCATTGTTTAAGCAAGTCATCTTCAATTTTTCTATATTTACTGTAGATGCTTATTTGACTTTTATATAGGAATCATTTGTTTCTCTAACTGTCTCCTTTATTTCAATTCCTTCTTATAAACCCTGCACCATGTTAGAGTCAATATCTGAAACTGAATCAATGCACTCAAAAGTACAATTTGATGTGTTTGAATGTTTTTGCCTCATTGTCTTGTGTGAATTTTTTTAAGTACTTTCATCATCATCATCCTTTGGTCCTTTGAGTTTAAGATTTTTTTTCCTCCCAACTGAAGCAAATCTTAAGTATGCTGTCATGAAGGAGATGTGTTTTCTCTTGGTCAAGCTTTTCTTGCCTCTTGGTTTGGGCCAAGATGCTTGGATATGTGATTTTATTATAAGTTTTTCTATATGGGTGATTGGGAGTTTATCCATTCAATCTATCAAAGACTTTCAAGCCATTCCTCAAATTGTTGTGGTTATGCAATGGAAAGATATGGAGTCTGCAATGTGTTTAGCAAAATGGTATATTACTTGGTTAAATTTATTTTAAGAAATTAAACTGATCTCCTCTACATCATTTAAACATAGTTTTGTGCTGTGAATGATGTGCAGATGATCTGTTGGTGTTTTCTTTATATATATATTTTTTTTTGTTCGAACTGTATGGGGCTTTAGACAGGAGATAATGGGTTTGGAGGTTGGGATTCTACAAAATGTATTTTTTCTTTTTTAGGCGGTCCTAGGTTTTACCTCAGCTATTTATCGTTTGAAATGACCATGAGCATTATAAGTTTTTTTTTTTTTTTTACCAGACAGGATCTTTGTAAGCTGGATTAGGCAGAACGGGTCACTTACTGGTTTCACATTTGCTTATTGGTAACAAATCTTAAAATCTTCAGGTAACACTCTTTTTAATGGAGGTATGGAGTTAGACCTTCTATTGGTGAAGTTTGTTGGGTGTGAGGTCTTCTAATGTTTGAACCCCCTTCCCCCAAGAAAAAATGAATAAAATGACTGAAATTATTGGTCATATATGTTTCAACTATGGTTGTTTTCACTCTTGAATAAAATTTTGGAACTATTTTAGGATGGATGAATAGCGGATGGAAGAAGGCAAGATTGTTACCACGGATATGCCCTTGTCTAGTTCATGAGGCAACTTATGGTTTTGGGAGCCCATGACCTAGAGTACTGTAGAAAAATTCAATGAATGAATAGTTCTGCTTGATGGAACTTAGTCTTTTGTGTTTTCCTATATCTTTTGTTCAGGGGTCAATTGTGTTTCCCACGTCTTCTGTGGAAGTGCAATGGATATGTGTTTCTAGTTAGAGGTACCTCTAAGGTCATGTGGTTGAATGTCACTATGGTAGGAATTTAAAGATTAGGGAGTTACTCAATTGGAAATTCCAGAATGTTTTGGGTCACCACATAGCACAAGTGAGTGCAGTACTTTATTTATTTATTTTTATCTGAAGTGCAGTACTTTATTTAGGTAGGACAAGAATAGCATAAAAGTATTAAAAATTATAATTTTTACCATTGAGTTTCTGATTCATCACAAAACATATGCCAGTTCTTTTCATTGTTATCGCCTGGAAAACCTTTGATGAATAAACAAGTTTTATTAAAAAATTTGCAAGAATAACATTATCTAAGTACACCAGAAAAGGATACAAGGTAATTAAGGGCATAAAGAAATTAATATCACCTGGTAGTGAAGCTGGTTTGCTCTGTTTGCTGGTCTGATAATGTTTATTTAATAGTGCCTAATTAGGTAATAACACGTTTTTGGGTTTCAGTTGTGTTCTTTTTACCTTGCCTTTGAGACATAACCATTTAGATTTGTACATCACAGGTATATTAGTTTGATATTTCTTACTTGTCAGTTTCTTTTGCATGCAGATGAGGATTTTCTAGCATGAGTTGAACCCATGTGAAGACTTGGATACTTGAAAGCTATAAGTAGGATCCAAATCAATTAGACCATGTAAGACTTTCCTGAGTTCATTGTATTGTTCATCTTATGATTCCCATGAGATTCATGTGATTGTTGTGTAGGGTTTATGAACGAATTAGTCACTTAGGCGGATCAGTTGTGATAGTTTTTGCTTTGCTTCTCAATTCATAATCTGAACCCAATTGATGATTTGCAATGCATAGATCTTACACTTTTTTTTTTTGTCTGAAGCATATGGTATTGGTAGGGTATGGTTCAGCCACACTTTGGCATTTACTTGAGGTTGGAACAGGATTAAGTTGAATCATAAGATTGAGCTTAAATGAATGAAGGTGGTTATGGTAATTTGGTGGTGACTGGTTAGGGTTTTGACCAGTACAAATCATAGGGTTATGTATTTGGTGGAATAATGAAGTCAGTTTTCCTCTATTTACAAGCACTGTGTTAAAAATAAGTTGTGCAATTGGAGGCTATAGCCTGATATAGTGCAATGTAACAGATTCTCCTTGATTGCAGAAGGTGAGTTCTATCATATTCTAAGAAAGTTCTTAGGAAGACCATCAGCGGGAACTTATTAATCACTACTTCCTGGATTATTCTTGCAGTTCGATTGAGCTTTTGGACATTCTATCCTATGAACTAGAGGGTGCAAAACAGCCTCTCTATTTGAAAAGTTCACTTGATCCATTTTATTTTGGTTCCCTGCTATGTAGTTTCTTATAATTGGACTAAAACTTTCATTTAGCGGAGGTTTAGCATGATGCGATGAGAGAGATTGATATGGTGAGTGTGTATACAACTATACATTGAGGCCCTTCCCCCTCGATTAGAAAAAGTAAACCAATAGAGCAAGGCAAAAGGGTTGGGTTAAGGGCATATCCACAAGTAAGAAACAGCTGGAGTGTAAGATTCCAAATGTAAGGGTTTTAACAATGTTTATGATCAAATTGCTTGAACATGATGTTAACAATGCATAAAAGTTATATTTGTGTGAGGAGTAATAGAAGAAATACAAGCATTTTAAATGATTCATTGAATCTAGTTATTTCAAATTTGTAAGATTTACATTATAGTTAATCACTTTCAATTCATTTGAAACACATTGTGTTGGGTAATTTTTTATGCTTCTAAGTTCTAATCAATATAAGCTTATTATTGTTATGACTACCGTAAGTAAGCTCATTGGGACCATGGGCATAGCCCATGACTCAAAGAAAACAAATAGGAGAAAAAAGAAAAGACAAAAAGAAGATAACAAGGTTGAGATATATCTTTCTTTTTTTTAATCGAACAATATTGAGGCGAGGAGATTTGAACTTTGGATCTCATGTAAGGGTAGGGTAAATGCTCTTAAATATTGTTATAAACATGAGAAAGAAGTATAAATAAACATGAGAAAAGTAAGCATATATAAGAAAGATGAGTCTAGATTATAAGATTTTAATGGTGGTAAGTAAACTAATTGTCTGAAATGTGCCCATCAAACTGAAACGTGACATCACGAACCATTAGTGCTGTGGTAACACTCACCTACATAAAACAAGACTACTAGTACAACTTTAATGGAAAGATTAAAAGTGAATCAATAATTTAATACACTATTGAGAGGAATCATTGACAGGTTTTAGGGCAATTATTCAAAAAATTTATAAGACAGTAGCTAATATGAGGAACAACTAAGAGATAACACATTCAAGAGTTACATTTAGCATGATTGTTAAAACGAATACTTTATTTAAGTAAATCTAGTCTTACATGTATCGTTATTCTTTACTTATCCCACATATTTTATCTCTTATGGTAGCCGGATGCAACTCAGTCAGTTTTTTTTTTTTTTTGGTCAAATACAACTCAGTCAGTGGAAACAAATCTAATACTCGTCAGTGGTGGTAAAATATTACACTGGGATCTAGAGAAGTTTTAATTTTGTATCATCGATTATGTATAAACCTCATATAGAATAATAGAACCCACCACAACATAATAATCCATGTACATATTATAAACAAGAGGTAATAGCTGTAGCACTATTTGTGCTCCGGTGTGTGAGTGAAAGACAACTAGTTTCACCCAGGGCAGCTTTTCTTTTTGCGGCTCCGTCTTGAACGTAGGGAACTATTAGATATTTTTTTATTTTTTTATAAAGCAATAACATTGCATTAAAACAGCAAAAAGGATATAAAAAATACAACGATATGACAAAAAGTCTTACAACAATAGGGCCAACAAGCTAAACGCTTACAACGAAATAAGAGTCCAATCTCATAACGTCAGCATCGAGCAAACACTACAACCGCCAAACAGAGCCAGCGAGACACTGTAGAAATTAATGACCTAGTCGCGCTTGGGTCCACAATTCAACCAACATCTCTAAATCGAGTCTGATAGTAGATTAAGGTGACGGATTTGACAGTAGGCAATACCGGTATCGGCGAGCATAGTGACATCCCTACACCTTTTGACAACAACCAGAGACAAACTGGAAGAAAGATCTTTAGAGAGCAGGATTCGACGCTGCACAACACGCAAATCCTGCACAACGCCACGGACAAACCAAACCAAAGTGATCGAAAAAGCTTTCCTTTATTGAGAAGAAAAAACTCTCACATGAAGAAATGAAAAAACTCTCACAAAGAGGGATGAAAGTATCCCTTGAGGAACACAAAAGCCACCGCCCCCACCCCTGGAAATACTTGGTTGAGGAAGATATAGTTGAGGAGAGAGAAGAGGGCGTTTAGGGGGTGGCAGTTAGGGTTTTGTTATGTATCAAAATAATATTATGGAACTATTAGAACAAATCTAACAATTTAAAATGAGTTATTAATATCAGCAATTAAATTCAATCCCACCACTAAAATGAGTTATTAATATCAATAATTAAATTCGGGTAGAGATCCTTTTCTCCAAACTCCCTGTCACTCCATGTCCCCTCTCACACATTTTGATCTTTTTTTTTTAAGTAAAATAAAAATTAAGAAAAACTCTCAAAATTTGTGAGAAGAGACATGAAAAGACAGAGGATTTGGGGACAAAAGATCTCTACCCATTAAATTCAATCCCACCGCTTGAACAATTTGAGCACTTGGTGATGCTCAAATCCTATCACTGAATTTGAGCTCATTGTGATGCTCAAATCTTATTGCTCAAGTGAGCAAGATGCGTATAATTGACCTATATAATATTTTTTTTTTTTAAGTTGCTTAGGCTGCTTAGCTTTCAAAAAGGAAAAATCCAATCCAAATGGGGCCACCACTCGCCAACCTCAAATTCATGGGATTAGACTTTTCCAACCACCAACATTAAAGAAGCTAAAAACCATGGGCTGAAGGATATCTCACACAGATTAAAAGGCATTTATTATAAATTAAAGTTTCTTAGTATCTTCCCAAAACAGGGAAGTATAAACTACAACCTCCATATATGCATGCATACCACAGAATTCAAAGAACAAAAACAGCGACAATGTGAAAATGAAAAACTGAGTTCCTGGAAAGCAGCTCTATAGAGGAACCGGGAAAACTGTATCTCGCCTTTTTAAGCGTCGGTGGTAGTGGCGGTGGCGGCAGTTGGCTTCTGAATGATGAAGGCCATGCACTGACCCTGGTTGATGTTGTCGAATGCCACACATCGTATATAAGCATTTGGGTATGCTTTTTTGCACTCCTGCATTTCATTGAGCACCCGAGAAGGGTCAGTGCAACCAAACATGGGCAGCTTCCACAGTGTCCAGTATCTCCCATCATAGTACCCTGGCATCCTGCTATTCTCCCTTTGAACATACCCCACCTTCCATAAATGTAGCAATCAAATATCAATGATACAAAATCAACCCCCAAAAATTTTACGGCTTCAGATTCTCTACTTATATTTTATGTGCTGATATTGTGTTTATATCTAAAACTACGTCGTTACAAGCTTTTTTTTTAATTATCTTTCCCCTACAAACCTCAAACGCTTAATCCTAAACCACAAGATTAACCCCCAAAAGCTCCGATAGAGTTTTGGACACAAGCACAATCTCAGCACAGGGCCACAGAAAACAAAAGCAGATGATTCTACTTCAATCATATTTCACAATTTTTGGGTAGATGGTATTCCAAGCGCAAGATCCTCACCAGAAAGGTATCCTTGCTAGTATGACTATGTGTTAGAGAAGTTGAAATCTGATTTCTTTTAGAAATATAGAGCTAAAATTCTGAGATCAACTTACCTCATCGAATTCAAGGCAAGGGATCCATCCCTTCTTGAGCATGTAGTCAATCTCCTTTGCAATTGAATCATCAGAGAGTGGTGGGAGGTAGGAGAGGGTCTCGAACTTCTTGTTGTTGATTGGATTCCATGTCTGTAAAATTCAGAACAGAGTGCAAAAATGGAGAAACAAACCATGGATGAGATTTTGGGAACTTGGGAATTAACTAGTTAGATCACATTACCTTCATGCAGTGAGTTCTTGAACCATTGGAGACAGTTTTCTTGGTCCACCCAATAGAATCTTTAACTGGGAAAATTTTTGAAGGGTTGGTTGTCAAGCCAACATAGCCAGATGCAGCAACTTGAGCATTAAAGATTGCAGCAGACATCTCCAAACTTGATGCTTAACAAAAAAAACAGCACAGTGTGTCAGTGCACAAACACAAACACAAACACAAAGTGAAAGTTTTATTTCTAAAGGTGGTGGAATTGGTTGCAAGAGTGAATGGTATTGAGGGAGATGGGTACAAGGTGGTGGAGAGATTTATAAGGCACTTGACCTTTGATCTCATCAACTCTTCTGCTTTTGCCATCCTCACTACCAGTCATAGTCCACTTGGCATGCCAAGGAACGATTGGCCCCCACCAACTTCATGGTGCCACTAGAGAGTCTCTGCTAGCCAGTTTTGCAGACATCATAGTAACCGTTTCAATTAAATATAAAGAAGATATGACTCATCTCTGCCATTGGCTTTTCATGGATCTTAGAAAAAGTTAAAAAAATGCTGGGATGTGGACATGGGTATTTCAACAACCTTCTTTACACATGGATAGAAATAATTTATTGTTGTGGTTCCCAAGTTGTTCTTTTTTTTTTGCTAAGGCAAGATACCAAGTTGAGCCGTTCAATAAACAAATGAACCAAAATAGACAAGCATGATGATGCCATGAAGAATATGAGAATTATTAAAATCTTACAAATAAGAACCATCAACCAAGCATCTTTTGACCCTTAAGAATCAGGGGCTTGGATACAACAGAATCCTCAATGACTGAGGACACTATGCTACCCCAGCACTTCTCAATGAGGTATTGAAGTTGCAAGAGAATCCCCCATGGGAAATTTCTCTCTATAATCTAAAAACTATATGAACAATCATAAAAATATTAATCTGTCTCAGTGAGAGATTTTTTTTAATTCAAGGGAGGGAGAGGGCAAGATTTGAACCCTTAACATGAGTGTTGGGGTAAAGAAACTCTACCACTGGAGCCAAAAGCCCCATGCCTCAATAAGCGACTTTGAATCGTTCAAAGGGTGATATTGCAGGTCAATGCGTAGCAGAGTCCCATGACAATGACTGTGTCCGGTCATTGCATAGCCGAAGGTCTTGGCGAACAAAAGCAGCAGGAAGAAGATTCTCAATTCCATAGCATACTTATGGACACACCAAAGGAGGCAGGCATTTAAGTTAAATACAACAGCATCATCACACGCATGCTTCAGTTCTCTTTGGCTAAGCTCAGCTCAGCTACTCTATAAAGTAAAATGTAATAATATGTAGCTGGATTCATCTTGGGACAGACAGGACAAACTTGCCTATGGATTACTCTTTCCAATTCCACAATAAAGAGTTTTTAAAGTAACGATGCATCACTAGCAAAGGCAAAACTTTCAAGTTCCCTTCCGAGTTGATTTAAAGTTCTGTATATCTTTCTCGAATGAGAATGAGACTTATCGTTGGCTACAAATTTATGGACAACACCATCAACCTCAATGAAACTCCAAGCAGATATTGTAACTACTTCTCTACCCTTCATCATTTTCCTTAGCCTCATCACATATTCCCAATTGCCCAATTTGGCATACATGTTGGCTAGAAGAACATACCTTCCACTATGTTGAGGCTCTAATTGAATAAGAAGCTTCCCCACCCTATCCCCTAACTCAACATGGCCATGTATCAGACACCCATTAAGCAAAGACCCCCATATAGCTCCATCCGGTTCCATTGCCATACTTCTTATTAGTATCTCTGCCTCTTTCATGCGTCCAGCATGGGCTAAGAGATCAATCATGCAGCCATAGTGCTCAATCTCCGGAGCAATGCCATAAACTTTACTCATACGTCCCATTAACCGCCATGCTTCATTTACCAGAGTCTTGTGATTACATGCAGTGAGAACTCCAACAAATGTCACAGCATTAGGTTTAGGTCCCTTCTTTTCCATTTCTGAAAAAAGCTCAAGCCCCTTTTCATTCTCACCATTAATAGCAAGTCCCATGATCATAGCACTCCAAGTAGTTACATCTTTATGTGGCATCCTGCTAAACATTTCTTGTGCATCTTTAATGAATCCACATTTTGCATAAAAATCTATTCCTGCAGTACCAAGCTCAAGTCCATACTCAAAACCATTTTCATCCAAATACAACTGAATCCACTTCCCTTCTTCGAATGCGCCCACAGACGCACAAGCATTAAGAACACTAACCAAAAGAGACACTTTGAGCCTCACATTTGTACAACTCTTCAATTCACGAAACAAGTCAATTGCTTCATTGAAACAAGCATTCCTAACATACCCAGAAACCATTGCACTGTAAGAAACATCATTTCTTTCCGGCATTGCATCAAACAGCTCACGGGCTTCATGAACCAACCAATTACTACAATACCCACTAATAAGACTAGTCCAGCAAACCACATTCTTATCCAAACTTTCCTCAAACACTCTACGAGCAAATTCCATAGCTTCACATTTAGAGTACACGCTAATAACTGAGCTAGTAACAAAAACATCACGGCCATGCCCAAACTTCATTATTTGACCATGTAGCTGACCAAGCAAAGATACACCAACACAAGCTTTAGCTAAAACTGTGAAAGTACGAGCATTTGGGTCAATCCCCATCCTCCTCATTTTGGTGTAAACAGAGAGACCCTTTTCAGATTCCGAGTTTTTCAAGAACCCCATTATCATGGAATTGCAATCAAAGACACTGGGTCTCTGAGTTTGACCAAACAGAGTCTCTGCGAGGCGCAAATCACCGTGTTCTGATAGTGCAGAGAAGGCTAAGAGCTTGCTGGTGATGTAGGTAAAACGAGCAAGACCAGTGGTGACTGTATGGGCATGGATTTGCTTTAGTTCGTTGATGCTTGAGCATCTTTGTAGTAGGAGAAGATATGGAGGAGGGTCTGTGACTGATTTGAAAAAGACTCTGCTCATGTGGAGAACACTTTGGAGTTGGCAAAGAAGCAAGTATCTCTCACCCAAAAAAAAGAAGAAGCAAGTAGCTCACATTTTAAGCCTTCTGGTCCATCAAAATTTGGAGGGAAAATGTTGTTTGTGGCATCATACTGTAATAAATGAGGATAACACCATAAGCCATTCAAATCCAAGACCCCTCATTGTCAATAAAATAAATGTTGAGCTGAAAAAATTGAAGGGTGAATAACAAAGTGGAGCTTCAAAAGATTTTGACCCCTGTGAGTCTGTGACATGGAAAAAACCTAGCCGCTAAACAGAAAACACAAACAGAATTGTGAGAATGTGTCTAGAATTATAATGGTGCCACACTGCCACTCATGCTTTTACTCGTTTTACTTTATTTTATATTGTGGAGATTTTACTTGTTGGGTAGAGAAAATTCCTATATGTCTGCTGGAATGATTGTAACTCTTTTTTTTTTAGGCCCCGTGGGATTGCAGAGGACCCAAAAGTTGCTGTGAATGACAATTTTCAATCACCTACAGCAGTTTTGGTGTTTGGTAAAAAAATAAAAAATTGATTTCCTCCACAATTCTCAACTCCCCACAGCAAAAACAGAATGTAGGTTTCTAAGTGCTTTTGAAAACTGCAGTGAATTACAACAATAATGAATATTTTATTTTACCCATACTACCCTTATTGATTTCTATAATTTATATTTGTTTATTTTAAATTAAAAAATATGTCTATTGTTAATTATATTTTATATTGTGATAATTAATTATAACATTTTATTTGTACAATTAAAATTATAATATACTTAATAAAATAATAGGAATACTTTAATAATGTTGTTCTTAAAACAAATTAATGTTAACAAAAATTTGTAGCCACAAATTTAAAAAATAAGTAAAAAAACATTTTAGTTTTACCAAAAAAAAAGAATTTGACCCCTTATTCTTGATATTAGACTTTTTCTTTTTTTGGTGTTATTATAAACAATTATATGACTACTAGTGCTAGTGAATGTGTATGCTTTATACATCTTTTGTTTAATGGTATGTTCTCTTCATCTGTTACATAATACTTTAAAATAGAAATTTTAAATTTCCCCTAAAAATATTATTCGGTTACGTTTTAGATTTTTAACAATATACTTGATGAGATCTAGCTTATATCCTATTCATTATTTATTTTTCTTATGATCGAGCTCATATCCTATCATTTATATTATCATCTTTATTCATCACATGGACTAACTCTAAAGGGATACCCTCTTAGATTTGATACGCGACCATCAACCTCTCTTTCCTCCCTAACACTATGTTTCTTTTCCTTTCATTATACAACACTATCACTATATTTGGTTAACCAATGAAGAACGGGAATAATGATTGAAATAGTTAAATCATCTATTCATTATTTGATATGAAAATAAGAATGAGATTGGCAACAAAATCAGGGTAAATAAATATTTTCTATAAAAACTATTTCAATAAAATGGAGGAGATTTCGAAAGGAAGTTAGCTAAATCAAGACAAAAGTCACCAAAATTTCATCTCCCTTTTCTTTATATTTCCTTTTATTTCCTTTTATATAAAACCAAACACATGAAAACATTACAACCTTGTTTTCTTTCTCTTTCTTGTACATTCTCTAGCTGAAACTGAAAGTGAACAAAACATAGTGTAAAGGACCTCTCTTCCTCTTCCTTCCAAGAACATAGAAAGTTGTAGCAGAGGCAAGCCTTCAGCAACCCATCCTTCAATCCATCTTCACTATAAGATGCTTAAAAACAGATTCCCAGAGCTACCAACTGCAAAAACCCATTGATGATGTTCTTCTTTTCTGCACTCAGCAAATCTTAAAACACCCAGAGAGACAAACACAGCCAAAAACAAACCAACAACAGAAAGAAAGAAAAAAAAAAAAGCAGAGTGATAGGCCAAGCAAACAGAAAGCTACAAAAACAACAACATCAAATTCAGGAACCACATCAAGATACAGAAATTTAACAGTTAGAGAAACCACATCAAGATATGAAGTAAGGCAAATCAAAGCCAGCATCACTCAGTAGCAGTTAGAAATAGTTAGTATCAAAAGGAAACTAAGAAAATCGAGCTCTACAAATAAAATGGTTAGTACCCAAATGAATATGTGATGCATAAAAACCGCTAAAAATAAGTGTGGAAATCAATTTGGATGGGGGATAAGCCCGCGACGCCATCACTGCCCAAAAAGAAGGGGCTCTGACTGCGGGCAGTCTTCATCGCAGGAAAGAGAGCAGTGAGTGACCGGTGAGCCGCCGGCAGACCCAAACCCTAAACAAGAAGGGACAAGGGAGGGTGGCTCAAGCACTCGATGCCTTCTCTCTCTGCTCAGATAAGATCAAGTAGTGTTTGTCGTCTCTAGGGTTTCTCCTCCCATTTTATACCACCCAAATCCCCATATGAGAAATTTTTCCCTGTGACTGGAATATTATGTAAAAGTATGACTAATCCATTGAAATTACAACACCTACGTTTATTAATATTTAAGGTTAAATACAAAAATCGTGTACGAACTTTACACTAATTTTCAATTTAGTCCACTAATTATAAAAATTGTAAATTTAGTCCATGAATTTTCCAACAAAGCAGTACAAAAGTTAATTTTCATTCGAAAATTAACAGAATTGGTCACATGAAAATGTAGTCACTTCTTGTGCACATTACCAGTTTTTGTTAAAGTTTTTTATGGAATAACATTTCTACTGTTTTGGTACAACTTGAAAAGTTTGTAGACCAAATTGACATTTTTTATAATTAATAGACCAAATTGAGATTTACTGTAAAATTCATGGATTATTTTTGTATTTAACTCTAAAATTTAACACTCTAAATCTTAATTAATACGTTTAAAATTATACACATGTTATAATTTTAGTAAATTAATCACACTTGGTATTACAATCATACACAAAAAAAAGTTCAAATGTCATCATTCACTATATCGTAGTGTAATATAAATATAAGAATACAATTTAATTCACACAAACAAAAGGGGCTACGAGTTTATTTTATTTTTTGTTTTTTATCTTTAGATAATAAATACATGACTAAAATTAAAAGATTAACATAAACTACAAAGAGAAAAACTAAGAGAGAATCTGAATCCATGTTGTCATGTGCTTTATTTCTCTTTTTTTCGTATGGACCGTACAATTGATGAATTGTATCTCATTTTAATTATAGAATTATTCTACTCTAAAATAAAGAATTTGTATGAAATTATTTTTTGTTTTTTAGAATTTTATTCTATTAAACAATATTGGGGATAGAGAATTCAAACCAATAGAGTTATAAAAATTAAGAGCCCTTTTTATTGAGGGAGCCCTCATTTAAAGGTAAATAAGAGATCTTTTGTGGGGCTCACTCCACATTATATTTTGATAATCGGAACCGTTTACATTTTAGTTTTCCATTGAAAAATCATCCTTACAAAAAATTAGTTAAAATGAAGATCATTTACCCGTTTAATTAAATGGTCATCATTTCAAGTATTTATCAAAAATATTTTGTTTATTTATTTATTTGATTAAAGTTAGATAGCTAAATAATTTTCAATTTCTCTATGAAAAATCTATCAAATAAAATTATTTAAGGGATTCCTCAATAGAAAGGACATGTACAAAAATATTAATTTTTTTGTTTAAACTACACATACAAATATGATTATTTAAGAAAAGTAAAGATATGATTATTTAAAAAAGAAAAAAAAAAAATTAAGATTTTAGATTAAGGTCCTTTAATAAGATCAAATTTTCATAAAACCCTGATGAAATTTGGGATTTTAACTTTGGCCCTTTGATCAACACCAGCATCCAACTGTCAGCATTTTTTGTTACTTAATAAACTGTCAAAAAATGAATTGCTAGTGGAAACATATCAACGAATGAAGCAGAAACTGCATTGTAATAAGAAATGAATTCTAGCATCCTTACATCATAAGAATGGCAAATGATGATGCTAATATAATTGATGATGCACTAAATGAAAAATGGTGGGGGGGTCTCAAACGAATTGCTGTAGCAGAGGATGGTCAATGCCAAAGCTTCATGCAGAACCCACTTGGCACAACAGATGCTTTCTTGCATGAAATACTTTCTGAAAAGGTGTCAACAAGTTGCCCTGCAAGAGACGCCGGATCTTCAATAAATGTATCTACAAAGACCTTCACAATCCTTCCCTCCTGTGGGGTTGCTCTCAAGCTATACCAAGTCAGAAATTTCTGCCTGAAGTTCTGCTCGATATGTCCTTCACACTCTAACCATCTGATGACCTTCACATAGTACTCAAAATCCCTATCTGAAAGCCCATTTGCCACATGCTCCCCATCTTGCCTTTCCGCACTTCTCTTCTTTGATGTGCTCCCATCTTGGGGTTCTTCTCCTTTCCCAGTTCCATTTTTTAAATCCTTGCTGCTGGAATTGGATCTTTCATTCCTTCCTAGCCCATCTTTAAGTATTTCCAATTTGCAAGGAGTGATGGGCAAGCCAGCCTCTGAGCTACCAACAAATGGCACACATTCCATTCCAGTTCGAACAGGGGAATTAGACCCATTATCAGTGCTGATGTCTTCGATAATTTGGCCGTCTGGTGATTGCTTGTACTCAAGTTTTAGGACATCGGATCTGGATATGGGGCCAACCATCCCAATGGCATGTTCCTCATCCAGCAAAGAAACTGCATCTGCTGTAGGTCCTCCGCCCATGCTATCGCAGCTGATAACATCATTTGATATGTTAGCAGAAACAGTCTTTTCAGTGTCCTTGCAATGAGTAAGATAATTGTCCACTCGGTTATCAGCCTGATCACTATATGGAGTAATGTTATTAGTTTCATCTTCCACTGAAGAAGGATTGGAAAGGCTACTATAGTTGGTAGCTGGGCTCTGACTTCTCTCTGCCACTGAACAATTTGGGACTTCATCAACAGCAGTACCTGTGGAGAACCGAACTTCACATGTTCCTAAATTCCTTGTACCATTAAAATGTGCATCTGTATGTTGGGTGTTCTTCTGTCGTGCGACCCAGACGCTTAATGGAGTGACTTTGAAAAAGTACTCTGTAGCTGGAGTTAGTCCTGTGATAACAAACCTTGTCTTTGGTAACAGTGTGCAAGTTGGTTCTGCTGGATAATTCATATCATGAGCTTTACGATACCATAACGTGTAACCAACTACATTTTCATGGGAAGGATCTTCAGAACCCAAAACCACAGTGAGAGATGTCGCATGGACATCCTCAAATCTGACCATGTCTTGAGCAATCAAATTTGAATCTGAAATTTTTGAAAGACAACAGCAAAACAACCATTAAATCCCTTGACACACAAATGTTGGAAGAAAATGATAAACAAAATTTAAGAAAATTTCTCCAGAAACCTCTTGGATTTTCCGTGATGAGAGCAAAGAAACCAGATAACTCTGGAATCAAATAACTGAAGAGATCCATATGAAACTAATCACTTCTCGCAACTAATATCATTATTATGCTTGTTACACAGGGTGGCCAGAGAATTTTGGAGTGCAAGTAAATCCAATGATTGTGGTCATGGTGTGACAGTTACACATATTAGATTACCTTGTATTGTAAGCTTGGGCAATGGTTGCGATGTTGCACTGGAAAGCACTGAATCCAATGACTCCACAGCAAATGCACAAAGCTTCTGAACCTCTGGTCCAGAAGAAAGCCTGTTAACAATACCCCGACCCTTCTTTACAGGTAATCCAGTTAATGGACCCACTTCATCTTGAAGTTTCTTCACAGCTTCACCCACAGTCTCATAAAGCTTTTGATATTTTTCAGTCCCTTTGAGAAGCTTATGACTCAAAGAGACACGATAGCACAGTATGTCCACCCGTCTGGTATCCTTTGCCATCACTAGTTGTTTTCGCAAGGATCTAAATACATGTAAGAAGAAAATCCCAATCAGATTGTTGTATACGAGGAAACAGTGACATCTAAACTAACCAGTAAAGAAAAATAGTACAAATTATGCTCTTCATCGTGATATTACATGCTTTGTACAGCTGGCAAGTATTTCATTATAAACATCACCCCAGAGAACCATTTAATTGCATCTGATGAACAGCACAAACACACAGAGGAGGGGGGAAAGCATCCCAGGAAATCCATCCCAGAATAATGTGTTTTTTATGTAATCCAACGCAACGAGATCCCAAAAAAGAGCTTCTGAGAGACTGATTTTTATTGATTTGATTAGATAAAAGACTAATTCCTATCTGCCAAAGCATAAGATGAGAAACAAAAACTCTGCTCAAATGCTTCTTCAGTATCATTCCTCCATGACCTTCACTGAGAGAAGTCACCTCGTTAAGGAAATTGCAATTGCTTATCCCACTTAAAAGCAAGAATAACCCAAATTAATAAAAGGTCACATCACAGTCACCAAAAACACAACTAAAACTGATATAGGGTAGTAGAACTCATATTTACAAATGCCAACTGATTAAAAAGAAAAGAAAAAATCAATACTGCATCTTAGACGATTGTACAAACTTGTAATATTGTTCAAGGATAAATTGCACACTAAGAATCCTAGATAAGTCCTCAAAAGATTGCAGTTCTTTATTCCATGGTCTATGAATTTTGTACATAGGAGTGATATGACATGATAATAAAACAAATTAAGTGTGAATGGTCATGAAAATTATCTGACTCTCGTACAACCACTATAGCAGGAAGCAAAGCCCATCAACTAAGTTATTATGCCTTTTTATTCATGAGCTATTTAAATTAATAAATATAAAACCATTAATTCTGAATAGAAATAGAGATATGTCCATTGTCCAAAATTATTAAATTATAACTATCTAAAAAATCATAAAGAAAAAAATAAACTGGAGGTCTTAGGATGAACTTCAAAAATAAAAATGAAATCCATCAAACCTATACACAGTTGTCTATAAAACTCCAAAAAATATAAAAAATAAAGTTAATATGTGGAAATATTTACCCGAGCAAATCATTAATTTTCCCACAAGATACACAATAAAAGCTCCCATCAAGTCCTCTGTGTCCTCCCTCTTTTCCAATACCAGATCTTTGATGTTTTAAAGCACACTCAAGGTGGCACGACATGCCACATGAATTACCCTGGAACGGAGGCTCCGAGCTGCAAACCAACCAAAGGCTAGGGTCCTTGTTGTCATCAAACTGATAACAGATGCAGCATGAACACCTCTTGCAAAATGCATCTTCTCGATTTAAGGTAGCTCTGCAAGCTGAGTTTTTGCAGAATTTAGTATTGGTTAAGTCACTACCACTACTATTGATTGAAATACTGTTTTCTGGAACAGGTAGTCGAGATGGATTCTCAGTTTTCCTCTGCCTTTTGGTAGTTCTTTGGCCAGGTGCAGTAGATGACTGTGGTTTAAGGTCAGTTACAACCTCACTTCCCGCTGGTTTCTTTTCAGACACAATTTTCAGAAGGTGCTCTATTATTTTCAATTTTGTCAAGCCAGTGTATTTCCTTTCTTTCCCCATTTCTACACATAGGATCTGTAAAATCTCCTGGCGGCTCCATGACTGTAGCATTTCAGAGGCACCATGTGACCACTTAGATATTTCATAGACAAGCTCTCTCTTTTTCTCCATGCTTAACTTACTGCACTTTGACTGATCAAGTGCAAGTCCTAAAGCCATGGAAAAAGAATATGTATATCAGCATATAGGAAGTAAAAGAGTTGAATAGAAGAAAGAAAAAGCAGAGATCTCTGAATAATTCCAAGAAAAAGGGGAAAGATATATTGAGAGAGATGATGGACAAATTAAAAAAAAATAAAAATAAAAAAGAGAGATTTTCAACTCCAAAAGAAACCATATTTTGAATCAAAATTCCTCACAAATCCAAATCTTTAACATTCGTGTCTGCACATTTTCTCAATTAGGATCATCACTGTGACTCCATAGTCCATGTGCATCACATGTCAACAATAAGGAACCAGAAACATGATAAGATCAGTAACACAAATTTCTAACCAACTAACATACACCCTTATATAACTGTCTACTAATCCCCATTACCAGCCACTTCAGAGACTCATTAAGAAGCTGAATCCAAAGTTTAAGTTTTGTGGTGGAATGAACTTGGTATTAAAGTAAAACAAACTGCAAGCAATTATTTTGGAATTGGTTGACTTGCATTTACAAAGACAGCCCAACTACACCAATAGAATAAGAACTGCATGGGACGGTCACACATAATTGGGTAAGATCCCATCAAGTCCACTCCAATCCTGGAACCAAGCATAAACTCAGTTGACTTTGATATACCCCTGACTCTGCATTTTCTTAAGAGCCTCCTCATTAGTTACTTGCTAAGATAGCGTACTCGTGAACATAAACACATTAAAAAATATAAAGCTTACGTCTCCTAAATAATGAAAAGAGATAACATTATGCAGCGAAAAAAGACACCACTGCATTATTTCATCGGATGAAATGCAGCTAAGCAACTCAGAAATCTATCCTTCACAATTTAGCTGCGAAATACTGAATATTGTCACAGGGAAGGTGATCTAAAAGCAAAGATCAATCAAGAAACAATAATTAAACAAACACTATAAATACAAAAATAATATAACAGAAACAATTACCGTCAACATTCATCCATACCCATAAAAACCCAGAAGCTCAAATCAAGAACAAAACGCAATTTCCTGCAATCTGACTAATATGCATATTGCACATCCGGCAAAAGATGCAATCCTTACTTCCCAATCAAGAAAAACATCAAAACCAATCACTGAAAGATCAAGATAAATCAAAACCCAGAAACAAGTTGAGCATAACAAAGAAAATAGAAGAGAAAAACAACAGATGCGTTACCCTCAAAGGAAGAATCCGTGGCCATAGTTGTTGAATAGCGAGCACATTACCGCCAAGAGCCCAAATTCTGTGAACCTGCAAAGAAGAAAAACCTTCAGAACAGAGAAAGAGACCACCACATAGGAACAAAAATAGCAAAAGTAAAAGTAAAAAAAAAAAACCCAAAAAAGAAAGAAAGGGGTGGATGATGAAGAGAGAGAATGAGAGGGAATAGAATAACAACTACCAAGAAAAAGACGCTTGAAATTCTGCACAACCTACGAATCCATGACTTCTCTCTCTTCCTCCACCTCCACCCTTTTGTTTTCCTTTCAGTGGAAGGAGATTCGATGAGCAGGACTATTAGCCCGCTGCTTCTTCTTCCTCCTCTAATTCAGAGAGAGAGAGAGAGAGTTTAGTGAAAGAGAAAGAGAAGGGAAAAAGTATTAAATCAATTTATTTAAGAGAGGAGAGAGAGAGAGAGTCTACGACAAGGGCAAAAGCGGCTGCATGTCATCTTCTTTTTCACCTCTCTCTCTCTCTCACTCACTCAACTACTCAAGCGTTATTGCTGCTTATTTACCATTTTCCTTATTTTCATTGTACTTTTATTTGTAAATTGTAATTAATATGATATTTTAAATTACCAAATTAGTCTCATTCGTTTTTGGTCCTTTGTGATTTTATTTTATTATTTGATGAGTTTTCGGTTTCCCTTTTTGGTCACTACTTAGTGGTCTAGTGACTCTAGTGATACATAGAATGACTTATGTTAATGATTGTCCCTGAATAAGTAGCCAAAAAAAAAAAAAAATTGATTGTCCCTGAATGGTATACAATTTTAGAATTGCTAGCAGTACTGGAATAAATGAATCTTGATGACATGGCATATTTTTGTTGGTCAAGATTATTTTTATCTTTTTTTTTTTTAGGAAATTTTATCTTATTTTCAACTAATAACAATTTAATATTTAAATTTGTGTTTTTAATTTGAGATGTCTAACATTATTCTTCATAAGAACCCTAGGCTCAACAAAAGTATGCCTCGACTTCAATGATTTCTATTAAAATGTGGTATTCTCCCACATATGAGTTACACATGCATTGCAACCCTAATTTTTTTTTTTCAGTAATGCTACACTTACCACATTTTTATACCACAATTTCATACCACCTTACATGGCATTCATGCATTGGATACCAAAAAATAAAAAAAAATACCTAAAAAAAAAAAAATACCCTTCCAGTAAAGTAATGACACATAAGGTGGTATACAAATGTGGGACAATTAGCATTATTGTTTTTTTTTATGTCTCTATTATTTTAGCCATATATATAAAAAGGAAAGTTATTCTGATTATAATAATGTAGGGAATCAAACCCTGTATTTAACCAAATCAGATCTCATTACCCTACTTATCCTCACTTGGGCTGACCTCAAAAACTTAAAAATGACAGTTTGTGTTTTATAGCAAAAGAATTATCATGCATATAATGGTATGAGTAAGTAAATCAATTGATTGAGATTTTGAAATTGGTAATAATTAGTTTGAGCTTTGATTCTTTATAAATATTTGCATGAATTTGTGAATGATTCTATACATACCCTTTCAAGAAAAACAAAAGTATAAGAGAATAATTTTTTTGAAAAAACAATTAGGAGAATAATCCTTGAGGAATATGTAATTAGAAATAAAGTCAAATTGTGGTCCCTGTAATTTGGTCATTTGTACAATCTAACCTATGTGTTTTAAATTTTTTTAATGTATAACCTTTTGTGTAATTTTTAAGACACCTTTTATTTTAGGTTAACTTAAGTGACGATGGGATTACATGCATGTGCATCACTAAGGAGGAAAAATTATTAGGTGTATCCAATACACTGCCACGTGGTGTAATCAATTCAACGTGGTATAACTAATCTAACGTGAAAGGATATTATTGAATGATCTATTTATATTTTTAGGGTATAGTATTAATAACATACACACATATTATGACACGTTAGATTAGTTACATTATGTGGCAGTGTATCATTTACATAGAATAATTTCTCCATTAAAAGAGCTATTTTTCATCATTTTACATTCACTTAAGTTATTTTAGTTAATAACTTGCAATAATGATGCAAGAAATATATTCATTTTAAATTCCTAATTTCGTGACAATTTAATTGATATCTTACATTACTTCTTGTCATAATTTCGTGTCTTATGGAGGAATATCAACTAAATTTTATATGAAGGTGAAATGACGAAAATATACATTCACGCGATCCCTCCATCACTTAAATTGAAGAAAATGAAATCTATCCTAAGATTGTACCATATATCAAAACATGAGTATTATAATTAAGAAAAATAATTAAACCACGGGATAGATTGCATGTAGAATGATCAAATCATATAGACTATCTGTGTAATTTGGCCTACAGACAATAAAGGTTATTTTAGCCATTTAAATGTCAAGAAAATATTACGATTCATATATTATAGAGTAAGTGGCACCCAAACTCTCTAGAACTAGAAGTTATTTTTCTTTTCTTTTCTTTTTTTGTGAAAACTCTAGGACAAGAAGTTGTGCATGAAATTATAAAATAATAAAAAGTTGTCAAGCAGAAAACGTAATATTGTATTAGCACTTTCTTTTCTTCTTGGTCCATGTAATATATTGGCACTTTAATATTGTTAGGTTGGGGGGGGCCATATTTGATGGTTCAATTTTGCTAATAAACAAGTATGGGCCCAAAATATAAACAAACAACCAAAGAGGGGTAAAAGTGTCAATTCGGAAGTAACACTTTAAATTCAGATTGATTTTGTTGTGCTAATAAGTTATAAGCCAGTTGAATGAGAAGAAACAGAAGGGTGATAGGACTTGTCAAGTGCACGAGGGATAGCCCACAATCCCCCCACAAAAATGATACAAGTGTCAGATAATTAAGGCAAAAGGTGGGGTTTTGCATGATTTCTTAAAATTTGTTGACTTGTTATTAAATTTGTACAATGAATCGATGATGGTGCTCCCCATGCCAAACCATTGGTCTCTTGCCTTACCAGAGTGGGAGGGTGTTATCTTATTGGACCAACATGCAACATGCAACATGCAACATGCAACATGTAACATGCAACAATGGTTTACTATGGTTGGTGGTTTTCTTGCCTTATTAGCCATCAAGCTTCTCTCGGCCGTTTTATCGTTACAATTACGAAATGCTTGAATAAATCATATTGGGTCACTTAGGAAATGTGTGGATGATTTATATTAAGCGATGTAGAATATGTGTGTGATAATTGAGTTTCACAGTTGAATTATTTGTTTCAATATAATGTTAAAGTAGAGTATTTCATTCAAAATAAATTCACAATAAATAAAGAGATATATATAATATCATATATTGTCATATAGGGTTTATAATTTTTTTGTGGAATTTTATATTATAAACATTGAGATCCGAAGTCCAAATCTCAATTATGAAGTTTAGTGCTTGGGTTTTGAGGCTCGAGTTGTAATATGCTAAGAAAATAATAATTAAAAATTTACATGAAACATTAGAGGAGTGAATGCGTTAAATCAGAACCTAGTTTGATATTTGAATGTGTTAAAATATAATGGCTTTGGAATTTATAAATTAGGCTTAATAGGCATTTTACCTCCTCAATTATGACTCAGGTGTTAAAAGTGCCCCCAAAATTGAACATTTGGTTAATTTATCCTTCAAACTTTTAAAAATGAGCTAATGTGAATGTGGTCATGCAAGTGAGGGTAAAATGGACAAATCATGCCGAGATAGTTAGTAAAATGACTATTATGCCTAAAATAAAATAAAAAACTGTTAAAACAATAATCACGAATTTTTTTTTTACTTATAATAGCTATTTTAGCTCAAGTTTATCCATGAATTGTCCATTTTACCCTCACGCACATGACATATGACATGTATTAATTATGGATGAAATCTTAAGAAATTGACGGAATTGACAACATTGGCCTATTTTTAAAAATTTGAGAGATAAATTGACGGAATTACTATACATTGGCCTATTTTTTAAAATTCCAGAGTTAAATTAACCAAATTTTTAATTTGGCGAGCAATTTAACACATGGACCATAGTTGAGAGAACAAAATTACTATTAAACCTAGAAATTAACATGGGATTTAGGATAACTAATTTCATAATTTTTGCATGATTATATGTTGTATATTAAATTATAATTTCATAGTGATGGATTATGCTATTTTTGGGGTGGTTGATTTAACAGCTATATGGAGATAAGATTAATGTAGTGTCGTTTTGTCATATATAGAAGTGGATATATGTTTTGCTTTTGAGAGCAATGACGCTTTGTTGAACTTTATTCATCAACTTGGAATCAATTTGCTCTCATTCTCCCAGCTGAATATATAAACCCTATATACATGCAATAAGGTGCCAAATTTAATTTTTGTCTGAAAATTACATATATAGATTGAACACTAATTAAAATAAATGGAAATAGTTGATTTGTGGCATGATCAGCTAAATTATGAGTTTTGCTGATGTTATCCTTTTTATAAAAAAAGGTTTGTTTGCTTATATGGTTTTAGAATTTGCCAAACTTTTAAAAAATGATGGTTAATATTTCTTGAAGTTCACCAACTTATAATTGTGTCATGAAACTTATTGTTTCTCTGTTCAAACACCAAACCGATAGCTGTGTTTGATGTGGTCTATATATATGTGCTTCCATTTCTACATCAATTACCTTTGGAGTGCATGAGTTAATTTGTTTTTTATATATCCACCTAAAACGATGAGTTGAGCCCCAAACATTAATTTCTTCTTACAATAATTCCTATTCTACTCTTATATCAATTAACAAAGTTAAGAAAAATAAAAATGAAAAAAACAGAAAAAACCCCAACACCTCAGGCCGACCCCATCTCCTAAAGCCCACTCCTTTGCTTTGGCCACGACACCCCTTTGCCCATCGAACCACGGCCTCTCTCACTCTCTTCGAGTCTCTCTAACTAGACAGAAAAAGAGGTTGGTGAGTGGTGACCTTGCGCTGGCCGATCGGATCGGAGATGGGTGACATATATAACATGTTAATATGTCATAATATGTTATTAGTCCAGTGATAATTTTTTTTTTTAATATTGAAAAAAAAATCATAAATTTGAACCCCTCCACAAATAAGGAAAATATAAAAAAAATAATAATATGACATTTTTTTCATTTAACACATAGAGTAATGCTCTAGAACTAAACAATTAGTAAGATAATATAGCGCACCTTTTTGGACACACTATACAATGCGATTTATCTAAATTGTTTATTTTTTTAAACCACATTCAAAAATCATTCTTACAAAAAATTAAATAAATAAAAAAAATTTTAATCAACTATTAATAAGCTAATTATGCACAAACAAATAGACAAACACAATTTTTTTTTATAAAATATTGAAATAATTATTATGATAATCAAATAACAAAATAATTTTTATAAGAATGATTTTTAAATGAAGACCTAAAAATAATCAATTTAGATTATAAAATTATGTTATATAATAGGCCCAACAAAATAATTAACATCGTATTTTTTAACTAGCCACTTAACTTTATAGAGTTTTTTATAACTACATGTGATATGACGTTGAAGTAACATTGGAAAACTTTCTGTTTACCACAATAAATGATAAAAGATTGTGACACATCACGTGGAAGAACATAATTGCGCGGTTGAAAATTTTTCTTTTATATAATTTTCTTTGGTTATATAATCGAACCATCCAATTATATATTAGAGAAAGAGACGTATGCCTAACACAGCCATGAAAGGATTATTAGAGATAAGGAGTTGGCTAATTGGGCACCGACAAATTAAAAGTGGCCATAAAACTCTCGCACGTCATCAAATATTGGAAATGGAAATAATGGTTGGATGGGATGGGAGTGAAGTAAAGCCAATTAGCTAATACTTTTTTCAACTAATCTTCTTTAATTTACATAAAATTTAGAGTTTGTTTGACATTATTTTTAAAATTGTTAAAAATATTTTTAAATTAGTAAAATTGATTTTGATTTTATTTAATAGAAATAAATAAAAATGCTTCTGCATTATAAAAGTATTTTTAAGTATTTTTTGAGAAACACCTATCAAGTGCTTTACGATGAAGCACTTAAAAATTTAAGTGTTTTAGAATACTTATAAAAAATTTTATATGCTTTTGAGCTAGAAGTGTTTTTGATAAAAGCATTACTGAATAGAAATGCTTTATAAGAAATACTCAAATGGTTCATTCTATGTAAGATTCTATAAGAGAAAAAAAAAATTTAAAAAATAAAGATAAGCCCTGTAAAATGAATTGATGTGACGGAAATTAGTAATCAAAAGTTAGAAAAGAGTATCGAGATAATTAGTATTTCCTTAGTTAATAATTTATTTTATGGTAGGTGTTGGAAATCAAAGCCACTTTTGCCACCTGAATTTTTAACAGTTAATGCATGGATTGGGCGGAGTAGTTGGTTCATCATCTACTCACTCCAATAGTTTGCACATTAGTGATGACAAAAAGTTAGGTAAATGAAAATGTATGAAATTAATATATTATCAATAGTCGTCTAACACTTATCGGTTAATGTTTTAATAAACTGTTAAATGAAACCTAGATATTAAAGATTTATAGCATGTCAATTTACTGGCATATGTTTTTTAAACCATTGAATTTTCATTTAAAGATCATTTAGATTTTAAACCATGGTAAGAGCTTTATTGAAATATTAATTAACTAGTAAATATCTGAACATTTAATTTCATTATATATCATGAGTTGGGTTGGGAACTTGGGATGAAAAAGTAGGGTGTTGATGGAAACAAGTCGAAAATTACTTGAAAAGAGAAATGGTTGCGGTAGCTAGCTAGACTGCTAGTGTTGGTGTTTACTATTTGGATTGACTCTACATTAGAATGTTTTGAATAAACAGTACTACTATACAAAAAGTGGTCACCAGTCACCTGCATTTTAATTTCTCATTGTACCAAAGTAACCAAACCAGCGAGTGGCCCTGAAAACGAACCATGTACATACCTTCACTTGAACGTGGAGCCCTTTTTGCATATGACAGCTTCAGTTGTTGGATATAAGCTTGAATATATTAATTAGCATCCACCATTTGAATTAGCATCCACCATTTATATCAACAATGGCCTAATTTACAATTTGACTAGACCCACTATTGGAACAAACTTCTTTTGATTCTGTTTACCTTTAATCTAGGCCTTGTATTACAAATTCTATGAATAGTTATCTTGTAACTTTGACTTTTATTATTGATCCGCCCCTAAATCATAAAGAAAAATTCTTAAATATTTTATAAATGACTCGAATTATAAGTCAAATAAAAATAATTAATTCAAGTATAATTATATTTATAAAAGAGAGAATGAACAGTTCGGATTATGAAATTACATCGTATAGTAGACTCAAAATGGTAATTAACTTTGTATTAACTTACTAATTAGTTAATTTTAAAATATTTTCCGTAAAAAAGAATTCTTAGATTCATTATACACAACTCGAATATTTGAAAGTTAAGTAATAGAAATCCAAATAGAGAATCTATTCTTGAAAACAGTTTCATATTATATATCAAAGTTAGTAATATATGGGATGGCCAAAATACGTAGGTGTATTATTCAGAATATTTGTTCTAAAAATACAGTGAAAAATTATGATATAATATATATTTTTCTATTTTTTTTTTCAAAAAAGTGAATAATACATAAAAAAAAATACAGAATAATATGTGATAATATAAGAACAATACAAGATTAATACGCATATAATTGAAAAATATGTGTATTATATGTTTTGATTGAAAAATGCGCGTTTTTTTTTCCATATCTTTTGAAAAATAAGAAAAAAAAAACGTACGTGCGCGTATAATACGCATATTATATGCGAATTTACTAATTATGTTATATATATAATATGTATATACACATACTGACATACATGTATTGAGAGAGAATTAGACAGCACGATATATCCAAAGGCGCCCCAACGAAAATTATTGTGTCATGTTATGTTGTGGGAGGCATATACTTCCAACTTTCACCGAACAAAGATACACATGCATTAAACCAAAATGATCAGATATGATTTAGAAATTAAAAGAAAAGGGAAAAGTGAAACTGCACATAAATTACACATAATAACACCAAAAAATGAATCGATCGTTGGGATGATTAATTCAGATGTCCATGTTTCTGTAACTCTAATAATATAAAGTTAGGATAAAGTCAATGTTTTGATCCAACTTTAACATGCATGTTTATTAATGCTCCCACATGAGGTGCAAAATATTAACACAATTATAGTCAATGATATAGTGGGAATTAACTTGGTTGTTGTGCACTGCAAGTCTGCAACAACTGCAGTAAAGACGTAAAGTGAATAATTATTAATTTTATAAATGACCAAGTCACTACCTCGATCAGCTAGCCACTTGGAGCAGATAGTTGACAACGACCTATGCGGCTATGCCATCATCTATGTGGTCCTTGTAGTTGTAGTACACAATTATTTGTAATTAGACTTATTTATAATTTTATCATATCCATGTATATCTCATGAATCATAAAATCGAGACAAAGAAATTAAAAAAAAAATGTTTTCTTAATATAATTTCCGTTAAACTTGTTTGTTATGCATGTCAAACAAGTTCTCTTCTTCATAAAACAGATAATTGAGACAAAGTTTGAAGCAGAGTATCCAACAAAAAGAAAAGAAAAAGAATAACAAACCAAGGGGCGGTACAAGATATATACTATCTCCTTTTCTTGTGTTTGGAACTTTGGATTAAGACAAATAAAAAGAAAGAGGGAGAATTTTCTTTGTACGGATGCTGGATAGTTAGCCCTTTTTTTTTTTGTGCAGAAAAAAACAATGATGAATAGTTAGCTACTTAGCTGTTAAAAGAAATAGGAGAGAAATCTATTTTTTGGTCTGAGGGAGAGCAACTATACAAGAAATTAAAGAAAATTTTATGAATCTCAAATTCATAAAAATAAAATATGAAGCATTAAATACTATTCAAACTCATGCATACTCAAGTAAGATATTCAAGCATACCCAAGTTTTAGTTTTAGTTTTAGTTTTTTTTTTTTTTTTTGTTAAGAGTTTAGGGTTTATGGTATATTATTTAGAATTTAGAGCTAAAGCTCTAAAACCCTAAATATGAAGTCATAAAACTTAAACTCTAAATGCTTAAACCTTAAAATAATATTACATCATTTAACAAAGTGTAATTCTACAAAAGAGGAAATTACAGATTTGGTCAACTTATTTTATACCTAGTTCAATTTTGGTCCACAATTTTTTTTAAGTTCTGTTTTAGTCCACTAATTGTTTTACTTGTTCAATAAATGTCCAAATTTGTAATTTTAAATCATTTGGGTTGTGTTTTCTTCAATTATAATTAAAGTATAAGTTATATTTCGACATTTCTTAGTCATAGGAACCAATTTGGAGTATTAGAATCTAAAAAAATTGAGATTGGGTGAAATTTGAAAAATTAGCAATTTCGGGTACTTTACATTGGGGTCAAATATCTTGAGTTTTAGAACTCCAATTTGAATGATCTTTATATGGTTGTAAAGAAGAGATGCATAACTTTTAAACAAGTGTATGTTTGCTGAATTTGAGTGAGATTTGATAAGGTAAAAGGCAGACTAAATTTGAAAAAATAAATCTGGACCTTTATTGAACAAGTGGAACAATTAGTAGAGACTAAAATTGAACTAGATATAAAATAAGTTGACTAAATCTGTAATTTTCTCTTCTACGAAATTATAAAGTGTAACTCTACAAAAGTTACATTCAGCATCATAACAAAATAAAGTGTAACTTTGTAAGGGTTACATACGACGTTAGAGAAAAAGTTTAGTTTTAAGCCACTCGTTATGGCTTTAAAATGAATAGATTTTTTTATATGAGTCTATGAGTAAAACTTACAATTTTTGTGGCTTTTTGCTAATTTATTTTATATATAACTCTTAATTAGTGTGTTATATCTTTGTTTGGGATTAAAACTCCTGTTGCAGGCACTTTGCCCTATAATTATTATAAGAATTCAATGTACTCTTGTTTCTGTTTTTTGTTTTTAAACAAAAGCTGTTACATTATTTTATATGGAGTTAGGAAAGGTAAATCTATAGGCCGGATACCGCTGGCGTAACATTATATATGGTGTGTGTGTGTATATATAAATGTAATATTTTCAGAAAATCTGACAAATATAAAATGCTTATATTGCCAAACTGTTAATCTATATTAGTGATTATGTTAATTCTTACTCAAACACATGCACGGTCCATATAGTTAAAAATATAAGCATTTTATGTTGACAGATTGTCAAAAGAATAGTACATATCCTATATATATGTACATACAAATGATGAACATAATTTAATTTTACCTAAAATTTACAATTAAGCAACCATTCATTCACTATTTTAGGCAAACGGGAGCTAGAGTCCTCCATAGTTTGATAGTATAATCTCTATCAATTAAAGATGTGACCATATAAAGCGCAAAGTGACATAAGAGTATACCAGAATTAAGAGGATCTTGAAGCCTCTATAATTCTATATCTAGCTAGTAGTGTATGTCAGTCCAATAATCATGATAAATATTTTCCATGAGAGTGTGTTTAAAGAATCACATAGAAAGCATGAAAGTGAGTGGTGATTATTACTCTATTTATTTGCTTTTGGCTAAAAGTGCATGAAAGAGAGCACATAAAGCAAGCAAACAATTTTTGAGAGCACTACACGCCAGCTTTTGGGTTTTGCCAAAGAATATCAACTTTTAAGCCTTTCAAAGTTTTGTAAGGCTTGTTAAGAGAGAAATAGATGTTCTAGAAAATGTCACATGAGATTAATATTGATTAATGAGGATTATTTTTGCTAAGGAAAGAAGCTTAGTTTCCAAATTCATTAGTAATTTAATTGGCTAGCTTGGAGATGCTTTATATACAGATCATGTTTTTTGATTATTCGCTAATAAAAGTTGTGTGAGAAAATTAGAGTTATTTTTAAGAAATTTTAAGAAAATAGGATTTACTCATCTTAGTGTGATCAATCTTATGCGATTGTTTTACAATTTAACGCAATGGACGAGCATACTGAAAAAAGTGTCCATGCATGATTTTATTAATGATTTTATTAATGCCGATTGTAGTTCAAAGTCCAAGTAAAGAAAAAGGAAAACAACATTTTGTTTGCAATTGCTTAAGGGAAATTTTTTCAAAAACAAATTAACTTTGATCTCTATGTTAATTTAGGATATAAATTATGAGTTATATCAATTTACCCTCTCAACTTTACTTTCGATGCCAATGTGCCACTTTTATCAACTCGGTTTGCAAATTTTGTCTACAATTAATCATATGTCACACACGTGATCACTTTTTCAAGGATAAATTTATCATTCTATTTGTAATACAAGAACATATAAGTCAAACAACTTCACTTACGTGATCTTTTTTTGAACAAAAAATGTAATTAGATTAACGGAAGGGGCAAATTAGCTTTAAAATTAAAATTAAAGGGGCACATTAGTACAATTCATAATACGCATCCTGAATTGACATATAAGTCAAAGTCAAAGTTATTTTTTAAAACTTTTACCTTTGCTTTATTAATGCTGCAACATTTTGTTTGCTTCATGCCAAATTGAACCCAGGCAGACTCAAAACCCTCTTGTGTCAAATGAAATAAACACATATTCCTCAATAATGGGGGCATCACTGACCCCATTTAAGCAGGAGAGAATGTCCTAAAAATTAATAGAGCATCCAGTTCCAAAGGGACTTAATTCTTTCAGTGATGCTTATGATCATTGATCAAAAGCTTCTCGAGGCCCAATAATGGATTGTGCAGAAGCTGCTAATTAATTTGAAGTACTAGTTAACTGCTTTATGTCTCTGATATGCGCATATATACTTATCTTCTTTCAAGAAATTTCCAAAAGAACTTTGACATTGAAAACTATCCAAAAAGGTTGCTTGAATTCTAATTTTTAATTTTTCCTTTTTAAGAGTGAAATATAATGATTGGAATGATAAAATTAACATGCTTTCTAATGATTACTGTTTAGTAATTTAATATAGCTAAATGTAAGGTTAGAGATCATTGCTTGGTTTGAAAACTAGGAGATAAAAAGCAGAGCACCATCTCCAATTTTTTATGCGTCTGGCCACAAACCAAAACTGTCATTCTGTTCTTGCATCTCTTTTTTTTTTTTCAATGTTCTCCGGCCATGATGACAGTTCTTAATAAATATTATTATTTTTATTTAATAAAGGAGAAGAAGATAGTCAAAATTTTGCCGTGAACATGAGTATAATTTTGTTTAATTTGATTAAAAGTGTGAGTAAAATAGTTGATCACTGAAATTATAAACTCTCGCATAAAAATTAGTAATTGTTATATGTGTGTGGATTGATCGGAGACGAACACTTATTATGGCTATACTAACTTTTTTTTGGATTAATACTTTTGTCATAAAGCTAAGAAGAAATAATATTTCCAAATGTTTGTGCACATATATTATATGTACATTTGATAATAATGTTTGTGCATATATGTATATAGAGGGAGTTTTTAATGAGGGATCCTAATGTGCCTGTATGTGTACAAAAAATACTAATCTTTATATTTTCGATTAATCATTCTAAAAAAGATTTCATTCTATATTCAAACAGATGTAAAGGCTGGAGCCTAAAATGTAGTCAAACGAAGAATGGGTCCTGATTTCTTCAACATATATTAGTTGAGAAAAGTGTTTCTTATTATGCACTTTGACGTTTTCCAAACGCCGAAAGAAAGAAAGAACACGCAATTATGCATGCATACAAGCTCAAAACTTTTGACTGTTGTCGGCAGCTGGTAACCAAATTTGTCTCTGAAAACAATGAGCCAGTAGGCCCAGTACTGCTGCTTGTGAACCTGGGACTATATACTTATATAGGACTTGACTTTGTGCTCCTCATGATTAATTGAAGCATGTTTCAGTTTCAGTACTCAGTTTCTGACTAAATCTCTTTGATGCCTACTAAGACTAATTACTTGGTCAAATAAAATTTCGTCTAGCTACTACTTTGAATTCCAAGTACAAATAGTTGGGTCGTCACTTTTAACACTTTTTGTACAAAGTTCAGAGTCAAACCCAAGAAGCTAGTATTATTCATATGCCAACCATTGCTACGCTTGGTTTTATCATCTGTATGAATGAATTTTAATTCTTTTAGCATAGCATGAATGGTAATATTGATTTTCTGATCCCCAGAGGACTTTGTTAAATTAATTTAATTTCTTGTTTCAACCATGATTTCAAATGATGTGGATCCTCATAACTAGAACAATATAAAGCTCACAGGCCCATTCACTTTGGTCTTATCATGCAAGGCCTGACTGGAGCCCAGAACTCCAGGTAGCTAACAGGCTTGGCTTCCATCCTGCTATGTTAAATTCCTAACCCACCCCAAGTCCCATCCTCTCCACCCCAAGGCCCAGCCTACAGGGATGGCATCGTCTCTATGTCCAACGATGTGATCAATAAATACAGGGTCAAATTTTACTTTTGGTTATTGTAATTTTGGTCAAGTTTTACTTTTGTTTCTATACTTTTTTCATATTTTGGTTATATACTTTACAAATTGTTGCAATTTTAAAGACACATTAGCATTTTCATCAATTAAGTTGTCGAATCCGTTACATTTTTTGTTTATATTTACAAACTATTGTGATTTTAGTTATGTACTTTAAAAATCGTTAGCAATTCAAGAACATATCGATTTAGCGACTTAATGGATGGAAATACTAACATGTCTCTGAATTGCAACTATTTGTAAAATAGAAGGCCAAAATCAAAACAATTAAAAATATAAAGACGAAAGTAAAATTTGACCATAACTACATAAATGGACGAAAAGTAAAATTTAACCTATATATATATAGTTCAAATAACTTTCTTCAAAGAGTAACTCTAAAACATAAAATGATTGCATCGGTTTGAGTAAGGCCTAATCCTAGAATTGATCGAGCAAATTTATTCGTTGAGAAGAACTTACCTGCACCCTAAGGGATGTCACCTGCCATCCCCATCCCCATCCCCATCCCCATCCCCCCTCTCTCTCTATCTCTCTCTTCTTTCTCTTTCTTTCTCTCTCTCTTTCTCTCTTCCTCTCTCTCTTGTGATACCACCTATCCCCTAACACGGGGATAGGTAAGTTATTTTCTTATTCGTTCAACTTGGCTATGTCTTGGTGGGTACCATAGCAACAAATTGCATCAACTACATTTAGTTCACAAATGATTGCATCAACTACATTTAGTTCACAAATGATGTAGTACAATCAACCAAGGCTTACAAGCGTAAACCTAAAAGAACAAGAACCCTGGAATCCACTAAGAAATTGAGAGAAAACCTCAATGTTTAATTTGATAAAATAATAGAATAATTTGGCTAGCAATTGTAAAATTGCTTAAGTATGCTTAAAGAAACCCTAGGGCGCAAGCAACCTTATTATTAAGGCCCACGGGTAATTACAAACCTAAATAAAATATAAATAAAAATTAATAAAATGTCTGAAAGTTTAAAATGCAGTTTTGAGGCCCTAGACGACCTCAGAAGGCCGAAAAAGCCCATACATCATGGCATAGCGATGAATTTGACTCGTTTCGCGATTCCCTTCGAAACGATATGCATTAGTGCCACTTTTAGAGCCAAACCCTACGACTAGTAGAAATCATTTCCCAAATTTCTTGGGTTTGCAACGATCAAGCCGTTGCATAAACTTCTCCGCCATCCGTTCTGCATCAACAAAAAATCCGAACTTCAAAATGTAATGCAATTTCAAATCATTTCAAACTACCTCACTTTCCCCTTAATAAAACTATACACTTTCATTTAAAAGCGTACAACACATTGTCCCAGGAACAACCAAATTTAAATTGCATGTGGCGTTATGAGATAAAAAAAACTTTAATTAGATAGATTAGTAAAAGGTTAGATTAGGAAAGGATTCAAATCCAAATTTCCTCTTGACTTAATTAAGTGCGCATTTGAGAGCTTTCAGCTGATCGACACCATGCCGGTGTGACTTAGATAGCTTGTGTTCTTGATCTTGTAGGATTTTGACGGCTATAGCTCAGTTCCAATCTCCCTCAATTATATGAAAAATGTGAGCAGAAATTTTTCACTCAAGTCGACAGATCATATTGGCCCTTTAGGTGGTGTTTGTTTCGCAGTTTTTTGTTTGTTTTTTTTTTAAATGCCAAAATAGACCCACAAATTAAGGCCGCTTCAATGTACTTGCAAAGTATGCACTTTCTTGTACCGAACGATCTTTGTTTTCATAATTTGGATTGAAGAGGGACGTGAAGTAATGAATAGCTAACTTCAATTTTCTTCTGGTTATATATATATTTGTGTGTGATCGATCGATGTTGGTTTGTTTGGGGTGCATGCATTTTTAATCAAACGTACATAAACAATAAAACACTACTAATTAGACTTTGTCGTCTACTCTAATTTTAACATATTCCTTGTCATTAGTACCCAACTTGGTCCTGTCGTCATCTGAAAACAGCTGAAATCTCACGTTTTACTCATTATAATTATAATCTTTTTATTCCCAAGTGTGCCTCTCTAGCTCTCTCTCTCTCTCTCTGTACATTAATTCCTTAATTTGGAGAACTTTTTAGCTTTGACATAACCTACAACAGCAACAAGTACACTTGTTATGGCCAACTTATCAGCCTTTTGTAAAGAAGCTAGCCTTAGACATATCACATGATGATCATACGGATCAATAATTAATTAGCAAACACATTTGCATAATTAATCCGTACCCTCCCTTGATTAATTTTAAAATTTCAATCCACTAATTATATGGAGGTCCAGGAGTACTAAATGTTGGAGGCACCATCACAGAAGAAGAAACCTTGAACCTCTTACTCCTTGACCCCTCACCATGATCACCAGCACCACTACTCAATTCCGGACTATCAATCCACCCCATAATTTGGTCCACAGTCATCCCTTCCCCAACATCCGATCCTTCAGAATCCGCCCCGGGAATCCGAAACCCATGAGCCCACTCGTCCGCACTGCAGTCTGAAATACTAGAGGTTTCCCAAGAAGAGGGCTCACTAGCACTACTTTGATGATCTCCATTATGTGGCACAATGATGCTAGGCTGCACCACTTTCTCTATGTTCTTCATGTCAATCAATGGATTTGGGTTTTGGTACTGATGATATTTCCTGAAGTGGAATATGCTTGCAAAAGTGAAGTGGTCACTCACCCTACTCTTGGATGACTTGTTATGGTCACTACTACTAGCCATGATGCTTTGGAGGTTCTTGCTTAACTTGGCCTTCAAGGAAGAGAAGCTAAGCCCCGTCCCGCCACCTTGCCTGCGGGACATAAACCCGCCATTTGGATTAGGACAAGAACCCAATGGGCTCGAGTACTCAAGCCCACTGGGATTCACTGCCCCTCCTGGTGGTGGCGAGGCGAAGTTGGTGCGGGCGTTATCCCCACGTAGGGCTCTAGCAGCCTCATCATAGGCTCTTGCTGCTTCTTCAGGGGTGTCATAAGTTCCAAGCCATAGCCTTACACGTTGGGAGGAGTCCTTGATTTCTGCTACCCATCTTCCTGAAGGCCTCTGTCGAACCCCAACAAACCTCCTAAGTGCGGTTTTAGTGCTTGATGATGATTTGGTCACCATGTTTTTGGTGCAGGTGGTGGTGGTGCTTGTGGCAATGGTGGTTTTTGTGAGTTCAGGTCCTGCCATTCACAAGAGATTGATTTTCTACGGTTTCTTGCTTGCTAGCTAGGAGGTTGTGTTGTATATAGTATTTGAGCTTTGATGGGTTTTTTCTCTAGATTACCACATGGGGTTAGAGTGTATTGCTTTGGCACTATATATAAGGTATTAAGGTGGCTCCAAGAATTGGTGAGTATTACTTAATTAAAATAGGCATATACCCATCTCTATTATTCGTTTGTCTGGGCCTTCATATCCTATACAATTTTATATTGTTAATCGTGCGCATAATTTACTTCTAATTTGCATTAGCTTGGCTTAAAGAATAAACTTGAGCTCGGCTAAGCTACCTACCAAAAGCTTCAGCAATCCGAATTATCACTAATACAATATTGTGGTTATGTCGACATCCTAAATGAAGTCGTTTCATATATGCTTTCGTTTAGTTATGAAGAAAATAAGTTTAGGATGACTTTTTGGGAGCATCAATAGTATCTTTCTTAGTTATATATGTATTTAAGAGAAAAACTTGCATGCATTGAAGATAGGTTATGTGACATCACCAACATAGAATGACGGAATAACCTTATTTGATGTTTAAGTGAAATAATAATTCTTACGGATGCAACTTTTGAAGTGGAAGTCTTGATCTGCTTTCAACATATATTTTGGAGTCTTTTTCCTTTAATTTTTCCAAAATTAAATATAATCATTTAATTCTAAATCCAAAACTATGCCATATATGTTTGTTTCATGTCACTATCTTCCTCCCTCTACTAGTTAAAGCAAGGATCTATTAAACTTTGGTTGTTACACAAAGCCAACAAGGCACAAATACACCGGTAACTACGCTATATATATTGAACACAAGTACAATATCTCAACATACAAAAAAATAAATGAAAGATGATCGATTGTGATTTGTGTTCCCCTTTTGTTATAAAAATACCCCATTAATTCTTTTCCATTTCATTTTCATTCTAATAGCATTCTTGGTTTGGGAATGTAAATGTTCAAAAGTGCTAGGTCGTGATTTCTTTCAACATGAAGAGTTATATTATTTACTCTCTCTCTCTTAGATTTACTTTATACTAATAGATTATGATAAACATTTGTTGCAAATAAGAGTAAATTATAAAGAGAGGTAGAGATACATCAAAGTTTTTTTAAAGGTTAAAATCGAAAATAAACTAATATATTATACAAAATCCGATAAATCATGTGTTATTAGATTAATTTAAAAACTCTTATAAAATAGTTTCTCAAAATCCATCATAATTAGTTTATCATATTAGCTGGACTCATATTTTTAGTTGTTTGTGTGTTATTTTCCTTCCTTCTTGCCATGCTTTCAATCAATAAGCCAAATGGAAGTTGTGGCTTAACTAAAGCCGAGCCAAACAGCTTGACTCTAAAACAAAAAGAAAAAATCAAACAATACGTGGAGAAGCCGACAGAAGAAAGACGGTCTGATCTTGTCTGCTTGTAAATGAAGAACGGATTTGGAACGTTGGATTGGAATTTAATAATCCGGCTGGTAAGTTAGTTTAAAACTTTATATATCGTTTGATTGAGTTGATGACGCAATGGTCACCCTCGGATTTTAGTACTTGGCCACTTGGTCATACAATGATTGTGGGCTCCAAGCACTCCCGTACCTTGTCCTTACTTCTGTTTGTATTTTCTTTACCAATATACCCTCCGTTTTTTGACATATTTATGGCACTGCCTTGGGACCATTAATTTGTTTTTGCATGGGGTTAAAGGGTTAATTGGGACAAAACTTTGTCTTAATCTTGAAGCCGTGGCTTTTGGATAGTTGGGATTAGGACTATAGTTATTTAAATGCGGCCATAGATTCCCAAACGTTCATTCCTCTTCAGAGTGTAGCTGAGAAATTGTCAATTAGCATGTCAACATTTTTTTTTTTGCACAAGTCACACGTGGCTAGAGAATGACACGTGGCACGTGCCACATTGGCAAAAGAATCCGAGGCTAGCTTGAAGATGGGTTTAATTAGGAGGCTTGAATTGTGGTTGGCATATTTGACCGTAAAGAAAACTTGTGGTTGGTATGAACTATGAAATTCTCTGTGCTGTGTAAGCAAACATGTCTCCTTTTGGGTTAACTTGTTTAATTAGCAGAGACTAGCATGCAGTACATGCAGTATTACTTGTAAATATATATCTTCCAAGGCATTGTCTGTTAATTAATGTTGTGTAGTAGATTGAATCATTCACAAGTGTACATGATGTCGATGTTATCAACAAATGACTTGGTCACCATTTTGGATTGTGAGTAATATATATAGAGTAGATAAGTACTTAATCTTCAACTTGATCGAGTAGTACTACTACTGCTCTATTAATTGTTTCTTACTCGCTAAACAACATTTTCATTGTAGTTAAGATGACATCACCAATGGCAATATTTTGGCATTGCATAATGATCTATTGGCTTTTAATGTTAGGTAAAGTTCCCAAGGGCTAATCACATTCAAGCATAAAGAATTATACCAACCCAACCCACTTCAAGATTCTTGATGGGTGTTGACTGTTGATCATGGATTTGATAAGGTCCAACTTGAAGGGGATATATTCAAGGTGATTGCTATTGTCTCTTCTAAGGTTTAGCTACGTGCCTTGACGAGTGCAATTTTTTGTTAATGACATTTTTCATCTTTTAAGTTGTTTTTAAAAAGTATACTTCAGTCGTATATATCAAAAGGCAAATTTATTTTCTTATTTGTTTCCAAGTTAGGTAAGTCTAGCTAAGATTTTTTTACATATTTAGGAGCATTCGTTTTTCTCAATTGTGGTGAATCGGTGTTTATGAGAAGTTATGAAAACTGGTTGCTGTTTGGGTCACAATTAGTGTTGTTAAATGAAGGAAAAAAAATCACCCAATCGCCTTCAAGAATCAAGATAATGGGTATTATCTCACAAACCCTGCATGCATGGAGAGAAACCTCTTATGTGACAGTAATAATATAGGTCAGTATTAGAGCATTCACAATGGGGAGCTACCATTTGGGTACCATTTTCATATTTGGTGTCCCATCTAGTCCCCAAATGGTACATATACCCAAATTTATTATGTTTTCACTCTAAAAATATATGGATGTTCTATTTGGAGTACCAAATTAGTACTCCAAATAGCTAGAATTGAACCATTATTGAATAATTTCATGAGAACGAGCTACACATACATTTGTGCCTCCCCATTAGTCGATGTCCAGGTTTCAATTCAACTCTCAAGACTGAGAGCCCATAATCAATATTCAACACATTGGAAGATCAAATTTTTCAGAAAAGACTAGGAGCTATTGGGCCTAATAAGAATCTTGTCCCTCAGGCCGGCCTAGGTTTCTTGAAGATGGCCCATCTCTTTTTAATTAGCTCACCCATCTAGATCGAGGTGCATGGGCACTGATGGACCTTGAGGTGAACAGAATAATTAGGTGCCTGACTGGTAACATAAAGAAGAGTTCCAAGCCCAATAAAAGTACGTTATTTTTTAGTGCCATGAAGAGGTCAATGCGTAGGACAATTAAGGAGGGGAGACCCCCAATCTCCATGATAATGTTTCAATAGAACAGAGACACCCAGAAGTCCTCCTAATCTCTATATAGAGGCCCACTAATAAGGTCACTAGGGCTGCTCAGCCCACACCATTGGTTCCACAAGATTAATTGGATTTGGCTGTTTGATCTTTTTGTTTTGATCCATTCATTGCCTTAAATAAAGGTTTTGCTTTTATTCATCTTTCCATCTTCAATTTACAACTATAGAACTCTAGACCAAGCAATAATAGCAGTCCAACTTATCCAGAAATCTTGGACATTTATAGATGAAATAGGAAATAAAATTTGAAAATTGTTGCCACTGATTATGTAGGAGTAGGTCATGAGTTCAAAACTCATGGATAACAGTTGATTAATAAAAAAAAAAAAATAGATTACCAAACGCACCTAAACTTGATGCATCAGACATAGTAGAGTTTTAAAGTTAGATATTATCAGACCCAAAAAAGAAAAAATTGAGTTAGGTTTTCCATGCTAGAACTCGGCACATTGAACTTGACTACCACTTTGTCTGCAAGCGTGTTGCATTGGGTAGTTATCGGGTGTTTTTTGTTCCTTATGTTGATCAGGTTGCAGACTTGCTCACCAAAGCTCTCTCCAAGCATTCCCATTTGCTTCTTCGTTCGAAACTCGTCTATCCAAGACCGCCCAGTTTGGGGGGAGTGTTGAAGGTTTTGGATAATGGGCTTATATGTTATTTCTTGTTACTTAAGTCTTGTATGTATAAGCCCTTAAGCTAAGCCCATGTAATCACTTGTATAAATACCTATACCTGATCAATGATAATTAAGGAGTTTTACCAAATCTCACAAAACACAATATCACAAAGTACCTCGAGAGTTAGACAAAAAACATTGAGACTAGCAGGCACTTCTAACTCCAATGGCAGAATCCACACTCCTAATAAGAACGCGATTATTAATTACCCTTTTTTTCTTGACAAAAAAAAAATATTATTAGATATATCAAATGATATAATAGTGTTTCATTAATTTATATCTGAGTTCTTTTTAAAATTAATTGATTCACGTTGTTTGAAATACAAATTTAGTACACTAATTTAGCACTCTCAGCATTATTCAAAGAATAAAGAGTGTGAACTTAGAGTGAGGTTGAAGGTCCATGTTGATGCATGTGTATTTACCTATTAAAAAGGGTAAAAGAAAAACAATAAAATAGCATATACGACTACATGATTCACACGACCTTTACCTATTAATGTTACTTGTTGGGGGTCGGTCTTCACTTATCACCAATGTATATAAATTAAGGAGGAGCCTACTTTCACGTACTGCTAGTAGCCATTATTAAAATGTAACGTCCAAACTCCACAGGACCATATATTAATCTATCAGAGGAAGCAAGAAGCTGTGTGGAGGTGATGAAGAGGACTCGACTTCCAAGTCCAACATTCAACCGCACACGTCGCCGAAAACCCTAGTCAGCCAGCACGTGCGGCCTCATCACCCCATCATTATTATATACATTTGTATGCAAGATAATTAAAACATAAACAAATTAATTATTTTAATAATTAATTACAACTACACATCAATAAATAAAGGAAAGAAGAATAGAAAGCAAAGTTTAATCAAGATCATGAGTAGTGTTATTATATATTATTATTATTGTGTGCTTGATCCACGAGTCCTTGTACACATCCTACATTAACAAGCCTAAGCTAGACCTCAATATCTTTAATTTTCATGATTAAATTAACCAAAGCAAACAGTGATTTTGGTCTCTAAGATACTGATTGTGTATTCATTAATTATTATCAAGCCCTAGCTAGCTAGCTCAGTCAGTCAAATGAGCAAAAAGGGTTGGAGGGTGTGTGGCCGACATAACCTGTTTGTAGGCCAAAAAAGAAAGAAAGGGTCCCCCACAATTGTTTTAATAAAGAGAATAAAGAAAAGGTAATAAATTGTGGATGATGATCTATTGCAGTACTGTTGAATAAATTTGACTAGCATTGGTTGCATTTTAAAACGTAGCCTTTTCAGGAAATGTCATGTGCGCTCTACTGAGCTGAGTGGTGTGATGTGGTGTGGTGGTGACCTTGTTTTTGTGAAGACAAAGTTTTGTTAGACATGCATGATGTAGTACAAAGGGTTTGGTACCCTTTCACTTATTCTTTAATTACAATGTTTTCTTATTTGGTAAAAACTTGAATCCATTATTTTTGGGTTGGGTCCACTTTCTATAAGCTCATCAATGAGTTATTGTTTTTTTTTTTTCTTTTTTCTTTTAATCAAAGGAGCATCCAGTACTTGATGATCATGATCTACCGGTTTTGGCTTGATTCCAAAAGTACTAGATGGGCCATGAATGTACAATAATAATACTTCTATTGAAGTAATAAAATGCAAAAAAAAAAAAAAAAAAGAGAAAAACATTCAATTTGATGATTTATTTGATTTTTTTTTATTATTATTAAAAGAGGATTTTCATATATTGAAGCTGATTAGGAAGTTATAATATCACAGCCACTTGAGCAGTAAGCCTCTTCGGAACAATTAACATCCACCTAATTAGACATATCAGTACATAAAATGAGCTGCACCAATATTACATCTCCTTGAAATTAACATAAGAACAAGAAAAATCCGAAAATAAAGATCCAACCTTTTTGGCTTCATCCATAAAATTAAAGACCCTTCTTTCGTATACTTCTTGCATTTAACAGTCTTCTTTTTTAGAAATATTCCTTTATTATAGCTAAAATTAATATATATCACAAAGTTTTTGGTTATGTTCGATATCTGTAATTTGATATCTAATAAAAGCCTTTTGAGTTTTGAGTAAATAGCTTACAAATAGCATATGATTATATGAACATATAGCTTGAGTCCTATTTGGCCAAAAAAAAAAAAAAACAGAACATATAGCTTGAGTCCTAGGCTCCTAGCTAACTAAATGGAGGCTTGGAGTTAATTAATCAAATAGCAACTGATCAAGAGTCATGGAAAACAATATTTGATCTTATTTACATAATATATCAATATATAGATCAATCTCAATAACACATCTTATTATTAATGAGAATAAAGTTAGAATAACCATATTTTTATATTATTAATCCATCGTATCATATATGTGTCGATAAATATATACTATGTATTTAATCAATTATTATATATAATATATTAATAATTAACACATCAACTTTCATTTCACGAGAACCCCTTGTCCTATATATGTAGTTTAAAAAACATGTTGACATTTGTGGATCACAGTTTGGTATATAGCTAGGCATGTAAATTGAGCATGGATCAAATTCAGTAGAGGACATGAAAATAATACCAAGGAGAACCCTAGCTACAATTTTTTTTCTTTTTGGTTGAATCCTAGCTAGCTAATTAAGACAGGTATGGCTATATATCACTAGCTAGTTTGACTGACTTAGCTAGCTACGCATCAGAAATTAAATGTTTGAGAGACTACATTATTGGCATCATTCCCGACAACTTAATTATTTCTTCCTTAATTTTTGTTTTGCATACAACAATCTTAATCAATATGTTTGACTATATTAACTTTGCCCATCGTGGTGAATTTAATTTGGGCGTCATGATCATAGGCTTAACTAGCTCAATATTGTACACATACATTGGACTATATATACTGTGAAGCCGAGTTTCCTATATATAATTTTTTTTTTTTTTTTTTGAAGTTTAGGGAGGGGGAGGGGAATCGAATGTGTTCGTATGTTATGGATAATTTTACGGTCTGTTTAACTGGACTATCCAATAACTGTGAATTTCCTATATATAATATACATTACAATTCAAAATTTTTTAATGGATCGACACATAAACACAGTAGCTAAACAACATTCAACTTGCAATATTAGGGAAATTCGAATTTAAAATCTCTCTCAATATTGGAAAAAGAAATACTACTAAACTAACAGCTATTTGATGTCATTACATGAATATTAAACACATTTTTCTAACAATGTTTGAAATATGTTGATATTTTGCTTATATTTAGAACTACGTTCAGACTATATCATATAATTAATTATTTTTTTCAATATAAACTTATCTATATCCAAAATGATTATTCTAAATTCAAAATAATGTCATTTTAATTACAGGATCTGGATTCTTTGCTTGTTTTTATTTGATTTTTAATAATAATCGTATATTTATTATTTAAGAGTAGAGAGCAATTGATGAAATTGATTTGTAGCACTTTTTGAGTGTGAATGAAATTATATAAACCTTTGAATTTATATTACACAGTGAAGATTAAAACAATAAAAAACAAGACAAGTAGATAATTCAAATCCTTAAATACAAATACGTTTGCAATGTTGGTCTCTCATCAATCAATTTGTAATTAGAAATCCATGCATAATTGCATATATATATATGTTAACTAAATAATCAATGAATCAAAATATTGATATCTACCTCTTGCTATGTTACCAATTTATTAATCAATATAGTTGATTAGATGTAATTATGTCTAATTAAATATGTCATAACATGTCAAATACCTCACAAGCTAAAATATAAATCAAGACTGCACATACAAATAATGTATCCAACGGTTTGAAATCACTGCCCAACAACATATATGGCATGCTAGAGTATCTCATAAGTGAGCCTTTAACAATGTCAGGGGTGCAACAATGTTAGGGGTAAGTGCAACTCGGCCGGTTCAACCCGAACTCGATCACCTTGGTTTAATCCAATGTTTGACCCGTGTGAGAGGATTTTAAAAAATTAAAACCTGCCCAAACCTGAGCTCGACCTCAACCCGAATTTTTTGGGTTGGGCTTGGGTAGAGGTCGTGCCCACCCTAACCCAAACCCGAGCTCAAATTTCAACCCAAATTTTGAATTCGAATTATACTATAATCTATATAATAGTTTATATTTTAGTTTAAATCAGTAATATAATATTTACTTTATATATTGATATAGAAGAGAAGTTAGAGATCTTTAAGGATGTCAAAATGTGTATTCTATCTTATATTGTTTTTATATATTTTTGCGGGTTGAGTCAAAAGGCTCTATTTTTCGGATGACCACATTGATGTAATGAAAGTGACAGACCTACAACCAAAGAAGTTCATTTTATGCCTTGATTCGCAATCCAGTTTGTTCTGCCCCAAACCCATGCTGATAAGTCATTTGGCCTCCAAACAAAGTTCGCGTCTTGACGAGAAAACAAATCCAGTAGAGACGGGGTAGGGCCTATCATAAGGCTTTCATCTTAGCTGGATCAGCCTCAATTCCTCTCTCACTCACGATGAAAGCTAAGAGCTTGCTCGTAAAATTCTAGTGTTCTTGTCACCTTCCACCATTGAATGATGAACTTTGCTAGTCTTCGCCTCCGACCCCCTCGCTAAGGTGACTATGATTGACCCTAAACGTCCTCCTTTAAAGGTAGCTCGCTTACTTAGTGCTTTCACTAAGGCAATTAAAATTGGGTAATCTGAACCTAAGCCAACCCAAGCCTAACCCAAATTTAGGTTGGGTTAGGTTGAATTGTGTTGAGTTAACTTAATTGTTTGCAACCCGTCTTAACCCAAATCCAAAAATCCAAAAAATAAAGCAAACCCGCCCGATCAAATTGCACCCTTATACAATATGCATATACGATTTATACATAGGTAATGCTCCCTTTTGACTCTTATTATACAATCTAAAATGTAATGTTGTTCATTTGTGATTCTAAACCTTACATCCTACAAATTCTACTTAATCAATATATAGTTCGTTTTGACAATCTTACTATATAACATAGTGAAACTGTCTTGCAAAAAAGATTATATATATACACATGTTTGTGAATTGTGGTCAAAATAGTAGTCAAAGGTGAAGATCTAATGGGCGCCGAAAGTACAAAGGAAACGACTGCCATCATCTTAAGAGGGATGTAAGAGACAAGAAAAGACAGGATTCTTTACATTTGGACCTCTCTACAAAAAGCTCACATAAAACATGCAATTGCAAGAATTTGGGTTTCGTTTTTGTCCTATTATATATTATTATCTTGTTAAAGTTTGTTACTTAGTTTTGGCTTTCTCACTTTTGGTCATGCACTCAAGCCACTCTTGCTTTAGAGTATTGAGACTTAAAAGGGAAGAATATATAGAACATAAATAAGAGAATTTTATAAAGTTAGGCTTCAATCTAAGTATTTATTGTTACCTTTATCCTTAATTAATTGTGTTGGCTTTGAATGACGTACTAAAGTGTATAATAAATTCAACACGTACCCTTCTAAGTTCTAACCAAACCCCCTAAACTTTTAATAAAATATTTGATAATTAAATATGAGCATGTGACACCATTTGATATATACTATGGAAACTTTAATTTTTCTACTTTGTTCTTTTCCTTTTTCGCCTAGTTGTTCATCTAAAATTGCACTCACACAGGATCCTTTCGCACTTTGGTAATTCTATATTGAGTACAAATAAGATTGTCTTATTTGCACTTGCACTTGCACAAAGGATCAGTATAGATCTTGTGCAATAATACAAAGGATCAGTATAGATCTTGTGCAAATATTATTCTTCAATCTCCGTATGCACAAATGTTGCATGCATTTTAATCACATGGGAGGTGCATCATACAAAAGAAAAAAACAAAAAATAGAAATGGATTTGTTTTTCAATTTTTTCTTTCACATGGATAATTTGATACTAGCCAAGAAGAAAGGATTACAAAAGGATTTCTTTCTCATTATACCCATATAAAATCATGTCAGTAAAAAGAAAAAGAAAAAGCTAAAAGAACAAAAAAAAAAAAAAACCAAAGGGTACACTAAAAAACAAAAGAAAAAGGAAGCACCATCTTAGCAAAAGAAGTTGAGTTAGTACAGTAGTGTGTCAGCTGCTACAATCCTGTGAATTATGATCTATGATTGTCAGTCCACCTCATCACCAATTCAACTAAAGTTGTTGACTCCCATGTGCATGCAATGCAAAGCCCAAAAACATTGTCCTTGATTATTCCCTTTCATAATTCGCACGGGGCTTCTGATGTGTATCATGTGATCAGCTCAACTATTCCATGCCAAAAATTGGTGTCTGAAACAGCTTTGCATGGGATGTCTGAAATGGGTGAAGACTTGGCCCAATCCAGCTTCCATAGCCAGAAGAGCTTTCATAACCATTGGTACTATTTAAGGCAATGGGTGTAGCAAATGGGATTGAATTAGTACCAGTACTGCTTTGCTGTTGCTGCTGCTGCTGCTGCTGGCCATGAGCATTGTAATTACCAAAGAACCCATTAATGTTGGTCTCAGAAGTACTTGTAGAAAAGTCCATGTTGAAGGGTACTAAAGACCCATTGGATGAAGATTGATGATATGATGGCGCAACTGAAACAGTGTTAGGGTTCTTGGCACTGTTTAGAGAAGGGTTGTAGCCAAAGATATTGGACCAGTAATCTGGTGATGGGTCTTGTTTAATGGGAATTGCAAAGCTTAATGTGTTGGATGAACAAGGCTGCTGCTGCTGCTGCTGAGATGCAAAGTTCACAGAGGACGCAGATGAGAGGTCCCGGTCATCGACCGAGCGGCTACCATCTACGCTCTTGCCATCTGAGATGGATTCTGAGGAGTTCTTGGATTTTCCAGACATTCCTCCTATGGGAAGGTTGCTGTTGGCAATGCTCTTCACGTCGTAGCGGCTCATGTCGAAGTTGGTCACGGCGTTTAGGCCTCTGAACTTTATGGCTGCAATGTCATAGGCCTCAGCAGCTTCTTCTTGGGTGCCTGTACATTCAACACAAATTAATTAATGTCATTGTTAATTAACATAATTAAAATATTTAATTAACTTTGATTTTTTATTTTTAAAGGAGAAAGTGAAGGAATACTCACTAAAAGTGCCAAGGTAGAGATCTTTGTTGCCTGCAACCCTTCCGATTCTTGCCTGCCATCTACCATGTTGATGGTGCCTGATATAAAAATTGGGTTTCATAGGAATTAAAAACAATATTATTTAGTTTAATTAATTAGATTCTAGTTATACTATCAACCAAGTATACATAATAAAGAAAGGGGGTATATTATATACAAACCTTGTGACCCCTCTGTAGATAGAGGCTCCTCTAGAAAATCCACTACTTTTCCTACAGCACATAAAAGAAAAAATACATCAACAGCTAAATCATATCATTGAAAACCCAGAAACAAGAAACAAGAAACAAGAGAAAAGAAATGAAAGAAATATTTACAAAAAATGTTTATTAATTAATTACCTTCGAAGAGAAGCAACAAACTCCTGCCTACTCATGTTCTTCATCTCAATCAGTTCCTTCTCATAGTTAGAAACCTTAAAAATCGATCATAGAGTTAGATGTAAAAACAAAAAAATCAAATAGAAAATAGAAAATATATAATAAAAAGAAACAAAATAATAAAGTAAGACATGCATGATGCATGCAACTGATTATTACCGGAAAGTTTGTGGTCGTAGTTGGACCCCAGTATTTCAGAGCTGCCAGATCGTATGCTCTTGCTGCTTTTTCTTCTTTGTCATAACCACCTATACACAAATTTATTCAAGGGTCATTCTAGCATATACGAAATTTGTATTGTCTTGAAATACATGCAGAGAAAAAAATTGTGGATTCATAATACTTTTGTACTTTTATGGTGTGACAAAAAAAATGTGAGTGAAATACCAGCCGATGTGATAGAACAATTATTCACATTTTCTATCAACAATGAGAATCTAACCCTGATAATGCATTCATGCATGGAATATTTTTCTGATACAGTGACCCAAATCTATAGTGAATCTAAACTAGATATGATTCACCGATGTACTTCTTATTCATGTGTTACAGTAAAATAAAATGATGGTTTTTAAATTATATATATAATATAAAAATGGGAAAAATAGTACTAAAGTCTAAAACTCACCCAAATAAACTGCGATGGAGGTCAAGTTGATGATTATAGCATCCATGGCAGCAATCATTCACGTCATGCGCACAAACGAAACAAACCCATATCAGAATCTTTACCACTCATGATTATCACTCAAAAAACACAAACGCACGCGCACAATAGCAAGGGTTGCTACTTCAAAATTAACTAGCGCCTGAGGTGTTTCAAAGCCGGAAGATCTAATGATCTGAGCCCTTAGATTGATATATCATGATATTGTTTTGTTCTTCTTCTCACATTTATGTCCGATCACAGTACCGGTGTGGGCTCTCTGGAAGATGATCAGGACCGTTCAAAGAGCTATACATAAGCTAGATCCAGTGGACCCATTGATTTTGAGCATTTTAGTACACCTTAGGCGCACGTTAGAACTAAGGACCACAAAGAACCTTAAAACCCTACGAAGATTTTAAAAAATAAAATAAAAAATGAAAAACAATTACCTTGTCTTCCTTTCCTACTTTGTCCTTCTCTTCTGCAACTGTTATCCCACAGATGGGCTTCATATCTTCCTGTCCACCTATGCCTAACAAAAGAAATGAAGCATTTTTGTTTAAAAAAATATATAAAAAAAGAATAAAAACCCATAAAAGGAAGAAAAAAAAAAGAATTTATTTTTATTTTATTTACCTTGTGACGCCGCGGTAGATGGAGGTGCGTTGGCCGAAGGTGTCGACGGTCTTTTTGGGAGCGGGCTCGATGGGGACCACAGCTTGGAGGTGGTTTTGTTGGGGTTTGGTTTGGGGAGCAGTGGCGGTGGTGGTGGCGGTGGAGGTGGTGGAGAAACCGCGGAGGAAGCTGGCGGCTATGGATTTGAGTTCGGAGTCGTATATCTCGTTTTCAGTAGAAAAGTGAGGGAGTGAGGTCGGTGTGGCGGTGGTGGTAGAGGCGGCACCGCCACTGCAGCCGCCGAGAAAGTCCTCGAGTTTCGGGCCGCCCACGCTGGAGCTGAAGATGGATAGGTCGGTTGCATCTTGTTGTTGCTGTTGCTGTTGTTGTTGATGATGATGATGATCCAGACTAGCTGTAAGATCAAACAAAAAAGAAATATGATGTTAAATAATTTTGGGTTCATTTAGAAATTAAACTTTTTTTGGAATAATATTTGAGAGAGAGAGAGAGAGAGAATGGGACCTGGGTTGTTGGGAGAGGAGGTGAAGGCGTCGAAGAGAGAGTGATTGGAAAGAGAGAAACCGAGCCAGTTGTGATGGGGGTGATGAGACTGAGATGAGTCCATGGGTGAAAGAGATATGTGGGTATGTGTGTGTGTGTTTTTCTTTGTCTTCGGAAATAGAGCAAAGGATATGGGAAATGGGAATGAATATATCACAGAAGACTAGAAAAACAGAGCTCTGAGAGAGAGAGAGAGTGAATGAAGGGGGTTGAGAGACACAGATATTGAGGAGAGGTAGTAACTAGTAAGCAAGCAGACTATGTTATGTAGCACTCACTAGTTGTAGTTGTAGTTGTAGTTGTAGTAGAAGAGGAGGAGAGAGCTGAATGAATGAATGAAAGAGAAGGGAGATGAGTAGTGTTAAGGGTTACACGAGGATCGAGATTCTTTTTTCTGATGAGTAATGAGATTAAATATCAGAATAAATGGATGAGAGAGAGGGAGGGAGCAGAGAAAGCAAAGTGGAAGCTTTTGATGGGATGACTGAGCGGTGTGTCTCTATCTTTCTCTCACTTTCTCTCTCTTGGGTCTTGACCGAAGAAAGCATTACTTTATGGTTTTTGAGATTTTTTTTTTTTTTTTTTTTGTGAGTTTTAGAGAGGGAAAGACTAAAGGAGGTGTGGATGATATTATGTGTATGAATGTGGGGAAGCAAGAGGGAGAGAGAGGGGACACCGTGACCCTAAGTAGAGGACTATGCTATGTGTATTGTAGGACTTTAGGACTCGTAAGATTAAATCATTTCTATATATCCCTGCGTTTACCGCGTGTCATCTTTTGTCCCTACTCCACAGTTCTATACCTTCATTCTTATTTTCCTTTGATTCATGCCAAGACAACTCGCACCTCTCGGGCGCCCCTTACTTTTTATACCCCAACCAAAATTATCCTGCCTAGCTAATAATTCAACATCATATATATATATATATATATATGTGTGTTGCCGACTTGCCGCTCAAATCTTCCGCCTACAAAACTCCTTCAATTACTCCCTGAAACAATAAGAAAAAGCCATTCTACAAGGAACAAAAACAATAAGAAATAGGAATTAAAATTTTGAAAATGCAAACACCATATGTAATACAGGCTTTTTTAAACCTTAAATTTTGACAGATTCACCATTTGACTATTAGAATATATATTTTCAATTCTGAGATATGCTTGTATGACGTAAAGTGTTTTTATGTAGATATTGTCAAGAAAAAGACTATCAAGTATCAACTAAAACTAAAACTATGATTGAAATTGGAAATAGAATTGTGACTAGAACTATAACTGGTACAATAACTACTGGCATGATGGACTAGAATGGTTTAATATGTTCAAATAATATTAGAGATTAGAAAATATTATGTCTAGCTAGATTGATCATTTTCTCTAGAAGTCGTGGGTTGTGGCCAAAGAATGGATTTGATACCATGTTAACAAAAAAGAAGAAAATTGACTACAAAAACTTATATTTCATATCTTGTAAAAAAGACTATACAAGGTTTTTTACATAAAGAAATTTCATTTTGTATATTTAAAAAACCCTAGTCACTAGAGAGGAAAAAAAATTCTAAACTTTCGTCGAGGCGGCTTTGGTATCTTAGGCCGCCGCAGGCTAGCAATTTGACCTTCTTAGTTTGGAGAGACGTCTTTTTCTTCATCTTAGAGGGGGTTTGTCCACTTGTTCATCATAGAGAGAGTTTGTCCATTTCTTGATCTTAAAGAGGGTTTGTCCCTTCTTGATCCCACAAAGGGTTTGTCTATTACTCAATTTTAGAGAGGGTTTGTCTAGAGTTTCACCATAAACTCTAGTTTTGTTTTGGTTTGAGTGATGCCGCACCTCTTGCAGCGACTGTGGTTAATTATGCCTTTTCTTAAGCCTACATCGTATTTCGTAGCCTTGAAGCGAAAATGAAGAGATTCTGAATAAAACATTTCGACAACACGCCTGCTGTGATTTTCTCAATTGAATCAAGAATGACTACGACTTAATTAGGAAAACTACATATTGATTGCGGATTAAAGAATTTCTTGTTTTGGGTTTCTTAGCAGTCAAACAAGGCGTGCAACTTGTTGTAGATACAAGCTATTTGCCTTTTATCATGGAGTCAGGCTCTTTTCAAGCATGTTTAATGGTTAATTAGGCGAAGGAGGTCATGTCATTGTTTGCTCTAGCCAATCTAGCTCTCAAGTTTTTGTTATAAGCCGAGAGAGCGTAATAGAAGTGCTCGCTTTGTGGTGAAGGAATGTGGTATGTTCTTTTGGTTATAAAATAACCCTATTATTCTCTAACATTTTATTTATTTATTCAAAATAAATCAAGACTAAAGTGGGATCCATGGCCCATATTTAAATAAAAAAACTACCACATCATTTGGCGAATTTAGTGAAAATTTTGATAAGTGTAATGGTACGTACTCATGAATCATGATACAAAATACTGTATGCCTTAATGATTTTCAATGGTTGAAATCTCATGGGCCTGAAAATCAAAAATAAAGAAAATTTTCCCCTAACGGTCATTAAATTTTTGCAAATAAATTTCACTTTTGCTACTGGAACAGTGGAACTGTAAAATGGAAATATATTTTTTCTACAACTGTAAAGAAAATAATTAAAAAGTGATGGTTTTTTAAGACAGGAAAAAGAAGATTTGGGATTGGGAATCCTAGAGAAGAGCCTGGAGGCTGGATTTGTATTTTTCAAAACTCATTCGGTTTCGTAGGTAAAGAACCCACACGGGTGAGACAAGATTGTCCAATGATAATAAATGAACTTTAAAGAGTAGGGGGCCTATATTAAATGAAATTTATGGCTCACAGATTTCTCATTTATAAAAACAAGAATTATTTTGTAAACAATATTAAATTGATGAATTCATCATTTCGATTTTTGTAATTTTCTTTCTTTTTCATTCGATTCCAAAGTTGGAAAGATATTTTAGGAATGTTTATCAAGCAAGTCAAGCTTAAATGTAATTGACGAGCCAAGGGTTGTATGATGAGATGATCAATAATAGAAATCACGTACTATACACAATAAGTAAGTTTTTTTTTTTTTGTTTATAAAATGTTATATAACAAACTATTTTTTCTCTTTTTGGAGAAATGCCATTATACTATTTTCTTCGAGATGGAGTTCTACAAAAAAAAAAAAAAGTCGAGGTGTGGAGTAACATCAATTAAGATGAACTTATAATGATCGACTTTTAAACAAATATTGTGTCTAGAAAATGGAGAAGCAGAATTAGCCGCCATTGATTAAACCGATCAAATCAAACCATTAGGGACGGTCTAGGGTCAGTTTTTTTTTCCAAAATAAAAAAAGATTATCGATTTATCAACTGAAGCAAATTGTTATTAACGATTCAGTAAGCGATTTAAACTATTTGTAAACTGCTCAAACCAAATTAAACTGAATTAAGATCTTTTTAATATGGTCATACTCACTGCATATTTGATTTCTTCCACTTTTTTCATCCCTTTAATTCCCCTGTCAATCTCAATCTCCTTTTAGTCAATGTCTTCATTCCTTTCTTACTTCAAAACTTCTCTCTATCTTCTTTAATTTCTTCATATTTTTTCTCATTTGTGTACATTATTCTATTGTCTTTTTTTTTTTTTTGGGTTCATTTGTCCTCTTTCTCAAACCGACCTAACCAAAACCGACGGCGAATTAATTGGATAGTTTTGGTTTAGTATATGATTTGGTCAATTTTGATTTGGAAAAAACTCAAACCGATTAAATTGGTTCGAGGTTTGCAATTTTGGAAAAAACCGAACTAATTTGAAAAAGTGGCTACACTTAAGTAGATACGATACATGCATGGGACATAAACAAATACATTTTCTTAGACGCTCTATAAAATTTGCATGCAAACCCAAGGGTGAGATGTGAGACGATATTCGAAAGTGTTGAATATGTGAGCATGGCTTACTATAAGCATCCAAGAAATAAGGAAATAGAGGGCGAGAGAGAGAGAGAGGCCTGAAGGGACGGTGGGTCGGTGGGTGTGGTGGCTTCTGCGAGAGGATAGATTTGGTAATGGCATCCACATGCGTGCGTTGCTAGCTGCATGTCCATCTCGGCGACACGTGTGCACTTCAAATATAATTGTTTTATAAGTATCATCCACACGTGTCAGCTGGATCCTGAAGATGCCAACGCCGAATGCCATGTTGCATGCATGAAATGAATGATATCATTTGGGTTGTGATTAATAATATCTACCCCTCATGAGTCATGATATGATATGAGATAACAAATTGAAATGAAATTAATGATGAGAGGGCATGTCATCATATGATGAGATATGTGGTATCTATAGACACCATGCCAGACTTTGATCTGTTGGCTGCCTCAGGGGTTATGCATGCAATATATGCTACTATGCATCGTCACCCAACTTGGCTAGCTCTTAAATTATTGGGATATTCTTGGTGCCCATATATAGATACTCAATAAAATATAGCACACTCATGAATTAATTGTTTTTTTTAATTTATTTTAATACAATAACAAAATTGGGTTTTTCTTATCATTCTCATTCTCAAGTATAAGTTGTGGATGGAAATTGAAGTATATTATTTTCGGAACAAATTTTGTATATTAGATGTGATTGCATACTCACATGCATGTGGTGATTAACTCCTAAGATGCATATACTTACACTGACTTAAGTGAATTGAGGTGAAAACTCATTTTTAGCCTCTTGATTTGTAACATATAGGTTCAGCTTGATTGTTTATCAGCCAGCATCTTCTAATGCTTAGATAACTCTATAAGCATTTTATTCATTGATTCTCATATTGGAACTGAGGACGGTTCTCATTGGCTATCCAATCTATTTTTTTACAGTACTTTGTTATCATATATGTTGTTCTTTCACTTATTTGCAACAGTAATCTCTCTCTCTCTCTCTCTCTCTCTCTCTCTCTCTCTCTCTCTCTCTCAACACCCAATTGCCACCTCTATGGACCTCCGGAAGCTGCGGCCACATGCCCCCAAGTGTTTAATATAAGGCAGAAGCTAGGCATAGTACGTGAGTGAGGGAGGGACAAATCCAAGTTGACCAACCACCCAATCCAGTTATTGCAGGACAAAGCAAAATCCACATGAATGAGAAACCAAAAATAAAATATAAAAGATTAGATTGGGTATCACAAGGTGGGCAGACAAGAGCAGAGAAGGCCTCAAAACCCGGATAAGAGTTAAAACTGCTTTTACACTAAGCAACCAAAAAGCAATCCACATTCCCACACAAAAATACAAAAAAGGGTGCAATGCAATGCAAGTGTTCAAGTCCTACAAAGAGAAAGCACATTGGCAGAGAGTTCGGCGGAGTTTACATTTTATTTTTTATTTTATTTACAGTAAAAAGTAAAAAGTAATAAAAAAAATAGGTAGCTATGTTCACTTTTTTACATTCTCATTCCCATTTGGTATCGTAGTTTATCATCAAAACTTGGTCATGTAATTATTTCTAAAAATTGAACTTTAAAGGTTTTCTCTAAAAATCAACCAATTTGAAATCATTTGATCACGTAATTATTATCAAATAAATATATAATGAATTTAACTGTTACCGAAATTGTTTATTTAATGAACTATAATTATATAATTAAATAATTTTTAACAGAGATAATTTTTTATACAAAAAGATAAGTATATACTTTTGGAGTATAAAAACGAACCGTTAAGATCATGCGTTTGTATACTATACATAACTGAGTAAAACTTTTCTATTTAATCAAGAAATTTAATAAATTTGGCCAAAACAAACATATTTAATAAATAAATTTGATAAAATATTAGTATGAAATTGGCTGGCTTGCATAATTGATAATTCAATCCCCAAATTTTGTCCACGGTCAAACTATGTTTAAACTTTAAAGTAATTAAAGCAAATGGTGGGTTTGTTGTGGTCAGAGAAAGAATCATTCCTCACGTTCGCACCCCATTTCTTTATTATTACTTCATGATCACATCTCACATGACATCTTTTGTTTTTTTACTTTTTGTTTCTTATTTACAACTATTTTATTTTATTTTTTGGTTTAGATACTATTATTGTCATTGCAATAATTTTTTTTATTATATTTACATTCTGTGTATGGGAGAAGACTGTGTCTGAGTTGAAATCGTTGAAACATGTCGTTATGTATGGACACGTGGGCCCTGTGGCTGTGTCATGATTTTCAACTACTTGATAAATGAAACTTTTATATACACAAAAAGGTGATTAGAGGATAAACAAATTGAGCTTAAACCCAGTTATGCCAAACTTGAGTTTGACTTAAACATCGTGATACTATTTCTTTTGAGATGAGAGGCTTAGAATACTTTATTGGGTACGTGTAGCTAAACAGAACTTAGCACGAGTACATTGTCTATTATGATACCATAATAAAGGTTAAATTTAGTGACTTTTTATTAAGCTTCAGAAGAGCTCAAGCTCAACAAACAAATTTCATTATGAGCTCAATGAATCATTTCACGCTCGGCCTATTGTTTTGTTTGGAATTTAATTGGGATCATATTCTAAACGTAGTTAATTAACTTATTAAGTAACATGTTACTTAAATAGAGTATGCATTACACTTCTTTCAAACTACAATTATATTTCTTATCAAAAGAAAAATATGAATAATAGAAGCAATTGTTATAGACCTTGTTCACTAGTTTTAATAACAAACTAATGAGTATCATTCATAAGCTTAAACGAGCTCAGTAAACTATATTAACCTAAACTTCAAATTGTTCACTACCTGCATGACTCATGCAACTCTAATAGAGGATAGGTGAAGGAAATGGAAATTACTCTAGTCAGTAATATCTCAGAGTCCCATAGTTTAGATAGCTAGGCTACAAGATATACATCTAAAAACAAAGTGCTGACAATTACTTGCACATTCAATCCTCTGCACCTCAAGTTTCTAGTATACCTTCAAGATTTCACACAACAAAGAAAAAGAGCACAACCTAATTGAGGCTGAGACTATGTTCATTTGCCTTTATTCAAGCATTGGCAGTTGATTTAAAGTGATAATCATCAACTGTTGAGTAAACTTTGCCTTCCTGTATAAGATTATCAATAGCTGGCCTGCCAATGGCAAAAAGATTTAAGATTTAGATATCAGTTTGGACGGGCAAGTGCGCAGGTAGGTGTGTGTGTGTGTGTGTGTGTGTGTGTGAGAGAGAGAGAGAGAGAGAGAGAGAGAGACATGAGATTGTTCACTGGAATTTTCAGTTGTCGGGCAATATCATCAAGGTGTGCACCCTCTTCTCTTGCACTGAAACATGCAATGCTAGTTACAATTATGTAGGAAAAAGGAAGGAAAGAAAAGGAAATGTGTACATGAAATTCACACATCTGCATACAAAAAAAAAAAAATAACACTATCATTTATACATTTATGTTCAAAATTGTATTGCATACCAATAATCAGCATGCAATGAATTTCTTAATCACATATATATATTTTTTCTTTTTTGTTCTCTTCCATCCAGTGGCTAGAGGAGATAGTCCTTCCCTTCCCTTAAACCCTTCCCATCCCTTAGTTTCAAACTGAGGACTTGAAACACCTCCTTGCATTATACAAGGCCTCTAGGCCATTGGCATTTGGTAATTAATTAGTGCAAATTTAAAATCTGTCAAAATTAAGCATGGACTACAAAATAATTTTAAAACAACCAAGATCATGCCAAAAATTAAAGAAATGCCCAAAGAAAGCAACATTATACTAAGCATTTAGCAGATGATTCTATTATTGTGAATTGGCAATGGCCTTGTATCAAGCATCAGAAGAAGACTGTTGCTTGGGTGAAAACAAACTAAATATTCTATTTATTTTACAGAAAATAGAAATGTCACATAAACATTCTTGAGTTTTAGCCAAGAACAAGCAATAGCCAGACTCTTGTCAAAAATTTTAGCAACTTCCAAAACAAAGGAACACTGTGCATTTAATAGATGATTTTATAATTATGACTTGGCATTGACCGTTTATTAACATAAGATTGGTGCTTGAGTGGAAATACCTACATCAAATTATCCCATTCATTTAACAGAATATTATAGGAAAAAAAAATGTTGTTCAGGGCTCTTTTTTCCTCGTGTGTGTGTGTGTGTGTTGTCCCCAGTAATATCCAAAATAAATAGATACTTTGACCAACTATCTTCTCATAGGCCAAAATCTGTCTCAATCTTATCCAAACAAATGTGTTCTCATTTACTCAGGTTATCTGCATCAATTAAAGTATGACAATTCATTTTAGAAGATCTTGTTTCTTCTGTTTGTGCAGCACTCATCAATAACATAAACCAAATATATTTTGGCCCAATATAATGGGTGCTTATAAACCAAGAGAGGTCATCCATACATACAAGATTTGGATTGAAACATGCTAATAAATTTTTGCTGAATTGTCCCTAAAGACCCATATAATGTTAATGTTTAGTTTCTTAGGCTTTGGACACAGGACCATAGTTTCCTGATGAACAATCAGCTACAAACCAAGTCTGTATAATACATGACCATGAGACTGTTTTGCCACTTCACAGCAGTATTCTTATAGATGAACATTAATATTTTCAAGTTTATAGTTACTCACAGGTATGAATGCTGGCACAAAACTTCTAGGACCTTTACTTCAGTGCTCTTCTGTCCATCGAAGCTATCGAAGTTATATTGGCCAGAAAACTGAAGGCAAAAATAAAGTGGACTAGTAAAGCAAATAATAAAAGATAAATCAGACTGAAATCTATAGTTAATAATCTAACCTGATTTGTTGGAATTGTCATATGTGGCTGAGTAGTGACACCAACACCAACCTGTGGTTTCTATCACCACAAGTACAAAGACATCAGAAAACTAGTATACACTTCAATAACAATGTCATCACTATGCAATGCCAAAGTTACAATCACATTTTCAGTGGTTAGACCAGTACCCATAACCTGCTGTTGTAGAAATGGACGTATATACACTCAATAAAGTGGCTTGCAATCTCATTATAGTCATCCACAGGCCTGACAATCACACCAACTTCAATGTTAGAACCTCAATATGAACAATAGCAGAAAGTATAGGTTCGTCATTGAATCGAATCCTGTTTCATGAGGTTGCTTCATTGATGACTTAGTTATTTCCAAGTCCTCTAACCCATGGCACGCATTTGGACCCAACTTAACAGCCTTAAACAAATACAAAAAAAGCTCACAGAATGAGGATACTGGTTTTAGTGGTCACATCTCAGGGTGTTTCTTCACTTTACTACATGGCCCTTAGGGGCATGATACTCAAAAGAAGCTTTTAGCTCTTCACTTTACAGCGTGGCCCTTAGGTGCATGATTACTTAACAAGATCAGGAACACAACATTCTCACAAATTTTAAATTACTACCTTTTCATTCAAAAATACAGTTCCAATACTTACTAATTCATTTAAAAAAAAAAAAAAAAGAAATCCTTCCTCATAAGGTTGTTGTCGCTACCTTGTTTGTCATGAAAAACAATGCCTGAAGGCTGAAAAGCAAATACTCGGGATGAAATATTGTATTTACACAAAATGACATATACTGAGTATCTCATTGCAAGGGTTTTTTAGATGGTAAATGATCAACACAGGGAAGACCTCAAATTCCTGTTAGAACTAGAATATTAGCAACAGCATTCTCATCAAATAAAGAACTCAATATCCTAAGAGATGCACGTACAACCAGGCATACTAAAAGATATTTTCCTTTCAACTGTACCATATCACAAGAAATCTCGTAACCTCCTCTGAAGCTCCTTTTTCATAAAAAGATAACAAAAAGTCAAAAACTATTTGATAAAGTTGAGACGTTTTTTTATTATATAACTAATTTTAGCTCCTTAATTATTTTTATTATTTTCTCCATCATAATGCCCTAAATAATAGGTCATGCGCTACCTCTAAAAGAAAAACCAAGCTATTTTTAATCCCCAACTTTCCTTAGACTTGAACTTGATTGCATATATTCTTAAATATAGGTACCAAAAGTTGACAGGCCAGATTCTACCTCTGAATGATCAATATACTAATTACAAATAATCTTAGTAAAGACATGAATTATTCCTTTTCTAAGGAAATTTAAATCAATCACTGAAGTTGCTGCCTAGTATCAACCAATTTTCTTGACTCATTCCTTCCAATGATGGAATGATTATTCATCTTATTAAAATAAATTTAATTGCTAAACAAGCTATCAACAATATTCAAGCCTATAATCTCTCCAGTAGCAAATAAACAATCAATAGAAATAACCTTCATGAAAAGGAAAATAAAAGGCTAACAATAACCCAAGAGAAAGAAACAAATTTAAACACAATCCTAGTAATAACCAAAGACAAAAAATTCCATAATGTACAACAAACTTTACCTAAAGACTGATGAAGAGGACTACTCCTCTGAAGCAAAATCTATTGAAGTGTGAAACAAAAGGGAATGGAGTTGTACCTAATAGAGAAGACATTTAAGGTCTTCTTACCCTGAAAGCTTTTCAAGCGTCCATGAACCCGAACGTACATTCCATCCCTAATATTAAAGATAAATATTTTGATGTAATAAATGAAATAAATTAAAAGTTCACTTAATTTCATAGTAAAGTAGATGGGGAAAATATCCAATAAATCTTGAAAAAATGGAACAAAATGCAATTGGAAATATATATGACTTTGCATCTTACTATCCTAGATAATTAAGAAAAAGAAACTTGAAATATTGAGAGAATTGGCTTTATTAATGTTTGAGAAACACCCATATAAAGCTACATGTCAATGGATGTACAATAAGGAAAGGGGTGCAATTGGTCAGGAAAGAAAGAAGCATACAGGATTCCTTCTATTTCGTTTGTGTCTATTGCTTCATGAAACCTGCACGAACACAAGAAGCCATCATTGACATAGAATCAAGAAATTAACTAAAACAAAACTATCAAACCAATAATAAGAAAAGGCTCGAGAAAACTCACCACTTGTTGCAATCAATCCGTCCGGTCCCATCGTCAAGAATGAAAGTAACATCTGTAATTCTTCCAGCTTTGTCATGCACCATCCCCACAAGCTTAACCTAGAGACAAAGAAAATTAAAAACAAAAAACAAAAAAATCCAACCACAAATTTATAAGAAAAAAAGAACAAAAACTAAAACAAAAACCCACGTTGTTCACATCAACTCCGTCAATAAAAAATTCTGATTTATCATTCGCTGATACAATCGCATCGTTTATCTGCTTCACGGTCAGTGGAAGCAATGCCTGGATGTCACGATTCTGCAAAAGAATCACCAAAAACCTTCATAACCGCACTTAAATTAATGAATAATACAACCAAATTGCTTTAATTGAGCATTGCCATCTCACAAAACACCAAAAGCATATCCCTAAGTCTCTGTTTGGTTCACAGGAAATCATGAGAAATGAACAATTTCTTAAACTACCCAATACCCATCAGTTTAATACCCTAGAAGTCCACAAACCCCTCAAGAGAAATTGGCAAAAACCCCTAATTGCTGCTCCATTGAAAATTTCAATTTCCCTCTGGTTTCTTTGGAACCAAAAAGAGAGTGAACACAAGTGGGAGTTGTTACCTTAGAGGAGGAAGCGAAAGAGGGGTCGGGGGTCTGGGTGGCCTGAGGGGGCATGAAGCCACCGCCGGAGAAGGCGGCACTGCCATCGAATTGGCTCATGTTCATGACTTTCTGGGTTTCTGTGGAAAACCCAAAGATCAAAGTTCCTTCGCTGAAAGACTGAAACGTTTTTTGGTTTAAAGGAGTGAAACCTTAGAGCCGATGGGGGTATAAGAAATTGGATTCCCGCCACATTTTGTTCCTTGCTTTATTATCTTATTCTCTTTCCATTTCTTAATTTATTAAAATGAATGAATATTGAGTTTGATTTTGGTATGAAAATTGAGTTTATTTTAGCTCCAATTAAAACGCCCCAAGAAAATTGAGTTTATTAACACCATTTTTTATGAAAAGAGAAAAATAAAGGGTAAATGACATATTAGTTCAAATAGGAGAAGCTTTTTTACACTATACTCACATGAACTTTGTGGTCAATTTCACTTCAACACTTTTAGGTTACCTGTATTTCTCTGTAATTGGACCAACATTGTTAATGGTGTGAAAAAAAAAGATGGTTTCACATTAGTTAATCTTCACGAAGGTTTAAGTAAATTTGAAAGGGATCCATTCATTCTAGCTTCACAAGCTAAACAAATCTTTTATTCTAGAGAAAGTGAAACCTCAAATTGGTATATAGTACTAAAGGCACAACCAAGAGGCTTTCATGAGTTGGATCCATATTATGATAGTGTTTATACATCATATATGCCACAAGATGTATCCACACTTAAATAGAGACAATAGGGACATATCTGCTCCAACTATATAATATTTAATTTAACTTGTTGCCAGGTGTTAATGACAACTTTTGGAGAATTTCGAATGTATATAGTTGTTAAGGCACTAAAGAGTTTTTGTCATGAAATGTAATTCCTGTATCTTGTGAAGTTTTTTAGGTTTGTAAAGTGATAACAGTTGTCCTTTAATGAATTCCATCTTTTTGTTACTCATGTTACTAAATTTAGGCTACAAAATGGTAATAAAGTGATTAACTCAATTAATTGCTTATATTTTCAATTCATAGCTCAGATACCTTGCTTTATTTTTCAAGTTATACTTATATGATTACATGAAAACTGATTTTGCCTTTGGTGTGGTTGTTGTTGCAGTACCCAACTTATTAAAGTTGTCCTCAAATTCTGAGCTTTGTTGCCTAGGCTAATGGGGGAGGTGAGCTAGCTGCAAAACAAGTTTGTTTTTTATTAATTAGTACATTTTTTAGTTCATTTCCTCTTTTATACTAATTTTGACAAATATTTTGATTGTGTAGCCCGAACATCAAGGCAAAAAAAGAGCTGGCCATGAAATTGGAGAAGGGCATTCTGTTAGAGATGAATGCTCTGAATCCAGTCCTCAAAAGAAGAAAACTAAGGGCAAAACAACACTGCAAGTAATGGCAACCGAAGAAAAAAACCGCAAAAACCGCAAATACCTTGATACTGAAGATGAAGAAGACTACTTGATCACATAGTCTGGTTTATGCATGCTAAATCACATTCATACAACTTGAAATGAGATGAAAAATTAGATAGAAATTGAACTTTATTCTTGCATTACAATGGACTGAGGTATTATTTAAAAAATTCAGAACCACATGATAACATTAAGATAATGATCAAACCACAAGGACCAAGCATACAATTTGGCCTTTAATTTTTCACCCAATCATACTTCTTTTCAAATTCACCAAGCTTGTTGTGATACAAGTATATTCCACTCTCTCTTGCAGTCCACATTACTACAAAATCCTTCATCAGGCACAACCACCAAATAGTGCCTATTGATGTCAAACAGCACAATTTCGAGTTCCCATTGTTATTAATGTCATGGTTTGTGACAATTGTTGCACCAACCTTAGCTATACCATACAGCTAGCTCACCTTTTCATTAAATAGGCCCCAAAGCAATAGTAAAATTGCTTTCCTCATGTGGTAAATTTTACACCCAGCATGGTTCACTTTTTCTATGCATGTGTTTGATTACTCACATACATTTCTCCTCCACCAAAGAGGGATACCAATGGGGCCCATCAGAGAGTGCACTTATATAAATTAAAAACACATGGAATAATTTCTTGACAACACCTCCATATGAATAGTTTTATTTTCTCTGGGACCTTCAACTGCCAAATACCTTTCCAAAACCGATTACAGGCCAGCCATTTCAAGCTCTCTGCACCCACAACATGTTCACTCACCTACCTTGCTAGCCAATAACCGCTCTTGACACTATACATTTCAATTGGTTACTAAACCTATGTGATCAACTTATATCCATCGGTCTGAGATAAAAATTGCTCTAAAGTTTTGCGTGACAGATCTATTGGTATTCCTCTGTTGATCAATTCGCGCCTACTCTGCATTCTACGCCCCGCAATATAATCATACTTTGTCACTGTCACTAGCTAGCTCAATGATATGATTGTCATTGTCACTTCATGTATGTAAGTATCAAGTTTATGCGATTTTTTGAATGTCATTGAACAATAATAACTTTGATGTTATTGATTGACTGACAATAACACCGTAAAAGCTTTTTGGTTGATTAACATTCAGAATCAGTTATTTTTTGTTACCCTAAAAAATCACGGCAGGGATTATCGAGAATTCTGAATAGAACATTGTAGTCGTTTATTTGAATGCGGGTGTGCCACTGCGTTCGGCCGAGAGCCGTTTGCATAAATAAATGATGTTTGTTATGATTTGCGCCGAACAAACTTTTAACCAGATTATTGCATAGCAAGTAAGGAACAAGAAACTTGCCTTCATCCTCAAGGACTTTACAAATCGTAAGTTTCAGTGACTGTGTTCTCGAATTCGTAAGTGCGTACGATTGTATGTACAGTGATTGGATGAATAGAAAAGTAATGGATTTTGATGAAAAAAGTATGAATAACTTAATTAATTATCTTGAAAACGAGTAACAATGATAAATCTAACAACAAATCTCATAGTAAGAGAACATGAAAATAATAGTTGAAACTCAAGGAAAATCAATACTAAGGGAAAGTAAACCCTAGCAGAGCTAAAAACAAAGGAAAAAGACTTGAAAGCTTGAGAAACTGAGATGCTTGAGATCTTGAGAATTCTTAAGTTGTGTTGAAAGTTGTGTGTTAATTGTAGGTTGTTGAAAGAAAGCTTTATTCATGCCTAATGCCTCTATATATAGTGATCCCCCTCCTATCTTCTAGGAAATCCCTTTTTTACTTGAACTTGAACTTCCTTTCTTCAGCTTCACGCCCAAGCTTTCCTTTCCATTCTCTGATTTAGTTCTCCTAGTCCATCAAGGAGAACTCGGCGCCAAATGACCAGGATACTTTGAGATCTTTGTGTTCCACATGGACTTGGGCTCAGCTACGTACTGGGCTCCTTCCTAAACAAGAACACTGAGCTCGGCCAATGGGTTTCAATAAAACCGGGCCTAGCCGTGAATCCGGCCCAAAACCAATTTGTGATGTAAACATTTTCAAACAATGGTTCTTTTTATTATTGCGTAGTCAGTAAAAAATATCATTTTGTAGTTGTCATCAACTAGAGAATAAAAAAAAAATTTCTATTTTGATTTTTTTCTTCATCCAAGAAGAGTTGTAAACAAAACTAGAGAGTATATATAGTCATTGTTACTCATTGTGCAACAATAACTATAAGAAAGGCAAAAACATGATATTTATAGGCATTAATTTTCTTATATAAACATGTCAAAAGCTCATAAAAACAACATATAATACAAAAAATCACCCTTGGAGTCACATCAATTATTGTCATGTTCATCTTTACATAGTTATTGTCGAACAGTAACTATTGCTGCATAGCTATCGGCACTGCACATCACCTTATGCGCACTTAGCGCTTTTTTTTCTTTTTGTAAATTTGAACAACTTTTATTTTTATAAGGTGAGTTTATTTATCATTAGGTGCACATTTTTATCACTGAAAAACATTAAGTGAGTTTATTTATTATTAATGGCTGTAAAGTGAACTTTAAAATTATTTACTTAAAAATAAAATCTAGAATTACAAAATTATCTTGTACCCACTTTAGGAAGATTTTTTAGTTGATTTTCATACATATATCCTTAATTTTAAGAAATTAATCTCATTTGAATTTTGAATAAGTTAACACGAGAGGCTGACCACACCAGAGACTTGTCCACGAAGAGCATCAGGCCATAGATTTTAAAGTTTTGACCACACCGGCGTGCATAACGCCAAGCTGCACTTTTTTTTTTTTTTCCGTTCCCTACATCCGGCAAAACACTATATCCAGTCGGACAACCCTGTTAACAACCCAAAATGCTCTCCGCCAAGCTGTTCTTTTGTTTCCGTACATGCATTTAAAGGAAAAACACTATCGCCAGACCTTTTTAACTTCTTCACTGTCACCCAAAATCCCTTATTGCTCAAGTCCAATCGAAAACCCTGTAAGAAACCCAAAATTTGGTCATTATATATGTCAAGCTGCACTTTGGGCATTATCTCATCATTTCTTAGTCTAAAAGGATGGTCAAAATTAGGGACTAGATCCAAAACTTCCCTTTTATTAAATGCCACCAACCAAATAATTAGATGATAATTATCAAAATTCAATTTAATTTAGATCATAATTATCAAAATTGATCATTATTCATATGAAAGCGTTCCCAAACCACAGACGGACCTCTTCGAGGGCTAGGGTGGGCTGTAGGCCACCCCATTTTTTGGCAAAAAAAAAAAAAAAGAAGCTTGTAGTAATATTAGACATTAGTCTAATAACTCAATATTCAATTGTTAATATACACCCAATAGCCTACTCATAATAGCCTAATAACTCCTTTTGAATCTCTAAATTTTTTTGATTTATGGTTTTAATTTAGGGTTCTAAATTTAAAATTTAGGGCTTTCAATTTTAATGAAGAATTCTAAAATTTTAAGTTAGAGAATGTTTGAGTTTGTTATAATATGTTATAGAACTATTAATTTTTTTAACTGTTGATATGTTGTTAATTGATTTTACTAAATACACATTAGTTTTTTAATTGATCACATATAATAGACAATTCTAATATTTCGCACACTATTTATAATTTCAAAATGTGTCTTCCATTTTTGAATTATGTCATGAACTTGTTAGAACAAGAAAATCATATTGGTTGATTGAGAGATTGATTCGTCTTGTGTTGACTCTTTTTGTTTCAACGACAACAACTGAGTTAACATTTTCATCCATGAAATTTATTAAAAATTGATTTTGAAACAAGATATGTGATGAGTTTTTTGCTTATTGTATGGTTATCACATTAAAAAAGATCTTGTTGATACTATCAGTTATGATATGATTTTATATTGTGAAGAATCGTAAGACACAACTTAAGTATGTATATTTTTTGTTGTTTATTAATGAAATTCACTTTGATTTCTTTGATTAAATTGCATTTTAGATCAATAAAGTGTTTTAACAAGTTATTTAAATTTGAGAAGTGTCATGAAAACAAACGGTATGCTATGAAAATTTTGATAGCCTTAAAGTTCAGCTCACCCCATTTTAAATTTCTGGGTCCACCCTTCCCAAACTAATGGTACTTCTCTTTATATTATTAGAAGATGTCCCAAACTGGAATCCATTTCCTAGAAAAAAATTATATCTATATATTATGCATATATCAACTGTTAACACGTTACAAATAGATTGGATTATGTAAGGGATCATCATATGCACAGCACTCTAATTTTTTTATTTTTTATTTTGGTACATTGGTGGGCCTAAGCCCACAAGAGAACGCTAACCAGGAACATCCCTGGGTCTAGAAACCTGATGAAAACCAATCAGTCAAAACAGACTCAAGAAAAGAGCACCGGGGGGGGGGGGGGGGGGGGGGGGGGGGGATAGCTATGACTAAAGCTTCGATAAAATATCAGTTGCCATGCATAGGATAGTACTCTATTTCACCTACATGTCTTGTTGTTCACATTATCTTTTTTTTTTTGGTCAAATTGTTCAAATTATCTCCCTTATCATAATGTACTATATAGAATTTTATTATAATATTAAATGTTTTATAATTAATTTATGCTTGTTTTTTTTTTTGCTAAAGTTCAATTTAGACACTCAATTATAGAAGGTATTTCAAGTGCATCATCATCTACAAAATCATTCAAAAACATATCTCATCTAAAATTTAAATTTAAAAAATGAATTTTTCTTCCTCTTTTCCATTTTTTACCCCTCTCCACCTCCCACCCTCTCTCTCTTCCCTCTCTCTGGCCAACCCTCCCAACCCAGCCCCTCCCAACCCCACCCCCACCCCCACCACAACCTTCCTGACCCCAACTATAGCTCGTGGGGGGATGGCCATCACCAGGGGACCCACCTGTGGCCTTAGGCCGCCAGGAAATGGCTGGCCTTGGCTGAGTTGAGGTGCGCACAGGGAGGGAGTCTTGCGAGAGATGAGAAGGAAGAGAGGGATGGTTGGGGGGAGAGAGAGGAGAGAGAGAGGAGAGAGAGAGAGAGAGAGAGAGAGAGAGAGAGGGAGGAGTTGTGGGTTGGTGGTGCTGCGCCAGCTGGGCTTGGCCGAAGTTGGCCTGGTCACGGCCGAATTGTGCGAAGTCAAGCAAAAGAGTAGGGAGACACGGGGAAGAAGAAGAAAAATGAGAGAAAATAGAGAGAGAGAGAGAGAGAGAGAGGAGAGAGAGAGTCGGGTAAGTGGAAATGGAGGGCGGCGGGTTGTGGTGGGGTAGGGTCAAGAGGAGCTAGGTTGGGATGGTTGGCCGAAGAGAGAGAGAGTAGGAGGTGGAGAGGGTAAAAAAGAAAAAGAAGAAGTAAAATTCATTTTTTCAATTTAGATTTTAGATGAGAAATGTTTTGAATGATTTTGTAAATGATGGATGCAGTTGAAATACCATCTATAGTTTAGCGTCTAAATTGAACTTTAGTTTTTTTTTTTTTTTGCTGTAATGTCATATTCATTTTAACAATGAAGCATTAGAGTGTTGGATGAATGCGTTGAGGATGAGTGGTTGAGAAGTACAACATGCCTCTTGAAAAAGGGTTTAATTTAACATTTATGAACATAATACTGAACATAATAAAACATTGAAGATTGATCTGGCCCCTACCCTGCCAATGTGAACCGATAATTCTCGGTTTATGATACTCAAAGAAAGTACAATTGCTTTCCAAATTGAGCAGATAATTAAGTAGATGGTGCATGTTTAGAAATTAGGTTCAACCATGAAAAACAGTAGTATCGATCCTCTCTGTCTCATATAATTGGAAATGTTAAAAGTCATGCCAAATTGAGCAACATGCACCAAAAGGGGAACATAGTCTCCTCATTGACACTACATATGTCTCAGCTGGCAATAGATGAAAATGACCGATGAATTATATGTTGAAATACAAAACTTATAATAATATTCAATATGAGATTTCAATATTCTCAAAACATAACAATTATATTTAGCGATATAAAGCATATGTATACGTGACAATATTGAATCTGACACTTAAATAGACTCTCTACTTGGATGTCTTTGTAATCCAATCGGAGCATTCAAAGAAGCTCAAAATTAAGATGTAAGGTCTATAATACTACTTTTGTATATCAAGATGTAAGGCTCGTAGTACTACATGTGATGAGAATTTGTATTATCATGTGAATCCAATTTTGTCGCAATTGTGGTCAGGAAATAAAATAACAACTACTAACATGCATATATGGTACTCAGAAAATATTTCTAGCTAGATTGTGTAACTTATATGTATGATGAGGAAATCAAGAACAAGCCTTAAATTGCTAGCTCATAAATATTATTATCATCTAAGTGACTAATAGGCTATATATGAAGTTTTCCAAGAAACAAACATATATTAGAAAGTTTAGCTTTTCTGCTCATAAATAAAGATGAAAAAATTTAAAAGAAAAGTTTAATTAAACTGCAGCTCGTCTTGGTGTACCCTTGCGTTTTCTACGCCTCTTTGTATGCAATGGACTTGTAATTGCAGTCTCCTCCTCAGCATCAACTGCTTCTTTTTCATGGGAATTGGATTCTTCAGCCTCCTCTGCTTTCTTTGTATCATACAAAACTTGATCATCATCATCATCTTTGGCTGCACTAGTACTTTTCTTTGGCCTTCCTCTCTTTCTATGCTTGAAATTGATCTTCTTCACTAATTTGTTGGTATTATAATCAGCTTCAACAGTACTGTTGGTGCTCTCTTCCTTTTGCACCTCATCCATATCTATAACTATGACATAGAAAATGCTCTCTCTCTCTCTAGCTATAGCTAGCTAACATATATTCTGTAAGTAAATGCATTAAGAGGCAAAGAGAGTGAGTTGATGGTTATTGTAGAAATATTGCAGTTGTAAGCTGTAAATGGTACAACTTTCAAAACCCCAAAACTGGAAACCAAGTGCTTTAGCAGTTGGAAGAATTAAATTCAAGTGTACATATTTTTCCCACTTGGATGTACATATTTAGTAAAAGATGTGAAACTGGTATGATCAATAATGGTGACCATAAATTGGTGGGTAATAATTAGAATATTCTTAGTGTGACTTTGGCTTTTTGTTTGGTTCTTGCACCATTATATGCAGACCTTCTGCATACCCTGTAAAAGAAAAAAGGACCATGACAGGCATTTGTTTTGATTTGCACTATTAAGGTACACAAATGTTATGAATATTTTTATTTTATTTTATACGTATTCATACATAGAGGAGTGCTCTAAAACTAATTAGTTAGCAAGTTAATACGAAGCTAACCATGTTTTTGGGACCACCACATAACTAATCTCATAATCCGAACCATCAATTATTTAGGTCGTACTTCAAAGATCATCATTACAAAAAATCAACTAAATCGAAAATCATTTAGTCATCTAATTGAGATCAAATAAATAGACAATCAGTGTTTTCGATAAAAGCATATAAATAGTTGTTGATATAATCAAATGACTAAATGATTTCCGAATTTGGAGATTTTTTACAAGGATATTCTTTGAAGTAGGGCCTAAAAAATAAACGGTTCGGATTTTGAGATTACATTGTGCGGTGGGTTCAGTATGGTGGTTAGCTTTGTATTAACTTAGTAACTAGTTAGTTTTAGAGCATTCTTGTTCATTATATATATTATATATTACATATATTATATATATGTTAAGAAATTGACATGCATACCCAGAGACGAATGCACGTTGTGAGCTGCATGGGCTGCAGCCCATGCTCTTTTTTTGTTTTTTTAGCTTACCTAGGTAGCTTAGCCCATCCAATTTCCATCCCAAGCCCAGTAACCCACTGCCCACAGTTTCATTTTTTTTTTTTTTTTTTTCTGTTGAGGAGCAACTTCTCACATGCTGCAGCTACTGCCTCTTTGTTTAATGAAAAAAAATTATTTTTACTTCCACTCCCCCCGAAAACAGCCCATAGATCCCCACTTGCTCCAACTTCTTTCCTCTGCAGCTCCAAAACTCATCTCCCCGACCCCACACAAATAGCTCAACCCTCCAATCTCCAAAGGGTGCCAAGCCACCAAGGTATTATATATGTATTTGCACCCAATCTCTCTACTCTTTTTTTTTTTTTGCTCAACTATCTATTAAAATTAGAAATTTTTGCATTTTTAAAATTTTTAAAAGGTATTATATATCTATATGTAGGGCCCAACTTAGATAGTTTTATATTGTATTTGCATTGCATGTTTAATTGTTGTATTGCTATCTTTTTTTTTGTGCGATTTTTTTTTCTTTGTTTAGATATGCATTTTTAGGGTAAAGCTCATTATGTTCACTCTAACTAGGTATAACTTTTTTTTTTTTTTTTGCTAATGAAATTCATTCATTCGGTCGAGTTTTACTCGTAAGATAAGTTTAGCCCACCCCATTTTAAAATCCTGGATTTGTCCCTGTGCGTACCATTATTTTTCCAAGCCCTTCTATTTTCGTTTCTGAATTATGTAAAGGGGGCTCATTAATTGAGCCCATAGACTATACAATCGGAGATGGCTCTTCTTATGCTTTTGCGTCACAAACTCATGGACCTGCATCACAAACTAGTATAACTGCATACTAGCTGATCGACTACTGTTGAACTTGAACCAGTCAAAGAATAGTTAGCTAGTTAATGAACTTGTTAGGTTGTTAAGCACTGCTAGTTGTCAGTTATAGTCGGTTTATCAAAGCTAATTGTATTTAAGGGCCTCTAAGCCATTTGTATCAGATATGATTAAGAATAAGAAAGAATCCCAATTTTCTGTGTTTCTTTTCTTTTCCTACAGGATCGTGTAAAATGAAGCATTAAAAATGGGGATTCTTTAACACTCACACAAAGATAAAGCACGAGATATAAACAAATTTGAAACTGAAACAGACTACTCTTGTGCCTATGTCGAGATTTCAGCAAACAGAGGGCCTTTTTGGTGAGTGCGCGTGTGCCATCACTGGGATGGGATCGTGAACCCAATGTGGAAAAAGTGTTAATGTACTTGGGCTTGGTTGACTTCAAATGTGGGCAGCTCTATGGCCCGGAAAGAAACAAAAAAACAAGTGTTTTCATACGCAACGGTGTTACGCGAAATGTTTTTGGTCTAAACGGAGGCGTAAGCCTTTTGGGAATCAAAATATTATAATAAAAAAATTATATCACTAAACAATAGCATTAATTGTCATCTATATATACCCACCCATTTCTCTACACCCACATAATTTCATTTCATCTTTCTCACTTTAATATACAAAAAAAACCACTTTGGATTCATGAAAAATAATTTTTTTTCTGCAAAGATTTATTCACAATCTAACTCTAAAATATTGTTTTCAATATTTGATTTTGTCTCCATCATTCATATTCCCAAATTCCCCTTATTTTTATCAATTATTTTGTTTAATTTATTCTCTTATTCAAAATCTCATCCTAACATAAAAGTTCTTGGACACATTACAAAGTTACAATTTATGGGTTGATTTAACTCTGCCCCCTCCTTTCTCACTCTCTTCCTTTCTAATCTAGGAGTATGTATGGGGTTGCATATGGTTTCAAAATTTGGTGGGTGAATAGAGTTTATGGTTTATGGAAGAAAGAAAATATAGATGAAGAAAGGGGGAGGAAATAGTGTTTATACTAAAAGGGTATTTTAGGGACATTGGGGGTGAAAAAAGAGGATTATTATTTCTTAAAATTTAAAAGGGGGTAAATTTATAAGGTGGGTGAAAAAATAAGACACAGAAAATATCATCAAAGCTTTTTTTAAAATATTGATAACTTAAAATAAAATAAAAAAACTTAAAACTTAAAAAAAACCCATACCCCACCCACGTGTGCAGATATCCACCAGCCCCCATCCCCTCCTTCTTCATCTTCCCCATCCTTCGTCCTTCCCGTCCTTTTGCAACCCCGAAACCCAAAGGTCAAATAAACCCAGAAACCCAATTACCGAACCAGAATGCCCAACCTCAATGGGAGTGATGTGGCCGAAGCTGGTGATGAAGTTGATCGTGCTGGGTTTTCATATTTTACAAATTTGAAAATTAAGCAAATTATTTTAAATTCAATTTTACAGTTTTTAATGATATACAAATTAACTCACCCATAAAAAGTTGCAAGGATAAATAGGTCCACTTTATATAAATAAAGTTCACGTTGTATTTTTTTCCGTATTTTTTGTGTCGAGCACTTGGAGTTTTTTTTTTTTAATTGGGCAAATTGTCATTGTTGTACAGTGGCAATTAATAACAGTATAATATAGGTTTTTATGCAATTCAAATAATTACTGTCGCATAGTGGCAAATGTGGATAATAGCAATTTGTTAAGTTTCTCCTTCTCTTCTGTCCAAGGATAGGTAAATGCTATATGTACCATATTATCCATAGATTGTTGTTTATGAGATTTGGATTATTGCTTGTCTTGTTTTTATTTATTTTTATTCTAATCGTGTAATATAAATTTAAAGATTTATATAATCTCATTTATATCCAAAAAATGTTACGAATTTATTTCATAATATAGAAATTAGGATTAACTACCTAATTCTAATAACTTTTTGGAATACTAGCACATGGCTATTTTTTTTAGTTTGGCTACTAACTTTCTTAAAAACATTTTAGATTAGATACCAAACCTTCTTTCCAGCCTAGCCCATTTCTAGTGGGCTTATTTCATATTCTGATTTTTCCCTTGGCCCATTTATTGGGTTTAGTATAATTAATAATTGTTAAAAAATTATAGTTTGGTCGTTGTGTGAACTATTAACTTTGGAGCGTTATCTCACGCGATTTGTTCTTGGATTTTGCTCACCCCCTTCGTGATTTTCGTCGATCTGGTTATGGAGATAAGTTCTTCTCTTGATTTCTGGTTGATTTTGAATTTGATTTCTTCATCAATTTGGTTTATTTGATCAGTTGCTCATTGCTTCGACTGTTTTAGGGATTTGGTTTTGATTTTCATTTTGAATATGTTTTCTTCATCAATTTGGTTGATTATGACTTTTAATTGATCAACTTGCTTCGAGCTTTTAGGGATTTGGTTTTGATTTTCATTTTAAATATTTTCTTTCTGTGATTTGTTGCAATAGATTCTTTTATTAGTTTGATTATTTAGGGTTTGATCTGCGATTTTCAATTTTTTCTTTTCTATCTTTTCTGCATTTTTTTAGTTTGAGATATAGAAAGATAAAGATGAATTTCAAGTTGCTCTGCTTGATAGTCACAGGTTAAATTTCCTTCTTAGAGTGTATATATTTAATATATTTGTTTAATGCAAATCCCATTTTTATGTGAGCTTTTATGTTAAACATCAAGGTGTTTTATGTTAAACTTATCTTTTCTGATCTCAATCACAACTTCTGATTTTGTTAATTAGTTGTTATATGAGTTTTGGTAGTGATTTTGGTTCTATTGAGTTTTATTTTTTGTAGCTTCTGTTGATTAGTTGAGAAAACTATGGCAGATGCCAAAAGGAAAGTAAAGTTTGCATGATTAGGTGTTTTATGAGCAAAAGGGTTCTTTGTTTGTTCTTATTGTTGATTCTAGTGAGGTTGCAATTTTTTTTCTGCATATTTTTTGCTTATATAATTCAGAGTTACATGGCAATTTGATTGATTACATATACACCTGTGTTATGTCATGAAAATTTGGTTGATTACATATGCACATTGTTATGTCATTAGACCTCATCAAATAGAGAAAACTTTCTAAGGTTGTGGAAAGGTTGAAATTATTAGACCTAGTACCTATGCAGTACTAGGTGAAGTTCAAATGTGTACAATCCAAATTCGCATTCTCTAATTACAAAATAGTAAATGATAGGACTTGTATGCTTATATACATGCATTGTCATTTGTACAATGATATTGTCTTTATATTGAGGTTAGCATATGATATTATGATATCTTGATTACCTTGTAGCCTACTAGTACTTAATTGTTATACCTTAAAGGAGTCTCTTAATTTTGTTGTGAAACAGTCAGTCACAACTAAAATATAAAGTTGTGACTGTCGAACAGTTACAACTAAATTACAGTCACAACTTAGATTTAATTAGTTGTGACTGACTGGATTAATTATTTTAAAAAATATATATATACACAATATCATATAAATTAGGTTCAAAGCAATTACTTTACACAAAAGAAGACTTAGTGCATTATAGTGAGTGCCACAAAGGTTTTGAATTTTGCTGTCAAATTGCGACTTTGCATTTGCATGTATGTTCGGTTTTCATTGTGACTTCTTTTCCATTCTTATGACAAGTGTGTGTTCTTTTAATGTCTTCTAAATTATGATTTTCATTTTGCTACCTTTGTAATTTTTTCTTTGAGAGTAATAAGGTTAGAACCAATGAATCATTTGGGCTTTTGTTTCCTTTCCCCCCCCCCCCTTTTTGGCAGAATAGGTTTACCGATACTTTTGCATTGATGTTGATTATGGGTTTCCATGTATTGTTCATGGGTTTGTCATTTTTTGAAATTAATTCATTGCTCAATGACCAACTCAGAGTTTTTTTTCAGTAAAACAAGTAATAAAACTCAAAATGGGTAGTAAATAAGAATGCTGGTCTTGGTAAGCGAGGTTGCTTTAAGCCTTTTAGCTCTGAATTTGTTCTTTGGGAATTTGAAATATTTTTGCTGGTTATGTAGGGGATACTCTGAACCTCTTCTCTATTTTACGTGAGCTTTTATGTTAAACATTTAGGTATTTTATGTTAAACTTATCTTTTTCTTAATATTAGTCACAACTTCAAATTTTGTTATATGAGTTTTGGGGGTGGTTTAGGTGTACTTTCTATAGTTTGCATGCTGGAGTTTATGGTCTATCTTTTTCAAATTGTGACAGTCACAACTTCAAATTTAGTTGTGACTATAGAACAATCACAACTAAATTATGAGACAGTCACGGTTAAGTTGGGACTTGATTGAATGTTTTTGAAAAAATTGTACTACAATGTAGTATAAATAGAGGTCAAAACAATATTTTTTATACAAAATAATTACTAGTGCAATTGGGGAAGGTATCTCTTTCAACTTACCATGACAGTCACAACAAATTGTGAGACAGTCACAGTTTAACTTGTGACTTGTGACTGAATTAAATTTTTTTTTTTAAATTGTATTACAATATTGGATAAATAGAGGTCAAAGTAGTACTTTTAATGAAATTATTATGTAGTGTAGTGGTAAGAGATGCCTTTTTCTTATGCATGAGAGGGGTTCGAATCCTTTCTATGCCAAGTTGTTTTTGTGTTGTTGAACAACGTTGGCTAGTGGTTGGCCGGACGGAGGTGGCCGGTGGTTGGCCGGACGACGGTGGCCGGTGGTTGGCCGGACAGAGGTGGCCGGTGGTCGACCGGACGGAGGTGGCCGGTGGTCGGCCGGATGGCGGTGGTCGGTGGTGGGCCAGACATCGGTGGCAGGTGGTTAGTTGGGAATTTTTTAAATTTTTTTATTGTAGTGGCATATGATGTAATTTTTATGAATTCTAGTACCCTTCACTTTATTAGTTTGTTTGACTTTTCAACTAATATCTAAACTAAAATGCTATTAAATTTTAGTACCTAAACTAAAAAATTATTAAAGTTTAGTATTTAAAGTCAATGGACCTTTTCATAATTTGCTCACTACTCGTAGATAATAAATAACAATTATAATTAAATGTCAAGCAAACATTACGTTGTTTATGTCATACGACATAAACAACACAACACCTCGTCTTTTCTGGTACAAGTGAGTTTTACATAAGTCTCACATAAGAAATGTGGGCAATAATGGATACAAATGGTTTTCTACATAGAGAGGTCGTACTAATCTCAAACCACAAACCATCTCCAGTCACATAAGATTGAGGAGTGTCTCGGAGAGATATTAAACCATGATAAATAATTATAAATAAACAAATATATTTGTGCCAACATGGGTACGTTGCAAAATGTTAACAGAAGCTAATATTGGCAATATGACACATATGTACTAACAGTAACATATAATCTGGGTTGCATGCATATATGGCTGCACTATGTACACATAGTGATATCTAAACTTACAAACTCAAATACCACTTTTTGGTGAAATTAATGTTCATCACCTTCTCACAATTATTGCAATATCACATGTACCTACACACAACCCGTGCCTCTTAATTCCAGATAGACTCATAGTTAACACTAGAATTGCAAAAAGTTACAGGGGTCATTGTTAATTAGATAATCTTATTAACGGAAGATACTCTTGCCAGACTGTAAATCTAAATCATTTATGAGGTTAAATAAATGTATTATTCAACAAGAGAACATTACCGAAAAATGGTATAATGGAGAACTGGCCCATCTAAAAAACCCATCTAATGAATCCCCTGGCCAGATTTTGTATCTTATTCTTTGAGTGACGAAAATTAGCAAAAGCTTCAGATGTAGTAGATGAAGCTGCTGATGAGGAATTGTAATTAGAAGAAGAGCTGGACCCACATGAAGAAGTTCTCATATCTTCCAAATCAGATTTCCACAACTCGTGACCTTCATGATCAAATTTCAGCTCCAACCCATTAGACCCTTCAGCAGCAGCCTGAACCTTCTTGTTCTTCTTAGCCTTGTAACTCTTCCTAAACTTCTTCCACAACCAGACCCTCTTGTTCCTTAATGGGCCTGCATTGTTGGGCCTGGCCATGCCTGGGCTATTTGCAGCCGGTGGCGGCCCAACAATCGGAGGCACAAACTGCCCCTTGTGGGAATTCAAGGGCTTCCCAGGCTTGGCTTCCCACTTGAAAGGCACAGCCGCGACCATTCGACAGTGATAGGAACGCGAAGAGCTGCCCACGGAGGAATTTCTTGAGAGAATTTTGTTCACAAAAAACTCATTGGCTTGGAACACTGAAAGGTTTTTCTGATCAGAGTTTTTGGTGAGTGCTTTGATCCTCTCCATTGTTTTTGGGGTTTTGTTTTTCTTGTGTTTGGCAGTAGAAATCAACAGTCCGTTACATTTACCAGACACATTTATGTTTATATAGGGGGTCAGAGGAAAACATAGTTGGAAGGTAAATCAAAGTCATACCAAAATTTCATATATTAAGGAGAATTAATTCCGAGAAATCAATCATTCACGGTCACTTCCCATTTTTGAAATTTTGTTATGGGATATGTATGTTAATTATGATTATATCCATCTTTTTTCTAACTTTTAGTTATACCACTCACTCCCTTAGATTAATATTTCTATATTTTAATTAATTTTTGTAATCATTTTAATATTTGTTTGGAAACATATGGTTTTCCCGTTTTGTTTTTTTTGACAGAATGTGGTTTTCCCGTTTTGAGGATGTTCCTTCTCACGAAAGAATTCCTAATTTCTTGCATAATCATAGCCACTTTGGTAGCCATGAATTTTGCTAGCTGATGTGTTTTCAAAGGTGTTATATATATCCAATCCCACGCTGTTCATATAAAAATCTTAGATGTACATATAATGGTCATATTATGTCAGAATCCAAATCCAAATCGATCGGTAAATTAATGATGAAATAACACTTATTTTATTTATTTTATTGGTGGGACTTATATCATTTAAATTCAAAAACATAGCCAACATGATTCAATGCATGGGCTTATTATTTCAACATTGGTTTCTTGTATCACGCCGGCCAACATATTGTGACGTTGTTTGTACATCGATTTGTTGCACTTAAAAAAAAATTCATTCATAAGCCCTCAAAAACAAATAAAATAAAACGAAAAATTAGAGTTTAATTCTTCTAACATTTCTTATTTGGAAAAAAAAAAAAAATACCTTATAGATTTTTTCTAAATAAAGCCCTTTGACCATTGCCTATCAAAGAAATATGTCATTATTTTTTTAATTTTTAAGGGTATAGGATACGGTTTTACCTCATACCTTCTTAGGATATAGAGCGATGTTTGTAGAGGCTACATATTAGGTTTTTCCAAAATCTCAGAATTAAAACATAATATAAATTCGATAAATCAAGGCTTGAGGAAGAAGTAAAAATGCACTGTCGAATACTCGAAAATAGCCGCTGAGCGCTCGGCGCCTGGTATGTGTGAAAAAAATAGAAACTAATGAACCAATATTATGTAACATTGAATGGTTACAATATTATTAGATTTTAGTTAAAATTTTAAAAGCCATAAGCTAGGCAGTAAATTGCAAAATTAAAAGAGCTAAATGGAAGTCTCCCTAAAATAAAATACAATTTTAAACAAAACACTAAAATACATTAAATAAATGTTGTACAAAAAGAAAGGCTCAAAGTGGACATTATATGTCAAATTTTTGTTAATTTGTGTAAGGAAAAATTACTAGATCCTTATGGGAAAGAAGCCAACCATTTTTCTTAAAATTAAATTAAAAAAATTTTTTTTTTCCTATGCATAGCGCTTGATGTAGTGATAAAAGGAATTTAAAGTCTGAAAATTGAACGAAAATTAAGGCTGAAGATTGTTCTATAATGAATCCGCTAATTTGGTGGGTTCTTTGGGAATGTGAGTATCGCCCCCATTGACTTTTTGCTTGTATTTTGGGAGGCAGAATTCCTCTTAATTAAGTATCTCTAACAACTTGTTTAAGTTCATCTTTGTCAACTCTGATAGAATTAGAGCATCCAACCCAAAATCAATTGGCAATGAATGGAGAGGCCCAAGACTTATAAGCACATATGCTAAGCCTTAGTTTTCCGATATGGGACATTGTTTCACATTACTCTCAACACGCCCCCGCACGTGTGGCGAGATTTTTGAGCCTTACACGTGAACAAATTGTATTAGGTGACGTGGGAGCACGTGTGGCCGTTGGGCCTTACACGCGGATAACCAAGTTCTGATACCATGATAGAATTAGAGCATCCAACCCAAAACCAATTGGCAATGGGTGGAGAGGCCCAAGACTTATAAGCACATATGCTAAGCCTTAGTTTTCCGATGTGGAACATTGCTTCACATTACTCTCAACAAACTCTTTCATTTTTAGTATAGCTTTCCTCCCTCTTTCATTTTTCAGAATGATGGAGGTTTGGAAACTAAAATCTTTCCCTATATTATATATAAGGCAAGTTGACGTTGTATTGGGAAAATTTGACAATTTTCTTTCAGAGCTTTGTTCCAATTGATTTAAAAAATTTCCCAAATTACGTTTTGACTAATTAATTGGGAAGTCAAATAGTTATGAGGACTAAATCTTGTATGGGGCACGCCCCACCGAAGAGTCTCTCGAGTTATGAGGCATGCATTTTTTCTCTTTCAAAGGAGTCTGCCAATCGTCATTTTATCTAGGCTTAATTAGAGCAATAGTCCCTAAACTTTTTTCGGATTCCCACTTTGGCCCTTCAACTCGTTTTTTTTAATTGAGAGGTCCTTAAATTTTTTCATCTTTCTTAATTTAATTCTTTTTGTCAGTTTCATCACGTGACTAAATTTTAAGGGACAAAAATGCCCATCCACATTTTATTAACAATAAAAAATATAAAAAATATAAAAAGATTAAAGACAACTCTCTAGCTTCCTCCCCCCACCTCACTCAATCAGATATGTTCGTCAAGAGAGTTTGATGGCTGTGGTGCAGAAGCTGTGGAAGAGAACGTGGTGCAGGAAGTGACACAAAGAACAAAAAAATCTTCGTGATAAGAAATTCAACCTTCCATACTTTGGGGGCTGAAATTATCATCATAAGTTTAGGATCGGGCCAAGGAAGAAATGGGCCAGTGACAAAATATAAAGAAAAAGGCTCATAAATACAAACCCAATAAGTAAGCCCAACCCACGCCCAACGATAGAAAACAATGCATTGTTCTTATCAATTAGGCCCGCTTGTTTGACCGGAATCCTGGAATAGGAATAATAATTGTACTCCTATTCCGTCTATCCCACAATGTAATTGGTTTTCAATTTTATTCCAACATTTGGAACAAAAATATAATTAAAATTATTGGTAATATTTTCTATTATATTTTTTAATTTGGTAATTGACACATATCAATATAATAGGAAAGATATGTGCCATAATTATGTGCCAATATTTTTTATTTCTCAACGTTTGATAATCTTTCCTATTATATTTTCTAATTTTTCAATATAGCCAAATAATAAAAGAATATATATGATAATTTTTACATTTCAGATTAACTATGGAATAGAAATACCACCCCCCCTCATTGTATTTCTAGGAATTGGTTTACAGTTAACTAAAGTAAATTCCTTAGTTTTGTTTCCTTTCCGGTCAACCAAACATCAAGTCTTCTTGGAATGAAATCCAATTCTATTTCAAACTTTGGATTATGACCAAACAAATATGGCCTTAGGGTTTAGGGAATGGGAACGAGAATGTGAGACTAATGGAGAGATAATTCTAGCTGGAATCCTTTAAATAGCTCATAAGGTTGAGTAGCAAGGTACGCACAATTTCAATTAATTCAGGCAATATATGTGGTACGTATAAAATAAATAAATAAATATTTACAAAGTCATACCAACTAAACCAATGTTACATGGGAGAAGAAGTAGGGAAAGTGAGGAGTAATTAGATATTTCATGATATTTGAATTTAGACTTTCTCCAAAAAAAAAAAAGAGTAAAATTTCTTAGGGCCCATAAAAAAAAGATTGAATGGAAATGGTCATTGACAATTCATGTCCTAAATTAATGACTAAAGAAAGCAGTCGAGATTTATTTAAGAAACTGAATAAAAAAAATATATTTTGTATATATATTACAGAACATAATACAAAATTGGGTTAAATACATTTTTGGTCCACGAATTTTGGGCGGTTTCTCAATTTGGTCCACCAATTTTAAAAGGTGACAAAAATAACCCCAAATTATCCAATTTGTGTCAATTCAGGATTTTTCGTCCAAATATCTAACGGAAGATGATGTGGCGCACTGAATGTGCGCCACGTGTCACCTCTTTTATTTTATTTTCAGATTTTTTCTATTTTTCTATTTTTATAAACTTTAAAAATTAATTAAAAATAGCTTCGGACTCATAAAAATACACGAAAAATTCTTACGACCTAGTCTTGACTAGTACTAATTTATTATGGGGCCAAATTACCAATTTGCTCTCTGAGAGTTTCCAGAAAATTTGGGAAGTCCAAATTTATTTCTAAAAAATTAAAATACTCTAGACTTTTTGGAAATTCATAGAATAATCTCCTGAGCTCCAAAAAATACGAGGTTTGCACCATTGGTCTTCTAAAAACTAACACTACCTTTCTCATGAACACTTGCTACCCAAAAGACCTCTCGGCCTTAGAGAAAATTAATTTGGACTTCCCAAATTTTCTAGAAACTCTCAGAGGGCAAATTGGTAATTTGGCCCCATAATAAATTAGTATTAGTTAAGACGAGGTTGTAGAAATTTTCCGTGTATTTTTATGAGTCCAGAGCTATTTTTAATTAATTTTTAAAGTTTATAAAAATAGAAAAATAGAAAAAATCTGAAAATAAAATAAAAGAGGTGACACGTGGCGCACTAAATGTGCGCCACGTCAGCATTTAACGGCCACGTCAGCTTCCGTTAGATATTTGGACGGAAAATCCTGAATTGACACAAATTGGATAATTCGGGGTTATTTTTGTCACATTTTAAAATTAGTAGACCAAATTGAGAAACCGTCCAAAGTTCGTGGACCAAAAATGTATTTAACCCTACAAAATTTAATAGAAGGCAATTAATCTACAAACAAATTTGAAGTGTACTATATCAAACTCGCCTTGCAATGCTAACCAGAACAGCACTAAAATTCCAAGGACTGCAGCTGAAATGACCCCTTTTACTACCACTGAAAGAATCCTTTGCTGGAGTACCCCTCAAACTTGAACACTGCCTAGAAAGCACTCTTCCTTTGGAGAAAGAAAACGACGAAGTCGTCGATGGCGAACAGCTCGAATTACGCGGCGGCGACGCCATGAATTCACAGTCCGAGCTGCTACCAAACTCCAACTTATCAAATTTACCCGACCCACCATCACCACCACTACCATGAATGTCAATATTTTTATTTTGTTTACAATTTTTCTTACTTTTTCTCCAAAACCTGAGCCTGGGCCTTGTTGAGGTTGGGGGTTTATTTGGCTGGTTGTCAATGATGGGCCTAGGAAGGCCCAAGCTGATCACTGCTGGGGGAGGACCAATTGGTGGGATTGCTTCTTGTTTTGGTGGGTCCCTGGGGGTCCCTGGCTGCATTTCCCAATTGAATGGGACCCCTTCAGTGCTTCTGTAGTAGTAAATCCGAGAAGAGCAACCCACTGAGGAGTTTCTTGAGAGGTTTCTGTTGGAAAAGAACTCATCCCCTCCAAGTATTGAAACTGCTCCTCTCTCCATTTTTGTTGCAGATGAAATTGAGCACTTGGTATCAATGTGTTTTCACAGTTTGGTTTTGTGGGTGTTTGAGGAAATGTTTGATGAAAATGTTGATGAAAGCTAGATGGGAGAGTATGAGTTCACCGAAGGTTGGATATAAATATAAGATGGGATTTGACATCCCGGGTTTAATGGCATGTGATGGTGTCTTGGGGTGCATGATCCTGTTGTTTTGATGATTGATTGACAATCTAAAAAGTAGGGTTAATTTACTTACAATTTACTTGTGATCTTGTTACTTCTCTTTCGAGTCACTTGAATATGTATGTTTTTTTTTTTGTCACTACTTGAATATGTATGTTAAATATGTGAACTAATATACATGTAGTTAGAAATGAATCTGAATCTTTTCCTTATCTTTTTGTTGTCAATTTTGTACTTATGTCTAAAACTATTTGACTTTAAATTTTTATATACAAAATTATATTGCCAATATAAATTTTGATAATCCTAAACCTAAAATGCTTAATCCTTAAATTCAAAAAGGACGTAGTTTGAACATATTCAATACTGAAAATATTAGTATATAATATTATTCCATTATAAATAAGGTTCAGAGTGAGTCAAATTTGAATAAATGAAGGATGCCCCTCTCTTAAGATGATCCCCTCCAAACCTTTATTTGATGAACAAAATTTGGTGATACCATCGATACTCGTTAGGGCTAGACAAGCAAACCAAAGAGAAAAGGAAATTTTATCTTTATTCTTAAGCTTACGTTAAACATGCATAAATTCTGGCTGTGTTCGGCGGCCTCTGTTCCATGTGCAATTACCAAATCCTTAAGCCATGTAGTCTACCTTTGCTTCTTATTTACCTCTGCATATGGGAAAGTGCCCAAAATCAACCAGTTGTTGGAATGAGATAGTGCCACACCAACATCTTGAAGACTTGAACAATCTAGAAGGCTATAAGTACCCTTATTATTTTTGGTCAAGTGCCAAGGACTCCTAAAACTACGGCAATTTGTCACATATTTACTGGCCACCAATTGCATACTTTCTAGTCACCGAAACAAAAGTGCCATTGTGGAGGACCTTGATTCAATGAACAAAAAATTACGTACTAAGTTGACTTTTCTTGTTTTGTATGACATTATTAATTAATGGGATTAGAGAGGAAGTAGTTAACCAAATTACATTAAGAAACTGGCATCCACTCATGAGACTTATGGACTACACAAAAGAATGTAATCCTCTGGCATCCCATAAACTTCTCACTGATAAGGTGATGTTTAAGCTTAAGTTTGCTTTGTCAAGTAGCAACCATGTAAATAAAAATCCAAAACTCATACCGAGCCTTAAACATTACGGAAACAAAAATACTAGACATTCTTTAAGTTAGGAATAGAAGATTTAAATTTGAGACATTCTTTTAAGGGAAATGTGTAAGAACCAATTGAATCAAATCTCAACAAGACAATACACAACTCTATGCAAACAATTCAAACTGGTTTAGGAGCCTGTTTGAGATTGTTGTTGGACACTCAAAATCTGTTGTAAATGATAATTCTAAGTCACTCACAACAGTTTTGGTGTTTGGTAACAAACAAAAAACTGTAGTGACTCACTATTTTAGGTGACTCACTATTTTAGGTCACTCACTACAATTTTGAAAAGTAGTTCATCTACTTTTCAAAATTGCAGTAAATGAAAGTTATGAGCCTCATTAATTAAAAATTTAATTGCCCAATATATCCATAATTTTTATACAAAATGACAAAGCATTATCCTCAATTTCAAAAGCACTTTTAGCATCATGTTTATTTTAAGAGTGCTACTATTTGCACACCTTTTTTTTTTTTTTTTTTGCATACCCCCAATCACTTAATTAGTGAATTTACCCTAAAACCCTAATGTAAAAAGACCCTAAAGGACAACTCATTTACACACCTCATTTTTCTTATCTGTTCTCTCCTCTATCTCTAGGAGGACCCCGCGCCGACCCTCCCCTCCTATCTCCGGCTTCTTTCTCCCCTCTCCAGCTTCTCTCTCCTTTCTCTGGCTTCTCCCCGCCCCGCCATGCCCCGCGCCGAGCCCTCCCCTCATCTCTCTGGCTTCTCTCTCCTCTCTTTGGCTTTTCTCTCCTCTCTCTGGCGACAACCCTGGCCTTCCCAGCCCAGCCCCGCCCCGCCTCGGAGAAGTGCCCAGTGCCACTCCCGCGTGGCACCGTTGAGCTTCCACCCTGAAGAAGTGCCAAGCAAAAAAATTGTAGCTGGTTCGGCGGGTACTTGTCGAATAGGTTCTAGATGTTCGGTGGATACCTGCCAAACAAAACTCACATTTTCGATAAACTAGTGCCAAACTGCCTGTGACGGGGACTTTGGTGGCGTCGGCGTTGTGGTTGGGCATTGGAGCTTGTTTGCAACTGGTCTTGGCTGGGTGACTGGGTTAATAAGCCAGAGAGAGAAAGGGAGGGAGGAGAGAGAAGGAAAGAGAGAGGTGAGGTTGGGGGTGGGGCTCGAGTGTTGCACGCAGTGGTATGGTGTGGTTGAGTTGATAAGCCAGAGAGAAGGAAAAAGAGAGATGTGGGGTTAGGGTTGGGGTGGGGATCGGGTGCTGCACGCAGTGGTGCGGGGTGGCTGGGTTGATAAGCCAGAGAGAGAAAGAGAGGGAGGATGTGGTGGGTGGGTGTGTAATGAGAAATTTGGTGAGATGACTAATCTATGGGTATTTTGATAAGAGCATGTAAATTGATTTTAGATATAGCTATAGCTAAAAGCAATATTTAGCTAAAAGCCTAAAACCACAAACTTGTATATTGGTAAATACTAGAGCTAAAACCCATCTATTTAATGCAAAAGCAATATTTGGCTGCCTCCTCCACCCAGCCGCAATAACAAAGCTCAGCATGGGACCCAACCACAAAACATCCTCCAATCAGTGTGCACCACATCCTCGGTTTCTCTCTCCTACCGACATGGGGTCTTAACCTTTTCTTGGCTTTTGAGCTTGCAATAGCTAAATTTTTAACTAAACTTAACTAAAAATTTAGCTATTACAATTTTAGTTTAGTTAAATGCTAACCAATGTAGAGGATTTTATGAGTTTTAGCTAAATTTTAGCTTTAGCTATTAGTTTTAACTAACCATGCAAAAAGATGAGAGTAGGGAGTGTGCAAAAATTATAAAAAAAAAAAAGAAAAAGTGTGCAAATAGCAACACTCTATTTTAATTATAAACAAACACATCAGTTCTCACAGCAATACCAAACTAAACCTTAAACGGCATTGATGAAAATAACATACATATGAGTTAGCTGACTACTAAAATCGGTTTAAGCATACATTCGTAACGAAAGCTAGATAATAATTACATTTACAATACAGATTAAAATGCCTTCTAGGTTTTACAAGCCGAACAGATTGTTCTGGATACTCTAGTCAGAAACAAGCGTACAATAGTCTACAAGCTTGCAGCCTTCAACTCAGCAAACAGCCAACTTCAAATAGTCTTTGACATCGACCAAAAATTTTGGGTTTCATTAGGCTCGTTAGTTTCTGACTCCCTGAACATCAATCAAGAAGCAAATCAGACCAACACTGTTAACAATGGAAAGGTCATAGCTGACAGCACAGAGTTCACTTCATACATTGGTTAATTTCTTGGCTAAATTATGGTTTTGATACCTGTAGTTTGGGCCAAGTTTTACTAAGGTACCCATAGTTTCAATTGTCTCAATTTTGGTATTGTAATTGCTTAATTTCATTAAATTTTTCAACTTAAAAAGTCCAATTTACCCCAACAAGTACGATTTTTTTTTATGGAATAAACACGTGAGGAGCACATGAGAGGAGTAAATTAGACATTTTAGGTAAAAAAAATTGATGAAATTAAGCAATTTGACCACAATTGAAACAATTAGTAAACTACAATACCAAAATTGAGAGAATTAAAACAATAAGTATCTTAGTGGAACTTGGCCCAAACTACAGTCCAAAATCATAATTTGACCTAATTTCTTTCTAAATACTTTATTACGTTAATCTCTTTTGAGAGGTGAAACTTAAGATCCTTGCCAAAGCAATTTTTTGAAAATAAGGTCTTAATTGCACTTTAGCATGGGAGGAATATCAAAATTTCACTGTATGAAAAGCCTGTGTCACACAATACAACCCTCCAACTTGGAGGCTCCAAGTTAGCCCTTCAAAAGCATGGTCTTGAACTGGTGTCTACTGATCTATTGGTAAAAAGTACTCAAAAGTTTTGCAACTTGCACTCTCATCCAAACCATCAAGATGTTGAATACAACCTCATTATGTGGTCTTTAAATTCATACATACGATCATTAACATTTAAAGAGGATGGGAATTAATTTGTAAAACCAGTCGGAAAATGTTAGGGGAAACTGTGCAAGAATATAAGTGAATACGAAAATCCTAAATCACCTTTGTCAAATGAAGACCACACAGAGGAATTCCATGATAGACTTAATATTGAAGGCACTTACTATGCTGTCATCTAAGTCTATCCTTGTTTAATATTAAAAGTTAGAGATGATTATCTACTATGGACGCTCAATCTCATAAGCATCCAAAAATTTCATGTAATTTGTATTTATACCTCAGCTGGTGACGAAATGATAGATTCCCTGCCAGAATTAAAATGGCCATTCAGACTCCTGCATAAATACGTATAACCATATAAATATCTACTTCACTGAAAGATTATAAGGAGAAAGGAGAATACCTTGGTCTCTCAGACTTAGAAAATTGTTTGGACATTATGGATGCCTGCAATAAAACCAATTGCTATCTTTATTGCTAAACCAAAAACAGAATAAAGGGCAGAATTATGTAACTGCACTGATAGATGCCTTAGTGCACTCGCACAAATTGAAAGGCAAGAAAACATTGTTGAACAGGGATATAAATTTGAGGAAATTGAAGTATTTGAAGAAACAGAATGCCTCAGTGGCCAAAAAAAGAAGAAACAGAATGCCTCAGCACATCAACTCTTAAGAAAGTTGCAAGTTTGTGCACTTCTCCGGACTCAGGTGACACTCTTTCTTTTTTAACAGGAACCTTAAAATAAATAAAGAGAAAAGGTATACAAGGCGAGATGGACAAACAAGTGCATCCAAGCGTAGCCTATTACAAATGCTTAACAGCCCAAAAACATATAATCAATACAAAGCACCCATCCAGATGATAACACTGAAGGGAATGTTCCTAAAATGTATAAGACAATAACCCACCTCCTATATCCTATCGTCAAAATTTTGTTCATTCCTTTCTAACCAAACAATCCCCCTTTGCAAAAGGCCAAAGAGCAATAAGCCTTCGTGTTTGCGGCCCCCCACCACCACCACCACCACCACACACACACACACACACACAAATGTCCTAACACAACCCACACCACTCAAAACACATACAACAATCTAACTCCAAATTTGTGAAGTGAAAGAACAATGTAATAATTGCATCTTATAATTTAAGAGCCCAAAACAACCGAAATCATCTTGCACTGTCTGGAAAACTCATTTTTCATTAGGAAGGGTGCCCATACGACGATTATTATGAAGCTGAGTAGTCCAAGAAGAACCAAACAAAGAAGCTATGGCCTTGATAAATTATAAACATTTTATGGCTAGGATAAAATTATGAAGCTATCCAACAATAGGGAGAACTTCGACAATACGCACTAAACGGAAAAGAAAGGACAAGCATACAAACGGGCAAATCCGCTCATGACTTAAGCACATAAAGCATGGAGTGTTACTTTAAATGCAAAGGCATCTATTATGCATACAAGTAGAATGCATCACATATATATTCTGATGTGCACAAGAGTAAAAGAACAAGACCTGCTCTTGGATTATGCTCCTCGCCTCAACAAGTTGAGCTTCAAGCTCAAGCTCCCTCTCAGTTGCTTCAGATGTGACCTCCGCTCCTTTTTGTGCATCTTGCAATTGAACCATGCGCTCCTTCAAATTTATAACATAAGCAACAGAATCTATCAATAGTTCATTGTTTGCAAGAATCACAAGACGAACATGTATTAATGGAAAACAAACTACCTTTATGGAAGCCATCTTATTTCGGAGACTTTCTTCTATTTGATCTCTAGCCATGTGAAAAGGAAGGTCAAAGACATCCTGCAAGGAGTAAACTGTTGGTGATTCAAATTGCACATGAACCAAAGGAAGGTTTTACCCATACATCATTGGAAAATGCCATACCGTCCGCCCACCCAATGGAGACTGTGAGTGATCAGTTTCAACTCGTTCATTGACAGCCAGAGACTGCTTCGACAGCCCATTTGGAGCATTTATAAAATCACGCATATCCATCTGTAAGAAAAACATTCTAGTATAACTTCCGAACGATTGGCATACATAGAAAAAGAATACTGAAAACTTCTCACCACAAAATTAATGACTAGAAGTATAAAATAACAAGAAATTAATCTGGTGTAGTTAACACATTGGATAAGGGGAGGTGCAAGGGGAGGAGTTCCTAGGTCCTGACTAATTTTAGAGTACCACTTCACATGCCCATATGCAACTGCATCAAAAACTACAATCATAAAATGCAGAAGTTGAATTCCTCTAACCAAAGAAAGTAGAATCCTTGGTTTGTGATATCATTCAATTCTTATGATATCAGTATCCTGCATTGGCACGAGGATAAATGCCCAAAAACTAAGAAATACCAAGTTGCAAAGAGATAGTTTCAACTTTCAGCATTTATTATTAGTATAATGAGGGTTTGCAGAATTTTGCAACGAATCACAGTTCGTTAGAAAAGGTGCCATCATGAAATAGGATATGCAGGCTGAAAAGTAAACTGGGAAAAAAAAAAAAAGATTGCCCATTAAAAGAGAATGGGAGAATAAGAATTAAAAAGGTATGAACAAACATGATGACGAGGGCAGCAAATTGAAAGCTACTAAAATAGCATATTTGGCTTGGGACAAAAGCAAATAGATAAAACAACACACACATGGGAAATGATAGAGGTTACAAAGTGTGTTTCAATTCCACGGTACCCTATATCCAAGGTATTTGTTCTAGTGTACAGGGATTACCAAAAAAAAAACTAGAGACATTAAGAGGGCAATTATTCACGAATGTCCTTCAATAATTTTTTGGGAGACTTAGAGTTCAGTCAATTTTATGAGTCTTTCTTAGACTAAGACCGGTAGTGATTTAGGGTTTTTAATTAAGTCCTTTTATTTTTCTTCTTTGACGGCTTTATGTTAGGTTTTAACTCCAAGATTACAAAGCTCACTCTACACCCTAGGAGGGGAAATACCCTTCAAATAGAGGAAAATACCCTTCAAATCGGGGAAGGACTTTATATGAATTAAAAAGACTTTATTATGAATTAAAATGATTTTCTTATAAATTATTATGAATTAAAATGATTTTCTTATAAATTTTAAAACACTCCCGGTCTCCATCTAAAAAGTGTTTTTCTAAAGGACCTAAGTTTAATTATCTCTAATTTTTTTATAGGGTCCTTCAATACTTATAAACATCAAAAATCCACAAACACAATTAACTTAGAATGTGAACACACACATACACAAAGGTTCCTGAACTCCTGCTTTTTAGTTGTTATTAACAAAGGTAGTAGGTAACTTTTTGTAATAAAGTGTAGTAGAATGATGAACTGATCCTTAATCCTCAGCCAGAAAGGGGAGAAATCTTCTTTAGGTATGGCCTGTCCTAAAAGCAAACTTATCATCTTCATCATGTAAACTAAGACAATAGACACCCCCAAGTAAATTAGGACAACAGAGGAAAAACAAATTTATAAGACCTATCTTCCTTAACCTTATGTATGACTTTTGCTGTGAAACTCAACCACAGGAAATTACTCTCTTAATCTTTACTCTGATGTAGATAGCTAAAAGGTTCTTGCTTCACCACAACCATCCAAGTTCTAGCAAAATTTATGGTATGTTTCCCTCACCCACTGGGACAGGAATATTAGACAACGTTAATCCATTTAGGTTGTTAGTGTGACTGAAAAAAAGAGAGCTCCTATCTTCTATAATACTTGGTTTTTAAATAGCAAAATACAATGCACCAGGCACATGACTATTAGAAAAACAAAAAACATAAAATGCCATAACAGTCAATAAAAATGCTTAGGTGCTGCCACATATAGTTACATACCCCCTAGTGAAAATTGGGAATCATGAACCCACAAAATTGATAATCATTACAGCACTTTTACAATGAATAGCATTACCTGCATCGATCGCAGTAATGCCTTTAAATCAGCATTCTCTGCGATCAATTCTTGATTTTTTGTCTCATAAGCATCCACCTGCCGATAATGTATAGTAAAAATCAGACAAGAAGTGGCTACAAAAGGTTAAATAACCAAATCAATCTGCATACAATCTTTTTATAAAAATCATTATCAGTCTTCTTTCCATTCCATGTTCCACGCTGCTGCCGCCCTTCTTTCTGTTCACATGTGATATTAAGGGGAAGAAAAAAGGTAAAATTAGGTGGATGAATTTGAAATTTTGTAGGTCATTTAAGTAAGTCAGCCAATTAATACCTGAAGCAAGTTCATTATCTCCATGCCTGATCTAGATTCCTTCTTTTTCTCCATCATCACTTGGTTTAGCCTCTCCTGAAATTAAAATAGCATGACTCTTTCTTTCCAAATCTAATATCTCATCCACTCATGTAATCAAACACATATAAAGTCCTATTCTGCAAACATACATAGCCAATATATTCTCCTCACAAAATAAGAATACATGTTGAAATCATAGTACCTGCAACTTTATGTACTCCTTTTCTTTTTTCTTCATCTCATGCATTTGTTGAGTCCTAACTTGCTTTGGCAGCATCAACATATCATTGATGCTTGTCAGGAATTGTCCATTTTTACATAGTAGCTAACAAAATTCAGAAAAGAAACTCGATTAAATCCAAATGTCCCAACCTGATTCCCAATGACCATCCTCTGAAACTCATCTCGCTCCTGCTGTAGCTTCTCAATTTGGGACTTAAAAGCCGCTTTAGCTTTAGCTTCCTAAGCATAGAGAACTTCCAAATGAATCAATGAAACTACCAAACCAATATGACGTCCCCTTTGGAAAAATTTAAGTTTCTAACCGTTCGCGTCATTGTTGCTATCTCCCTATCTTTGGCTTGTAACTGCCCCTCAAGCCTTTCAACTTTAGCTTCTAATCTTGATATGTCTGACAATAGCCTATACCATAAAAAAGGAAAGGGACAATAAAACATCAGTATCATTCTGAATACTGAAATTCTGAAAATCTTCCCTAAACTAAAAGCCCATACAACTGGACAAACATAAACTAAGTGACAATATGCTCAACCAAATAAAGACAAAATCACTTAATTAACACACAATTACCATGTAAAATGAACTGATAAATTATTCACCATTAATAAATGAAAGGTAGTTCAAAATGCATATTCAGCATATAGTGTCTCAAAAGATGCATACATTTCTAATCAAACTTGATTTTACTCAAAATGTAGTAACTCTGATATCTAACTCCCAAAAGCACCACATAAACTCTAGAGAGAATCATACCGCTGTCGCTGTTCATTAGCGGACTCTCGAAATTCAACATCACGCTGTCTCTGCTGAATTAACGAATACATACAATTGCAAGTCCGGGCAACAGAAACCTACCAATTGCAGCACATAAAGTGGTTTACTAAATAACTAAATATATCAAACAAAAAGGAAAAAAATTGAATCTTTCTTGAGAAAATTTAAGGCAAAAAAACAACAACAACAAAGATCGAGCAAAACTGACCGGATCATTTGCAAAGAGATCGAGGGAAGCCGGGAATCCGAAGGTAACAAGCGTCTGATTCAAATACTTAATGCAATGCTCCAAATTCCCCACATCGGCAAATGCGTACTCTCTGAAGCACAAAATCAAATACCTAGACTTCAACACACTTATATACATATCCATACGCACACACACAATGCATACATATTTATACACATTAGAAACCCTAAAAATGGAGGAACTGACCCAATTGTGAAGGCGGACTGAGGAGACGACTGTACAAAAGCATAGAAAGATACTGTTAGAAAGTTATGGAGAAACTGGAAGTGCATTGTTAGAGTCAAGAAGAATGAATAGTACTCTGAGATTGAAGTCTGCGTCAGTGGCTGGCATTGTTGAGAGCTTTCTTCGAGCTCGCACAGAGAGAGAGAGAGAGAGAGAGAGAGAGAGAGAGAGAGAGATTTGGTTTGGGTTATGGAGGAGTGTACAGTAGCCCACAGTGTGTGTCTCTCTCAGATAGATCTGAACGGTGTTTCCAATTCAATGCTTTCAAATTTTTTTGGACTCGGTTTGGACTCTGGTGGTTAGACTCGGGACAAATTCGTAATCCACTGCGGTCGTGCCTACGTTGGTTTCATGTGACAGCCAATGGCATTATTACTTTTTGACCGGGTCAATCACGTTTGGCGACGTGGTGTGGTTTGATTGGTTGAATGGTTGTGAAATGGTCTTGTTGAGTGTGCAGGGTTTGAAGTAAAATGGCGCCAGACGTCACAAACAGAGTGTGTAAAGTGATTATTTTGGACCCACCGTTATAATGTATTTTCTTATATTTTTCATGATATTTATTGAAGATCTTTGAAGCAAAATTAATGGTGCGTTTGGATGAAGTATTTTGAAATTACTAAGGAATTCACAAATGACGGAATTTAAAACGATGTGATTTAAAATTCTAGAATATGCAAATTCTCTTGTTTGGATAACATGTAAATATAATGGAGTTTAAACACGGAATTTATGGTAGTTTTAATTTTTGATACATTAATTCAAAAGAGTGATGGTGATGGTGGCAACAACAAAAATGATGTTTATGGTGAGTTGACCAAATTGATAGGGGTAATGGCCCACAAGCGGTAGGAGAAATGGTGGTGGCTAAAATTGGGGTGTTGGCGGTGGCGGTGGCGGTGGTGGTGTTGGAAATGGCGGTGATGGTGGTGGCGGCGGTGACGGTGATGGTGATGGTGGTGGTGGTGACGGTGATGGCGGTGGTGGCGATCTTGGTGTTGGTGTTGGTGGTGGTGGCGGCAGCGGCAGCGGGGGTGGTGGCGGGGGTGGTGGTGACGTTGGCAGCAGTGTCAACATGGTCGACACGATTTATTTTTCTTTTGTAAAAATTGGAATTTTGAAAATGACACCAATTTAGGTGGAATTTAAAGTTGGAATTTACAGTCTTCAAATTTCAAGTTTTTTTCCACCTAGAATTTACAAAATTCTGTATTTATTAACCCAAATAAGGAAATTAGAGCATGTAATTTCTTAAATACTGAATTTTGTTTAAATTCCGAGTTTTTTTCCTCCATCCAAACACACCATAAAAGTCACCCAAATCCACGTGATGAATTGATGAGGTGGGACAATTAGGCCAGTTTGCTTGATCAGATTCTAAAATGGGAATAACAATTGTGTGCTTTTACTAATTTTGCATATGAGAAAATTACAGATTTGGTCCACTTACTTTATAGCTAGTTCAATTTTGGTCTATGATCTTTTTTAAGTTCGATTTTGGTCCACTTATTACTTAACTTGTTCGGTTTTGGTCCATTCCGTCTATTTTAGATAGATGCCGTTAATTTGAGGGGTAAATATATAATTTTCTCATAAAAATTTATAAAATAAAAAAAACAAAGAAAAATAAATAAATAAAAAAACTTAAACCAAACCAGCTACTACTATCTTCCCCAGCCCTTCCCAACCACCTACACCCCCACCCAACCTTGCCCCGGCCCCCGCCCCTTCGCCCAACAACACCCAACTAGGCCAGCAACCGCCGCCACCACTCCCCCACCCAACCCAAATCTGAGAGAGGTGGCCAGATCGAGAGAGGGAAGAGAGAGAAAGGAGGTCAGGGAGGGGGAAGAGAGACAAAAGGAATAGAGAGAGGGAAGAGCTCGGGGAGGGGGAAGAGAGAGAGAGAGAGAGAAGCTTAGGGAGGGTAATTTATCCATGCGTGCTGCCACCTTTCCGCTAGTTCACCTCCACGCGCAACAACTCCACCGCCATTTCTCTTCTCTCTGCATGGCGCCACCGCCGAGCTCACTATCGTTGAAGCCCAGCCACCTTCGCGCAGTACCCAAGCCTCCTCGAGCATACTAGTCCGACTTGAACTAGCTCACTGCACCTCTGCTCGCTTCTAAGCCAGCAACTACGCCGGCCTCTGTAGACAACATCCAGCCTGCGTCGTTGGTGCGTCGCACCATCGTCGAGCTTCCTCTATCTGCATGGGGCCACCAGTTTCCTACACCAAGCATCTGCTGGCTCACGCCACCTCAGCAAATCAAAAAATTATGCCGTCGTGCCATGCCGAACTCATTTTCCTCCAGCTAGTTTGCAGCCCAGCCCCGCTGGGATCATCATCCCCGGCTTGGCCCCCAAACAACTATGCCGAGTCCTCTTGCTTGAGCTGCCACCGTCGCTGCCAAAAACAGCTCGCAAAACCCAGAAGATCACCAACCCGATCGTACTCGACCTGACTCGACTCGCGCAGCTCAGTTGCACTACCCCGGAGTTTTTCTGCCCCCAGCCAATCTTACCGCGGCGCGCCACCTTAAAGAAGTCCCTACACCTACCAGCTTGCAGCCAAGAGCCCAGCTACGCGAGCCTAGATCCAGGCCCACGCCGAGCTCCACTTGCGTCAGAGCTTTCTCCGTTGCCTAGCCCAACCAGCCTGAGCGCCAGAGTCCTTCCGTACGAACTGCCATGGTCGCTGCACCTTACATATTTTTCCGGCAAGGGGGCGGGGCCTGGAATGCGTTGGATGGGGGTGGAGGTGGTCGGGCAAGGCTTGGGCCTAGGAAGGGGTTTTTGGTTTTGTTTTAATTTTTTTTGTTTGTTTTGTTTTTATTTTAATTTTATTTTATAATTTCTTATGAGAAAATTATATATTTGCCCCTCAAATTAACAGCATCCATTCAAAATAGACGAAATGGACCAAAACCAAACAAATTAGATAATAAGTGGACCAAAACCGAACTTAAAAAAGATCATAGACCAAAACTGAACTAGCTATGAAGTAAGTGGACCAAATTTGTAATTTCCTCTTTGCATATTTTAGAATTGGTTTTAAAATTTTTATTTCAATAATTAGAACAACTCAAAAACTATAAATTTTGTACACGTTCAACTAGAAAAACTTTCTTGATCATGTCCAATAATTACAAGTACATAATGTACATTGAGAAGAAAATTACTCAGAACTTTACTTTCCACCATTGTGATTAGGGCACATCTTCATCGCCATAACAATGTCACCCCAACAGCATCTCCTTGTTTCTCCTACACTTAAAATCTTGAGAATTTTTCTTTAAAGAAAATATAATAAAATATTTATCCCTACACTTAAAATCTGAATCATTACTCTCTAATATATAAAAAAACATATAATTAAGAAAAATAAAATATGGCAACAACATCACATTACTACTTAATAAAAGAAAAAGAACTTACAGAGCACTAGGCATGTGCCACATGGCTTGTTGCGGGGATGTTAGCAACAAGACACATTGATTTCTATTTATTTCATCACAATATCACATGCTTCGGGTGTCTTCATTGAGTCATTGTTGGGTCACTACTTTCATTAGAACTAGTACAACTCATTCTTGGCCAAAAAAGAACTAGTACAACTCATGAAAATCGATCCATAGGGGTGGCTACCCAACAACCTAACACTTTAAAGCTTAGACATGAGATTCAGCCTTGTCCATACAAGTTGAAAATATATTACACACTGCTATACAAAAGATTAGCAAAAGAAAATAAGATCTTATGCTTAGATTTTTTGCCATGACATTGCCTTCATAGTCACAATGACCTAATTTTAAGATTTAGGATCAAGTGTTTAGCATTTATGCCATCTGTTGGTACCTGAAATCAAAATGAGTTATTCTCATTGAAGTGTTTGTTAAATGTCTAAAATCAGAATGAGATTTTTTTTTTGGTCAAAACAGCAATGCATTATATCAGCCCAAAAGACATATAAAATACAAAACAAGAATCTAAAAACTCACAACAGAAATTAACAAAAATAGGCTAAACAAAGCCCAATCAAATAGGCCCAACAAAATAACAGTTCTAACCCTAGGCCTAAGTAGTGGTTCAGGAGAACCACGCTGTCCAAAATTGGAAGAAAAGACCATTGTGGGGTGGGAAGGAGCAGAGAAGCCCACGAAACTCCAACATCTCATCACAACGGCACCGAGCATAAACTACAACCATCAAAAAAAGCCAGTGAGGCGCCGAAGAAATAGTAACCGAGGAAGATAGGAGTGCTAACACTCGTGCCGAAGCACACATCTTCCAACAAATTCACGAATAAATCTCTTTTGCCACGATCCAACCATCATTGCCGAAAATACAACAAACATGACAGACCAGGAGGTAGGGACCGGTGGAAGTAGCGATTGCCGAACACTTAGCAATAAGGGGCGGAGACTAAGGAAAAATGGAGGGAAGAGCTCCTAATATGAGCATCAAGCTCCAATCAAACCACCACAAGAGGGTGGAGCAGATAACACAATAAAATAAAATTGAAGAGTCACCACAAAAGAGGGTGAATGAGATAGCTAGTGATACTGATTTGGTATCAAATTTTAAATTTTGATGGCTCATTCTCATTTTCAAGCCTAGAAATCTCATTTTTGCAAAATAAGGATCGAGATTCCTAATTCTAAACGAGGCCTACATGACTTTTTGATTTCCTTGGTGCAAGTAAACAATGGAATAACCTAAAATGAGAAAGATTCTTATTCTTGTCATTTTCATTTCAGGTAACGTGTCATACTCACCCATATAAAGTTATAAACTCTTGACAAAATCCGATCCATTCTTATCAAACAGTGGCAAAGTTAGTGTCTTATACTTTTGCGGGGAGGAGGGGGGCCAATTAACAAGATTGGGCTTGTTAATGGGCCAATTAACATAACACTTCGACCCTCTTACACATGAGTTGTAAGACTGAAGCAACAGCCACTTCAGGCCTATATGTGGCTCTGCTCTTGCTATCCGATGTTGGACTTTTGTCCATGACTCTAGGCGTTATCACATAACTTGCCAAGCCTATATACTTGGGAGCTAATACAAAATACGTACATATTGAATCGAAATGGTTCGAATGAACATGATCGAGTTGGCACAGAGGTTTAGTGGGGGGCCATGCATGACCACATTAGGCCTATATAGTGACTAGTTGTGGCTCCGCTCCAACTATTCGGTGTTATTTTTTCAATATGTGAGCCAATTAAGATAACACCTTGACCCTAATACGCATGAATTGCATGAAAGCTTGGACGCCTCGGTCACTTCAAGCCTACATGTGGCTCCTCCATAAGAGATGTTTGATTTTTGTGCATGGCACTAGGGTAATCACACTGACATATATAACTGGGCAAGCCTATATATAGCATCAGTAACGACGTGGTCTTTAATCTAACTATTGTTCTGTAAACTACGAACTTGTATAGAGATTGAAAGACAACGATGTTGTGAATAAGGCCAATTAATGCTGTTACTACAAAAAGAAAGAGTTGATGAGATGGCTGATTGTTGGTTTGTTGTTGCCTTTAAGAATTGGTCCAGACTCAGACGCATTCATCATGCATACATGTGTTTTCCCATGTGTTGTCCCATGTGGCCACGCATTCGTCATGCATACATGTGTTGTCCCATGTGGCCACGCATTCATCATGCATACATGAGAGGAAATTACAGATTTGATCCACTTATTTTATACCTAGTTCAATTTTGATCCACGATTTTTTTTAAGTTCTGTTTAGGTCCACTAATTGTTTCATTTGTTCAATAAAGGTCCAGATTTGTGATTTTAAATCCTTTGGGTTGTGTTTTCTTCAATTATAATTGAAGTATAAGTTATATTTCATCATTTCTTAGTCATAAACAAATTTGGAGTATTAGAATCTAAGAGAATTGAGATTGGGTGAAGTTTGAAAAATTAGCAGTTTCGGGTACCCTACTTTGGGGTTAATTATTTTAAGTTTTAGAACTCCAATTTGAATGATCTTTATATGGTTGTAAAGAAAAAATGCATAGCTTTAAAACAAATATATGTTTGCTGAATTTGTGTGAGATTTGATAGGGTAAAAGGCAGACCAAATTTGAGAAAATAAATATGGACCTTTATTAAACAAGTGAAACAATTAGTGGACTAAAACAGAACTTAAAAAAGATTGTGGACCAAAATTAAACTAGGTATAAAATAATTGGACTAAATTTGTAATTTCCATGAAGGTGGTGAGTGGCTGGTGACAACACATAAGCTCATGTCACACTGCAAAAGCAATTCCTATTTCCTAATACGCAAAGTTTGAGTGTAATTGGGGTGTGTAAGGCCAGCAGCATATTGCCTCATACTCCTCAAAATTTCATAAACGTGGATATATGATCATCTTGTATTAATTGTAGCCTTTGTAGGTGAACAAGAAAAAGGCTTAATTGGGTGGTGTGGGTCATGCCACATGTGGCTCATCCAACTCCAAGTGGGTTTTTAAAGTGTGTGATGGCGTAAATCCTAATTAATGGTGATTTAACTTTCTAGAGTTCTTTCTAATTCTAGCTATGGCTATAGTTTAGGTGGTGAGCATCACCGCTTCTTTTAGAAGATGCCATGTGTCCAAGTAACTAACTATAGTTAAAATTGTGCATTTAATCATTTTATTAAATTTTTTTTAATTAAGACACTTTCGATAAAATTTTAAGAATGCTGTTATATGCATACCATTTTTTCTTTCACTACACACCCAATATTACTTCTTTTTTTATTTCTCACTACATACCCCCAAAATTTCCAAATAACATCATTTACACAAAAACAAAAAAAATTAAAAAAATTAAAAAAATTAAAAAACTCTAAAAACACCCTCAATACTCGACCCACCCCCTTCACACAGTTGTCGGACATCGCCGAATTCGTCATTGGCACACCTCATTCCTATCTATCTTTCTTCCTCTTCCTCTCTCTCTCTCTTTCCTCTTTCTCTTGTCTCTCTTCCCTTTGGAGGGTGGTGACCTTTCCGTCCACAGCGAAAGTGAGAAAGAGACGAATGAGATGATGCGTCGGTAAAGTGGGATCCGACTGTCGACGATGACGATGGCGAGTGGGAAGAGGTTGGCAGGAGTTGTCCATTGTTTTTTGTTGTTTTGTAATTTTTTTTAGTTTTTTGTCCTTTATGGTAATTTTGCATTGGATGAGTTTTGTCATTTCACAAAATAGGGTGTGTAGTGAGAGGAAGAGAGGTGTGCATGTAACAGCTCTCAATTTTAAACAGACTTTTGAACTTCTTCTCAGTCCCCACTCCTTCCCTCCTCCACTGCCGAATTTCTCACCAGCGACGTACGACAGTGGCAACAAACAAGAAATCAACATAACCAAAATCATATGTAGCACCCATCAACTATTTACAAGTAGTTACCTAGCTTTTACTAAGTGGAACAAGGCTAAAAAGCCCATCAACCACAAGCTTGTATTTAACATTTTTAAGCAAGTGGGTTAATTTTGTGGGAATAATGCTTACCATATTTTTATATTACATTTTTATACCATCTCACGTGTCATTACTTTATTGGATAGAGTTTTTCTTTTCCTTTTTTGGGTTTTTATTTTTATTTTTTAGTATCCAATGTATGAATACCATGTAAGTTGCCACATAAGATGGTATAAAATTATGATATAAAAATATGAGATATCTAGCACTACTGATTTTGTGGCCTTGGGAATGCATTCTTACACCATCATGGAGATAAAATTATACTTTTCATCAATGACTAAGATTCTCACCGTTATCAACTTCCAAAACATAGGTTTTTGCTAAATCATTATTATCAGAGTATGATAATAAGTAGAGGTGGGTTTTTGGGCTGCGATACGTCTACAGAGTATGTTTTCATATTGGGTTATGTGGGCAGAGGCTCCATCGAGCCACAAATTTTGTTACGGGGTCAACCTAAATTATCTATGAGATTAATGAAAATTGATTAGCCAATGAGATTGACAACACACATTTATTAATTAATAAAAAATACAAGAAAAAATTAACAAATAAATAACTTAATTGACAGTAAATCAAGAAAAAAAAACTAATTAGCTAAGCCATATTTGTTACTATTATTATTAAATATAATACTTTAAGAGGGTTAACAGGTTAATAAGTATTATATATAATTACAGATTTGGTTCACTTACTTTATAGTTAGTTCAATTTTGGTCCACGATCTTTTTTAAGTTCAGTTTTAGTATACTAATTGTTCTACTTGTTCAATAAAGGTCCAGATTTGTTATCTTAAATTTGTCCCGCCTTTTACCCTATCAAATCTCAGTCAAATTCAACAAACATATACTTATTTTAAAGCTATGTGTCTCCTCTTTACAACCATATAAAGATCATTCAAATCGGAGTTCTAAAACTCAAGATAATTGGCCCCAAAGTAGGGTACCCAAAACTACCAATTTTTTCTAAAAAATTTTCAAAATTTTCAAACTTCACCAAATTTCAATTCACTTTTATTATAATACTCCAAATTGGTTCCTATGACTAAGAAATGATAAAATATAACTTATATTTCAATTATAATTGAAGAAAACACAACAAAAATGATTTAAAATCATAACTTAAAAAAAATCGTGGACCAAAATTGAACTAAATATAAAATAAGTTGACCAAATTTGTAATTTCCTCTATATAATTAATATATATTTACCTGATACCGAAATCATATGGAAAAGATATATATAAACTAGAAAGTATCTATAGAAACTACATATTTTCAATTGTTGAAAAAGGTCGGTTAATATAGAAACAAGAGTTTTTCAATTGATGAGAAGGATCAGCTGACCTTGTGAGCCAATGTGGGGTTTTTTTGGAGGTCAGGTGCTGTTGGGTGGAGTGATATTTCGCGATCCAACCCAAAAGCCTCCATTTCCTTCTCTCTCACTCTTTCTCCGGTCTGTTACAAAGGGAGGCTGGCGACCTTGTCGATGGTGGAAAGGGAGATGAAAAGGAGAGGGAAGGAGAGAGAGAGAGAGAGAGAGAGAGAGAGAGAGAGAGAGAGAGAGAGAGAGAGAGAGAGAGAGATGGCAGAAGGGGGAAGGCAACACTGGTCCGTGGTGGGGCTGGTTACATCGACATGATGGGTGGGTGGTATCGGCGGCAGGGCTGCTGAGTTATGGTGTAACTTTTTTTTTTCTTGTACAGTGAAGATATTTTGAGAATATTAATGGGTTTGTAAGGCCTTCTACAATGGTGATCCCCAAATACCCAATACTCAAATCAATTTTGGGTATCAAAAAATGTAAAAATATAGTTTTTATTTGTTAGTAGGCCAGCCATTTAATTTGGTTTTGGGTATAGTCTATACCCAAAACTGGGGATAGCTTTTGGGTCTGAAAAAATTATGGGAATCACATTCCGGCCCATTGTGACTGGACTATACCCATTTTATACCCAAAAAATGGGTTTGGGAATCAGATTCAGGCTGCATTGAGGAAGGCCTAATTACGAAATACCTATTATGTCTTTATTACTTGAAATAATTTTAATAAGAAAATTTAAAAATTAATATAATATGATAATTATACATTATTCACTTCTGACCTACCACTTGTGTCCTACATGCCCTATTTTCTATTGTTTTATCACATTGCACAAACTTTACGGTGTGTTGATAGTTTTTGAGTATATAAATAGGTGAAGCTGGTCAAATCTAAGTTGCTGGTCGACACGGAAATTGACCTTTATACAATTAGCACATTTTATTATGGTCTTAATAGTGCATCATCATTTTCAGGCCTTTGACCATAACAATTTTTACCATGGAAAATCAACCGTACATTATTGTTGTAATAATACTCATAATATACATATATATATATATTAGTTTATTGCATATTGCATGAGGCATCTTGGGATTTTTTTTTCTTATTTTAATCTGCACAAGGTCTTGGACTAGATGATGATTGACGTGAATTACATATATATGATTGGCTAATGCTTCGGTTTTGGCCATTTCTCTTCTCACTCTGATAGTCTAGCTGCACTCGCAATTTGACAATGTCACAAATTCACAATATATATATATTATATTACTATATTTTTCTTGAACAATTGAAATTTGAAAGAGTAGTTTACAACGTTATGCATTCATAACTCTTCTCTATTGGCATTCTGATAGCTGATGGTCTTCCTGAACATAGGGATTGAGTTCTAGGGTTTTTAATTTGGGCTCTCTGTTCGATTAACCCGCCCCTTTAATTTCGTTTGTTGTTTTGTTTGGTTTTGATGTTTTCCAACTATTTGTTTTTAGTTCCTTTATTGTCCTTTTTTTGTTGTATTGAATTGTATGTCGTTTTTTAGTTAGTTTAATGAAAGGAAGTAATTAATTCACTGACCAAAACTGGTTAAATAGTTTTCGATTCCCAAAATATAATGTGCACAGTGAGTCTAACAAGAGATTCCTTAAATATTATTTAAGAAATTACTTAATTAAAGTAAATTCTCACAGTTGTTGGATAGTCTAGTTAAAAGGACCGTATAATTACTTACAATGCATCTAAGTTTGATCCTCTATTCCTCCAACTCAAAAAAAAATTAACATAAGCTCCCACATAGAATCACATTTTATAAACTAATTAATTATCTTTAAATTTATAATACATCACTATAATTGAAACAAGTAAACATAAATATAACTGAGAATTAATTCAATTCCAAAGAATAAGAATATCTAGTAACTTGTGAATGAGATCCATATAATCCAAATTCAAAATTTTGTATGATCCATGTACATTCATAAATGATATTGATTAATTCAACATTGGTGTAGCATTATTACTTCATTCAATATTCGTGGTCCGTATTAAATTATAGTTAACAATAATTAATATACGTATGGTTGTCTTTATTACAAAACGGGAACCATGGTTAATATCATTTAGTGAGATTGTGAATCCAAGTAAATAGTTCAAAACCACCGATTTATTAGCTTAATACTCTTTAACAATGACAGGTAGAGCCAGCAGCACCACAACATGAGCACCTAACTGCCAACCGTCAACATTGAACACTCAACGTACACTGAACACAAACTACGTACATTATTAAGCCATTAAGGAAGCATTACGTACCTATTAGCCTTTGAGCCAATTACGTCAAGTTCCATGTTGCAAGGTTACAACCAGATTCTTTATGGACATTTAAGTTCGTCTTAAAACCACTAAAGGCCAAACTTTGCCTATCGGACACGAATAAAACTTACCTATTCCTGGTATACCACCTGTGTGGTATCACCAGGAGAGAGAAAGGTGGAGGGAGAGAAAGAGAGAGGGAGAGAGAGATGGGGATACCACCTATTGGTATCTCCGGTGCAGGTAAGTCCTCCTCATGGGACACACTCTTGAATCTCCATACACTTATACATGGTTTTGACTTGTATGTGTATATATATATATATATATATATATATGGATTCTTGTGAATGGGATCCTCTCCACGTATCAACAGAGTGGGCATCTGGGGTCTTTTTCAATGAATTAACACCACTCTTGGAATGTGACTGCAACTTAACTCACATTAGAGTTTTGGACATCTTTCGGAGTTACCAAAAAGATTGGCCGGGTTCAGGGTTAGGGTTGGAATTAAAACCTAATGAAACATGCCAAAACAAAATTTTGTGAATTACTACATTTAGAAATCAGAATAAAGTTGATCAGTTAGCCAAAAACCACTTAGAATTTTTGTTAATAATTAAACAACACTACAGATTTTTTATGTTAATTAAAAATAGTTAATGTGAAAAATGAATGTACAGTATAAAATATACACCAAATGAAAAAATATGTTGTACCAAGCGGAGATTCTTTTTTATGCCGAATGCCGATCAATTAACTATTTTATTGATCAATCAAGTTCTCTATGGTCTACAAATCGCTTGAATTTTTTTTTTTTTTGTATATTAGTGTGACTGCATTACAGTTGCAATGTGACTGTCATGCAAGCATAGTTGTGATTAAGTTCATAAAAATTTAGGATTTATAAGGGTTTAGAGTTTAGGTTTAATTAAAGGTTGAAGCGCCCTAAAGTTTATAGACTAAACAATTTAGTCTAAACCTACAAAACAACAAATGAATTCATTGTTAGGCTATTTAATTCGATTGGTAGAATGATATTTTGGCTAAAATAAAAATTTGGTAACTAAACTAATGATACATATTAGTATTCAAAATGAAAAATAATGTTGGATTTAGTAGTTAAACTCAATGAACCTATGGCAAAAAAAAAAAAACTCAACAAACTTATGTTAAAAAGCCCTATGCAGGCTTTACAATAAAAAGAAATTTAGGGTGAGTTTAGTAATATTTTACAAAACGGTTTTTCATTTTACAAATTCAAAGAATGACAAAAATGCGTTTGGTTGTCATATTGAGAAAATAGTATTTCTACTTTACAGTGTAAATTCAGAAAATAACTAAATAATGTTTTCAGTAAATTTAGAAAATATAGAGAACACAGATACAAATAAAAAAAAATGCAACTAAAAAAAAATTGAAAAAATAAAAAAACATGTGATCTGCACCTCATCCCCACCTTGCCAGAACCACCTCTTGCAGCAACCCTACCCCTCGTTGCTGCCCACCTCACCCATCTTTCTTCATCTCTCCTTTATTCTTCTATTTCCCTATTTCTCTCTCTATCTCTACCTATCTCTCAAAATATATACTTTGTAATCTCTCTATAGTTTTCAATTTTCTCTTCGGTAAATGGATCGACTCCCCATAACATCCATGATAGGAAGCTCACGAGCCTTAACAACCCTTATATAGAGAAAATATATCCGTTCAACTAGATCATAGGTGCTTGCAGTCTTGTCTCCATTAATAATACAATCACCAACAACTCTTCCACCTCCAAGGTAGTTGCGCCGAGGTGGGTTGAGTTGTATGAAACTTTTCTCTTTTTTAATTATCTATTTTATGAAATTGGTTAATAATAATTTATAATTAATATCTTTTGTGAATATAATTATTTGGTTATAATAATTGGTTAATATTACATGTGTTTTCATTATTTTTGTTATATATAATTGTTTTTCAATTATGTTACTAGACACCTTCTCATATTTTGAGAATGCAAAATTTAATTTGTCATTTTCATTTTACAATATAGTTTTTAAAAAATTGTTCTATAAAATGTTACCAGACAGGCCCTTATGCTTTAAGTTATGCGCTTGAGTGCCAATGTAATTGTAAACAGAAACACTTGTGTAATTGTAATCGTTCTAATGCTTGTATACAATAATGCGAATTGTTCCAACTTTTTTTTCTAAATATTTGTATCTTACTTTATGTGTAATTACTTTACTGATCGATAAAGTATTTCCTTTTATTTTTAGGTTTTATTCTTTATTTTTTAGTGTTCAATATATGAATGTCATGTAAGTTGAGAAAAAATAGTTGGGAAAAAATGTGAGATGTCTAAGACTACTGCTTGTATAATTGTCAATCAATAACATCACAACTACAATAATATTTTTGCAGTTTTAAATTTGTTTGATCTTTGGATTTGTGTGTTTAAATTTATTAATTTATTGTATTAAAGTATAGTTATATTGCACAAGCAACTTATCACAAAAACTACTTACATAATTTTGATGCAATTGTTGGATGCATGTGAATAATTATAAATGACAAAGAGTTCAAAAATTAGAGAAATTACACATTGAAAATGTGAGGTCTTGTATAGTGGCTTATAAAGGTTTGAGCTACTATTTTCATTGCCAATTGATTTTAGAATGAATGCTTAGATTCTTTCATGGTATCAGAGCAAACTATTTAGGTGTTGTGCCAAACGGCCATACATGCTCCCACGTCGCCTAATATGAATTGTCCATGTGTTAGGCTTGAATGACGTCAGACGTGCGGGGGCGTGTTGAGATAAATATCTCATATTAAAAATGTGAGGCCTTACATAATAACTTATAAGGGTTTGAGAGATATTGACATCTACTTAAAAGTAAACCATATATGAGCATTTTTTTGAGAGTTAGATTGTTTTATACATAATGTCTTTCATTTAGACTTACTTTTCAATAAATCGAATAAAACACAAAGCCTTTTTTTAAACAAAGCATTAAAGAGGTGATTCTAGCATTCATATTTATGAAAAATTATTATGTATAACTGATATATCGTTATGTAACGTAATAAATTCACGTGTTATAATATGGTAAATAATGAGTTTATACTTATAGGGTCTTATATGATATAATATTAATAGTTTATTCATATTATAATACGTGAATTATTTATACTACTTGAGTGTATATCAGTCTAATTTGGATGAGATCTTATATAAAAATCTGTTATGTGAATTCTATTATATAAATAGAAAATTAGGATTAAATACCAAATATCAATAGTTTTTTAATAAAGCAGCAAGACACTAATTTTTTTTAGTTTAGGTACTAACCTAGAGTAAAACATTTTGGATTAGGTCACAAATCAGTTTGCTATGCAGTTGTGACTCTCGAACAGTTACAGTTGTAATTGTCGAACAGTCACAGTTGTGACTATTTAAAATTTATAAAAAATCAAAATTTTTAGAGTTTCATACTTTTGATTTAGGTTTGGGGGATGATATCCTATAACCCAAAGACTAAATATTAAAGTTTAAGCCTTACAAATATTGAAAAAACAATAAATCAATAAAAAAGTTATGACTGTTAGACAGTCACAGTACGATATAACTATATTTTTTAAAGTTTGTACCTAAACTTAAATTTAGTACCTAAACTGAAATGACATAAATGTTTTAGTAGTTGAAATGAAAAAACATTATAATTTGGTACCTAAAGTTAATGGACCTTTATATAAAATCTTCTTGTATATGTTGTGGATGTGAGAATCCATGTTTACTAAATGCTCCCCTAATAATTATTGATTGTTATGGTCCCATGCTGGAAAATCAACGGTTGTCCTACCTCCCATCACCAAATCATGTGTATATAAATTTTGCCTATAAAATAACAATGTTAGTTATTCCACATTTTTTCTTCCACATTTGTATTTCACATGATGTGTCATTACTTTATTGGAAGAGTATTTCCTTTTTCTTTTTTAGGTTTTATTTTTTAATTTTTAGTGTCCAATATATGAATGCCATGTAAGATGGTATAAAATTATGGTATAAAAATGTGGTAAGTGTAGCATTACTGATAAAATAAACAGTAATGCTACACTTATCATATTTTTATACCACAATTTCATACCATCTTACATGGCATTCATACATTGGATACTAAAAATTAAAAAAAAAAAAAGAAATACCCTTATAGTAAATTAATAATACATCATATAAGATACAAATGTGAAAAAAAAAAATGTAAGACAACTATCATTATTATAAAATAAACGCACAAGACGCACGAGGGCATCTAACGATTTCCCAATGATATTTATTCCCCCCGAAGATACAGACAGCTAATAGAATCTGTGAAATTGCGAGTCGCCAAAGAACAAGCATTTTTGTTGAAAACCTCTCCCTCCACTCGTTTCTAGTTGTTTTTTACTACCGTGGAGGTCTTCGAGTGTTTCAAGTCTTAACCATGGTTAACTGATTAACTCTCTCTCTCTGTTTTCTCTTTGTGTTCGTGTTAGGTGGGTTTGACACTTTGACCAGTCTGGTTTGGTAGGCGTTGGCGCACACACCCGCACTGACGCACACACTTCCCTCTCTAAATATATAACCACCCCCTTCCCTCCTTCCCCACCTTCATAAGAACCTCAGGGCTCAGACTCTCTCTCTCCCTCTCTCTGTTTTCAACTACCCCAACCACCACAACGCCCTACTTCACATTACCTACAGTTCCTGCAGTTCGTACGGTTCGTACAGCTCGTCTCCGGAATCCGGTTACTCTTACTATCAATTCCGCCGCCGGATTCCGGTCCTCATCTCCTTGGAACTATCAATTTCTTTATTATGGATTCGTCCTCCTCCAGCTCGATGAAAATCTCGCCGTTGGATCTGATGGCGGCGATCATCCGCGGCAAGATGGACCCCACCAACGCCTCCTCCGACTCCTCCGGCAGTGTCGACATATCCTCGGTCATTCTAGAGAATCGCGAGTTCGTGATGATCCTGACCACCTCGATCGCCGTCCTCATCGGCTGCGCTGTCGTCTTCTTCTGGCGGCGATCCAGTGCGCACAAGCCCAGGGTCCTCCAGCCTCCTAAGCCCTTGATCGTCAAAGAGCCAGAGCCGGAGCTCGACGACGGTAGCAAGAAGGTCACCGTCTTCTTCGGAACTCAAACCGGTACCGCCGAGGGCTTCGCCAAGGTCCGTATTCGATAACCACTTCAATTTATTTGCTTTACTAGCTTGTTTCATGCTTTACTTTGCTTATTGGATGGTGGTGTTTACTGTTTGCTTCCAAATGTAGGCTTTGGCTGAGGAAGCGAAGGCTCGCTACGAGAGGGTCACATTTAAAGTTGTTGATTTGGTATGCTTCAATTTCTGAACTTCTATTTTGTTTTTGAGTTTGTTCAATTTGGTTCATGTTTGTTCATTGTGTTCATTTGGTTCATTTGGTAGGACGATTATGCTGCTGACGACGAAGCATACGAGGAGAAATTGAAGAATGAGAGTTTGGCATTTTTCTTGTTGGCCACGTGAGTTCAATTCAAAGAAAATTGTAGAAAGAGAAAAAAATTAATTATTTGATTTCGGGTTTCATAAATAACATGCTTGATTGGTGGTGGATGTAGATATGGTGATGGTGAGCCAACTGATAACGCTGCTAGGTTTTATAAGTGGTTTACAGAGGTAAATTTCATTGAAATTTTGTTAACAGAAAATTTTAAGGCATTGTTGTGGTTGTGGGTTATATTTTAGACTGAAGTTTGATTGATTTTATTAAAATTTTTGAATTGTGATGGTGGTTATAGGGTAAAGAGAGAGGAGAGTGGCTTCAGAATCTTCACTACGGAGTGTTTGGCCTAGGAAACAGGCAGTATGAGCATTTCAATAAGGTTCGAAATGAAATTTAGTTTATAAATAAATTCAATATATTCATGCCACTCTAGCTTTTGGAGCTTGAATTTTACTTATAAATTCCTTGGTTTTCTGTTGCATTGTGTTTATTTTTGTCGTTGTTAATCAGGTTGCCGTGGTTGTCGATGACATCCTCATTGCGCAGGGTATGCCTTCTTTCTTTCTTTCCTTCTTTCTCTTTGTTATTTTGGTGGTCCTTTTGTCCCTTTCTGATGAAACTCATGTGGGAGTGGGACCTCGTGAATTTTGAGATGGTTCACATTGCTATGATCTTACGTTATCCCTTATCAGCAATTTTTTGGCTTTACAATGCCCTCAGTTGTTACAATAGTTTTAAATGTTTCTCTATAACAGTATTTATATGCCATTCGATACCCACATTTCAGACTATTCTTTACTGAGAGTTGATCTGCGAAATGTCTGCTCACTTCATCTGTGACACTTTCTTTTGAAATAAGTATGTTATTATTGTTTCACGAGCTAACAAGTATGTTCTCATTTTCAGGTGCAAAGCGGCTTGTTCCAGTGGGTCTTGGAGATGACGATCAATGCATTGAGGATGACTTCACTGCATGGTATTGAGAAGTTTCATAACCATTTGTGTTAATAGTATGAGTGCATAGCTCTTTTATCTGTTATATTTTAAATTCTTATGAATTTCTACATTGACTGATGATGTTCTAGGCGAGAGTTGATGTGGTCCGAGTTGGATCAGTTGCTTCGAGATGACGATGCAACAACACCTATTTCTACACCTTACACTGCTGCTGTATTGGAGTATCGAGTTGTATTTAATGATGCTGCAGATGCATCAGTAGAGAATAAGAGCTGGAATAATGCAAATGGTCATGCTGTCATTGATGCTCAACATCCATGCAGGTAACAACAAAAAAATCCACCTTTCTACGTTCAAAGGTTGCAACTTATCTGTGTTTTTTGTTTTTATCTGACATTTCTTTTTGCTGCATGAAGAGCTAATGTGGCTGTGAGAAAGGAACTTCATACTCCTGCATCTGATCGTTCTTGCACCCATCTCGAATTTGATATTGCTGGCACTGGGCTAACGTAAGTTGCTTTGGCAGGTCTTTTTTTCTCGCTGTTGTTTTCCTGTTTTGCTAACTTGGGTGCAAATGCTAATATAGTGGTGAACATAAAAGTTACTGACTTATTCTGCATTTCTTGTCTTCTGAGAATGGTACCTAATTGAGGCTTTAAAAGATAGTGGAAAGTAGAATGTCCACTGCTTATGTACGGTGCTTACCTACATGCTTGGCTTTTTTTCTTTCTCAGATACGAAACTGGGGATCATGTTGGTGTTTACTGTGAGAATCTTTCTGAAACTGTGGAAGAGGCAGTGAGGTTGTTGGGCTTGTCACCGGAAATTTACTTCTCGATACACACTGATAAAGAGGATGGCACACCACTAAGTGGAAGCTCCTTGGCACCTTCTTTCCCACCATGCACATTAAGAACAGCACTAACTCGATATGCTGATCTTTTAAATTTCCCCAAAAAGGTTGGCCTTTTCCCTCTTTATTTCTTTTTATAGTGGTTGGTTCATATTTTTTTTAGTTTTTCTAATGAAACTTGGATGTAACTTTGGGTACTTATTATTTTCCAGTCTGCCTTACTCGCTTTAGCAGCCCATGCATCTGATCCAACTGAAGCTGATCGATTAAGACATCTCGCATCACCTGCTGGGAAGGTAGTAAACTTTGTACTTTGATATTTACTAAGTGCGTTTTGTTATTAGTTTAGTGCTCCACTAATCTCTTATTCTTAGATGTTTGTCAGTGTGTAACTTTTTGTTGTAAACTTGTTCAGGATGAATATGCACAATGGGTGGTTGCAAGTCAGAGAAGCCTTCTTGAGGTCATGGCTGAATTTCCAACAGCCAAACCCCCAATTGGTGTCTTTTTTGCAGCAGTTGCTCCAAGATTGCTGCCTAGATACTATTCAATCTCATCATCCCCAAGGTAAATGATTCTTTCTTCCTCGTCTCAAATTTTCTCTTTTCCATATTTAGTAACTTCAATATGAGAGCCAGATGCCAGTGGTGTATTTCAGAAATAGAAGCTCTCTTATACGAGAATATTCTATAGCTGAGATTTGGTCAAAAAGACCTTGTTTCAAGCTTATTATATGACTGAGGAAAAAGATGATCTACATCAAATCCCAGTGCTTAGCTATCCCAGGAAAAAAATTATGAAAAGGAAAAAGAAAAAATATATGAACAAAAAATGGTTATTTTCAACAATATCATTAGAAAATCTAATGATCTCCCTGAACAAATAATGTTTTCTTTCAAACAAAAGAAATATTAACTCTTGAAATTGATTTTAATTTTAAAGGACATGGGAAATGTTATAAGATATAGAGTGACCTGTTTTACCTCTCTTTCTGTGGTTATATTTTTATTTTTATCGCATGTAATATATTTGTGAATATGTACTTATTTTAATGCAAATATATTCCACAGGATGGCGTCATCTAGAATTCACGTTACTTGTGCATTAGTTGATGAAAAAACACCTGCAGGACGGATTCACAAAGGAGTGTGTTCAACCTGGATGAAGGTAGTTTTATCTGTTTTATTTTTGCATTCTTTGGTGCTCAATTTAAAATCTTGAAGAGCTTAACAATTGTGGGGGATAAACTAATAGGAGAAGACCTCTCAAGTTCAAAAGTAGTAAATGAAGTATTCCTAGGTTTTCCTGCTTATAAATAAACTACAGTACCTGCAATGGATTTTAAAAGATCAATGCATTTTATGTAGAGAACTTGTTTTGTATATAAGCTGTCTTTAATGTAGCAACACTTATCTTTTTTTCTGGGCGTCTCATCCATACATGGATATGTGCTTGTTTTCAGTTACTATTTCTCTGTGTCTCATGTCTTGTTAGTGATGTAAACTTACTTGCGTAACTTCTAAACAGCTTTCTGATGTTTTGTACAATTTTGAATGGATTTTAATTATTTTCTTCTTCCATCCCTTTCCAGAATGCTGTGCCTTTGGAGAAGAGTGATGAATGTAGTTGGGCACCCATTTTTATTCGGCAATCAAACTTCAGACTTCCTGCTGATACTAAAGTACCTATTCTCATGATTGGTCCTGGCACTGGATTGGCTCCTTTCAGGGGCTTCCTGCAGGTATTTTTTGGTTGACTTGATTGTTCATTCACTTTGCTAATCAACTCTTCATAAGTCAATATCTGATCTACAAGTATGGATTTACTCTTTCAGGAAAGATTAGCTCTTAAAGAAGCTGGAGCGGAACTGGGACGCTCCGTATTATTTTTTGGATGCAGAAATAGTCAATTGGTAAGTATGCCCTAGAAAGATCTATTGTGGTTGTAGTGGGTGAGTGTTGGTGCATGCTGGGTTGTTTGCAACTTTTCATAATTTAATTATGAAAATTTAATTTACTCCTAATATCGCAGGATTTCATTTATGAAGATGAGCTGAGCAACTTTGTAGAAACTGGTGCACTTTCTGAGCTCGTCGTCGCCTTCTCACGCCAGGGACCCACCAAGGAATATGTGCAGCATAAAATGATGCAGAAGGTTTGGCACCTACTCTCAACTACTGCCTATTTCCACAGTTGACAACTTTTCTTAGTTAATTTGAAGCGATAATGACATGTTTTGGTTTGTGTTCAGGCTTCAGACATCTGGGACATGATATCTCAGGGAGGTTATATTTACGTTTGTGGTGATGCTAAGGGCATGGCTAGGGATGTCCACCGGACTCTTCACACAATATTGCAGGAGCAGGTATGTGAATTTGAGCAGACATTAGACTTACTGGTGTGATAAATGTTGCGTCAATTGTCACCTACCAATTTTGAAACCACCTACCAAGCTTAAAAGAGCCATATAGCTGGGACCTATGAAATTGCTCTTGGCATCTGAAGATGAAAAGATAAAATGAATCTGTGGAGACTGTTATTTAATGCAGTGTCCATACACCTTTCCTTGCCGGCATTTTAATTTTCACAAGTACTGTAAAATTTGCTGGATCATACAAATTAAGTCTGGTGATTTTTATTTATTTATTTTTAATTTCAGGGATCTCTTAACAACTCCAAAGCTGAGAGCATGGTGAAAAATCTGCAAATGAACGGCAGGTACCTTCGTGATGTGTGGTGATAAAACGGGGGAAGTTGAAGTATATCCCTAATAGATATCTATACATATATATCTGCCAAGGCTGAGTTTGGGATCAACACATTTGTGAGAAGGGTTGATGTTTCGGATGCCTTCCCTTGCCAGCCTTAAGGCACAATAGCTCGTGTTGTGATTATAGCAGTCAGTTCTGCGATTCTTTTTACCCTACCTACCCATTATTAAGGATTTTTTTGTTCATGTAATTTATATATATACACATATATATATAATAATGATGATATTTAGGAATAGATTATGGGCTCTAATTTTGCTTGTATGAAGTATGAACCAACAAGAAGGTTCAAAATTAATGACAGACAAATGTTCTTTCTTTCCCATCCGTAATTGTATTATCATTTTAGTTCAATTTTGGTATCTCAAGTACAAGTGATTTTCTCCTTTTTTTTTTTTTTTTTAAAGGTTTTTTTCTTTCGATTCAAGTTTGTCCTCTTAAATTGGATGGAATAATTCGGCTTTGGTCAGATTAAAGCTTCTATGTCATCATGAGGTGTCAAGTGCGATGTTAATCACTTATCTTAGCATGTGGGGGATGCACAGTGAATTTTGGGAGAGTGCAAATATGGACATTGATATTGAACTCATTCATTCTTCATACAATAGAAAGAAGAATTGTAGCTACAGCCTTCCATCCTTTTCTCTTATTATTATTCTGCAGTGTTGTCTCATGTTCGGATTTGTGTGTTTTTTAAATAATCCTTTAAAGATTATCTATGTAAAAAATTAATTTAATTAAATATCATTTGGTTATATAATCATATATTTTTGGTAATATTTCGGTTCACCATTTATTTATTTGATCCATTTGATCATGATACTAACAACATAAACAAATTTTTAGTGTTAAAATCAGGTTTTTTGTGTTTGACATAAACTTCACTTATTCATGTTAACTGATTTTGTTATTTTTACTCGCTAATTTGATGTTGGGTTTCAGTAATGTTCAAAACTATCACTATTAGTTAATACTTTATTTATTTCTGACTTGCTACCAAGGCAGCAAATAGCATTGAAGCATGATGTGGTGAAATAAATAACAAGATTTTATTCGAGTAAATAAATACATGTGCCAAATCAAAGGTCAGATACTTGAAACTTAAATAATGTATTTCCCTCAGGTAGCTGATGATATATAATTTAACCTTTACACAAAGTGCCAACTGCCAACTAAAAAATGATCTCAATAATTGGCTTGCTCAGATTCTGTCAGCTTTCAAAGCAAGTTCTTTTCAATTAGAGAAATCATAAAAGTCCCTTTCCGAAATATTAAAAAGAAAGAAATTGTAAACCTCTTTACTGCTGAAATGAGCAGTCCAAAACTTAACTAGAAATGCAGTTAGTCAAAATTTAAGAGGCAGAAATTATTCTCAAAAAAAAAAAAAAAGGCCAGGAAACTTGGACTAATTGCTTTTCTTTTCTTTTCTAATAATTTGGACTAATTACTTCAACTACTATTAAGCTTCAAGCTGCCAAAATTGCCATTAAGAAACTATAGAAACTATAGAAATTTAAACCATAGAAGATAAGAATAACAACCCTGGTCCAAAAATGATGTCAACAGTTTGGCAGCCCTGCTTTTCCATAATCAAATTAGAAAATATATTTAATGGATTGGGTCGGAAAGAATCTCAGCCACAAAGTTCCATAACAAATAATACAACAAATTGTTAATGCTTTTTTGAAATATTTTATCAAACACCTTGTTCATACTTTAAGAAAAATATGTCCAGATAAAGTGATAAACTAAGTATTTAAATCAAATTAATGGAGAAAATTCTGTTGTGTGAGAGTGATAATCGATAAATGGTACACGTCAGCCAATGCATAGAGGGTATGCTATTGAAGAAGACTTTCTATCATCACAAAATTCAGAAAATTTAGGCACCACATAATTGTTGAGAGAAAGATCTTACATTGAAAATATAAGTCTTATATAGTGACTTATAAGGATTTGAGCTATTTCTTATATTGCCAATTAGTTTTGGGATGAATGCTTAGATTCCTTAATAGTATCAGAGCCGGCTATCCATATGTTGTGCCAAACGGCTACACGTGTTCCCACGTTACCCAATATAAATTGTCCATATGTTAGGCTTGAGTGACTCCACATGTGCAGGGGTGTATTGAGAGAAAGATCTCACTTGTAAGGGTTTAAGTTACTCCTCCCATTACCAATTAATTTTGGGATAAATACCTAGATTTTTTCAATAATTAGAGAAAGGAGAGTAATTTTAAGGGACCCTCTGCACCTTACCAATTCAATTATGTCCCTAACTATGATTATCATTTTTACTTGGACATGTGGGTACCTTTGCACGCATAGAGTGGACACAGATTGTGACACTATTTTCTCACTTTTCTTGGGTCCCTGAAGATATCGTGTATATGAGAGCAGCCTGGTATTTCCATAATACTTGTGTGGTTGAGAACTCAACGCCATTCAATCATGTGCATCTAAGTAGAAGGACAGCTACAACTCTTTTGAGTTTTGAGGGAAAGTTGTTGGAATGATCATTGGTGATCCTTTTTTTTTTTTTTTTTTGAAAGTGTTTGGTGTAAAGGTATATCCGTATATGCTAGCGAGTGACTCAGCCGTTTATGTATGAGTCCGGCGTTTATTAAGTTACTAGCCTTTTGACATTTAATAGTCATGATAATTGACATTGTTGAGAGAGAAAGTGGAGAGGAGAGTGGGTTACATGAATGATAATTTTTTTTTTTGTTTGAAGTCCAAAACGAAAGTCCACGATCGGTCGACTCACTTAGAAAAATACGGTGACAGGTCGATCCATTTTAATGAGCCGAGCGCTCGCGGCACCTTCACAGCTTCACCTAGCATTCGGTACTGTTCACCAAACACTTGACAATTGACACTGTGTGACAGTAACTATTTGATTTACATAAAACATATGTATTAAACTGTTACTAATTGCCACTATGTGACAGTAACAATTTGCCAAGTTAAAAAAAAAAAAATCCCACCGAACGCTTGGTACAAAAAACACGGAAGCATATATAACGCGAGTTTTATTTGTACAAATTGTACATATTTATCATTGCAATTTTTTAGGTAAGTTTATTTATCATTAAGAGCTGTAAAATAGACTTTAGAGTAATTTACTGTACATGATAAGCGTTGTTTTTTTTTTGTATACCTCATTATTTCATTTTACAGTTTTACCCTTAAAAAAATATAGTTTTTATTAACAAATTTTATTAGAGAAAAGGTATGATAAGTTATCCCATTTTTATTACAGTTTTACCGTCTATTTGTGACAATTTGAAATCTCGCATTTTTCGTTTTTAAAGTTTCTTAATTCATCATATGCCATTGGAGAAGTAAAGCTTCACACATTGTAAGGTCTTGAATCACTTTACTTCAATTAATTTCGAGTTGTACGTTTCAATTTCTTTAAAAATAAATAAGAAATAAAGAGAAATTGAGAGAAGATTTTGGTGTAGCCGTGTAGGACATCGTAATTTGCTTGTCATGGATTTGAGCAGATTATTATAGGAATATGATTGTTCAAGATTTGGAGAAAAATATTTATTATGCACTGTTTTTCTTGGTCAAAAAAGGATGCTCTCTGATTACGTACGTTTTATGTGCTACTATGCTATTTGTGTTTAAAAACGACGTTGTTTTGATATTTCGATTCAAATGTTTTGTTTGATTTTAGTATTTAAGATTTATATTAAAAATATAATATCAACATAAAACATAAACATATATAGCACCAGGACTCTTTCTTGTCTCCTCTACGTGCATACTCAATAATGGGCAATTGCATTAGTCCTCTTGGATATGTTATTATTATGGTAGCCTAAGTTTTGACATTAACGAATTAAGTACTCATTAAATTGACATCACATAGCACCAAAGCAAACAGAAACATCAAATGCTCCCTTGGTGTCTCATACTCGATCTCATGCCTTTTATCAATGCTGGGGTTTGTGGACCGCAAGGAATTAATAACTTTATAATAAATGCATTGTTGGTGAGCCTCTCCATTTGTTTGGAAAAATGTAAAGGTTTGAAAGCGAATTCTTGGAGGCTAATAGATGAAAATGGCCAGTTCATGGCAGCAGGGGATCAACACGTACGTACAACCCTTTTGAAGGGACCTTGGGTTTAGGGAGGTGTTGCTGGAACTTGATGCCCAAGAGGTGGTGGTGAAGTTCATTTCTCATATACATGCCAAGAAGTAAACAAAAGACATGCAAATATGAGAGAGTAATAAGAAATTAATGGACTAGGGGCCAATTTGATATTGCTGTGAGGAAAAATAACTGTGAAGTAAAGTCAACTGTAAAGTAAAGCAGTTGAGTGTTTGGTAAACTATGTTTTCAAAAGTATTGTGATTACAAAAAATAGTATTAAAGTGTCTGGTAAATGTTAATGTAAAAGTTTTGTGGATGTGCATTATTACTAAAATAAAATATTAATTGTTGCTGTGATTTATTGCAGTTTTCAAAAACAGATAGAAACCTGCTTTCTGTTTTTGTTATGGGGAGTTGAGAATTGTGGAAGAAAATAGTTTTTAATTTTTTGACCAAACACCAAAACTGTTGTAAGTAATTAATAGCTTTTGCGTCCTCCACCTCAATCCCAAATGGGCCTAAATCAAAGCATTTCAAAATGCTCCTAGCCCAAATCAAAGCATTTCAAAATGCTCCGAGCCCAAATCTTTAAGAGTTGATCCTGCCACCTGTTACCACTTTAATTTGCAGAAGAAATTAAATGCTAAATGAGTCACAAAATATAAGGCTCAGAGCCTCAGGCCTTACCCAATTATATAAACGAGCCGATCCAACCTGTTCATAACATTGCTACAAGGCTGGCCCCATGGCCCTTAAAGGGCCGGACCAATCTATTAGGCCTGGGCTAATTTTTTCTCTCTCTTCTCTATTTATTTTTTCTTGGAAGGTAAAAAAAATACTTGTTTTTTCTAAAAGAATCTAACATGATAGAATTCAATATCTCTTTGTTTAATACATTGGTGGTATATATTAACTTCAACACAGTTAGTGAAAATAACCAATAATTAAGGCTTTGTACTTGTAATAACTGACACAGAACTCCAAAAACCATCTAATCCCAAGGTGGGAGCTTTTAAGACAGACTTAAATCCCTAGGTGGACATGCAGGAGCATGCATTTTAATGTTGTGAACATGTCAATGGTTCCTTTGTACGTACATATTTACATCAAACACGGGCCATGCCTTTGCTCACCTTGTTTTAATTAGTTACTTGTTATTTAGACCACATGTTGATCCATCCGTGTGAGTCGGTGCCTAGGTTTATTTTTTTTATCCAAAGATATTAACGAGCTTAATAACAATAAAGAAAAAGTACAAAAATCTTTTAAAATTAGTTGAATTGATGAGAATGAATGAATTAGAATTATATAATGATTTAGAGTTTCATTCTCTTCAATATATATATATATTACAAAAAATCATACACAATACAAGTGATAAAAGCTTAATCACGAGGAAACGTTGAAAGCCTACCAATCTCCTTCCTATCTCAATATTGCCATCACATTTATGAGTTACACAATAGAGTATGTTCTTCCTTCTTTGTAATATGAATATTGTATTGTACCACAACTGAATCACTAAATAGGTATCAGAATCTCTTATGTCTGAGTTTTGTGAAATCTGCTTTAACCAAGTAGTATATACGACTAGACCAATAATTATTAATGACATCTCATGTAAATTTTCCATCGTTTCCTCGATTGACTATTATTAAAGATGACTTGTTTAGTTCATGAAGTCTCTATGCTTGTCTTGCTCATTTCATTTTCATACACAAGGTTTAAGAGAGCACAGATGTCCTGGCCTGCATATTGCTCATTCTTTTTCCGATTTCAACTGATATAAATGGCTTAATTAATGTTGGGTGTTCGAATTGCCTAAACAAGCAGCCTAACATGAAATTGGAAATTAAAGAGCATAATTAATGATGTTACAGAAGTTGTAATTCAAGAAGGCAAGAAGGTTTCGAGTTGTTCTCTGATCCACATTAATTTATTTTGTATTTTTTTGGTAACTGAAGGTGTCCTAGGCCAGTTTTCGTGCACTAGAGTAATTCCTTGGGCCGGTTAAAGACAGACAATTCATACCGAGCGTAGGGAATTCACAAGAGATTTTACTTCCCTTATTGGCTGGCTCCAAGGATGGAACTGGAGACTCGAACTTGGGTGTCTGGGTTTACAGCTACACCTCCGAACCAATTCCTCCAACACTTTGAAGTTTCCACACTAATTTATTTGGTACAACGACTAAAGGACTCTTACGTACACATTATGACAAAAATTTGATTTTTATCATATAAATTTTTGTGGTGATGTAGATATTAGAGTTAGTTTATAGTAAGAATTCGCATGTGATGCGAATATATCTAATAGTGTTTAATTCGTATGCAATTGTTAGAAATTTGAAATTTAGTATACAAATCTAAGATTCTTAGCTGTACATAAAAAAGACAGGAATTCGTGTTAAAAATATATAATGGGTATTATGTTTATATAACCGTGCCGAGATTTTTGACTATCAAGACTAAAGTTTAGAGTGTTACGAGTCAAATGATTTCGAAACTGATGTGTTCTCGTGAAACCATGCAAATATATAATGGTGTGGTAGAAAGCAGATTAATTAATTGGTCAGCTAAAGAGAACATGATCGATTTACACATATTACACGCATATATAACGGAAAATGCTATGTACCAAACATTGTTTGATTCAATAAATTTCTTTGGTCCCTCCCTAATTTCTTCGGCCATGAGAGAATGAGAGATCAAGTACCAATAAAAATAAGTCATCTTCTATGGCTCTACGGCTACCATCACACCATAATTAATTAAGTAATACCAAAAAGTCATCTTTAAGGTTATATTATATGCTTCATGCAAATATATATATGTTAAGGCTCCTTCTATTGAGGTATATCTCAACTTATTTATGTTGAGGTATACCCTGTTAGGGTCCACACTAGCCGTTTTGCGTCGATCCGAACCGTTCATTTTTTACATCTCCATTGATAGATCATCCTTGCAAAAAATTAGCCAAATTGTAAATCATTTGCCTATCTAACTTTGATCAAATAAATAGACGAACCAAATATTTTCGATGAAACCGTCAATTTGTTTGATCAAAGTTAGATAGGCAAATGATTTCTGATTTGACTTTTTTTTTTTTGCTAGGATGATTTATCAATGAAGATGATCCTTACGAACGGTTCGGATCGACACAAAACGACTCGTGTGGGCTCCAACAAGGTCATACTTCAACATAAATAAGTTGAGGTATACCCTGTTAGGGCCCACACTAGCCGTTTTGCGTCGATCCGAACCGTTCATTTTTTACATCTCCATTGATAGATCATCCTTGCAAAAAATTAGCCAAATTGGAAATCATTTGCCTATCTAACTTTGATCAAATAAATGGACGAACCAAATATTTTCGTTGAAACCGTTCATTTGTTTTATCAAAGTTAGATAGACAAATGATTTCCGATTTGACTAATTTTTTGCAAGGATGATCTATCAATGAAGATGATCCTTGCGAACGGTTCAGATCGACACAAAACGACTCGTGTGGGCCCTAATAAGGTCATACCACAACATAAATAAGTTGAGATATACCTCAATAGAAAGAACATGTATATACATATATATATAAAGGGCTAATTTACAACTAATTCCTTGTTAATTTGTTTGACAATAATTCTGCTCTTACTATATTTGCAAGCTAAAGTAAGAACCGAAAGAAACTAATGAACCTGGCGTCATGAACATCATGGACAAATCCATTAAAATTTGAATAAAACTTGGCAATTTCTTACATTTATCAAAAGCTAGCGACTTGCATTTGTATCATCATACACAAACAGTCATTACATAGCATTTCTCTTGGTTGCAACAGCCTACTATCAATTACAATTACAGGCATGTAAACCTATTCACTTAAGTCACAAAAAAACCAAATCGATCTCATTCATGGTGTATACCTTGTCAGTTTTCACAGCAAAATACTTCCTAAGCTGACACTACAAGAAAAAAAGGTTTGGGCGACGAACCTAGTTCCTTTCCCAAAGTCGAATTTTGTCGCCCAAACGTTTGGGCGACGAACTGAGTTCGTTGACAGTTTAGTCGCCCAAGCCATGACACCCAAGATTTTGGGCGACGAACCAGGACATTTCGTCGCCCAAGGATACCTGGGGCGATGGATTTAGTTTGTCTCCTAAAGCATATTTTTCCTCGCCCAAAGCATGTTTTGAGCGAGGAAAAATTAGGTTCGTCGCCTAAAGCATGTTTGGGCGACGAAATTGTCCGTCACCTAAACATGCTTTGGGAGAGGAATAATTAATTTCGTCGCCCAAACATGCTTTGGGCGACGAACTTAATTATTCATCTCCCAAAGCATGTTAGGCGATGGACAATTTCGTCGCTCAAACACGCTTTAGGCGAGGAATAATTAAGTTTGTCGCCCAAACACGAACAATTCTGTCGTCTAAACATATATACATTTTTTTAATTTTTTTAATTTAGATTATATATTTGAATTTAATATTTAAAAAAAAATCTTTATTCAAAAACTATATAAAACAAAATTAATAAATTTATATATCTAAATATCCATACAAAGTAGGAACAATTTAATACTGTATGCAAATATAATCGGTACATACAATCACTAATGGCCCCCTAGGTCAGTAGCAAAATTATAATTTCATACAAAGTAGTAATAACCCTAATGGTCAATCTATTCTAAACCAGTAGCATCATCATCATTCATATTTGACGGAGGTTGATGAGAAGATGGTGGCGGGACAAACCCAAGTATCGCCTTGGTCAATGTAGCATACAACGCCTCCTTCTTCGCTCTATCAGCTCGTAAGTCCTCCTGCAACTTCTTCACTTGAGCGGACAACCTTGCGACGGCTGCAGATGGCTGAGAAGAAAATGAAGACGAAGACGAGGATCGAACATCACGAATCCGCCCATATCCCATGCCGCGTAGTTCCTTACCGGGCCTAACACCTAATGAGTCTATCATAATACGAAATCCGACATCGGGATCGGGTACTGGAATTGACTCCAACGGAGTACCTGGAGGGTGCTGCTCTGCCAAGCTCTCCAAATATATTCTCGAGTTGGCCACCATCTCATCCTTCAAAATGTTATATATACAAGTAACCAATTAGAAAAATAAATATAAAAAATTGTGAAAAAAATTAAAATATAAAAAACTAACATGTTTTGCCTTGGCTGCATCATAACCGAGATGAACATAGATATCCCCGAAAGTGTCTATCTCCGGAAATTGCGACTCACGCTGAAAAAGAAAATAATTTTGTCAAAGACCCAAACAATATTAAAGAATATATATGTATTAAATTAAATAATAATGTACCCGACGTTGCGACTCCACTCGATATGAGATGGGCGTCGGACCACTATGATGGTTAAACGGCTTCCCTTTCCGGTTTCTGGCGTTGGCGACCAACTTCTTCTGTTAAATATTAAGCAAATTATAAATGTGTTAGTGTATGTATACAATAATAGAATAACAAAACAATAATCGATTTTTTGAAGTCTTAAAATGATAAAATGTACCAAAAACGATGGGCTCATGAAATGATCGCACAAAAAAGATCATCCCTGCAAAAAATCGGCCAAATCGGAATTCATCTACTCGATCGATTAGTATTAGAAAATTCATGATCGTTCATAAATTCGAGCACCGTTACGTAACTTTTACATCTTCGATTGAGCTAATTTTTTGCAATGATGATTATTGAGTGATGAATTAAAAATTGAACGGTTTGAATTAATGGAAACATGATCGCATTATATGAATATAACCTACATAAAATTGTACAAAAAAAAAAAGTCAATGAGACTTTGGGCGAGGAATATGCATGTTCGTCGCCCAACGTATGGATCAACTATTGTTTTGGCGCGTGATTTGAAGCGACGAAATATTGTCGTCGCCCAAAGTACCTTTAGGCGAGGAAAATTATATTCGTCGCCCAAATTTATCTTGGGCGACGAATAAACCTGGATGGGATTAGGCGACAAAGTTTCTGATTCGTCTCTCAAAATTTTGTCGCCCAAATATATTTTTCTTGTAGTGTGACAACATTATCATAACTTGATACCATATATGAAGGCCTCAACCAAAATATACCATAGCAAAGTTAACCTTTAATTCCAAGAAAGGGTTTCTAAAGCTGAAATAACTACCCAAGATAACTTAAATAATCATCTTACTGGTCTGGTAGGTGAAACCATCAGCAATTCAGTCAATGTCAGTCATCCTCGCATGCACGCTGCTTGATGCTTCAGCTTGGTCGATCTCCCCCATGCATGAACTTTCTCTCCTATGGCACTTGGCATACCCGGCTAGTATATATATATATATACTCAGCTAGCTATTAGCTAGTCTAGCAGTGTTTCTCTTATCAATATATATTGCGAGAGATCACAAGTTTGAATTCCCCTTCCCTAGCTCTAGATAAAAAAAAATCCTCTTATCTATAATTTTATAAGATTTCATAAAATACAAAGTCAATAAATGAAAAAAAAAAAAAAAGTAAGAAAAATAACAATATCTTCTTATAATACCTGTTGAGTTTTACTTGTCGGTTCAAATTAGACAAATGGCTGATTCTAAAATTCTGGAATTGAGACGAACAATAAAAATGAGATTCTTGACCTTCCATATACATTCACATGATTTTCTTTTGATAAGTACTCTGCAAATATTATTATAACTACTCAAAATATTAGATATATTACATGGGCCTAATTACACAATATATAAAGGCTCTATAAAATTTGAAGAAAGTCTGAAACGGTGGTTTCACTTGACTTTCTTCATAATTAATCCTAATTAAATTGTTCATATTTAATATTAACTCGACTTCTTTATTATTATGTGTTTTTCATTTTCAAATTCATGTCAGCTTCAAGTTTTGTTTCTATCAAGAACTATGACTTGCCTTGGGTACTTCTACAGTTCTACTGAGGTTTCATTTGTAATTAACTTTATAAGCATGGCAACTTGGCAAGTGCTAATTAAGATGAGTTGACAAGGGACATAGTGGTCTTTGGAAGAAAAAATGGTAGAAAGTAGAAACTAGTAATTAAACACCACTTTGATTCTTTTTATTTTTATTTTTCATTTTATAGAGAGGATGGAATGACATGGCTTCCTTCCGACCATCTGAGAGTCAAAGTAGCGAGCCGTTCGGCGACCGCAGCGCGGTCGTCTCCAAAGCCCATGCATTTCAATTTACAAGATTCTTTGTTTATTTATTTTCCATAGTTTATTTGTATTTTAATTATTTAATAATTATTAAATTATTGTCTTTACAGCTTCAGCTTGCTTTTCCTTCACGCATTTTTAATTATTAAATTAACACCATCCCCATACATACTATTTATTAATTTTTAAAAATTATTTTCATGACAGCACCTACCCTAGATTAATATACAATGCAAAAACCCAAAAGAAAAAAAATATTAAAGAAAAGTACAAGAATGGAGACACACACGCACACACCCTCTTTTGCACTCACAAGCAAACATCCCTCACTCTTTCTCACCCTACGTATAGTATTGGTTAGTACCCACATGTCCTACTCTCTCTCTCTCTCACACAGACACATAGCCATTTATCTAAGTTTTACATGTTCCTTACGACTCAGATTAAAGAGAGAGAGAGGTCATGGTAATTAGTACTGAGTAGATTTAATGAAAATTAATAGGGTAAGTGAGTTGTACGTCGACTCTTATATGACACAATTAGTGGTGCTACAATTGATCACACATCTCATATTACTATCACATTTTTCATTGGTCCTTGTTCTGTCTGACTCTTTTATGACACAAGACGTACTCTCACATAAAAACATTGTACACCCTCTAAAAAAAACCCCACAATCTTTTAAGAAAAAAAAAATTTTATGTGCACTTAAAAAATTATATTAACATGAAAATTAACTTTTAAAAAATGCTCTATCACAACTAACTCAGTCATGTTTGTTCTCTTGTTATACAAAAATAAAAATCTTTTTCCCTCCCTATTTTGAGTTCTAAATAAGAAAACATATCCGTTGTTTTTTTTCTTCTTGTGTTTATGTGTGGAAAAGAACCCAAGTTTCACTTCTCCTACAAGACTCATAGATCTTAAAAATGGTCCTAGAAAATGGAACCGGCCATGCAAACAGGTCTGTCCCATGAATCTTAATTATGTGATAAAAAAGGGATATAATCGATAATATAATTAGTATAACTAGTAAATGTGGTCATAATTTTTTTTTTGCTGCACTAAAAAGAATCAAATTATGGCTGTGCGGTTCCCGCGAAGCGAATGAAGGAAAATTCAAAAGAGCTTATATATGAGTATCTTAATGTTAATCCTAAGTTATTACTCTACTTACTCTTGTCACTTTTTGTAATTAAGGGAGGTGTGATAAAATTTAGATGCATTGTAAGTAAATTTACTCCCTTACCCAACAACTGCTAGTTCCTTACTCTGGTCACTTTAACTAATTCCAAAACCTATAAATAATGACGTATGTGAGCTATATATTCACCCATGCCATAAATGGTTTTTCTTTTTTTATAATTAATGTTTTTTTCCAATTTTCTTTGGGTATTAAATGACTTTTATTTTGTTTTGATAAGATGGTATATATTAAATGACTTATCAAAAGTAAAGAGGAATTAAAGCACTGAGGCGGTTTCAGCACCTAATTAACAGAGAAAGAGAGAAAGCTGAGACCAGTCCCGACATTTGTGCTCTGTCGTCTCTCTCTCCTCCCTCCCTAACTCTCTCCTATTTATACATTTTTACCAAGACGCAACACCCCCACCAAGTTTTACTCCATCTCTCTCCCTCTTCTCAAATCCACCAAATACCAAACCCTTCTCATCAGTTCCTTACTCCATTCCTAATTCTCTCCTTAACTTAAATCCCACCAAAACACCAAACCCATTTCACTTCCTTAGCTATATATATATATATATCCATTTCTACACTTAATATATAGAGTAGAGAGAGAGAGAGTAAATTAAAGAGGGAAAAAAAAGTATGAACGCTTTTGATTTGCAGAGACAAGAGTCCTTGAAAAGGAGGTGGCAAGAGAGGAGACAGCAGCTTGGTGGTGGTGGTGGTGCAATTAGCACTCCACCTTCTTCTCATCATCAACATCATCATCATCATCATCATATGATGATTAGAAACCCTAATCATAATGGCACTGGTCTCCATGGCTTCCCGGGACTTCTTGATGACGAACTTGTTTCCACGTTGGTCCCTCCGGTCACCGTCGTGCTCGAAGGCCGGTCGATCTGCCAGCGCATCAGTCTCCACAACCATACAAGCTACCAGAGCCTTGCCAAGGCCCTCCGCCAAATGTTCGTCGATGGCGGGGATGGGGGAGCTGTCATTGACAAGGATCTTGATCTTTCAAATGCTGTTCCTGGCCATGTTATTGCTTATGAAGACATGGAGAATGACCTTCTTCTTGCCGGTGACCTTAATTGGAAGTGAGTTATATATATATATATATATATATATATGTGTGTGTGTGTATGTATTTAAGGTATCTCTGATGGCTAATTTTTTCTTCTTAGAAAGTTATGTTATTAAACTGCCAATTCAGATAAAATACTTAAATAAATTGATTGTTTAAGAAGATAATATGCAACATCGTCTCACGCTATTTAGAAAGAGAAAAATTTCTGATGATCTTAATGTTGTTAGTTTAATAATATAACATGTCAGATTTTTTTACATGTTAGATTACCTTCTTATGATATCTAGTGGTGTAATCTTTCTACTACTTCATGTTAAACTTGAATAATCTCTGATTTGTTTTTGTGTGTGTCTGTGTGTGTTGTACAGGGATTTTGTACGAGTTGCAAAGAGAATTAGAATACTGCCAGCCAAGGGAAATTCAAGGAGGGGAAGAAAGAGTAGTACATAGCTAGGTAACGTATGCATATGCTGGAGAATTTGGCATTTTGTGGATGGTGTTGGCAAGGAATTAAGTCAAGGAAGTTATATATACAAGTCATAAACGAGAAACTTGTGTCTCATAAAAACATGGATTCATGTCATATATAGAGATGAGAGATCGAGCTAGCTAGCTACCACTTCTTGGAATCATATGTACTTTTCCCAATGATCATGTAAAGGGTCACTACCATGTTCAATTTCCTTATATGAATAAAAGACCTTTTCCCACCTTGATATTAATTTTCTCATCCTAGTTTGAATTTTCTTCTTTCAGGATAGATATATATATATATATATATAGACCTTTTACCTCTCAGCTACGCAAGTAAGAGATTCATGCTTTTCCAAGATTCTAGAATTTGATAGAATAATTAGCTAGCTTAAAAAATTAAGGAGCAAGTTAGAGGATTCATAATATTATTGCAGGCACGCACATTTACCAAGGGAAAATAAAGTAATCTCCTTAATTTGCATGCATTTTTGTGTGGATAAATTTGAATGAACTAAATTAATTTATCTAATAAAATTAAGGAGGGTAGATGAAAACCAATCCCTCCTCATCAAATAAGAAACAATAATATTTAAGGCACCACCTATTATCCAAATTTTTAGTGATAAACGGATGTGGATGACATGTCAATTTTTTACATAATTTGAATATTTAATTGCTCTGAGATGCCTGTTTACTAGTTCTAAAAAAAAGTTTAAAAGCCCTTTTAAAGTTGCGTTTGGCAAATAAATTTGAAAGTGCTTTGGGATTATAATTAAAACACTTTTTAGTATATTCACATAAAACGCTTTGATTTTTAATAAAAACTTTTATATATTTCCTACGTAAGCACTCTTAAACATTAAATATTAAAGACAATATCAGTGCAACCGGAGGCCGAGAAAGACGTGAGCCTCCAACAAGTGGAGCCACTTGCACGTGATCATCATCATTGGAGATGGAGGAGTCACATGGTCAATCACACATCAATTGCCCAATAGGTGGAGCAGTTTTGAAAAAATTCTAAGAACTCAAGGGTGGAATAGACTCGAGAAATCTTGAATGGGATAAAAGAGGAATTTGCAAAGGACCATTTAATGCTCAAGGTGGAGTTGCGCAGGTGATTTTCCAACAAATTGGATGATTTCCGTTAGAACGATGGACAATTAAGATTGATTCAAGGTGAGTTTAGAGAGGAATTTTTCAAGAATTTTGATTTGATTTAAGATGGAGCTAGGTTGTTAAGAATTGTGCGAATCAAATGCAATTATCATACAATGGATATGTAATTGTCTATCACTAGATGTATTAAGTGGAATATTTCTCAAAGTTGTACTAATTATAATGCCTTTTGGTATCAAACTCGACACCAACAATATTAAGAGACGACTTGAGGTGCAAACATTGACACTTAGAATTGTGCAAACATCGCCCTGCACCAATCATATATGCAAAATTTTGCAGTGTCAATCAATTGGGACACGTTTATAGCCTTTTTTTTCTTATCAGAATGATTTATGCATGCCTTGGACATTTCTCTTTTGGTCCCAACACAGAAACATTAATTCATGTTCTGTAATTAGTTGGATGCATGGTTCATCTAGAACTGATCACCTTGTTAATAAATAAGGTAACATCATTTAAAACAACAGTAAATTATAGTCGGTAGAAGCACCCCTAGATTGTACTCTATATATGTAATTTGCCCACTTGTATCTGGTCCTAAATAGCATTATATACTAAGCACTAAATTTTCATAAATGGTCTTAAGTTCTCAATCAACTCGAACAAGAAAAACAGCTGTTGTAGCATTATCACCATCAATGGTTCCGTTGGTGAGAAACAAAATTAATAAAACAATTGAAAATGCTAAAGAGAAAAAGTTGGTTATATTAAATAGGGACAGATTACTTTAGAAAACCAAACAAAAAGGGCTTGTTATATTATACTTAAGTTTTCATATTTTGCATTAAAAAACATTCACATGCATTAAAACCTAGAGCGTGACTTTCTGACTTTGGTTATCCTATATATATAATGAATCAGATCTAAGTAAAATATATAGCTAGCATATCTAATTAATCCGGAGAAATGGATTGAGTTTTGCTTATTTTGTTTCATGGTAATTAAGTGGTTAGTTTTGATGAACACTAGTCAAATATATATATTAATTGGGCTAACTGCATATATAGCATCTCTTCACATAACAATTTAAACTCTTCAATTGGATATTTCAAAATGTATGAACTTAAAGAGGGATCTTCCTTAACAATCCCACATTGATGGGAGAAATCCCTAAGGCTACGTTTGGCACGCCGGACTGTGTTGGATTGGACTATTCTTATGGATTGGACTATTCTTATGGATTATGCTGGATAGTGTTGGACTGGAGTAAGCATGACTAAGTGTTATCCGTGTTTTTGTGTTGTGTCGGACTATGAAGCTGGATAAACTAAATAACATTATCCTGTGTTAATTTGGTGCATGGTCGGACTGAGTTATAATTATATTAATTTGTAAATAAATAAAATATATTAATTATTAAAATAAATTTTATTAATTTCAATGCCTAAAAATATTGATTGATTTATGTATTTTATTAAAAAAATATATGATTTTTATTAGATGGAGCGGTGCTAAATAATCTCATTTAAAATAATACCGGGTCTTACCAAACGTGGGTTTACTTTGTTATTTAACACAATCCTAGCTAGCGCTGACTAGCACAGTGAAACAAACTTAGCCTAAGTGTAACTAGTGTATATACAACATTCCTTTAACAACATCTCTTCATATATTAGTTACATATATGATTATTTATTGTGAAAAAGAAAATGTATACACGCATCTTATATAATATAATTGTATGTACGTTGGCAACTATAATTCTGAAGCACTTGTATATAGTTATATACCCATTGTTTAAATTTCTCTAGAAGTCTCAAAAAACATTTGTAATTTTCTAAGAGAAAGAGGGCTTAAGTTAATAATTACTGGACCTTAACCACTTACGTACGTGCATTAATCAACTTGTGCTAAATTCTTCAAAAGTTGCCACAACTTGCATTAATCTAGACCCTAAAACATAAATTTTTGTTGATGCACAAGCATAATGTTCTCTAGCTATAGAGTTAATTAAAAAGCATCCATAACGGGTTTAATTAATTGTGCCCCCACATGGGTTTGACAATTATGGTCCTCAGCCTAATGACATGCTAACCAACCTCCCAAAAAGGGCCAAATTAAACCCATACAAAAGTTTTAATGTCTTTGACTTTACAGTTTTGCAGCAGCAGAATTCGCCATTTAATCCACATTTTAAGATTGGACAAAGGATACATACAACCAGTCCATTGCTGGTAGCAACCACTATTGCATTTCAATGTCTTGGCCCAACCTAGCTAGGTCCTAATTAAAAGCCAAGTATATATTTTAATGTTGTGAATTTAAGGCTCAACCTCCATGTTTAATCTAAAATCAATATGGGACACATGCATACATGCATGAAACAATTGTCACACAGCTAAATAGTTGTTGGACACTTACAAGGATTGCGGTTCACCATGCATCGATATTATCTCCAATGTAATTACTTTTGGAGTTCAGTCTGAAGTTTTATTTAAAAAAGTCTTAGTACAGCTTGATACTGGATCTCAATGTGAATAAGTGATATATTTTATATGATCGATCATACTAATTATTTGATCCATAATTGATCCCCACAACTAGTTCAAATCCTGATCGTCCATAATCTATAATCATGTCCTTCATGATATTACCAATTGATCACCATAAGTCTTGACTTGTTCCCTAGATTCAAAGTTTACTTAATAACTGAGTCACAGTCGCACAACATGCATGCTACTCCTTCTGCCTCATATTCATATATACAAGAATGCTCTAAAATTAACTTGTTAGTAAATTAATACAAAACTAACTATCCTGTTGAGACCATTGCATAATGTAATCTCAAAATCCGAACCGTATATTTTTTAGACCATACTTCAAAGATTATTCCTGTAAAAAATCTTCAAAATCAGAAGTCATTTAGTCATTTGATTATAACAACAACTATTTCTATGCTTTTATCCAAAACACTGATCGTCTATTTATTTGATCTGAATTAGATAAGTACATGATTTCCGATTTAGTTGATTTTTTGCAATGATGATCTTTGAAATATGACCTAAATAATTGACGGTTCGGATTATGAGATTAATTATGTGGTGGTCCCAAAAGCATGGTTAGTTTCGTATTAATTTACTAACCAGTTAATTTTAGAGCACTCCTTATATATATATATATAAGGGTGATTTCTAATTTCACAAAAATGGTGCACTATTATGATTGTCGAGCCAAACTATCGCTTCAAATACTTGTATACAGTCCTTAAGAGAGGATGTCCGCAATTGTTTTTTGGAAGGCGTATAGAATGACATAAACAAGAAGCACATCATCGATCTTATACACATTTGCAAAAAAAAAAAAAAAAAATCAGATCATCCGCATATGTGAAAATTCTATATATATATATATATAATTTTTCTCAAGTGCGGATCATCTGTACTTAGGACCCGTTTGGTTTAAATTTTGGAGGTCTGTGAATGAGAAATCAATTTCATTCCCACGTTTGGTAAGTACAAGGAAGAGAAATCAATTCCTCATCCAAGAAAATCTGATGCCCATATTGGGAGAAAAATGAGACCCTTGCTCCAACTTGTGTTTTGTTTTTCCCTCTCTTGGGAAAACATTTATTGCTTCTTTTTGGACAAAATTAATCTAGTTATTATTTTAAAATAAATAATAGATGAGTGTATAATTGGAAAACTGACTTAATTCCTAATACTTTCCCAAGCTTACCAAACACAGGAAAGAGAATTTCACATTCCCTTCTCACTGAAAAATGCAAAGGAATTGATTTCCCAAGAAATCAATTCCGTGAACCAAACGGGCACTTAATTTTTTGCAGGTTCATATAAGATGACGTGATTCCTCTCTAGAGAAGAACTGTATGTATATATTTCACTTTTTTTTGGGATATTTATATCCCAATATTAGACAATAACAAATCAAATCACATGGAAGGTGGAGCACTTCTTGAGTTCTTGGGTCATATCTATTATATTTGGACTTATGAGTTGGTTTTAGTGGTATATGCATGCGATTTTTTCTTTTATTGTTTGTCTAAGGGCATGGAGTCATATGGGAACCATTTTTAATTATCAAATGATGTTGCAGTATTTTATTTATTTAAAAACTAGTGATTCTAACCATTATTAATTAAGGCTTTTTTATTCAAATACCACCTGAACTATAGAGGGTGTGCTCAAATACCACCCAAACTTTTTTTCTTGCCAATTTGCCAGCTGAACTTTCACATATTGGCCAATCTACCACCTACCGTCACTTTAGTTAAATTTTCTGTTTATTTCAAGGGTATTTTCGTCATTTATATAAAAAAAGCTTTTTAAATATTTAAAAAAAAAAATCTAAGTAAACCCCCTTAAAAAAAGGGTATTTCCATTTTTTATTTTTTAGTTTTTAAGTTTTTTTATAATTATATTTTAAAAAAAGTTTTTAAAATAATAATATTTTTTTTATTGTTTTCAAGGACAAAATGGGAAGTTTGGAAAATTTTTTGATGATTTAACAGAAAAATGGATGTTAGGTGGCAAATTAGCACATTTTGATAATTTCAGGTAGTAAATTGGCAAGAAAAAAAGTTTGGGTGGTATTTGAGCACACCCCCTATAATTCAGGTGGTATTTGGGTAAAAATGCCATTAGTTAAAGCCATTTTTGGATTACTGTTCACATAGTCATCTAGTTTGGTAAATTTGTATGTTCAAATAGTCATTAATTCTATGAATAATTACATCCACTTTTTTGGCTCATTACCTCCAAATTTTATAAATTCATCTTATCCTTAATTATTTAATTTTATGAGAATATAAGAATATAAATTTTTCCTGTCTCCCTTCGCTGAAAGAGACCAGTAGTCATGGTGTGGTGTTAAGGGGAAGGAGGCTCTTCCCTCCCTCCCTACTTCCTTCCACCTAGGCTAGAATGGTTTAGAACTTGCAAGGACTGAATAGCCACTTTGGACATCATGACTCCCAGATGAGGGTGGTAGGGCATCCAAGTGAATCCTATTTGAAAAGCCACTTCTAGCTAGGTTTGATTCCTAAATATCGATATGCATATTTTATTCCTGCAATTCCTCTACCTCTATCCAACAATTCCTTTTCTGCAATGATGCATTTTAAATAATAAATTTCTGACCAAAATGCAGTTGATGCAGATCTAGTTATGCATCATCTGTCAAAAGCTCTAATATATAAAGCTACTAATCAGCTAAGGAAACAGCTAGAATTCTGAAACAAAAATCAAATAATCCCTGTTTAAAGTGGCTGATCAAACAGCTTGAAGGTTGTTCTTTCTAGCTGTTCCAGCAAAAACCTTCAAGCTGTGCCTTCAATTCTAATCAATAATAATTGATTGCTGTTTCCTTGTTGCAACACAAATGTGCCACAAAGCATATGCAGTTTAGCTCGCTGTATTTTCAAATGGAGGCAAACCCCAATCATTTGGGTTTAAGTCCAACAGAGATTTCAGGACTTGGTCAGCAGCATCATGAAAAGAGCTGTCCAGCCTTGGATCTGGGACCATTACAACAGACCTGCATAGCATATGGGATTAAAATATTGGAACCCAGGAACAAAATGTTCAATTGCACCAAAGGCTGTGTTTTCTTGCTATTAAAAATATAATATTGTCATGCAGATACTGTAGACAAAGTTCATGTAACAGCACAAAAGCAGAGAATAGATATTTCAACCAACGTAAAGGTCAGATGACTTCTATTTGTGGTTTACTAATTTGAGATGCCACCAAGAACAAGTCATAAAGAATCATAGATTTTAAAGAAGGGGGAATCAAGGTACGTAGGACACTAACACAGAAGACAAGTGACCTATTTGGCGTAGGGGTCTTCCTTGTTTCGGTCAAAATCGAGCCACCAATACATATTTAATTTTGTTTGTGGGTCAGGTAATCTAAATGTATTTGCAACTTGCAAGCAGAACTCCTCTGCCTTTATGGCCTTCATTTCAGTGATAAAGACACATCATGCCCTTCTAATAGGTATACTTTCCTAAAGTCCTTAAAGCCCTTCCATTAGTGGTTGAGCCTACATACTGCAATTTAGTTATGTCAACAGCACAAGTGCTTTTGTTTCACAGGAATATGACAAGTATGTAGGCTCACCCCCCTTTGGTTCAAAGAGGATATTGGAGTGGAATAATAAAACCTTCAGGCTAATCTCTTGATATATAGATCTTCTATATTTTAACATTTAGTTCGTAAATAACTTCTTCCTCCTTTAACTATTGTACTCTATTATAACAATTCTCAGGATAACATGAATCCAACCTAAAATGATTAGTTTTCTCTCAAGTAGACAAGTCCATTTTGTAATACTTCAAAACATATCCCCCACTGTCTCCGTAAAGAATTCTTTATATATTTACTGTTATAAGTATAAAAGATAAACATGTATCTATCTTTTGATTTGTGAAGTTAATTTTTTTTTTTTTTTTTTTAAATTGAAGATAGATAAGAATGTCACCAAACCCTTACTAACCATGTAGGTTATATTTGTCCTTATGATGGCTGGCAACCAAAGGAGCAAATGCATCATTAGTCTGTAGCAATAATACCACTTTTTCAATTTTTTTAAATCAAATTTGGCGAATTTTAAAAAACTTTGGCACATAATGACAGTAAACTATTCTGATATGAAAACCAATAATTACACGTGAAAAAGTTTCAAATTAAAGCACTTACATCCCAGCATTCTTAGCTGCAAGAACCCCAGAAGGTGCATCTTCAAACACAAGGATTTTCTGTGGATCTATTGGGCCACCCTGTTTACACAAGTCTTGTCATTAGTCACTTTTACAACATCACTCTCTTGATAATGAGGAAAGGAGGTAATAAATAAACAAACCATGTGAGTGCAAAAATATCCCAAGAAAAAAAATTATCATCAACTAATGTGATAACCCAATTTTATTTGTGTGGTTGTACAAGCGTGTGATGAGTCTCACATCAGTTATGTGTTTGGTCGGTCTGGGTTATATAAGGGATTATAAATAACTCTGTTAGTAACCAATCTTTTTGGGGTATGATGCTGATGTGGAAAGTGCTTTCCTTAGTCGAGAGAAATAGTATCAAAGTCAAGCTTAGTATCACCATATGACTTGAAGGTATTATAGCACAAGTTTGAACACTAACAGGGTTGTCAGGGATTTGATTGTAGGTTTTGAAAAGGGGGTCAGGTATTTGAGTAGGAAGATTGTGGTATCTTAGTTTTGTTGGCATTGGTTGTATGAGCATGTGTTGGGTCTCACATTTGTTGTATGTTAGGTCAATTGGGCTGTGTAAGCAATACAGGGAACTTTATTAGTGCCCAGTCTTTTGGAGTAATGAATCAATGTGGCAAATGTGTCCCTGGGTCGTACCAAATATTTTGGTATCCTAATTTATTTGTATATGAGTTGTGCGAATGTGTAAATCACTACATCAAGTGTGCTGGGTCAATTTCTGAACTATAAGTGATTATGAAAAGCCTCATCAGTGATTAAACTTTTAAAGGTATCGCATCAATGTGGTGAGGGTTTTCCTGGGTCGTGACAAATATTATTAGAGCCACCCCTGTATCACTATGTGGGTTCTTTCTTTCTTTCCTGTTTTTTTTTTTTTTTTGATAAGTGTCACTATGTGGTTCAAAGTTACTATAGTATGGGCACTAACAAGATGTCGCACATCTGATCGTGACCTCGATGAGTATGTCATGAATTTGAGTAGCAAGATTGTAGTACCTCAGTTGTGTTTGCATTTGGGTTGTGTGAGCATTTGTTGAGTACATTGCTTGTATGCTAGGTTGATTCTAACTTATATAAGTGATCCCGGGGAACTCCACTAGTGAAGGGTCCTTTTGAGGCATTGTGGGTATGTGGTAGCACGTCCCTGAGTCATGACATAGTGATACACTAATTGTGTGGGTTGTACAAGTGTGATCTGAGTCCAACATGGGTTGTGTGTTTAGTCAATATGGGCTGTATAAGTGATTATTAAATACCCCATCAGCGACTAGTCATTTCGGGACATTGCATTGATGTGGCAATCATTTTCAGGATCGTGAAAACTAATGTAATAAAGGATATGACCCAAAAAAAAAAAATTAATGTAAAAAAGGAACACATATAAGATGGTTATACCTCAAACCTATTTGCTGCTGCAAGGAATATATCTGGAGAGGGTTTGCCTTGTTTAACTTCTGGATCATCACCAAGGACAACATGATGCATCAATGAAAAAAGTTCACCATGGCTTTGTGTTTTCAATTCAAAGTGTCGCCTATGAGAACTGCAAGATATAGTTACAAACAAGTGATGCTGGTGACCATCTTTTTGGTTTTATCATTATATAACTCCAACCATAAATGAATTTAAGATAACACAAACAGGTTAGAGAAGGTTGGAAGTTAATGATCATCTGTAAGAGAACTGCTCCAGATGTCTATTTGGTGAAATGGTTATAAGTACAAAATGAAAAACTAAATAAAGGATCCGTACCCTGTTGCCAGGCAAAATGGTACTCCTTTTGCATGAAGATGTCTGATCAAGCGGCTGGCCCCTACAATTACAGAAAAATATTAGATCAAAACCACCAGAAGCCTTTTGTATAATATTAATATCCCCAGTTCAAAGAAAGTGAAAACCTCATAATTAGCATATGATCTCAGAAATGGACAACTTAAATCACAAACTGTCCAATCAGTGCTTCTTCAGTTGGTAAGCATTCAATTTGCACACACGGTAGAACAATACAAATCGAGCCACTATACAAGGTATAGACAGCTAAACCAGATACCATAAAGTTTAATATAGAAATTTGATGGAAAGCAAAAAGTACAAATCTTTTTTTTTTGGTTGAATAAAAGTACAAATCTAACTGGGCATTTTCTGCAGTTTGTAAATACATCTGTGTTTGTATGTACTCAATTAAATGGTAACCTGGCATGAGCTCGCTTGTTGGAAACATTTCCTTCAGCATTGCCTCTCTTTCAACTAGAAAGTCCTCAGCAGTAAGAGAGTCACTAATTCCAGTCTCTTCGACAAAGACTCGAGCAGCTTCTATTGCTTTCTTTCCCATCATTTTGGCTTTGAGAGACCAATCAAAAGTTTTATTGTACCTAGCAAGTATAATTTCCTGGACTTCAGTATAGAACTTCTCTGTGTCTGAATCAGCAAAAACCATATCAGACCATCAGTTTTTTTTCCTACAATATGGGGCATAAACTATAAGCCCCCAACTTAACAACCAAGCTATTTGGGAACTCATTATGCATTAGTCAACAGCAACAATAATAGGAAAGATGTTATGGAGATTATTAGCAACCATTGAAATAAAAGTTCATATGTAAAAACAGCTAATATATATAACATATATTTGGAGTTTCACCAGAATATTTTTTTCAAACAATTTGGTCTCTATGGCTCTTCCAGCAGCGTAATGGGTCCAAAACTATCACAGCCTATGCTTAAAATACAAAAGAGAGAATTACTAAAATAAGTAAAATTGGTGGCCAGGATTATCAAAACAAAACCCAAGTGAAAATTTGAAATCTATGGCAGTTGGTGCAGATATAATTTGGCTTAGAAGAATAAATGACAACATGTAACATCCCAACTTCAGTGAAACGAAGACAAAGGTGCAGAAAAACAGAATGAAAAGAGAGACAATGCAGGGGAAGTGTTTGATGAAATTACCGAGTAAGAGGCCGTCCATATCGAAGATGACATGAGTGATTGGTCCTCTTCTGCCTGAGACAGGTTTTGCCATTGCAAAATGGGGTCTTGGGTTTTCTGAGTAGGTACGGAAGTATGGATATGATTTTATTGGAGAAATGCAGGAATAATTTGATGGGCAAATTATGGGATTTGGGAAAGCTAGTCGTCGCCAGAGTCTTGACATGGACTTGGATCCGAATTCCAAACAATCCAGATGGGCTGGATCGGGTGGTTCTTTACTTTAATCTGTGCAACATATTGCACCCGTAAGGTAGTAAAAATAAAATGCTGCTATTCGAATCCAATTTTTTATTAGTGGCGCGAACATATTTTTTACACTCATATTTATTTTAAAAAATATTAAAATTGATTAATATATCCAACATATTTTTATAAATTACCTTTATTAAAACTCAATAATTAAAACCATCGTCACACCCAATAATTTTACTTACTATACTCAATAAACACACCCAACAAAAAGAAGTGCAGAGATGTTTGAAAAGAATTAGGAGAAGATGATGATGATGAGAATGGTAGAAAGACTGTTGTGACCCAGTCGTATGTGGTGGATGTGCCTGCTGGGAGTAGCAAGGAGGATACTTGTTTGTTTGCTAATAGTCTAATACTATTACGGGTTGCAATCTCGGGTCTTTGGCTAAAGTTACAGAAAAGATGGCTGGTAATTAATTAAATTGCTTGGAGGTTTAATTAAGGGTTCTATTAATTCAGAGCTGAAAGGTTCAATGTCTTCCGGCCTATCTACTCTCACTATTTCCAAAATTTCATGATAACTTTGTGTTTCTGTTTTGTTTCTGCATATTAGTGTAGTAGAGTTTAGGGTTTTGTTATAGAGGAGAGGTGCGTATAAATGTTGAAGAGATGAGTGAAAATGTTGGGTATACAGAGCTGTTGGGTATAGTTGTTAATTATTTTTAAAATTTTAAATTAAATGTTTGTCCTTAATAATCAATTTACATTAAGATAAAATTAAAAATTAATATTTTATTAAATTATTGAGGCTATAAAAAAATTAAGTCCAAATAACGATACCCTAAAAATTATAATAAAGCGATCCAGAAAGAATGTAAAGTTGGTCCATGGGCTTACACGATTAAAGGTGAATGTTGGGTGGATAAGGGGTTAGGAGCTTAAGATGGTTGTTTGCCCAATTTTATTTTTTTAAAATCTACCGAGCATTCGGTCTAAAAAATACGGAAGAAATTATAACGTGGATTTATTTAACATTGCAATTTTTTAAGTGAGTTTGGTTATTTTTAACATTAAGAGTCTGAAAGTGGACTTTAGAATCATTATTTGAAATTATTAATTAATTTTTTTAAGTTGTTACATCATTTCAATAAAATTATAGGGAAATTAATATTTCACTTATAACGATTAGTTGTACAATTGAAATAATGCCCATTAAAAAAACAATTATATAAGCAAACATTATTATAAAATGTTTTTAAAAAATTGGCAATTGATAATGAATAACTTTGAAATAAAATATTTAATTTTTGGGAAATCTTTGAATTTAAATACAAATGTTTATTTATGGAGACACATATTAGTTTTAAAAATTTGAGAAAAATTAATGTAAACAAGCAGCCCAACATGATATATAGAAAACTTTGGCCCAACTCGGCCCATATCACTTAATAATGGGCCGGGTCGACTTTAAACAGGTTATGCCCTGTCAAATCCGAACCGACCCGATCTGGCCCATTGTACACTTGGATACCCTCCAATAAATAAAATATTAATAATAATAATAAATGGATTCAATGTGTTAATATCGTAGAAACAAATCAAATTGATGGTATAGAAAATTAGGATTAAATACCAAATTCTAATAATTTTTTGGTATAGCATGAAGACCATATAATATTTCAATTGAACTACTAAATTTAAATCTAGTTTTTTACAATGTTTTATAAGCAAACATTATTATAAAATGTTTTTAAAAAATTGGCAATTGATAATGAATAACTTTGGAATAAAATATTTAATTTTTGGGAAATCTTTGAATTTAAATACAAATGTTTATTTATGGAGACACATATTAGTTTTAAAAATTTGAGAAAAATTAATGTAAACAAGCAGCCCAACATGATATATAGAAAACTTTGGCCCAACTCGGCCCATATCACTTAATAATGGGCCGGGTCGACTTTAAACAAGTTATGCCCTGTCAAATCCGAACCGACCCGATCTGGCCCATTGTACACTTGGATACCCTCCAATAAATAAAATATTAATAATAATAATAAATTGATTCAATGTGTTAATATCGTAGAAACAAATCAAATTGATGGTATAGAAAATTAGGATTAAATACCAAATTCTAATAATTTTTTGGTATAGCATGAAGACCATATAATATTTCAATTGAACTACTAAATTTAAATATACTTTTTAGATTAGGTCACAAACATGTTGGCCCTTTGATTTGAGCCTTTTCCATTTGACATTTTTGTCATTTGCCCCACATATGATGGATGTTAGTTAAAATTTATAAAGTTTTGACAAAATTGCCCTTGAGGCTTTTATATTATCTTGAAAATTTGCTAATGTAGTCTTAATTTCACATTTAGTTGTGACTGTACAACACTCACAACTTCAAATTTAGTTGTGACTGAACGACAGTCACATCTAAGTTGTGAGACAGTCACAATTAAGTTATGACTTAATTGAATTTTTTTTTTAGAGAAATTATACTATAATATAGTATAAATAGAGGTCAAGACAATACTTTTACTCAAAAGAATATATAGTATAGTAGTGTGAGTTGTCTCTTTCAATTTACCAAGACAGTCACAATTAAGTTGTGACTGGATTGATTTTTTTTTTAAAATACAATATAGTATAAATTAATGTAATATTATTTTTATTTTTTATTGTAGTGGCATGTGATGTAATATTTGTAAATTTTAATACCTTTTATTTTATTATTTTATTTGACTTTTCAACTAGTACGGTGGTACCTAATCTAAAGCTATTTAATTTTGGTACCTAAACTAAAAAATTATTGAAATTTAGTAGTTAAAATCAATGAACCTTTGATGGTATTGGTATTTGATTGTACTTTTAACACCTTACTTAATAAAGACCGGAGATCAAGCAAATATTTGCATTAATCTACTCCATCCAGAAGGGAGAAAAAATCTACTCTTTTTTTTTTTTTGGGGGTCTGAAAAAAAAAAAAAAAAAAAAAAAAAAAAAAAAAAAAAAAACCTTCTCTAATGTTTCCTGTACTCTTTCATGCCACTCCAGAAACCTTTGATATCCCTTAAAGCACACCTTAAGAACCTAAGATGGGATGGTATTCTGAGGATTCATTTCTCATTCTAACCTATATTTCTGTAGTGTTTAAGAAATAAATGTTGGTTTATTTCCCACTTCTTGGTTCTTTCTAATTCATTCACTTGTGGGTAGTTGTTTTCATTTGCTTTATAGGAGAGCTTGTAACTCTAATAGTTATGAGCATTTATTATTACACCTGAGGTTATGAGTTTGAATTTTCCTCTCCCAATATTCTTTGATAAGAAAACAAAAGTTCTCTATGCTTTAGGCTAATAATCTTTGTTGTTGACCTATACCTACTAATTAATATGCTACCCAATTAGCCATTGAATGGTCATGGCCCATTCATAAAGGAGTTGAATTTGGAAACATTTACAGCTGAAAATAAAATTTGTAAGAATAAAGTTTGGATGATATTTTAATATTAATAGGTTACGTATATATGTCCCTTTCGTGTTTCGCAATTGTACCTGCCCAATATATTACCATTTCTTTTTCTTTTGATAGATGATTTTATATCTCATGCCTTTTCTTCGTAAATCCCAACAATTAACATTTTTCACATTATCCAATATACCTCTTACGTACCTTTCGCATAAAGCGATAATTAAAGAATAATACAAAAGTTGGTTCGAAATTTTGTTAGTAATTAAAATACCAATCCTTGTCCATGACACAAATCTCGATCTGTTTAGAATGCAGAAAAAATAATAAGAGAAAACAAAAATAGATGCATATTCTTAAAGTCTATCCGGCTCCGGCCCCCCTGCCCCCAACCAAGAAGAAAAAGCAAAAAAAAAAAAAAAAAAGGAGCAACCATGTATCCCCTAGACGGCTAGACGTAAGCAACATTAATATATATATAAAAAAAAAATTGGAAACACGGAAAGATTTAAATGTAATTTTTTGTCAATGATTATTTGATTTAGTGGATGATATTTAATTTTTTGTTGTTGAATGAGGTCCTAACTCTTGGGTTCAAATCTCATAAACGACAGTTGATTAATAACAAAAATAAAATTTTTTTTAAATCCCAATTGATGTAGTAGTATTTCATTTATTAATATTTCGATTTACTTTGAATTTAATTTAGGGAGATTTAGAGTCCAGTCTATTTTATGAGTTTTTCTTAGACTAAGACCGATAGTGATTTAGGATTTTTAATTTTAATTAAGTCATTTTATTTTTCTTCTTTGACGGCTGCACTCTACACCCTAGAAAGGGAAATACCCTTCAAATAGGGGGAAATACCCTTCAAATCAGGGAAGGACTTTATTATGAATTAAAATAATTTTTTTTTATAAATTAAAAGGACTTTATTATAAATTAAAAGGATTTTTTTTATAAATTATTATGAATTAAAAGGATTTTCTTATATATTTTAAAACACCATCGGTCTCCATCTAAAAACTGTTTTTCTAAAGGACTTAAACCTAATTATCTCTTTAATTTATTTATAATGTATTGTAAAACAGTAATGCTAGAGTCACCAAATGATGTGTAAATGAACATGTAGTATATCTTACTAAGAGCATCTGCAATGGTGAGGTTCATTTCAATTTTATTACAATAAATTAAACTAAAGGTAAATGAATGACTTGCAATGGTAGAGTTCATTTCAATTAAATTAGGGATCAATAGTTCATTTCAAAGATAAAAAAAATATAAACTTTGAAGTGAAATTCATTTCAATAAGCTGGCTCACCATGTAAAAAAGTATATATTTACAGCCTCTCTCATGTCGACACATAAACTATATTATATTTGAATAATCACTGCAATTAAAACTGCAAATCAGTCCAAAACAGTTCACAAAATTGAACTATTGAACAACCACTGCGGATGCTCTAATAATAAATGAAATTTAAAGCAGACTCAAATTTGAATAAATAAGATACTATCATATTTTTCAGTGAACAAAATTTGATTAATTAACAAAGTTGGTGAGTGTACTCTTAATATGATTGTTAGCATGCTGAAAAATGTAGATAAGAAAGTTTAAAATTTCAGAATAGTAGTGTGGATACATCTAATCAAGGTGTAAAATTTCGTTTTTTGGAGGTATGAAAATTTTAACACCATACCAAATTCATTTCTAGAAATTTTGGGGAAATTTTCGAAGGTAGAGACTGGAGGGAGAGAAGGGAGGCGAAGGCAGAGCCGTCGTCGCCGAAGGGAGAGAAGAGATCGGGGAGAGAAGAGATTCGGGGAGAGAGAGGAGGAAGAGAGGGAGATCGGGGGAGGAAGAGATCAGGGAGGGAGGAGGGAGTGAAGGACTGGGAGAGAGAAAGAGAAGGTTTTGTTTCACAGAGAAGAGAAATGAGAGGAAGACTACTGGTCTACTGGAGAGTCATAGGGGAAGAAAAGGAAGGAAAGAAAAGAAAAAAAAAAGAAAAAAGAAAAAAAAAGGTTTGGGGTTTCATTTGGCCGTTTTGGAGTTTCATTTAGTTGTTTTTAAACTTTAATACATTTCTATATAAAAAATAATTAACTAAAGGGCCTAAACCCTAATATCCTATATCATATCTTAAACAATTTAGAGTATAGATTATAAAGTATATATGGTTTAGTGTATAGATTATAGAGTATAAAGAGTATTAAGGTATATAGAGATTAATTATTAATTAGTGACCTATTTTTTTAACAGTATTTGCTTCCAGCGCGCATTATATTCACCTTGTATCACATCAAATCTACTATATAATTTGGTTTCTTCAATGTTTTTTATCAATGTAGTAAATAATATGTTAAATAAACATATGGTCAAGTTTCATTCAAAATTTCCGTATTTTGATATTAACTTTCGTCGTTTTTGTCGAAATCAAAATTTTAATCGAAATTCCGCAAAAATTTCCTCAAAACCGAAATTTTACTCATTGCATCTAATAACTATTCCATTCTTCTTTTATTCGGAATATTGGAAATTAATCACATTTAATTATTATAGGTTGGCCGCAATTTGAGCTTAGGTTATGTACATGGATTCTATTTTAGATTTTGTCTCATCTGGTATAATATCCCACATTTTGTATATAACAGGCCTAAACATAAGTAGGTAGGATTAGGATCAATTAATTAATTAATTAATTAATTTCCCCTTTCAGAGTATATTAGAAAGGATTAATTTCCCTACCCCAATATTTTGATCCATAAGGATAAAACAAGTGCATGCATGTTTTACTTCTTGAGAATCATCTGGCCATGGGGAAGCGATAGTTACCTCTCACCCTACAAGTCATATTCAGATGTTCTAGGTGGTAGCTAGATCCAAAAAAATACACTATTATTACCCATTAGAGCGTTTAGATATATGCAATGGTTGTAGGAGTGGCAATTGAGTCATGTTATATGTCATGTCATTTTGTATTTGTGTCCATTGCTAGTCTAGTAAATTTTAACTTAACTGGTTTAATTAATTTTATAATATGAATTTAATCAACATGTATGTTTAATTAATCGTATCATATAAGTAGTTAATCTTAACTCGATTTGTTTAATAATCAATGTATTATGCTTGAGTTGACTCACATTATATGTTAATGCTAAAAAATAATTACCCGGCCTTAAAAATTCCCCAATGTGGAGAGGGACATTCCCTTCAAAATAAGACCAAATTATTATTTCTAAACAAAATCTATCACTGTTGTACTCTTCTAAAATAAAAATCTAGCTAGTAGATCTTCATACTAATAAAACCATAAACAAAATATTCTTACGGTTTTACAAGAGGATTCATACAATGTCATTCTAGGAAAGATCGAAAAATCAATCATTTTCCTTAATTTATACGATATTAATTAAATATGTTTGTTATGTCAAAATGAGATTACTCATTTTGAATGTAAGCTGAACTATATATATATTTTTCATGCATGCTAGCTAGTAAATGATGTCATTCATAAATTTGTATCAAGTAATGATCAATATATGTATATATTCTAAGTAACACGCAACTTCTATATATGTTGAACTAATTAAAATATGTTATCATGTCTAGTTAAAAATTGTCATTCCATGGGTACTAGATTCAGGTATTTTGTAGCCGCCCAACAAATATGTCAAGTGCAAATTAAAAGATGACTTCAACCAATAACCACCCCCTATATGACCCAACGATGGCTGCAATAGGTACCCAAAAACTTCCGGCAACTCTTTAATTAATTAATTAATCTGATAGGAAATTCAACTATACCATTTACTAGGTCTAAGCCACTTAGGTCTCTCTTTTTTCTTTTTGCTCTTTTGGACTCTTTTTTCTTTTTTCTCTTTTGGACTCTCTCTCTCTCTCTCTCTCTCTCTCTCTCTCTCTCTCTCTCTCTCTCTCTCTCTCTCTCTCTCTCTCTCTCTCTCTCAAATTCTACAGATCGAAATGCCCTTGTCTATCTTCTTTCTCTTCTCTCTTTCTAGAAGATTACAACACCCCCAAAAAATTATGTCGCTTTATAAAAACTCCAAACCAAAAAAAGATCTAGAATTAATATTCCAAGAAATCATCGACACAACACCTCTCTCTCTCCCTAGTGGTTGCAATATATATATATATATATATATAGTCCCTTTGGTCCCTTCTCCAAAATCTAGTAGTACAAGGCATTCTTAAAACCATTCCCTCTCCACACACAATACCCAATATCTCTTCATTTCCTTCACTACTCTTGAACAATGTTTGATGAGAACAACATCGATCTTCTTCTTCATCATCATCCGTATCACCATCATCAAGACCCAACAAGAGATGAAGATCAAGAAGAAGAAGATCAAGAAGCAGAGGAGGCACTCTCCCTCTGCGACCTTCCACTAGACAATTATAACAATGAAGAGGCTAATGATCCTCATGATCAATACTTCAACGACATGTCGTCCAAGCACGTCCACCACGCTCGCCGTTCCTCCTCCGACCACTTATTCGAGTTCTTCAGCGACCTCAGCTTCCACGAAAGCTTCAACATGTGTTCGGCCGAGGACATTATCGTCTGTGGCAAGCTCATACCCTTCAAAGACATCACTCCTCGTCATTATCATCAACAACGTCCAAAGACAACTTCGACTCCCACTCCCAACAACAACAACAACGATTATCACAAGAAACAAACCGCCTATCGACGACGGTCTGAGTCACTGTCCGAGTTACATAGCAGCTCAGTGATGACAAGATCAAGCAGCACAAAAAAGACCCAGCAGATCATGATGAGGAACAGCCGATCGTTGGATTACCGGGAGCTTCACCGGCAGAGCTCGATGGTCTCACCGGGCCCCGATTCTATGGAGCGGAATTCGTCGGTAAAGAGTGTCGGAAAACCATCCGATAAGATCAAGAGTACTAGTAAGCCGAGGTGGTCTTTTTTCATGTTTGGGATTGTGAAGTTTCCGGCCGAGATGGACCTCACCGACATTAAGAGCCGGCAGCTCCGCCGAAACCAGTCGACCGGACTTTTCCCGGCTGTTGATTCGGAGGGGAAGCTTTCAGTCAACCGGAGCTCCGGCAAGGGGTCTTGGAGACTGCTCAAGGCATTGAGCTGCAAGGATCATGCAAGTGTTGCTGTAACGACACCGCATTATGTGCCACAAGTATGAGGCAATCTGTGATCACCTGTCATGCATGCGCTTAATTTGTTAGTATAATTAACCTAGGCCCCTTAACCCATTTGAATACGATCATATAATATTTGTCCTCTGTCTTATTAAATTGTTAATCTGAACCCAAAATTCATATGATTAATGGTTCAGATTAACAATTTAAAACAAGTGAACATTATTTTCAATATGCTCGTTCAAATGGGTTTTTGTTTTGCTTAAGGATTGATGGTGATTTGATTTGCATGAGGGGCAAAATGGTCACAGAAAAGTCTTGTCTTGCTTGGACGTGAGGATAAATTAGTATAATTATTATGGGTATGACTTTCCGTAGAAGCAAGGACTGTGTACAGTAGCACAACCGGGGTTGACGATTTTGCCCCTCTCTCACTCTTAGTAATTGAGGATCGCGATCGATGAAGAAGCTGCAGGTTTTGTTTGTTAGGTGGCCATGGAAGTTAAATGAATGAAAATCACGAGAATCCCGATTATGTCATTAAATTCTCATGTTTTTGTCTTATTTATTAATTAATTAAATTTTTTTATTGTATTTGAATATGTAATGCTCAGAAATATCAATTTCGAAAGTAATTTTGGTTTCTATTGATATTGTTTTTTTTTTTGTCAATATTTGTGGAAGGTGGTGGGGTGATATCATGATAAATATACTTTATCTTACAATTCATATATAAAAACAAGAGAAATTAATTAATTAAGGGTCTTACTTTGTAATTATCTCAACCCTTTGTAATTAATTATTAATGTTAAATGAAAACGTTTGAATTAGTGAATCTTGTATTAGCACAACAACTGCGTGAAGCTAAAAGCAAAGCACTTTAATTTTTTAAATGTTCTTTTATGTGGTTGTTATCTACATTGTTGGAGTTTAGTGTTTAGTGGAGGAAGCTGGCATATATGTTGCCAATGATGTAATGACAATGACATTTAAATTAATAAATTAAAAGGGAATTAATTAAATCCAAGTCTATACGGTATTAACTATATATATCACCTAATTAATGTCAGCCATAACAAATATTTTCTTTATGGCTACTTGCTGTGAGCACTACTAACTATGCCCACAGTATGGGTATATATAAGACCTTACTAATTAGCAAGAAAAATATGGCATTAATTGGTTGTAAAATATTGTACCACCTATTTAAACCCAAGTTAATTGGATTATGAGAAAATACTGACAGTCGTGTTAATCATTAATTGAAATCGAAAATGGCATCAGGTAGAAGCTAGGTTATGGAAACTGGCCGGTTTTCTTTTAATTATATTATGTACGTGTACCAACAATTAATGGTTAGGCTATACAATTAAATAGGAATTACAAGACTTTGCTAGCAAGAAATAAATCCTAAACTAAGAGAATTCTGTACAATAAAATGAAAGAACAAACGTACAATAAAATGATCTCATATAATATTATCATATCTCATTCATCAATAAGAAATCATATATATTGATCATGTCTGAAAATTGTGGTAATAGACTACGTGATGCCACGTGTGTATAACTAATTAAAATTTTGGTTTTTTAGCAATTTTGGGGTAAAGTGTTTAATTGAATTGAATTGAATTTGGGAAAATATCACCTAGGAGATAAAGTGTCAAACATGACATAGTTTAAGGATGATATTTATAATTAGCCCGTGAATTAAAAAATCAAAATCAAAATCAAAAGGTGGGCAGTGAGCATTGGAGGTACCAATATTAATTTCTCACAAACTTTGAGAAATGTTATAGTATTCAACACAATTATGTCCTTCAAAGAGGTATGAGGTATTGGCTATTGCTCAGTAAACTTGTTCTAATCCTTTAGCCAATTCCAATAATCAATAATGATGAAGGGGCTATTGCCGTTTTGACTGTGACCCTTTTCTGTATTTACAAGCAATCAATCCAACAATGGTCAAGTATAATAATCAAACACCAATTTATTGTAGTCTATCAACATTAATGGTCAAACGCGCGAGCTTACTAAATTATAATAAAATAACCATTATTAAATTTTTATTATTAATTAGAATAAATATGTTTTCTTACCATTTTGGAAAGGCCTCTTGAATATGGGAGAATCCAAATTAAAAATGTTTTAAGCATTAATCATAAGTTTCATTGCATATATCCACTTATTTACAATGAATGCAAAATAATTATATATATTTAGCGTGCGAAGCAATTTAAGTATTAGTAGTGCACTTAATTATATGCTATAAATCATTACACCAACATTATATTGTCACCATCATAATGTTGAACATATATATATAATGTCAGGTTAATGGAAAAGAACCAAAAATGAAACCCATTTGTATGGTCCATATGCACCATATATTGTTATGATCATACTTGATCCATTTATATTATCATTAAATTAAAAATTTAATATAACATGCACTCTATTTTTTTTAGCGCATTAAAAATATTCTGTAAGAGAAATTATTGTGTGTAACCATAATATCATGTAACATTCTTTCTTATAAAGCAATTAAAATTTAGCATATATTAATATATAAGAAGGAATTAATCATTTGGAAAAAAAAAAAATGAAAAATTAGGCTCTGTTTGGTATTGTCACACCCCGAACTCCGGGTATGCGACAGAGGCACCCTCCCTGGGTACCCTAAGATATTAATACCAAAACACCAGCATTAATCTCCCAAGACGTCCAGGAAGGGTTGAGCATTTTGTATTTAAATTGATCGGGTTGGATCAAAGTACTCATTATACAACATGATCTTTAAGGAAATAATAAGATCAAAATGAATAGTAAATATAAAATAACCAACCCGCTAAGGTGGAATAGTTAAACCAATACCCTAGAAGGGAATTACCAAAGTATAAGTAAAACACACATAAGTTACAAAATAATTTAAGCAAAATAACATTGTTCAAAATGGGTTCCCAATGTAAAATGCATATGGGAAAGTAAGAACCACTGTGATAACAAAAGACATGATAACAGAGACCTTGAGACACCCGACAAGAGAATCCAAGCTGCGCACCCTTTCAGTCAAGATCTGTTCCAATAGGCAAATCTGCATAAGCAATAGAGAAGAAACAAAACAAAACAAAGAGAGTAGGGGATCCTGCTAGGTTTGAAAAACCTTTAAAAATATTTCTATGTGAAAGATTGATTTCTAAAATCTCAAAACATTTCTACAAAATCGATTTAACACCTCAGCTGCAGTAGTATATAGTAAACATGCATAAAAACCATAAATAATAATAACTTAGATGCTCGATACACATTAGGTACGACTATGACCAGCTATAATCAAAGAAAATAACATTCATAGCGAGAGTACCCTTGTAAACAGAAATAGGAACTCGCAATTGAGAAACTGTATCACTGCTACCTAATCAATCATGGGTCCCTGTTTCGCATAAGCACACGTAGCCACATGTTAGCCTGGCTAAACTCCCCATAATGTACAGATCAATTCTTTTAGAAGGTTTAGGAATTTGAACCCAAGGTCACGTACTGCGTTACCCAAACTCTCAGACCAAACACAATAATCATAATAGCATGTTATCACAGTTTAAAAACTACATATACACACACAAAGTTCATAGTTAGGAATGTAGGATAAATCCCCCTACCTAGAATCCAATGCTCTTCAAGTATTCTTTTCCATAAGCCTTCCACGTTCGCGCACGGTCGTATCTTGGCAAATCCATCGTAACTAGACAATACGGCAACCTTAACCTCTTAACAACTCGACAATTGGGTAACTGGGTAAACCGATAGAAACAAAATTGACAAAAGAAAACAAATTCTAAGTTAGGGATGATTAACAATAAGGGAAGACGATATGACATTTCCTTTAGTCACACGTCGCTCATTTCTAGTCTTAAGTAGATTAAACTCTTCTCTTTAGAATTTACTTAAGGGTTCACAAATTTCAACTTTTATCTTAAAGTCAAACCAATTGATTATTTGCTTAAGCTCAAAGCAAATCCTCAAAATAAATTAGATTAATCCAACTTCATCTCTACAATTGAAACTTGCTAATCCTAACATGCTAATTACTCTTAAATAAATAAATAAGTCTCCAAAAATAAGGCCAGACATGCTTAATTAATAAATAAATCCTATTTAATTAATCTAAACATGCATTCTAAAATTAAAGTCTAAAAAAATAAATAAATAAAGCATAAATAATAAAATACTTACCCGATTGTAGAGACTCCCAAAGAACCAAGTAGTGAGTAACTCTAACTTCACTTGGTGGTGCAAGTGAAAATGAGGGACAATGGTCTTTATTTATAGGCACTAGAGGGTTAGAAGAAGTTGTAAATCTCCAATGTGAGACAAATTGTACTAGAAATGCTCAAAATAAGACTGAAATTCAAACTGGGTCAACAAAACCCATCGAAATACCCATTTACAGCCACAAAAGACCCACGGGTCGGCCCAATAGAGGACACGCAGGTCAGTGTGACCCGCTTGGCTGACCGGTTCTTTCTTCTCGAACCAACGGCTGAGATCAAACCACTTAAATGAAGCTTAATGCACGAGATTAAAACGTGGGATGGCGATCTGATGTGACGCGCCTCACGGAGCTAAGCGTGAGCTCACCCACTCAGTGTCCGCATTAGCGCACGCAGCTACTGCGTGTGACACGTCGCCTTGTGTCAGTCCAGTCAGCTCCCAAAACAAATTCTTTTGTTTTTCCTATTTTCTAATTTCTCCAAACTTCGTAAAATCACCAAAAATAGCTCGGAATTTCAAATAATTCCCCGAAAAATCCTACTGACTCGTAGTGATTAATCCTAATTTCCTATAACCTCAAAATAGCAAATTGATCTCTAGAAAAATTAAAGAAAATTCAACTTCAATAAATTTAATTCTCAAAAATTAATTCCAACTTGATAACCACAAAAATCACACTCAAGAGTACTAGAGCTCAACTCTAAACCTCTATTGGTACAAGTTAGTTACTCAAAAGACAAAAGAAACCTTTTTCCTTTAAGAAATCTTAAGTTTCTAGTACAAAAGAAATTTGCAAAACACGTGTCAAAACATAATAAGATTGCAAAAATCCCGGGTGTTACAGGTATCCTACTCAAATTTTTTTTTTTTTTCAAAAATTCTATTTTTTTTTTAATGTGAGTTTTCAAAATCAATTTTTAAAATTTGATAACTTGTTTGGTATGAAATTTAAAAATAATTTTTAAATTTTATAAATGATGCACGGTAGCTAAGAAAGAAGAAAGTCTAAAAAAAAAAATGATGTTTTATCATTTTTAAAAAGAGGTCTGTTTTTTAAAATGATTTGGCAAACATGTTTTCTTGACTAAAACACGTTTTCTTGTTTTTGAAAAAAAAGAAAGTTTTTGAATAGGATACGAAACAGGTCCTAAAAGGTCGTCTTATTCAAAACCCCATTCCAATTATGAGATCCCTTCTCTCTCACTTCACACCTTGGAACACACTGTTCTTATATAGAAATAGTTGCTTTCACATCTTCTTAATTAACCAAAAACGGCTGGGGAGAGAAAATGTTCCTTTATTTTAGGGTACTCTCGAAAACAGATCCAGTGATGACGGGGTGGGGCCTGTAGCTCAAAGGATTAGAGCACGTGGCTACAAAGTACGGTATCGGGTTTTCGAATCCCTCCTCGTCCTCAACCGGCCAAAAAGGGAAGAAACCAATCACAATTGGATTTGTATCCATATTTATTTGTTCTTTATTTTCTAAAGAAGCCATTCATGTCCATCTGTCAGCTAATGTGATTTTTTTAATACTTTAACTTTTGATTGTCGATTAATCGCTCAAAACTTAAGAGGTAAACTCTAAGCTCTAAAACACCAATTCTGCAACTCAAAGTAATTAATTGTGTCGAGAATGAGATAAGAAACCTAAAACAAAAAATGCACAAAAACCCCCAATGTCAATTGATCAACGTAATTGGCCGATTGATCGGCACTTGATCGCATGTGAAGTTTTCCCGCAGGTTCAAGATACCATAATTTATACAATTTAACTAAGTTGAGCAAATATGGACAAATTTCCCATAAGTTCCTCAAATTCCTCATGTTACATTGGCAAAGTAAATAATATGTAACTTGATGTTGAACTTTCACAACCCACTTTTACTCCCACATATGTATTCATTTTTCAATTAATGTTTTAAAGGTTTGTTTACATGCTGGTCAAGCTTCTTAATTTTCTAATGGCTAATTAAGCTCGATAAAAATCTGCTTAATTAATTAGCTAAAGCTAAACAGTTCAAAAATGAGTTTAACTCAACTCATGCGAAGTGGGCTTAATTAAACAATTATGTAGAGCATGGTTTCCAAATTCCCGAGTCTAAATTCCTTCCCAGCTGTTTCTCTTCCTCCCTGAATTAATGTTAATTATTTTTACATTTGTCAAATTCTTCACCTGTTGTAGAGATTTTTGTAAGCAGCCATTAATGTATGAATGATTTTCGAAGTTTCGAAAGACAAACAAAAAAATTGATAGCCAGTTTCTAGATGAATATATATTTCACCGACCACATCTTTTCCAATGTATTGGGTGGGAGTTGGGACTGAAGTTAAAATGACTACTGCTCTACTTGTTCATTGAAAATCTGTTGTCTCAAGTCCCCCATACAGTACACAATTTTCTTCGCCATTAAAGCCTTATCATATGTCTAAATTCTTTGTCCAACATTCTGAAAATTTTGTCTAGGGCCCTCAAGGGGCATGTGGACTTGTTGTGAATTTTAAGGCCTGTTGATCTTAGTTCAGATTATGATCATTCAACATATTGAGTTGACTATCTGTTCAAGGGAACATGAATAATTTATGTCATGTAAACGATTATGCATACCAAATAATTTGTATTAATCAAAAGTGTTTTCTCGCCTGAAAGTTTATAATATAAGATTTTAAATTATGAATCTGAATTTTGATTCAATTAACTAATAACTGAATGTGTAGTCTAAATTTACAGTTATATCGACCGAGAGAACTTTATTCATATAAATCTATTTTCAATTTTTTTTAAAAGTATGATGATAAACCAAAAGAGACTATACAGTTGGAGAGATATTCGTATTGGATTGCTGAGTGATATGAATGCAGTATTCTTAAAGCAGGAGCTATCCGTGTGGGATTGTTGTCAAGACAGGACAAGATGGAACTCCACTTGTTATGAATGTAATTTGCCCATACATATACATAATGCAATAATCATTTTCTACATCATTGGCCTATTGGTTCAATTTCAAGTTATTTCTGATGCATGTCGGTCCATGGTGTTCACAAATTTTGTCTTGCTTGAGAAGTTCTATAAGAATTGGAACCACTCACTTTGAGGGGTTTGCCACTGATGAGAGAGGAATGCTAACTTCTCCTCCGATCTTTTTTTTATTTATTATTTTTGTTTTGCAATATAATTTTACGATTAAAATCGTTCATTTTTTAGGTCGCTCTTTAATGATTATTTTTGTAAAAAATCAACAAAATTGAAAAGTTATTTGATGTAGTTGTTATACACTACATAAAATGAAAAATAATAAGAGAGAAGATAATAAGGTAGCTAGTATTTCTCCTTATTGAGATAAAGAAGAAAAAGAATCTCATATTTTGTCAGTAGGTGAAGGCATGTACTTTTGCTGTCAGCAAACATAGAAGGGTAGTTTGAGACCATTTTACACATTTTTATACACTTGAACTCATTTTTCTTCAACTTGGACTGGATGGGGCTACTTCAGAGTGAGTGGTTAGTGTGCTCATTTCAAAGACCTTTTGAAAATGGGCACATTGCTTGAAAAGAAATGGCTGTAACTGGTTGCAGTATATATTAGGAAAATAATCAATGCATGGTCGGTTGGCCCTCACTCTACATCTGCATCACTGAAAGCAACCCCAAGACTTGACAGGCACCATCTGAACTGCAACCCCGATCACATCAAATTATTGTCGAAAAATTCTTGGGTACAACCCCTTCCTCTTACAAAACCAATTACATGACCACCATGTGAGGAGTTGAATGTGAGAGAGAAGTTGTATGCAATGTCACTATCCCTTGAACATGTAAAATCCTCATAGCAATGGTCCTAGGATCCCAAAAATTCCCCACCACTTGTCAGTAGGTAGTTCATGCCCTCCCAGTCTGGTAATTGCAAGCACCTCATGGCCCTAGAATTGATTCCTCTTACAAAAGATCATGACACAATACAAGCTTGGGAGATAAAAACCAGTATCATCCAACATGTGTATGACATCAAACAGAAACATTGGAGAAGAGGGTGCAACAGATAGGGCAAAGATATACACTACAGAACTAGGCAAGGCATTGATTGGTACCTTTTCATGCTTCCATCAAATAAAAAAAAGGAAACAGGAAGAAATAGATGATTCCAGAATCAGTCAATAGGTAATTTTCCAATTGTAATATGGCCAACAGTCCCAGGTTTTGACAAATACAATCCATTTTTGGAAATTGAAATGGAGCTTACCTACCGAATTCCCAGTATGTTCTTAACATACTTAATCATCGAATGCAACATAACAATACAGCCAGAAAAAGAAATAGCATAACAAAGCAAGTCAACTTCATAAGAATACAACCTGTAACATACAGCACAGTGAAGGTACTTGACTCATCAGTTTCAATCATGGGAGAAGTGCTTATGCACCTGTTAGTTCTCAAAAGAAAAGATGCCTCTTTAAATCATCTTCTAATCCTTTCTTATCTACTAAGTCCCAAAGATCTATATGTAGCATCTAGAATCATTCTATTCAAACATTCCAAAAGTTAACACACCGGCATTTAGTCAAAAACCATGGACCAAACCTCAATCCTAAAAGATGACCAGTGGAGGTTCACCTGGGATGCACATGACTTTTTTCAAATAACAGAATGCTCCTTCTATAGAGGAACAAAAATCAAATTTAATGCATCTCCATCAGCATTATCAACTTTCTATGATATATGATTTGCACATCAACAAAAAGTGTAAAGACAGATCCACTGAATTGCCTTCTTACCTCAACAGTATGCTCTTCCCATCCCAAGAAGTGCAAAATGAAGCTTCTCCTACATACTAAAGATAACACCACCATCGTGACCAAAGTTCACTTCCAACATGTGAATTTAAACCACAGAAGAGACATCAAATATATTTTCCAATAGTCTTGGATCTTGGCTTCTTAAGAATTTAAAGATTCTTATCCTCTGTCAATATACATTTGTAGGATTTAGAAAACACACTTTCAGTAGAATCAGACTCTACAGAAACTAACCTTAACTCCAGATTGCACAGGTGGTCATGATCAGAAAAACCCCAATGACTTATCCACCATATGGTAAGCAGAGATTCACTGCAACATATGATGCTTGAGAAGATTTAGCATAAATGGTAGCCTAAATGGTCCTCATCTAACATCCATATCAGAGCTAAATCATATGTTAGGAAGCAGAATAGCTATGGAAAACAATAGTTTTATAAATGCCTATTTTCATTGCTGAAACGTAAAAACTTCCACATTAGAGCTAATGAACTATCACAGTTCAAAACACAATACTTCAACGTCAAACTTTGTGAATTTTGGGTGCTGTAAAGTTGAAATTAAGTTTGAATGAACATTTCAATTGGGTGACGTAATTAAGCATTCCATTTGATATAAACTTTGTGACATTCCATCCTATGGAAAGGCGGTCACCCAATTTGCTGGTATTTGAACGTTACACATCTGCATCTAACTTGTATGCAAAGTCCCCACTATAAAGAAAAGGCAAAGACTGGGCCTTAGGGGTTAGGTGGATTTGGAATATGTGTTAAGGATAAAACCTTAAAGCTAAGAAACAGAACATATGAAAATCATATAAAGGACCTAATTTTGCCCTATGAAGAAGAATGAAAGAACACTGGGTAGCAATGTGAATACCACATTAATTTGAAAGAAACAGTATGACAACGAATGAGACAGGCAAATGTACAAGTGATATGTCAATTTAAAAGGAACGGAAATGTTTTTGAGTAGTTCTCACTGTAGATCTCATTATTACTTCTATTAAGTCCGACTCTTTTTTCTTTTCATTCCTGATCATGAAATTACTGAACCACCTGTCATATATGAGAAAACACAAGACATACAAATGCATAAGAGCCATCCTAACCTTTTCCTCTTTGAAAGCTCAAAATTTATTAAAATTAAAACAAATCAACAAGTCCTGTACTTTAGTTGAACTTGGAAAGAGGTATATATGATTTTGTCATCCAGTTCCCATATGTCACTTGAATTACAATACAAGAGGAAGCCAATTGTTTTGTGAAAGCATCAGGCATACATGCCTTGCTATAAAGTAATTAATAAACACAATTGCACTAAAAGAGGTAAAATCCATTAAAAACATCCATAACAAGTAAACAGTATTTCTGCAGACTCAAACTTTATATGGTTCTCAACTTATTTACCATATGTGCCACCAACTTTGCTACTAGCACTGATTAAGTTGCTCCACTAGTCAGAATATCTTTGTTAAGGTTCATGATAACATTTTGCTTCTAATTAAGTATTGTCCCATGCACAGTTCGTTTGATTGATATGTTTCAAATCCTACAAGTCCATATGATAATAAAGATAATAAACTAAAAAAGAAGAAATAGAAGCATATATAGATAAACTTATGTATCCATTCATGAAAATCAATAGCAAATACACAAAGGCACAAAGCTTTCACATGACCAAGAATCTAGGCTACAAGCTCATTATCAAAGAATGCTACAAACACGTACAATCGACATACATCTCTCAAAATAAACAAAGAAAAAGGAGACACAACCCTCTACAATGCAACAGTGATTTCATCATGGGTCAATTGCACATATATACCCCACTCTCATACCTGTGATTAACCTCATAAAAGTCCGTCTTACTGTCAGAAGCTGGCCGCAGACAAACCCCAGACAATGAACTAGTTCCTTGCCAAGAAAATTTCACATAAGCAACAGCCTCAATATCCTCACCACCATCTCCTTCATTAGAATCCACAGGCATCCTCGCCCTCAACCGACCAGGAGTTCCCTTCAATGGAATCTCAGGGACATGCCATTTCAGTTCTCTCTCAGACCTATTTAATACAGCTTTTGGTGACACCTTCAACAATGTAGGATCAGTGGGGAGTTTTACAACAAATGTTACATCCTTCAAAGGTGCTGGCAACTCAGGGTTTGACACATATTGTATCATCACAGAAAGTAAGCTCCCTGTATGACGTTGTACAAGACGAACCCTCAAGGGCAATGGCGTCAACCTAGGCAGCACACTGTACTTCAAAATGGGTAAAGGCTCATCAGAGGCTGCGGTCCTCACGTGAAACATCCCATTGCCTAGACTACTAACTCGAGAATTCTGCATAATAAACCTCTTAACCAGGCTAGTTCCCTCAACACGGAACGAAAACTCAGTTTCTTTCTCACCACTAGTTTTGGTTGGCAAAGTTTTCAGATAAACAACACCCTTTAATCCTACTCTAGCAAGCAATGATTCTCTAAACTCAGCACTGATCTCTTCCACAATGTGCATCTCAGGACCCTTCATTTCAGTTTTTCCTACAAGGTTGTCAAGAGGAGTACCTGCTGCTGCACCACTCGCAGCTGCCTCAGCAGTTTTCGGGGCATCCGGGCCAGTCTGCAACAATTCAAGCCCACCAAGCCCTTGCTGCTTGGCAACCTTCTTTGTGCCAATAAACTCAGAAGCATCCAACCCACCACCCCAAGCTACACTAGCCCCACTAACCCCTTCAAAAGTCTCACCTAGAGAAGCCTGCTCATTCCCAAACTCAATTCCACCATACTCCCCTTCAAACCCTTCCACAGCAATATGGGTGGACTGGGTCGCCTCCGCTGGGGGCAATGTGGTCACTTCAAGTGTCGCCAATGCCAATGTCAAATCCGTCGCCGAAGGATCCTTATTCTTCTTGAACCCACCCACCAATTCTTCGGGTTGGTTAATCTTCTCGCTCGCCGCAAATGGGTCTCTCTCCGCTTGATTCTCTTCCACATTGTCTTGCTTCTGGTCCTTCTCCTCGCTCTGCACCACCGGAGCCAAGCTCGCCGCCACCTCGTCCCCCGCGGCAATGGTCTCAGGCGGCATTTCGAACTGCACATTGTTGAAGGCCTCGATGCCCGCCTCATGCTCGAGGGAATGCACCTCGATCCCCTTCCAGCCGTCGGCGCCGCGGATCTTGTTCTCGGTGTCGAGCGCCGAGTGCACCATCTTGGCAATGCCGTCGGCGTGCATGGAGGAGAGCATGGCGGCGAGGCGGATGTTGCTCACGCCGCGGAGGACGATGTCGAGGGCCATGTAGATCTCGGCGTACTTGCGAGCGAGCTTCTCGGGGGTGACGTCGACACCGCGGCAGGCCGTGACGACGACGCTGACGGCCTGGTTGACGATGTGGATGCACTCGAAGACGTTGACGGAGTTGTCGTGGTCGGCGGTGGTGACGCCGAGGACGTAGATGGAGTTCACGAGGCGGTACACCACTCGGTACTTGCTCTCCACGCCAACGATAAGCTGGCCGCTCGAGGCGGCGAGGGGGTCGTCGCCGAGGGAGGCGATGGAGTCGGCGGTGGCGTCAGCGGTGACGTCAGCGTGGTCTTTGTTGTTGTTTTGGTGGAGTTGTTGTTGTTGTTGTTGGTGTTTGGTGGCGGCGAAGGCGAGGCGGGTTTGGCGGAAGGAGGAGACGGCGACGAGGGCTCGGGCGGGTGGGAACCATTCCCGGGTTTGGAGCAGGATGTCGGATCCGTTGGCGGGTTGGAGAGAGAGGGCTAAGCACGACATGGTGGAATTGGATCAAATTCGGATTGGATCGGATCGTAAAGGATCGGATTCAGGGTTTGGGTTAGAAATGGTTGAAGGCCTCGTTGCAGGAAGACAGAGAGAGAGACTGAGAGAGATGACTCGGTGAGACTCCGGTGGAAGACTCGGAATGGATGAGTGGGGGAAGGTGGTTATATATGGGCCAAAATGAATGTAACAAGCCTCACATGGATCAGAATGAGGAAGGGGTTGGCCCATCACTACTCTTTTTGGTTTTCTTAGGGCACTCATACTATAAACACCCAACATTTTAACATTTTTTTGGTTTTTGACAACACTTGCCCATTACTAAGTGACTAATTTAGGCCTTCTACCATGGTGAGAATTGAGAGTGTGAGAGTGACATCAAAACCCATTTTGAGTCTCAAATAGTGCTTGAGACTTATTTTTTCTCTATCATGGTGCAGAAACTCATTTTGGGTCTTAGTATTTTATACTTATTTAAAATATGGTTAATATTTATTAAGTGATATTTAATATATAATTTATAACTCAAATATTTATAAAAATTACATTGTTGATTTTATTTTAATAAGATCTTTAAAATAAGGTCAATATTAAATATATTATGAAGATTGAAATTTGTGAGAAAAACTATGAATGGTGTATGAGATATATATATATATATATATAATTTTGGGGAATATGGCCATCGAAGAGGATGTGGATTTTTTAAAAATTTTCTAGAATTTTTTAAGATTTTTCTACTATTTTTACGAGTTTTTGTTTTAAAAAAAATTTTGAGAGCGATCTGGGCCGTTGATTTCCAACGGTCCAATCATCTGAGCGCCTCATTTAAAAAAAAAAAAAAAACAATCAAGAGCCATTTTAGATCAACCAGAGTCATTGATCCACCAACGGTCAAATAAGAAAAGTCGTTCGTGCCTCACACGCGCGCGCCAGGGAGTGGTCAACTTCAGCCGACATGCGGGGCCCGACCATGCAGTGGTGTCAGCCGACTTCTCTCTCCTCCTTTTCTCTTCACGTGGTGTGCCAACACATTTTGGGTTTCACCACAAATAGGTTTCAGTGTGACCCCTATCTAGATCACACTTTGGGTCTTAGGGGCTTTTGGTTACACTTTCTCGCCCATAGTGGCGTGTTGTGACCCATTTGGTGCCCAAATTGGGTTTTGGGTCACACTTTCCGGCTGTATAGTACAAGGCCTCAGGAGCCAAGGAGGCCACCCTCACGAGCACCAACCCTCCCTTCCCTGTTGAATCGTTGTCACGGATCATGAAATTTAGGGCATTCGAGCCAAACCATAAAAATGAAGTCATCGTTCTTTATGTACATTTATGTTATTTTTTTGTTCAGTACTCAAAAATTAGAGTTTGAAAATTATTTTTATATTAGTTGAGTTTATCAGCCTAACATATTATATAAGCGGCCTATAAAATTTTGGGGGCCATGATAACCGCGTACTTGCCTCCCCTTAGGGAAGGCCCTGTTGGCACCTCACGCTTTGTGGTGGCTTCAAGTCAAAGAGAAAAGTGTCAGAGAGAGAGAGAGAGAGAGAGAGAGATGATGGCCAGTGCTAGAATGGTGTGCCAGTGGCTCCAGCGAGGAAGGAGAGGGTCTGTGTGCTAGCTAGAGAGAGGTGACCAGCTTCTCCCTCCTCCACAGGAGCGGAGCTAGGATTTTTACTTTGCAGGGGCTAAAATATGAAATTGAGTGTGGATGTTGTTGAATATTTGATTGTCTTGGTCCTCATGGAATTGCTTTTAGGTAAAAGCAGAGGCCTTCTCTTTTTGGCCTTTCCATCTTTCTTTTTCTTTTCCTTTTATCTTTAATTTTGTGTATGTGTTCATATAGGTACTGCTTACATCTACTTTTCTGACAGATTAGTAGACAACTAAATATTTGCAAATTGTTGTAAATGTGTTTATATGCTTTAAATTAAATTGGTATTGTTGGTATGGATGTCATAATGCATGTCACATAATCATTGTCAATGCCTCAAGGTTATGCATGTCACATAATCTCTGTGATTGCAGGACTTCTAGTTGGAAAGAAAACAATTAATAAGTGGGACAAAATGCATCCGAATGTTTATGTACACTTAAGGAGAGGCATAGGTCATAACCAAGAATAGCATGTGCATGGCCTTGAATTATGGTGACTTACTGTATTACTTAATACGGTGTTTTCAATATTTAGGCCATTAAACAGAGAAATTTGAGATTTCGGTCAAAAAATTGACTCAATTATAGATCGATTTCAGTCAATAGATTGACTCAATTTATAGATTGTTGAAGGTCTAATCTATTTAGCACAAAAAAGGCAAAGTTCAAGTAAACAATAGAAGATATAAATACAATTGCTAAGTGAGTTGGTTTTAAGGTGTATGCTTTGGAATGTATGTCCATTGTCGATAAGGTAGACTCTTGCATACCTCATTAGAAGCATGACGGAATACCATGGAATGTGAACAACTACAAAACTAATGTTATCCATACTCTTTTGAATGTGTGGAAGGAATACACGAGCATACCTTTTTTTTGGTCGAATTGTGATCTTCATAGACAATCAGCAAACAATACATAGGAGGGAAGGTAGTAAGAGGGGATGGAACCCAGGCTCTTAAAACCCAAGAAAAAGTTAAACATTACAACACAAAGCAAATATACGAGGAAGCTAAGAAACAACAAAATGAAAACAGTGGAAGATAGATAAGTCTGTAGCTATAGGTAGATTGCTGCGGCCTGCCACTGCTGCTTGGAATTAATCCGGACTGATGGAAGACAGGACCTCATCAAGTGGATGAATGCCCATCAGAAGTGGCTGCCCAGTCAAAGTAATTAGTGGGGGGGGCAGGGGAGTCCATCGTTGCGAAGAACCGACACAAGAGAGGATGGGGGATGGTGTGACCATGACTCCATGCACATACTCCTTAAACCATGCCTAGCAGCGCAGTCAGCCACACTGTTAGCAATTCGGGGGATCCAACCCCAGTGAATCTCAGTGAAAAAGTGTCTAAGCTTGTAAATCTCTGTGAGAAAAGGGTAAATTTTCCATTCACAGTTGTGGAGACCTCCCTTAATATTCTGAATCAGATTAAAAGAATCACTCTCCAATTTGATATAACGAAAGCCTTTAGATTTTGCCAGCAATAGGCCTTCCACCACTGCATAAGCCTCGGCCTCAATCGCCGAAAGGAGACAGCGATGCTTAGCAAGGCCAGCCAAGAAAGAACCTGTATGGTCGCGCAAAATAGCTCCACACCCGGCAATGGAGCTAGATTTGTCCCATGCTCCATCAACATTCAGTTTGATAAAGGGGGAGGTGGGCGGAGACCAATGTCCACTATGTGAGGGGGCTGGTGTAGGAACTTGCTGCAAGATTGGGGATAAGATGGCTCTAGCATTCAAGAATTCAGCAACAGCCCTCTTGATATTGAAAATGACTTTGTGAGGAGAAGGAAGAGAGCCACGGTAGAAAGCAAAGCATCTTTCCTTCCATAATTCCCAACAAGTAAAGCTAACCCCAGTTGGCCACAGTGCCAAACTGGCCTAGTCCATGGACATAAGATCAGAAGGTGTTCCACCGTTTCCTCAGCATCATTACAGAACTTACAGATTGGGGAAGTTGTGATCTTGCGTTTGCAGAGGTTCCGCATACAAGGCACAGCATTAGTTAAAACTTTCCACAAGAAATGAAGAATTTTTGGGGGAGCATTTGTACCCCATAGCAGCTTCCAGATTCTCAAGTCAAGGGAGTGAGAGCCACTAGGTCTGTTGTGGGAGGGAGCATGTAGAGAGGAGTTTAGCCAATGGTAACCAGATTTGACGCTATACTTCCCCGTTTTGGTCGTTGGCCAAATCATTCGGTCATCCCTAGAGTGGTCTCCAATGGGGGTAGCAAGGATAGCCTTAACATCTCGGGGGGAAATAAAAGGGAGAATGGAGGATAAATCCCATTGTCTGGTATCTTGATCGATGATTCTACAAAGACTCAGGGGAGTGAAGCGGTTTCTAGTATCAGTTGGCTTCAATAAACCATCAGGGGAAGTAGTAAGCCACTTGTCCGACCATACCTGGATCGATCTACCATTATGCACCTGCCAACGAGCCCCTTTATCAATGATATCTCTACCGGCCATGAGGCTACTCCATGCCCAAGAAGCTCTGGACCCTATCTTAGCCATTAGAAAATCCATATCTGGGAAATAACGGGCTTTAAGGATACGAGCCCATAGGGCATTTGGGTTCTTGATCACTCTCCAACATTGTTTTGCCAGTAAAGCTTTATTAAAGCTTTCCAAGTCTCGAAAGCCCATACCTCCAACATTTTTGGCAGTGCAAAGTTTTGTCCATGACAGCCAATGAATCTTACCGCCAGTATCATTATGACCCCACCAGAACTTGGCCAAAGCCGAGTTGACATCTCTGCATAAGGAGGAAGGGAGTAAGAAACATGACATAGGGTACGTAGGGACAGCCGTAGCCACTGCTTTGATTAACACTTCACGCCCTGCTTGTGAGAGAGAGCATTGCTTCCATCCTTCAATCTTTTTAAGCACACGATCTTTTATGTACGACAGGGCTTCTCGCTTTGAGCGACCCCATAAAATAGGTAAACCCAAGTAATTCCCTGGGTTCTCAGTTCTTGGAATGTTGAAGAGGGAGGCAATAGAGCTCTGTAGTTCAAGTGGAGTGTTTGGGGAGAAATACAAGCTGGATTTTTGTAAGTTTATTCGTTGTCCCGATGCCGTACAGTATTCATCAATGATGGATAAGAGTGATCTGCAATTCTCAGTGGAAGCCCTCAAGAAAAACAGTGAGTCATCCGCAAATAACAAGTGGCTGAGGACGGGGCAGCTTCTCGTCAATTTGATACCCAGTAGTTTTCCCTCATCACAGGCAGCAATTATATTTCTAGATAATACCTCACTAACCAGAATGAAGAGGTAGGGAGAAAGTGGGTCTCCCTGTCTCAACCCACGTGAGGGAGTAAAATAGCTACCAGCCTTACCATTAAGCACAACAGAGAATGATACTATTTTGACACAGTCAAGGACAAGGCTAGTCCACCCACGGTCAAACCCGAATTTCAGTAAGGCAGCTTCAAGGAAATCCCATTCAACAAGGTCATACGCCTTTTTCATGTCGAGCTTCAGCCCCATCTCAAAGTGATTGGTGGATTTCTTTAGCCGCATGTAATGGAACGCCTCATGAGCTAGAAGCAAGTTGTCTTGTATGAGGCGACCAGGAACAAAAGCATTTTGATGCTCAGAAATCAAAGTTGGTAATAAACTCTTTAGTCGATTTGCTAGGAGCTTTGAGAGGATTTTGTAGGAATTGTTGCAGAGGCTTATCGGCCGGAAGTGGTTGACAGAAGAAGGATTTGGAATCTTGGGAACTAAGACAATATTCGTCTTGTTTAACTGGTGGATGGGGGCCTCACGCAGGTAGAAACAATTCACAGCTGCATTGATCGTGGAGCAAACCGTTTCCCAATATTTGTGATAAAAAAAGCCTGGGAAACCGTCAGGACCAGGGGCTTTAAGTGACCCCAATTGTTTTACTGCCAAGTGAACTTCCTCAACCGTGAAAGGACAAATTAGCTGGGAGTTCATGCTCTGTGTGACATTAGCATGAATATTGTTGAGAGAAGAGCCCCAATTCCGATTACCAGAAGAACAAAAGATGTCCCCATAATACTTCTCAAATTCTATCCTGATACCAATCTCATCACTAATCCATACCCCATCTGTTACTTCCAGCCGTTGAATTCGATTATGGTTGCGACGCTGTATAGTAGATAGATGGAAGAATTTAGAGTTGGCATTACCCGCATTCAACCATTGGATCCGCGATCTTTGTTTCCAAAATTTTTCTTCCAGGGACCAAAGAGTACTGATTTCAGACTTGATCTGATGTTCACGATCATGATTGGAGTTGGCAATTGGAAGTGACTGCAGGCGATTCAGTTCTGAGGTGAGGGAATCGATCAATTTTCGATTGTGAGGGAATTTCTCCTTACTCCAGTGTAGGAGACGTTTTTTACAATCTCTGAGGTTCTTCTCCCATGAGTTGAAAGCATTTTGATCATTATGCTGCCTCCACCCATTCAGAATAATGTTTGCACAATCTTGGTCATCAGCCCAGGCAGCCTCAAATTTAAAAGTTTTCTTGCCCTTTTTCGAAGGTGGTGAGATCGTGAGAGTGATAGGGTAGTGGTTCGACCCAAGTCGAGCCTCATGTATGATATGGGAGTCCGGCCATTTGGAGAGCCATTCATCATTAACTAATCCCCTGTCCAGTCTTTCCTTGATCAGAGACCCATCAGCATGATTGTTGTGCCAAGTAAACTTTTGGCCACTATAACCAATATCAATTAGCCCATTATTGTCCATAAATTCTCTTAATAGACGGCGACGGCTCCAGGACCAAGGACGTCCGCCATCTTTCTCATGATTACCAAGAAACTCGTTAAAATCCCCAATTCACACCCATGGGATGCCATCATCAAGAGCCAAATTGTTTATAGATGACCAAAAAACCTCTTTTTCTCGTTGGTGTGGTGGCCCGTACACCCAAGATGCTCTGTATTGACTTCCATCAGATTTAATTCTGATGTGAGAGTCAATTAAGTTTTTGGTGGCATAGAGACAAGTAACCTCCACAGTCGGCTTCCACCAGAGAGCCAATCCTCCCGATAACCCAATCGGATCCACCATGATACCTTTATAATAGCCCATCTTCCTTCTAATTTGGTTAATTCTGAAGGAGTTCTGTCTAGTCTCCATTAGGAATACAATGGAGGGGGCATGGGATTGAATTAAGGCTCCCAACCTTTGGATTGTCAGGGGCTGCCCCAGACCCTGACAATTCCATGAGATGTGGATCATTGATGGCGTGTGGCTGTTTTAGGCCAGCCACCACGGCCCTGGAGGTGGGGGTGCCCCTCCACTTGTTCATCCTCAACCATAGAGGGCACATGTAGATCATTACAATCGTCAAGAAGCTCAACAGTAATCTCATGTAGATTTCTCATATTCTCATCACTACCCAGGATACCAATGGGTTTTTTCGGTTCATACCTGCTAGATAATCTCCCGCGTCTGCCTCTACCACCTCTCCCACGACCTCTTCCTCTGCCTCTTGGAGCCAAGTTATCGGATTGACGAGGCCCAACATTGTATTGGACAGGAGTATCGTAGAGAGTATCTTCCTTAAGCTCAGAAAGGCGAGGCTTTTTCCGATTGTGGTTTCTGTTGGGGGAGTCGGCCGCTACTCTTTTGGGGGTGGATGATTTTGGTGGTTCGTTGGGCTCTGAGTTGGTGGTGAGGGAGGCATTGTTTATTAGGATGATATTTTGTGAGTGAGAGAATTTGTTGGTGGTGAGTGTTTTGTTTCCATGAAAAGCAGTGGTAGGTATGGTGAAGGTAGTTTCTGAAGTGGCTGGAGCTTTTCCTCTTGCTGGGTCTCTGATCAGTGGGGGGAAGTGTAGGTAATTTGGTGTGGGCTGTTTTTGAGGTGGATAAGGGTGGTTTTCTTGTTCTTGTTGGGATGGGTGGATTTTTTGCTTTTGTTGGATTTGTTTGGTTTTGGGGTTCAGAGGGGGGCTGACAAGGGTAAGTTTAGCTGGGCCGATATCTGAGATATTCATTGGGCTTTGTAGATGCTCATGCCTTGTGGCCCAATCACGATGAGTAAGAGCAATAGTTAAAACTCCATGGAAGCCATTGCTACTTGGGAATTGGTGAGAAACTCCATAATTTGAACCCTTCCCCGTACTAACAGCAGATCCTTTTGCTAGGATCTTTGAGCAGGTATAAGTCCCATCCACCGTCAAAGGACCTGCCAAAGTCGATTTCTGCCCCAGGGCTTCCATCCTAGGAGCAGACCTAGGGAATCCCATCGCCGAAGTCTGAGTAGCCGCCTGAACTGATGACTGACAGCCCGTCAGTTCATTGGGAGGTGGGTCCTGTGGCACGTGGGCGAAGTGTTGCATCGGCCGCGGTCGTCGACGGCGAGCATTTGATATCCAGCCATCAGACGGTGGCTGAAATCGTTTTGTGATCTCCCGGCGCATCCAAGGGCCCAACCATTCATTCTCCCTGTCAGCGGTACGATCTTTTCGAGCACAAACATCTTCGTCGTGACCCAGTCTTCCACATTTATAGCAGAAGTTCTTTAGTCCTTCATATTTGTATTCTACTCTGATTGAGTAGTGATCAGATCTTGGTAGCCAGAAACCGGTGGGGAGGGGGTTGCGGGAGTCGACCATGACTTTCACGCGGAGGTAGCCCCTAGCACCAACTTGGCTTTCCGTAATATCTTCAACTTCTAGCACTTGACCAATATCAGCACCTATCTTTCTAGCATTTGCCATGTTCATCTTCTGTAATGGTAAACCATATATCTGTATCCAGAAAGAAATCATTTGATAGGGAACCTCATCGAGTGTTAGCTCAGGAGCCCAGGGAAGGACATTGAAATAAAAATTGCTGACACTCCATGGGCCATCATCTAGGATCTTTTTGGCAGTAGCTCTGCTGGCAGATATAGAGAACAGATTATATTTGCAGTGTGTAATGTTGAAACTTCCATAATCTTTCCAGGCTGCTCGGAGAGCACCTTTAATGCCTCCAATATTTGGTATCACATCTGCAATAATGGCTCCGACCAAACATACCCCCTCATCAACACCATCAAGGAGTAGAGAGTCTTCCAAGCTGTCAGCCAGACAAGTGGAAGGGGTCAATTTGGGGTGTCTTTGAGACATAGTAATTTCTGTTCTTGTAAATAATAAGTTTGACACACAAACAGCAGGAGCAATAAATGGGGAAAACAGCCACAGAAGGACAGAGCAAATAAATGCTTTTTGCTACCACAGTGAGGGTAGAGCAACAGAGGGAGAAAATGAGTACTGCCACAGGAGGACAGAGCAGATGGGCTGATGAGATCTTGACTGTTTGGTTTGGTTTGGTTATGCAGACGCTGGGGTAGATCTCCTAGTTGTGATGAAGATGGTCTCTTGACCCTTACCAACCCTCAGAGCTCCTCCTAGGCGCGTTGGTTTGTATTGTGCAAAACGTCACATTCCCTCGAGGTGAATTCATAGGTCCTAGGAGACGTAAATAACAAAATAAGATCCGTGCGATCCCTTTCTATATAACAAATTAACACATGCCGATCGATGAAGCATAATGTCTATCAACCAAAATGTGTTATATCACAATATGCGCTGTTCAAACATCCACTCTTGAATCGGCCATATATACGGGCCGAATACACACAGAAAGATAATATATAAAGACATTAATCATAAAGGTTAATTTCATTTTGCACTCCTCAAATATACACCAAATTTTTGGTACCTATTGTTCAAAACCTTTCATTGTCACCCTCAAAGTTAATTCAAAGTTTCAATGTCACCCTTAAAGTTAGTTCGAAGTATCAATGTCACCTCAAGCCAAACACTAATTAATACAGAATTTCTTGAAAAACAACATCAAGTCACCTCTTTGTTTGCCTACTACACAGATGATCTTCCAAGCCATCGTCTTTGCCAACAACCTCCTCTTCTCGACAAGAACAACCTCGAATTCACACAATCCGCCCAAGCCAGTCCCAGAGCAGTTCAGTTCAGCATAAAATATACGACTCCTTGGTGATTGAAGAGAACAACCACAATGTAAGCATAGTGGACATTTCCATTGCTTCTGAGATGCACCAGCCCGACCAAACAGCTGCAGAAGAGACAATTTATAAATTTTTGCTTGGAAATTAACAAATGATCGTAATCTATCAATTGAATGAAAGCAGGGGAGAGAGAAAGCATAGAATCTCGGAATCCATGCTTGTTCTTTTCTTTCTCCTTGCATATGTAATAATGCCAGATATACTGCCTTTTCATCAAACGTTAAAATAAACTCTTGCCTTTCAAATATGTAATAATCTGACCTGGTTGAACAAAGTAACTGCTCCCTTTGCCTGTTGCAACTCCCCACACCTTTGCTTCCAGAAGACAAGTTTGGACCTTTTTCTTTGGGTGTGTCCTCAAAACCCGAAATTAGTGTTTTTCTCTGGTCAGCTTCATCAGCTATTACAATCCTCAAATCACCAAAATCTGGTGAACTCCATGTCTTCCATGTATTAGTTGTTCTATCTGCATGAGAAATTATATCATCTCTCATTCCTGGGATTTCTTTCCCTTTAACTTCTATGACAAAATTCGGATCCTTACATACAGTAATAACATCTTTAACATTTTCTTCTAATATGATTTTCCTCTAAGCTTTGGCAGTACCTAAAGCAGTTTGCAGTTCTCTACTGAGCTCATTCAAATCTTCTGGTGCTAGATTTTCTCTCTTCTCTCTAACTCGTTCCCTGTATGTGGATTCCGTTCTGAAAAACCGTACGTGAAAAAAAGGAAAAATTATATCTAGTTCCAATTTTATTGAACATTCTAGACAGCAATATATATCACTGAATGATACTTTCTAAGTAACTGGAAGATGAGAATAGGCTCCCAATCTTTGCAAAAACTTAGAGGGAAAAGTACCACCTAATCTCTATGATCATTGATTGCTGAACATAAAGAGCTGACAATCTGTCAAATAACAACTCAAATTTCTGTGATAGTGGAAGAAAGCGGCCTTTTTCTTTTGGCCTGGAAGAAAGTGACCTTTATGTTTAGTATTGGTAAGGTGTCTCTAATTTCAAAATTAAGATGATGATAGACCGCCCTCTATCCCAGGAGTAGGTATTCAAAATTGAAAGGTGTCCACCAAGAAAAACAAGAAGAAAGTGATCAATTTTCATCCACCTACTCCTGGGATAGAGGGCTGTCTATCATCTTAATTTTGCAATTAGAGACACCTTACCAATACTAAAAATGACTCACTCACAAAGTCATCCATTTTTTCAAGTGTACTTCTCTTCCATCTTTCAAGCCAAAATGAGATTACCAATTATTATCTTTTCCATCCCAGACAGTTGGGGAATTTTACCTTAGCATCCAAAACGAAGGATAAAGTCTTAACAACACGCTACATAGCACGATTCTGCTATAAACATCAGCCGTATAAATTAAAAATTTTAAAAGAGGTAAAATGGGGATGAGATAGAACCTAAAAAGACCAGAACTCAACAATCCCCCCAATGAATTAATGCTCAAAACCAGCAGCATAACCAAGCAATTGAAAAAATCTCGATCAAATTATATACTTTAGAAGCACTATCTGAGACACACCGAAAACAATCCATACATACTTCAGCAAATCCCATAAATACACAATTCAACATACCCAACTCCAAATTCCAATAATAAAGTCCAAATAAACAAAGAAACCAATTAAAGCCAGCTGAAACCCACATGATCAAACCCAATGAAAAGCAAAAGGGAACATACATATTAGCTGATTCTTGCACCTCGCCACCTCCTCAGCAGCAGGAAAGAAGTCTCTTTCCAAAGATCAAAACTGTTTGCCACCATCATCTTGACCAACACCAAAAACCCACAAAAAAAAAAAATCAAAAGCAACGAAACCGAGTTCCCATCCGAGCCATAAAGCGAACAAAAGCTTCATAATTTGTTACACATTTTGTTATTTGTTATCTGTCAACTCCAAACACCCCTTGTTTTGTGATAACGAACTCACATGATGATTGAGGCAAATGAGGCGCAAAAACAACATCAAGTCGCCTCTTTGTTCGCCTACTACTACGCAGATTATCTTCCAAGCCATTCTCTTCCCCAACAACCTCCTCATTTCTCGACAAGAACAACCTCGAATTGACACAATTCGCCCAAGCCAGTCCCAAAGCGGGACAAACCCGTCTTCCCGACGAATGCATGGAGCCCAAGTTGCCAACTCTCAGCCCATTTATCCCCTCACTCGCCCCCATAACATCAACCACCTGGTTCGTCACCACCACCGCCAACCCAAACCTCTTCGCCAACGCCTTCAATTTCCCGGAAATCTTGAAAAACAGCGACGACCTCCGCTTAAGATCCAAAGGGGTGTTGTCAAATTCAGACCGAAACAGCGCCGCAATGGAATCAATCACAATTAACTTAACAGGCAACCGGGTCCTCGAGCTGGCAACAAAGGACTCTATCTTGGGCATTATATCGAACAGTTGGCGTGCATCGTGTACAGCCTGAACGTATATGTCTTGAATGGGGTCAATGGTTATAAGGTGGTGAGGGTGTGATGCGCGGAAGGAGAGGGAGAGTTGGTGGAGGCGGCGAATGGGGAAAGGGAATTCGGTGTGGAGGTAGAGGGAGGAGGCGGAGAGGCCGCCGAGGGAGGGCGGGAGCTGGGCGGAGAGGGTGAGTTGGAGGCAGAATTGGGTCTTGCCGCAACTGCTCTCGGCGACGAGTTCCGTCACGGAGTTGCAGGGGATGCCGCCGTGGAGGCAGCGGTCGAGGACTGGGCAGCCCAGCGTTAGTTTCTGGGTGGTGAGAGGATGCTCGAGGAGCTTTTCTGGGCTCAGTGGCATTGATTGCTTCGATTCGTCGATTGCGAATTTGGGACTGCCTTTTTTTCGTGAACACTCGAATGCGAGTGTGTGATTGCTGGCTTGGCATGTGTGATTACTGGGTGGTATGTGTGCGATCAAAGCTGCTGAAGTGTGGAAAAGGGCGGGAAACAGACTTTGGTATTTCATTTAAAAATTGACTTTAATTTAGATTAATTTTTCAAACTTCTCATATTTCATCCATAAATTTCTAAGAGCAAAACAAAAAATAGTTTTTGGAGAAGATAGCAAATGAGAGTTATGTATTTTGTTTCTTATTTTTTTGGCTCAAGTTCAAAATAAACACTCAACTATGAGGTGAATTTCATTTGGGTTCATAAATTAAAAAATATTTTAAGAACATCTACAAATTAACATCTAAATTAAAAAACTCATTTCCATGTGGTGAAGGGTTGGTTTGACAGAAAAATTGAGAACGTACTCGAAACGGTTCCAACTGATGTCGAAAATAACCGTATTGGAGAGAAACCGTACCGAAATATCGGTTTACCAACGGAACCGGTATGTTCGGTTTCAGTTCCGGTTCTCAGATCCTAGAACTGCCAGTTTACCGAACCGAACTGAGTATATATAACATTTAATTTAAATATTAAATTTTATACATTTTTATACCCTAAAATACCTTTCTATAATACATTTATATACATTTCTATAATTTATATAAAAAATATATAAATTTATAAACCCTAAACCCTTTCTATACCCTAAACCATATAATTAATAATTTATATAATAAATTTCTATATAAAAACTAATTAAAAATACCTTAAACTAATATTATACTATATTCTAAACAATTTATACCATATAACTATAAACTAAATACTAAACTCTCTATCCTATTCCTATATCCCATACCCTAAACCTTATTGTGTATTTTAAAATTTTTAAATCATATACCTTATAAGGCTTATTATATCCTATAGTCTATACCACTTTTTATATTTTTGAATTTCTCTCTACACACTCTCAATATTATCACATAACCTCACCAACAGACAAAAAAAAAAAAAAATCCTAACAACCACCAAACCCAATCCATCCTTGCACACAGCCACCCAAACTCGCCAAAGGTGGCCGAATTCATCGTTGGAGGTGGCCGGCTCATTCAAAGAGAGAGAGGAAGAGAGGGAGAAGGAGGAGGAGATCTGACGCCGGCGAGTCCGGGTGGCTCTTCCTCTTTCTCTCTTTTTTTCTCTCCCTCATTATACAACGTGAATTTATAATTTGAATCGTTCATTTTTTAAAGTCTCCATTCAAATATCAGTTTTGCAAAAAATTAATCAAATTATAAATTCTAATAGTGTTCAAATAGATAGACAAACACAATTTTTTTCAATAAAACATTGAAATGATTGTGATGATAATCAAATGGCTAAACAATTTTTAATTTGGTTGATTTTTCTTAAGAATGATATTTGAATGAAAATCTAAAAAATGAACGATTCAGATTATAATATTTTATTGTGTAATAAGCTCAAAAAGTAGTTAGAGCAGTATTATCTTATTACACTTAGCTCTAGTGCACCGTTGTATTATTGTATAAGTAATGCTATTTATTTTTTTGTGTTTTGGGAAATCAAAATTATGTTAATAAGTAATTATTGTAAAAATTATTTTCAACCGATTATTTTGATTAAGTATTATAAACTATTTGAAGTATATAGCATTTTTCTTTGAAGAAGAGATTTCATAAAGGGTATTTTAGAGGCCCAAAGACAGATTCATCACAAGTAGAACTATTGAAGATACAAGGGCCCATAACCAAGTCTTAACCAATTAAATAGAGAACAACAGTAAAACTAAAAGTGAAGACTAAAATCACTGCAAACATCTCGAAGCTCCTACAGGCTACAGCGAAGAGGAAGAACAAATGGATTTACTAGAGGATAAACCCTGGTGCTTATTTCTTTTGACTTTCATGGACCAGGAAAGCTAGAACAAGAAGATGAGCAGAAGCTGCAGCTCAGTCAGGACTTTCATTGAGCAGTTGTTTGGCGTGGTGGGGTCACTGTTCTTCTCTTCAGGGAGTCGCCGGTGTCGCTGTCCAGAGGTCAAGTGCTTCGTGCTCCGCCGTTCGGGGGGTCGCCCGACCCCCCAACCTATAACGTGCGCCCGCCCCTGCCTACAACTTTTGCCCCTCTGACAATTCATTCAATTCTATTGCAGGGAGCTGGTGATGAGGCACTAATCAATAATATTTTTATTTTGGTTTCTAATATTTTCCAACATCATCGTCTGATTTTGTGATTCAAGAGGTTGAGTAATGAGTATGGAAGAAGTGGTTTTTAGACCTAGGGGCTCCGCTTACACCAACGTCATGCTGGGATAGAGAAAGAAAAGGGAAAAGGAGGGTGGTACACTGGGCTGGGTTGGGCTCTCTCTCTCTCTCATCCCTCTCTCTGCTGTGTTCTCTCTCTGCTGTTCTCTCTCTCTCTCTCTCTCTCTCTCTCTCTCTCTCTCTCTCTCTCTCTCTCTCTCTCTCTCCCTCCCTCCCTCCCTCTCCCATCTCTCTTTCTTTGTTTTCGGTTAGAGCCCATTCCGAGCCGAGCCGACCGAGAATGCCGGTCCAACCGAGTTCAGGTTTACCGATATTCCGATACCGGTCTCAGTAACCAAAGTCTCCAACTGAGGGGGGTCCGGTCGGTACACGGTTTGGGGTTGCCGGTTCGGTAACCATACCGAACCCACCCCTAGTGAGCTGTTAGTATTAGGGTTAAATGCCAACATGATCAATCATGACGTGGCAGGTTTAATAACATTATCTCCATCATCATCCTCATCAGAGCATATGTCTCTTTCATCATTCTTAAACTAAATCACTGGTACTTCCTACCTCAAAAATATTATCAACACTAGGCCTAGAAGATGATCCAGCCCACTAATAGGTCATTAAGCATGCCACAACTGCATCGTGGTTAACCACACTAGCATTTAACTCCAACACTAACAGTTCAATTTAAATATTAATTTGTAATTGTTTTTTAAAGATTTTTAATTCGTGAACCCAAATAAAATTCACCTCATAGTTTTGAGTGTTTATTTTGAACTTGAGCCTTATTTTTTTCATAACTTTTGTCACAGTTTGAGGGTTTTTTTTCGTTTGGGACAAGTACAAGTTCATAAAGATACTATGGAACTCCATTGGAACAATTCATTAAAATGATCAAGGAATCGTTTAAAATTAGATCCTTATTTTAAAAAGTTTACAATTTCTTTTTGGTGAATGACAGCCGACCAACCAACTTAATAAGTCAAAAAGATAGTTTAAGGTTGAAAAAAGTCGGTATTAGAGTCGACCTGGTAAGTGTATGCATTTATATGAGGGGTAATTCGGTCTAAAAATTCTAAAGAGTTAAAAACTTAACTTTTTAAAACATATATCAAAATAATGGGCGCGTCATTAAAATTGATTATTTTATAAAACGTCCCCCCTCTTTTAATGATTTTTTTAACTATAAGTTTCACATGAATATCTTAATATCATGAGATCTCATGCGTGAGTTGAGAAGAAAATTAGAAAAAGAGTTGAATTTAAATTGTTTTCCATAAGTTAATCAATAATCTTGTTTCAACTTTCAAGTCATGCACGAATATTCCACTATTCCTCTCTCACCAATAATCCACAATTAGAAAATGAATGAATCCAATCGTCATTCGCGTGAATAGCGTGACTTTGAATTTGTTTTGTTTATTGTGCTCATTCCTTGCATTTGGTCAACAAAGGCACCCCCAAAAAAGGACTTTACAAGTTAAAACAATGCATAGTACAAATCTTGGACATGAATGTTGGCCCCCAACCATGTCATGATTGACATCATACACTAAAATGTCATATCATAATTGAAGTTTAAAGCTTAATGGGATTGTGGATTGTCTACACTTTCAATATTCTTCTGATGTATAGAAACTACCCGAATGCATTTACATTTAATGGCATCAGGAAATCTAAAACGATCTCTACCTTGTTCCTGTTGCCGGTAGCTTGGCCTATTACAAAGCCCTGAAAACAACCGGGGATACGTTAATCACAAGCATTCCCTTTTCAGACTTCTTGTCACCTTAGAAACAGCTCCAATACCTGAAGATAAACACATGCAAATATTACTTAACTAACTTGAGTTCCACATCATTCCAACTAAGGTTTTTTATTAGTTACAACATTTGTGGGATGAGGCATTTGAATTATGAGATAAGACCTCTTTAGTTAGATAATTTACCAATTACTTGTTAGCAAAGGCTAAATGGGACCAAGGTTATGCACCCACATGAAATAAAGTACTGGTTAAATTAGGATACACTTTATTCTTGTGAACAACTTCACAAACCATTGCCTTCAAAGGAAAGAAAACTCTTCATAATGCTCACTTTGTCACAGCCATTGTAAGTGCATGAAAATCTCTGCTTTTACTCAATTGAGCATAAGGCATATATTCACAGAACAAGGGGGGGGGAAAGAAAAGAAAAACAAGAGTAGACATTGTTTTCTTGACTGTGAATTCAGTTGAAAGCATCACTCCCCCAAAATGTTTTCTTTTGACATACAACTGAATTCTGGCATTCACTTCACTTTAAGAAAATATGTGTGAAAGCAATAGATTTACCTTTCAATTTTCATCCTAATCAGGTGCGGTGTATATACCACTTTATCTCAACTTGAATAAAATACAAACGGCACTGCACAGAGAAAATCCTTCATAAGCATAGTATTATAGAACCAAAACTATTTAACACTTCCAATTAATTATGTCTAAATAATTTTTAGCCCAGATCCTCTATGACTCAATAATCAAACAATAGTGGTAATACATAATACAAAAATGGATGAGTGGAAGTGAAGCAAAGCAGCATGATGTGATTGTTAATTGCAAAAGCAGCCAGACACATTAGAGGTCATCCAATAAAATCTTATTATGTGCTCAGCATAAGCCGTAAGACCAGAAGTAATATTTTGGTGGCTGTTAAAAAGCTTTCCTACAAATGCTGCCAGCAGATACATTAATCCCCAAACAGTTATACTGCAATCATATCATAAATACAAAGGATGCAGTCTGTTTGGAACTTAAAGCTACATATTTTTTTTTTTAGTAAAGAAGTTTCATGTATTTAAAACGTGAAAACAACCAGCTAAGTCGTACATACATGTAACAAATTAAAATTTCTAAAATTGTTTACTGACAGATAGTCTACAGCTAATATCCTCTACTGCCCGAGAGGGTTATATTTTGGAGCAATTGATCAAAGAGATTTTGAAATATTGAAGACCATTTTCAGTTTAGTATACGGTATATGACTCCTTGGTGACTGAATGTTTGAAGTTCAAGTGAATCAACAGCTTACCAAGCAGAAAAACAGTGAGCATTAAAGCGAGGGTCACTTGGACAGAACAACCATAATTTAAGCGTAGTGGACTTTGCCATTGCTTCTGTGGACTTTGCAATTGCTTCTGAGATGCACCAGCCCGACCAAAGAGCTGCAGAAGACACAATTTATAAGATCTGCTAGGAAATGAATAAAAGATTGTAATCTATCAACTGAATGAAAGAAGAGGACATAGAATGAATAAAATATCAGAATCCATGCTTATTCTTTTCTCTCTTTGCACATGTAATAATGTCAGATATACTTCCTTTTCATCAAATGTTATAATCAACTCTTGCCTTTCATATATGTAATAATCTGACCTGGTTGAACAAAGTAACTGCTCCCTTTGCCTGATGCAATTCCCCACACCTTTGCTTCCAGAAGACAAGCTTGGAACCTTTTTCTTTGGGTGTGTCCTCAAAGCCCGGAATTAGTTTTTTTCTCTGGTCAGCTTCATCAGCTATTACAATCCTCAAATCACCAAAATTTGGTGAATTCCATATCTTCCTTGTATTAGTTGTTCTATCTGCATCATAAATTATATCATCCCTCATTCCTGGGATTTCTTTCCCTTTTAGTTCCATGACAAAATTCGGATCCTTACATATAGTAATAACATCTTTAACACCCTTTATTTCATCAGGAATGTTTCTATTGCAGGCAACATTAGACTTAAGGTCCACATCTTTTCTTCTAATATAATTTTCCTCTGAGCATTTCACAGAAGATGCAAGTTCTACTTCATTTTTGGCACTTTGCATACTTTGGGATGTCCCAGAGAGAAATGCAGCGAAATCATCACTTTCTTCTTCATCCAGGTGTACCCATCGAAGGGGTTGCTTTCCTTCCACACTAAACGATTCCCTTAATGCTTTTTCAACATGGAAAATTTGGTTTTCAATGGCAGCAATAAATTGTCTATGTCTTGCTGCTGTATGGTCATTGCCACGTTGTCCATAGCTCAACCTCACAGCTTTCTCAAACTCTTCCAACTAAATCAAAAGCACAGAATTACTATAAGCAAAAGAATAATGCCAGTTAAACCACTTACAGACAAAAACATAAACCGAGTTTCTGTGATTTTTAATTAGTGACAATATCTATAGTAAGAAAACACAAATCAGGAAATTGAATTCCAAAAGAGATTGACATGAGAAAGCAAATATATCCCCATCTTAGAAGGAAAAAAAAAAAAAGATTAAACAATGTTTAAAGCTGAGATGCATTTTTGACAGAAAACTTATCTAAGTCCACATTTTCCTTCTTTGTTCAACTTTCTCAGCAATCAACTGGATAGTATTGATCACTCACAAATTCTCATAATAATTTTATACAGTGACTGAACGGGAGTGAAAAAGGAATAGATAGCTAATCAGAGACAAGAAACCTACCTGCCATTTGGCAGTACCTAAAGCAGTTTGCAGCTCCCTACAGAGCTCATCCAAATCTTCTGGTGCTAGCCTTTCTCTCCTCTGTTGAACCCATGCCCTGTATGTGGATTCCATTCTGAAAAACCAAAAATAAATAAAAAAGGAACAAAGGAAAAATTAAATCTAGTTCCAATTTTGTTGAACATTCTAGACAGAAATGAATATCACTGAAATAATACTTTCCAAGAAAATAAAAATGACAATAGGCTCCCTCCAATGTTTGCAAAATTACAGAGGGAAAAGTACCACCTAATCCCTATGATCATTGATTGCTGAGCAATAGGAGTTGACAATCTGTCAAATAACAACTCAATTTTTTGTGAAAGTGGAAGAAAGTGGCCCTTTTCTTTTGGCCTCTGACCTTTTAATTTTCATTCACCTACTCCTGGGATATAGGTTGGTCTATCATCATCTTAATTGTGCAGTTAGTGACACCTTACCAATACCAAACATGACTGACTCACAAAGTCATCCAACATCATGAGTGCACTTCCCTTCCATCATTGGAGCCAAAAACAAGATTAGGGTCCACTTATTATCTTTTTCAATCCCAGACAGTTGGGAAATTTCTCCTTAGCATCCAAAACAAAGGCTAAAGTATCACCAACGCACAAATTTTGAATATCGTAAACAAGGCAAAACCTTGTATATTGTAAACAAATGATCATTTAGAGCCCCATGAGGACACACTTATCATAAACATATCTAGAAATTGAAAATTCAACCCAAATTAAACATCAGCCATATAATCAAAACTTGGAAAAGATCAGAACCCAATAATCCCCCAATGAATTAATACTCAAAACCAGCAGCACAACCACGCAATTGAAACATCTCCAGCAATTATACACTCTGAAAACACTATCTGAGATACAACTCAAAACAAATCCATATTCACTTCAGCAAATCCCATAAAAACACAAGATTCAACACACCCAACTCCAAATTCCAATAACAAAGTCCAAAGAAACACATAAACCAATTAGGGCCAAAAAAAAAAAAACACAGAACCAATTAAAACAGATGAAGCCCACATGATCAAACCCAACCAAAAGCAAAAGGGAACATACATATCAGCTGATTCTTGCACCTCCTCAGCTGCAGGAAAGAAGACGTCTTTTTTCCAAAGATCAAAAGTGTTTGCCACCATCATCTTGACCAACACCAAAAACCCACAAACAAAAAATCAAAAGCAACGAAACCCAGTTCCCGTCCGAGCCTTAATAGCAGTTAAAGCCAACAAAGGCTTCAAAATTTATCAGAAAAATGTATATATTCGTTGCTCGGACGGGTGGTTGTTGGTTGTTTCACTCCTGCCCTTCCCTCTCTTCTTTGCTAAGAAGAAGCATAGAAGGAAGAGAAAGAAATAAACAAAGCTCAGAGAGAGAGAGAAGGAGACGTAAAAGCAATTCTCTTTCTCTTCTCTCTTTTATCTCACTCCAATTCTATGCTCTGTTAGACTGTTACTCTGTATGTGTTTTTGTTTTTGTTTTCTTTTTTTCCTTTTTTTTTTTAAAAGAAAAAAGAAAATAAGAGATACAATCAGCTGCGGCAACACTGAAAATAGTATGAAGTAAATAACCAATGAGAATTTGGACAACTGGAACAGTTGCATTGCCCAAAAGACTAGGAGCTCCTTTTTTAAAGTATCTGGATTTGCTATTGGTTGACAGGAGATAAGGTTGGTTTCTGTGATTCAGACAAGAAAAGTTAGGAAGATGGTAAAAGAAGGCGTCGGCGGTTGGAGAGAGGTCAATGTCAATTGGAGAAAGTAAGGTGGCGGGCAGCCGGGCAGCCCACTTGGGCAGGCACAGCCAATGTGCTTCTTATTGGGACCTTGCCAGCTAGACATCCAACAAATGAAATGGGTGATGAGTCACATTATCTCCCATCCTTTGGATCATTATTTGATATTTTCATATTTTGACACATTTTTGACTTTTTGAGGAATGCTCTTAATTAAATCTTAGAAGAAAAGAAAAACAATTAACACGATAAATTTTTGTACCTGATTGTTAATGTAAATTTTATAATTTGAACAACTCTCATTTATGAGATTTGAAATCAAGACATTTTTTTATAAAAAAAATAGATCGTATATCATCCAATAGACTAATGGTTATTGATTACAACTATCAAACTTAAGAAAAAAACAAAAACAATTATAGTTAATAAGGATTGTATTTGACTACTTAATATTTGATTATGGTTGTACTTAGTAACTCTTTTTGAAAATTCAATAGAAATATGTTGACATTAACTTAAAACAATTCTTAAATGATAGTTGTTGGGTAGTCCAGTTGAAAGGGTAGTAGAATTATCCACAATGCACTCAAATTCGATCTTCCCTCCTCCAACTCAAAAAAAAAAAAAAAAAAAAACAATTCTTAAATGAAAAAATTGATCTTGAGCAATAACAATTCAGATTAAATTGTCTTACAAGTTACAACCCTCACACACCCCAAATTGCTCTCACCCCTCTTAAAAAGCTTTTTTTGGTTAAATTTGGGTATTGGTCGTTAAATGTTCCATGATGAAGTGCAATTTACTAATTTTCCATTACTTTCTTGATTTTCCTCCCCAGCCAAATGTTTGACATTCAACTTCACCTTTCCCTCACTTCACCGTCCATCAAATAAATTTTAATTTTCATAAAAAATAATTTTATATAAGATTAAAATAATAATAACCAAACTTTTCATGAAAAGACAGGAGGAAGAATCATCTTTGAATGCATGGGTGCAATAAAGATGTCTTGTCACAATTTATAAAATAAGATATTGGGGGTGTTAAAGTGGAATGGTGGACGGATGAAGGATATAATTATTAAAAGACTTGATTATTTTCGGCGCAATTATAAAGGGAATCATAATCATCATCATCTTCATGTTGAATAAATGAAGGAATTGATGACTAGGAAAGAAACATGTAACAGCATCCTTCGTCTACTCGCATATCACAACCTCCTTAACCACCGGTTTAACTACCATTCTTTTTATTTCTCTCTTGCCTCAATTGTCTTTATTATAGAGTAATGCTATTACCATTTTTAATTAGAATACTACTACACTCATTCAATTTTACTAACCAAATAATGTACTAGTAATTTGTTTATTCAAATCTGAAACCACTCAAATGTATAAGCCATTATTTAGTTAACATGGTAAAGATCAATGGCCCTATAAATCTATAATATCACTATAATATGATTAGTTGCAGTAACATGTAAACAAAGTCATATTAAGTGTAGCTACTAGTCTATTAATTATTGTTTCTACTTTCTAGTGGAATTTCTCTTCACAGTGTTGGAGAAATTCTAAGTTTAGTTGATTAATTGCTACCAATCTATATGTGACAATTGGGCAATTATATGTTTAGTTGATTATTCGCATGACCTGCCACACCCACTCTATAGATTATTATGGCACGGCCAAATATTCTTATAATTCAATATCAAATGATATGTAGAATTATTAAAATAATCGTTGAGTGCAACTATTATCCTAGAGTTGGTTCCGGAAGAAAGTGAGGGTTTTTATTGTGTATGACCAAAATTACATAGTGAAACTTAGACCAAATATATGCTTATTCTTTATACGAAACGAGAACAACTTATATATCCCCCCATGTGATATCATTCTCCCACTTTTTTTTTTTCTCTTTTTTTTTTTTTTTTCATCTCTTGTCTCTATCTCTCTCTTCAATGAATGTCATATCACTACAATATGGACATAAGTAAGTTTTTTTCATACGAAACTGGTTGCATGTGAGATATATCTTCTTTTTTGTTTTGGCCTTTTAGATATATCATGAATGGCTGAATTTGGTAATAATATAGGAATGCTATCCACCTTCTTCACCGACCTTCTTTTTTATTATTCTCATTCTACATTATATTTTCATGATCGGAATTATTTATTTTTTAGATAATTATTTGAAGATTATCTCTACAAAAAATAAACTAAATCGGAAATTGTTTAATCATATAATCGTTATCATATAAACAAACGGTGAATCAAATTATTACAAAAACCGTCTATTTATTTGATCACAGTTACATAAACAAACGATTTTCGATTTGGTTGATTTTTTGCAGAAATGATCTTCATAGATAAATCTAAAAAATAAACGATTCCGATCATAAATTTACAATCTTGAATGAGAACAATAAATGAAAAAATCGGTAGAAAATGTGAATGGAATAAGGTGAATAGCATTTCTCATAAACATATAGTCTCCGTCGGCACAAATAAGCTAATGAATGAATTAATGAACAGATCCCAATACAACCAATAAAACACATAGGTGTTAGAGTCAAAGTCTATAATCTGCAGAAAAAAGAAAAAAGACAAAAGACAAAAAAGACAAAAATAATAATTCGTTGGCTACAATCACAAATGGCTTTGAGGCCCTTGACAGATTAAACAAATTGATGGATTAAAGTCAAATGCTGGCATCATTATCTCATCCAAAAACAGATAAAACATTTCTCTTCCAATAAATAAAAATTGACTAGAAATACAATGACCACATTAACCAGAGTGCATACCTTTTTTTCTAGCCAACCAAAAGACAATTTTTTTCTTATGATTAAAGAAAAAAACACAAGATATAGATTTAGTTGAGGTGGGAAATTATCTAATAACAGAAGAATAGGGAGTATAATTGCTGCTTAAAGAATCAAATCAAATGTGTCATCACCAAAGTAATATTATTCTATGCTTAAGCGGCTCACAACCATACAATGAGGACAGACAAAACTTTGTCAATTTGTGAGACATATTGACTGGCCTAAATTTGCAACCAACAAAGCTTTATGATCTTTAGTTTGGTATATACTCCACTGAAACTTAATTGTTCTGTATGTATGAAAGTTCTCACCTCTAATCAGGGGTCTAAACTAGAAGGCTTCCTAATTTTGAAACATATATTCACCTTGAGCCTCTCATCTATCCACGAGTGTCCTCAGCCATGTATGTAGACAATTCAAACACCACCGCTTTGATACCAATATGGCATGAAGTTAAGACTGAAGAGACAATGCTTCTTTCTATATCTTTGTGCTTCACTGCCAGCTTTACATCCCACCTGCTGCTTTTCCTGCAAAAAAGTGGAAGGAAAGGAAGATACATCCTCATTTCAACAAAAGGAAAGTTTCTTCTGCTTCAATCAGAAATTGTGTGATAAATGTTTGGAGACTTCTTTACCTGTCATCAAGGTCTGCATCACCAAGATTATCCATCAACTCATTAAACATTCCTTGAAGATTTTCAAGAATTTTAATTTCATTCTCCAAGTTTTCCTGCCGCTGTGAAATCAAAATTTCATACATGAGAACACTAGATCAACATAAAAAATCAAAGCATGAAGGTAATTTCAAACTAACCTACCCAAACTGGAAAGCAACTGCAATTTTAATAAAATATTTTTTAACACAAAAGCCTAATTAAAAATAATAATAGGAATTCCAAATGAAAAGGGGAGGAATTAAACATCATACACAATTATACTAAAACCACTTCCTAATGAAAGAAGATGAAGATTATGTCAACCACTATAATAAGAATAATAGCAAAGAAAATTACAAGTTTCTTAGTATGCAGCGTGGGGTTCTGAGCTCTCCTTAGGCAGTCCAATAATGGGGATGGCAGGCCGTAATAGAAAATCTTTTCGCGGTTTTTTGAGAGCCAAGTACCCCGCACCATGTGAGTGGTCCATTCAGATATGGGGCTGCCTTCAGTAGAATCATCTTGGGCAGCATCAATATCTGAATGAGAGAATATTAGTTAATATCTGAGAGCACAAGTCTTCAGAAAATTTTCAACTATGATATAATGGGCTGACGATATATCAGGACTCTGTCATGTTTGAGTACTGCTTCATCATTTGTAAAAATATCCATAACTGGAATGTGACAGACAATAAACTCACCTAGTGGAAGGACATCATATGGGTTGTGTCCTTGTGGTAAAAAGCCATAGAAGGTAACTAGATGGGAACTAGAGAAGTTTCCATAACTAAGGCAGCATTCTTGTCCTGCATTGCATGGTCTTGATAGACGGAATTTCAAGGTATTTGTTTCAGAATCCACTCTGCCATAGTGCACTATGTGGGGGTATAGCTGTGATAAGAATTAAAACAGAAGCATGATGGGATATCACGTTGACAAGAACAATTCCAAATATTTGTTGAATAAGACATATGAACCATTACAAACACTTTTTATTTCAACCAAAAAATGGCAGTCACGAAAGTAGATAACACAAAGTTATTATTGTCCTGATGACATTTTAGTGTTTTAAATATTAAACTATCTGTTTTGGGATGTGGCAACCAATTCATAAAAGTATATTGAGCAGATAGTTATGATCAATTGTTGGTAGTGATTCTTGCTAAGGATATCAACCAACTGGGAGCGGGTAAATGGTGAGCCCTAGGATAAGATATATATCGGAAAAAGCTGCAGTGTAGCTGAGGGTGCATGTCCATGTGATTTAGACTTTAGTTTCCAACTTCAAATACCTTAAGTTACTAAGCAGTGAATGTACCTATATTTTAAAACTTGAGTTAATTAACCATCAGGAGTTCAGGACATAAAATGTAGGGGGGAAAAAGAAAGGATGACATACCGAATGGTTCAAAAAGCCAGCAATAGGAATCAAGCATGTCCTTAGCTTTCCATCAGCAAACAAGATTTTCATGCTATTTGAGTACCACAGTTCACATGCCCACAAGTATTGCTCCCATGTGTAAAAATAAGGTGGAAAGATATCAGGATGCTCATTGCACAGTGCAGGGAAAAGTTCATCATATTGAGTACGCAAATGCTGTGACAAGAAAACAACTTAGATGCTTAATTTTTAATCAGCGGGGATCTTTTCCTTTAAATAAAGTCAATATAGAGGAATGAGATCAGAAACTTGAAAAAAGAAACATAAGGGATGCAGATACAGGATTCCATTTTTAATGTACACGAAAGTGAGAGATCAAATATTTCAATGTTTATACATCATCAATTTCTTCTCAAGGACTGTAGGCTTCCCCATTACAGATTTAATTAGGATCAAATAACAACTAAAAGAGCACAAGGAAATTGATGCTTGGTGGCAAAGAGATTATAACTTTGATATTACATAAACAGAAACATCCTTTTCATTTCTAAATGTTAGTTTCCTCAAAAGGGGTTGGCTTGGTTTGTCCACATTTCTTTCAATCAATTTCACACATTGCAGTTATGTGGACCTACCATCAGACACCAATAGAATTATGTGGAAATGGCAATTGGAAAGGTATTGGCTGGAGGCTCCATAATGCCATCCCTTCCCATCTTTCAAGAATCCCTCCCAAAGTTAGCCCCTATACCTGATTTGGGCATCTCCATGTTCCGCTCACCTAATTGGAAATGACATGTCAGCCTTGTTCCTCACAAAACCCATTTAACCCTCATAAGGTTGGGGTGAGAGCAATCAGATTGGGTCAGATCTTTTTCTCGTTGTAGGTTTGTTATTGGGGAGCATTCTATCTTAAAGAGAATTGGTAAAAGTGACATAGAGAATAATTCAATATCAGGTACAAATAAATCAAGTCCTACTTTATAAATTGGAAAGCCAACAGACAAGAAACATTATCAGACAACAATCCACAAGAATGTGAACTTCAACATTCCCCAAGATGCTAACAGACAACAATCTTACAGAAGGAGAGTGTATTAGGAGTACAATCACTAGATTACCAAATTTCAGTGCAGAGTGTATGAGGTTGGATGGGAGATGAGTAGATTATATGTAATGGCATTTTAAAATTGTATAATAAATAAGGTGATTTTTATTGGGGAAGGGCTCATTGGAGCGCCCATAATATCATCCTCACCCTGAACTTGCCTTAGCCCGTGGGTTGTATAACCTCTTCCCTATTTCTTCCCCAATCCCATTTAGGAGTGTCTAAACCCATTCTTATAGGGGCAGGGCGACACGGGCCAAATAACCACCCATATATGCATGTGAAAGAAAGTGAGCCTAAATGTCAAACAAGTTAATCTATAAACAGTATATTGGAAGGTCTAATAACCTCTTTTGCTTGCATTATCTCCTCCAACAGCAAGGTTCCATCCAAAGCCATTATCGCATCAACTCCAAAACTCAACCCTGCAGCATATAAGGGGAAGACAGATTAAGAAAAAAGAGACAAATTAAAACAAATAAATCATTGTAATCATATCAGACTATACAAATCATTAGTCCCCCGATACACCAAATACACAATTATTTTATATGGTCTAACACTAAATACCTCTTTATTTACAAATTAAAATAGACAAGAAAATATTACTGTGGAATCTCCCCCAAATAATTCTTTATTACTATCTACTTCAAGGAAATTTAAATTCGCGAAAAGAAAACTAAAATCCAAATGCAATTTCACATAAGATGAACTTTGTAGTTGCACAAAATTACAAAATAAATTTCATAGGTAAAGCATGCAACCAGAAATCTGAGTACCAGTATGAAATTCTTCTGGCAGTGTGTCAAAGTAGATCTTGTATTGTGAATTACAATTGTGCCTCTCCTTCATGCTCCACAACAACAACATCGTCTCAGAAGAAATCCCTTCCAACTTCTCTAATACATGATACTGCAATAGAAAAGAAAAGTAATATATTGGACCACTTTTCTTGTTCATAGGCTATGCATTTAATATTTCCCCTTCTTCCAAATGTCTTTCACCAAACAGACTATATGCACATGAAAGATACAGACTTAAAACCTACTCTTGCTCTTAGTCCATCCTTATCCCACCTCAGCATCAGCAAGACCAAGGGGAAAAATACATATGCATCACGATTCAATATGATTAAATACCAAAACATACATACGAGATAGGCATAAAACTGAACATTGTGTGATGGTAAGCCTCATACTCAAGGCATCAAATGCTTGTTCTCCATTGCTAACCTACAAACATCTAAGAATTCCAACCATTGAGAGAGAGAGAGAGAGAGAGAGAGAGAGAGAGATGCATAAAGAACATCAAGAGACTAGTCTAGATGGAAGATTTCTCCTTGGAACTGTATCCACCAAACTTTTGCCTGACCAACTCCTATGCTACACTGCATATTAGTTTCTGAATACCGCTGAATTAGAATTAAATGCCTAATAACCATGTCTTTCATGGAAATCTGAGAAGAATGACAACTCAAATTCCATATTGTTAAGTCCATGGGTAGAACTTATCCTTGAAAACCATGTGCTTATATGTCAGGTAAACAGATGTTCGTAAAAGTTGATTATCGTCCATTAATTGTTTCTACATCCAACAAAATCTAGAGCCAGCTTTGTTGATTGGAAGACGGGAAAGTTCATAATATGCTATCACTTTCAGCTTGAAACAATTTGCCCCCTTGCTAGAGGGTGGAATCTATGTAGGCTAACTATAATTCTTTTCAGTTTCTCCCAATATATTTATACAACTTCTCAACGAAACAGAGAGTTAATACTTTAAAAAAGTTAAAAGTAATTGTTTGGGTTCTTCAAGTAATAAAACATACCATATCAGCTTTTTGTACAAGCTCCTCAGAAATTATCAAAGATGTCGGGATCTCCAAAGCAGTATCTCCAACTTTCAGGTCTTCTCGAGCTGTGACTCCTCTGCCAGCCCCTTCGACATCTATTAGATGAATGATGCACAGAACACATTATATATTAAAAATTCTCCTGGTACAAAAATAATATCTCTGATGCCTGATAAAACAAGGAAGTTACAACAGCAGAAACCAAAGTAGTCAAGAGTTAAGACTTACAAGCTATCTGCAACATTGTCTTGACGCCATTGTTTTCACCCCATTGTAACAACTGCTTTTCTTTTTCAGAGTTGTAGCCTTCTACAATTGTAGTCTTCAAACTGTTCTTTTCCGCAAACTGACAAATCATATCAACAATAACATTGCGTAATTCTTGCAGGACATTATTTTGCATTTGACAAGCACCAGAGAGTGATCTTTCAATGAGCTGAAGGACTGAATTGAGAGCCTCTAGCTCATTCCTGGGGCCATATGAGTCCATTGGTTCATCTACCGCAAAATAAAGCTCTACCTGCACCCCATTGAGCCCATTATTCATCATTAGTCTGCTAATCATACAGTGCAATCAAGGTACTATTAGGCATCTCTAATGCCATTTGTCTCCCCTTTTGTGCCCAAACAGTCCAATAAATTCCCAGAATTATGAGTTTAACGGAGCTAAAGAGGGATTCATTAGGCAGGAATATGACCAAAATTTTGGCCTCATATTTCTCAAAATAATGTTAATTCTGCTTGTTCTACTATGGATTCCTAACTTTGGCTTTGGACATTCTTTATATTTAATTTAAAGAGTACAGTGAGGCAGTGACAGATTACCTCATCTAATTTTATGATTCTTGCTATATGAAGCATTACTTTCAAGGAGGCACTGGCCCAATCAGGATCTGAAGACCTTTTAACTTGTATTTGTTCCTTGGTCTTAAATCCATTATCTTGTAGCAATTTCTGCCAGAAAATGAGAAAAAAAAAAATTAAAAGAATGATGGTAGCAACAACTCAACTGCATCAGAAGCATATGCTAATCACCAGAAACTAATTAAAAAGAATAATAATATCTACAAGAAATAGAAAAACCAGCAACATGTATGAAAATTGTACACAGTAAATTGGAAGTATTAACAATTGTTCCTCGGGTGGTTTTCACATTCTTTTAGTTATACTGCTTAATTAACAAGAATCTGACATGAAAGCACATACAGTAATTAATTTCACATTTCTTACTGTACAGTATGCCTTCAACAGTTCACAAAGAAGCTCGTTGACAAAAAGGGTCACTTGCACAGTTTCTCCACTGTACATACCCTTACGTTCTCCCATTTTTATTATTGACTATCATTCAGACTTATTATGAAATCCTATAAATCAACAATATTTCATAAATAAATAAAAAAGCAAAAGATCTCATATTTGTTGCTATATCACCTTCTTTTTATCAAAGAGAGGGTCACTTTCAGATAGCTCAAGAACAAATGAGCAGTCCTCATCCAATTGCATGCCTTCAGAAGATGACAATGGCTGCAATTAACAAATAATGCATCAAAAACCGTTTATCCAATTAGATAATATAAAAGTCAATGATAAAAGTAAAATGCATAAATCTGTGAGTGCAGGACCTAACTCCTAAGGGAAGTTCACACAAACACACACATTTCACTTGCGCTACACATTATAAGTATACCAGTTCAATTATATTTAACATATTGTAGAAATGACTACAAAGAAAACTGATAAAATAAATTTAAGAAACAAAGTATTTCTCATCCTAACTGGAAAGCAAAGCACGCATTTCACATATTTTACATATAATGTTGTAAAGCCCATGTCATAAACGACAGAAAAGAACACAAAGAGTCAAAGACCATTGGTTTCTTCTCTGTAGCGATGTGGGTCTGTGTTTGCTTATATATCAAAACCCTAAACCCTGCAGAAGAATATTATTATCAAGAATCGAAGCTTATTGAGGAAAAGTGTTTCAAAGACGAGAAAGGCCAAGAAAGCAGTCTAAACGTACAGAGATATGAATTATGACAGAAAAATTAGGATAAAACAAAATGCAAGCTTATTATAGAGAATGGAGGCAATAAAGGGTCTGTTTGGTTGCTTGGAAAATTGTCAGAAAAGAAAACGAATTCAAGAATCTTAGAGAAAGCGAGTTGAAATTGAACAAAATCTTATAAAGATTGAAAGTTTTTACGCGTTCTTACAATTTCTAAGCAAGCAACTGAGAGAGCACGAAAGAAAACAACAGAGTTGGGAGTTGAGAATGCAATTATGGAAATGAAATTTTGAAGAAAAGCAACAAAGAAAAGAGTAGTTGAACAGTAAGGGTTTACCTTATCAGCCGCCATTGAAGCCCAGATTGAAGCAGAATCAGACCGTAAGAACGGAGAGCGAGAGAGAGAGAGAGAGAGAGAGAGAGAGAGAGAGAGAGAGAGAGAGAGAGAGAGAGAGAGAGAGAGCGAGAACGAGAACGAGAGTTTGGGCGGCAAGAGTGAGTTGTTGAAACTTGGAAGAGCGAGGCAGAAAACGTTTTTTCTGTTTATTCTGTTGTTTTTTTGTTATTCTGTTTTAATATAAACGCTCGGGTTAATTATAAATTTATAATTTATCCTCCAAACTATTCGGTGGTGGTTCGTATTTTACCTCCCAAACTAAATTTTTTGACACTTCATCCCCAGCCTATATTTCATTGAACACATAGTCCTCTTCCGGTTAAAAAAAATTCAAATTAACTATTATTTTGCACAAGTATCATTCTCTCTGAGTATCATGTGTGCAAAATTAATAGAAAATACCATTTTTTTAAGGATTGGAGGTCTTATGTTTGACAAAATATAGTATGAGGATTAATTGTTAAAAATATTAATTTGGGGAACAAAGTGGGAACCCCCAATAGTTTGGCAGACAAATTGTAATTAACCCTAAACACTTTCCTTTTTCTTTTCTTTTGTCCAAAATATAGATTTTTTTTTTTTTTCGTAAGGCCAAATCACAGCACACCTAGACAAAACGGCCTAAGTCGAATGAAGCATGCTAATCCAATTTTGAAAAAGATAAATAAATCCACTATACATACCCTAATGTTAAATCAACCCATCTAATATTTGTCAATGTTAAAAATGTTCACTCGATAAAAAAAAGCCCACATTTTAAAAGAAGACATTGTTTTCTTTAGCGTCAAGCGCTCAGCCTCCTTGCCAAACGCTCGATCTACTGTTTATTTTTTATTTTTAAACTTTTGTTTGTTTTGGTCCATTCTCCAACATGGTGAGTTGTGCATTGTAATGTGTAAATTTTTGCTTGTTGAGCATCCACCCAAAATCTAAAAGTTAAATCATATGTCATAAACGATAAGCCAGTGCCAATAAACCATAGGTTGAGTGGCATGCATTTACCAATCAATTGGTTGCATGCTAACCTTGAGAATAGTGTCAGATTCATTGCTACTATCATTTTGAAATATTGCCGCTATCGAATAATAACAACATTTAGACTGTTTGATAGTGACAATTAGTAACGAGAAAAACTTATATGTAATGGGTGTATAAATTCATTCTCACAATAAGTGATCACACGACTAGTATGTGAGAAAATATTTTGAGAGCGTAGATATATCATATATACACCCATTACATAAAAGTTTCTCATTAGTAACAATAAAACGCAGACAGATGTGGCTCCATAAACTTTTTTTTTTTTTCCGCTAATGTAGCTTCATAAACTTGAATTATTTGTTTTATGTTGAATTTATTGGTTTTCACATATTTATATAACATAAAGATTGTTGGAAGTGGCAATGTCAACAAAAAAAAAAAACCCTCAATTTTTTCTTTCAAAACCCACATACAATTTTTCCTAAATATTCAAAATATACCCCCAATTATAAAATGAAAAGAAAAAAAATAAAGTGACATCAAACTATACGCTAGCTTATAATTTTTTGTGAATCTAATGCCATATCATATACGGCCTTGCAAATATAAATTGTTCAACTTTAAATTAGAACTACAGTGAAATCAGACTTGAACTACTGAGACCAAAGATATACTTTAGCAAAAGAAGAAAAACAAGCAAGAGATAATACAAATTCAACAAGTTTGAGCATTTGCCATGTGGCCAACAAAGAAGCTGTACAGATGCCATATAACTTAGCTTGACAACCCCAATAAAAGGAATTGGCATATAAGTGCATTCTTTCAACTAATGACAATCATGATTTTTTAACATAGTTTATTTGAAAAATTCATCGTAAACAAAGGGAATGACATGATTCCAGAAAGGAAAAACTCCTATTATGTCAAGTTATTTAAACACATGCTTTAATTTAATTCCACAAAAGTAGTCTTGCTGTTAAGAATTTATTATCACGTACTAAAAAAATTGTCTACTGTACACCATTCAAATTTGAAGCAAGTGCGCAGAATACGTCAGGCCAAAAATCCCCAGTGCTCATAGTTCTGCATGGAAAATTTTCTCAAGGCAAGATGATACAATAACAGACCCTGCCATATCCCCCACAGCACAGCCTGCAAAAAGAAACATGCACATTTGGATAAGGTCGTACATATGTAATGGACACCAACAGATACAGACCAATTAGGTAATGCACTTACCAATCCACTGACCCGCTGAAGGGCGGTAAAGGGTGGCACCAATACCTGCACCAATTGAAGCAAAAACTAGTGATGCACCACACCTGATAGTAGCACCTGAAACCTTCTTCCCAAGAAGTTTAACTTGTTCTCGTGCATCAGTTTCATCAACCTCTTCTTTAGAGTTTATAAAACGAGAAAAAGATCGGTAGATTTCAATGGCAACTTGGATGAGCCATGACGCTGCAACACCTAGAAAGTGTCCTGCTCAAACATATAAGCATGGACAGCACAGTGAGATTGAAAGCTCAAGCAACCAACAAAATTGAAACCACAATTTTTTTCCTATAGGATACATAAGTTAAAATTTCACCTCTGAAAGTTGTTCTGGTAACACTGAAGAAGAAAACTAAAGTAGGCATTCTTCTTCCAGCTTTCCTTGTGGCCGATTTTGGAACATCTGTACATATTGATTGCATGTGTCACTCGCTTGCACAATATTTTTGAGAAAGCAAAACAGATAGTTGATTAAATTAAATCTTATCTTCTAATTACAAATAAGCTCATCTCTACCATCTGTGAAGGTTTTTTTTTTTAAAACAAAATACCTATTCTATTAAAATGAAAGAGATTTTAATAATTATGGAAAGGTACCTTTGAGAAGTTTCCATGCCATTCTCTGTGAAACATAATGTACAGAAATTCTTTCTAGAATCCGTCTAGTAGTTACCACAGTAGTCTGCAATGGTATAAAAAACAACAATTCAATTAGCTTTGACTTCCATAGTTACTGGTTGACTTACATTCATTGATAGAAAACACATCCATTTGAGAAAAATGCAACACACTGATTTGTTGTATACAAGAATTAGATCCAAGCCTGAGAAATGAAAAAACTTGGTATAATGTTTATTTAAGTAATTACAATTTTTCCTATAAAAAATAAAAGAATTCCCCTAGCACTGTTTCAGGTGAAGATCATATTGGAGAAAGGGACGTTTTAATACATTTAGGGACACTTTTATAGATGGAAGCTGGGAATGGATTTTGCAATTTAATTGCAGCTAACTATTTGATTATCAGTAAAGTTCACTTGAAGGACCAAAGTTCATGATGTTTAGATTTTGTACAAGGCAGGAATTATCATGTGCCAAAAAGTAAAGGATAAATTACTCCCAAGGACAAAAAATGCAAGTTTCTTAGGGATCGGCAGATGCAGATGCATCTGCATTTTGAGCTAAATTTGAAGTTGCATTTGCAGTATTTAAGGCATTTTGAGCTAATTTTCAAGTTGCATATGCAGTGTTTAGGGTGTAGGTGCAAATGCAGGCTGCATTTGCAGCTACCGAGCACTCGGCAAAAATGGCGCTAATTTTGTTATGGGAGGTAAGTTATGGGCCGAGTGAACTGTGGGTTAGGTTTCTTTCTCATTTTGGCCAGCTAGGTAAAGTACCCAAAAGTAAATACAGAAGAAAGAAAGACTCAAAAGGCGAATGCAAAAAGGCAAATCAACTGGGTGCTAATTCGACAAGTAACAAACATGTCCATGACATCCCAGAAACTGGCTTGTTCCATGATGAAATTGATTTTCAAAATAAATGTGACTTGTGGTAAATACACTTTCATCTCATCTATAAACCAGCATAACATTGACAAGAACAAAAAAAGGCTGAAAATCCAACATAATTCTGTCAAGGTTTAATCCTTAACCATCCATAAATTTCTAATGTCTTTCTTCACTACTTATGATGCGTAGGGCATACAAGCACTGCATACTGATTTACAAGTATCATAATTTCGATAAAGCATCCAAAAAACTAATGCTATCAAGAACTCAATGGTTATTGATTTGGTTAAACCAAATTCAACCTAGAAATAAGAATGACAAGAGGGAAAACAACTCACCTCACCAACAATTTGTACTATTGATTTTGTGAATGGAACAACATAATCCACATGCTGCTGCTCTTCTTGAGGGTCCTGCAGGAAATCATCATCATCCTCTTCCAAGTTTGAATGAGGCTCCAAAAGGGGTAAAAAGAACTTTAAAAAAGACCTCAAGGTTGTCATAGTTAGAGCCCTCAATTCGAAAGCCGATAATAGAGGCCTCAACTCAATTTTGTACTCCTTGGTACTGTAATCTTGAAAGATTTTATTCAGAGACTCGTTCTCAAAAAATTTTTGAGATGCACTTAGTAAATTCGAAACTACATAATCTTCAGACCATGCTGCTGCTCCAGCATCACAATAGGCAACTGGGGCTCTAAAATTACTGTTTGCATATATAGCACTCAAATAGTTAGTAAACGATCAAATTTCAGCCAACAACAATCTTCAAAGTAATGGTAAAATAAAACAAATATAGAAAAGTAAGCAATTAATTTCAAGTAGAATACAAGAGAGAGAGAGAGAGAGTACCCGAATAATGATTTATAAGCAACTACAGAGGCAGCTGCAGCAGAAGCAGCGGCTTTCGCTGAGAAAAACCCAGAAGAGTGTACACTTTGGGCTGTATAAAGACTTGGGTTTTTTCTCAATAGATCTAAAACTATAGCTATTCCCGCCATTGTTGCACCCTCAGCAAAAACTAATCCAAACCCACAAACACCCTCAAACCAGAACCAAAAAAAAAAAAAAAACTCTTCTTTGATACTTTATCGCTCTTATTTTCCCGGAATATATACTGGGGCGACGGCCAGAGAGAGAGAGAAAGAGAACAGATCATGTACTTGCTAACTGTGGCGTATGCAGGAATGATTTGGTATGGGTTAAGGTCGAAGTCTGCATCTAGCTCACTTTGTTTTGAACAAATACAAATACATTAATCACGAAAATAGAATAAAAATTGAGGTATATTCCTTACATCAACTAAGAAATAAAATTTATTACAACCAAGCAGCCATCAACAAACAAAACAGAAAAAATAAAAAAAATTATTACAAGTGTTGTACTCTGTTACTTAAAGTCATCAATTATACAACAAAAAAATCATAATAAAAAAGTGTGAATGAGAAAGAAAATGTAAGTTTTTTACTAAGCAAGATCATAATAATGAAGCCAACAAATTCATTTGAAGAACAAATGGAAAAATAAAAAGAACCTAAATATTTGCATGAAGAAAACCCACAACTATATTCAAAAATAGAGAAAGAGAAAGATATTTAAAGGGGGCATGCCATAGAAATGTGAACACATATTTGCATTAAGTTGTTCTCTACATCCCTTGGATGGATTTTTTTAAGTAAACTCTTAAGTCTTAAATAAAATAAAAATAGAAAATACATGCAACATTATTGATCAAATATCAATATCAAGGAAATACAAAACAAAAAATTGCATAAATTTACCCAAAAGTGAGTGTGGAAGGAAATGTCAGAGGAAGAGGTGGGAGGGTGGAGAGTGGCTACGAGAGTGGTGGGAAGTTGGGAACAAACCACCGTTTTGGCCATTTAACAAGTGAAATCCTAAACCCCACATCTTTGTCACGTGATTCAGCCTTTCTTCTTTTTCTTCAATTTAGTTTTTCTCTTTGTGGCATTTTCACAAACACTTGCAACTCGTCTTTGCCCCTCCATCTTCAAGCACCAACCATGGATTCATGGGGTCAAGATTGTTCGCATAGGCTAAGTTTTCAGAGTTCATGGGTTCAATTAACCTCATTAACCCCATTGTAGATCCGCCCTTGTTGCTAAGTGTGGATTAAATTTTGACCATATTTAATCCAATGGTTTAAGATACACAGTCTTGTTTTTCTTCTTTGTAATTAAGTTTTATATTTTTTTAGAACAAATTATAAGTAGGTATAAACAAAGAGTAAAATTTCGGTTTCGAGAAAATTTTCAATGTAAATTTTCGCGGCAATTTTGATTTTGACAAAATTAGACAAAAACGACGAAAATTGCTATCAAAATACGAAAATTTTAAATGAAACTTGACCATATGTTTATTTAACATATTATTTACTACATTAATAAAAAATATTGAAGAAACCAAATTATATAGTAGGTTTCATATGATATAAGGTGAATATAATGCGCGCCGGAGGCAAATACTGTTAAAAAAATGAGTCACTAATTAATAATTCTTCTATATATACTTTAATACTCTTTATACTCTATAATTTATACACTAAACCTTATATACTTTTATAATTTATACTTTATATTGTTTAGGATATTAGAGTTTAGGCCTTTTAGGGTATTTTAAATTATTTTTTATATAAAAATGTATTAAGGTTTAAAAACAATTAAACGAAACACCAAAACGGTCAAACGAAACCTCAAACCTTTTTTTTTTTTCCAATTGCCCAAAAGCCCCAAACCTCAATCAACCCTAAACCTTTATTTTTTTGTTCTTTTCTTTTCTTTTCTTTTTCTTTTTTCCTTTTTTTCTCTTTTTTTTTTTTTTTTCTTTCCTTCTGTTTCTTCCCCCGTGACTCTCCAGTCTTCCTCTCATTTCTCAGTTTCTCTGAAACAGTACGTGAAACCTTCTCTTTCTCTCTCCCTCATCCCTCTCTGATCTCTTCTCTCTCCTCCCCGATCTCTCTCTCTTCCTCATCTCCCTCCCCGGATCTCTTCTTTCTGCTGATCTCTTCTTCCTCTCCCTCCCAGATCTCTTCTCTCCTTCCGGCGACGGGCAGCTCTGCCTCTGCCTCCCCTCTCTTCTTCCGGTCTCTACCTCCGAAAATTTCGGCGAAATTTGAACAAAATTAATTTGGTATGGTGTTAAAATTTTCATATCCCAAAAAAATGAAATTTTCGGCGAAACAAAATTTTACTCCTTGGGTATAAATCAATTAATGTTATAAAAATAATAGAATAGAAAGAGAAGTGATCAAGAATTGAGGGATCATCTTTTCACTCACATAAGTCCTTTATTTATAGGCTTCAGGGATGTCTTGGGATGAACACCCAAGTCTCCTTGTTTTACATGAAATAAGACTCTTATTGATTATGTAATACATCAGATAAATAATAAACGCATCTGATAAATATGTTAGGTAAATATGAACAGTCACATAAATAATAATATTCATAACTCTCCCTTGGATGTCCATTACATATCAAATATGCCTAATTAAAAACCTTACAAGCCAAAACTCTATGGGAAAAAGACTAGCTAAGGAAAAGAGTACAATCTTCATGTGTTTCTCATAACTGTGGCAGATGTGCAACACTGCCTCATTAAAACCTTGCCAGGAAAACCCAATGAGACAAAAACCTTGGACGAAGGGAAAAAAGTACATTGTGATGACACGCTCCCCCTGATGCTGATATGAGTTCTTCAATCAATGACAGTTGTCTCGTTAAAACCCTACTTGGAAAACCCAGTAGGATAAAACCAAAGCGAAGGAAAAAGAGTGCAACAATTTGCAAGATCATTGATACAATTTTGGATGCGCTTAATTAAAACCTTGCTAGAAAAAAACCTAGTGGGAAAAAACCTTGTCAAAGGAAAAAGAGAGCACGTAAAATGGTTGAATGCTCCTTATGAATTACTCCCTCTGATAACAAAGCTTTAATCTAACTGGTTGATAATTCATCTCAAATGTCAACTTCTAGACAATGAAGTTTGGCAGTGCTAGTATACATATGCTTTTAAGAATATCAGTAGAGGATCATCCATTGAATTCCTGTTGAGATTTAAACAATGCCAACAAAATATAGTTCCACTAAATCAAGTGGCCGGTTAGATATAATTCTCAAATCTCATGTACTCCCTATTATAGATAAGAAATCGAACAATTAAAAGAAAGAAATCAATACTTGGATCATTGGAGGAATTACGTGGTATAACCAGCCATTAATATATACAAATTTTCGTATGTTTTCAAAGGCTCTTCAGGAGCTCCAATTGATTTATCCAAGAGTTTTGAATACGTTGCAACAACATTGAATTCGAATTCGATTTATCTATCACCAAAGTACTCATTAAGGCAATTTAAACCATATTTATAGTAAAAAACTTGACTACATAATTTGAGTTTCAGGCTCTTTGAATCCTTCAAGGATTTGCTTTAAGCAACTCATGTATTTCATTGCACTATGTTTATTTCAATATAAAGTGGGCTTTAAATCCTTAAGAAATCGCTTGGTAATGTGCCTCAAGCATTTCATAAATGTTAATCTTCATATGCAGTGAACACGTTTCGTGGCTGCATTTATAGTAGGAGAATCTCAAATCTCATGTCTCATTGAGAAATCGTGTGCCATATTAGCGATTTAATTTCGCTTTACAACAAACACTCATTTGCAACCTTTATGGTTTATTATCTCTAATTTGGTGTTTGAACTATAGGTCTAACCAATCCACACTTCTCAATCATAATCAATTTTACTGGAATTGCCTCTTTCTAGTTTGGCCAATCATTTTATTTGTCGACATTATCATAAACGTGGTTTCACATCATCATATATAGCCCTTAATCAATTCAGTACATACTGTGAATCAATATATCATTGATGATCACCTTGTTTGTATCCCACAATTCTCTTATGCATGCATAATAGATATTTCAAGCTATTAGGTACTCAAGCCTCTTCAAGGGCTTTAATTCTCATCTCATAGACTTGTGTATTTTTTAAGACTGTCATCTCATTTGGATGATCATTTAGAGAATGTGGATAAATCAATTGGGCTTGTATGTACCTTTCAATATAATCTTTACATTTTGGAGTCTATAGATTTACAACGCTAAAGGCGTGTCATATATTCATTTGACTACCAGTTGTCCTATAAAGACATCAATTTGAACAAAGGCTTTTGCAATCGTAGCATGTGACTTTGTCACTTTATTTGTATCAATTTATATTTCAATTTATTTGCAATTTAGGCAAGTGTATGTTCATTTGAACCTTAAGTTCACATTTATTTAAACAAGGATCAAGTAAAGTTAATGCTAATGCATTCCATAAATTTCACGTCGTTCTACAGGAATCGGCTTTTCTCCCCCTAATGGCGGGAAAATTATCACCCTTTATGGGTTCATGATATCATATTTCCTTTGAAAAATTTCATAGGTTCAAATGATCTTTGAGCCATTTACTTGCTCTATCATTAAATGTTCATCCAAAATCCACACCATGAAGGTGAAGCTCAATATTAATGATCCATAAAAGATAATTGTCATGAAATTTAAGCTTGACAATATTCGACTTTTGAAAATCCGAAATAATCCCATAGGATTCAATATAAATAGAACTTTAAGTTCATGTCAGATTTTGATCAATTCAATGAGCCTTAAAATGTGGGCTATAAGATCATAGAACAATAGGTTCTTGATAATTTCTTTATATATGTAGAACTGTAGGTTCTAATAAATCATTGAATTTGTTGAATTGTGACACTTTTGATTCCAATGGAAATTCAAGAAATTAACTTCATGTTCTTGATTGAAATTTATGGGAATAGTAGATTTTAATTGTACACTTTTGAACATTTGGTTCTTCAAAATCTTTGTACATGTACGACTAGATCAATGAGTTCTTGAGAGAACATGAACTTCAAGTTCATATGATATATTTTTGTATATGCCCAAAAAAAATTTCATGGAACGGGTTCCAACAGAGTTTTTGCATGTAATGCATATTAATTCTTAGGCGCGCATCGTCAAGTTAAAACTTTGTTCCTTTCATTATTGGCCCATAACATTTAATTAGGATTGCAAACCCTACAATTGCACTAAATATATGCATTTTCATGTAACAATCATGGAACTTTTTTCAGGCTCATGGCCATCAAAGCAAGGAATTGCAGGTTGCACAAAAGTTTCTGATGAGAGTTGTTGCTGCAATACAAGAGTGAGTAGAAGAGAGCTGCTGCTCAGTGAAGACTTTCTACACGAACTCTGTTTTTTTTTTTTCTGTCTGTAACTCTGATACCAAATGTAAACTCAAAGAAAATAGAAGACAGTAGACTGAAATTGATTCAACTTGATTGATCATTAATTGATTGAGTGAAACCATTTAAAATAGAATAAACAAAACTGACTTAGCACATAGCTTGGAACAACAGGTTCCCTGACTAACAGACTTTCACCACTACTGGGATATCCCTACAGACTAGGAAACAACCAGACAACTAAGTCCCATAAGAATAGGACATCCTACACCAACTTATTCAATAATTAATAAGTAAATAATAATAATCTTTAACAACTGGGGCTCTAAAATTACTGTTTGCATATATAGCACTCAAATAGTTAGTAAACGATCAAATTTCAGCCAACGACAATCTTCAAAGTAATGGTAAAATAAAACAAATATAGAAAAGTAAGCAATTAATTTCAAGTAAAATATAATAGAGAGAGAGAGAGAGAGAGAGAGAGAGAGAGAGAGAGAGAGAGAATACTCGAATAATGATTTATAAGCAACTACAGAAGCAGCAGCTTTGGCTGAGAAAAACCCAGAAGAGTGTACAGCTTGGGCTGTATAAAGACTTGGGTTTTTTCTCAATAGATCTAAAACTATAGCTATTCCCGCCATTGTTGCACCCTCTAAAGCAAAAACTAATCCCAACCCACAAACACCCTCAAACCAGAACCATAAAAAAAAAAAAAAAAAAAAAAAACTCTTCTTTGATACTTTATCGCTCTTATTTTCCCGGAATATATACTGGGGCGACGGCCAGAGAGAGAGAAAGAGAACAGATCAATACACAGTATGGGATTTCCTCTAGCAAGTAAAGTGTGGATTAAATTTTGACGATATTTAATCCAACGATTTAAGATATACAGTCTTGTTTTACTTATTTGGTAATTATGTCATATTTTTTTAGAGCAGATTATTCTTAGATGTAACCATATAAATCAATTAATATATTATAAGTGCTAATTTGATTTGGTTAAAATCAAAAATTTTACCATTGAAAACTACAAACCGCTCATTTTGGTTTGATTTGATTTGATAGTAAAATAAACTAAATTCGATCCGGTCAATTTAGTTCGATTCGTAACTCAGTTTTTAGGAGAGTTTTGAAATGACTAGAGGGCTTAAAATTACAAATTTTTTTTTTAATCCTCAATTTTCAACCTAGGACAAGTCATTGCTAAGAGAAAATCATTAGAATTATGGAGACCCGGAGAACTGTTAGGATATTAGGCTATATGCTATTGGGCTCATTGAGATTCTGGCATGGCCTACTGGTTATTATATGGGTTGGGCATTGCATTCACATTTCATTGCCAACTAGTCAAGAACCCACATAGACTGTAATATCTAGACATTTCCACATCAATTCCTTTAACCACCTAAACACAACAGTACAACGCCGATAAACCAACCCACTTACCCTAAATCCCAGCCCAAAGGCATAACCAATATAGCCCATGCCAGATTTGCCTTTCCAACTCGATATCAAAATCAATGTATATATATATTTATATATATGTTTAATCAGAGCCATTCAGTTAAGATATATCTCATTGTAAGCATAATGAGGTATAGTTTGAAGGACCCACTTCATATCGTAGTTTGATAATCGAGGTCGTCTATATTTTAAGTCTCAATTTAAAGATTATTCATGCAAAAAATTAGAAAAATAAGAAATCATTTAACTATTTGATTAAATAGTCATCATTTCAAGTATTTACCAAAATTATTATGTTTATCTATTTATTTGATCACAATAAGATGTCTTAACGGTTTCTAATTTGTCTAATTTTTTGCAAAGACGATTTTTGAATTAAAACTTAGAAAATAAAAGGTTTCAATTATCGAACTACAATATAGAGTAATTTCTATAAGTCATATCTCATTATTCCTAAAAATGTGATATACTTCAAGCAAAGAGTCCTCTATGTATAATAATACATATCATACATATGTATATACTTGGCGAGACTTGTGGGTATTACTCAAACCCGCCCTGCTGAACGTGGGCTTTATTTTTTATATCCCTAAAACCAATTTTGTATCCCAGATTTACCCCTAATAGAATAAGGCCGATGGCTACTCAACCCGACCTCATTCGGTCATCCCTAGTTTGGACAACCAGTTCAGTCAACAAATTCATCAGCTCTAATTGTTTTATGGGATTAATGTCATTTTATTCTTCAGACTATTACACTTATATCAATTTGCTCCCCAGATTTTTAATTTGGAAAATTAAGGACCCTCACTTTTTCAATTTCCAATTGAGGTTTTTTCGTCAATTTTCATATTTTTCATTCAAAATGTAGGGATGATCAACCAAAATTTAGCGTGAAATGAAGAAAGGAAAAATGATGCATGAAGAAAAAATGGTAAGATCTAAATGAAAGAGACCATTTTGCCCACAAAGATTTGGATGAAAAATGTGTAAATTATCAGGAGAACCTCAATTGGCAAAATTGAAAAAGTCAAGGTCCTTATTTTTCAAATTAAAAGTTTAAGGAGCAAACTGGTACAAGTATAATAATTTGAGGAGTAAAATAATATTAATCTCTTGTTTTATTAATAGGTCTAACATCATCAGGTACGGTTGAAAGGTATATTTTACTTTTGATTAAGCTGCACACCATTGAACTTATTCTCATTTTTGGATATGCCAATGGGCATCATTGGACTAATTGTTGGGACAAAATGCAAACCGTACTTTCTTTTGTTGTGGGACAAGTAACATGCCTCAATGGGGAACAATAAGAATCAAAATCTTTGTGTTGATTTCCATGGAAGAGAAATACTGAAATTAATAGGAGGCAATGATGTTATATGCTTAACATGGATGGTGATGTTTAGGAATGGATGCCTGCTTTCCCAAATTGAAATAGGCATGGATGGTGCATTTTGCTTCTTCTTCTTTATTTGTATTAGGCCAGGAAAGGAAAAATGAAATGACATGTTGGCTATAGTTAAAAGAAGAAGAACAGTGGCCCAAAAAAAAAAAAAATAAGAAGAATGGTCAAAATTCTTTGCAATTATAAATACTAGCATCTTGGTACGCCCCCTCCGCAAGTGTCAATTTTATTTTTACTTTGTTTTTTGTTTTTTTTTTTGTTCTTATTTGTTATTTCTACCCCTCTCTTCACTTTTTAAGATAATGAGATATGTTTTGTATTTTTAAATTTTATTTTAATCATTATATTTTACAACTATACCCTTATTTATTATGTTGTTTTAAAATGATTGATTTGTTGAATAAAACGTATTTTAGGCAATACTGTTTTGGTAAAGCCTATAACACTAAACTTTTCTCATAACTTTCTAATAGTAAAGATATACAACTTTCTTTCAACCTCTGGAACTTCTTTATAGTCTATTCATCTTTATAACTTGTACGGCTTTTTTTCACAAAAATCAATTTAACACAAAATTCGTACATATTGTGTATTGGTAGATAGTAATGTTTGGATGACTATATTTATTCACCAAATATGCATCTTGAATGTAACAAAAGATTTGAATTATAAAAGTAATTTATCCAAACTGATTCCTATTAAAAAAATGATGAGAAAATTAGCAAAACGGCATTGATGCCTAGCACTAATTAGGAATTTGAATCCTCTACTAATTATTTTGGTATTATTGTATTGATTTTATATTTACGTCTAAAACTAACATAAATTGAATATGAGAAGCACGTGTCTATCTTATTCTTTTCCTACCAAAAGAAAGAGGAAAAGAGAAAAGGAAACAAGAAAAGAAAAATAAAACTTTGTTGAATACACTCAAAAGGTGCACCTTTAATTTTATGGCCTTGATGCTACTCACAAAGTCACAAGGCATGTTTTTCATGACAAAAATTTAGAGGTTGTTTGTCACATGTCACCACGCAGGCCAAGATCTACTCTGGGCTTGACAATCCATTGCCTTTCCAACTCAATATCAAAATCAACACCAAAAAAATGTCAACTTTTTCCTCATTAGAAGCAAAGACTTTTCTCGCTGCTTTTGCAAACTCAATCCTCCTTTTCCAAACACAAAATCTGGGGCTTGTTTGGCTGTTTCACCTTTCCATGCGTCTTATTCCCAAAGTACCCTCTGTGTTCCTATCCATTAACACAGCTGTTTCAAACATGGCATAATTAGTAGAAAACTCTCTCCCTAGGAGTGGAATATCATTGGAGTCAAACTTGAGTGCAAGCAGACAAAGCAAACTCAAAATTTTGTGAGAAAAACTCAATTGGGTTACCAAACCCTTTCTCTGTTTTTCAAATGCAAGCTGAGATCAATAATGAAATACATTTTTTTTCCCTTTAATCAATTCCCTGAAGAATTTTGTTTTTCTGAGTTAAAATGACACCGATTTCCAGAAAAAAAAAAAAAAAAAAAAAAAGTGAACTTTTTTTTTTCTTCAAAGAACTTTTAAATTCTGCATAAAAAGAACATGAATGAAGGGTACGTGTAGCATAACCCTTAAAAACATCCACTTTGAAACCACTTTGCTTAAGATTTTTCTTGGGAAAAGGCAAACCTATTTTCTTAACCTACTCACTTCTCATGCTATATTATTGGTAGACAATCACTAAACCACAAGATGTAAATCACTCTTCTCTCTAAAATGTAAACAGTATCGAAGCAACTCCCTCTTAGTTAACATGATAAATGATAAAAGATTGTTGTTGTAGATTTTGAATTTAGAACCTTCTGAAAACTCTGATAGTTTAGACAATTATGAAACCTCAAAAACTTAAATTTTTACAAAATAAATCAACAATAGTTACAATATATATCAAACTAGTTACTTAGTAGTAATTCAAGCCACCACACATGATATGGCCAAATACCTTCGGATAGTTGTAGTCACAACATAACTGTCATAACCATTGGTATTCATTTTGTGGCAACGTTTTAAATCACTTGGTAACCATGAAAACACAGTCTTGGTTAACCATGAAAATACAGTCAGTAACTGTTGCATCGCAATATACTGATCGACATCCAAACTTTATTCCAACTCCAATAAAATATTTTGCTTTGAATTAATGCCAACCATTAGATTTTATCCAATGGTTACTAAAAGAGGCATAAGAACTGGTGGGGGGCTTATAAGTTATAATCATATAATGTAAATAAATTCCCAAATCCCAACATCTCCATCAAGAGGCAAAGCTGCCCATGTGCACTCCAGCCCCCCCAGCTGCTCTCTCACAAACAGCTCAGCCTCAGCTAGCTAGCACATAGCAAGTGTAATGGCCTAATGGGTAAATCTGTAAATTCCAATGACAAACCCCCAAAAGACCCTCCTAAATATAACAACTTAACAAGATATGAATGGAAACATCTGCACCAATTTTTTAATACATAAAATAAAGCAATGTAGAAAAGAACTCGTATCATAATCATATGGCCAACCAAACCACATGAAACTAGCCTTATCTATGGATCACATATAATAGTATTAATTTCATTATTCTTTTGGCTGCTGCAACTAAATTAATAGATTTTGATTTCATCATTCAAAAAACTACCAACACAGATATTTTTTTTTTGGTTTTATAACATGTTAGAATTGGATAGAAAGCTTTTCATTTTCTCATGTTCTTCGGTTCTTCCCAAGCCCCCAAAACAAAAAATTTGAAGATCAATATTCAATATTCAGCCTTTTCCATTTTCCAACCCCCATTTTAATTTCTCTCTGCACCAAAACACAAAAAAGCCAAAAAAAAAAAAAAAAAGAGATAAAAGTGATAAAAGAAACCCAATAATAATCTTCATTTTTCCTTCATGTCATCATCATCGCCTTCTTTTTGATGATCATCATCACCTTTCTTGCAGCTGTCCTCAAAGTTTAGGTCACACCCTTGTTTATTAGGACTCTCCAATGCCCTCTTCTCCTGCTCCTCTTCTTCATCTTCCACCAAATCATGATCATCACCTTTAATCTTCTTCTGGTTCCTCTCTGCCCTCACCTTCAAAGCCTCCACCAACTCCCTCACAGCCTTGTCCTTATCCCTCCTGTTCTTGATCAACACCTCACTCACATCAGCTGGGGTCATCCCAGCCTTCTCCAAAACCCCTTCCAATTCCTCCACAACCCCACAACCCAAATCCCCCTCCTCAAACCCCAAGTAATTCCTCAGCAGAATCTTCAATGACGGCAATGAACAATGACTCATAAATATATGCATATCCATCCTACCACTCCTCAACAATGCAGGGTCAAGCTTCTCAATGTGGTTGGTTGTGAACACAAAAATCCTCTCACTCCCACAACAAGACCACAACCCATCAGTGAAATTCAATAACCCTGAAAGCGTAATCGAATTCCCACCACTCTCTTCACCACCAACCCCACCTCCAGCTGAATCATAGTAATTGGTCCTACCAGGACTGGTCAAATTAGTACCAGCACTATTCTTCTTCTTCCTATTAGTCAGATTGATTGAACAATCAATGTCCTCAATCACAATAATAGACTTAGAACTAGTCTTCATCAGCAACTTCCTCAGCTCAGAATTAGTATGCACCTCAGTGAGCTCAAGATCATATATATCGTACCCAAGAAAATTGGCCATGGCAGCAATCATGCTCGATTTCCCAGTTCCCGGGGGACCATAAAGAAGGTAACCCCTCTTCCAGGCCCTCCCTGTTTTCTGATAAAAGCTTTGTCCATTGGCAAAGTCGTTAAGGTCGTCCATGATCTCCTTCTTCAATTTCGGGTCCATAGCCAATGTGTCAAACGTGCTTGGATGCTTGAAAGGCACTGATTCCCATGGATGGCCTCTCGAATCCAACGACCCACCTCGCGAATTCGTGTATAGTAGCCGATCTTGATTCTTTCTCCGAATCTCATTAGCCTTGTCCATTATGAAATCCAAGTATGTATTGAGAATGAGGTACTTGTCTCTCTTCTTGACTCGCAGAGTGAAACCCCTTTTCTCTTCCGGCAATGGCCGCCAGGAGAAGGTCTGGGACTGCCGCTGGGTGACCACGTGTTCCCAGAGGACGGTGACGCCGTTGAAGGTGTCGACCATGCAGTCGTTGTTGGAGAGGCCGAAGGTGATGGCGCTGGAGTTGAGGGCGCGCGTGAGGCTGAGGCGCGTGCCAGAGATGGAGACGGTGGAGCTCAGGTAGAGCTGGACGGCGTTGTAGAGCTCGTTGGTGTTGACGCCGTCGATCTCAGTGATGTCGAAGTAGTAGTAGGAGGAGAACCAGTGGAAGAGCTTGTTGAACAGCTTGACAATGGCGAAGCGAAGCTCAGGTGGGAACACTGCTTGGAGGAGGCTCTGGCAGAAGGCCAACACGCCTAGTAAGGAGGCCAAGGAGGTCCAATACTCTTTCATTGTTTTGATATGTGTGTGGTTGTTTTGGTATTGGGTGGTGTAAATTGTGGAGAGAGAGAGAGAGAGAGATGACTGGTGAGTGATGAGTGTGTATGGTTTGAAGAGATGGGTTTGGGTAAGTGAGGATTTGAGAAGAGGGGGTGAGAATTCTTGAGTTTCTAAGAAATGGGTTTGGCTCAATTTATAGAGAATGAGGAAGTGAGAATTTAGAAATGGGTTTCTCTCAATTTATAGGAGTTCGGGGATTTTGGAATTATTTTGTTTATTTGAAGGGACTGTGGAAACTGAGAAGTTAGTGGACTGAGAGTCTGAGAGAGAGGGAGGGAGAATAAAGCAGAGGTGAAAAGAAAAGAAAAAAATGGTTGAAAAGGGAAAAGGGATGGCTTATGAGATGGGAGGAAGTGGCTGGCCAAGAGGGGTCGGATATAAGTACAAAGAGAACAGCAGGGGGGTAGGAAAAAACAAAAAGGGTTTCTGGAATTTGGGGTTGGGAAGAATCAGAGATGGGGCCTATTGGGTTTTGGGGATTGAGTGATTTACAGGGGTTTTTGTTGGACTTTTGCCCTGTATGCTATTATGGAGAATTTGAATGAGTTGCTCCCTTGTTGCTCTCTGCCATGAAGGACCAAGGATTGTGAAATGAGAGAGGGGTGATGTTTCAAGATCTTGGAATGGGACAAATTAAGAATGAGATTAATGGGATGTACTGCTACATTCACCCCCTAATCAATACACAAGTTCACCACTTGAGTGAAATAACGCATATATTAGCGAAAGTTTGAATCATTTCAGTATATTGAGAATTTACGAAAAATTTTAAGTGAGAACATTAGCAAGCGTTTGCATTTTAGTTGGCGTTCGAACACCCATTAATGTCTGTAAGTGCGGAAATTTACCATACAATAATACGAGTGGGTAAAAATGTGAATTGGTTGGAAAGCCTGTAATAAAACCGGCTCCCTATTGAATCCCAGAAAGGTAAAATACACATGTGCATGTGGGTTTGCGAGCATTATATGGAATAAGTTAATATCATATAACAGATCATTAATGGGTTTAACAAATAACAACTTAACAAATTTATATGAGATAAGAAAGGAAAGCAGAAAAAATATAAGCAGGCATTGATAGAAGGTAATATTGGACCCCATTCAGCTTTTGGGTCACATGTAACTATGTAGTCTATGTTTGGAGATGAGAGGTTTATACTACCTCCAATGGTTTGTCACTAATTGCAACAGATTTTCTGCCCAAAGTTGCTTGAAGTAGTCAAGGAAATCTTGAAAGATTGAGAATGCAGTTCACAATAAAATGGATTGGATTTGGATATGGTGGTGATTCTCTTTTTCGGATTTTGAGTGTTTTTTAATTTTGAAATCAGCAAATAATCCTTGGTTTGAGACTTTGAGGCCATTTTCTGGGGCTCTTATTAATGTGGTTTAGTAGGGTCTTACTCTTATCTTAAGCTAAACCAATGTGGCAGTATCCCCATAACAAGTGTCTAACTCTTAAAGGGTGAAGGGTGCTGAGCCCATCCTGTATACACAACACTATGGGGTTAATGCATGTGTAGGGTTGTTATGATGGGTTCTGTGCACAAGGATCTGTGTTCTTAGCCTGTCCTAGAGGTCTGAGACACACCCTTTTTTATGCCTTATATTTATTGGATTTTCAAAGCCTATTTCACCCATTAAATGGTTTTATAATGGTAGGTATCTATGTGTGATGAATGATGATGATTAATAAAAAGGGTACAGCAGCTCCAGTATTGATAACCAAGTAGCCACAAGTCCATAACCACATCCTCTAAATTCGCGTGAATGGGACTCTCCATATCAATTTCAAATTCAAGTATATGAATAATGGAGCAAAAGGAAAAAGAGGGTGGAAGAAGATGGGGAGGAGGGAGAAATAGAAAATATTTTTTTTCTTTTAGAAGAAGAACAAAATTAGTTGTTACGTGTAATATGATAAGAACAAAAGTTTTAAAGTTGGTGACATTGTTTATGTGTGCAAAACAATTTCAAATGGTTGTCATTATCAGCTAGTAATATATGAGTAATTGCAAATCAATTTCCCAAACAAAACATTTTGTTTCCACCAAAGTTTATGGGTATGAATAAAATCAAAATCAACATGAAATTCAAAATAATTCTTGTTTTTTATTTATATAATATTTAACTTAATACTCATTATAATTCTAATTCATTACTCTACTCATTATCTCTATTTGAGTTATGCTTATGTTAAGCTTGTAGACAAATTTCAAACTAACCTTAAAAATGTGGGAAACATAAAATTATTAGAAAGACTAATTCAAACTATATTTGATCTATGTTGGACCACTTTTCTTTTTCTTTTTTCAAATATAAATGCCTCTACACTTCTAATTTGCCATGTAGACTATGTAGTTGACATAATTGATACATAATAATTAAAGGGACATCTAGAATTTGATGCAAATTACTCTCAAATGAGGGTGGGACCTTATCTATTATTAAGGGTGTGAGGATAACAAAAACAACTTTGTATTACTATTACATTACAAATCAATGTAGCAAATAATCATTGTCATATTTGTGTGTATTATTATTGATAAATGAGAACCAGCTTGACTGCTTGAGCCAGCTTATTGATAAGTGCGTGGGAAATCAGAGCGTGGGTGTTGTCTCTCAACCATGACAACAGCTTGAGCCAGCTACATAACCTACATCTATAAACATATACACATAAATGTGAAAAGATTAATCAGAATAAATTTAGATACAAAAACCCAGTTAAAAGATACCAGGTGGGATAAGAATCAATCTCTATTCTATCATAACTTTTGTTTTGTTGCTTTTTGTTTTTCCATTTTTTGATAAATGAGAAGTGATCACCAACTGTTTGATGATATGTGTGTGAGATAGAAAGAAAGAAATATTCTGAAAGGTTGGGTTGGCTCTTTGTCCAAAGCAGCCTCATTGCTTGCAAAATCGCTTGGAGAATCGTTTTGGGCTTCGTTCCTCTGACTCCCATTTCCATCATTTCGTCACCAAAAAAAAAAACTCGACCCCACAAAACAGAGAGCATAGATGACCAGACTTGCAAGTAAAGCTCGGCCACCACGTAAAGCAACCTGTGTTTTTTGGTCTCAGTATTAATGGCCGTACGAGCTCACCACAAACACAGACTGTCACACACAGCACAATTCACAAACACGTAATCTCTGGATCAAAATGATAGTTACAAATGGACTGTCACAATTACAGTGACTCAGTGAGCATCTCAGAACTCAGAAGACGAGTAGGTCGGACCGTACAGTTGTGAGTTTTTCATTTCATGCCCACGTAAACCAAAACCAAACAGCAGTTATGATAAAACTGTACCATCTTCACTGTTTTCTTCACTGTTTTCCACAGTAGCAGCATCAGTTGATGATGATGCTCCATACATATAGAATTATAGACGGATGGACTGCGTGTATACAACTATACACCACACCCATACGTAATAGTGCTAATCTTTTTAGTGAAATTCGAAATGCCAAATTACATTTTATTCCATGCAATTTAGTTTATTTTTCAATTTAATCCATATTGTTCAAAGAAGTTTCAATTAAATCTATATGATTTACTTTAATTTGTATTTGAGGTCGAATTCGATTGCAAACTAAAATAAATTAAGAGAATTTGACTAAAACTTTTTGAAGCATACGAACTAGAGTAAGAAAAATTGAAAATTATCCAAACTGCAAAAACAATATATAGTGTAACTTGACCACCAAAACAAAAGTGTAACTTGCATTCATATATACATAATCGTTTTCTAATGAAGGATCCATTAAAATTATTAAATAAGGTTTTTAAATGAATATATTGTTTTTTTGGGCAAATAAATGAATATATTGTAGGACATACTTTACATTGTAATTTAATGATCCGAACTATTTATTTTTTAATTTTTTATTTAAAAATCAACCTTAAAAAAATTAGATAAATTTGAAATCATTAAGATATATAATTGTCATCGAATAAATGGAATAATACTAAAATGATCACAATTTAAACAAACAGATGATTTTTTATTTGTCTAATTTTAATTTGCAGGATGGTCCTAGACTATTTGGATTATTAAACTACAATGTAGAGTATATCTTACAATGCTTAAAAGTTAAAACTTGCTTTAAGATTAACTCTTGAGTTTTTGAGAAACTACACAAAATTTGTATTCATTAATCCATCGCCCATATTCACATTGCAGTGAACAATTTTAGAGACAGACTATATATTTGTAGTCATATTCTCTTTGTTACTATATATGGGGTTTTAGTGATCAACCAAAACTACACATCATTGCCTCTTATATGCACTCAGTAATTATATTATGCGCAGCTAGAGAAAGTTGACAAAGAAAGATAAGAGATTCACAAAAGGAAAAAAGAAAAAAGAAAGAGAAGAGGAAATTTATCTCCATATATGCATACAATATGAGTTTGTCTCAGTAGTTCTGCCAATTAGCTGATTTCCATTGCTAGTTTATAAAAGTCCAGCCATATATTTTGACAATTTCGTTCTTATCTTTAACCAATTAAGCCTCAAATGTGAAAAGAGAGTTCATGCTTGAACACATGTTTAGTATCATGACCCAAAAAAAAAAAAAAAAAAAAACAACACATGTTTAGTATTATATATAAAATGAAAATTCAACAATCTGGCAATTTGTTAATAAAATATTTATTTAATTATAACTCATCGAACCCATTACCTAGTATCTTAAAAGTTACAATACAAGGGCCTACTGTCAAGTCATATCAGAATCTGAATTCTAAAGGAGAAAATGCAGCAAATGCTCTTTTCTTGCTTTCCTATCTTCCTCAGAATTCTGAAGATGAAAGCAAATGTTTTTTACTCTTCTATGTTCACTCAAAATCTTGGGCTTTGACTTTTTAACTCAAAATCTGGTCAAAACTGCACCACAATCTTACCTATCTATAAATGCCACTATTCATTACTTCTTTCCTGGAAAGCTGTTTTTGTGGGTAATTATGAATCGTGATGGGTCAGGTTTGGGTAATTTATTAAACCCATTTTATTATAGAAAATTCCTTTTCCAAATATTGGAGAGGCTTCCTTGATTTGATTATTTTAGGAAAAACTCGTAAATGATCCATTTTAATGAGACATTTATAATCTTGATTTATGTTTTGTTTTTATTTTCTCTTTGGACCTGTTTTCAATCATATTTACGACACAAATATATCCACTAGACTAACTCGATTCTAAAATCAACATTTTTAAGCTTTTATGTATATTCGATCAATTCGACTCCAATTTTGACCTTCTTGATCTTTTGAGTAATTTGATTTCTAAATAAATTCATTATTCAAAAGAATTAACTTTTCAAAACACGGGTCAAAATTATAAACGTCTTGTTGAAATGAATCATTTTATAAAGTGCCCATTAGTGATGAAATGAATCATATTTTATAGTGTCCCAAAGAGCAATAAACATGGATTTTATCACTGTGTGTGCAGTGTCTAGTCATCTCACTAACATGGAAGCCCTATAGATCCTGTACTTGGAAGCTGCTGGCTTTTGGCTTCTTGACCTTGGGATAATTGGATGATTGACGGTTTAAACCAATGGAGCATATGAGAGTAGTCCACACATTTTAAAATCTAAACCAACAGAGCCAATTCATTGCATGTGTGCCCATAGGAAAAAAGCGTACCTATCACATTTTACACATTCTCTATGTCTATTTTTCTCATAAGAGACATAAACACAATAAAGGGTTAATTACAATTTATCTTCCCTAACTATCGGGGGATTTGCACTTTGTTTCCCAAATTAAATATTTTTACACTTCACCTCAAAACTATGTTTTATCAAACATTTAACTAGGAGTGGAATCAGTTCGGTTACCGAACCGATTCACCTAAATTGAAAACTGTCTCGACATCAGTGAAAAGGGGAGGAACGCAACTGTTACCGCCACCGACAAGTTCAGTTTCTGACAACTTCGGTATCGGTGGTGGTTTGCCAGCTTCTCGATGGTGGTCGGTCACCTTCTCTCTCCTCTCTCTTCTTCTCCGGCCACATTGCCAATTCTCTTCTTCTTCTCCGGCTCCCTCGCCTACAACACCTCTTCTTCTTCTTTAAGGCCTCCACGCACTGCCAAGCCCGCGCCCAGCCTCTAACCCAAAGAAGAAGAAGAAGAAGAACACATTGGGTAACCTGCAAAACCAGGAGAAGAAGAATAACATACTGAAGAAGAAGAGAGATTGCAGATATGGGCGGTGTATTTTTCGGTGTCGGTATTCCGATGGTTCGTGATATCGCATGCCGTTTTCGACGCCGATACCAAGCCGACCGGTCGTCAGTTATTCGATATTTGCGGTTAAAAACCCAGCCTTACATTTAACCCTCTTCCATAAAAAAAAGTCAAATGAGCCATTTTTTTTACCTTTCTGAGCGCCACGTGTGCAAAACTAACAAAGAATACTATTTTTTTTTTACGGATTGAAGGTCTTTTGTATGACGGAATATAATATGGAGGATTAACTGTCAAAAAATTAATTTGAGGGGCAAAGTGCGAATTCCCCAATAATTTAGAAGGATAAATTATAATTGACCCCAAAATAAATGTATAAATCCGTTACATAGAAGCCTTTCTTGTGCCAGCGGTACTGGTTGATTCAACTAGTTGCGATATTTGTCTCAACCCCTGTGGGCTTAATTTGTAGGCTTTTTGTCAGTACTAAGCGATCTAGTGGTTCATTGAACTTTGACCCAATCTGGTGGGCTGGGCTGGGCTGGGTGACCTCCTAATAGTGGGGTTTAGTTTAAGGTTATATTATAGTCTTGACTCTTGAGAGATTCTTTGGACAAACAACAGTTCTTTATGAACATCTAAGGTTGATCAATGCTTAAAAGGTCAACGACCCTACATTTGGAGTAGCCCTAGGATTGCTCAATACTAGATACGAACTCAAAATGATACGACTGGATTGTCAAAAACAATTACCAATGTGTAAAGGGTTTAGTACTTTTTTTTTTGGGTATTACACAGCTTTACTAAATCGAGAACTTGATTTCTTTTCATTTCTTCTTTCCAAGTGTTGAGGAATCAGACCACGCACTGACAACCTGAACTACAGATGGTTGCAACTGTTACAACTCTTTCACATCCATTGAGAATTTCTGAGATTGGAGACCTTTATATAGATTGTTCAGAAAATCAAAGAAAAATAAAAAATCATTTCGAGGAAAAAAAAAAAAAAAAAGGACTCTCAAGTTCTAAAGAACATGAGAGGAGGAAACTATTCTCATCTTTCACATTTTCCTGAAGAATACCCGTGTGCTAATTAACAAAATACTGGGAATATTTGCAGGCAACCCCTAATACAGTGCTTAAAATCTCACTTCTGCATGCAAATAACTTTACTTACAGTGCAGGACATCAAGATCTATGATGTAAAATTAGTGATGCAAACACTTAGGGATTGGGAGAGCTTCAATGTTTATAGTAGCAGGGGCAAAGTCTTCAGGATGTGGCATGTCTTTTTCTTTTCTCCTCTTTTTTCCTTTATGAGGCTCAGTGGTGAGCTAAATTACTTGATATGCTTGACATGATATAATAGGATACCTTTAAGAGCACATCTATGGCTGAATCATATAATAACTAAAGCCCACCAGCATGTCCTCAAGGAAAAAATCTTGTATGCGGGTCTCTCACATTCAACCCTTCATGTGCTCGTCACATGACCAATTATATGCAACGTTGTACAAAAATTTCTAGCCCTAATGACAGCAACTGACCTAGGTGTGATAACATGCCCCCAATACCACAGGCATGACAGGGTTCAATGTTCTGGTTACAACCTCTGTTTTCCTAAAAAAATCATAGTAAAAGTTCACATGCATGCACGGCTTTAAACACACGCATTTACAATGCAATTCAGAAATTTCATTCAAAAAAAGATTTAGTGCTTCTAAGTTTCTAACCATAATCACATTTGTTTTGGTATAAATTGCATCACACGTCACATTGAACATGAATGAAGTACTCATCTTATCACAGCAGTTGCAAGTATGAGACGTGATAGCATTAAAAATTATGTAAGAAGTTTCATACAACAAATATGATATAGGCAGAGACAGAAGGAGCTCCCAAATCGCAAGCAACAAGTCAGAAAATGAAGCACCCCACAAAATTCCTATGTAACAGCAATGCTTAGTTCTGATGTTTTAATCAATGGCAATGATGAGAAAACCAACAGATACATACAGTAGGAAAACAGGGTAAAGCGCGAGGGCTTTTCTCCTGGGGTTGACAGCTGAACTCATGAAAGGATAGGCAGACCAAGAACTCCATGCCAATGTTACGCTCACCACAACAACCTTCAATATCACATTGTCCTTCACCATACAGATTAGGGCTCCAATGTCCAGAGGGAATAAGCAATAACCCAGCAGACTTAGGCTCTGGAAGAAAATTATGTGTCCACCCTGAAAAGACAACATTTTTAAGCTTCTTACTTTTTTAGTAGAATCATCTCATGCCAAAATAACTAGCATTCTACATTTTCAGACTATAAATCAGGACAACAAATTCTACCTAATCAACGGTCATGATTTGATTTAGAGTCTACAACATAACATGCTAACATACTATATTGCTTCACACCACACGAGTTTATTTTTTCTTCTTCTTCTATAGATACTACATGCAAGTAAGAAGATTTCTAATGAAGGCATCTTAGTTTTATGGATTTACACATTCGTCCGGAACTCTACCCAATCTACGATTCAGAGTCTGACAACATTCCATGCTAACACCGCATGAGAAAAATACTCTATTTTTTTCACTATAGATAATACATTCTAATGGAGGCATCTTAGTTTTACGGATTTCCCATTCACATGAAAATTTTTGAGTTCTAAAACCCAACAGAAACAAATCAACATAAGTATAGAGACAGAGATGGGTAAGTACCAGTAGGAGTACATTCAATGTCAAAATGACAGCACCAGCAGCAAGCACAGCAAATGCAACAGCAAAAACCTCAGACTGAAAACAATTTCCAATTCGTCATTCGATCAAGTAAAACACAAGCTAATATTGAAATCAAATGAAACAAAAAAAAAAAAAAAAGCCCATGAAAGATGATCACCTTCTTGACGGAAGCAGACCATGAAAGCGTGAGACCCAGGAACACAATGAAGAAGAAGGGACCCCAAAGATCCCAATCTCTGAGAGCCTTTCCGGGGTCCTCACGATACGGGTTGGGAAACACCACCAGCTTCAAATTACTAACAATCCTTGACAAGTCTCTTTTGACGGTGTCCCAAACGGGCTCCGTTAAGGTGTTGGGCGGGGACCCGAACCCGGAAGCGGAGATGTTGGGGTTGGGGCCGTTGTTGGCGGAGGGAATTGGGGGAGGGGCGGGGACAGATGGCGGCTTCTTATTGGCGGAGGAGGCGGGGGCGGAGGGCAGGGGGAGGTTGGATTGGATGAAGGGGGAGGAGGAGACGGGGATGGAGGCGCGTGGGGGACTAGGGGGTTTAGCGGGGAGGACGGCAGAGGGACCCACAGATTGGACGCTGGCGTTGATCAGGTTCTCGATCTCGTCGATGTCCGATTGGGACGACGGGTGGAGTGGAACGGTGTCGCTGTGGGAATGCGACATTTTTGGATCTGGTGGTGAAGAAAGTGCAGAGCTGAAGAAGAAGAAGAAGAAGAACAAGGGGGTAGTAGATCTACTGATCTGAGCAACAAAGAGGTTTTCGTGAAGGAAATGGGAATTTCGATTAAACGTCGCCGTTTGGGGATTGACGAAATATTTAATAAATTAATAAACGTGCGTGAGGGAAAATGTCACCTTACTTTTTACCAAAAATGTGACCTTACTAGTTACTAGGCTCGACCATCGGGCTTAAAAGCTTCTCTAAAAATTCTTTAAATCTCATTTTGCTGACCTATATGACAATTTAATGAGTTAAAATTATAAGCTTATTGATGTTAACTACTAAATTTTAATAATTTTTTAGTTTAGGTATCAAAATTAAATAGTATTTTAGATTAGATACTAGTTGAAAAGTCAAACAAAATAATAAAGTAAAAGGTATTAGAATTTATAAATATTACATCACATGCCACTACAATAAAAAAATAAAAAAAATATTACATTACAAATATTACATTAATTTATACTATATTGTATTAAAAAAAAATCAATCTAGTCACAACTTAACTGTGACTGTCTTAGTAAATTGAAAGAGACAACTCACACCACTATACTATGTATTATTTTGAGTAAAAATATTATTTTAACCTCTATTTATACTATATTGTAGTATAATTTCTCTAAAAAAAATTTAATTAAGTTACAACTTAACTGTGACTGTCTCACAACTTAGATGTGATTGTCGTTCAATCACAACTAAATTTGAAGTTGTGAGTGTCGTACAGTCACAACTAAATATAAAGTTGAGACTACATTAGCAAATTTTCAAGATAATATAAAAGTCTCAATAATAATTTTGTCAAAATCTTATAAATTTTAACTAACACCCATCATATGTGGGCCAAAAGACAAAAATGTCAAATGGAAAAGGCTCAAATCAAAGGGGTCAACATATTTGTGACCTAATCTAAAAAACTACATTTAAATTTGGTAGTTCAATTGAAATATTATATAGTGTTCATGCTATACCAAAAAATTATTGAGATTTGGTATTTAATCCTAATTTTTTATAAAATTATTCACTATAATAGACTTTTTAAATTTAAACAAAATTTGATTTTTATTATGATTATATTAAATTTTAAACGTTTAAACAACTTTTAAATTAATAATAAATTAATTTGAAGAGCCTAATTCACTTTTCAAATTTGATTAGTTGATCTTGAGTCTTTACTTTGAAGGGTTTGTTAGAATAAATTTTTCCTACGTGTCAAACCAAATAAAGCATCCAAAATCATTTGAAAAGTATGTTAGAGTCTTAGAGATACTCTTACTGCTTAGGTGTTAATTAGGTAGCCCCACTTATTAAATGACCGGTTAAGTTAACAAAATCAATATAGATGGAGCAATGCTTGAGTCCTCATGGCCAATCAAATGAGCATGAGATCCATCATCTCAACTCTCTTTTCTCTCTCATAATGAGGCTCATTTGATTTGGCCATGAAGACAATGTTCATCCTTAAACATGAGAACCTAAGCATTGTCCATATAAATGTTAATAGATCCAAATAATAATAATTTGATCTAATTTAATATAGCATATAACATTTTTTCTATATTTATGACAAATACTTTATACCATATGTAGGCTTAATTGGAGCAGTAGTCTTTAAACTTTTCTTTGATAATCACTTTAGTCCTCCAACTGGTTTTTTAAATCGAAAAGTCTTTAAACTTTTCTAATTTTCTCACTTTAATCCATTCCGGCTATTCTATTTTCATTTATGTTAAAATTGGTTTTTTAAGGGCATGTACTAAAGTGGATCAAGTACATCCGTACATATGAAAGAGTAATCTTAAGAGTTAAAAATGCAAGAAGCTCAAAATGGAGTTTCTCCAAGTTCAGCACTAGGGAATCAAATAAATTAAAGAGAACTCTACTAGACATGACAAAGCAAATACGCAGTAGGCTTAGGCATTCATCATTAACATAAAAAATTTTGAACCGGAAACAGAAATACACACAGCTTCGGCAATTGAGGAAATTCAAAGACCAACTGTTATCCATATAGATTTTTCCAAAACTGGGTCCAACTCCCAAACAATGCTGTAAAACATTTATCAGTACACCGAATCTTTTAGTTTTCCAATATACTCCTTGACTACAGGGGAAAAAAATTTAACAAGATCAAAGGTTTTCCAATTTGCAGAGCAAAGACCAAAGTGCACACATCAATGCTTGAGTGCAAGGGCAAGACCTAACTTTGGGGAAGCGTTAACCACCTTTGAGTCATACTCAGCCGAGAAAGTGATTAGTGATTTTGGTCTCCATTCACGCTGCCATAGCATGGCAGCTTTCCCATTGTCGGAGAATCGTGTTTTTACCACATTGAATGGATCAAGTACATGAGAGCTTCCCAGGGTAAAACTGTTCTCCAAGGTGGAAAATCTATGGGTCAGTTCGGCTGCAACTGCAGTTCCATTGCATGAGTCAATGGCATGAATGTACGATGCCTTCAACACTTGTCCTTTGTCCGTCCTGCATCAACAAACATGCGCTCCAGTTTCAATGCCAAAGCATTAAGCAATTAACACAGTTAAATAAACTTAGTGTAACTACTACATATGTATCCTCGCCACCGGGACATTTAAACTATCAATGGCACAGGGAAGGAGTTAGTCCAATCATAGATATCCATGCAGAGGAAAACATTGATAATTGCCTGAAAACTTGGTTAAGAGAACTAAGCAATAGAATCTTCTAAAATCGTGATTTTTTAAATTGTAAGACATAAAATCCAAGGTCCAAAAACCATGCATCCTTTATTGGAAGTGGGATCTGAGGTTCAGTCAACTATAGGTGGGAGTTTGTGGGGCTTGGGATTCTTTAATCATTTGGCCTATAGGAACTGCAATCTATGCCATAATTTGAAACAAGAGTATTTTTGTAAGACCTTGCACTCTATAATTGCAAGAGAATGAGGGATCCAACCAATGGATTCCTAACTAGCACCAAGATAAGTAGCATAATAATGACTTGGGAAAAATGACTCACCACGCCCATATCAGACACATCAAAACTCTCATGTTAACTTATGATAACATGCTGTGAATTTATTATAACAGACATATTCGAGAAATACAGACATGAAGAAACAAATTCACATGTAAAGTAAATTTTTTATAAGTAAATGAGGGGTGCGACAGGAATTCCAGGGAGGTCATGGATCCACAGAAACATAAAATTTAGAACAGGAAGAAAGAAACAGGCATAATTACTTTTTCAAACAAGGAAACTGAGGTTTGATCAAGACTTACAACAAAAGTGCTGCGGAGAAATCTGGCTTGTTCAAGCTAATCCCATAATTGTATTTGGTCAACAAAGAGGATGCTGTGTCAAATCCAATTTCACCACCCACACTAAAATCCTTACTTCCAATTGTTGCTGATAGTTCTAGAAGAGGGGTTGGGTTCAGGCCAATGCTGGACTCAATGGCTGCATGAGGATGAAGGTACTGCACGCCCAGCTGCAATTACATGAAGAAATAGAGTCAAGAATTTGCCAGCAATCCTGAATTTGACATTGATTTTCGCATTATACCATTAGGAGCCACCATCTTTAAAATAATATAATCCTGAATTTAATAATTGCACACACAAACATGTCTCTAAAAGCTAAATTTGCGGGAGAAACTAGTTTATTGATAGCTCGATGTGTGAGCTAGGATACATCATCCTGTTATAAAATACGACTTCACATCTAAAAATGAAATGTCTCTCTAAACATAAATTTACACAGAAATGAGATTATTTATAGCCAGCATCAAGAAATGAGCTAGATGCGTGAGCTAGGTGTACATAATCTATAAGAATACATGACTTGATAATTAAAAAAAAAACTTTTTATACCCTCTTTTTTTTTTGGGGGGGGGGGGGGGGGGGAGCTGAGCAGCCATACTGGGGTGGATCCCACAACCACAATTGGGATGCCCACCCCCCAGAAAAAAGAAAAGAATTCTAATGACAATTCCATGAATCTGAAATTGACATAAATTAAAGCAGGCGTTGACAATAAAAGAAGCAAGTTTGGGCTACAGGGAGCTGTAATGAGATTAACAACTGTTTGGAGTCCAAACAAAATATATATAGTAAAAAAAAAGAAAAGAGAATTCTGGAAACACAGTTACTGTTTGCAAGGACCCAAAATACGGACACAGAGGAAACCACATATCCTACAGCTCTACGACCATGATTTTTTTTCTGCGTTATTCAATTTTTTTCCCTGTTCTATAAGCTGAATTTCACTGACCTTGCCAGATTTGTGATCGGGTATTCTGAAGCTAAAAGCGGCTTTCATGCTTGGCAAGACATCACTAACAGTCACTTTTGTAGACACCTGGAAAGAATTAAAAGCATAAAATTAAAGATACAGTTGAGGTCATATATGAAATACATCCAGAAATGCCATAAACGCAAAAAGTGGACCATTAGCCAAATATACTCACAATTACAGTGAGAATATGCATTATACTCTAAATAGATACATGGAAAATTCAAAAGAGTTTTTCAAAAATAAAATTATTACATTAGAATAAGTATCAACTTTCACATCCACAGTAGTGCTACCACTCTTGTACAGGGTATTTATATCACCAACAAAAATTTGATCCCTCTTCAAACCATTAGCTGTAAGTCCCTGCCATATTGAAGATAAAAAGCCAGATTAGTCATCATAACTGAATGGAGAAAAATAAATCAATTTCTAAGAGCAAACAAAAATATATAGCAGATATATTTCTTAGTCTATGCCTCCATTAGTTTCTCACATTTCTTCAACGCCCAAATACACAAATTCTTTTGCTAACCACTTAAGATGGAAAAGTACTTGTAGAATACATAGCAGAGAGAAATACTCGGCATCATTACCATATCAAAATGAAAAATAAAAAGAAAACATAAACGAATATGATGAATGACAACAAAGAACTGCATGCACATAAACACCCAAAGAGAAGAATAATTAGCTAAGCGACTTAAAATGAGCGATGCTCACCTAAGTGACTTAAAATGAGGGACAACACATTCAAGGGTTGGATTTTCTTCAATGAAGTATTGATTTCACAATTGTGTTAAAGCCAACCATTAAATGAAATGTCCCTCACTTGTCTCTCATTTTAATTCGCTTAGATGAGCATTACAGGTTACAAGTTACTAAAGGGCTGTGAAAAAAAGTAGAAAAGTTTAGTCAAGATACATAGCCTAGAAGTAAGACAATGATGAGAGAGTTACGGAAGGAGGGATGCATAGAATAAAATTTGAAATTCATTGCCATACAATTTATATGGCTTATGAAAAGGAGTCCCAACCACAAGAAAAAAAAATGTTGGGAAAGGTAAATACAAATACAAGCTCTAGAAAGTAATAACAAACCGTGGAAAACAACATTACAAATATAGTGAAAACTGAAGCTCTTTTTGCAGGCCGGTAAGAATAAGTGGGTGGAATAAAATGTGGGCAATAACATATCTAAACTTTCGTGTCAATTTAAGACATTATTACAGGAATCTTGGCAAACAGATTCTGGGAACGACAAAAATTAAAATTGACTGAAGAACTACATATTGAGGCATGCATCTGACACTAATAAAATTCTCAGCTCTAGCCATGCACTCAAACTTGTCTTAATGCCAGATGTACTTATCTGTACAAAGTACCTTTGCCACTGCCACACAGATCAACAGAAGTAAACTGTTGGTTATTAGAACTTGAATGTAGAATCTCTGAGAGTTTGTTTACAGAAAGGCTTACACTGATTAACTGTTTTGATAATATCCAACATTCTTGTTGAATTTTGACAAATAAATATTCGAGGAAAAGGAAAGGAATGTAATAAACAACCATTACTCTTCTTTTTGCTGAGGCTAGTAACAATTATTTGTATTTTATAATTAAATAACTAAAGATCAACTACAGAACTCTGCCATGCCATGGAAGAGTCGAATATAACAACATAAGCATAAATGTTTAACTCTCCAGTAAACAAATCAAACAGCTAAAATGAAAAAAAGAAGTTAAAAACTGGAAGAAAGAACCTAAAATTTAGAAAGTGGAATTAGATAATACCAGCCCAGTAGAGCCCACGACTGACAAGGTAAACTTTTGGTCAAAGTTGTAATCTTTGGTCAAGAGGTCTGCAAAAAGGCAAGGAACATTATGAACATCTTAAATTACTACTTGAAAGAAAAATACTGCAGCTCAAAAAGAAAAAAACAACATTTAATCATCAAACATGAGACGAGAAATAAAAAATTCTATGAGAACACAAAGCAAGTAAAGAGAACAACAAGCTACATTAAAAATTTGTCTCTGCCAATATGTGGCTTCCACTTTTGGCTATTACAACATTATATTTAAAGCTGTTTTGGCACAAACTATGGTCCATGCATTTAAGCCAACGAAAAAAAATATCTACATAAACTTTTGCTTGTTAATTTTCACGCAGAAAATCTGAAACTTGGTACCTTTTGCTTTTTTGCCGATATCTGAAAATGGTGCTGGACTGCTGCCCATTGTTACTAAGAACTGGAAAAAAAATAGGTGTTAAACCCTAAGGTCAAAAGTGAGAAAACATGAGTAGCTAATACAAATAAAGTTTGAATTATGCAAGAAGGATACTGGTACTGATGGGAAAATTTATATTAAAGAAGCAAAAGCATGAAAACGCAATAATAAATGCAATGCACTACCCACCAGAAAAAATAATAATAATGCAATGCACCAACATATTAGATGTACAAATATTTGTGTTCTAACTTATCTTTGTGCATGGGACATTGGAGCAAAAGTTAACAGTTTTTAGCAGGGTATATTGGTCATCAGCAAAGAAGGAAAAAAAACACATTTTTACAATATCAGAGCACTTAAAATGATTCTAATGGAAACATAAGGACTTTTTCAAATCGACGATATATTAAACTTTTGATGCCTCAGCATAAAGAAACCAATAAATTCCTAGTTGATAACCTATTTTACAGGAGTAAGATAAGATTAATATCTCACTGAAGCGCATAAAGGATATAATGGATACTAGTTTTCCACAGACCTTAGTCTACATAATTTTAACCAAAACTCTGAGATCTCAGCACCCAATTGTTCTTTCATACAACACCACTAACCTTTGGTCATTCCAGTGCCTATAAGATCACTTCAAATTAGCTCCCACAATGCCACGGAGCCTAAACTTCTTATAAACCCAGTAACCCAAATAAAATTCAAAACCAAATCTGACCCATACTAACGCAGCAAACCAGCATAGGCTTCAAAGTGTGAAAAGGGTAACTGGGTCCATTCAAACTCACACCAAAGTCAAAAACACAAGTAAAATCACCCTCTAACACCATCCCAACCAAATCAGAGAGCGCCTTTCAAGGGTCCTTCAATATTTGCTCACAAACAGACTACCCAACTCACAGATTAACAGAAACGATCCAAAAACCGAAACACCCACATTGGTCTTTCTAACAAATAAAAAAAATCAATCGCATAAGCGAAAATAAATTAGATTTGATTATTATGACTTTGAAATGAAGCTCAAATACATATACGCTGAGAGCTAAAGCAAGATTCAGAGAGAGAGAGTCAATCTTACAGAGACGGAGGATCGCCGACAAACCCTGAAATCGCCGGTTCACTGCTGAATGGTGAAGAAAGAGTGAATAGAGAGTGAATATAAATTGTGGGTTTTTAGGGAGTGTGGTGCGCAAGAAAAGAGTGAGGCCTTGGGTCAAAAGACTCGAAGAGCCAGCCACTGTACCGGGTTTGATGTGATTACCTGCGGCAGAGCGCAGAGTAGAGGGGTCGAATTTGGAATTTGATTGGAGGGTGGGATTGCGTGGCGGGTTTTTATTGGTTGGTGAGATGGAGGGGTAGGTGTGAAAGAGGGATTTTGACTACGCCGTGGACTGGATTTACCAGAAAGACGGGAGTAGACCGTGAAATGACGTTTTCGCGAGAGATTCGGTGGCTGAGATTCGATTGCCGCTTCATTTCGTTGCGTGACTTGTTAGCATCGGTGCAGATTTTGTTTTTTTAGTAGGGAAATGAGAATCGTACTTGGGTGCTGGATTACAGCCATTTTAATTAGGCTATCCAATAATGGTGTGGATTTTGTTTAGAGTGCTGTTATTTGCATGTCATTCATTTTCTTTTCACACACTTCTATTTTTTAATTAATAAATTTACAAAATTACACCCTAATGTGAAAAGACCAATTCACACACCCAATCTCTCTATTTTCCTCTCTCTCATTCCGATTCTCCTCTCTTATTTTCTCAGTATGTCTGGCCCGATCAGAAACTCTCATCTCGGCCAACATTGAAGCTCTCTGTCTTCCTCCCTCCCCCCTTTCAACTGACCCACCCATCATTGAAGCTCGCAACTCACGCATCATTGGGTACTAATTAATTAAGACTTACTCGAAATTTGAAGCTATTCTTGAAGAGGGAGAGCTTAAGAGGGTTCGAGGAGAAGTTGGGTTAGAGCCACCCAGTAAGGACGTTCTAGGGCTTTTGGGGACTATTATCTTGGGAGTACTAGTGCTTTTGCATTTAACCACTCTTGGACTCTCACTAACACTAGTACTAGTGCTTGTTCTAAAGTTGTTCGGCACCGTAAACTTGGGCTTGACACCGCTTGAGATTGCAACCGCGGAGTGGAGGGGTTACTAGCTCTGCTGTCACCACCACTAGAGAAAAATCCCAGTCGGGTATAGCTCATTGGGCTTGAGCTTCCACTTCTCTGTTGTTGTTGCTTCTCTGATACTCTGCATTGCTCTGTATCTCGAGAGATTGTAGTGCAAAAGGCTTGTTTCAACCAGTACCCATCTTTCAGTTCAACACCCAAAAGGCTAAAAAGTTGTATTTCCCTATCTCAATCTATAACAAGAAGATAAAGAAAAAGTTGAGTTTGTTTGGTTCGATCGATCTGAACACAAGACAAAAAAGCAGGATGGAATTTAGCGAAGAGAAGAAGAAAAGCATGGGATCAAATGCAATAAAGCAAAGAAGACAAACTAGCTACTGGGATTAATATTGGCGTGAGCTGCGAGTTGGTTGTCGGTATGGAGGAGAAAGAGATAGAAAGGGAAAAAGAGAGAGAAAGAGACAGAGAGACTGCTGGGTGGGTCGGGTGAAAGGGGGGAGGTGGTTCGGTGAGGGAGGGAGGGATGGAGGTGATTGGGGTGAGGGAGGGGAGGGGCTGAGTGTGTTTTTTTCTTTTTGGAGTTGATGGATATTATGGTAATTGAGATGAGGTGTGTATGAGAAAATTCAATTGTACGAGGAGTTTGAGGGTGTGAAGTGAGAAAATGTGAGAAAATGGTAAGCAAAAAGAAAAAAAAAAAAAAAGTGTGCAAATAGTATCACTCTTTTGCTTATGAAGAATACTTCCTCTAATACCCTCTCACAAAAGCACATGCTTTTTTGTATTTTCATTTAATTTATAAATTAATTTTTTATTTATTTAAAATAAAAAAGACAAAAACATACATGCTCTTATGAGAAGGGATTAGAGGAAATATTGTTCTTTGTTTATTGCACAATTAGAAAAAGAAACTACACTTTGTGGTCCTTATTCTTTAATTTGTGTGAAAATTAATATTTTGAAAAAGTAAAATAAAATATTTGAAAAAATAAATTTAATTTCTCCATATCTCTCTTTGAAATATTTTTTTTTTTTCAATAACCATTTGACCTAATGGATGATACACAATTTTTTCGTTTTGAGTATGTTATGAATTCAAACTTATAGACGACAATTATTGATAAAAAAACTAATTGTTTTAGTAAATATAACCTTCGTAAAAGGAAACAAAGAAATTTTGATATGAGATTTTGGACTCTCAAATTTCATTATCAAATTCCACTAGAATTTGACAAATCTCTAAATTTGGTTCCCAAATAAGGTACTTTAGAAAAAGGAATTTGAAATCTCAAGTTGACCCCAAATTTCATCTTCCAATTCCAGATCCAAACACACCCCAACCAACCTTATAATATAATAAGACATCAGAGGCGTTTGTCTGAATTTTAAAAATATAGGGTCTAAACTGAAACTGTTTGATTAGTATACTCACCATCTGATGTGTTAAAACGAACGGTCAAGATTACATTCACAATACAGTGCTCCCAGTTAATCCCAACCGTTCACGTGTTCAAATAGGTCATCCCGGTCGTCCTTTCTATCCCATTTAACCATTTTTATTCCAAACGTTAGGGTTTCTCTGAGCTGCCGAAACCAAAAGTGTAGGGTTTTTAGCCTCTCCAAGCAGCTGTCTCTTCCTGACTCTCGATTCTCCTTCAGGTAAATCGATTTCCCAATTCGTTTTCTTCTACACATTTTATTACCTTCAAATCATTACTGTTTCCCGAGAAAATGTAGGAAAATTTTTGTTAATTTTTTTCCTCCGTAATAAGCATGACTTCTTTTGCAATCGTTCCGAATGCTATAATGCTAAAACACCCATGATTTTAATATATATATGTGGGTCGTTTTTTTTTTTTAAAATTTTATTTTTAAATTCGATATAGATGATGTTTTAGTTGAGGGTTTTTAGTATTGACTCTGTAAATTGTACTGATTGTTTTATTTTCTTTCTGGAAAAAAAAGATAAACTAACTGGAGTTGATATATGCATCTTAGATTGCTTTTATTTTTGGTGATTTAGATTTTGAAGAAGCTAATTCCTTTGCTATACTTTGGGCCTTGGCTGCTACGATAAGTTTTAAAAATGACCTTTTTTTTTTTTACTCTAGTTTTCAAACGGCAAGTTATGCCCAAGCTAACAGAACTATTTGCTCCATTAACGTTTTCAAAGCTTTTTCTTAGTTTGCTCTGATTTTCCATTCATTAGTATAATGATTGTATTTGAAAGGAAAAATCTTTGTTTTCTACTTTTTTTTTGGGTGACTTTGAAATCGGGGAGATTGTTTCCCATTTCAATGCATGCCTTATTTGATGCCTGTACATTCGAGTTTCTGTCCAAGAAAAAGATCCCCACCTTTTCACTCCCTTTGTTTTTCATTTTTGTGATTTACCAACAATCAAATAAAGCTTTATGGATTGATATATAATATTTTGAGTTTTGTGCCACAGTTAGATTTGTTGGGAGTCAGTTTATTCCAAGTCCACCAAAAACATAAATTTTATCAATTATTTTATCTCTGTCGGCCAGAAATGCTAATTCTGTTTCATGCTACTGTTTAGCCATATTTGTCAAGATGTATACGTCAAGGAAGAAGATTTCCAAGGATAAGGATGCTGAACCCACTGAATTTGAAGAGTCGGTTGCACAAGTAAGCGGTGTAGCTTTTTATTGTGCTTTTTAGTCATGTAATTTTTGTAACTTTTAGTTATTAATGTGAGTTGTTATCTCTGCAGGCAATATTTGATTTGGAAAATACAAACCAGGAGCTCAAAAGTGACCTGAAGGATTTATATATAAATTCAGCAGTGTAAGAATGCTTTACTGGATACATATGTATTATAAACCGTTTTCAATTGTATTTCTGCATGAGTAGTATTTTTCCTTTCTGCTGCAGTCAAATTGATGTCTCTGGGAACCGGAAGGCTGTTGTTATCCATATCCCCTATAGACTGAGGAAGGCTTATCGCAAGATCCATGTTCGGCTTGTGAGGGAGCTTGAGAAGAAGTTCAGTGGAAAGGTGATTAACGGTTTATGTTCTTTGGTTCTCTCTTTTATAAAATCTAGTATAAACTAAGACTTTTTTTTCATTGTAATTTATTAGTGTACTTGTTTCTAGGCACTACATTTTGCGCCTTACAATTAGGGATATTTTATTTTCATCTCTTTATTCTCTTAGTTACTAGTTTTGATCTGCTTAGCTAGCTTTTCTTTTTGATTTGCTTGTCTTTTCTTTGAGTCCATTTCTTTTTAAATTTTTTTCTTCTCTGAATTGATTATTTTAATTAAAGTGATTCAAAGCTCCCATACACACTTTTATATTTATTTGTAATATTTTGATTGTGTTTGATGATGCTTATAGTGTCCTTTTTGTTTGTTTGTCATGTGGTAGGATGTGATCCTGATTGCCACACGTAGGATAGTGAGGCCTCCAAAGAAAGGTTCTGCTGCTCAACGGCCTCGCACTCGTACTCTAACTGCAGTGCACGAGGCAATGTTGGAGGATGTTGTTTTGCCTGGTGAGATTGTTGGGAAGCGCACCAGATATCGTCTCGATGGGTCCAAGATAATGAAGGTAAACTGTCATGACTTTCTGAAGGAAAAAGAAATATTTAGTCTGATATAAATGTACACACTCATAAACACTTGGAAATGGGAAACATTTGCGGTTGATCATTGCCTTTTACCCAAGAGATGTTTGCCTTGCGAAGATGTCAAAAGACAGACACAGGCATACACAAATTGAGAATATAGTACGTTTAGTGGGATATGTATTGTAAGAGATTTCTAATAGAAGTTCATGTATGGGTTGTTGTGGGTTGCTCTATGAAGTTTTTTGTTTGATAAACTACCATATTTATTTATCTTTGATTGTTATGTTGGGCAGGTTTTCCTGGACCCCAAGGAAAGAAACAACACTGAATACAAGCTGGAGAGCTTTTCTGCAGTTTATCGGAAGCTTTCAGGAAAGGATGTTGTGTTCGAGTACCCAATCACTGATGCATAGAAATATTTTCTGCTTATGGGACGTTTCAATACCCTTGCTCCTTCCATTTTATTCTCTCAACAATTTTAAGTTTTGATGTCAAGGACATAATCGAGTATGCCTTTCGAAGGATTTTGTTCTCTTCATTATTAGCATATTTATGTTCTGCTGAAAGGGTTTAGTGCGGGATTATTAATCTTCCAGAGTTGCGCATTCTTTCAAAATTGTGTTGGGAATGTTTGTGTGCCCTATGTATTTCATTATGCTAAAGAAGGTTGGATGACTTTTGGCCAAAATTAGTTCCTACTCCTTATAATTCTAATGTGCAATATTGAAGAGGACAGGTAGTTGCATATCTCGACTAGAGTATTCTTAAGTCATAGGCGGTCATAAATTGAATAAAGGCATTTTGATTATTGAATCTGAAAATTACCGAAATTAAAAACCAAAATTTTTGGTTTTGATTTTAGTAAACCTCAGTTTGAATCACTGACCCAATAGCACCCAACTTGCACTTGTGGAGTAAGTGCTCTACCACTAGAATTATAAACCGACACATCCAAGCCACGAGTGTACTTCTCAAATGTTTTCAAAGCTTGACATAGATACATTGGCTTCTACAGTCATTAACAATTGGTATAGGAATTAGTAAATGAAGTCTAGATTCTTTTAGCATGCATGTGTTTTATTTGTTAAGTCTAAGATTAAGTGAATAACTCAAATTGAACACCAACAATTGAACGCAATAGACATTCATCCTAATGGGAGGTCCATCGCCTATTTGAACCTCAAATCAGTTATACAAATTTAGTAGAAAGCACATAAAAAAAAGAGTGCATTAACTTTAAGGTAATGTACCACCCAAAAAGTTAACCAAAAGTACCAAATCTCACAAATTTAATTTTAAGGTAACATCAACTCACCAATAACCATAAATTCAGGTAACATCAACCCACTTAGAACCACAAATTTAATTTACAGGTAACATAAACTCATCCACAACCCAAAACAGCTTCAGCACTATGCAAATAAATTTAATCGTAAAAACTTTCGATTTTTACGTGTAGTTTTAATTTTCACCATAGTTTCAGTTTTTACTCTCAGTTTTAGTTATGGATAACACTCTTATAAAGTCGCAGTTTTAGTTGTCTGATACAGTTAACAAACTCAAAAAATCTCAGTTTCAGTTTAAAGTTGCAGTTTGCATTTTCATTTTGCAATTTCAGTTCACAGTTTCAGTTCATAATTTCAATATTTTTCTAGATCTGAGTTCCAGATCTTTTGACAAAAAAAAAAAAAGTTCCAGATCTGGGAAGAAGAAGAACAAGAAGATGATGAAGAGAGACATAGCGGGTAGAGAGAGAGAAGAGAAAAGAGAAAGACAAAAAATAAGAAATAAAATGGCAATTGACTATATTTCAAAATAAGCCAGCTGACATTATCTCTTGCAATACAACTAATAGTTACCTTGTTGTTAAATAAAATTAATTGGTGCACTAGAGATTAAATATGATGCATAACATGCACCCTATAGTAATTAATTCTAAAAATTACCTAGTATAGAGGAAAGAGCTATAGCAAGTATGAATCATCAAAATCACATTGAATGATCTAAATTCAGGAATAATGAAAAGGAAAAAAAAAAAAAAATCTTATCTAGGTATATGATTCAATTTGGATGGCTTGAGATTATCAGTGACATTGAAATACTTGAATGTCCGAATCCACTTTTCTTGATTCTTCAACAAATGAACGGCAATGCTCATGCGTACAACTTGTAGGTGGCTCAGGAAAGTTGTAATTAGACCACTTAGCATTGAACCTATTCTTACATCGACCCCCAATTTTAATCCCCTCACCAAATGTCTTATTCCAAATGGTTTTTGGGTGTATCCGACTCTGGTCTGGAAGTGCCGGCGTTGGTAACTTGGTATTGGTCTGGAAGTGTGAGGGCGTTTGTGTTAATTTAAAAAATGAACAATACTTGGGTCACCCCATCTCCTTTTTAAATTCTGATTTCGGCAATACTGGTGTATAATCGGAACCGTTTATTTTTTAGATCACCTTATTATAGATCTTCTCTACAAAAAATTAACTCAATCAGAAATCATTTGGTTATATAACTGTTGTCGATTGAATAAAAAAAAAAATTAACGATTTGGTAAAAAAATCACTCTTTAATTAAAAATCATCTATTTTTTCTATTTAATTAACAACAATTATATAATCAAACCGATTTTCGATTGATTTGATTTTTTACAGAAATGATCTTTAATATGTTATCTAAAAAATAAACGGTTTTGATCATACACCAACATTGCCACAATTAAAATTTGAGAGAGTGAGGTGACCTTAAGGTGTCCTAAGAATGACCCAAATATTGTTCTTAAAAAATATAGGGTCTAAAGTGAAACTGTTTTATGACTAATACTCACCATCTGATGTGTTAAAACGAACGGTCAAGATTCGATACAGTGCTCCCAGTTAATCCCAACCGTTCACGTGTTCAAATAGGTCATCCCGGTCGTCCTTTCTATCCCATTTAACCATTTTTATTCCAAACGTTAGGGTTTGTCTGAGCTGCCGAACCAAAAGTGTAGGGTTTTTAGCCTCTCCAAGCAGCTTTCTCTTCCTGACTCTCGATTCTCCTTCAGGTAAATCGATTTCCCAATTCGTTTTCTTCTATACATTTTATTACCTTCAAATCATTACTGTTTCCCGAGAAAGTGTAGGAAAATTTTTGTTAATTTTTTTCCTCCGTAATAAGCATGACTTCTTTTGCAATCGTTCCGAATGCTATAATGCTCAAAACCCATGATTTTAATATATATGTGGGTCGGTTTTTTTTTTTTCTTTCTTAAATTCGATATAGATGATGTTTTAGTTTAGGGTTTTTAGTATTGTCTCTGTAAATTGTACTAATTGCTTTATTTTCTTTCTGGAAAAATAAGAGCCAATTTTCTTTCTGTAAAATAGATTGCTTTTATTTTTGGTGATTTAGATTTTGAAGAAGCTAATTCATTTGCTATACTTTGGCTGCCAGCCTGCTACGATAAGTTTTAAAAATGACTTTTTTTTTTTTTTTTTTTTTACTTTAGTTTTCAAACGGCAATTTATGCCCAAGCTAACAGAACTATTTGCTCCAATAACGTTTGAATTGTGAAAGCTATTTCTTAGTTTGCTCTAATTTTCCATTAATTAGTATAATGAATGTATTTGAAAGGAAAATCTTTGTTTTCTACTTTTTTTTTTTTGGGTGACTTTGAAATCGGGGAGATTGTTTCCCATTTCAATGCATGCTTTATTTGATGCCTGTACATTCGAGTTTCTGTTCAAGAAAAAGATCCCCACCTTTTCACCCTCTTTGTTTTTAATTTTTGTGATCTATCAATAATCAAGTAAAGCTTTATGCATTGATATATATTTTGAGTTTTGTGCCACAGTTAGATTTGTTGGGAGTAAGTTTATTCCAAGTTCACCAAAAACATAAATTTTATCAATTATTTTATCTCTGTCAGTCAGAAACGCGAATTTTGTTTCATGCTACTGTTTAGCCAGATTTGTCAAGATGTATACGTCAAGGAAGAAGATTTCCAAGGATAAGGATGCTGAACCCACTGAATTTGAAGAGTTGGTTGCACAAGTAAGCGGTGTAGCTTTTTATTGTGCTTTTTAGTCATGTAATTTTTGTAACTTTTAGTTATTAATGTGAGTTGTTACCTCTGCAGGCAATATTTGATTTGGAAAATACAAACCAGGAGCTCAAAAGTGACCTGAAGGATTTATATATAAATTCAGCAGTGTAAGAATGCTTTACTGGATACATATGTATTATAAACCGTTTTCAATTGTATTTCTGTATGAGTAGTATTTTTCCTTTCTGCTGCAGTCAAATTGATGTCTCTGGGAACCGGAAGGCTGTTGTTATCCATATCCCCTATAGACTGAGGAAGGCTTATCGCAAGATCCATGTTCGGCTTGTGAGGGAGCTTGAGAAGAAGTTCAGTGGAAAGGTGATTAACGGTTTATGTTCTTTGGTTCTCTCTTTTATAAAATCTAGTATAAACTAAGACTTTTTTTTCATTGTAATTTATTAGTGTACTTGTTTCTAGGCACTACATTTTGCGCCTTACAATTAGGGATATTTTATTTTCATCTCTTTATTCTCTTAGTTACTAGTTTTGATCTGCTTAGCTAGCTTTTCTTTTTGATTTGCTTGTCTTTTCTGTGAGTCCATTTCTTTTTAAATTTTTTTCTTCTCTGAATTGATTATTTTAATTAAAGTGATTCAAAGCTCTCATACACACTTTTATATTTATTTGTAATATTTTGATTGTGTTTGATGATGCTTATAGTGTCCTTTTTGTTTGTTTGTCATGTGGTAGGATGTGATCCTGATTGCCACACGTAGGATAGTGAGGCCTCCAAAGAAAGGTTCTGCTGCTCAACGGCCTCGCACTCGTACTCTAACTGCAGTGCACGAGGCAATGTTGGAGGATGTTGTTTTGCCTGGTGAGATTGTTGGGAAGCGCACCAGATATCGTCTCGATGGGTCCAAGATAATGAAGGTAAACTGTCATGACTTTCTGAAGGAAAAAGAAATATTTAGTCTGATATAAATGTACACACTCATAAACACTTGGAAATGGGAAACATTTGCGGTTGATCATTGCCTTTTACCCAAGAGATGTTTGCCTTGCGAAGATGTCAAAAGACAGACACAGGCATACACAAATTGAGAATATAGTACGTTTAGTGGGATATGTACTGTAAGAGATTTCTAATAGAAGTTCATGTATGGGTTGTTGTGGGTTGCTCTATGAAGTTTTTTGTTTGATAAACTACCATATTTATTTATCCTTGATTGTTATGTTGGGCAGGTTTTCCTGGACCCCAAGGAAAGAAACAACACTGAATACAAGCTGGAGAGCTTTTCTGCAGTTTATCGGAAGCTTTCAGGAAAGGATGTTGTGTTCGAGTACCCAATCACTGATGCATAGAAATATTTTCTGCTTATGGGACGTTTCAATACCCTTGCTCCTTCCATTTTATTCTCTCAACAATTTTAAGTTTTGATGTCAAGGACATAATCGAGTATGCCTTTCGAAGGATTTTGTTCTCTTCATTATTAGCATATTTATGTTCTGCTGAAAGGGTTTAGTGCGGGATTATTAATCTTCCAGAGTTGCGCATTCTTTCAAAATTGTGTTGGGAATGTTTGTGTGCCCTATGTATTTCATTATGCTAAAGAAGGTTGGATGACTTTTGGCCAAAATTAGTTCCTACTCCTTATAATTCTAATGTGCAATATTGAAGAGGACAGGTAGTTGCATATCTCGACTAGAGTATTCTTAAGTCATAGGCGGTCATAAATTGAATAAAGGCATTTTGATTATTGAATCTGAAAATTACCGAAATTAAAAACCAAAATTTTTGGTTTTGGTTTTAGTAAACCTCAGTTTGAATCACTGACCCAATAGCACCCAACTTGCACTTGTGGAGTAAGTGCTCTACCACTAGAATTATAAACCGACACATCCAAGCCACGAGCGTACTTCTCAAATGTTTTCAAAGCTTGACATAGATACATTGGCTTCTACAGTCATTAACAATTGGTATAGGAATTAGTAAATGAAGTCTAGATTTTTTTAGCATGCATGTGTTTTATTTGTGAAGTCTAAGATTAAGTGAATAACTCAAATTGAACACCAACAATTGAACGCAATAGACATTCATCCCAATGGGAGGTCCATCGCCTATTTGAACCTCAAATCAGTTATACAAATTTAGTAGAAAGCACATTAAAAAAAATTACATAGTATAGAGGAAAGAGCTATAGCAAGAATGAATCATCAAAATCAGATTGAATTATGTAAATTCAGCAATAATGAAAAGAACCAAAAAAAAAAAAAAAACCTTATCTAGGTATATGATACAATTTGGATGGCTTGAGATTATCAGTGACATTGAAATACTTGAATGTCCGAATCCACTTTTCTTGATTCTTAAACAAATGAACTGCAATGCTCATGCGTACAACTTGTAGGTGGCTCAGGAAAGTTGTAATTAGACCATTGAACCTATTCTTACATCGACCCCCAATTTTAATCCACTCACCAAATGTCTTATCTTCAGGCCCTTCCAAATGGTTTTTGGGTGTATCCGACTCTCTAATCCACTTCACTATGTCCCAAGAAATCAAGTACCCCATGCCAGACATGTAGTGCCCAAAAGGGTCTATGCTTGAGCATTGAATCACATACCCATATTACAAGTCTTCTCTAGGCAAACCCTTCAAAGAGTCCACCAGATGCTTTCATCACATAATGGTATGGTGGATAAACCCCATAATTTGTGTCATTGAATATCTCTGGCAAGCTTGAAAAGTAGGTGTAGGTCTTACCCTTGTTCATATTCTCTTTGCAATCTAGAAATATATGTCACTTAATCAATGATATAATTTGCATAAACATTATAGTTTATAAATTATAAATTAACAATCACTTAATCAATTTTAGACATATTTTAAGTGGGTGTAGAAGTCTAATATCCAAATTTGAGTCTTAGCACCGTTGGTGTTGAAAAATGTGAAACTTAAAATTTTGACAATATTTAAGGCCTAAAATGGGTTTGGTTCACAAATTTTAACTCTCAACCATAGTAGAAGGCCTTATAGAGGCAAATAAGGCACAAAGGAAGCAAATAAAGAAGGAAGCTGAAACTATAAATTTTAGTTTCATTATCTGAGCTAGAGCTTGGCAGAGAATCTAAAAATTTCAAGGTGGGCTAGCTATGTGTTTAAGTTTGTTTCCTTGTTTTGATTTTATATCCATATGAATATCTGGTAGATGAGTGAAAGGGACTGGAGCTTAATCTAATCTAAAAATATTGTTGATAATTGTATGAGTCCAAGTCTCATATAATTAGTTTCAAATTAATTCCAAGAAGTACAATATTATTCTTATTCCTCTTATAATTTGATTAATTGTACCAAACAATTATTGAAGTAAAAGACAACACTGCCAACCGACTGGAGCTATTGAAAGAAACGAAATAAACCAGAGATGTGTAGTGATTTTAGTGTAATTAATTTGTTTAAATTAATAAAACAATTGTTCATAAGGTATTTTTATATAGCTTCATAGAAATATTTGGTTTTGGATACTGGTATATAAGGAAGTGGGGAAATCAGACTATCAGAGTGTCTTGGTTCCTAAATTCGTGTTTCATAATGAACCCCAATTAATGATCGTGCTTTATGCTATGGAGTGGAATGAGAATTGTGTGGCAGATGGAATCGCCCATTTTCCCAAAAAATAAAAAAAAACTGAATATCATTTATTAGATTAAATGGTTGACCCATTCCTTAGAGCTCAATGAGTACTATACTTAGCCAATAGTCAAGAGCATCACTAATGAATGGAGCAAATGATGTGACAAACTTTATTTGTAGTGTCATGTCAAATTTTAGGCTTTCAATAAATGAGGCAAATTCATTATCAAATTTGACTCAAGAAAAAATTATAGTATATTTGACCCAATGTCAAATGATAATAACTTACTTGCCTGTGATAGGGGCAGACTTATATAACGGTAAAGAGAGAAAGAGAGAAGAAGGAGGGAAGAGAGAGAAAGAGAGAGATAGAGAGAGATGGATACCACAGTTGGTATCTTGGGACATATAAGTCCCTCTCATGTCAAATTAGAGTAAATTGGGACTCACTTACTATTTAATTAATAAAAAAATTTAACAATTTTATTATTTCATCAATTCCAATAAAGTAGCTTTTACTGAATTGATAAAATAATATTTGTTTTAACTATTTGTCTTATTATTTATTATTGGAGTGACAAATTTTTAAAGTAATAAATTTTTATGTCAAAGTGACATATGAGGTAGTAAAAAGACACTTTTAGCTACATTTGTTTCATCCATCGGTAATGCTAAACTGTTTTGTGGCCTGCTTGTCTTTTCTTGTTTTTTAGGCCTTAAGGCCCCCACTTTAACTACAAAAATGAAAGAGTAGCATGACTAATCAGACTTTTCATGCTAAGAGCATGATCATTTTTAGTATTATTCTTGTGACGGCTAACTGCTTGAAACATGTAGTTAACTTGTGAGGAGAATATTTCTTAATTAAATAGATAACTGATGAAGAATGGATAGAAAAATCAATGGTAACATACTAGATGCATATATGTAACAATTAATTATTAATCTAGTGATATTCTCTTTATTTTAATAGAGATATACTAAGTTCTAATCCTCTTTTCTCACAAAAGGTAAAAAAAAAAGTAGAAAAAAACTTCAATTAAGATATTGGAAGAAATTAACAAAATCATAAAGGAGCAATTTTCACACTCTTATTTTGTACACTTGTACTCATTTCCCTTATCTTTCTTCATTTATTTGTTCAATTATTAACCCATAAAAACAAAAGGAGTGCAAATGTATAAAATTGGAATGTGAAAATCGTCACTTAATTATTATGTATGTTATTTGTGAAACAGTATAATCATTTTCATATTTATTTAGTTATTATTGATATCAAGAATGAAGAATTGAAATAAACACGCTTATTCAAGCATGGTAGTATGATTTTCTTCCGTATTTTCATCCTATTAGCTTATCAGGTTAACAACCAAGGGGCCAAATGATCAATGAAATTGACTTTCTTGTTGTAGAATGAGCAAGGCCGGCCCTGGTTTTGGGAGGTCTCGGGCGAAATTTGGAATTAGGCCTGTTGATGCAAATTCTCGTGAGGTAGATGCAACAACTTAGAAATGCTGATCTGGCTGATCAGATGCTTTGCTGGATGATGAAGTGGATGTTGATTGAGATCTTCCTGCAAAAGAAACAAGATCAAAGGAGATGGACCGGTGTGGTACCAGCCAAACACGCTCCGATGATGAAATCAGTGATGGTGTTTGATGGTGGATGAGGAAGAACAGAGGATGAACTTGGGAGAATAGGAAGAACAAGGCAAATGTTCTGGGTTATTCTCAGCAAGTTGGGTAAACTCTTTGGTGAGTGGAAATTTTTGTGTAAGTGCTTGTGGGTAGGTTGATAATAATTTTTTGTTTTTGCACATATGAGTTGATATATATAAGCAAAGGAAAACCTGATGGGTAAGATACCTGCATGTGAATGAATGGTTGCCAGTGACCCACGCGCCTGGTCAGAACTAGTTGCATGTTCAGCTGCTCACCTCCTCAGCATTCAATGCTGCAATGAATGCTCCATTAAATGCAAAGTTGGAAGGTTCAGGCAAACTACCCCAGTAGTCATGAATGCAGACTGGATATTCTATATGTCAGAAGATTTGTGTCAGGTGCATTCAAGTGTGGCGGTTCATCCCAACGTGCTCATCCTGGGAATGGCGGTGGAGAGCCGAGCCGAGCCGAACATATATCCTTATGCGTATACATGAAGTCTATGTGCGATCGGATCGGTCATGGGATTCCAAGTCGAGCCGATCCGAGAGATAAGGGTCCTTCCGAGCCCTAACTGGCCGACGTTAGAACTCGAAAGGAGGTCACTTCGGTGCCGAGCCGAGCCGAACTGGAATGACCGTGGAAAGATGGGCACTCAATCCCCTGGAAGATCATCGGTTCGGACCGGGCCGAACATGGTGGACCCGACATGGAGATCCGGTCCGAGCTGGCGGAGGAAGTGCTGGGCAGTGATGATGTGGAGGTCAAAGTCTGACCAGCCACGTGTCCAGCCAGGATTGGCTGTTGGATCGGTGTGGGTTTACCCACAAACAGGAGTCCCCCAGCTTCCGATCCGAGCGGACAGTGGTGGGTTGGAAGCTGAAGTGTGATGACCTTCACAAGAATGGCATTTTTGTTTGATCCGAGCCGAACTCAACAGGACCATGTTCCTGAAGATCCGAACAAGTGATGACTTGTGTTTGGCCAGAATATCTCGGGGGCAGGTGAAGAGACATTTGATTTCTGCATGGGGGAACGTAAGGGTCACCTCATTTATGGGTATTTTGAATGCTTGACAGGTGTCAAGATCTGGCATGTGAAGCGCCAGAAATGAGGGGCTGAGATCGGTTTGCATGGGGGTATAAATTGGCAGTTTCTCTCTCTTCCCTTTCACTTTCATCTTCAGTTTCTCTCTCTCTGCGAAATCTCTCTCTCCTGCCGCGAATTCCACTCTCTCACCGCCGTCTGAGAGGTTGTCCGATCCCGATTTTGACCAGACACAGTCGTGGGCGAGGTGGTTCCGAGTGTGTTTGGGGCGGAAACTTTGGGCGGAGGAAAACCAGTAAGTGATTCTCCTCACTTTTGAGTTTTTGTGTTTTCGGGTTTTTGAGTGTGTGTTCTTGGTGTTCTTGAAAAAGGGCACCTTTTGATCCAAAAAGCAAGAGAGAGAAAATAGCAAAACTGTTAGTGATGTCCGCATCCGATTCGAGCGGTAGGCTCGGCTCGGGAGAAGCTTTTGGCGGGGACAGCGATGCCGAGCTGAGCCGAAGCCCACCTGCGGGTGAGGCGAGTTGGGACGGGTTGTCAGAAGAGTTGGACGAGGTTGGCTCGGCGTTGGGCTGCAACCCAGGTGAGGAACGCCGAGCCCGAGGGGACCGGGATAACCCCGAGGTGTTGAGTTCCGATCGGGAACAAGGGGTGGCCGAAGGCGATGACGAGGAGCCCCTTGATGTCGAGCCGATCGCGACCATCCCGAGCAGGCTAACCTCGGGATCAAGTGAAAGGGACAGGGGTCACGATGCGTCGACCTCGGCTCAGCAAGTCACAGGGAGTCCGATCAACCCGGACTTTTACGAGGAGTTGGCGTGGAAGGCCGATCAGATCCCAAACGAGATGACCGAGTTTCATCTCGAGGACCTGAGGGCCCGGTATTCTGTTCCCGAGGCCGTGCAGATGAGATTGCCGATGAAAGGGGAGAAGCCGAGCCGACCCCCCAAGGGATGGGTGACCATGTACCCGGAGATGTTCGAGAACGGGGTTCGGCTCCCCCTACACCCATTCCTTCAGGATTGGCTGGCCATGATCGGCGCGGCGCCGCATCAGCTAAATCCCAACGTGTACAGGATCATCCTGTCCATGCATATTTTGTGGCACAATGTGCACAAATGCGAGCCGGACAAGGATATCCTGTTCTGCTCCTACGCACTGAGGTCGAAGAACACCGAGCTCGGCTTCTACAACCTGCAGGCCTACTCGGGGCCACTGTTCTCGGGCAATCCCTCCTCTCAGAAGACTTGGAAGAGGAGATATTTCTTTGTCTCTGGGGATTGGGAATTCGCCGATCCGAGCAGCTCCACCCCGGCTCGGGTTCCCAGAGCTTTTAGGATTCCAGGTGGGCAATGGGGAACTGGGGCCGATCCGAGGGGAACTTGGATATGTTTTGTGATGATTGTATGTATATTTTGTGGCTAACTCCTTTTGGTTTCGTCTTTGCAGTCAGCTGGGGCAAGTACAAACTGAAAGGCGAGCTGAGGGATCAGATTGCTGCGATCAGAGACTCGCCGACCGAATATTCATCCACCAAGTTCTTGCTCGGACAGACCCAGATCAGGTCGAGCGGAATTTCCTGGTTTGTACCCAGGTGGAACCCGCGAGCCGAAAAGGGAATGAGTTCGGCCGAGATGGAGGCTCGGCTGAGGAAGAAAGCCGAGAAAAGCGCCCAAAGGAAAGCTGCGGGCCGGGTCCCAGTCGAGCCGACCCCGATACCCGTCGCGGCGACAGCCCGACCTGGGCCCTCCGTGCCGAGGCCTGACCGGCGCGGGGAGAAGAGGAAGGGTCCTGCGACCGAAGCCCGTCCAGAAAAGAGGAACCGGGCTGAGCCCAGCGGTACCGATGCCGAGGTTTCTGGTTCGGCCTCCATGAAGGTGGTGGAGGTGGACTCCTCTATCGAGCCTTTCGTGATCGGCTTCAAACGCGTGGTCACGCCGAAGGTGGTCGAAGGGCTCTGGGCCGGACAGGAGACGCCGAGCCTCGGAAGCAAGGCACTGAGCGCCTCCCGCCAGGCCATGATGGTAAGTACCCCTGACTTCGGATTTATGCTCTTCCTAATTAGCTCGGGCTAACACACATTTTTTTTTTGTGTAGCTCGCCCTAAAGCAGTTTGAAGTAGCCCAGGCCGCAGTCGATGCCGAGGCGAGGATGGGGAGGCTTCGGGAGAGGAACGGTGAACTGAGGGAGAAGCTAGCCGAGGCCGAACGGGAGGTCAAGGCCGAGCGCGGTCGGTCGGTCGATCTTCGTACTCAGTTGGTCGAGAAGGAAGTGGAGGTGGCTCAGCTCAGAAAGGAGCTCCTTGCCTCCGAGCAGAAGGTGGCCGAGCTGGGCCAGTTCGCCGACGATCTCCAGCGGGACGTCGAGGCGGCCGAGCGGAGGGCGGTCGAAGTTCGGCGTCAAGCCGGAGTGCCGAGCGTCCAGGCGCTTGCCGATGCCCAGTTTGAGGGGTATAAGGAGCTGTTGGAGGAGATCCGGTCGAAGAGGCCGGACTGGGATTTGTCCTTCGTCGGCGAGTCCGACGGCGAGGGGGACACCCAGGAGAGCCAGCAAGAAGACCTTCCTCCCTCCGATCACCGAGCTGCCGCCGAGGTGGTTACCTCAGTGACCGAGCCGATGCCGGGGAATCCTTCGCTGCCCGAGTGCGAGCCGACCCCGATCCCCCCAGTCCCCGAATCCGATCCCGATGCCGAGATGCAGATCGGCGGGGTTGAGGTGGTGCAGCTCGGCGAGGAGACGCCCGAGGAGTCCACCGAGCCGATCCAGGAGAGGCCTGCCGGGCGATCTGCATGATAGCTGCCTTTGTTTAATTTTCGTGTTGTTTTGTTTTTGTTTTTGTTCCCGAGCCGAAGTGTGGCTCGGGTTTAATTGTTTTTGGAACAATTCTGTATTTGGTTTATCTTGTTTAATTTATCAATATTTTCTTTTTATGGACAAGTTATTGTCAGCTCAGCTCGGAGATTAAGCTAAAGATATAACAAGTAACGCATGAATAAGAAAATGATAAAAGTGACAAACATAATAAAAACCAAGACATTTTGAGATCGGCTCGGCATACCGATCGCAATGAAAATGAATGGTAATAATAAATTCCCAATTGTCTTCGAATCAGCTTGATAAGCATGATGAAGATTAAGTAGGAATTTAAAAACCCTAGTGATCCCGGATGGGCTCGGCATACTTAGGAATTTTGTTTTTGAGAAAAATATTCAAACCTACTTTCAGATCGGCTCGGCATGCACGATGAAAGTTTTGGTTGGAGTGTATATTTTTCTTTTAGAAATATCCTGTTGAGCGTTAGGACTGTAGAAAGTCGCTTCGGCTCGGACAGGGATTTTTATAGACCTGATAAGTCTGTACTATGTCGAGCATCGGGCCGAAAATGGCGCGCCAGCTCGGCACATGAGTTTATAGACCTGATGAGTCTGTAATATGCCGAGCATCGGGCCGGAAATGGCGCGCCAGCTCGACACATGAGTTTATAGACCTGATGAGTCTGTAATATGCCGAGCATCGGGCCGGAAATGGCGCGCCAGCTCGACACATGAGTTTATAGACCTGATGAGTCTGTAATATGCCGAGCATCGGGCCGGAAATGGCGCGCCAGCTCGACACATGAGTTTATAGACCTGATGAGTCTGTAATATGCCGAGCATCGGGCCGGAAATGGCGCTTCAGCTCGGCACATGGGTTCGTTATTTTTTCGAAGGAAACACTCAGATCTTTCCTCTTTGTTGAAGGTGTATAGGAGTAGAGTCCCCAGTGTTTGCTTCGAAAAATAAGAAGAAGATGAGTCAAAGTGTGTTCATCCTCTCATTGATTGGAATGAGTGTTAGGTCGGACAGTCCCCGATCCTAGCTACATTTTTACTGGTAATAAGTCTTCAAGTGTTCAGCGTTCCAGCTATGCTTGAGAGGCTTCCCAGCCAGAGTGGCCAAGTTGTAAGTGCCAGGCTTGACTATGCCTGTAATTCTGTATGGTCCGGTCCAGTTCGGATCGAATGAGCTCTCCTTGACAGCAAGGGGATTCTTCTTCATGACGAGACTGCCCAATCTGAAGCTTCTGGGCCTGACCCTTTGATTGTAGTATTTGGCTACCCTCTGTTGGTAAGCGGCTCGGCAGAGATTGGCGTCGGTTCGCCTCTCCTCGATCATGTCCAGGCCGAGCCGAAGTCCGGTGTCATTGGTCTCGGGATTGTACGTACCGGTTCGGAATGAGCTGTCGTCCCGAATGCCAATGCGTAAGGTGTTTCCTTCGTGGAGTTGCGATAGGAAGTTCGGTAAGACCAAAGCACCTCTGGCAAGAGTTCAGGCCAATTCCCCTTAGCATTATCAAGCTTAGTCTTGAGGGTCTTCTTGATGATCTTGTTGATGGCCTCGACTTGTCCGTTCGACTGCGGATGATAAGGAGCGGTGAAGCGCAAATTGATGTTCAGACGTGAACAAAAACTCCTGAATTTGTTGCAGTCGAACTGCTTGCCATTGTCCGCGATGATGGTGTGCGGCATGCCGAACCGGCATATGATGTTCTTCCAGACGAAGGTCTCCATCCGCTCGGCTGTGGTAGTGGCTAGGGGCTCGGCCTCGGCCCACTTGGTGAAGTAGTCGACTGCTACCACGGCCATGGTGACTTGCCCTTTCGCCTTCGGCATTGGGCCGATCAAATCGAGTCCCCACTGCGCGAACGGCCAGGGACTGGATATGGAGGTCAGCAACTGGGGAGGTTGATGGGGGACTGCGGCGAACTGCTGGCATTTGACACAAGAGCGGGAGAGGTGATCTGCGTCCTTGTTCAGCGTGGGCCAGAAGTAACCCTGTCTGATCATCTTGTAGGCGAGGGCCCTTCCTCCGGAGTGGTTTCCGCATATCCCCTCGTGAATTTCTCTCAGCACATCCTGACCTTCTTGGGGAGTGACATATCGCAAGTAGGGCAGGGAGAAACTCCTCTTGTAGAGCTGACCATCGATCATGCTGAACCGAGCCGATCTGGTCTTGACGAGACGTGCCTTGTCCCTCTCCGGGGGGAGGATCCCGGAGACCAAGTAGCTGATGATCGGCGTCATCCAGTTCGGCTCGGCCTCGGTCTGCATAACGGTGGCCTCGTTTTCGGCGGTGCTAGGTCTGTCCAGAATTTCAACTGGAACGTGCCTAGCGGATCTGGTGTCTGTGGCCGAAGCCAGGCGCGCCAAGGCGTCGGCTCTGCAGTTTTCTGCCCTCGGGATTTGGGATATTTTGTATTCGTGGAAGTTCCCGAGCAGCAAACGGGTCTTCTCGAGATAGGCAGTCATGCTTGGCTATCGAGTCTCGTAATCTCCCAAAATCTGGTTGACAATGAGTTGGGAGTCGCTGAAGATGTTCAGTTTGGTCGCGCCGAGCTCCCTTGCCAATCTGAGTCCGGCGATGAGTGCCTCATACTCTGCTTCATTGTTTGATGCTTGAAATCTGAAGCGAAGAGCATACTCCATCACAACTTGTTCTGGGGAGATCAGAACAAGCCCAGCTACGCTTCCCATGGCGTTGGAAGATCCGCCCACGTAGAGGGTCCAGGTGAGAAGATCACCCTGGCCGCGTTCGTCGATTGTGCTCGGATCGGACGCTGTTGGGGGAGCGTCGGCGCACGGCGGGTTTTCCGCTGAGGTGGTCGACTCGCAGATGAAGTCCGACATGGCCTGACCTTTGATGGCCGTCATGGGACGGTAGATGATGTCAAACTCGCCGAGCTCGATTGACCACTTGATGAGCCGACCCGAAGTCTCGGGTTTTGCCAGGATTTGTCTGAGTGGCTGATCCGTCAAGACGACGATCGAATGAGCCTGGAAGTAGGGTCTCAATTTCTGAGCCGAGCTGACCAGGGCGAGAGCCATCTTCTCGAATTTTGGATATCTGGTCTCGGCATCGGCGATGGCTCGGCTCGTATAGAAGACGGGGTGTTGTGCACCGCCGACCTCTCTTACTAGAACTGAGCTGAGAGCCGAGTCTGAAACTGAGAGGTAGAGAAAAAGTTCTTCACCTTCCTCTGGTTTGGATAAGATGGGAGGTTCCCCCATGTGCCTTTTCAGATCTTGAAAGGCCAGCTCACATTGGGGGGTCCATTCTATGCCCTTCCCTGCTCCCCTTAGAGCCTTGAAAAAAGGGAGACACCGGTCAGTGGACTTCGAGATGAACCGGTTCAGGGCGGCGACTCTTCCAGTCAGACTCTGGATTTCCTTGCGTGTCATCGGGGACTTCATGTTGATCAAAGCCTAGATCTTCTCCGGATTGGCCTCGATCCCCCGTTGGCTGACCAGATAGCCAAGGAACTTGCCCGACCGAACCCCAAAGACACATTTGGCCGGGTTCAGCTGCATCTGATACTCTTTTAGGACTCCGAACATGTCTGATACTCTTCACGTGATCGTCCGCTTTGATGCTTTTGACCAGCATGTCATCCACGTAAACCTCTACGGATTTGCCGATGGAAGATCTGAACATGTGGTTGACCAGCCTTTGGTAGGTGGCTCCGGCATTTTTGAGGCCGAAGGGCATGACCTTGTAGCAGTACATGCCGCGATCCGTTATGAAAGATGTGCCCTCCTGGTCGGACTTGTGCATGAGGATCTGGTTATACCCAGAATAGGCGTCCATGAAGCTGAGGAGCTGATGTCCTGCTGTTGCATCGACGAGCTGATCTATTCTGGGCAAGGGAAAGCTGTCCTTGGGACAGGCTTTGTTCAGGTCGGTGAAGTCCACGCACATCCTCCACTTCCCGTTGTTCTTTTTCACCATGACCACGTTGGCAAACCAGTCGGGATAATTGACCTCCCGGATGAACCCGTTGTTTTGCAACTTGGTTACCTCTTCATCCATGGCAGCGTATCAGACCGGATCGTATGACCTCCTCTTCTGACGGACCGGTTTGCATCCCGGGTCGGTGTTCAGCCTGTGGGTGATCACGTCGGACGATATGCCCGGCATGTCATCGTAAGACCAGGCGAACACTTCCGCATTGGCACGGAGGAAGTCAATTATGGCAGAACGTTGCTCAGGGCTGATCTGAGTCCCCACTCGGACGAGCCGATCCGGGAGATCGTCCGAGATCGGCACTTCTTCCCAGGCCTCGGCGGGAAGGGGCCGAGATTCTGGGTTCGGCTCGGATTTGAAATCGAATGTTTCCGCCCTCGGCCACCTGCCCGAATCGGCGATGGAGTCGAGTTCCTGCGAGTTCGGCAGTTGACCCTTCTGCCTGATCGAAGCGGCGTAGCAAGACCGAGCCGAGCACTGGTCCCCCTGGATGACAATGCAGTCGTCGCCCACCGGGCATTTGATGAGGAGATTGGCGTAGTGGACGATGCAGTCAAGGTCGACCAGAGCTGGTCTGCCCAGGATAATGTTGTAGGCAGATGGCCGCTTGACGACGATGAAGTACGTCATACAGGTCTTCTTGATCGGTCCCTTCCCGAGCGAAAGGGGAAGGTAAATGTGTCCGAGGGGCTGAACCACTTCTCCCCCGAACCCGACCAAGGCGGGAGTGTCGGTCTCCAGCTTATCCTCGCCGATGCCCATCTGCGCGAACGCAGAGTGGTAGAGGATGTTGACCGAGCTCCCTCCATCGACGAAGGAGTGCACGATAGTAGTCGGGGCCACCTCAGCCACTATGACGACCGGATCATAGTGGGGGAAGATGATCTCATTCGCCTCGTTAGGCTCAAAGGTGACCGGTGCCCAGTCTTTCCGTTGTCTCTTGGAAGTGCTGGGCTGACCCGCTTGGATTGACAGGGACTCGTGAGCTTGAGCCGCCTGTCTGATGTATTCCTTCTGGGATCGGTTCGAGCTCCCCACGAAGGTTGGTCCCCCTCCGATCGATCCGATGGCAGCATCCCGGACGTCAATGGTATTGGTGGGCTTCTTCGGCGCGGCCTTGGGTACCCTAGGCCCACCGGCCAGGAATTGATTGATCTTACCCGCCCGGGCAAGAGTCTCAATCCCGTCGCGGAGAGCGTAGCAATCATCCGTGACGTGGCCGTGATTGGAGTGGTACTTGCAGAAGACGCCCTCCCTGATTTTGTCCGGGGGTGGTCCCTTGATCTCCCTGGCAGCTGGGAGTTGGTCCTTGATCTTGGAGAAGACCGTCTCCAGACCGGCGTTGAGAGGAGTGTACTGGATGAACTTGGGCCCCTTGCCCAGAAGTTGGCGCGGTTCCTCCGTTTTGGTCTTTTTGGACTGGACCTGGGGTTTGGGGCTTGCAACCTCTCCCTCCTTCCTCTTGGCTGAGGTCGGCTTGGGGTTCAGGGCCTCCACCTGAGCATCCCACTCCTCAGCCCGCGCCCACTTAGTGGCTTCAGCAGAAAGCTCATCATAAGTAGAGGGAAGGTTCCTCATCTGATGGGAGCGGAGTCCCCCGGCGAGCAGACCCTGCATAAGGGCGTTCTTAGCCGATCTGTCATCGCAATCGTCGCACTTCGTGTATTCGATGTTGAAGCGGATCAGATAGGCCTTGAGACTCTCCCCTTCCTGTTGTTTAATGAGCGACATATCGTTCAAGTTGTAGAGTCGTTCGGATACAACCCGATATCTCGCCAGGAAAGCCCTTCGGAGGTCGGAGAATGAGTCGATGGAGTTGGGCTGGAGGGTTCGGAACCAACCCCGAGCCGATCCCTTCAAGGTTGAAGGGAAGATTCGGCATTTAGTAGCTTCAGATGCCTGACGGGCCTCCATGGCGTATCTGAAGCTGTCAAGATGGTCGTAGGGATCCTTGGTCCCATCGTACTGATCCATCTTGGGGGGCTTGGTGTCGCGGGAGACCTCAGCGTTCATGATTCTGCTGGTGTACGGGAGGGGGAGTTCCTCTCCGTGGTCGGCTCTACCGGTGTACCCCCTGGAGACCTCGACTTGGCCGAGCCGATCGTGGACGCTCCGGATTTGGTCCTGGACCAAAGTCCGGACAAGATTTTCCACGATGGGCGGGGTCGGCTCGGCCGCATTTTCTCCCGAGCACTCGGCCCGGTTACCGAGTCTCTCACTCACCGGCTGACGAGTGATCCTCTCGCTCACCGGTCGTCGATCTGACATGATCATAGTAGATCCCAGTCGGTCGCTCACAGATCGTCTCCCTAAGTGAGCTCCTGATGGGGAATGATCTTGGCTGGCGATGGGGCCGAGCCTATCCCCAATCGGGACCCTGGTTTCGGCCGAATCGGCTGGACTGTTGACCCCCAACCTGGATTGGGCCGGCAGTCGCTGATTTGTATTCGGATCGGCACGGTCTCCCCTCGGACTCCCGGGGAAACGTTTTCCGAAGGCCGCCTGCTTTTGCTGAAGGAGACGGTGGGCGTTCAGGAACTCGGCCTGTTCGGCCGGCGGCATGTCCTCGAAGCCCGGGAAGGCATAATCAGTATCCTGCCGATCGGTCTGGTCGTTCGGCTCGGCAGGAGTGCTTTGCCGAGAAGGAGACGGTGAAAGGACCTCTTGCTCGGCTCGGGTCTGGCGCGATCGAAAACCCGATCCTCCACTGTTCTCGAGCCGAGCACGATGGCGTGCAAGTTCGCCGGCCAGCTCGGCCTGTTTTGCAAGCAGCTCATTATTCTGCTTGAGAAGCGCATTCTCGGCGGCCAGGTGCCGTTGGCTTTCCTTAAGGAGCTTGTGAGCAGCTCGGATTTTTGAGGGACCTTTGGACTTGGATGTCCTGGGGAGTTGTGCTCCCCTCCTCTTCTCAGGTGTCTCAGGCTGATGTTGTTCATCATTCTGAGATGCCCCTGAAGAAGAACTGTTGTCCCGAAAGACGGTAGTCATGATGACTTGTGTGAAGGAAGAGCTTAGCACTTGCGGTGATGAATACAACGGCTGAAGTCGATTTTCCCACAGACGGCGCCAATCTGTTGATGCAAATTCTCGTGAGGTAGATGCAACAACTTAGAAATGCTGATCTGGCTGATCAGATGCTTTGCTGGATGATGAAGTGGATGTTGATTGAGATCTTCCTGCAAAAGAAACAAGATCAAAGGAGATGGACCGGTGTGGTACCAGCCAAACACGCTCCGATGATGAAATCAGTGATGGTGTTTGATGGTGGATGAGGAAGAACAGAGGATGAACTTGGGAGAATAGGAAGAACAAGGCAAATGTTCTGGGTTATTCTCAGCAAGTTGGGTAAACTCTTTGGTGAGTGGAAATTTTTGTGTAAGTGCTTGTGGGTAGGTTGATAATAATTTTTGTTTTTGCACATATGAGTTGATATATATAAGCAAAGGAAAACCTGATGGGTAAGATACCTGCATGTGAATGAATGGTTGCCAGTGACCCACGCGCCTGGTCAGAACTAGTTGCATGTTCAGCTGCTCACCTCCTCAGCATTCAATGCTGCAATGAATGCTCCATTAAATGCAAGGTTGGAAGGTTCAGGCAAACTACCCCAGTAGTCATGAATGCAGACTGGATATTCTATCTGTCAGAAGATTTGTGTCAGGTGCATTCAAGTGTGGCGTTTCATCCCAACGTGCTCATCCTGGGAATGGCGGTGGAGAGCCGAGCCGAGCCGAACATATATCCTTATGCGTATACATGAAGTCTATGTGCGATCGGATCGGTCATGGGATTCCAAGTCGAGCCGATCCGAGAGATAAGGGTCCCTCCGAGCCCTAACTGGCCGACGTTAGAACTCGAAAGGAGGTCACTTCGGTGCCGAGCCGAGCCGAACTGGAATGACCGTGGAAAGATGGGCACTCAATCCCCTGGAAGATCATCGGTTCGGACCGGGCCGAACATGGTGGACCCGACATGGAGATCCGGTCCGAGCTGGCGGAGGAAGTGCTGGGCAGTGATGATGTGGAGGTCAAAGTCTGACCAGCCACGTGTCCAGCCAGGATTGGCTGTTGGATCGGTGTGGGTTTACCCACAAACAAGGCCCCTAATCCGTTATCTGTGGAATAAATTCAATATAATGCCTTTTGAAAATGAACATGTAGGCAAGGAATAAAATTTCGGGTTTCGAGGAAATTTCGACGGAAATTTCGAAAATTTTTAAATTTCGACAGAAATTAGACAGAAACGACGGAAATTGCTATCAAACTACGAAAATTTTGAATGAAACTGTACCATATGTTTATTTAACATATTATCTACTATATTGATAAAAAACATGGAAGAAACCAAATTATATAGTAAGTTTCATGTGATATAAGATGAATATAATGTGCGCTGAAGGTAAATACTGTTAAATAAAATTAGTATAATAAATAAATGAAATTAGTATATTCTTTATACTTTATAATCTATACATTAAATTCTAATATTAAACTTTATATACCCTAATTTTATACTCTATAATTTATACACTAAACCTTATATATTTTATAATATATACTCTATGTTGTTTAGAATATAATATAAGATATTAGAGTTTAGGCCTTTTAGGATATTTTTAATTATTTTTTTATATAAAAATATATTAGGTTTAAAAACAACTAAACAAAACCCCAAAACGGCCAAACGAAACTCCAAACATTTTTTTTTCTTTTCAATTGTCCAAAGGCCCCAAACCTCAATCAATCATAAATCTTTTTTTTTTTCTCTCCTTTTCTTTTATTTTCTTTTTTCTTTTCTTTTTTCTTTTCTTTTTTTCTTTTCCTTTCTTTTTTCTTTCTTTCCTTCTTTTCCCATCTCCTTCCTTTTCTCCCCGTAAGTCTTAGGGCCCGTTTGTTTTACCTTCTTAATAGGGATTGGCTTAGTTAAGACCTTAAGCTCATGTTTGGTGAGTTTAGGATTAAAAAAAGTGGGGTTTAGTGAATCCCCTCTAACTTAAATGAACCTTCTTAGATGGGCTTAGTGAAACCCATGAAATAGTGGAGGATTAGTTAAGAACTTCTTGACTTGCCTCACCATCGTCACATGGAACCTCACCATCATCACCAGACCTCTTCCTTGTGACGCCCTCCACTATCGGCCACCAGTCACCTCCGCAACTCCAGCTCTCTGGCAGCTTGCCCAACCACCCGCGCGCAGCCCAGCCTAGCCCAGCCACTCGCTCGCAGCCCAGCTTTCCGGCGGCTTGCCCAGCCACCCGCGCACAGCCCAGCCCATCTTAGCCACCCGATCGCAGCCCAGCTCTCCGGCGGCTTGCCTAGCCACCCGCGCGCAGACCACCCTAGCCCAGCCACCCGCTCGCAGCCCAGCTCTTTGGTGGCTTGCCCAGCCACCCGCACGCAGACCACCCCAGCCCAGCCACCCGCTCGTAGCCCAGCTCTCCGGTGAAGTCGGTCTTTGTGTTTTCTATCTTTTCTATGAGATTTACGAAGTGGGTATTGTCTACTTACTTGGTTTTTTCCTGATTGTGCGGTTTGGTTATTTGGGATTTTATTTGGTTGTTGTGATTTTATGAAGTGGGTGTTAAATTTTCTATCTTTTTTGTTATCTAGGATTTCATTTCTTGGATTGGGGTCCTCTTTCTTATTCTATATGGTTAAGAGTTCTTGGATTCAAATATGTATCCCTATAGATTTCTGGTTTGCGTATGAGATGGATTCAAATTTGTATCTCCACCTTGTTAGTCCTGCACTACACCAAACATAAAGGCAGTTCTTAGCTAACTTAGTCCATGCCAAGCTAGTCCATGCCAGTCCCTATAGATAATCCATGCCAAGACACTCCTGTGAAACAAACGAGGCCTTAGAGTCCAGAAGACTCCAGACTGAGACTCTCCACTTTTTTCTTTTTTCTTTTTTCTTTTTTCTTTTTTCTTTCTTTCTTTCCTTCCTCTTCCTTTTCCTTTCCTATTTCCTTCCTTTTCTCCCCATAAGCCTTCATCCAGTGGCCATTCTCCCTGTAAGTCTTCCTCTAGTGGCCATTCTCCCCGTAAGTCTTCATCCAGTGGCCATCTTCCCTCTCCATTTCCATTATTTCAATTACCTTTTCTTTCTCTCTCCCTCTCCCTCTAACTCATCTGATCTCTTCTCTCTCCTCCCTCTCTTCTCTCCGCGCCGATCTCCTCTCCCCGGGCCGATCTCTTCCTCCTATCTTCTCTCTCCCCGGCGACAAGGCCGGCTCTCCTTTTTCTCCCGTCTCTCCCACTGGTCGCTGCCTCCTGTCTCCAGTAAAAAATTTCGTCGAAATTTCGGCGAAATTTTCCGAAATATTTTTAATATAGTATTAAAATTTCTATACCCCTAAAAATCGAAATTTAACACCTTGCATGCAGGTACTGAAATTTCATAATATAATAGACAACTCAGTAATTAAATTGAAACTAAGAACATTCAATTTACAATTTGCCTTCTATTTGCAGTTCTAGAATTGGGTTCAAGGTTATATGCTAAGCCACATTGATAAAAGAACACTTGCATCACACATTCAAAATCCAAAAGAGAGTCGTTGCCTCGCTGGGATTGGGAGTGTCGCTGTTAGAGAGAATGAAAGAGAGTCGCAGCCTGCAAGGATTTTTTCTTTAACATTCAAAACATAAAATCAATTATGCAACTTGCGAGAATGAAGAGGTGATTTCAGAATTCAGTCGCTGGGAGTGGGGAGCCTGAGAGTCTGGGAGAAAAAGAGAGAGAGATTGAAAATGTGATTTCATGCAAATTACAATTTCTCATTAATCACATGAGTGATGAGGCTCTAGCTGATGAGTTGGGCCCTTTCTATTATTATATATTATAAAATTAAAATAAATATATATATTTTTGTGTTGAAATTGAAAGGGCCCAACTCATCACCTGGGCGGTTGTACCTACTGGCCCATATTCAGGGCCGGCACTGAGAATGAGTTAAATGGAAGAACCAGAAGCCCCTTGTTGAAGTATTGGAAGCAAATTGAGAAGTAACACCAGTGGATGAGAATCAAAGCAAAAAATTCATCGACTGTTGTATCAAAAACAAACCAAAACTATAGTATCAAAAAACAAACCAAATTACTTGATACGACCAAAAGGCAGAGGTTAACAAAAAACTTAGAACAAAGAAGAAAGAATAAAAATAGCAAAGAAAATTATCTCACATTGTTCCAATTATACACAAAACAAACAGGACAAAGAGTGATCAGGGAAAGTCTAAAAGAAAAACAAAAGAACAAAAAAAAGAGAAGAAACCTGAACAGAGAAAGTGTAGAAACTTCGGTACGTTACATCAAATTGGATTGGAAATTGGAATAGACTACTCTAAAATGAGTGTTATGATAATTTGAGGTCCAAAATGAAACTTTAGTCAAAGTTTGAGGGCTTTTTGTGTAATTTTCCTATACATAAAGAAAAAAAAAAGTGTACAAGGAGAAAAATGGAATCCGAAATTGCCTTTCTTATTATATCATATAGTTTTCCCTTTCTTTTTTGTCTGTAATATAGTTCCCCATTTCAATCACTCCTACATAGTAGATGCTGCGAAATTCAATTATATACCTTTGAACGAAGTATACTGTAGACATTCATTTTCATGGGAGGTTAATTACCCCTTTGAACCTCAAATCAATTACATAGTATCGAGTTTATCGAAAAAGAAAAATACATAGTATAGAGGAAAGAGCAAGAATGAATCATCAAAATCAGATTGTATCATCTAAACTCAGCAATAATGAAGAGAATTAAAAAAAAAAAAAAATACTGAGGTATATATATACCTCAAGGTATATGATACAATTTGGAAGGCTTGAGGTTATCAGTGACATTGAAATACTGTAATGTCTGAATCCATTTTTCTTGAGTCTTCAACAAATGAACTGCAGTGGTGTTTGGCCAAAGATCATGTGTACATCTTGTGGGTGGCTCAGGAAAGTTGTACATAGACCATTTAGCATTGAACCTATTCTTGGCCCTATGCCCATTTCTGATCCACTCCCCAAAAGTTTTATCCTCAGGCCCTTCCAACTGGTTCTTGGGGATATCTGAGTCTCTAATCCACTCCACTATGTCCCAAGAAATCAAATACCCCATGCCAGACATGTAGTGCACAAAAGGGTCCATGCTTGGGCATGGAATAACATAGCCATAGTACAAGTCTTCTCTAGGCAGTGGCTTCAAAGAGTCCACCAAGTTCTGCAGCCTAAAGTAAGCATCATCATCTGCTTTCATCACATAATGGTATGGTGGATAAGGCCCCTCTGTATCATTGAACATCTCCGGCAAGCTTGAAAAGTAGGTGTAAGTCTTGCCCTTGTTCATATTCTCCTTGCAATCCAGAATAATAATGTCATCATATCGCATTATTTCTAATGCAACAAGCACTTTCTGGTCTTCCTTTGTGAGGTTGCAGAACACAAACTTTACATCCACTTTCGCGCCTATTGGACTCTGTGTGCCATAGATTAGACGCAGGAAGTGCCGGCGTTGGTATTGGTCTGGAAGTGTTAGAATGCCGAAAAGTACACGAATGTCATCATCCGAGCAGGAAGAGTTCTGGGCCAGCAAAGTGGTTGATGTTGAATTGTACAACTGAGAGGGCATGTTGGAAAGAGCACAACGACCAAATTTTAGAAGACTATCAAATCGTACTTCGTTTATAGATGCTAAGGCACAAAGGAAGCAGATGAATAAGAAAGAAGAGATTATGAAACCACGCCGGTCTGGCCTTGATGTCTTCATGATCATTTGGTATTTGGAGCCGTGAGAAAACCAGAGAGGTGTTGTTGTTGAAGCTGGTGAGGGCTGCAATGTATGGAGAGTTTTGGAATGCACAAGTGATACTAATAAATTCCATGCTTTCTTAAATGCAACGCATTAGTTGTCAATTTCGTGCAATTGAGACTAAAACTTTGACTTTTCTTGCTATAAGGATTAAAGAACGTGATGCGGGAAAAAGCTCAAGAGTCAAGAGTCAAGTCAATGACTTTACTATTATGTCCTTCATTTAGAAGGCAACATGATGTGTTTTATATTGGGACTGAAGGGGTTTTTGGTCTTTTAAGTGGCCTTGTATTTCCCCAATACAGGGCTAGTATCCAGCAAATTTAGAAATAAAAGGGTTGCGAGGCACTGAGGGGTATGGTGGAGTTGAGCCTAAATTTAGCTTCACTCACTTTTTGAGAATCTTGCTTGCACATGACCAAAGTGGTTTAGTCAACTTTCCGCAAGTAGGTATTTTTGCATGTACACGGTATTCGGTGTGCTTCAAGGACCTTAAGCTTACGTGCTGCTCACCATACTTGAATTTGAAGCAACACCAATCAACCCCCCAAAAATATGATATCAAATGAAGCGTAAAAAGTGCTTTGTAGTGATCCAAGAACACCGTGGAATATTATATGTGGTACTAGAATTGAAGAAAAACGAGTGTCAAAGCATTAAAGAAATGCAGAGAACAGTCACAATTTAGAATTTTGATGCTAATAACTAATGAAACAGCCATATTTTGATGTTAAATTATTGTGATCTTAACCCGGAGAATTTGGGATTCTGCAGAACACCATGGCATTGTGTGATTGGTTAATGGAATAAACTGCTGAATTTGTGAACCTGTCTCTTTCTGGATTAATCTCATGATATGTTTTCAAATCAGCCATAATATATCAGTAAACAGTACAACATTAACAAGGAAAAGAATGAAAATATTTGTAGCTATTTCCACTGGAGAAAATGGAAACACACCATTCAAAGAAACTAAATAAATAGTCTTTTCTAAATTCTCAGATTGACAGGTAAAACATGCCCCAAAATACAATATCAGCACTAAAGCTTTCTCAATGGCTTTTGTTTTTAGACCCCTTTAACAAGATTTCAACAATCCAAAGTGTTTTCTCCTATCAAACAGAGAGAACTAGAAAGGCGGGACAAAAGAATACATGAATGAACACTAAAATGCAGATTTTGAGATTAGCTAAAATTATGCTTTTGCCAATACATATCATCCCTATTGACTAATAACACAGCATCTCCATTGTGGAGCTGGACTTCGGCAACAATCTAATTCATATCTCAAAATTTGGACATCTTTAAACATTCAGTCTCTACATTGCAGCTGAGGTATGCATTGATATGATATATCGACAGCGGAAAAAGGCCACGTTCCCAACAAGGAATAAAAACTATTTTTACAGCTTACATTTTGGCATGGGAGACATAGTACTGCTCAGGATTAACAAAATCTTCATTTATGCCTCAGGCTGACCAACTCAATATCGAACATGAGAGTCCCCAAAGTAGAGCCTTCTCCATTTGCAAGACGAGTTGGATTGAAAATGGTTGTAAACAGTCTCTGCCTGTCAAAGAACTGAGGGAGAGAAAAAGGAAAAAATTATGAGATTTGAGTAACAAGGGTAGAAAATGAGGAAGAAAGTACTTTAGAGTTGGATTTTAGTGGCACTAGCACACAATACTTTGTTTATCACAAAGATACATACATGCATGACATATGTGATATAAGTATCATCTAACGATGTATCTCACTAGGTCATGCTATCAATTTAAGCTATATATATATATTTGCATCATTAATAATATGTAAAAAACCATATCCCTGTTATGTCTTCTAACCATACATGATGAATCTACTCAGAAAGGTAACTATAACTGAAAAGATTTCCATCAAAACACAGAGAAACAGCTCTCTCTCTCTCTCACACACACACACACTTAAGAAGGTGCAAGTGCAAGTACCGTCTATTCCACTAATGGAGACATTCTCCTTCATATCCTAATGATGTTCCCTTGCTCTCAAAACCTCCTCTCCATCTTTAGTGTAAGTTGATAATAGGAATACTCTCTACATTCACCTTAAAAATGAATTTGTGATGCCACAAGATAAAGAGCTTTTGAGATTCAGTTTTGTTTAAACTTTAGACACTAGTGTATCCATGTAGATTATAGAAAGCAAACAAACAAAATGTATTCCGATGGGAATAATCAGCTTCTATTTTGTTCAGACAAAAGATAAGTGTAAACAGCCTGTTCAAGAATAAATTTACTACAGATAGCAGAGTACGTAAAAGAAAGAATCTGGAAGAAACAGAGTAAATACATTAGGTGGTATTGGTTCTTGTGACATGCTCTGATATCCTTGGGATGGTGGAATGATGACTCTACGAATACCACCTACCTTCATAGATTTCACAGCTGTTTCAATCCCTGAAATGACCTGCATATGGGCTCACAACATCAATATTAAGAGATTCTCACACTCCTTGACCCTAAAGTTAAAAACATTTCTAAAGATAGAAGAGGAGGGAAGTCTCCAACGTGCAAACAAGGTTCCAAATTTATCACCGAGGACACAATTGACCCGCATAAGTTTGTATTTTTATCTATTTTCCCTTTTTATGAGTGCTCTGTTTTGTTTTTCTTTTTGGAGGGGGAAGGGATAGAAAGAAGGGAAGACAATATTGCAATTTGATACTTTTCTAACTAATGCTACATTTTCTCAAGTAGTTACAGAAATAAGAAGAAATCCCAAGAATGAATATAAACTGTCTCTATGTGTCCACTTTGTTAAGATCGCAATGGAGAAATGGAAATTGCGTTGCAAAACAACGCTGTCTTCAATTTTCTGCCTATGTTGTAGTTAATGATATACAGCACAGTATTTTCAAAGGTGATAGTAATAGCAAATGTTGTTGTTAGTAAAATAAACTAATGACATTTTTCAACCACAAGAATAACACAATTATGGAATCAATAATATTTTTTAATGGTAAAGACTAGGAAATCATCATATTGGCAATGAGGACTTACTTTCCCAGACCCAATCACGAAAACAAAAGGAATTGGTTCACCATTTTCGTCTTTGTGATCATATGTTGAATCGAAGCGCCATCCTTGTTTTGCTGCCAACCTTCCATAGTAATGAACAGAGACCTGCACAACCAAAGTACAGATTTAGATGGAAATCAAAGTACTCCAATCACTGCAAGAAGATTTCGGTACCTAGGTGTCAAATTGTCCTACAAATTTAATTCTCAATCCCAAATAAGAAACATTCAAGACAAAAAATGTGCACATTGAGCTCTTTTATGCTTTTTGAACTGTCTTACACTATTACTTATGTGACATAGTAGTTAAATGCTGCAAAAGCCAAAAAGATAGGATTTCCTTTTGTTGTAAACAAAACAGCACACAACAACATAACTACTTGAAAACACATGATATTACTGGCTATAGCCTAATTGTGCAGGACTTCATCAAAGAATGCGCACAGCCACAACCATATAAATTGTCCAAGTTTGTTTTGATCTATGAAAATCAAAATAAACGCATAGGGAAGCAACCCATTTGGCCAATTGGCCCAATCCTAAGAATAAAAGTGAAAAAGAAAAAAAATGGGTTAAAAGCTTAAATCACCATTTTTCTGTGTACCCAAATTACAAGTAGTACTCACTTGGCAACAAGTACTAAGCAGTCTAATCCCAAATGGCTACATAGCCACATACCCATCAACCCCTTATCTCAGTCTTCACCAACTACCCAGTTCATTAATACATGCAGTGCAGACATATAGATACACTACATACATACATACATATATACATACAATACACATCATATTATGCGTATAAGAGATAAAGATAACCTGGTCGCCGTCGGCGGGTACTTCACCAGCACCAAGGCGAAGGTCCAAAGCCTTTACGCCACCTGAGTTGCCAAGTTCCGAGAATTCGGCTATGGCGGACTTTGAAGGAGGAGGAATCAGCGTAAAGATGAGTGTGCCCAATGTGGTGGTGGAGATTAAAGCACTGGATAAGGCTCCCCTTCTCGTTGTGTTTGATGATGATGGAGATGCACAGATGATCTTAGGAAGAACTAAACGGACGGTTGGATGGTGGGGAACAAGGGAGCATTGTGGTTCCGCGAAGCACTGAAGAATCATCTTTCTTATTCAGATTTTAGATTTTGGGGCAATCAGCAATCATCTTTATTTCATTGTTATTTGAAAATTTTTGTGGTGTTTGTTGTTCTCTCTTGCTAAGAACATTTTGGTGTTTTTTTTTTTTTTAAAAAATTAGCAATGTCTCAAGTCTCAACAACTGTCTCATTTTGGTGAATTAAATAAAAAAAAACTATCTCATTTTGGTTTATAAAATTTTTTTTGGCCCATTTTGTCAGTGTTTAAATCATTTCAATTTTGTCCAAAAAATAGTTGATAGGTAGTCTAATTAATCATAAAATTTGTTCTATTACACCCAAGTTCAATCCCTTTTTACTTTAAATAAAAAAAAACTGTCAAAAAAAAATTAATCTCAATTTTGTCAAAATTTTCTACTAAAATAATCACGTACAACGCACACATGCTCATATGCTGAGGGGTATTTTTGTCAAATGAGGTCTCTTCTTTAATCTTCTTTTACCCCTAAATTTCTTTGTCCAGCATTTTTCAGCCCATCCCTGGCCATTGTTCTTCAACATATCCCCACCTAACTCCAACACATTCCTTCTACCCTTTAGTAGGTAGCATTTGTTTTGTAGAATATGTTATTTGAAGATGGTTGTCATTCGAATACCCTCCCTACTCTCACTACACACTCCTTCTATTTAATTTATGAAATAAAAAATTCAACTTGATATTAAAAGACCATGAATGAGAATTATTAATTTACAAAAAAAAAAAAAAACAAAACAACTAGACCCCAGCCACCTACTCCACCATCGACGGCCCAACCGATCGGCCAGCCGGCCACCTCTCTCTCTCTCTCTCTCTCTCTCTCTCTCTCTCTCTCTCTCTCCCTCCCTCCTCGAGCTCCCTCCTTGATGAACTTAAGAGAGGCCGGTGGCCCCACTGTCAGGGTCGCTGGCCTCCTTTAAGTCCAATGAGAAGGGAGCTCGAAGAAAGAGAGTGAAGAAGGAAAAGAATAGAGGGAAAGAGAAAGCGAGAGGGAAAGAAATGAGAAATTAATTAGTGAAATGGCAAGTTAGGGATGTAGATGAAAATGATGATTTCATGAGAGCATTTCAGAATAGCTAATTCTATTTATACCCTACAATTTTCTTTTTCTAAGCTGCATTTTTTCTTTGTAACAACTAATTAAATCCCAATTTTATCCTTTACATAAACCTAAAGTGCAAAAAACCATAGCAATTTATGAGTGACTCCCCCTCATGACAAAGAAAAAGAAAAAGGGTAAAATTGAGATTTAGTTGTTACAAAGAAAAAGCGCATCTTAGAACTGAGAGAGGGAGAGAGATGGAGGCTGACGGAGGGTGGGTCTGCAGTGGTGGGGGTTGGGTCTGCACGGGTGTAGGTAAGAAGAAGAAGTGGCCGGTGGGGGGTGGACGCGTTTTAAAGATTTTTTTATTTGTGGACCCCATTTAAAATGTCTGCATAGTTCATGATAGTAAATTTTAATTGACCCTTTTCTTTTCTTTTTATAAGTTTTTTGTACGTGTATTTGTTTTTGCCAACTTTTTCTTAGTCTATGTAGCCCACAATCCAACCTATTCTCAAACCTTAGCCCACCCCTCTAGCTAGTACCAGCTCACTCCATTTTAGAATTGCTAATTCTTAGCCCACCCCTCTAGTCCCAGCCCACTCCATTTTAGAATTGCTAATTCTGTTTTTGAGTGCGAATGACTCTGCTCATGAAATTGCAAATAAAATTGTGCGTGTATTTAACTCTCTCAAGGATTTTCACTACGCTTCAATGAACAGAAAAATTAAAACCACTTCATTTGAGATCAAAATTACATTGCAGGCTTTGCAGCTAAAAGAAGCATTAATTTACAGAACAATCCCACAGTACTCATCCCAAAACAATGCCTTTGGAAAATTTCTTCAAAATTCAAAGAATTAATGCATTTACAAAAATGAAAAAAAAAAATATCACATATGCCAAAAGTGGTACGTATAACTGTATAAGTTTACATAAAGTATCAAAAAATGAGGGGTCAAAACAAAAAAAAAAAAGTATCAAAAAAATGTATATGCTACTTAATTATCCTTAATTTGCACTGTCATATCGGCAATCAAACAAGCAATAAAAACAAAAAAAAAATAAATAAAAGCATAACCCTCTGGAAAAAAAAATCACAGGCTAGCTCGATCCGGCCACCATCATCACCAAGTAAAAGTAGTGATCATCAATCAAGGAGATGACAATTCAAAGCTGTTTCCTCTACAGTATCGAAGCTCCAAAGAGATCTGTCTTTCCATCCTAAGTTGGTTTCGGAAATTAGCTATGAACATCTCCGCTCTCTGATCAATATCATCTTGATCATCCGACGACGTCGTTGGATAGCTTTTGGTTCTTTGTAGAGGCCCTCCCCTGGAGGACTCCGAATCCTCGGAGCCCGTCTCATCATCCTCCGCGCAAGCCGCCGCCAGTCCAGGCGGCGACGGCCGGTCGTTGAAGCTCCTTCTTAAGTAGCGGTGGTTGGTAGAAGCAGTACGGCTGAGCATGGAAGCAATCCGCCAGCGATGTACGTTGAGATTAAGCAGATAGCTGACCTTCTTCACGGCTGTTCTTAGGCGGCTCAACAAAGACCACTTGTCCAAACCCATGTTAAGAATTTGGAGAATGAGAATTAGAGACTATTGTTTAATGAATTAATGAATGAGATGTGAAAGGAATGTGTTAAATATATAGGTTTCAATGTCAAACTTGAGGTGTATAGTAAATTATTTATATCTGCATGGTATAGGAAGTTACTAGGCAATTGTGAAACGATGATGCGTATGAAAATGGAAGAACGTGTGTTAATTAATTAGATAATTTAGATGATAGCTACCAGTTTAATTGGAAGCTTGTCAGAGAAGTAAAAATAGACAATGGTCAACAAATTAAAGTTTAATGGTTTAGATGCTTAATTACCTCATCTAGCTAGCTAGCTGATGCTAAGCTTTGCTTTCTAGGTTTGGATTATCTGGTACATGCAGTTTTATTTATTGAATTCAATATAATTTTATTGGCGAAACGGTCCAAGTTTGAATTATTATTCTCAAGAAAAAAAATTAGAATTTTCATCACAGTTAGTACAATTGTACCTTATTTCTTTAATAAATAGCAGTTCTTCCTGTTAAAAAAAGAAGAAGCAGTTCTTATAATTTTTTTCATTATAACAGTCAAAAATTGAGGTCAGCTGTAGTGCTTAAACTCCAAATTAAAAGCCAATGACATTATGGCTTTCAGCTTCATTTGTTAGAGGAGCTCATGAATTCAAATTTTAAGGACAACAATTGGTTGATAAAAAAATAAAAAGAACTCCAAATCAAACACTCTCGCATCTCAACTTTTAAAATTTAATGTAAATTTTTACTAGTTATGATAAATTAAAACTCTTCAAGTATGGAATAAAATTGGCCCAACCTCACTACAAGAAATGTGAGCAAATGTCACTTTTATTGGTAGTACAAAAATGAGTGACAATTGAGCAATAGGGACTAAAGTTCCTAAATGCCACCATTTTCTATATAACCAATGAATATGGCATTTGTTCACATTTCTTGTAGTGCATCGACCCGCAAAAAAGAATTATTGGCATTTTCTAAAATATATAAGAGAAATTAATGACTCTTGCGAAAGAGTCTCGTGTGTTATGTTTTTATTCTATCAATCTCTTTTATTGATCAAATGAATTCTTATATGAGTGTGATTCATAAGCTAGCTAGTATGGATATATATATATATATTACCACAAAAATCAAGAACTTGATGGTTGAAGGCTATATATTACCACATGATTGAGTGGTTGCCTCCATAATTAATCCATTATATATATATATATATATAATACGTAGGTGGCTACATAATATGTGACGCTTGCTAAGTCAGCTATTAAGAATTAAGAAAGGGCCTGTAACTAAGAAATAATATATATACTTTGTAAGCAAGAAAGGGAATGAACATGCATGATTAATTTATTACGTAATTGCCTTTGACTGAAAATATCGATCGGATCAAGTTGATGTTCAGGTTTGGCTTATAATATTTAAATTTAAGTATGTCGCAATCTCATTTATGCATCTTAATATTGATAGAATTTGAGCATGTAATCAAAAATTATTTAGCAATGGGTGTAGAGGTTCAACACCTTATAAGCATATATATTAAGTTTTAGTTTTCCGATGTATTACATTACTCCACATTACTCTCAACACTTCCTCGCACATGTGACAAGATTTTAAGCCTAACACGTAGACAAATTGTATTGGGTGACGTGAGAGCATGTGTAGCCGTTGGGCCTTACACGCAGATAACTAAGCTCTGATACCATAATAGAATTTGAGCATTCAACGCAAAACCAATTGGCAATTAATGGGTGAAGAGGCCAAAGACCTTATAAGCAAATTTGCTAAGTTCTAGTTTTCGGATGTGGGACATTACTCCACATTACTCTCAATAAATATCTCATAATTCATGATCCCCTTTGCATGTTAGTTGGTTATATATATATGTGTATGTATTTAAGTATCTTTTAGTTAATTAACTAAAAATACCAAATAAATTAATTAAGTTAGTAGTGTTTTAACCTGGTAAACAATATATCCAAGGTTTTGAACACATACAAATTGGAACCAATGAATACTGCATTTTCAAATTTTATTTTTAGTTTCATACACTTATTATTATCAAATATCTATATAATAAAACGGTTTTTGAATCTTAAAATTTATCTCCGGGTCTGAATAGCTGAGATCATTTCGACTTAAATCCAATGATCAGTTATTTATTTCTCAAATTTATTTTCTTGCCCATGAGAATTGGTTTGCCGTCTCTCTTTCCTTAATTAATTTTTCTTTAACGCTCTCTCCTTAATTAATTTTTCTTTAACGCTCTCTCCTTAATTAATTTCCCCTTAATTTTGCATATATATTTTTTTTTTTGGTCTTTCATTTGGGTTGAACAACTAGGTTTGTTTGTATTTGTGATTTGAGAATAGAAATAGAAGAAACCTATTAAACGAATTACATTTGCCAAAATATCGGTGTTTGCGTAATAAAAAGAGCCGAATGGGAGAAGCCTATTAAACAGAAGGGTTTTTGAATTATCTCCGAGTCCGAATGGCTGAGATTGTTTCGGCTTAAATCCAATGGTCAGTTATCTATTTCTCAAATTTACTTTCCCGCCCATGAGAATTGGTTTGCCGCCTCTCTCTCTTTAATTAATTTTCCCTTAATTCTTTCTCTTTAATTAATTTTCCCTTAATTTCACATATTCAATTTTTTTTTTTTTTTTGGGTCTTTCACTTAGGTTGAACAACTAGGTTTGTTTGTATTTGTGATTTGAGAATAGAAATAAGAGAAACCTATTAAACGAATTATGTATGCCAAAATATCAGTATTTACGTAATAGAAAGAGCCACTTCACACTTGCTTCCGCAAGTGTAAAGAGGCTAGTTTACATATATGGAAATAAATCTCAAAATTTTGAATATCAACCTATATGGCTATATATGATAATACAAGTATTTCGTTTGTTCATATTTTTTGTCACTTTGAAGATTTATCTTTAAAAAGATACTATTTGCCCCAACATGACATGTATATATTAGATATTCTGTCAAATACATTGATGCCATCTGAGTTGGAAAACAACAATTGAAGTAGTAAACATGTTCCTTATTTTTAAAAATTGCTATATTGTCATGTCATTTGTTAATCACATACATTATTTGGTAACTAAATTTAATTTTTTTAAGTGAATTTAGTATTACTATCCCCAAAGCAATTCTTGAACTATCCCAAGTACAAAATCTATATTTTATTCAGGATTTAACATTTAGATGTGGGGGTTCAGATTGACGTAGCCCTAAAGGGATTGATTAATTCAGAAATTAATCTCTGTAGTTTATAAATTTAAATTGGTTGACAAATTAATAATTGATTAATGGGTTTGGTCGTCCTTGACCAAAACGAAATGTAAGAAAATCTACTAGCAAAATTAGTTAAGCAGGCCTCGTGGTCAATTTCTTAGCTACGTTCCTAGACAATGCTGAAAACTTGGCCACCAAGTTATTTAATTAGTTTTACCAGATGCCAATTTAAGTGTTGGAAAGGTACAAGCAATATATGGAAGATGCATGCCAATCTTAATTTCTATCTAGAAAGTAGAAATATCAGTCGGATTGATTCAGTCCTTACTCGTTACAACCCACAAGGACAGCAATGTAGTTGACAACGACAGGTCCTGCTTTAACAAACCTTCCAAGGAAAGAAACAGTGTTTGACGTTTTCAGCCAAAAAATAAGAAATAACACTGTTTGACGTAGACACATGCATAAACAGTCCAATTCATCGTTAACTTTTGAACTACTACAATTACTTATTGCACTTAATGGTTTAATCATAAATAATGGGTTAATAATTTATCTATTTCATAGATTACACGTCCAATTCATCCATTAATACTCTCTCACAATTATTGAAAGGGAAATTTGTACCTTAAGAGAACATTTATGTATCCCTACAAATCTCGACTTTAAGAAATTAAAATTTAATTCTAAATATGATCATGTTGTGAGTCGATCAATACTCATTACTTAGGGTGAATTCGATACGGTTATCGAACCGGTGTACCAACCGGATCCCCTCAGTTGTCCATTTTGGTTACTGATTCGGGTACTGGAATGTTGGTAAACCTGCACTCGGTTGGACCGACATTCTCGATCGGCTTGGTTCGGAATGGCCCCTGATCGGAAACATAAGTGATGCAACACTTACACAGGCAAGAGGTCGTAGCAGAGAGAGAGAGAGAAAGAGAAAGATCGCAGCAAAGAGAGGGAGGAGCTGTGATTTCGTCGCGTGGGGAGGTCGGCCGAGCTGGGTTGTGTTGGCGTCGGCTTGGATTGCTGGGAAGTCGCCTTGGATTGCTGGGAAGTGGCCGACGATGGTGAATCCTGGCCAGACAAGGAAAGAAAGTGAGAAAGGAAAGTGGTTTTAGAGAAAAGAAAAAGGAGGAAGAAAGAGAAAAGAATAATAAAAAAAATGGTGGGCAGTGCACACGCGTAGAGAAAAGGGGGGACACATCTAGGGATGGGCACGGGATGGGATGAGACGGGATGAACCTCATCTCATCCCATCCCGAAGTTTTTGGTCGAGATCGGGATCAGGATCGGGATGGGATGACCATTTCAGAAATGGTCCCGTGTCATCTCATCCCATATTCATATGAGACGAAACGAGATGGTATAGGATGGTGCCACCTATTTTTTTTATTTTTTTTATTTTCAGTCAATACTCAAATTTAACAACCTAGAATTTCTAGAATATATGCATATCAAATGTAATTCAAAGTTCAAACCTAACAAATAGAAATATAGAATGCCCAAATTTATAATATATGTAATTGGGGTTTCAAACTTTCAATTAAAGTTACTATAGTATATATTATAAGTTATATACTTATATATATATTTCAATTGGGGGTTGTGGTTTAAAATTACTATAGTATATGTTGTATGTTTATGTTATATACTTATATATATTACATATATAAATCATAGTATTATAAACTATCATATAATATATGTTATATGTTATATGTTATATTATGTAGTATATACTTATATAGTATATATTATATAATATATGTTATATAGTATATGACAATATGTTATATGTTATATGTTATAAACTATATATTATATAAAATATAAACTATAAATTATATAAAATATAAATTATATAAACTATAAACTAATATTTTTAGACTTTTTGCAATGATAATATTTAAATAGAGATCTAAAATAATATCTTAAAGTCCAAAGGAATGATATATAAAATATATTTAATTTTATGAATTATTATATCAAGTCCAAATGAATATATATAATTTTTGTTCACACTTAATAAAAAATTAAATTAAATTAAATATTTTCGGTACGGTACGGGATTGTATGAGATTGAGATGTTGAAACCACTTTCATCCCATTGATGATCGGTACGGTACGAGTTCGGTATGAGATATTGGTCGGTATCATTTTTCGGTATGGTACCGGATGGTATGAGATTAAGATGTTGAAACCACCCCCATCCCATTGATGATTGGTACGGTACGAGTTCGGTATGAGATATTGGTCGGTATCATTTTTCAGCACGAAATTAACACGGAACGGAATGAAATCGATATGGTTTTCGATATACGGTATTGGTGCCCAGCCATAGACACACCTTTTTGGTTTTAGAGAAAAGAATTTTAAAAAAAAGGAGAAAGAAAGAGAAAAGAAAAAAAAAAATCAGTATTTTAGTAATTTAGACATTAGGTATTTTGGGGTTTGATGTTTTGGAGTTTGGGGCTTTTATTACATATGTTTTATAATTTACTAGCCCTTTGGCACGCGCACACCAATTAGCTTTTTTACATGTAAATTGAATGATTAAGATAAATAAAAAGATATGTATAAATATAATTAATAACGGTTAATACATGATTTCTTTCTTTTTTAAAAAATATGTAGTTCATTGTTCCTCTTTTTTAGGAGCATGTTCTCATTTTTCCTTTCTTGTTAGTTTTTCAAATTTTTAATTAGTTGTTTGTTTTACTATTTTACCCTCTATTGATAATATTTGTTTAGATTGACATTTTAATTAAGCATAAGCATTTTTTGGTATTTTGAAAATTTCACCTAGCAGTCGTGTTGCTTTATATATATATAAATATAATACATTTCTATACCCTAAAATATCTTTCTGTATAATTTATATAATACATTTCTATAAAAAAAATTATTAAAAATACCCTAAACCCTAATATTATACCATATTCTAAACCTTATACCCTAAATTTGAAATCATATACCTTATATCCTATACCTTATACCCTAAGACTATAATTCATAGTTGGTATATACTAAATTCTAAACCCTAAACCCTATTGTGTGTTTTAACAAAAAAATTATTAGCTTCAATTGAAATAAGGTATAAGAACTTATAAAAATATATTATTCAACTTTTTATACAATAAATATATGGTTCAATTGAAATAATTATGAAATAGCTAATCCATATACCATCTCAGAATCTCAATTGATAATTTAATATAATATATGGTTCAATTGATATATGAAATATATTTTATTATCTAAAATATAGCTAGGTTAAAATTAATTTTATTATCTAAAATGTGTATAAATATATTTTATAGATACAGTTCGGTTCGGTTTATCGATGGTTCTGGAGTTTGGGAATCGAAATCGAACCGACTTTCCTAATTTGGTTGAAAAAACCGTTGTTTCAGTTTTGAACCCCCTTCGGTTCGGTTGTTTCTGGTCTCGATAGCCTCAGGTCGATTCTTGGTTTTCCAGTCAAACCGACCTATTCTTAACTCATTACCAAGGGTTTAAATTTCGAAGTTTTCGGCGAAATTTCGCCGAAAATTTCGTTTTTCAGGGGTTCCGAAATTTTAACACCTATTCGACTAAATTTCGAATGCCCTTACAGCAACTTTTTTTGAATTTGAGCGAAATTTCGCTTAAATTTCGTCGAAATTTTGCTAAATTTCGTCGAAATTTTGCTAAATTTCGACGAAACTTCGCTCAAATACCCAGCCTAACCCGAGCTCAAAATCAGAAAATCTCAAATACCCAGCCTAACCCTCGTCGCCACCCATCGCCGGAGGCAGCAGATCAAATGGCGACGACGTCGCCGGAGCCAGATCGAAGAGAGACGACGTCGCCGGAGCCAGATTGAAGAGAGATCAAAGGGTGATTGGGCAGGGAGGAGAGAGAAGAAGGAGAAAAGATCTTGAAGAGAGAAGAGATGAGGGAAAGGAAGGAGGAAAGAGATGAGGTCTGGTGTGTCTCTCTGCAGTGGCGTCTTAGACTAGGAAAGAGGAAGTTACGGGAAGAAGGGAAAAAAGGAAGAAAGAAAAGAGAAAAGGAGGAAAGAGAAGAAAAAAAAAGAAAAGAGGAAATGAAGAAGTTACGGGAAGAAACTAGAAAGGAAGAAAGAAAAGTCAAAAGAGATAGGAAGGAAAGAGAAGAAAAAGAAAAGGAAAAAAAAAGAAAAGAAAAGAAAAAGAAAAAGAAAAAGAAAGAAAAGAAAAAGAAAAAAAACAAGAAAAAAGAGGGAAAAAAAAAAAGTTTATTGTTAATCGGGATTTGGGGCCTTTGGGCAATTGGAAAGAAAAAAAAAAATTTAAAATTTCGTTTAGTTGTTTTAAACTCTAAACCCTAATACATTTATATATAAAAATAATTAAAAATACTTTAAAGGGCCTAAACCCTAATATCTTAGTGTGTAGATTATAAAGAATAAAGAGTATTAGAGTATATATAATATATAGGATTTAGTGTATGAATTATAAAATATGAATATATTAATTTCATTTATTCATTATACTAATTTTATTTAACAGTATTTGCCTCCAGCGCGCATTATATTCATCACATATCACATGAAACTTATTATATAATTTGGTTTCTTCAATATTTTTTATCAATGTAGTAGATAATATGTTAAATAAATATATGGTAAAGTTTCATTCAAAATTTCCGTATTTTGATAGCAATTTTCGTCATTTCCGTCGAATTTTTGTCGAAATTTAAAAATCTTCGAAATTTTCGTCGAAATTTCCATCAAAATTTCCATCGAAATTTCTTCGAAACCCGAAATTTTATTCCTTGCTCGTTACCCAATTAACTTTTATATCCATTTTATTCTTTTTTCCTAGATATTAATGGTTAGACTTGGTGAAAGAGATTTTATGTGAACAACTGGTTTCCACCCTTCTGCCGTTTTGAGAGTCTCTCACACCTTCTCCTCCTCCACCCGCCTCCTCTCCTTCTCTCCCACCCACCTCCACCCCGTTCTCACTCGCCTCCCTCCATCTCTCTTGTCTCCTCCGTTCTTTCTTTTAAGCTTTGACTTCTCTCTCTTTGAGAGTTTCTTCACTCTTTTGTGGTGATTTTGGTTGAGCTATATGCTCAGATCTGGATGTATTGCATCCTCTTTTTTCTTTGTTTTTCTTTCATTCTCGCTACACACCTATTTTGAAGTTTCATTAGTTTAAACCTCTTTTTTCCCCAGCCCATTCATCAGCTATTCCATTCCATCTCCTATTCCCTCCTTCAGTCTTATACTTTCTCTGTTTTCTCTTGCAACCCACTATGTCTATCAGCACACAAAGCCCTCACTCAGCCCCAAAATCTTCCTCTTCAACCACATCAGCTACTTTTCTAAAAGTGTTTTTCGCTTACCCAGTGGATTATGGGAGCCTTTTTGGCATAGGTGTATCACCCCTCATTTTCTCAGTTTATTCTTCTTTGCAGTTTGTTGTTGCTATTCTTCGATGGTTACGGTCTCTACTTGGTTTTCTGTTCTCTGATGATGATGGGTGTTTTGACATCGAGTTTTGGGGTTTTCATGCTTTTTGCTTGGTCTACCTTACAGTGGTGATGTTGCTTGTGTTCTTGTGTTGTCTTTGCTTTTCCTTGGTGGCTGACTCTCTAGCGATGACAGGGCTTCCTCTGGTTCATGGATCTAGGGTTTGGTCTTGTGTTTCTTTTGGGCTTTGCTGCCATCTTTCAGGGGTTATCTCAAAACTTGGGCCTTGTGTTTGGCAAATGTCTCTTTTTCTCTGTTTTTGTGATGGTGTTAGTGTTAGGACTTGCATTTGTATGAAGTTTGGCCTAGTAAGATGAAGATGTGGACTTCGACATAATTTCATCTATTCCTTCTTTTTTCAATGCAAGTTTTAATGTTGAAAAAAAAAAAAAGACTCGGTAAAATTCTACATCATTAGTTTTTGTGGCTTATTGTGCATGATCGTCTTCTCACTAATGTCCAAAGAGTTCTGCGGAATTTAGTTGTGAATGACTTTTGTCCTTGTTGTGGTACTGCTTCTGAAACTCTACTTCACCTCTTTCGGTGTTATTGTTATGCAATGCAAATTTGGACTGCTATTGGTCATTTGGGTAACTTTATGCATAGTCTTTCCTTTGGTTTCCATGATAGGATCCGTATGAATCTCAAGTCCAAGGACATTGTTGTTTATGGTATTCCCTGACCTCTCATGTTTCTCTCTAGTCTTTGGTTTTGTTGGAAGTGGAGATGCTCCAAGGGTTTTTCAAAAAAAATTGTGTTTCCTGTTTGCCCTCAGCTGATTATCATCCAATATTCTAGGGAATGGATGGATGCCAATAGAGCTATTTCTGCTAGTGCTTCCAAACAAGTGATTTTTATCAGTTGGTCTGCTCCTAATTTTTGTTGGGTGAAATTGAATGTTGAGGGGTGTTGTTATGGAGTTTAGAGACGTGGGTGCATGTGGTATCATTCGTGATAGTGCTGGCAAGTGGCTCTAAAGTTTTCCCTCCAATTTGGGTGTTTGGAGTGTTCAAGAAGCGGACTTGTGGGGCATATATTTTTCCAGATCTCAATCTTGCGTGGGATGATATTGGTCACAGGAAAGTTCTTGTTGAATGTGATTCTTCTACTGCGGTTAAGCTTGTTACCAGTCTATTGGGGTTTGCCATCCTTTTTTCAGTCTTATTAGTTCTTGCAAGGCTTTTCTTGGCAGGAATTGGAGTTCTTCTATTGTCCATATTCTCAGGGAAGCGAATTCTATTGCTGACTAGATGACTGGCTTGAGTGTTGGTCTTCCTTTAGGTCTCTATTTGTCCAGTTCTCCTCCTCCCTCTATTGCCACTATTTTAGATAGGGCCGGGTCGGTTTGACCAAGAAACCGAGACCATATCCAAAACTGTTCCAACCAATGCCGAGAATAATCAGATCGTGAAACCGTAGGTTTATCAAACCGGACCGAGTATATGTAACATTTAATTTAAACATAACATTTTTATACATTTTTAATTTTCTATATCCTAAAATACCTTTCTATAATACATTTATATATATTTATATAATTTATATAAAAAAATATAAATTTATAAACTTTAAACCCTTTCTATATCCTAATGTTTAAATTAAATTAATTAATAAAATGAATCTAGACTTAAACCAAAAACCCTAATTTTTTTTTAAGAATATAAAATATACTTATTAAGAATTTATGACTTTTATTTTTTATTTATTTTGTTAAATACGTGGCATTCTTTGATTAGCTATTTTCATATACACCCTACCCCAATGGAATCTTAATTCTCACAAATCACCACCCTACCCTATCCTATCTAATAAAAAATAATTACTAAAATTAAGAAAATAAAAATTATTATCCATGTTAATTAAATAAGAAGTTTTTAATGAGTCAACTTTATCTAAGAAAGTAAGTATTAAAATTAAAAAGGTTAGCAACAATATTCAAAAAAGGATTGAGATTCTCTACCTTTAGTATAGGTGATGTTTGCTGCCTTTCATGAGATCTTGACCTTTCAAATAATCTAATGGTCTTTACCGTTACACATCAGCATAATTATTTTTTTCTCCCCAAAAATATAGTTTTGCTTGCCTCACCCTTTCATAGTTTCATGCCTTCCTCCATCCCTCTCTCTAGTACTTGCAGAAAGGTAGAAAGGTACACGTCCATATCTTAAACAGAAACATCTAGATTTTCATTAATTTGCATTAAAGTACGTAATTGAATGAGATGCCCATTTTTTAATACAAAGATGAGTAAGAAAAAAGTAAAGCCATTGTCATTATATATCTATAAGACCATTGATGACGATAGAATTGTCAAAACAAAATACCAGAAGATTCTTTATTTCAAAATTTTGGAATACGATTCACCTATAGAACTATAAGATCTCTTTATTTACATGATTGTAATTGTTGAAAATTCTAGTGTAATATTTATATATATTTTCAGTTAATTAACAAAATAATCTAAAGCCAATTGAGAGATCCAAGGAAATTAAACAAGCCAAAACCATGGACAATTTAAATAATTTTTGTTTGAAATCAGAATTAATCTTAGATTTTTCAGTAGTCATGGACGGTTTCTCCTGGAGAGGGAAGAGAGGGAGATAGATCGAAGATGAGAGAGTGGGAGGAAGAAGGTAGAGAATGAGAGATAAACAAACGTATTTTTTGGTTAAAATAATTATTTTGATGTGGAAACATTTAAAATGATTAGATTATTTCAACGGTGAAGATCTTTTGAAAAGCAGCAAACATCACAAATCCTAAAGGCAGAGGAGCAAAATCCTTCAAAAAAGGTTGTTCCTCAGCCAACATCATGTTTGAATCAAACTCTCATTTTTCCTATTTGTGCGCCTCCACATCATCTCTCTCTCTCTCTCTCTCTCTCTCTCTCTCTCTCTCTCTCTCTCTCTCTCTCTCTCTCTCTCTCTCTCTCTCAAGCCATCATCTCTGAGTTCCACCGTCATCACCGAGCTTCGCCTTCATATTCGAGCTTCGCATCACGACTAACTTCGATTTCTGGAGAAGAACTTGTAAGGATCAACTGCTGCCCCAACTGCTCTTCTTCTCCCTCTCTTTGATGAAATCTCTCTCTTTCTCTCCCTGCTATCTATCTTTCTCTGTTTCCGGTTAGAGCCCATTCTGAGCTGAGCCAACTGAGAATGCCGGTCCAACCGAGTGCCGGTTTACCGACATTCCGGTATCGGTCTTGATAACTAAAGTGGCCAATCGAGGGGGGTTCGGTTGGTACACGGGTTGGGGTTGTCGGTTCAGTAATCGTACCGAACCCACCCCTAATTTTAGATAGTAACCTCCTAGGTCTGGGCAGGGCTCGTGTTGTGCTTGTGTAGTTTTTGTTTATTTCGGACTTCTGCTTGCCACATTACCAAAAAAGTGAAACTAGTTCTTAATGAAAATTTATTGAGATTAAAGTTTTAATAATAAGAGGTGCTTAGATATAGTTCTATTTTAACCTTAAAATATTAAATTTAATATTCAGATATCTAGATCATTTGCTAATCCTTTATGTAATAATTTCATATTAATCAATTAAAACTACATCATTTTATAGTGTAAATTTATAATCGTAACCGTTAATTTTTTAGATCATTTTTAAATATTATCTCTACAAAAAATTAATCAAATATGATGTTTGGTTATGTAACTGTTATAAATAAACATATAGTTTTGGTAATATGATGATCCTTAAAGGGTAACCAAAAAAATGAACGATTCCGATTATGAGACTATACTATAAAACGACGTAGTTGTAATTAATTAGTATGAGATCAACACATAAAGAATGAAGAGATTAATAGAGGATTCAAATTATCCTGAGAATTATCTTCATTATTACAGTGAGAGTGTGGGACTATGATTTATCTTCTTATGCCACATAAGCGAAAACAAGGAGGAAAAGATCATACACCCCTCACTTAAAAGAACTAGGACCACATGTCGAGCTAGGCCTCACTGCCGTGGCCCACGATCATCATAATTGACAATCGGACATAAGATACACTAGGCCTGGGCCCACAAGGAGGAATTAGAGAATCAACATGGGCCCTTGAAGAATTACCAGGTCCTACCCAGATCAGACCAAATTTAAGCCCAATTGGTGCAAAGGCCTAGTTCGAGTCACCAACGTCGGAAGCCTACTTCAACCCAAATATAACTACTTAAAAAGTACATTTTTGGTCTAGCTTATTTTTTATTTCAATATATTTAAAAAAGTCTTAAGTTTGAATCTTTCATGTCTTTGATAATAAAAAAAAAGATACATTTTTATATTCTTATTAGGAATACTGTCATGGGTTACATGTTATAACCAACTTAGAGTCTCACTAGTATTTAATCTAAATTTTCATAAATAAAAAAACCCCCCTAGCCCAAAAAAAAAATAAAAGAGAAAAAATCAAATTGAAACCTTTTATGTTATTGTATTTATATTTCTTTTTTCATTTTTGGAGTTAATTTGTGTTGACCTTTCAGAATGAGCATCATTGCACATTTGCACTAGAAGGTTTGCGATTTGAATCTCATTAATCTACTCAAATTTGTAATGATAATATATTAAGGAAGGATGTTGCTTTAAGAAACGCTGAAGTACGACGACTTTCATTGAAGTCAGCTGAATTTCATGGACCCAGCTAGCAAGTATATTGACTTTCAAGAACCAACAATTAAAAACTACCAACTGAATCATTTGACTTTGAAATTATCAAAAACACCTACAATAATAAATTAATAATTCATAATGAATTTGGTGTTCCTATTGTTGTTTCCAAGCATTTTGGTTTTGTTTGATCACAAAATAAATAAATAAAAGCATTTGGGTTTCGTTGATAGAATGCTACATGATATTTGTTTACCAAATTCTTTAGAATGGTGTGATGGTGGTTCAATTATTCACATTTGGGTACACTTGTTCAACTAGTTATACTAAGATACTAAATATGTATATATTGATATAATATTTGATAAATAAATTTAATAAATAAATTCGATGATTTTAGTATTATTATTAATTTGTTGATATTCTCATTACATATTGTAGCTATACAGCTTTACGGCTGAGGACTACAGCTTCTTCGACATGATTTCGTCATATTTATATTGAAAGAGATTGAAAAGTCTTAAACCACATTCGACAAAAATAAACCTAAATTTTTAAAGATGCAGCATTTAATTTGGTACATTACTAAAGTTAAGTAAACAGTAATTAACCTAAAATTTTAAATTCTAATCAATTTCAATAACTAGCCTATGAGCTTAGAGTGTCATTATACAATAAATTGGCCGTGCTGAAACGAGTCAATCGATACACATTGAACTACCTGTAAGGGTTAGGGTAGGTATACCAAAATTCAATCATGATCAAACCCTTTTGGTAAAAGCTGAATAAAATATCATTGATGAATAATTAACATTGTTTTGAGAAGAGGGTATTAATATGCGCAGGTAATGTTATTTATCCTTCCTTCTTCTTCTTTTTTTTTTTTTTTTTTTTTTTCATTCGATGATAATTGTATTATTTACAACTTAAGATAAAAGTGTTTTTTAGTTCTTGTTTTGTTCCCTAAAAATTGGTGCTTTAAGTGATTACTTGTATCATTTCTTGTAGCGTTCGATGTTACTTCCTCCGTCCGTTTATGAGGATTTAGGCTGATGGGTTTACTTTATATTCTCCTACGTGTAGAATGACATTTATGAAGGCATTATATCAGAGTTTAACTTTGAAATTTTACGCATAAAAGTCGACAAACTAGCGAGCACTCGATGCAAAAAAATTATATATTACTACAGGGCCCTTCCAATAAGGGATCCCTCATTTAGTGTTAAATGAGGGATCACCTTGTGGGGTCTACATGAGTCGTTTTGTGTTAATCTGAACCATCCATTTTTTGCATCTCTATTGATAGATCATCCCTACAAAAAATCAGCCAAATTGGAAATCGTTTACCCGTTCGATTAAGCGGTCAAAGTTTAGGTGTTTATAAATGAATTTGTTATTCGTCTATTTGTTTTAAACTTTGACCGCTTAAATAAATGGCTAAACGATTTCCGATTTGGCTGATTTTTTACAGAGATGATCTATCAATGGAGATGTAAAAAATGGACGGTTCGGATTAATACAAAACGAACCGTGTGGGCCACACAGGGTGATCCCTCATTTAGTATTAAATGAGGGATCCCTTATTGAAAGGGCCCTGTATATTACTAAGCGTGAAAGTACAAACATTCGTACCTAAATGTGCTTATATATATATATATATATTTTTTGAGAAACTTATAAAAAGAGATTCCTTTATATGTTTGTTGCAAATATACATAGGCGGCTACAGTTGCGTAAGCATATAGTTGAAGCTCACATATGTTTGTATATCACTGTTTTTTGTGTTCATTCACTTTAATTTATTGATATCTCTTTCCCAATTAATTAATGATATATGATTAATTGATAGGAATTCACAGTCAACAATATATGCCTCCAAACAATTGGAGGAGCTCCTCCAATCTCTTTTTAAAAAAAACATGTTTATTTAAATTTTTTTTATTTTAAATAAATAAAAATTAATTAATACATTGATTGAACGAAAAGATTAAAAAAAGAAAAAACATGCTTTTGTGAAATGGGGAGCTCGGCGGGGGTTTGAGATAAGTATTGTTCATTCTCAGCTACCACAAAGATAAGGAAAGTAAAGTACCGGCATGGTCCTCGCTTTCTACATAAGAAATTCTCCACCAACCTTACTTATATGTTGGAAAAATCTGTCAACGAATTAAAGGATCAACTTGGGAACAAGCCACTTCGTTTGCTAAGTGCACCTGAAACATGATGAAAATGAGCAAATTGTATTCAAGAAATTGCAACAAGGGGGGGTAGGTGAGAATGTGAGATTGCTACGTTTGTGTTAATTGGATGCTCAAGTTTGGTCCTACAGTAAAGGGGTGACGATCATAATTGGCTTATCTACAGCTTGGAGTATTATTCATTCACTTTTTAGTTTTCCCCAAAAAGTGAATATGCGCCAATTCAACAATGGATAGGAATATTATGTCAGACTCGTAATTGATATGTGTGTGTTTGTTTAATCCGGCAGCTAGCCTAAGACTGCCTGATTAGCAGGCTTAATTAATCCAAACTAATAACCTGTTTAACATTTTGGAAAAAAATATCGATTTGCTCTCCATCTGGTGGAGATGTTTAAATCTATCAGTCCGAGGTTTGCTAAACACAATTGTCCATGCGCTCACATTAACAAATCCAGTAAGGAGTAATAGGGTCAATTTATCCCATAGAATTTAAATATTTTCTCATGGATTTTGAGTGTTTACTTCTTAGTTCTTGATTTTATTCCTTAAAAGTCCGGGGTACTGATGTGCTTTTTAGATTAGGGGGAGAAGGGTTTGAACTTGGGTGCTGAGAAGACAATTCTACGACCCTTCCAACAGAATTACCCCACCAACTACTCGAGGGAAATATATATGCTTGATAAAGTGTCTCAAGGAAACAACTAAGTTTCTTAAAGAGCAACCAACAGCAGCATGCTTGGTTTATACTACACACATATGAGTAATTGATGCCACAACTTTCGTAGACGCAAACATTTTCCCCCAATTCCAACCATTAACAAAGAGGGTTTACTACAACTTTTTTGGTGCTAGGGTTTACTACAATGTTTGTCCACAAACATACATACATACATACAATAAAAGAGAACGCATGTGCGCATAACACTCAATGCAATTAAATGATCTAAATCTTTCATTCGGTAAGTCATCATTTAATGTTTATCCTTATAAAAATTTAACCAAATAATAAATCATTTAGTTATCCATCTGTATCCATATAAATAGACAAATACATTGTTTATTTGAAAAATTGAAATGATCATTTAATAATCAAATGGTCAAATAAGTTCTAGTAAAACTGATATTTAAACAGGATCTAAAACTCAGACGGTTCGGATCATTAGGACTACATTACAAGGTCACCCCAACAAATGTTATATATCCCTTTTGCTTCTTAATTCTTATTAAAATGGATCTCTTAATACACACACACGCACACATACATACATATAGGGTTATTTTTTGGCATGTACATATATAATTTTGAACTCACCGTGTAATTTGCGTATTCGTAGATATTCGAACCATAGAATAACTATATATATATACACGTTGCGAATATATATGGGCAATTTTAAGTTCACATATATATATATATATAGATGTATATACATGTACTCAGTTTGTCTCAAGAGAGGATGCCCATAGTGCATCCGTAGAGTGTTGAGCGCTCGACAATGCATTTTTCCATAGCGCCAAGCGATCATACTTTATCGATTTTTATGTTAGATTTTAACACTAGGATTTTGAGTAAACATAAAGCCTCCACAAGTCATTCTACACCTTATGAGATTAAACCCATTGGAAAATAAGATAAAAAACAATGAAGAAAGCGGCACTAAGTGCTCGAAAGTTATAAAAACACAGGGTCGAGTGATCTGCATGCACTAAGTGGTCATCTGCTCTAGAGAACCATATATACTTGAAGCTCACATTTTGTACATTGTCTTTTGTGTTCATCAACTTTATTGCATTCTCCTTCCCATGGATGATATGATTCATATGAGTTCGATCACAACAACCACAAAGATAATTAAAGAAAGGATCAACTTGGGCACTTTTGTGATCACATGCAACTACCTCATTAATTCTGTGGTGGCCCTAAAGTGTATTAAAAGCCATGCTGGCCTATGTGGGGTGACATTAGGCCTGTTTTCTAGTAATAAGAAATTCTTCACCTACCTTATGTTTAGAAAAAATCTATCCACACGAAACGATCAACTCGGGAACAAGCCACTTAATTTATCACGTGCATGTCAACATGATGAGATTGAGCAAATTAAAGTAGGTGAGATTGCTACGTTTGTGTTAATTGGATGCTCAATTTTGGTCCAACATTATGGGGGTGCAGATGATAATCACAATCGAGCTCATATGTCCTTTGCATTGCTGGGCTAGCTTCAGACCCAAAAAAAAAAAAAAAAAAAAAGGCTTGGCTAGCTAATGGGTAGCTAGCAAGGCTGACTTGAGCGTTAGCTGGCTAACCTTTTTTTTTTTTTTGGTCGAGAGTCAATTCATTTCATTAAACACCAGAAAAGGCAAGAGAAAACAACAAAGCTAGGCTGACTTGAGAGTTAGCTAACTTAAGGTTGGTTTATTTTGGAGTATTAATTATTAATTTTTTTTTTTCCAAATCTGAACAGTGCTAATTCAGCAATGCATGAGTGAGTTAATTAAAGCTCTAAGAGGCAAAATAAAAAGGTCAGACTCGTGATGCATATGTGTCTGTTTGCAGGCTTTACTAATCCAAAACTAATTAATTAACCTGTTTAATATTTGGATTAATTATACTCCAAAGACCAAACTCATTTCCAAGAACTAACAGATCTGCACACTACATAGTACATACCCTGTTGAATATTATTAATACCTCAAAGAACAGTATCATTTGCAAAGCATCGTACTCATGATCATGATATTAAACTTGTTTATTGCAAATCAACTTGAGGGATAGATCTGGTCTTGTTTTTAGGTAAAACGTTAACAAAGGCTGGCTGATGATTGTTCAAGGGGTAAAGGGTGGATTAACGAGAAGTATTGATTAAACTTAACCGAATTGACAACCTTTGTCCGTTTTTTTTTTGCCCCCTTTTTATCACTTGACCATGTTTTAAGAAGAAATCTATCTATCTAGAAAATGCTAGGGATCCCAAATAATGTGCAATATATATGTTAGTATTTTACTTGTTGTAAATAAAATGAGTTCCAAATAGGAACAGATTGTAGGGGGCTAGACGTGCTCCAGCACCCCATAATTTTTTATTTTTTTTAAAAGCTATGTATCTATTAAAGCCCAGCCCATCGGCCCCACCCTAATTAAGAAAAAAGATAATTAAGCTTGAATACTTTAGAAAAACAGTTTTTATATGGAAACCGATGATCTTTTAAAATTTATAAGAAAATCCTTTTAATTCATAATAAAGTTTTTTTAATTTATAAGAAAGTTTTTTTCATTTATAAGAAAATTGTTTTAATTCATAATAAAATCTTTTTAATTTATAAGAAAATCCTTTTAATTTATAAGAAAATCCTTTTAATTTATAATAGAGTCCTCCCCCGATTTGAAGAGTATTTTCCCTCCTAGGGTGTATAGTGGGCTTTGTAAAACCTGCATGTTAGGTTTTAATTCTGAAATTTTGGGTGGAAACTTGATTAAAAATCTTAAATCATTATCAGTCTTAGTCTAAAAAAAACTCATAGAATGGACTGGACTCTAAGTCTCACTTAAAAAAAAATACAAAACATCACCCACTCACCCATCATTCCCAGCAAAGGCAGCAAGCACGTTTTCATCTCAGCAAGAGCAAACACATTTTCTTTTCTCTTATATTTGCATTGCATGTTTCATTGTTTTGTTGTTGTTTTTTAGTCTATGTTTTTGTATAGATATGCATTTTGAGGGATATGGCTCACTATGTCCCCCCTAACTAGGTGTATCTTTTTTATTTATTAATGAAATTTCCTAGTACCTTCGAGGTTTTTTTTAGTTTAGCCCCCGGGCCCCGAGTTCTAAATCTTGGCTCTGTCCCTGGTTCCAAATTAAGTAGACCCATATATGCATATATAAAACAATACTTAATATACAAGTTCTCATCCCTATAGTTATGGAAAATATATATGGCTGATGATCGAATACTACTTTGGAAGAAAACATAGAATGCGGTTGAGGCGTCACTACAACAAAATTGTCAATAGATATCACCAATTTTATATTAGATTTGAAATTGACTGATATTGTAAAAATTATAATATCAGTTAATTTTTTAGCTGATTTCTAAAGTCTATTAGATATCACATGATTTTTTTCAACTGATATATAATATTTCCTTTTTTCTAAGAATTTATAAAGACATCAATCTAAACTATTAACTGATATCTTAACATACCACTTATAATTTTTTTGTCCTAACACCCAAACATACCTGATATGTAATGATTTTTTTCTAACACTTAACCTAGCTCCCAACACTTAAACACAAATTCTATATATACTAAAAAATTAAAACCTAGGTCAGTTCTCACTTCTCTGTCTCTCTCTCTCTCGCAAAGTCGCAAGTCGCAAAAACTCTCTCAGCTCAGCCTCACACACCTGCCGTCGCCGTCGTTGTCGCCACTCCCAGACTTCCTAGTGAGTTCGTCTGTCTCTGTCACTCTCACTTCTCTGTCTCTCTCTCACCCTCTGACTCTTAGCCTCTCCCTTCGCAGACGCACGTCTCACCTGACCAGTCGCACCCCAGCCTCTCTCTTTTCGTCGCCGTCGCCGCTTCAAGATCCTCTCGATATACAGGTTATGGTAAGTGTTAATTTTTTTTTTTCTGGGTTTCTCTTCATGTTTTTTCTTCGATTTGTTCATGAATTGTGACCATTTTCAGCTGCTAATTCTGAAAACCAATTTTTCATTGATTTTATGAATGGGTCTAGGGTTTAGTTGTTTTATTTCTCTCCTTCAACGAGAAATCTGAAAATTTTATACTAAATTTATAGTAGATCAAATCAGTTATGTTATGATATTAGCCCATTAGATAAATTGCTATGACTTGTAGGGTTTAAATTATGGAGAATAGGGTAATTAGATCATGAAATAATTTGTATTGGATGAATCCCTCTGTATGGGTGGCTTGGTAATCTATGGTTTATTTTGCAGAGAGCAAATATTAGTGGTTACAGAGTGAGTATTATTTTTGTTTGTTAGTGTTTTAATATTTATGAACTGCATCCAAGTGCTCTTTAAGTGAAATGTTTTGTGGCTTACTGCTCGATGCTTTTCAATTGTAAAAGAACCCCTTTATGTTTAACCATGTATCTCGTTGTGTACAGCTTGCTATGAGGGAAGCATGCAAGTATGTTGAGGAAAAATTAGCAGTGAAGTTAAGGCTCCTTCAGTGGATTCTTCTTTTGAAATTTGTTTAAAAGTTAAAAGGGTCTTTTTCATGATTATTTATGGGAATAAGTGGCATTTTGCTTGTACAGAATATATGGGACAACATTCTCTTATAAAATTATCCTCGGTTTGAGCAATGGAACTGTGCTGCTTGCTTGGTTGTTTTCTAGTTTCTGTTACTGCTTTTTCTCTCTCTTTGTCTTGTGTTTTTACTTTCCTATGTGATTCTGAATGCGGTTTCACCTTAAAGTGCTTTTCTAAGGATTTAGTTTTGTGCTTTCTTTTTTTATCTAGAATTTTTGAACTTATTTATGTTTTTCTGAACTTGAATGAAATACAGCAGGGAGGGGGCTCATTGGGACAACCAATTTCTATCTTTCCATCCCATCCTTTAATGTTTTAGTTGCTGAGAACTTAGCCATAAGCAGGTACTCCATATCTATTATTTCTTTGAATATAAATGCTATGGGATATGATTCTACCATTCTTGTTTCCTAAAAATAATAAGGTCACAACTGATGTATAGAAGTTAATATTCTTATTTATGTGTGCTCTTCTTGGTTTTGGAAAAATGTGTACTGATAGTTTATATATATGGTCTCATTTGTTGTAGGTTTGTCATACTAGGTAAATTTGATTAAATGGAATTCTAAATTTACATGTAGTTCTTTTTTTAAATGTGGTTTCACCTCAAAATGCTGCAAAACTTTTCATACTATAACTACTTCTACATGAAGCTTAATAAAAGACCCAATTTAGTTAACCAAATATCATCGTTTCTTGTCCACCTCTCATAATGGGCTTGGTTTCCTAGTTTAACTACTTGGGAATAGGTATAGGGTAATAAAGATCATTCCCACTGCCTTTTTCTATATCTTTATTTATAAATTAATTGATTTCCATTCTCATTGCAGGTGATGTTAATATGGGCTAGAGATAAGGGCCGAAAAGGTGCAAGTCTTTGGTATACTCTGTCTATGATTTAATTTTCTTTTATAGTTTTGCTCTATTTTTTTTATATAATTTGAAATGGGTAATCTTTGTTTGTTCATTATGTGTTTTTATTTTTTGGTGGGTTCTAATGGTTTGTTTGTTTGTTTGTAATGTGTGTATGTGTGTTTGATTAGGTGGCTTAAGTTCTGCTTACTCTGCCATACTCATTCTCACAGTTGGGCATGCTCTCAGGCATACTCTTTTACCTCTTCTCTGGCTTGTTGGGAAGTTGGACAACTTACCTCATTAGCACACTCTATGTAAATACAAAAGTAGAAAATAAAGAGAAAAAGTTGATTTCAGAAACCTTGTCATCCAGGTTAGTTGAACACTTTATTTCTTTTTTATGCTTGAGCTTATCTTGTCAAATTTTGAATATCTATGACATCTTTGAGAAAGTTGATATGTAGATATCATTTATTTTGATACTTGGTAATTTTCTGGACCTTCCCTTGCCTAGGTTTAATATTGTATGAAATCTATGTTGTAAGGTTCAAATCAAACTCGGGTTTGAAATTAGACTTACTAATGTTTGTCTTAGGACAAGAACCAAGTAATTCGGACTTGTATTGAATTTGTTGTGAATTTTCTAAGATGGACTTGCTAGCAGAAATTTCTGCAGCACTAGAAACAACTATAATTTAATGAATTTAAAGGGATTTTGAGTGTAACTTGGTCATTTTGAGTCATGCTTATGATCTGATACTTATGGAATATGTACTAGACATGCTAAAGAGTGATTTAAACAAAAAACCTTGTCAATACTATTGTACAAAAAACCTTGTCAATATTTTTCTATTATGCAGTCCCTTAGACTTTATGTTACACCATATTAATTAAATATGCTTTTATAGTTCATTGTGTAACCTAATTATATTTTACCAATAGTGTGTGCTAGTTTCAAGATTACTTATTCCATATTTGCGTTTCTACTTATATGCTTGCCTCTACTGAGACATACTAAGACACTGAAGTTATGTGATGGAAGAATTTACTTCCCTCTACTTGTTTTTTTAATTTTCTATTTCTATTTGAGACTGTTCTAGGTTATATAAGCATCAAAAGGGTTTTTTGGTCATTTTAATCAAAGGCACACAAGGGTTTTAAATAACTATATGTGGAAGTTGTTTACCTTTCCTTCGTATTGTGAGAGTTTTGAGTTACTTGGCTAATAATTTGGCATTGTAGCTTCTCACTACCATAAATACTTTTAATTTCCAGTTGCTTGTAGTTGTTTTGAGTTAAATCTTAGCCTTTGGGCTGTATGTAAGTAGCTTATCAAGAAATTTGGGACTTAATTGGTTTGAAGTCATTTTTTTATGAGTGCTATGCCTTTACACAAGTTCTGATGGTAATAGAAAATGTTTAAGTATTAATCTTTGAGAAGATTACGTGAGAGTTTTGTATGACTAGTAAAGATAACAGTATAAACTACCTTCCTATTAAACTGAAAACATGAAGAAAGAAATGAGTTACTTAGGTGTCCTACTATAGTACTTTAATACTTGTTTCCTCACCTCATTCTGCTTTTTTTTTTTTTTTACTTTGAGTTTCATGGTAAATTGTATAAAAAAAAATAACATAATTTTTGTTCATTTATTTCTTATCTAGTTATTACTGAATATGAAGCCATTTCTAAATGTACCTGCCATTCCATTTGGTCTTGCTTGTCTATGATTTTATAATGTTTATAAATGGCTTAGTAACTTTGCTAAAGCTTCAAGAATTGGGTATGTCAAAGTTGTAGATGAGTATCATAGTTCATATATTTTCTTGGTTGTGTTGTAAACAACTCTTGATATTTTTAACCTTGTCAAAACCTTAATATATATATATATTTTCATCACTATCAACTTTTTTATTTTTTATGTACAACATTGGATATAGATTCTTTCCTTGTGTGTATTGTTGTGATTTTGTTTTAAATCTTGGACCATTTGTTCAGTATATTAGCCAATAATATTAAAGACCATTGCATTATGCTTTTGCAGGTCTAGTGTTCATGAGAAGAGCTTATGTATATTTAGTCTCAATCAACACAACTTTAAGATGTGAATGATTCTACTCCACTAGCTAGATGAAGTTGTCAGCTTTTGTATCTTCAAATTAGTACCATCAGTCATACCTTAGTAATTCTTTATGTATTTCCTTAACTATAGAACTACTTGTTGGATATTATATTGTAATCCCTTTTTGGGTACTTTGAATGTTATTGGTGCTTAAAATATGAAATATATGGGAATGAAAGATTTTATACTTGCACAAATTTCAGGCCATTTCAAAATACAGGCACAATTGTATATTTAATTCATTGATATCCTTTTTAGGTGAAAAAAAAACTAATATATATCATACATTCCAAATCTTTTTTTAAAACTTGAAATAATAAATAATATCAGTTTTGGTTTAAAAACTGAAATGTTATGTCATTTTGATATCAGATTCTCTCTCAGATTTGATATATAAACAATATTTAAATATCAGAGTATGTTCTATACCTGATATTGATATCGAGATTACATATCAGATTTTATCATATATCTGATATTGATACCAAGATTTTAAATCATATTCTACCTCAAACCTGATATTGATATCATGGTTTTATATCATATTCTACCTCAAATACGATATGTATTGATTAGAACTATTGATATTCGGATTTTATAGATATCAGAAATAATATAAAAAATGATATATAAACAATGTTTACATATCAGTTTAAAACTGATATCTAAAATGTGAACATTAGATATCACGACGCGCTATATCAAACGGCTACTCAAATAGATATCAGTCTACGACTGATATCTATCGACATTTTTGTTGTAGTGCGTGTAATAACTTTGTCCTTAAGTAGTTTAATTTGCCACCTGAAAATAATATTTAAGTGTTATAGGTTATAGCACCCCACCAAGCCTTCTGGATTTAACAATTTTGATTATAGGATTTAGATTTTACTTGTTTTTCTCTTCTTATTTCTACTTAACTTTAATCTTAGTTATGTATTTATTAGAGTTAATTACACTTACACCCCCTGAGGTTTATCGTCTTTTCACATACACCCCTTGGAGTTTCAATAATTACACATACACCCCCTGAGATTTTAAAACTGTTGCATATAACCCCCTACAAGAAAAATAAATAAATAAATAAAAAAGAAAATATTTGTATTCAGGTTGGACCTTATACCTTGAATAATCTTATTAGGCTATTTAATCCTTTAGCATGCTTTTTTGCATAATTTCTCATCATTTTCGTCTCACTGTAGGAGGTTATATGTAACAGTTTTAAAACCTCAGGGGGTGTATGTGTAATTATTGAAACCCCAGGGGGTGTATGTGAAAAGTCGATAAACCTCAGGGGGTGTAAGTGTAATTAACTCTATTTATTATTCAAGGGTAAGGAGTAAAATATAAAATGGATTCTTAAAACTTTTTAAGTGTGAATCAAATACATAAATCCTTAAATTTATTTTACATAATTGAATCCAAATTTGTAATTATAAGTGTACGCTAGCTCCTACTATTTGAATTGTAGGTAGAACAAATTGATTCATTATTTTGGAGGAAGAGTTTGAAGAAATTGTTCGATGCCCACTCAAAAGAGCATTGAATAAATTAGAACAACACTCTTAGAAAGATTTTTTTTTTTTTTTTTCTTATAAGAGAAGAGAGATCGAGATCATTAAGGGGTTTAAATAGAGGATATTTATTTGAAATAGACGTTGGAACATTAAAGAAATTTCAACGTTGGTGTATAGTATATATCATATATGGTCATATTTGACCTATAAGCCTTATATAGTGGTTTACAAAGTCACTGGTCTCTTCAACCATTACCAATAAACTTTAAGTTGGCTGCCCTAATTTTTTTTTTATTATATAAGAGCAGACAATCCACATAACCCATACCGGGAATGCAAAACATGCGTTGTGGTTTTTTGATTAATCAACTATCGATCATGAATTTTGAATCCAAGACATCTTCCAACAAAGGAAGCTTGATTATTTGTTTCTATAAGTTTTAAACCCATGACTTTCTTATTTCAAGCAACATGTTAAATTGTTTTGGTTGCTTATAGTTGTAGTTTCTCTTTTTCTGTACCACATTGATACTACTACTCGATCTAAATTAATTATCTAATAGATATATCAAACTGATATCAAATGAAAGCTTCAGAATACACCTAGATTTTAATGAAATCAATCAAATTCTGAAGTGAATACACCTAGATTTATATGGAATCCATCAAAATCTGAATTGAATACCTCTAGATTTATATGAACTTTTAAATTCTTTTAAAATTCATTAGAATCCCAATTAAATTCTTCTAATCATGTCTTTATCAGTCGATGGTATGGAACAAAGATAAAATGAATTTGTAACACTTTTTTAATAAGAATAGAGTTAGATAAATTTTTTAATATAAATTGCACCATTAAGATTGAAAAAAACAAAAACACAGGAATCTAAATCTTTTTTAGATACCTAAATGCTCATATGATCTTTTAATACTCACATGTCTTGCAGTTAAAACAATATATGGCTAGAACTTCAAGCCATGCATGGTAATTTATTAATTTAATAAATTGTGGACCTGAAATTTGGTAACCAAATATGAAAGGCATGGCCCAAAGAGCTAAACCAAATCCTCCAAATTATTTCTTATCTCTTAAACCAGCAAGTCCAACCCGTAGTTGGTAAAAAGTGGACGATTCTTTAGATTACAAAATAAACTGGATCAATGAAATTACTAAATTAGGAAGAGAAAAATCGAATACAAAAACAAATTTGCATGAATGAGAAGCTGAGCCAATTGTAGTGAGTGAGTGACGCCAGTACGACGTCAGTTGTAGTAGGTGAATGGTGTCGTTTACTAGACTCTCCAACCAGTGGACGGGTAAACCCTTTCTCTGTCTCTGCGTTAGGTGAGACCTCCTACGTGGCACCCCAATGGAGGCTTCCACTCCTACGTGTCCCCCACACAACCAAATCCATTTACTTTCCACCCTCCAAATATCCCTCACCAACCCCCAATTTTCATCACACCCTCTACAACGCAAATCACAGGCATCTTCCCGCTCAGCCACTCATTGTATGCCACGTGTACATGATTGTGTGCTGATTTAAAGAAAGTGAAAAAAATTGTGTACATTAGGATGGGGTTGTTGGTGGTGTTAAGTGTTGTTGTGACAGCCTTGTGACCCAAAGGGTTGGTAATGTTTGAATTGGACCTCATTGGTCATGTTCTGCCCTTAACAAATGTTGTAATACCAAGAAAGTCCATTTCACCAGCTCCCTCCAAGGCCCTCTACCATCACCACCTACTTGTATATTATTCCAACCAAAACTCAAACCAAAAACCAGGGAGAGAGCTAAAACCAACCCAATCCTCACCCTAATTTTCCTTTTCTCTTTCTCTCACTTTCTCTTCAACCAAACACACCAATAATGGAGTACAAACAAGACAATGATCAATTCATCTTCCGGTCCAAACTCCCCGACATTTACATCCCGAACCACCTCCCCCTCCACACCTACTGCTTCGAAAACATCTCCCAATTCCAGGACCGCCCCTGTTTAATCAACGGAAACACCGGCGAGACCTACACCTACGCCGAGGTCGAGCTCACGTCGCGCAAGGTCGCCGCCGGGCTCGACAAGTTAGGCATTCAGCAAAACGACGTCGTCATGCTCCTCCTCCAGAACTGCCCCCAATTCGTCTTCGCGTTCCTCGGCGCGTCGTACGTCGGCGCCGTCAGCACCACCGCCAACCCCTTCTACACTCCGTCCGAGGTGGCCAAGCAGGCCGCGGCCTCCACGGCCAAGCTGATCATCACCCAAGCCGCCTACGTGGACAAAGTCAAAGACTTCGCCAAACAAAACGACGTCAAAATTATGTGCATTGATCACTACGAAACTTCACAGGACGATGATACAACCGTCCTGAATTTCTCTGACATGACAGCGGCGGATGAGAACGACATCCCCGCGGTCAAAATAAACCCGGATGACGTGGTGGCGCTGCCATACTCGTCCGGGACCACCGGGCTCCCCAAGGGAGTTATGTTAACCCACAAGGGGTTAGTAACCAGCGTGGCTCAACAGGTGGACGGGGAGAATCCGAACCTGTACTTTCACGCAGAGGACGTGATCCTCTGCGTGCTGCCGCTGTTCCACATCTACTCCCTCAACTCGGTGCTCCTCTGCGGGCTCCGAGTCGGGGCGGCGATTCTGATCATGCAGAAGTTCGAGATCAACAAGTTGCTGGAGCTTGTTGAGAAATATAAGGTGACGATCGCACCGTTCGTGCCGCCGATCGTTTTGGCCATTGCCAAGAGCCCCGACCTGCACCGCTCCGACTTGTCGTCAATAAGGACGGTGATGTCGGGGGCGGCGCCGATGGGGAAGGAGCTTGAGAATACTGTGAGAGCCAAGCTGCCTAATGCCAAACTTGGACAGGTAATTAATTATGAGTCTTGATGAAGTTTTTTTTTTATTAATTTCTCCCCATCTCCTCAGTCCTTCGTCTCATCCCCAGTCCTTGGTCTCATCCCCAATTTCTTTCAGTGCGCATGTAAATTACCATTTTACCCACCATCCCATTTGATGGGATCTATTCTTTTATATTGGTTCGTAATATTCTTTTGAATCTCATCCACAAGCTTTTTCTAATTTGAGTAGTGAACTAATTAATAAAACCTTTCTTCCTATCAGCCCAATTTCTCTCTCTCACTGAGTCTCACACACGCTTTACTTTTTCTTTTTAGATTCTAGTTTTCTTTTTAACTACTTGTGCATGGGGCGCAATCGATTTGGCCAACTATATTGATTTGACACCCTTCTATTTGCTTCTAATATGTCATAGTACGTTTGACTTCCAATATGGATATTTTTATTCTGTCTGGATTTACAACATGGTTATAATTACAAATCTACCTGTCATTAACGAGTGATGTAGCATGTGTCATGTGTGTGCCCTACTGCTCTGTATATGCATGCAATTAGCATGACAAACTATACCTGATAATGCTTGTATAAATTGGTATTAATTAGGACAAATCCACGCATTCAATGTTCATTTTGTCACAGTGTGTTGCTGGAATACACAGTTACAAAAAGCATTAAATTCCCAGCTCATCGGTGTCCATATAATTATGAAAGTATTTAGGGCATGTTTAAAAAAAGCTTTTGTAGAAAACACTTTTGCTCGTTAGAAATTTTTAGTAACATTAAAATTTTTCTTATCACATGATAATGATGATACCTTTAGAGAAGCACTTTTGTTTGCCTAAACAAAATGTCACAAGACCAAAAGTACTTTCAATTTTCAAACATGCTTTTAGAAATAAAAATTTTACAATACTGTTTTGAGTCATGTCTTGATTGGAATTAAAATTTGAACGAGTCATGAATAAGGCCAAAAGGCCAGCCTCACTACTAACTTGGGATTATGAAATAATATTTAATGGTATATATGTAATTTCCAAATTTGTACAGGGTTATGGAATGACAGAGGCAGGGCCTGTATTGTCAATGTGCTTGGCATTTGCAAAGGAGCCATTCGAGATAAAATCAGGTGCATGCGGGACCGTGGTAAGAAATGCTGAGATGAAGATCGTCGACCCTGATACGGGTGCTTCTCTTCCACGTAATCAAGCTGGAGAGATTTGCATCAGAGGCAGCCAAATTATGAAAGGTAAACACATATTGTCCGGCCACCATCCTTGTTACTACTCAATTTTAATAATTAAGAAAGTATTTATTTATTTTCATAGATTTATTTTGTATTTGGGGGATTTAACTAAAAATATCATGATCAGCTAGTATATTTGAAGTTTTGAACCAAATTTTACTTTTTTCTTTAATAAATATATGTCTTGTATTCTTGTCAGTTGCCATGAATGCTATTTAGGTACTGTTTAACTAATATTTATGATCAAAGGCTTCATTCCAATTCGATTAGAACTAGATGAAGATATAATATTGTTTGGCAAATAAAATAGGATTAAACTTTAAGCAACCAGCTGCTACACGATACATTAAGATCTACATATTCATGACTGAGTATTCTACAGAATTGGTAGTTTATAATTTAAAAAGTCAAAAGTTACAAAGATGGAGAAAATGACTCAGATAGAGAGAGGATCTACTTAATTTTAAATATTTCCATAACCAAGTTGGTGAATTTGAAAATGGTTGTAAATAATCTATGTATTTATTATATGATAAAATACATATATACATATATATATGTATGTATAATATCCAAACATATATGAAGTTACATAATCAATCATTCAGATTGTTAATTTTATTTAGATAATAAATTAACAATTAATGACCATTTGATCTAGTGGTGACACTAAATTATTATTATTATTTTTTTTTGTAAAAATAAATCTTGAATTCAAATTTTATAAAGGATTGTTGTAGATTAACAAAACAAAATTGATAAACCAGCAAACAGACTACTTGACAAAAGAAATATTTTTATATTATGATATTTATATAATAGTTGTGTACTTGTGTTTGATTGGTTAGAAATATTGGTGAAGAGACAGCAATTCCTTTTGTTTCCTCTTAACCAAGTCCATGGTCCTTGCGAAAGACCTCTTCTTTACCAAGCGACCCACATTTTCATTTTCAGCTCAACAACCCAAGTGATGCATGCATTTTAATTTTTATTTCCTAATTTTCCGATTATTTGGTGGTATTTATGCTTAAAGTCTCGATCTGTCTTTTTCGTTCATTATTTGTAAAAATTAACGACTAGGGACCAAGAAAAAAAAAAGGGTTGTGTTACTTGTACGGAAGGCCAAAGGTCATCAGGGCCAGTATCATCAGAATAAGACACAAAATGTAGATTATGAAATGAACTAATACATGACTAGACCGCTCCAAAAACTTGTCAATTGATACACGTTGAGTTTGAAAATTATAATTTTTGTCCCTACGGATATGAGGATAATAACATCATACTTTGGTTTATAATTAAATGATGAGTAGTCTATATTAAGAGAAATGAAGACATCTTTTTTCGGACCTACTATTTAATAATCAGAACCGTTTATATTTTAGAACATCAATAAAAAATTATTCTTGTAAAATTAGTCAAAAAAAAAAAAAATTATGATCAATATTATTTCAATTATATATATATATATATAAATTGAACTGGGCTGGGCTTAATTATTGATTGGTGATGGTGCAGGTTACCTTAATGACCCAGAGGCAACAGAGAGGACCATAGATAAAGAGGGATGGTTGCACACAGGTGATATAGGCTACATCGACGATGATGATGAGCTCTTCATCGTTGACCGATTAAAAGAACTCATCAAATTCAAAGGTTTCCAAGTGGCCCCCGCCGAGCTCGAAGCCATGTTGATTTCCCATCCCAACCTCTCTGATGCTGCTGTTGTTCCGTAAGTACTCACCCTACCTCATTAACCTCATTACTTTTTGAACTTACCATTCATGGATCATCTTTCTAATAAAAATGGAATGCAAATACGTGCGTCTCACAGGAGTTAATTAAATTTAACCTACAAATAGTTTTAATGTACCTCTATACTTACCTCTATATATTAAATGTCTTAACTTTAAAATGTTTATTTGTTCATATTGCTAATCACATGTCTTAGAAAATAAATAGGACTTACTTGTATGGATGAATTTTATGTAAGTTTTACCTCTATAAGAGACCAAGATCTGATGATCATTAGTTTTAATATTTTATCTATAAAAAAACAAATAAAAAGCGTTTTGAGTTATTTCTTTTTTTTATTTTTTATTTTATTGAATAGTATTGTGGGAAGAGATTCAAAACAAGATCAAATATGTATATTTTTAACTACTAGAGTTACAAACCAACGCTTTAGATTATTACTTTGACAATCACCAATAATTAGTGTAAATATTCTAATAAGTTGTTAAACATGTGTTGGTTCAATCAGGATGAAGGATGAGGCTGCAGGAGAAGTTCCTGTTGCATTTGTTGTAAGATCAAACGGTTCCAAGATCTCCGAGGATGAAATCAAGCAATACATCTCAAAACAGGTACCTTATTCAATTCCTTACCTTACACTGGGAAGCAATGGGTTTTAATTGGGAATGGGATTGGAAACACCTAGCTAGCTAGCTAGCTAGCTAATTGGACCACAAGTACTGCAGGGCCTGTTAATATGATTAATTAGTTGATTACTTTTTTTTTTGGCCACTTAATTAGTTGATCACTTTAAGTGGCCGAAAGGTTAGCTAAACCCCAGAACAAGGACAACACATGTGGCATAACCGCATAAGTTTAATCAATATATATTCTCTTGGTATATTCTTTTGCAATCAGTCCAGCTGGTTTTGTTCTCCGGCCAAACAAAGTGATAGAGAAGTCTCATTAGTGTCATGTAATTGTCAAATATTTCACTATTAGATGCCACATGCATAACCTTTGACTTTCAGACGCATGTATGTTATTAGGCAGTACCATGGGTTTCCATCACCGAAATATTGGATAAATTATAAGACAGGCTTTCATTCAGCAAATTAATGATGTGCCAACTTTATTGAGCAAATGATGTATCAATATAATTTGTTAGAAATAAATGAAGTTGTGTACCATATATAAGTACTTTCTAGGGGTCATAATTATGAAAATTACTTTCTTGGGGTCTGCTTAGTTGTGTGCCATTGATGATTAAATTCTTTGAATTGAAGCAAAGTTTTTGTGATCATATGGTTGCTACATGTTATATTTGTAGGTGGTGTACTACAAGAGAATTGGTCGGGTTTTCTTCACAGACAAAATCCCAAAAGCTCCTTCTGGCAAAATCTTGAGAAAGGACTTGAGAGCAAGGCTGGCTGCAGGCCTACCCAATTAAGCTTCCAAGTGAGATCAATATGTCAATTAAGTTAGCAACCCAGAATCAGACCAAACTCATGATATTAATTTTATGGGTTATTTTCCAGAATATTCGAAAATGGAAAATCACAATGGAAGTGATCAAAAGCCAAAATTGTTTTCTATAGTGGTGATTTTTCAAGCCTTTGTATGTATAACTTAATTTCTTCCTCTCTAGAACCAAAAGGATCCAACAGAGAGTGAGAGAGAGAGAGAAGTTGTAGGCTTTATACCAATTTGTTTATGTATAGGGTGTCCGATCAATTCAAAAATAGACTCACAAATGTTTGTATAACTCTAAGAAGTTGAGAAAAATATATATTGTTTCAAATATGTTTGTTTGTTAATCTATTTGTTACTCATTTGTAGTTGGTGGAAAACGAACTAAATATTTAATCTCCACCACCAGTTTCAATTTAATGATCATAGAGGTAATTGTTTGGTGGAGAGAATTTTTATTTTTATTTTTTTATATGAAACAAAATTTATTGAAACTTAAGAACCATTACAAAGATCCTCGGGAAGAGCGTCTTGTATAAAAACAGGAGACTCATCAAGCCAGAGAATATGGGTAGGCAAAGACAAGACTCATCAATCTATGAGCAACTCCATCTGCTAAACGAGGAATATGATCGAAAGAAAGGCACCCAAAGGAATGAAACAAATCAGGCACGTCATCAAGAATTCGATAAGAGAAGAGAAGTCCTCCATATTGCTATGCACCACATGAACAACACGCGTGGAGTCACCCTCAATTGACAGTACTGGACTAATATGTAATTGTTAGAGTAAAAGAAATCCCGGCCTTAAGAGCCGCTAAAGCTTCCACATGGTCCACACTTGCTGCAAACGGAATACTCACCGCCAATCTTATCCCACCATGAAATTGCCTTCATAATTTTGAACGACAACACCCACACCTCCAGCATGGCTATTGGCATGGAAAACACAATCGAAATTAAGCTTAAAAGAGCCTAGGCAAGGACGCTGCCAACGAGGAACAACATGATAACGGGGCTGACTCTTGCAAATTTGGTCAACAATAGAGCTTATAGATTATTTTTTCATCCATATATGTTCATGGCCTGCCCTCAACAAAGGAAGTAGGAATTAAGCTTTTTTTATATATAGGTGTTGATACCCGTTTTGACCAAGAAGAAATACGCGTCGTAGAAATAGGCCCAAGAGACGTGAGACATGTCCTGGATATATGATGAGGAACAATGAGGCCAATAGGGTTTAGAAATAGGCCAATAGGAACGATGTGAGACATGTCTTGGAGATGTGAGATGTGAGACATAGAGGGTTTAGAAATGACGAGGCCTGGATGACGTTTGGGCCGTTGTTCGAGTGGGATTAGGCCAAAAAGGCCAAAGAGATGTGAGACATGTCTATAGGCCCGAAAGGTCTAGTGGATGGGGAGAGACTCGAACATGGGCTGGTGACCCAAAGGACCAAGGCCCCATGGCGGGATTGGCGACCAGTGGGCCAAAGCCAGCGAGGTTGTGACCCAAAGAAGCGAGGCTAAGCTAGCCGTGGCTTAGACATGGGTGGTATCCTGTAATGGATCATGAGTTGGCACTCATGAATGCGAATGCTTGATATCATAAAGGCGCGAGGTCTGAGTGGGCCTTGTTGCATTGAACATGCGAGGCTAATGATAGCTTAGCCTCGACACTAATGGAAGGCCCAACCCCCAATGATCTAGGTTTAGGGCTTCATTGTAGGGGAGTCTCGAAGGCCTACACCTAAGGGATGCCCTGGGAGGGAAGCGCTCTAGAGATGGCCCGGTATCGGTGTCGGCCTAGGATTACACTTGGGCCAGGTGGTGAGGTCCGTAAGCGACTAGGGTAGGCTTCTTAGTTGGAAGGCCCAGCTTACGCAAGAGATAGCATATGATAAGGCTTGTTATATTTGAACAAGGAGTCATGACCTATCCTAAGCAAAGACTTAGGCGACAAGTTGTTAGGAACCCTAATTGGACTAGGAGACCTTCGACCATAAATAGGGCACACTAGGCCTCAGGCAATATATGCAACCCTAACTGTCTAGAAGGTGTACGTGATTATTGACTTGAGCATCAGAGAGTCCTTGGTCTGTATCACACTGGTGCTCCTTACGCTTAGGGTTCTTTGTTTTAGTGTGCAAGGTATAAAGAGAGTGACGTGGTGATTGACGTATGCTTTGACGTGTAAGTCAGAGGCTAGGTTGATTGCATGATAAATTTTGCGTATTAACATTTGGCGCTGTCTGTGGGAAACAAGGTTCAATTCCCATTAGAACTTTACCTAGTTGACTTCATAACGGATCTGAAAAGAGTCCTGGACATAAATTCGACGGCGCAAATCATGTCTTCAGAGGAGATTCCTAAAAGGTGACGAGCATGACACTCATATGTATGGGTGGGCTCGACCTATGTGTATGGGCGCACATAACCTCTATGTTTATGGGTGGGCCTAGCCTATGTATAGGCAAACACAACCTCCATATTTATGGGTGTGCTTAGCCTTGATTTTTATTGGTACACAGACTCGTGGGCATGCGCGACCTTCATGCTTATTGGTAAGCATTGTCATGCCCCGGACAGGGCACGTGTGACACGTACTATAAGGATTTCAAGAGTAGAACGCCCAACTATCCGGCACTATATTCCCAAAGTCCCTAAACTACGTAAGCCTTTTTAATTTAAAACCAGAATTGATTAAAATATAATTTAGCAGCAGAAAAGAATATTTAAATATATATATTTAATGAGCCAAATAAATGCAATTGTAATTTATTCTTCAAACTGGATCCCACTGCCTTGTCCTCTCCACGCTGACTCCTCAACTCAGTTAATCTACAAAACAAATCTCTACACCGTGTAATGGTGCATCGGGTCACATAAAAACCTGGTAAGCCGTGAAGCTCGTATGAGTGCAACCCAATCAAACAAAATCACAGTACATAATCAATTAGGCATATATGCACCTTTCTAAACTTCCCAATATTTGAATAATAATAATATGACAATTATTACGAGAACCCAAGCCGATTTATCACAAATCACCAAAATCATCTTGACCCACTAGCATTTCACCATAATTCAATTATTTAGTTCATAAATAAAACATCATCAAATAAGTATGTAATTCACAATGATCTAGTTATATTACTTAACAGCAAAACCATTATCAACTCAATCGGCATTCCAGAATAATATAATTGTTCCATTAATAGCGAACCATTAGCATTCTTACTAATCTAATTATCCAATTAACATTCTAATATTAGCAAAACTGAACTAAATTAGATCCTTCCCAGTATTCAATTAGCATTCGACACTTAGCAAACCATTAACATCAATGAAACCAACAAATCCAATTATGCAATAAACAGCAAAATATCCTCAATTCAAATCCCAAAATTTTCGATTAGATTAACATATCCAAAAGAAATTCAATTCCTTTACCCATGTTCATTCATGAAGAAACCTAACAAATCTCGATCCCAATAATGTCAGCGATTCACAATTGAAATTAGAGATAGCAAGAAATAACGATGCATCCAAACAATGGCCGGAACTAGAGTCGGCCGCCACAAACGGCGGCTGCCCACACCAGATTTCCAGACTTAAAACACGAATTCAGAGTTCTCAACTATTAACAAAATTCAGATTATCAAAAACACCCGGAATGGTGGTCATCGGAGCACCAGCGCTACCACACACGGTAGAGCTCAAGGTAACTGTAAGTTCTAGCTCAGTTTTTCACAAATTTCACAATAATTCAAGTCACCAATTCATACAGACAGACCAAATAATCAAAAAGGAAAGCAAAACCATAGAAATAAGACCATCGGTTCCACCACATGCGGCGGACCTCGCGGTGGCAGTGGGCACTCATCCTGAAATTTCAACGTTCACAATCAAATGTACAAATTAACCCAACAAGCATCAGAAACATAAAAAGAGGAGTAACACTCACACAAAGCCGCGACAAAAAAGGGCGGCAGCCGCCGCAGGCAACGATGGCAGCGGCGGTCGAATTGGGTGTTTCTGATTCACCCACTTTTGATGTCATCCAAGCACACCCACAACAAGGTCTCGACGAGAGGAGTCGATTGAGACCAGAATCGCGACCATCGGTCGTCGCCGTCAATCGGAGGGAGAACACCACGGCTTCAAACCGTCGATTCGTCGTCGTCGTCGTCGTCGTTGGGTGGCTGCAAGATCGGTGGGCACCCTTGTGTTCACTGCGAAGAGAAGAAGAAGAAGATGGTGGCGAGGTGCCTCGACGCTGCTGGAAAAGCCCAGTCGCAGGCAAGCTCCCCAATCGGGTCTCTCTCTTCCAATTGGGGTTTTGCTAGTTTCTGGGTTAATACAAGGCCATGGGAGGGTATAGGAAGAAGAGGCAAAGAAAATGGGCCAAAACCCACTGGCATCTGCTGCCGGATGACGAAGAATCGGGCGGAGAAAGGGGCCGGCGAGATTGAGGGAGGAGAGAGAAAAGAGAGAGAGAGTGGCATTGAGGGTCAGGAGAGAGAATGAGAGAAATTTCTGTATTTTAGGGGGTTTTAAAGCCCTTAACTTAAAATTACTAAAATCTCTATCTCCATCGAACGCTTGTAATTTTTAAACCGTAGCTCCAATTTACGAAAACCATTCGAGTTTATCCGCTCGTGAACTAGGGACCTTTTTAACGAGACCAAAAATAAGATCAAAAGCCCATAATTTAAAATAGTCAACTTTTGGGTCAAACCAAATTATAAACATTAATGAAAAATAAATATTTTAAAAAATTATACATCTCTAATAATTTCATCTAAAAACAAGATAAATTATAAAGGAAAATTTGAATTTTTGGGATATTACAAGCATGATCTCCATGTGTATGGGTGGGCTCGGCCTATGTGTATGAGCGAGTACGACTTCTATATTTATGGGTGTGCTTGACTTTGATGTTTATTAGTATGCACAGTCTTGTCGGCATGCACGACTTCCTTCGTACTAATCGGCGGGCATGATATAGACAAACCTAATAGTTAAGCGCTAGCCTCGGAAGGCATGGCGCGAGGAAAGTGGTTTCCTACTGACCCCTAAACTAGGAGAACAGGTGATTACTTATCGACCCTCGTGGTCATCTCGATTGAGACTTGGGGGACTACTAAGGATAAGAAAACTATGATCAAGATAAGAGCTTACCAAGAAAGGGTTGTAGGAATAAAATACTTAAGCTTGGGTGGCCCTGAACAAGATTTATGTCAAACCTGCATCAGCTTAGTAGTGTCAAGGACTAAGGCTGAAGGCTGAGGCTGAAACTGTGGGCTGAGGGTGAGGCTAAGTCCAAGGCTAGGGGATGAGGTTGAAGGTTGAAACTAAGGCTGAGACTAAGGCCAAGAGCTGAGGCTGGAGGTTGAGCTTAAGCTGGGGTTGAAGGCTGAGGCTGAAGCCGAGGACATAGGGTAAAGATAGAGGCTATGAGCACAAAGGCTCAATGTGGCTCTTACACACAATACCTTTAAGGACTCGTGTGGAAGACTAAATGCTAAAGACTCCCATGACTCATCCACGTAACTTGACTTGTAATAAATGAAGGAAGTGGGACGTATTAGAATAAGAGAAAGACCAAAACATCTCCTTGGAGAGTTCATCTAAAAAGTATTGAACTCGGAGCAAGAGGACTAAATTGACGTTAGGAGGCTTGGGGGGCATTTACCTTGGCCTCTCACTCCTCTAACATGCCTTCAGCATCTTTGGATCCCCGACTTTGCTTCAAAATCTTCCATAGTTTCAGGTTCAAGCGTCCATGTGTATTATATTAGGGAGCTTGGTCTTGTTTGCGAGCTCAGCATCAAAGCTTATTACTGAGCACAACCTCCAAGTTTACGAGAGTGTTAGGCTTATGCCTTTTGTCGAGCACGACTCCCTATTTCTAGGTGTGCTTGACCTATGTTATTAGAGATGATGAACACCATGCTTTTCAACATATTGAACAGTATGGCATATAGCCAATTGCTCCCGCAAATCAACTTGCACATTCTTGCTAAAAGAAATGCGACTTTTGGAAAAATTAATCTTTTGCCCCGAAGTCTTCTTATAACAAGAGAAAATACGCTTTAATTATAAACAATTTGCAATATTGGCTCTGGTGAAAATAAAATTGTCATTGGGAAACAAAAGATGATTTACTTTCGGCACACGAGGACAAACAACCACACCATGAATCTGACCCAGAAGCTTGACATTAGTCAGTAAAGAGGAAAAACCTTCCACGCAAATAAGAAAAAGAAATGGGGAAATGGGATCCTCTTGCCGTAGACCCGTGATGCCTCAATAAACCTGTGGCAACATCATTAATGAAAAAATGAAAGCTAACAGTATGAACACACCTCATGACAACTCTTATCCATGCTTCACGGAATCCTATAGCCCTCATCATCAACTCCAGAAACGGCCACTCAACACTTTTGTAAGCCTTGCTCATATCAAGCTTAAGAGCCCCATAAGTAGTTTTACCTCTCATTCTAGTATTCAAACAATGAGCAACCTTATGTGCCATATCATTATAACATTATAAAAAATAAGCCGCCCAGGCACAAAGACACTTTGAAACGGGTTGAGACTTGATCTTGTAGAGCACGTTGCAAAGACTAATGAGTCGCAGTTGAGTCATATTTCTTGTGTCACGCACTTTAGGAATAAGTGAAACATATGAATGAAATTGTTTTTTTCAAAAAAAAAAAAAACATCTGACTCAAACATTAACTAGACTGCTTGCACAATATCATTAGCAAAAATCTCTGGAAATAGAAGGGTGGCATCTCATTCGGGACTGGAGCCTTAGATGGATGCATTTGGAATAAACAATATGAATCTCATCTTCTTGAATAACATCTCCTAGAATTCCATTCATATGATCATTAAGCTTAGCCTTAGAAATATCTAAAATTGGTTGAATAGAAAGATCACTCATTATTTCAAATAATTTAGCAAAATAGCTCAAAATTGTCTGGGACAAACCAAAATGGCCTTCTCGAGAACTAACATCTCCCTGACCACCTCTTCTTCCACTCATTCTACCACCAGAGTGCCAACCCTTACCTCATTTTGAAAAGGAAAAATTTTAGCAAAATAATTCCAACTATATCTCTATTTTCAGTTGAGGATCTCATTTTTACTATTTTTCAATTAAGGACTATAATTAATTAAATGTTAGTCCCAATTAAGGATTTTCTGTCAACTCTGTTATAAATTCTGTTAAAAATTAACACATGACCAATTTTAAGGATAAAAAGGTCTATTCCTCTAAAAAATAATAAACCTAAATAATTACAAAAAATAAAACTAAAATAATTTTAAAAAATAAAACTAAAATAATTATTAAAAATAAAACTAAAATTTAATCAAAAATTTTAAAATGAAAAAAAAAACAGAGGGTAGGGGGTGCAGAAACCCCCTACCACCGACCCTTACTTTCTTTCCCTTGTAGGGGGTAGAGGGTGTAGTCGACGAAGATGGAGCTCCCGCCCGACCCAGATGACCCAGAGCAGTTGCAGGCTTTGTTGGAGGTGATCAGAACTTCGTTGAGATCCAACGGCGGCTATCAGTCGTCATTCTAAGACATTTGCGATGATGAGGATGAGGGAATTGAAGGGTCCTCCTATATGCGCCTTTTCGCACTGGCTCATAAAAAAATAAAAATGAAATGAAAAAAAGTTATAGAAAATGCCAAAATTAGAGCTTATAGTTTTGGTTGTTTTTCAATTAGGTCCCTCTAGTTTTAAACTTTTCAATTATTTTCTTGTAATTAGCTTTGGTTAACAGTTGATGGACAAATTAACAAATTGAGCATAAATTTACACGATCGGAGTGTTGATTTAGGTCAATTAGGACATTTGGTTAAGAAAATTAGAGATTCAAAGCTAAGAATACTTGAGGTTTGTCTTAATAAACTTTACAGATTCTTCAATTTATTCATTCATTATTAATGAAAGTTAACCATCAAGATTTAATTAATTGAAAAAACTAAAACTGTAAAAACCTAATTAAAAAGGGAAAAGATTTGGGGCCTCAATATTTGTGCCTTAATTTGTGCCTCAATCCTATGTGGAAAAATTAATTGGTACACATCACTATATAATGTTTGGTGATTATACAGCTCACTATTTATTTACAATATCAAATTAAAATCATTTTTATTGAAAGACCATCTTACCCATCACAAATCCAATGACAATAATTCTTGCTTTTATTAAGATTTGATATTATCACTACTCAAAACAATTAAATTGTTATTTGAAAAAACTAAAACATTGTTCATCTCTGTAAAAAAAAGAATTGCAATACGTTGAAGGGAGGAGGTTCTATATATCTATCCAAGACTAATTTTAGTCGAGTCTTCCCTCTTAGACTCAAACCTATTTTTTCTCTCCAAGAGTCCAAAAAACATGCTTCTACATCAATCAATCAATTAATTTGTTTTTTGTTTTCTCTTTGATTTCATAGGTATTAGCTAGGTAAATTACGGTTGGGGTTGTTTTTTGGTCGAAGGGTTTACCAATATTGCATGTCCTACTCAACTAATTAAAGCAGCCTATGACAATAATGCCTCTTGCCTCTTCTGGTTGCAGTGGTATGCAAAACTCTCTGGGGACATCAGATCTTAATTTGATCTTCTTCTTTGTCTTCATTGAGTTAATTCTATCAAAGCAAAGATCCCATTCTCCCCTCTTGTGTTGCCTTCTTGGCTGGAATCTACTTGTATTCAATAACTAAATGCTCCCCTTTGATGAAATCGTTTCTTTTTTTTTAGAGATCATTAGCTATAGGTTTTTCTAATTTGGAGATTTTTAAATCTTATTATTTTGCAATTTAATTTAAAAAAAGGGTAGATAAGTCTTTAAAGAGACTTATGTGGCAAATAATTATGAGTTATATTAAACAAATTTAAATATTATAATTGACATGAAAAATTCATGTTATTGAGGCACCCTAGTACTCCCCAATTAAAAAATGGCCTACATCAATTATAACTTATAAGGGTTAATTTTATCATTTTCTCAGAAAAAGTGTAAATAAAAGGACCAAGGACAAAAATAAATTGAGAGCTAATATTAATAATAAAAAAAGTAGTTAAGTTCTTGGGTTGGTCTAACCGTGTAAGTACCAGACTACCAGTAAGAGTAAAATAATGGGTTACAATTGAGTTAAGTTCAGAAGAAATTTTTAATTAAAAATAAAAAATAAAATAGGTTTATCTCTATTTCCCCACTAAAAAGAGTTAGTGCTGACAACTCAGCATCCAATAGTCGACGTGTCAATATCTAAAGGTCAACTTGTGATGCCTTTTGTCTGCCACCTGTTCACAAAACCTTCCATTTTCACGTAATTGGACCTCTCCACCATGTATTGGTCCGCATCCCCTCTTCCTCTGTTCATACATCAAAGGAACTTAAAAAGAGTCCTTCAACAATCAACATGAACAGTACATATATAAAACTACAAGATATATGGTCCATACCTTTGAATTCAATACTTTATTCCTCATCTATCTGCTTTCTTTTTTCTTTCCTTATCCCCTTTTCCCCAATAAAATCTATAAGTTACATCTCTTTTGAAAAATATTTTGTCTACAATAGAAAATATTTATCTCAGAATTAATTGACAATATTTAAAGATTTAAAATTTTATACACTATGATGCAAAGCATCAAAAATGAGATGTGAATTTTTTATATTCTGAACATACCTCCTCTCATGCGGATTTGACCTGAGGCAAATTAAAATGTGGATATAATATATTAACTGATGCGGAATATGCAAGGTGTTAAATTTCAAAATTTTTGACGAAATTTCGTTGAAAATTTTGATTTTTAAGGGTATGAAAATTTTAACACTATATTAAACAAATTTCGAAAAATTTCGCCGAAATTTTTGGCTTGAGCAGGGAGGCAGTGACCAGAGGAAGAGATGGGAGGAAAAGGCCGGAGAGCCGGCCTCGTCACCTGTCGTCGCCGGGGAGAGAGAAAAGAGGAGGAAGAGATCGGTACGGGGAGAGGAGATCGGCGCAGAGAGAAGAGAGGGAGATCGGGGAGGGAGATGGAGGAGAGAGAAGAGATAAGAGAGGGAAAAAGATATATGTCCAGGGCGTGACTGAGTGAGAGAGAGAGAAAGATAAGGTGGCTAATAAAGTAATGAGAGGTTGAAAGGGAAGATGACTGGAGATGTTGAGAGTTACGGGAAAAGGAAGGTAACAGGAAAAGCAAGGGAAAAAAGAAGAAAGAAAAGAAAGGAAGCTACGGGGAAAAGGAAGGAAACAGGAAAAGCAAGGAAAGAAAGAAGAAAGAAAAGAAAAGAAGGAAAGAAAGAAAGAAAAAGAAAAGAAGAAAAAAAAAAAGAAAAAAAGAAAAAAAGAAAAGAAAAAAGAAAAAAGAAAAAGAAAATTAAAAAAAAAAAAGGAAAGAAAAAAAAAGAAAAAAGAAAAAAAAAAGAAAAAAAAAAAGATTTATGATTGATTGGGGTTTGGGGCCTTTGGGCAATTAGAAAAAAAAATTGTTTGGAGTTTTGTTTGGCTGTTTTGAGATTTCGTTTAATTATTTTTAAACCCAACACATTTTTATATAAAAAAATAATTAAAAATATCCTAAAAGGCCTAAACTCTAATATCTTATATCATATCCTAAACAATATAGAGTATAGATTATAAAATATATAGGGTTTAGTGTATAGATTATAGAGTATAAAGAGTATTAGGATATATAGAGTATATAAAATTTAGTATTATGATTTAGCGTATAGATTATAGATTATAGATTTATAGAGTATAAAGAATATACTAATTTCATTTATTCATTATACTAATTTTATTTAACAGTATTTGCCTCCAGCGCGCATTATATTCATCTTATATCACATGAAATACACTATATAATTTAGTTTATTCAATGTTTTTTTTATCAATGTAGTAAATAATATGTTAAACAAACATATGGTAAAGTTTCATTCAAAATTTCCGTATTTTGATAGTAATTTCCGTCGTTTCTGTCTAATTTCTGTCGAAATTTAAAAATCTTCGAAATTTTCGTCGAAATTTCCATCGAAATTTTCTCGAAATCCGAAATTTTATTCCTTGGGAATATGTAAGTATAAATAAGTTGGGCATAATAAGTGGAGTGGATAAATTATTTGTTGTGATACCATGTTCAGGTTCACATGCAGCCCCCTCTTATATGCGAAAAATTAAATTGAGAATTTAATTTGAAGAGAGAGAGAGAGAGAGAGAGAGAGAGAGAGAAATGTATGGCTCTACCGTACACCTTGTAGATTAACAAAGTGAAGAATGTAGATTAGATGTTTCAAATTGAAAATCCCTTCTACAACCAAAAATATGATACTATATTTAACAATTACAAGACTTTAAAAATTTAAGTTGTTAAGAAATAGACCAATAATGTATATCTGATTTATACATCTAATTCCAAATCAATTGTCAAGGAGTGAAAAATTGTAACACCCTGACCACAATGTGACTCTTTGAAGTTTAAGTTTAAGTTTTATTGTGGATTTTTATTTAAATTTTTCATTAAGGGGAAATTTTAGGATTTTAAGTAAAGGGTTAGTTGACCCAATTTTGACTTTTTAATCTATTGGGTTTTTGGTTGTGGTAGAGGCGGCTGATGATTTTAGAAGTGTTTTTACAAGTTTATAAATTTTGGGTTAGTCCATTTTCAGGGGAGGTTCTGCCGAATTTTCAGTAGGATTTTCCTTGATTTTGGATCCCACAGGACTTCTTCGGGTTTCAGGGAGAATCCGTGGGCGGTCTTGTCAAAAATCAAGCCAAAAATTATACATGATGCAAATTAAGATTTCAAATACTGGGAGATTATATCCTCAACAAATTTCACTAACTAGCTAGCTAGGAACAATGATTGGTGAAGATGTCTTGACCACTCACTAGTGGATACATAGATAGCTAGAGTTGTTTTGTTATGAAGTGTACGGCTGCTGCTAGTGGTGTTGCTGGGAGTGGGACTGCTGCCGCTAGCCACCATTGCGACCGCGACCAAGTCCACCACGACCACCGCGAGAGTAGGAGCCGCCACCAACATGAATATAGTGGTGATTTTTGGTGTTGGTGGTGGTACTAGGATAACGAAAGGAAGAAGAACCACGAGGAGGCTGCGCTGCCAGAAGTGTTTGAGAAGGAGATCGAAAGGACAATAGCATGCTACACATAAGATTCAAAAAAGAAAAAGCGAGCGTGCAAATCTCGAAAGCTGGGCAGAGGAGGAAAGTGGAGAACCGTAGTCACAAACATAGCAAAATCAGCACCCAACCCGTAAAGAACAGTAGTGACAAGATCAGTGTTAGAGACGAGTTCGTTGATGACATCGAGAGCATCAACAAGGGACTTGGCAGTTTGAAGGTACTCGGAAATAGTCTTGGAACCCTTCTCTATGGACAGTAGCTGGAACCGAAAATTAGTGGAGTTGGCAATGGAGACTTGAGAAAAGTGTTGACGGAGACAATCCCAAATTGCATGCGAGGAAGACTTCCCAACAACGAGAGAGAGAGAGAGAAAGAGAACAGGTTCAGAGAGCGTGGAGGTAAGATAACTAATTAACCACCAACTGATCTTGTTGAAACCAAAGAGGATGAGCAGGATTAAGGGCAGAAGAAGCAGCGGCACCGGTGGTGGAGTACGACAAGAGTAGAGATGGTGAGAGAGGGTTCGGCAAGGGAGCCATCAACATACTGAAATAGCCCATGACCAATAAGAAAGGGTCGCATCTGACTCTCCCATAGGAGATAATTGGTCTTTGTGAGTTTCAAAAAACGGGCGACATTAGGACCAGAGGGAGTGCTTGAAGAGGAAGTCATGGATGAAAGATAAGGCTAGAACTCAAGTAGGGGTATGGTTCGACTGTGGGAGAAGAAAAAGGAAAAAGAGGAGACCCACTTAGTTCGTAAGAACCTTTGATACCATGTAGAAAGACTAAATTTGATGATTTCATTATGTTGTAAAGATAAATATTTATAGAGCCCTAGGAGAGTAAACCCTATATAGTTAGGATAACTTAATGTACAATAATAATATTAACACAAGGACAAGCAATCGAAACTCCTAATACTATGAGGAATCTAGTTGTGATAAGGTCTCTCTAACATGGAGCTTAGAAACTAATAATGCTTGGAAAAAAGAATGATTGTTATCATGAAATTTTGACAATGATAACTTAATGGTTTTCAATTTGTCCAATTTTTTGCAAAGATGATATTTGAATAAAAACCTAAAAATAAACAGCTTGGATCGTTAAAATACTTTATGGAGTAGGCTCCATGAGGGATCCCTTAAATAAAGTTTTTTGAAAATCCCTTAATGGAAGAGGCTTGCTACCTTAACTAAGGATTGGAGACATGTGTTTGAGAGAAAAAGAGGGAGAAAGAGATAGATATATATATATATATAAATGCTCTAAACCTAACTAGTTAGCAATGTAATACGAAGCTAACCACTATTTCGGGCCTACCATACGATGTAATCTAATAATGTGAACCGTTCAATTTTTAGGCCTCACTTTAAAGATCATCTTTGGAAAAAGTCTCCAAAATCGAAAGTAATTTAACCATTTAATTATAATAACAACCATTTATATGTCTTTAATGAAAAAAATGTTCGTCTATTTGTTTGATCACAATTGGATGCCTAAATGATTTCTAATTTGGTTAAATTTTTGCAATGATAATCTTTGAAGTGGGGCCTAAAAAATAAACGTTCTTATTATGAGATTAATTATGTAGTGGACCAAAAGGGTGGTTAGCTTCTGTTACCTTCAAAATTCGTCTGGCCTTGGCCTTGAGAACCTTGACTATGGAACACGGTAGTCCTCTTTGTGATTTGGCGATTGTGGAACACGGTGGTCCACTGTTCACGGCCCAAAATCCGGATACAGAAATAAATTTAAACTCAAATTGGCCCAAAGACCATTTGTGTCGAGCTCAATGTATAAGTTGTGATGTTAAACTCATTTTTGGCTGAGAGGCCATTATTTGTAGTTTGATATTAATTTGATTTGATTTGCGCCGTTATCTGTCTTCTGATCAGTTGATTGTACAGCCAAGCGAGGAACAATTTTCTTGCCTTGAGTTCTTTTTTATGCCTTCTCCCACAAGGACTTTTTATTTTGGTGCTGTGCTTTAGAGAAGTGAGTTCTCCATGATGCTATATATCAATTAATCTTGACAAGAAATATAATTATTAATAATAGCCAAATATCATTAATAATCTAAAGAGAAATTCACATCGTGCTGAATTGAAATGGGAAATTAAAAATACAAACAAAGCTTTTATGACCAATGTATAAGAATACACTTTCATAAAGCAATCATACCAATACAGATGTACCTCGGCAGAGCTAACAAAAATAGTATAAAACAAGAGATGCTTGAATTAACTTAAAGAAATAGCTTAACAGAAGCTATTGATGAACTCAAAGTGCTTGCAGATCTTGGTGATGAACTCAGAGAGCTGGGCAAACTGTTTGGTGAGAAATTGGATTGTTTGTATTTGTTAGCTTGAGAGCTTCAGGTAACATGAGGGTTGTTTGAGTAGCTGAGAAATTGTTTAGAGACTCGGGGTCTTTGCTGAAAGAGGATGAGTGATTTGTTGTAGCTCTGGGCTTTGGTGAGCGAGGCTGTTTGGGAAAGATAGATAATATCAAGTGGGAGATTGATATTTGTTGGATGGACTCTAGGTCTGTTTTGGTTTTGATTCTGGATTCTGGGTAATCTCTGGACTTTTGTTTCATTGATCGGGGATCTGTCTCTAAATGAATGAATGCCTCTTAAATAGCCAAGGTTGTTGAAAACTTTTGCTGCTTGAACCATCTTGGTGAGTATCGCTGAGTCATTGCGGTGAATATTTTATGGATTATGTGCCAATCACGGAAGGAGATGGAGTCTTATGTCAGAACAAAAGAGCCTGCCAAACACTCGCCAAGCCTTACCGAGCGCTAGCCAAGCCACCGAACATATTAGGAAATGACTATTGCCAATTGGCATCCAATCACCATCTCATCTTTATTTGCACTATTGCCCCAAGCTCTTTAATATTGTGTAACTTACTTCATGTGACACATGAAAGTCAAATGCCCTTTGACCAAGATGTCATTCCAACACTTAATTATGTGATTAACATTTTATCAACAAACTTAGTGTTTAGGTTAGGACTAATGATTAATTAATTAATCATTTATCTTGATTAATAAGATAATATTAATTATTCTGTAATAATTAATGATTTAGCCTCGGGTCAACAAGCCCAAGCTTTGACTTTCCAATTTAAGTAGATTAATTAACTAATTAATCCCACTTAAAAAAAGATTATGTCAAGTGATCACCCCAAATTAATCACTTGACTTATGAGCTTACTAATTGTCCTCATCAATTAGTTATTAAGTCATTAGAGCTTCATGGTCCCTATTAGTATCTCACAGTTAAGTGAGCTTACACTAGAGCAATACTAGGATGAGCGACCTACTAGGAAGTGTCAACTCCCAGTCTTAGGCAATACCAACTATCACGATAGTTGCGATCAATAATCGAACATATTGATCCTTAGTAACATCTTTTTCTTTTGGTCTTCCACATACTTGTATGTGTGTGACGCTTTAGGTTCTTATTCGATTTGGCAGTAGGATCACAATTAATCTAGAAACGCTAGCTAATTAATTGGTTTTTGGACTCTACAGACCACATTGACACTTAGCCATTGCTTATGGCCCCCAAACCATATAAAATTTAACCTGAATCTATTCAGTTATGATTACAATACAGTATAGTCCTTCTCTCAACTATGTTTCGATTACATTCTGGGCATGAAACTAGTGTCAAAACCCATTACATGATATAATCATATATATGACTCTAATGCTCTGGTAAGAGACTCTGCGAGTCTTTCTATCCTAAGACATCTCTTTCTTTACGGAAGGTGAGAGATTCCATGTTGCACACTCACATGTCTTCATATGTGTGTCAATGTACCCAACATACACATGTAACCCATGATTGATTGCGTTGGTTCATTTTGTACAGTAAAAGTACACCGAACACACACACAAGACATCGGTGGTGTATTAGGTCTGAGGACTAATAAGTATCTATCATAACCACAGAGTTTCTATTTGACATGCCGTAAAGCTCCATCTAGGATTCTCAGTTTGGTCAGTTCAGTGGACGTGTCTCTAAGCATGCACCCACATACCTACTCCAATATCCCTACACTGTGGCATGAGATTCACTAACCCGGAGTAAGGAAGTGTATGTGCTAGTCTTGACTTTTTAGAATGTCAATGTCCAGTTAACATTCCCTTCTTCGACTAGGAATGTTTAGGAATCTAAGTATTTGATAACATGAATCTCAGTGGCCTCAAATTAAGCTCATCATGTTTCTTCTCTTAGACTTCCATGGATGCATTCATTCACTTATACGATAATCTTAGAGTTCTAATGTAGTGAATAATGCATATGCCCTATTAATGTGTAATACACATTAATTGAAATATCTCTCGAGTTACTTCAACCAAACACTTTTGGTTAACCAATTATCATTGATTTTAGGGCATATTTCCAACACATACAAGTTATTTAAAGATGTCAAAGCAAATAGCACTCTAATAGATGTGATCCTAGAAACTGGTGCGTAAGTATCGAAGTAATCTATTCATTTTTTATGTTTAAAGCCTTTGGCCACGTACTAGCCTGGCTTTAAAGGTCTAAATTGACCTATTAGTATTGTATTTTCTTTTATTTTTCTAAACACCCACTTATAATCTATTGCTTTAGATCCTTGTGGTAACTCTACTAAAACCCATGTCTGATTTGACAACAATGAGTCAATCTCATAATTTATTACCTCTTTCCATAAGGCTACATCTCTTGAAGCCATTGCTTCCCATAGACTTTTAGAATCATCTTCTACATTCAATAAATGGGTATTTTATTCAAAACTTGATTTTAATCGCGTTCTATTAAAAATACAATAATTTGATCGAGATGAAATAAAATTTGGATCTAAAATCTTTTAGTTTCTTACTCTTTGACTCTTCCTATGTTCAAGATCAATTCGAAGCTGTTTTGTTTTCTCATTTTAAAAAGAACTAGGACCTGAAGTAGACAAAGTTAGGTGCTTGATTATGTTCTATTTCAGTACTATGCTTGTTATAGAATTTGTTTTCTTTAAACTCAACATCTCTAAACTCAACTATAGTATTAGAGTCTAAATTAAGCAATATATATGCTTTACAATTTAATTTCTACATATCCAACAAATATGCTTTGATGACTCTTGCACCCAACTTGGATCGCTTGGGGTCAATTGCCTTATAAGAGGCTAAGCATCTCCATCATCTTAGTTATGGCAAATTTGGTTTTCTACCTTAATTTTCAAATTTCATATGGTGATACATGTGTCTTTCTAGATGTAATTCTATTATGAATATGACATGCAGAAAATAATGTTCCACCCCACAGATATAAACGAATTTTAGCATTTATCATCATGGAATTAATTATTTAAGTGAATGTTCTATTTTTTTTCCTTCTGCCAAACTACTTTATTGTGGTGTATATAATGTTGTTTCCTGATATACAATATCATGCTTTTCACAAAACATATCAAAATCTTTTGAAAAATATTGACCACCTCTGTCACTATGAATACATTTAATTTTTCTTCCTTTTTGATTTTCTACTTTAGCCTTGTAACGTTTACAGCACTTAAAGATTTCATCTTTATTAGACATAAGATATACATAAGTATATTTAGAACAATCATCTATAAATGTAATAAAATATTTTTTTCCTTCTCTAGTCAAAACATCATTAAACTCACAAATATCATAATATATTAAATCTAATAAATTTGTATTTCTTTCAGCCTAATTTGGAAAAGAATTTGTGTTTAAATGCATATTTCACATTTATCACTAAGATCATCATTAATTGCATGCTATCAAACCAATTCATCCTCATCACATATATTTCTTTCTCTCTGCAATTATTTTCGCCGTGTCTTTGTCACTTGGTTCAAGCAAAGGCTTCAATTTTGGGTCCAACACATATATCACATTGAGTGCATGCAGTAAGCATGAAACATATTTTGTCCTTTATTGAAAATAACACTTTAATTAAGATTTTTAGTGTAGATTTAGAAATATGGAGAATGACTTCGAGGCATGATTGAATCGTTTTCTTAAAGTGTTATTTGCCCTCACTCGATCAAACAAGTTTGCTAACAGGTTCTTAGTGTTAAAAGTAATGTGGAGCAATGTCCCTCATCGGAAAACTATAGCCTAGCATATATGCTTATAAAATCTTTGGCCTCTCCATTGATTGTCAATTGGTTTTGGGTTGGATGCTCAAATTTTATCATAGTATCAGAGTTTAGTTATCCGCATGTAAAGCCCAATGACCACACGTGCTCCCACGTCACCCAATACAATTTATCCATGTGTTAGGCTCAAAATATCGCCACATGTTAGGGGGCGTATTGAGAGTAATGTGGAGTAATGTCCCACATCGAAAAATTAGAACTTAGCATATGTGCTTACAAGGTCTTGTGCCTCTCCACCCACTGCTAATTGGTTTTGAGTTGGATGCCCAAATTCTGTTACTTAGTAAATCACTTTCTAGGATACAACAAAGTCTTGAATCTGTGGTATAGCAAAATGAAAGAATTCAGTTAAAAAATTCAAGAAGGAAGTTTATAATTTGAAGAAGATGAGGAGAGAGAGCAATGAAACCAATTAGATTTCTGATATATATTTTAAACTGTTGCAAGTATATACCCTTTCAAATTAAACGTAAGTTGCATAAATTCAATGATAATATACCCATTGAGTTAAACATAAGTGTGTCTCATACAAAGACAATTTACTTATTTTGAATCTTTTCAAAATAATATGACACTTTTAAACCATATTTATATATATAATTATTACATATATATATACAGACTCCTTCTATTGAGGTATACCTCAACTTAGTTATGTTGAGGTATGACCTTGTTGGGGCCCACACGAGTCATTTTGTGTCGATCCAAACCATTTAATTTTTACATCTCCATTGATAGATCATCATTGTAAAAAATTAGCCAAATCGGAAATCATTTGTCTATCTAACTTTGATCAAATAAATGAACGGTTTCATCGAAAATATTTGGTTCGTCCATTTATTTGATCAAAGTTAGATAGATAAATGATTTCCGATTTGGTTAATTTTTTACAATGATGATCTATCAATGGAGATGTAAAAATTGAATGGTTAAGATTAACACAAAACGACTCGTGTGGGCCCCAATAGGGTATACCTCAACATAAATAAGTTGAGGTATACCTTAATAAAAGGAGCCTGATATACATATATATATATATATATATATTTGAAATCTTCAACAACACAACGTAACCTTACTTTGACCAAATGATTGGGATAGAATCATCTGTATGTAACAAATTTTTGTACACATAACATACTCTCTGCTTGAGAATAGATTTCCAAAAACTTCTAAAATGTGTTATTGGCTGCTAAGATTGCGTTTTCTGTAGTTATAGATTACATTTTATTTTATGATAATTGTAATTTAAAGCCCGTTACAACTATGTCATATGGAACATGTGTTGGTATGGTTTTGTGATTGAGATAAGTCCAACCTAATAGAGATTCCTGAAAAGTACGTTGTAGTGTAGTAGAAGACTTTGTTACTCTTCTATGAATCATGTTGTAAACATTCGGTTTAATCAAGGAATTCACACCTTTCTTGATGAGGCCAAGCACACCTTAGCAGCTATATATAATTAATTAACTTTGACAACCAAATAAAGTGAAGAAAGTGGGAGCCATTACTTTCAAAGTGGGTCGAGTAGCAATTGCTGATGGTATGCAGCCAAGCAGCACTAATTAAGAATGAGATCAGAGCTAGCATGCATGGAATGAAACAGAAGATATAAAGTTGGGCTTCAACAGCAAAAGCTCCAAAACAGATGAGGTATATATAATTATCCTTTTGAGCTTACGAGTTTCATTTCAACCATATATCATCGATCATGACCGTACACAAAACTGATATAGTCCATACATCCACAGGATTAATATATACCACATGCATAGAGAGAGAGAGAGAGAGAGAGAGAGAGAGAGAGAGAGAGAGAGAGAGTTGGATTGGAACATTGTTTATGGACTATGTACGTACGACATTGATGAGCAGAGCACAGTTAGAGTCATTATCCACGTGTATTTAGGCAGAAACTAAATTAAGCATGAGTCATTGAACTTTTATAAAACCCGACAAAACACAAACATGTCCACTACCATTCTCTTCTCTCAGTTTTCTTCATTGGATATTATGTCATATGCCGTAAACTCAAAAATGGAGCCTCAACTACTCTTGTCTATACTCGCCATTTTGCCATGTGAGTCTCTCTCTATTGTCGTCCTTGAATTTAAATATTTAATTAGCAAATTCTCTTCACCTTCAATTAAATAACCTGATTCGTTGGACTTACTCTTGAAATAATTGTAAAAATGTTTCCTATACCCAATACTCATTTTGAAATAGCATCATTAACTGATTTTTTATTTTTAAATGTTTAGATCTTGTGCTTATATATAACTAAAACAATAAAAAAGTTAAGCATTTTGGATTTTAAATTAGTATATAAAATCTATATTTTACAAATAATTATATACAAATTTAAAAAGAGAGATTTTTTTTTTTGTAGAATGGTGGCCAAAATTAAGCTCAAACCGAAAAAACTAAAATTATTTATAAAACGACTCTTAGTCAGACTCAAAATTTCATCAATCAACAATTGCTCACAAGCCACATTAGGCTAGCTTGTCAAAAATAGCAAAAAGACTACAGAAAATTAATCATAGAGAATTCGGACTCATTAATTTTGTTCAAACATTTTCAATATATATATATATATATATATGTCTATGTGTGTGTGTGTCGACCAAGCAGTCAATGAAAGAGAGAAAGAAAGAGGAGAGGACAAGCCACCGTTACATGTCTAGATTAAGTTCATGATGAGGAGTCCAATTTGTTTTGGGATTGTTGGAAGTACAAAGGGACAAACGATCTCATTGACTGATCATTAGCTGAGCGTAGTTTTAAGTTAGGAAGGAATTAATGTTCCTTCCTTGGAACCTTGTGGCTATTTTGGATATATAAGTCATAACATGACACAGAAAAACTAGTCCTACATAGTTTCTTAATTGGTTTGTGCTGTGTCTGGATTCAAAGATAAAGTTCACCGCAATCATTGCCGACCTGCAAGATTATGATCCCCAATCATGGTGCACTAATCCAATTACTTATTGTCTTTAATCATATAAAGATTATATATAACTTGACATGAATTATTTTACTACCTGTTTGGGAGCACATAGTTTGCTAGCCTTGAGTATTATATCCCTCAACCCATGTGCTTGGCTCACTTATGTTTCGATGTTATATATATGCGGTCGTTAAGTAAAATTGCAAAGTAAATGGTTTGAAACCTTCTCATACATGCCTATTGGAGTCGATGGATCTTCTATTTCTATTTTTTGTTGATATTGTGTTTATATTCGAAATTATATATATATATTGTTTATGACTTTAATTTAATTATCTTTTATTTTTACCATATAAGTTTTACATACTAAATTTGGGATACAAATTCCCAGCACTACTCAACAACTAAACGCACTAATTTTCACTTGTCCAAATCATTCCCACAAAGACCCAAAAATTTGAGTCCCTAAGTTTAATTTAAGGGTTGTAAGGGATTACTAGCAGGAAGTCTAACTTCGCTCCTCAAGTAAACCCTATATTCTATGCCCCACATTGACCCATTTGAACTTTGAAATTGAGAAGGAAAGAGCCATTTATGAAAGTACTTAGAAAATTCCGAACATCTAGTCAATCAACATGTCTTTGGCAATTGAGTTTGACCATTTGGCCAAGACTTGAAAGAAATCGAAATGGTTCACTGTAATGGGACTACTAGCCTTATAATTAAGTCGATATCGTACGGTGGTTCAATGCACCCAGTGATAACTGTACTATATCAATTATTTATAGTGAATTAGTATGTGATTATCATGTTCCTTGTTAGTCTAGTTAAGCTGGTTCATCATGTTTGCCATTTAGTACTTATTAATAGAAATTTGACAAGATATTACATCATCTCTAACTTGTTCGAGATAAGAGGGAGATTGAGAATGATCGAGTGGGATTGGACCCATGATTAGATGGGTAAATTAATGATCAATTATTTAAAAAATTTAAACAAGACTAATTGAGTAATTGGTATATATTTAAGAATTTAGATTATTTTCTATACTTGTTTTTAATTATTCCAATTATGATTATACATGATAGATTTACATACACCAAAAAATTGTTATGAATCAATTTTCTCTATTTAGAGAAAAATCATTGAATCAAGTAAAAACAAATGATATGAATTGCGAATGATAACCCATTTTCTCACTCTAGCTCTAACCCAAGACCTTATTTATATTGGGTTTACATATACTAAAACAAAAGAAATATTGGTTTGTTTATAGAGGAATTTAATTTGCTTGGACCGACAAGGGATTGTAATGCTGCCATTAATGGAGGCGACAACCCTTCGATTCCCCACTGATCTTTGAAGCAAATTCTCTCTCTCTCTCTCTCTCTCTCTCTCTCTCTCTCTCTCTCTCTCTCTCACTCACTCACTCACTCACATACACACAAACACACACAAAGACACTGACATTACAAGGCCATCTCCATTTCACTTCTGCTTTACTATTTGTGGTTACAGGAAACGGTGATACGTTTGAGACCCTCATGATATAATCCCACACAAACCCTCTTCCTCCCCGTACTTCACATAATTCATATCTTGATATTGCTCTCTCTCTCTCTCTCTCTCTCTCTCTCTCTCTCTCTCTCTCTCTCTCTCATTTTCATGGATTTCCAGCCCAACACTTCTCTTCACCTTAGCCTACCCAACAAAAATCAACTGATCAACTTAGATCTTGTCCTGGAGCCATCATCTGCTACTTCATCCTCATCCACATCCCTTAGCCCGGCGGAGCAACCCCGCGTGTTCTCCTGCAACTATTGCCAGCGAAAGTTCTACAGTTCGCAAGCACTCGGAGGCCACCAAAATGCTCACAAGCTGGAGCGCACGCTGGCCAAGAAAAGCAGAGAGCTAAACTCCACAGGGCGAGCTCATGGTGGCGGCTTCAGCCAAAGGCCTGGAGGATCCAACGGCTGCAGCAGCAGCGATTCAAATCATGCAAGGCTTATTCAGCAGGCAGGTTTTGGAAATGGTGGTGGGAGGTTTGGTGGTCATCATTTGAACTGTGGATACAGTAGGCCTGAGAATAATGTTGAGGAGGAGATTGGCCACATCGACTTGTCTTTAAGGCTTTGAGTTGATGATTGATCGATCAGTTGCATACGTACACATTAAATTTTCAAATTAATTTATAATGTAACTTCTATATTATTATGTCTGATCGATCGGTTTCCATACATGTTTGATATATGCAAACATATTCGATTCAGGAATTAATTAAATGGATGATTCATAGAGCTTACTGGAAATTATATATACATATATAAATTAATTTCAAGAATGTAGATGGTAATCATATATGTGCTGCAATGCTTAAAATCTAAAGTGGGATTATATACTCTCAATACGTCTCTTGTGTGTAAATATTGGATTTCATTCATGAATTATGAGTCACTATAATGCCATAATAAAATGATAATATCTAACTTAAAACCAATTGAATGGAGATTATCGAAATCTTTTATATTGAGACGCAATTTAACAGTCTCAACAATTTTTTAGCACTAAGAAACAAAAAGCTTCGATTTTTTTTATCTATAGCTCCTTTAAGTGATGTATTATCTGAGACCTAAATGAACTAGTAAACAAATTAACCTGATGATTTCAGTATGCATATAGCTTTCTCTTCTTGTTGATACCAACACACAATATTCATTCAACTAAAAATTAAGCTCCATGCTTAAGTTCGTATATACTGTGGTCGCGGGTATATATGCTAAATAAATACACCTTAATTGGTTAAGTATGATGTGACTTGTAGATCCTTAGTCCTTAATTACTTTCGTATACAAGAATAGGTAGTAGTATTATATATAGGAGAATAGACTATTGTCAAATAAAATAATTGTTATACACATAGCTATGCTCTAATATAATGAAGAATTTTAGACATTTATCCTAAAATCAATTGACAATAAAAATAATAGCCCAAATATTTATAAATCACTATGGAAGGCCTCATATTTTCAATCTGATATTTTTCTCTCAATAGAGACCAGTCTAATCATGACTCACTTAGAAATATAATATAAGAATTATATTGCTAAATTGATCCCGCAATATAGCTTCATAATTAAAAGTTTCATTCAACCGTTCATATATAACCTTTAATAACATTCGTAATAAAAAATTAATTAAATTTGAAATGGATAAAAGTATGCATCTATATGTGTATCAGTGTGTATGTAATTCTCTGCCACAATCACAAGCTAGATCCTTGAACGGCCATAGCGTACAACCCACTTGACCACGCTGAAAAATTCAATATCATAATCATCATTCATGGAAGCGGTTCTCGATGGAAAGCCATGCCATCTGATTGATGCAGTGTTAATATGGAAGGGAAAGTGATGTATGGAACCATTGAATAGACAGACTCCTTCCATTGTGGGATCTCATAAATAATTTTATTTGTGTGATCTCTCGTAGGGTTCACTTCATATAGTATCAACGATCCGAATCGTCTATTTTTTAGGTCTCTATTCAAAGATCATTCTTGTAAAAAAATTAACTAAATCGGAAATCATTAGTCTATCTAACTTTGATCAAACAAATACATGAACCAAATATTTTTGACAAAACCGTCTATTTGTTTGATCAAAGTTAGATAGACAAATGATTTCTGATTTGGTTAATTTTTTTCAAGGATGATCTATGAATAGAGACCTAAAAAATAGACGATTCAGATCGTTGAAATACTCATGGAGTGGGCTCATCCGCCGCACCCCACATTTAACACTAAATATGAGATCTCACGTACACTTGAAGCCCCTTGATAATATATATATATTAGGGATTAATACCATTTTGCTCCCCCGACTATTACACTTGTATCAGTTTGCTCCCCAGACTTCTAATTTGGAAAATTAAGGACTCTGACTTTTTCAATTTTGCCAATTGAGGTTCTTTTGTCAATTTACACATTTTTTATCCAAATCTTTGAGGGCAAAATGGTCCCTTCTAATTAGATCTTATCATTTTTTCCTCATGCATCATTTTTCCTCTTTTATTTCTTGCTAAATTTTGCTTGATCATCTCGATATTTTAGATGAAAAATGTATAAATTGACGGAATAACCTTAATTGGCAAAATTGAAAAAGTCAGGGTCCTTAATTTTCCAAATTAGAAGTCTGGGGAGCAAACTGATACATGTGTAATAGTCTGGGGAGCAAAATGACATTAATCCCTATATATTAATACACACTCTTATCCTATCAGGCTCAAACGTGAGGACATTCGCACCTAGTGCAAAATTTTGCAGCTGCTGAGTGCTCGGTGTTGGTTAAACGACTTTTAGCCCAAAATCTTAGAGATAAACCCTAATATAATGCCTCTATCAAACCTATTCTATACCTTATAAGAGGATGAGGTGAAAAGTTAGGAATTTACCCTCAAAACTAGGCAGTGGAAGCAACGCTTGCCTGTATCAAAAAATCATTGTCAAATTTTATATAAGATTTTGAGCAAATTACAATTTAGTACCTCAACTTTACATGTTGTTTCAACTTAGTACCCCAACTTTGAAAACTTGCAAAAAAGTACCTCAACTTTCATTTTGTGTCAAAATAGTACCTCCGTTAGTTTTTCTGTCAAATAAACCGTTATCTGCTACGTGACAGAGGTATTTTCATCTTTTTTCCCAAATTTAAAAAATAATAAAATGTTTAAAAACTTTCGAATAAAAAAATTTCTTAAAATAATTAAAACCTTTAAAATTAAAAAAAAAAATTGGGGGAGATGGGCAGGGGGAGGGTCGGGGGTTTGGGTAAGGGGTGAGGGGCTGAGTTAGGGTTAGGTAAGGGGGTGAGGGGGGAGGGGCGATGGGACTGGTGGGTCGGGCAGGGAGAGGGGAGAGGATGGCTTGGGTGGCCTGGGATGGCTGGGTTTAGGGATGGCTAGGGGAAGGGGAGGGGATAGGGCTGGGGGCAGGGGGCAGGGGGCGGGGAGAGAAGAGGCTGGGGCTGAGGGGAGGGGTACAACGGGGGCTGGGGGTTGGGGGTGCGACGACGCTGGGGCTCGCGATGGGACTGGGGTGGGGGGGAGGGGCGGGTCGGGCTGGGGGAGGGGAGGGGAGGGGCTGAGAGGGATGGTGGGTCGGGCAGGATGAGGGGGCGGGCTAGGGAGAGGAGGGGTGGGGGCTGGCTGGGGGCGAGGGTAGGTCGGGCAGGGGGTGGGTTGAGCAGGGAGAGAGGGGAGGATGGGGGCCAGGCTGGGGAGGGGTGGGGGTTGGCTGGGGAGGGGAGGGGGATGGTTGCGTGGGGCATGGCTGGGGAAGGAAGGGGAAAGGTTTTTTTATTTTAATTTTTTTAAGAAATTTTTTTATTCAAAAGTTTTTTAAAATATTATTATTATAAAAATTTGGGAAAAAAGAAGAAAATACTCCTGTCATTTTAGTAGATAATGGTTTATTTGACAGAAAAACTAATGGAGGTACTATTTTGACACAAAATGAAAATTGAGGTACTTTTTTGCAAGTTTTCAAAATTAGGGTATTAAGTTGAAACAACATGTAAAATTGAGATACTAAATTATAATTTGCTCTAAGATTTTATACTTCGCAGCTAATCGAATCTACTTTTATATCCTATATATGGGATAGAATACCAAATGGCAGAACAATCAATATATAAGATCAAGTACACCACTGCACAATAATTATATATAATTGGACCACTGAAATTGGATTTTATATTTTTCTTTTCTATTTTAGCTAAGCTCAAAGTGCAATAGCTAGTAGACATTCCTTCATCCCTTTTAACCCTTAACTTCCATCCTCCTTCGTACATGTCCTAGGAACCTCTAAAGTTGGGTTAGGCTGCCATATTGGTGGAAAGATATACGCAATACTTCCTATTTAAAAGTAAATTGTTCTTTATTGCACTTAAAAGAAATAATTCTCCATTTGTACCTCACATGCATATTTCCTTATCGAAGACTTCTAATCAATCGTATAATAATACAATTAATAATTTGGTTATCATTATGCAATTTATGCCATTTGTTTCTAAAAAGAGAAAGACTATCTAAAAATCTAATTAAACTATCACAGTATTTAATATAGAGATAATTAAAAAAATAGTTTTTAGATGGAGACCGAAGATGTTTTAAAATTTATAAGAAAATTCTTTTAATTCATAATAATTTATAAGAAATTTGTTTTAATTCATAATAAAGTCATTTTAATTTATAAGAAAATCTTTTTAATTCATAATAAAGTTTTCCCTAATTTAAAGGGTCTTTCCTCCTATTTGAAGGGTATTTCATCTCCTAGGGTGTAGAGTAGGCTCCGTCAAAGAAAAAAAAAGATTTAATTAAAAACCCTAAATCACTACCGATTTTAATATGAGAAAAACTCATAAAATTGACTAAACTCTAACTCTCTCTTAAATATATCATTCCCTTTTATATAGAGGGTTTTTCATGATAACTAATCATGAAAAATATATGAGGAGCACGTAAAGGTTAAATGCAAGCGATCATGCGGTTTGAGTTAAGCAAAGTGGAGCAACATATATATTTTGTAGATTTCTACCAATGCTAAGTCAACGAATTACAATTTTAAGCAAGTCATTATAATAAGAGCAAATTATATTTTAGTACCTCAATTATACACTGATTTTCAATTTAGTACCCCAATTTTAAAAATTTGACAAAAAATACCTCAACTTTCATTTTGTGTCAAAATAGTACCTCCGTTAGTTTTTCCGTTAAATAACCGTTATATGCTGACGTGGCAGGGGTATTTTCGTCTTTTTACCCACATTTAAAAAATAATAATATTTTTAAAAACTTTTAAATAAAAAAATTCTTAAAAAAATTAAAACTTTTAATTTTTAATTTTTTCCCCTCCTCCACCCCTCCCCCCCAGCCATCCCCTCCCCTCCCCTCCCCGCCCCCACCCAGCCATCTCAACCATCCCCTCCCCTCTCCCCCGTCGCACCCCCAGTCTCGTCCCCCGTCTTGAATACAAAATTTTTTTAAAATA